>NW_026892579.1:31277500-32527500 GCF_033815535.1 Pezoporus flaviventris | reverse complement strand
ACTACAAACAATTTGGTGTTGAAAGGTTTTCCCTTGAGGGAAATACAATCCTCCAAGAACATTGTCACATGGCTTCTCTGAAAGACATTTCCTATTTGTCTGCAGAGCACTCTGGATGACAGAATTAAGTAGACAGTTCTACAGAAAAAGACAGAGAAAATAAACTCCTCTGCCACATGTACTCTAAGACAACAAACATCGTGAGCTGCTGTGAACCAAAACTTCTTTCAGGACTAGAGGAACTATGTAATCTTAAAATCTTTCCATTGCTATTTATGACACAGAAAAGCTATCATTAAAATTGAGAATAATAATAATTCTCAGTCACTCTCTGCTTCTCAAGAAAACTAGTAGACCAATGATACACTTCTTTAGTGTAATTAATATCTAATTCCTAGAGGCTGATATATAATTTGATTTGCAATCTATTGAAAGTAGGAGTCTGAGATCTGAGAGACGTGAGTTAATGGGAAGTTAGCACAGAGCAAAGACACATAATTTATTAAAACTTTCTGGCAACGCAAACAGTATTTCACTTGGCTGTGATTTCACCTTTTTCATCCTTTTCTCTTATTTTCCCAATACTAGATGCACTGTGGCTTCCAGCTAAGATGGGCCCGCTATACAAACTATACAAAAGATCTTTAAAGTAATGCTTACAAAGACATTAAGGTAAAATTTCTCAGAAATGAATTATTTAGAGTTAATTATGAACAGAACTTTGAACCTGGAGCTCCTAAAGCAAAATTCACCACACATCAGATAAAATCAAGGGCTATTTGAAATGTGAATTATGTTGGGTGGCATAAAAAAATCAATTCTTATGCTTGTACATAAGTAGTCAAGAAGGGAAGTATGGCATTTTTAAAGTTAAGAAATGTAGATTGCAAAAATATGTAGACTTATCATTGCATTAGAAGCCTATTTTAGAAGTAATTTATTTGTACATTTTAGAAAAAAATTGAGAAGGCTGCATTGAAATACTCTGTTTCAGGCAGAATGATACAAAGTGTATGAGAAACAAAGGCTATTTGCTGCATTTCAGAAAATACTACATTCTACATTTTCAGTAGACCAAGAAGCAGGGCAATAACAGAGCCATTAAAACCACAGCAGACTGAAGGGAAGACAAAGAGACATCATGATTAGCTGTTATCTTCAGGAGCTATAAAAGAAACTACATTTTCAGCTACATTAGAAGTAACACAGCACAGTAATCCAGATGATCATTAGTATTTTAAAGCTAGAAAATTCTGCTAATTTTTTTAAAATCCCATTTTCAAGTAAATGTTCTCCCTGAAGTTTAGTATTTTACACCTCCTAGTATCTTCATTAGAGATTACCATGAGAAAAATTAATTTTCAGGATTATACCACTAACGTAGGTCTGCATTTTCTACAAAAGGTGAATTATTAAAGGAGTTCAAACTGCAGGAGAAAATATTAACTTCAGGAATTTTAGTACAGATCATGTGGCCTTATAAAAAAATCTGTTTCAACAACTGCTCTGTATTTAAAAACTTTTTGCAGTCTTTCCTTATCAGCACTAAAAAAACTTCATAAAGTACAATGAATTTTTGGCATTTTTTTTCAGATATGCAATATAGCGCATATTAGAGAGTTTGAACAGAATATGATCTGAATTGCCACAACCCAGCAATACAACTGTAATTAACTTGACTAAATGATGAAGGATTGGTTATACGGAGTTATTGCTAATCTTTGAAATAATAAGCATGTTGTGGAGTTCTTGAGTGATTACACTACTTCTGTGTTCTTCGGGTACTGCAAAATGAAAACCACAGATCTAGAGCATTTCACGCATGATTTTTCAAGGCTGTTGCTACTGTGAGGGCAAACAGTCACATCAGGTTTACTCCTGTCATTGTCTTCAGTTTGCATAAACCAGATCAACAAAATTTATTCAGTCAGAAATAAAAATGTATTTTGGGTCAACTCAGATACAGAATATGAGAGAACAAAACCAAAAATCAAAACCATGTTACTGTGTCACTCTGTTAACAACAGATTTTGAATGCTATTGAACAATCCATTACGTAGAAAAGTAAGACCTAATCTAAATTCTAACTTACTTCATTTACAAGAAAGTTTCTATTTTAAATATTCTGGCTCTGAAGAAAGACTGATGTTAAAAGGGGAAAAGGAAAGAAACAGACTGAACTGTCAGATTTCATAGAACCACAGAGTCACAGAATGGCTTGGGCTGGAAAGGATGTTAAAGATCCTCTAATCCAACCACCTGCCATGGGCAGGGATATCTCCCACTAAAGCAGGTTGCTCAAGGCCCTGGCAACCCTGGCCTTGAACACTGATAATTTTAATGACAATTTATTGTGTTTCCATTCTTTTCTGTATTTCCTATTTTATAAATTAGCCTGTAGTTTGATATTGAAGGCCACCTGTAAAGAATAACTTTCTTTTCTTTGGAAGCAATGTCAGAAGATGAGACAGTACCTTTTAAGAGCAAATGCTGCTTCATTCACTCCTTAAATAATATAACACTGCTCCTCTGAGGAACTGTAGAATTGTTTGAACATAGCGAACAGTTTATGATCTGGAGAAGAAATGGGTAATTTATGGGACTTTTTTATCTAGAGAAAGGACTGTGACAAACAGCATACAAATCTCTGCTTGTAAAAATACATGAAGAGCTGTGGTATGTCCATAACCTACTGACCTGACCTTTTCTGCCTTTGCAGGATTTTACAGAAGCTGATGCTATTAAAGGAACCCATCCCCTGTATTTTTCTATGATGCCTGCACTACTACACCTAGGAAACACTACTACTGGAAATGATGGTATACTTTTTAAAGCTGTTTCACAATAGAAAGAAGATCCAGAAGGAACCCTTTGTCTAAATGCCCAAAGAATATGCTCTGCCTAAAACAGTGTTACATTTTCTGAAATTACTTGATAGCATTTTTCATTAATTCCTTCTGAGCATTTAGAAATCAACATTCTGCAATGACCCTGTTACACCTTCAGACAGATTTCCCTCAACTGCACTCCTAATAGACATGGCCTTCTTTTTAGACTGAATTCTTCTGCCACATGTATTGTAGATGTAAGTTATGAAAGATTTAAAACATAACAATGAGCAAGCATCTTTACTGACATTTCAGATGTTTCAAACTTCAGAACTGTTTCTAGCAAAATGGAAGAAACTGCTATTAAAGACTTGCTGTGAGAGATCTCTCTGTTTCATGAGGGAAAAGGCAAGAATGAATAAATCTGTATTTTGAGGCTGCACAGAAGAGTTCTGGATATATATAAAATGACAATTTTTCATAAGAAAATCAGTGGTTAGCATCTTCTAGCTAGAACACATTTTGTTCCATATGAAGAGAACAACTGCTCATAATGTGGATACAGAGTCAAGAAATGCAATTTTCAAAATCTGTAAGAAGTACAAGTCATTCTTTTAGTATTCTTTCCTCTTACCTGTGCTTGATCACAGAACTGATGTTTACAATACAAACTTACACATAAATTGCAGAGGAGAAATATTCATAACAAATTCTATTAATTCAAACAGACTTTTTTTTTTTGATAGTACAAATTTGGTGCTGCAAACCCGTTTCTTTCACAATCATAGAAGAGTTTTTTAGATTTATTTTAAATGTTTATTATTCAGATATGGCAACAACAACATTAGTAGAATAATGGTGTAACCTTTCCACTACAGACTCCTTCTCCTAGGACATGCCCCAGACCTGGTGGATAAGACCTCAACTTTAGATGTCTTCTTCATGTCATCAGAGAGATGCCTATGTGTGGTTTCCTCCATATCTTACTGCTAATGCTTGGCAGTGAGCCAAAGTGCTGTGTTTTTATCAAGTCAATAAATTCACAACTCTGGATTCCAACAAGCATGACAACCCATTATATAAAAGACCACCGTTTCAAGGGCCTTTTAAATCTCCCCCAATTTTGCTTTGTCATTTCCCGATTTAAAATTAAAACAGAAAGGAAAATGAAGACACAGAAGTTCTACTACTTTGTACGGAAACCTTAAAGTGACATATAAACTGAAACCAATGCAAAAATCACTACACCTCTATCAAATGTAGAGCTATGCATAAGGAGAAATAAAGCAGTTATCTAAAAAGCTATATTGATACCCTACTTATTTTAAGACAAGAGGAAAATAAGAAATCCACACAGGAAGTAAAAGAAGTAGGCAGGGTACCCACAGCAGAAATTGCTGTAGCTGTAATCCGGAGGGAAACACAGGTTCATTACTCTTCAGAAAACAGCAATAGTCTTCTGACAAACATTTAGTACCTTGACACTTAGGTCTCATCTAGAAGACTAAATAATCTCTTGGATCTACCCTGCCACTGTATGTGCTCACATTAGTATAGGACATGTTTCCTTTGAGAATCATGTCCTGTATTTTCTACAGTAAGTGATCTCCCATCAAAGGACTTGCCAGCTTCCCCTGTGAACTCTGAAGAGAGGAAAATGCTGGCTAGAAAGAACAACAACATAAATATTCTGCTTTCACTAGACATCCATTTCTGCTTAGACATTTCTGTTTAAATAAGTCCTCTGAGAAAGCCTGCTGAAAAATGAAAAGATTTAACTTCAGGTATCTTGAAGTAACTCTCTATGCCAAAATGACAGGTCTCTCCAGCACCAATTCAAACTCCTTCCTCTCCTTTTCAACCATAGTCACAAAAGTGTTTTCTCTGAGTATGTTTCTGTGAAATGCTGTCAGCACCTCCCTGAAAGTGCAGCAGAGAATAAAGAAGCAGGGAAGATGGTAAAAGACGGAGACTTAGTAAGGATGGTCTGTTTGCATGATGCAGTAATCAAGACAGGAATCTCGTAATTGCGAGGAGGAATCTCAACACCTCCCTGTAGGACTAAAGGAGATCACTCTGACAGGGCACACTCCGAAGTACTGTGGGCTGCCTCCAGCTTCTCTCTGCACTTCCTGATGCAGTTCTACTCATTTCTGTCCTGCTCCACAACTCAGCATCCAAGGTTGAGCCCTGCCCCAGTCACCTCTCAGCTATCTCTCTTGAACTGCTCTTGGAAGCAATCTGACAATAATTTACCCCCAGAAAATATGTTTTTATTGCTCCTTATCTACTTCCTGAGAAGAGTATTCTCATATCTCAAATTATTTTGTATAATGATTGGTGAAACATTTTGCTTGTTACTGAATATGATCTAGAAGCTTTGTTTCCATACTAATCACTATTCATCATCTTCTGGTCATCTGGCACATTCAGAAAACAAATAAAGACAGCAAAAATCTACTGAATTTTGCAGTATATTTCAAGTATCATGAGAAAGCAGAACGTGAAGGCAGATGTTAAGGTAATCCCAGTAACATTAACTCAGCTCCATGTACCTTCACCATTATTTACTCTTCAGAGAAAGCAATCCTATCAGTTTGAAAAAGGCTGCAGAATGGAAGCGCTGATTTCACCTTCTATGAGTGCGAGCGGCTTAACAGATCAACTCACTCGCAACTTCCTAGGCACACCCCAGCAATCCCAGGCACAGCTACAGGTTGGGCAGAGAAGAGATTCAGAGCAGCCCTGCAGAGAAGGACTTGGGGGTGTTGGTTGATGAGAAAATGAACATGAGCCAGCTTCAGTGTGCGCTTGCAGCCCAGAAAGCCAACCGTATCCTGGGCTGCATCAAAAGGAGCGTGACCAGCAGGTCCAAGGAGGTGATCCTGCCCCTCTACTCTGCTCTCGTGAGAACTCACCTGGAGCATTGTGTGCAGTTCTGGTGTCCTCAACATAAAAAGGACATGGAACTGTGGGAACAAGTCCAGAGGAGGGCCACGAGGATGATCAGGGGACTGGAGCACCTCCCATATGAAGACAGGGTGAGGAAGTTGGGGGTGTTCAGCCTGGAGAAGAGAAGGCTGCATGGAGACCTCATAGCAGCCTTCCAGTATCTGAAGGGGGCCTACAGGAATGCTGGGGAGGGACTCCTCATTAGAGACTGTAGTGACAGGACAAGGGGTAACGGGTTAAAACTTAAACAGGGGAAATTTAGGTTGGATATAAGGAGGAAATTCTTTCATGTTAGGGTGGTGAGGCATTGGAATAGGTTGCCCAGGGAGGTTGTGAATGCTCCATCCCTGGCAGTGTTCAAGACCAGGTTGGACGAGGCCTTGGGTGATATGGTTTAGTGTGAGGTGTCCCTGCCCATGGCAGGGGGGTTGGAACTAGATGATCTTAAGGTCCTTTCCAACCCTAACAATTCTATGATTCTATGATTCCTAGGCCTGCTACCAACCCAATACACAACACACCACATATTTGTGGCTAGTTTTCTCTTCCTTTCTCTTTGCTTATCTTTGTAATCAGTTTAAAGTCTTTGACATTCTGAAAAATACAGTCATGCAGCATCTAAGACAGTGAAGCCCAAAATTCAGAGGGCTCCTCTATGCATTGACCAGTAATTTTATAAGCACATTGCATCCTCTACAGCTTCCTTTACTTCAGAAAGCAAAAAGCTTTATAGGTAAGAAAAGAAAGGTAAATTCCCTGTATCCTCACTCTAATATGGCACTGACATTGTTTCACATCAGATTCTCATTGACGGATCAGGAAAAGACTCTGGATCTATAAAATACAAATTAAAAATTAATTAACTTGGTTATGTGACTCAAAGAAGGCAGGTCTGATGGAAGATGATAGTAATTTCCAGGAACACAGAAATCTAAACCATAATAATTACTTCTCTGCTGTGAGTGTAGACAGAGCTGGAAGAATTAGGTTTAAATTCTGCTAAGAACAATTCTGGTAAGAGCAATTAAAATATTAGAAAAGATACAGAAAAGCTGATTGAAGAGACTGTGAATTTAAAAATTATTAGGTGAGCATTTCCTAGCACATACATTTACTGCTCTCTCCTGGATCACAGAAACGCCTAAATAGCTTCTCCAATTCTCTTGCAGCCTTATTTTAAATGATTCTGTAACCTATTTATCATCCTCTGTGATTTTGAATAAGAATATCTCAGAAAAGCCATATTCATTAGTTTCCAAGTCTCTGATGTATTTCAAATTCACATATTCTGGAAGCTCATGCATTCTAGGACACAGAGGTGATGAACAGATAATGGAATTAATTGTAAGGTTTAATTATTATCACTTTGTTAATTAAAAAAACAAAACAAAAAAAACCAAAAAAAAAACCACCTGCAAATAACAGACTCTTGCGCTCTTTTTGAGCTGTACACTTCTAAGGCCATACAAATTTCCCAGGTATTCCTCTCTTAAATGCCTCTCCAGCACGGTCCAATCACATTTTTACGCAGTGAAGAATATATGCATTTAAGTAACTGGAGTTAATAATTCAAGAAGTTGTACAGTACATTTCCACTGTTGCAAAGTTTGCAGAAGTTGCAAAGACAAGCTGGTGCTGTTTTGCACGAACATTTTAAAACAAAAAATACTATTTCTAAAGTTGCAGACATCAAAGTAATAGTTAAACTGTTCCTCCACTGTTAAAAAAAAAAAAAAATTATAAATCTATTGAAATAAAATTAAGCCTGTTTAGTTTCACATGTAACGAAATAGCTGAAATAGCCTTTTTTTTTTTTTCTCACTGAAAGGTCTGTGTGAAACAGGATTTAGGATGACAGCTCAACTATTTAAGTTAATTCCTATGAACACTGTGATGGATCTCCCAGTGGTAATCCAGTTCACCCAAATCAGATATCTGTCCTTCCCCGCTGACTGTGCATGGAACCAACAGAAGGCACTGTGTTCTTATAATTTAGGAACAAATCATTCTCTGACTACCTTTTCTGGGCACAAGGAGGATGTGTGTTTTAAGATTACTATATTTCTTAATCTTTTGTCTGTGCTTTTGGCTATCACTTTGCACCGCCAGTTCATTCATATTTTTTATTCTTCTGAACATATATTTAACAGATTCTGATTTTCTATTCTTTGCTCATAAGATATAATTTTTCAGAGACATCGGAAAGTGTCTCACATAGGCTAACATTTAAATTTAAGTTGGGAGGTCAGTCTCCTTAAGCTCCCTGGATCAGCAAAAGAGGAATAGTTTTCTTTAGAGAGTCATTTTTATCATAATGTGCGTGTTACACAAGATCTTAATGTACATGCTTCAAATCACCCTCTGGAGGAACAACTCTCTCTCCTGACTGTACAGAGTGCCAATGCAGCCTGGCTGTCCTGGACATCTTAGTGTGGTTGTCATGCTCATCCTTTTACCTAGCCACCTCCTAGCCTACTGTTAACTCCGTCTAAGAAATCCTGCAAGTATTTTTCCTGTCATTACTAGATCATCTGCATGCTAGAGAATGAAGGCTTAAACAAGCTCATCTAAACGCAGACCAGCCTAACAGCCTGCTGATACTGAAGTGGTCCACCTTTGCCATCTCCTGACTGTGTAGTTCTTCATTGTGTTGGATGCAGCATAAGCCACACTTCAGACTTTTGCAAGCTGTGCTTCACAATGGATGGGCAAACTGAGTGGCTAACCAAGAAAATAAGCATGATTTATGCATGGGAAGGTGCAGGAACATGCGACTCAAAGCCGGACAAGCAGAACTACTGCCTTAGAGGCAATAAGCTGTCAAATCATTTCAGTCTGTTTTGTTTGCCTGCCCTGATACACAAAAATCACCAATGTGTTTAATGATTTCATTATGTTAAATTACCAGTTATAACAATGACGGGGAAAAGGGAGGCCTATATTTAAACTCAAAATATAAAATATGCTTCCCAATATCTTGGAATTTTGAAACCATGTATCCTGTTAATCCATGAGATAAATGTTGTTCAGGAAGTTACAGAGTAGAATGAGGTCTCTGTACTTGCCTGACATCTCTGTATTCCTGCTTACAGCTCTAAGACACTCTTGTTGGGTTCCTGCCTCAACCTTGCTTCATCCCCCCTATGGTTACATCATGCTCAGTTCCTGGACCTGGTTCTGTAGCATGTATGGGATCTATTGGCTGGCCAAACAGAAAGGTAAAACTGAGCTCACATTAAATAAGGGACAGCAATTAGGGTCTTTTTTCTCCCCACCATTCACCCATTTTCACAACACAGTATCGAATACTTTAGTATATCGTATATCCATAATACTGGAGTTGGAGGTAACCCTTGTCACAGCAGCCCACATGCTGTGTTTTGGATTTGTGACCAAAACTGGACCAAAACCTTGCTAAATATGCTTGAAATTGTTCGGTAGATTCAAAATTACTGATGTGGAGAGCAATACAAAAAGTCTTGTTGCTAAGAAAAAAATCTACCATAAGCACCTCCACAGCTAATACAAACAAAATTATACAAATCTCACTCCTCTAAACAGATGCAAAGGAATAAAATATAACTTTAATTATGAATTTGCAATTTTAAAGAGACAGAAATCTAGAATAATAACAAAAAATAGAAATCTATACCTCTGCCAGTTCCTTTCTTAATGTAACATGGATTTTATCTGCCACTGCCAGATACAAAATTCTACTTTTGTGTGTTATGTTTGCATTTTTATAGCCTCTGAAGCTGCACTTGCCAACCATCTCAAGTTAACATTATTTGCTATTTTTGTAAGGCTCTTTCTTTACTTCAGAAAAGAAAATAAAATCGATAATGCACTTTTTCTTTATAATAAAGTTCCAAGACAACATCACTGCAGTTTTAGAAGTTAAAGCATTTTTCCTATAAGTAATCAAAATACTAGCTAGGTTCCTGAAGTCAACAGTTTCTCAAATATTCTTTTTTTATTTCTGTTTTGGCATTTGTGATAGAAGTTATACAGTCTCATGCTATGCTGAGTGGTACTGTAAGGCCACTGGCAAATACCTGTAGTATAACACCCTCGTTTTGTTTGCAAATAAAATATGTTAAGATACAGACAGTTAACAGAATTAACAAATTGCTGGATTTATGCACAGGCAACCAAAAATTCCAGATGTGCCAATGTATCTATGCAAGTTAATACCATTCAAGCACACCACTAAGACAGAATAAGCCAGCCAGGGCATTTCCATCAGGTGTATGCCTTTATAGCAATAACCTGATTAACACTAGCAGCTGTGCTTAAATAGCTAAATTTATTTAAATAGTTAATAAATAAATATACTTAGTTTAAACAGTCAAATTTACAAATGACTGACAGTGTTACAAAGGTCTTTTTCTCCATATAAATGGAGGCAACATATGCATGCAGTATGAACAAAGGAAGTGCAAATTACATGTTACTACTTCATGTGGTCCAGCATCTGTAGACAAAAAGTTGCCCTGCATTCTTTTTTCTGCTTGAGTTTGCTGATTAATGTAATAGGGGAATCCTAGACTGGTGTGTCAGGAATTCAGCTGAAATCAACATCATAGTTACAAGAAATAATCATAAAGCAATGAATAAAAGTAGTGCTATCTTCATATATGTTACACTTTGAACTTTCAGTTTTGAGCAATCCAAAGAAATCCAGCATTTCAAGCTTATGTTCCAATATTTTTTTCTATACAAATAACAACTGATACAATAATCGAAATGTATACTGGTTTAGGTTTCGATCTTGTCAGCAGTAAAATCTAAGTAACACTGATTTTTTTTTAATAAAAAACATTTTTCTGTGTGAAAACGTAAGTTTTCAACGCCCTTGATGCACACTGCAGTCCTTCTTAATTGGGAATCAAAGCATTAGTAGAATCCAAGTCTTCAAATTCAAGATCTGTAAATGCCATACAGTGCTATTTGTGCTAAAATAAGCGCATCTTTTAACACATACTGCATCATTCATCACTCTCCTTAAATCTTAACACTAAACTAAGAATGTTTGGCTTGTTTTGGAAAAAGAAAAACCCAAATAAATACATGAAATTTTTTACCAATTTCCAATGTGCAAGTTTTAGAGAGTTACTTTGAATGCACAAACCTTCAGAACAGAACTTTAAACACTTTCATAATGTTCAGGTCTATGTTTCTGTTCTATTTATGAATAAAACATGTTAACATCTAGAATTAGGTCATTACAGATAATTTATATAAAAAGACCTAAATGTAAATGAAAATATATTTAACTAGAAATAACTGAATTGTTGCTTCTTTTGTCACACTAGTTAATAACACGAAGGGCTCCAAAATAGGAAAACAGCTCCACAAAACTTGCATTTTAGAAGGTGCATTCCATGATGCATCTGTTACAGAAGTTATTCAACCTACAGCAACTGAAGGAATATGCTGTCACTTACATAACAAAAATCAGTCAATAAGCGATTTTCCCCCCATTTTTACACATACACGCATCCCTCCTGAAAGAAGCTGTGACAAAGTAGTGAGTGAACCAAGATTTTCAGGCAAAGTTTCTGCAGTTTTTCCTTAAACCAAGCACCCCCATGCTGACAAGCAGTAATTTCTGGAGGAAGGCTTTACTACCAGAGACACTGGAACCCAGGATTTCAACAAGGGAACTCAGGATTGAGACTGGCTACAGAAATGTTTTAAACCCTGAAAAACCTAGCCTGTCTCTCAGGACTGCTGGATTACAATTCAATGGCTTAGTGTTGCAATATGTACAGTCTCCTCTGTATCCCACTCTCATTCTGTATGTTCTAAGGATCAGGCTCTCAAGCTCACTGTTCTCAAGACTTCCACTCTCTACTTGTGCTGCACACCTTTTTGTTTATTTCTTTTGTTCTCCCTTATTCTCAGCCCACTCTGCCGTGCACTCCACAAACTTCTTTGCTGAGTGTGCAGTTACTGCGAAGGAGAACCATGGTCTTGGGGGCGACACAGCAAATATGCGATGCTTTCTACACTTCCACAGTCTTTAAGTGGAATATATTCATACATTCCCCTTAGATAGATGATACATGTATGTAGATGCGATATATATAGATAGATACATAATATACAATATGTAGACATTAGAAATAAATGAGATACCAAATGGCTTGTAGAAAGAGACAGAATATTTGCTAGACAAATTATCGAATTTTATATAAAATCTAAAAGGTTTGATGAAGGGTTTTTTTTTTTTTTTACATTTTAAACCACTGACATTCATATGTTATGAAAACTGTAATTTGCTTCAGTTTCTCTGGCTTGGTGAGTTTTCCCTTAGACTCTATTTACCCTCCTAACCATTATAAAAATGGTCTTAATAAGGTAGAGGCTGGAGCAGATAAAAAAATACCTGCAAACAAATACTAGAAAAATTAGTTAAGAAAAAGTACTACATGGTGTATATCTCACTAGCAAATCCAGTAGCCTTCCTCTCAAACTACACCTTCATAGCAAATAACCATCTATTTCTCAAAAGAGGGGAAAGTATTTTAATGCACTATTACCCCATATCTTTAACTTTTCTTTCCTACTAACATCATTCCTCTGATTAGGCTTTTTGATCCATTATTTATCTTAATAGACAGCTGTTGAAAAGCTCACATACAACCTGGGCTGCTCTAACAGACTTCCAAGACTTCAAAGTGCTACTTGGGAATGGATCCAGACTCAGTCTACTCCCATCAAAAAAAATACCTAGGTAGCAATTTCATATAAAATCACTCATACTGGCTTTCTGCTGCTGATGGAAACCCACTTTCACACACACAGATGAGTTCACTCTCAGGCTTATATGGCTGGGCTTTTAGGAGGTTAAATCAATGTATATTAATTAAGCATTATGACTGTGCATTGCAGTGACAAAAAGAACAAACAAAACCAAAACACTGCAAAACTTTAAGGCATTACAACTGGAGACATTTCCATAAGGTCACCATCCAGGCTAAAAATGCATCACAGATCATCATGAATACAGAACTATGACCACAAAATACAGCACTTTCCTAATTATTTGCACATGCAAATAACTAGTTTGTAAATAAAATTCACAGTTACTGTGAATCTAAATTAGTGATAATAAATAATTCTGCACAGTCCTGGATGGCTAATGTTTCCAGAACTAGGATAAATATCTATATTAATGCATTACATGTAAGTGTCACTCTAATTTTGAAAAAAAAACAACAAAACAAACACCCATAAACCAAAACAACTTACAGACAAAAACTATATTTTAAATATACTACTTCTATTAGAAGAAAGACTTTTTCAATAATTTTGTCAATAAATCGCAAGGACAAAAATAAATACACTTTCAGGAAAACTGAAAATTTTCCATTTTCCCCACAAATTACTGTTCTGTAAAAGTTATCATTTACTGTCCACAAGGTAGAGCTATACTTTATGGATATGTAACAAAAAGCTGTTTGTACATATTTCACCAATATACAGTAGTAATTGGCAGTATGGCTGGAGTGTGGCCAGATGCCAGTGCCTTGAGTTATATGATGCCTTAAAGATACTATAACACAAAAATAGGACAGGTAATGAAACGGAGCAGGGAATATAGAGTAAATAAATGCGTCATAATACTTCATATTCTTAGGCAGTGGATATAGTCCCATTTTTTTTTCCAGGGTAATATAATCTTTGTTTATTCTTAATGGTTGTAGGTACTTAACTGGAACATCAGAGTCATCCTAGGCACTTTTTTAATCAGGAGAGGGAGGAAAAAAGCACCTCCAGAACATGATTTGGGTTTCAGAATTCAGTGGTTATCTGTATCTTTCATCAGCTATGAAAACAACCTATGGCAACTGTGTTCCTGGTTTGGATATTTCAGTTCTGTGTCTATGGTATGAAGACAGTCATATCTATGCTGAACACATAAATAAATGTTAATGTTTTTAGCTTCTGCTGGCCTGCTATAGCACATGAATCTTCTTGATCTTCAAAAGATTAAAATAAAAGTAAGTTAAAATATTCCTCAGGGAAAGCACACAGGTTGTAGTACTGGCAAGAAAAAACTAATTTGGTCTACACAATTTTTATTACAGGTCACCCGTCACAATGTCGTGGTAGCAAAGGAAGAAAATCAGTTTCCTACATACAAATAGCAAAGTATGGAAACCCATTTATACTCACAGATGTATACAAGGTTACTCAAAGTGAACACACAGAGGGCTCTATTAACCTGTATCAGCATGCTGTGCTCCCAATTTAACAGATGTCTCCTGTTAGCTCAGCATCACTGAATGCCTCTCAAAGGCACAACGGGGGTCTCCGTGCACAAAACTGACCAATCTTTTTTCAAAACAATGTTTGAAATGGAAGCAGTATGCTGACAGCAGCATCACTGGCATCTCAGCTATAACACTGTTAACTCAGTGACATGATTTGCAAAATGAGAACTACCTCACTCAGTCCTCTCTGCTGTCTGTCAACTGTCTGGAGAGCCTGAACCACCAACAAACTCCTTTCTCCCCACCCCCACGCCTTTTTTTTTTCCCCCCCCCAGAAAAAAAATGCCAAAAATTCCTTTCCTTTTTCTACACAATACTAAATTAGCCCACTGCTTGTACGTCTGTGGGTCTTCTGCACACTGAAGGTTTTTTTCATGGTTTCAGTACAGCCTTCAATTTCACCATTACTGGATGGTGAATTTTGTCTATCCAGACAAAAATTCAAAATGGTTACATATAATGCTATTTATCTCATTATAGCAGCATATTTCATCTTCAGTATTCAAACAGCAACAGTTTCCAAACTCCTTTGACTTCTTATGCTGCAAAGGCTAGTTAGCATTATTAAAAATCCTGTAGAAAATAAACATCAAATGATAAGTTTCAATTATTACTGTCCTAATCTAACCCATACATTTTGGTAAACCAGAATACTCTCTTAGTGTTGGTGTTATTTATTAAAAAAAAAAAGTTATACTTCATAGTTTCATAAAGCTGTTGCAGTATTGCTATAATGTAAGTATCTAAACACTATCTGATAAAATTATAAAAGTGTGTCTCCAGAGCACAGCAAACAGCATCAACTGCAGTTCACAGACTGAAAAAATGCAGATGAATGACCAAGTTACAGAAAAAAAAAAAGACAGAAGAAAATGTGAAGTACTGATTTACAACTTGTTAAGAAACAATAATGAATGCTGGCACAATCCATGAGCAGGACATTCTAGACTCATTGAGAAGACTTATTTCAGGGGATCCTGCCAACAAAAACAAGTAATGCAGGCCTCAGCAATCTCTTCACTTCTTTCAATAAAAAGGCATAACCAATCAATGATATTGTATTCCTGAGGGTTTTGTTCCTCTTTTACAATAAATTCTATTAATAAAGTCATTCTTTGGTTTTCTGTTAAATCAAGACAGTAAAATGTATAGTATCAGAAATCTTTTCCATGAAGGACAGAATAGACAGGGAAAGGCAATATGTCAGAAGAGAGGGAATACTGCATTCCTGGGTTTAGACAACAGAACAGCTTTTGTCTCTTGTAATGCATATGCTGCAGTTAACAAGCCACAGTTCGGAAAAGCAAATGCATAAATTGTTGGTTGGAATAAAACAGTGGATTTCCTCGTTATATTACTACACGAGAGGCAATTGAATTCTTGACAATTTTTCCCAAATTCCGATGCTTTAACTACCAGCTACATCCTAAGAACTCTTTGGGTTTTTTTTTGACCTGAAATGTAATATGCAGTTTGTGTTCATGCAACTTATAATGAAATACTTTCAGTTCCACTCTGTAGCTTCCTTAGTCCGCTCTATGTTGACATAAGAAGGAAAATGAGGAGAGGAACCTGAATCTTCTAATGTGCATGATCTTTCTTTTCTTTAAAAGCTCTGGAAGAACTCTTTATTCTTCTATGTTTTAGCTTCATTTCCATAGCAGCACAATGTGATTTATACTGAATTAAAGAGGAAATCCCTCAGGAAAGGTTCACCTCTCTTGGGTGTCTGGTTTACCATTCTGATTTATTGTAGTTTTGGCCAAGCTTCACACCAACTCCTACGTAACCATCAAATACACTTGCTAAAAATACACATGAAAAATGCTGCCCCTGACTATGTCTGTGCCTGTAATTATTGCTAAAGAGTTCTCTGAAGGAATAAACTTTTCCCTGATAATATACTACATTGAATAGAAAGATCACAGAGGTCTGTATTTTCATGGCTACTGAGAATTATGACAGTATTCTCCCAGCCTTAATTACTGTTTCTGCACTGAACACATATATTAATAACTGATCGTTATGAACTCTGTGAAAATGGACAGAAACCAGGTTAATCAATACCCTTACTTTAAAAGAATTTTTACTACATATAAATCTGGAAATGTAGCAAATGAATTATTTGATAGCACTTTGCAAAAAGATCCATTACTTATTGTCTTGGACTCTCTGTACCACACCTAACAAAATATGAAGTCACAACTGTTGCTGAGTTAGCAACAGCAATAGTAAAAATGAGATCTTAAAGGTAGAAGCAGAGCTGCCCAAGTGATTCAATGGCTACAGATGAAACCATCAAACACTGACTACTGAAAATCGCAGACTGTAAATCTGATATAAACAGAAACAATAATGCTACCTGTGCATCTCTGCAACACAAGTTATACCATATGTTATTCAAAAGAAGCTGAATTCAAACATTTCAGGAATAATGGGCATTTTGCTAGGATTTCATCATTGAATTATAGACTCCACTAGGTTAGAAAAGACCTGTAAGATCATCAAGACCAACCAATTTGTCATGATACACTAACTAACAAGTAACTGTGTTGGATACCACTTATTGCTTTAAATTGGGATAGAAATGGTTCTAATATGTCATGGATAAAATTATATGTAGTGTTACTATTCCTAGCCTATCAGGAGAACAAGGAGATATTGCTAAATACCAGCTAAGCTGTCTCTGGAGACAACATCTATCTATTTGCAGTGCTTTAGAGTAGTGATTTTCAAACTATAACTATTGATTACCTCAAAGATTCTGTAAGACATCATTAGGAAAACCACTCTGACTAAATGAAGTCTGCATGTGCTAAAAAGCATATGTAATAAATAAAGATCTAAAGCAACCTTAGGTCTAAAAGATACAATTAGTTCAGTATTTTCTCCAAATAAGCAGGGGAGAAAATTGCATTCAGAAGTGTAACCCTTCTTGGACTTAAATTATTCATAAAAAGCCATTGAATTCTTACAAAATTTCCAGTACTAGAAAGAACTTTTTAGTTTCATATCTCTGGAATCCAAAATGATAGCTAGGACTGAATGCTCAAGCTGGAGAAGCTCTTCAGGTTTACATTACTCACACCAAGACACTGACGACTCAGGTACTGTTATTATGCATTTTCTGTTTACATGATGCCACACAGGAAAAAAGTGATTGACATGTGTAAATTAACTTTATCACAAAATCCATGACTGCAACTATGCTATTATTCTGATAGATTACTTCATTAAATGACTAAAAATAGGATTTACATCACAAGCCACATCTGCTGCTGCATCCTCCCTCCTATCTACTGTTTTTGTCAGAAATAAAACCACATAAAAATCTGTATCCAATTATAGATCATAATTTACTTTCTTCAAATTTGAAACTTCTCAGATAAAAGAATCTGGCACAAGAGATCAGAGTAATAGCCTTAAGCCAATAAAGGAATCGATTGCTTCAATAGGATAATTCTTTCTGCAAGGCAATTCATACCCTGCTAACCCAGAGGGAAAATACTAGACAAACTCACTGCAAACTTTTAACAAATTTAGAGAGTTATGAATTTGTACAATGCAGAGCATTTCCATAAGCAACTTGCTCGCAATTCTTCACCTTTCCTTCTTTAGTTCAAAACTGATTACAAAAGCTAAGTCTGGTCTGTGTTCTGCCGAATTCAGATGACCTCCTATTGATCATACAACATTACTGCGTACTTAGAGAAACAAGTTTTAACATGGCAACAGTCACAGTGGGGAGTGGTGTTTTCTGCCAAGTGCTGATTTCTCAATAATGATGCAAGACAGAAGAGCACATTGCTTACATGAAATGATCTCTGCATTAGCTTTCATTTCTCTTGTCTTGTAAAAACACAAGTAAAAATCCAGCTGCACAGCAACCCTCTCTCCACAAGTTACGCACTGGACTTGAAAAGGATCAGAGGAAAGAAAACAGGCATAAGTGCTAGCACATCTTCAAGAGCTAGTGGAATGCTTCTGAAAACTCATGGGTTTTTCTTAAAAGAAACAAATTCATGGTACAATCTAATTTCTCTCACAGTATTAGTCCTACCTATTCTCCAGCAACCCCTACAGTCTCTTTAGGCAAAATTAGCTGATTTAAGTTTCAGCGTTATGGAGATTAATGGCAGCTTTAATTCTGTTCAGACTGAACTTCAAAAATCCAGTGCTACAACCCATACTTTTCTGCCAAAGCTTTAGAAATAAGTAAGATCTAATGTCTCTTTTAGATCTGTTAAAGAATAATCAGTCAGAGTTTTGTCTTAGTGCTAATCATGGCAAGCTGATATGCAAGGTCAGAGACGGTTTTGTACTCTCTGAAAGATAAACAAGAAACTCCTCGTGAAACAACAGTGACTTTTTAAAATTTGACAGTCACCAGCAAGTCATCTGTGTTAGTGATGACACTGATAGAAAAAAAGAAAATCTTTTGTTGTTCACGTTTACTTGCATTTGAACAAAAAGGAATCTTCAAAATTACACAGCTATAAGCGTATCTTTTAGATTCCAGACTCCTGAAGACTAGGAGGCTCATGACTTCAGTTGAAAAAAAGTCGTGTCTTCTTCTCTTCAGTTTCACAGACCATTAATAGGGAAATACGATAAACTGTTTCAGATGACCATTATCAAAGAATGATGTGGCTGAATTATGTTCAATACTGTAGGAATTGTATTGGCAACACACAGTTACTTTTCTACAGCAAGTAGACCATTCTATGAAGCGAGGTCAGTGACAGGTGGGAGCCTTGCAAGACTTGCACGCAGTACTGATTTAGTTATTTTCATATACATATTGTTACAATATAATTGAAGCACTGGGATTTAAAGCAAAACCATGCTAAATAAACTTGAGTGTAAAGTGGCTGTCGGAGAATCTCTTGCAAGAGCAATATTTGCACTCAAGTAGCGACAGAGTATTTCAGGCGTGATATCATAAGATGATGACATTATGACCTTTATTCCTGTGTGCTTCAAACTCATAAGACTTTCCTGTATGACTGAAGTATATGAGAAAGACAATTTCAACCTTTGCTCAATATTTCGGTTAGCTCATTAGTATTACAGAAAATACTAATCACACCCTTTATATCAGTAACTGCAAGGTTTGCCTGGTAGCTGTAACACGCAAATGAAAGGAATAAGCAAATATGCCATCAAAAATTTCCCCATCTCCAAATAACCACAGATAATTGAGAAAAAAGATACTAAACTGGATTTTTTAAAGAAGAATAAAAGGAGTAAGAAGAAAAAAAAGTAAAAAATACAGAAATAAGGCAGTTTAAATTTCCACTAAATCACCTGAAGAAAAACTGAGTGGGTTGAAGTATGCACACAATATGGCCTAATCCATTAAACGTAAAAATTGCTAAACTGTGATCAGGACCATAATACATATTGCATTAGTGAGGCTTTGTTGTTTGTTATGTTGCTGTCAGAATCCCCTCCATCTATAAAATAGACAGTTTGCGAATCCACATATTTATAACTCATAAAACATCAAAACCAAAAAATCTGTTGACAAATGCATAAATGTTAAGAGCAACACTGTAGTGAGGTCTCCCTACAATCAACTTCCTTACATGTGCACAGTATACCACACTACAATACAGCATAATATCCTAGGAAATGCAACTTATTAAAATCTATAGATGATCAGGATCTACTTGGGAGACAGTTCCAACATCAGGATTTAGTTATAGCAAGGCAGACAAATGAGATTTTCAACAGATTTTTATCTGGAAGCTGAACTCTGAAATCCAGGCTTAACGTATGTATTACCACTCATAATCAAACTCATTTTACAGCCACCTTCAAAAAAATGGCTTATTTTTATTACTGCAAGGCCACTGGAACCCTGTGGCAACTTCAATCTTTAGTCATATGTTAAGGCACCTAAATATCCTATTCAAGCACATAAGAAAGATTAGCATGGCAGGGAAGAGCACAATGTACTAAGCAGGAAGCTGCCTAAGCTTGGTGAACAGAAATCTTGAGAAGAATTTCTGTTTAAGAAAAAAAAAAAAAAAAGAGGCTTGAATGCATCATCTTCTCCCTTCCCTATGAACCCACAGCCATGAATCATGTCTAGGATTAGGTGGCTACACCAACTATCTCTTTCTCAGAGAACTGCTTTAAAAAGTAAAAATGCAGTCCATATCCAAGCCCAGGAACTCAGTGGCTAAGCTACTCAACTAGATAAATGGCGGGGGGGGGGGGGGGGGGGGAATCAAAACATCTCCAAGATGCCTCTTCTGCCTTATTTCAGGAAGCATTTGAACTTCCCAAGAGAGCACCTAAACTGCTTGTATTTGAAAGTAATTTATAAGTCTCTCTGTCCTGTATTACATGAGCATCTACTCACTGGGAGGATCCCCAGTACTAAATTTGAACACTTGTGTCTTAATCCATTTTACCACAGAGGCAGCTATGCAAACCTTTTCTGTGGATCAGTAAATACCCAAGTGTGAAATCCAGAACACTCTGACAGCAAGAAGAACTAAGAAACTTACATAAGTAACATTTAAATAGCACCTGACACATGTATAACCTCTATTCCAATCCCTGATTAAAGATTTTGTAAGGAAGAGGTGTGAGACTATCTTCAATTATCCAAGATAATGATTTAGTCAATGGGTTTAAAGCAGACCTAAACAACATCACATTACTCAAAAGGCTTTGTACTGGTTTCAGTAGGCACGTCCTGATGAAACCAACTAGGTTATGAAAGAAAGGTGGGACAGCGGAAGACTCATTCTAAATTCTAGAATGACAAGAACCTTTGTTTTATCATGACAGTGGCTGATGCCAGCACTTGCAAAAATACATAAGCATGGAGATCTCCGTGATGCATAGATCAGATAATTTATAGATACCTTCATTTTGGAACAGGAATAAATTAGGAGTTCAGAGCACATAGATTAGAGGTATGCTTCCTTGAGGAATCAATAGCTAATTGCATGTTTAGAGATAGCCAAACAGTTTTCTTTAAAATCACTTTCTGTCACACAATTAGAGCTACACAGCTTCTGAACTATAGATAGTTAACATCCAGTGAACTCTGAGCAGAAGCATAATGAGCCGTCTTCTGTTTGCAGTCATCCACAGAAACACATCCATAATCTCCCTGTAGAACCCTTACTGACTACTTCAAAAAGGAGAGAAGGGCAATTTAATGAGCTTTATTTTGTGCCCTCTATATATTATTTTGTGTCCTCTACATATTAAGAATAATTTTGTTCAGTGAAATAAAACCAGTATTTAAAATGCTTTAACTTCCCTGTGGTGCAGTGGTGTTTCTCTCTCCACTGGTTCTATACTATCTGGAAAAACTCACTAGGTTAAGAATAGTGACACAAAATAACTACGATAGGTCAGAAAGATACAGTTTACAGAAGTGTTTGTATGATCCATATTTAAATTAGGTTACTAGAAAATAGGGGGAAATTAATGGTAAATTAGACTGTGTCAGAGAACAGAGACACGTGCCGATGAACTACCAAGAGAGAACACTTCTGATTATGATTTTCCCCAGAATATGTCAGGGTCTACTTTCAATAGTTGTCTGTGATACAGTGCATAGCAGTAAAATCTCAGCAGAACACAATTCACACATTTTAGCAGATCAGCATAAGTACTGTTAAGTGCCTCTGGAAAAAGTTGGTAAGAGTTACAGATGTCATTACTTTGTGGATGGAATAACAGACAAGAGATGACTTCTGTGTCAGATTCCATCAGCTAGCATTATCATTTACAGATTTATAGCTCTTCAAACGCACTGGATATGCAAATCTGTATGAAACAGTAGCATATTTCAGCTATTTAACAATTCAAAAAGTAATTTCTATAGAGCATACTTTTCACATACTAAACATCTGTATACTTGCCTTTCATTTCTCCCATTCAGATTTAGTAAATGAACTCATTATAGCCTTGAAAACAAAACCAAATAATTTATAACTTACCACAGGTTTATTCATTAAGATATTCAGTGTACTTTTATTAAAGTCTTGGAAATTCCCACTTTAATTCAATGTTCATGTTATAGTTAGAACGATTATAACCGTATCAGCTGTAATTGAATTTTACTGGATTTCACACAGGTAAAGTAGAAACAACGGTTAACACTGGCTTTTACCCCAGACTATATCTAGTCAGCTACTTGCAGACACAGTTTTTTGTTATAGGTACATTTATCACTTCAGTACTAAGGCTACTTCTTTGAATATGACACAAGATAGCACTTTCACTCCATGTTCCATATCCAAGGTGATAGATACCAGTTCACCTGGTAAACCTAATTCTCTCTGAGGAATATGTCATTGTAAGTGTCACAGAGTTAATCAGCACAAACCCAGTATTAGCTTTTTATGTTGACATCAATTTTACCCACAGAGAACAATAAGCAGTACATGTATGGAACTGAATAGGATCTTTGAAAGTTAAACTCCATTCAAGAACACAGCTTAACTATCGGTTGCAAAAGACAAGGATAAAAGCTACAGCATCTAAACTGGTAAATAACTAGAAATAACACCATTTATAACTTTAAAGAAAAAACGACGACACAACTATCAGGCCAACCACCACTGAAAGGCTCTTCTTGTTACAGGCAACTTCTACTAGACTACTGATAACAGATCACTCAAAAGTAATTCAGTAAGGAAGTATACAACAAAGTCATGAACTAGAACCAGTAAATGGTGTGACAAGTGGTTTTCCAGTTGTAAATTTGCTGAAAATTTAACATCAGCATGCTCAAAATTATTTCTGTAAGCAACGTATTTTTTCATCTTACTAATCCTCCAATTCCATAACTTTGAAGTGAAATATAAATTTTGATCAAAGTACATAAAAAAATGAGGTACTGTACCCTTTTAAGAAGAGGAATTCAAGGGAATAAGTAATTTCTTGGGTCATGGAGTGAGAGTAGACACAGCACATGACTGCCCTCCAGGTTACAAAAGCCTAGTCCCATAACTCTGCCCAAACAATTAAAGATTACTGGAACATACACTGTTTATGCCTTTTCTTCCTCCAGCTCTGCCAGTCCAGACTGCTTTCCAACCTACAGTTTCAGTCTTCCAAGAAAAAGGCATGACTATACTAAACCCTATGTGCAGGCACATTCATGCTATGCAGGTCTGGTCACCTCATTTTTCAGTTTGAAGGATACAGCCTGATGGACTCCACTCGCTTATGTGCCTGGGTTCCTATTGGGTCTGCCTGGGTGAGACGGCACCCTCTCACATCTCCCCAGCACTCAGAATAAGGACTGAATGGCAGCCTGCTTGGTGCACACATACACAACTCTGAAACATGAATGTGATGCAGACTTGCTGGAAGAACAGGTGACTAAAAGTGATCATTGGGCAATTTTTCATCAGCTACATTCGTCAAGTTACACTGTGTGGAATAATACCACAACAGCAAAGGTCAGAGGACTGACTGACAAGATAGAGCAACATGTTAATTTCATGATTAACACCAAGAACCTCTGAGCAAAAGTACTTGCAAGCAATAAAGCAAGCATCTGTATCTGAGACCAGTCCTCTAGGTGCTTGTCTGATCTCCACAACTATTTAGAAAGACAAGAAGTGGTGACCTTTTCACCCAGCTGTCAAATATTAGGACCCTAATAGCAGGTTGACCACATCTGCTCACATGCAGATATATCGGCCTCTATGTAAATGAATGCTCTGAGCATCTGGAGGCTTTTCACAGCGCTTGGATCTAAACACACGTGCTTGAGAACTGAATGTGTGCACCTAGCACCTGATCAGTGGTTTCTATAAACAAGCCCTCTAACAATCCATCAACTGGGAAGATTACTAGACAAAGGCTCTGAGGAACGCTGTGCAGTACTTACACTCCACATTCTGAAAGACTATGTAAGTAAACTAAGATTACTGCATTTTTTCCTAGAAGTAATCTAAACATGTAACTGAAAGCACTCCGTGGTGCAAGCACAAGAATATCAAAGATGCTGGTAGAGTTCACATGTGGAATACCAGCACAAAGGTACTGTTAATGGCCATCTTACGTATTACTTTATAACTTCTCCTGTAGTTTGGAACTGACTGTTTGTAACAGCCATGTTGCTAGCAAAAGTCAATCAAGTACTGAAAAAAGAATTTTTTCAGATATTTTTCCCCTCCCACCCATGGGCAAAGAGCGTAGGGAATATGAATGCTATGGCAGCATGGTAAAGAGATACAGTTTACAGACAACATTACTACTTTTTGTTTGTTTTCATTAGAGCACTTTATTGATTATTTGTCTGTAGTTCACACAAAACATTTTAAGGGAAATATTTATCAGATTTAGGCTGCACTGAAAAGGTTTTACTTTTGCCCTTCACACAATAGCACTTGACTTACTAATTTGTGTGACTATAAATGGCATTATGATTAACACCAGTGTTTCTTTCCTTTGTGACCCAGCTTTGATTATTGCTCATCTGGCTCTCAGTAACCCTGCCAGGAAAAAGGGCATGTTTAGAAAGCTGCTTCTAGACTATGCTCATGTGACAGAGAGTTTCATCAGCTTGATACAATGATGTATTGCTTTCTTTTTTCCCCCAGGTATGTAGGTTACAATTTGTTATATTAATTAGTAGCATGATATCTTCACTACAGGATTTATAGGGTTAGATAAGTCACCTTTCTGCAAAACACTTTCTTCCATTATTTGCCGGTCCAAACTACACTGTTTAAATTTCACAAAAATCCTGAAGTGTCTGAAATCTAAAAATTAGTTTGGGAAAGTACAATCCTAACCCATGATATAAATAACTAAAATGCTAAATGAGTACTACATCTTTCTTCTTAAGCTACCGACTTAAGGATGTTCATGCTTGCCATTTAAATTAAGCAGATAGCAGCATTTGGTGTCACCCCAATATAAAGCCTTAAGTAGACAGCACATCTAAGCAACTTTCTTCATGTTGAAGATTTGTTGCTGACTGCTGGGTTTGGATGGGCTTTTTCTCCCTCATTTTATAGTCTCTCCTTCTGAAAGACTGCTTTATTAGTTTATAACTAAGACTAGCTCTACTGAATAGTACAGCACCTGAGACCCCATGCAGTGTATACAAGCTGCTGTGTATTATTTAAAGAAAACTAAATGAGCTTTTAGCCTGTCATTTACTCTATCCCCCTAATGAGAACTTGAAATGCTCATTTTTCTGTCAAAAGAATTTATAAAGTGCCATTTTAGGTCCCACATAGAATTAACACTATTTTAATAAAGAATATTGAGATTTCCCATAGAAGACTTTTTTTCCTTACCAGCTTCATATGTAATCTGACTCCACAGCAGCCAGTCCTAACATCCATTATTTAGGACTACTTTAAACACTAAAAAATTGGTACAGTATATGATGAGGTTTCTAGCTGCTAATGTTTGAAAACTTGCTGCAGCTATACTTACGAGTGCAAAGACATCAAAGCTAGCTCTAAATAAATCAGCTTAGGTTTGAAAGCAATATTACAGCTTAGTTTGATGTGCTCCTTTGATCCCCTCCTCTCTCTAGTACTTTGACAGTACTTTCTGAGCAGACTTTGTCAGGTCAGGCTTCGAGCAGCATAAAAACCTTTGGGCACAGAGAGGGTTTCCTGGCTGAGCTCACCACCAGACTGGAAATTTCTGCACTGCACACTACAGCACTATGGAGACATTTCAATATTATCTTCTCTAATTTCTAGGCACTGGAGATTAACCGCAGTTGTGACAGGTGAACAGGAGGAGTTATACCCTACTTCTTTATTTTTTGATGTGCTATGCATTTTTGTGTTATTTATGAAAAAATAATAAGGTTATGTTAATGAAAACAATTTATATATGCATAGCTAACACTGAAGTATTTGTAGGAATAATCATATTGTTCACTGAAATACATTTTTACACAGCAAGTTTCTGTACACACCCATCAGTATGCTAGCTTTGTCCACTGCAGTTCTTCCATGTCGACTTCATCAGCTGAAGCTTACTAGGAATTAATCACAAAATACAACTTATTTTTTCCTATAAAATGAAAAGCACAAAGCCCCTACAGAGCAAAATAAGGCAGTGCTCCAAATATCATTCACTAATTCAGGGGAAAAGAGACAATTATAACTAATCTACTATAGGCTTATTTCCTGCCACCTATTAGTTCACATTTTTTCCCCTCCTCTATTCTGTATTGTCTCCTAGTTTGTGGGGAAGAGAAAACCAGTGAATTCTGCTCCTGTGTAACTGGCCAGCTGAACATCCACCTCGCAGAACCAGTGATTCACTGTTAGCACCATCAGTTCCTTCTGTCACCCACATAAAAATGTACTGTGCTAATACTTGGTGCTGAATATCAGATTAATGATTATGGTAACTCTAGAAGTGAATGTGTCATTCTCTGCTCACTACTTAGTGCGCACATTTACGCAGTTGTATACCAAGACCAAACCTGGTCCACACGGGGTTAAATCTCTCCAGTGTACACATTTGTGCCAGTACCTGAGCTATGGTCAGAACAACTTCAGAATTCTGTACAATCACAGTTGCTGCCAGTTATTATTTCTAACTGCAGTATTTTCCAAGAGATAGAAACTGAATTGTGTTTTTTCTCCCTTCCATGCCTTGCTCTACGCATATAAATTTAAATTAAATAAAAATATAATTTATTTTGCTGTTTGTTCAATATTGTATTTTATCCTTAAGCAAGTTTTCACTTGTAGAACCAGGGATAAGAAAACACCTTTATTGTTTAGAGTAATGGGAACCATTCTTTTTAATTGCTATAGTCTGGAAGAAAAAAAAAAAACAAAACAAACAAACAAAACATAGTTTTGCCCTATCTTGTAAAGTTTTATATCCTTGAAATATATTTGTTATGTGCTGGAACAGAAATGAAAAACACCACCTTATTTCAATATATTTAATGTGGCAGGTGATTGCCAAGAATAATCCACTTTCAAGTGTAGGTTTTCAATCAAGATATTTAATAGGGATATACAAAGAACAAATTCAATATCTTAATCTTTTTTTTTTTTTCCCTGAGACATCATCATCTTTCTTTATCCTAACACAAAAAAGCATACAAGCATTCTCATTCTGTGACTGGAAAGCTAGTAAGTTTTATCATGAAAAAAAAATCACTAGAGATTGAACTTCAAGAGTCATGGATTTTAACAGAAAATTAGTCACAAAATACACAGAAAATAAGTTTCTCACACACAGTTTTTGAAGGGGGTGTCTAAGTAAAGCACTTAATGTACTGCAAAACCTTTAAACTGAATCATGGCAATTTAGATCTCTTCTAACAGAAATCGAGAAATATGGCCTTGGTGTTTCTCTAAAGTTGGGATTGATAAAATTCAGCCCTCACGTACACACCCCTATTTTAAATTTTAAACTAGTAATTGTGGCTACAACTCCAGTCAATAAACTTCATGGTTCTATAGCCTGTTTCCTGAGTTTGAGTTCAAGCAGCATGATCTGACGAAGTCAACTTTCATTCATCCTCCAGGAGGAAACAGCAACTGACAACAACCATGGCAACAGCACTTGAAATTGAGCTAATTCCCTAATTATGCAAAACAAGTATTCACGACCCAGTTCAAGAGCTGCCAGAGCAGCTCCAACAATTCAAAGCTATAGCTAACAGTTTGCCTACTTGGTTCTGAACCCCAGCATTTTCCATTTAGACAGCTTTTGTCTCCAGTTTCTAAACTATTGCTAGGATTAATCAGGTGTGTTATTTTGTTTTCTGATGAATTCAGTTGCCAGATACCTCTAAATTACAATGATTTGGGAAAAAAGTATTAAGAGCTATGCATTTTCAAAAGCTTTTATTTCCATCTTCGAAATCCTGAACAGTCTTACTTTGTACATAGCCAACCCTAGGTGATGGTATCTTGTCAAAGGGGCACAGACTGAAATATGCTTTGTAACAATTATTTAAGCTCTTGGCTTCAGTATATTTTCCTTTACACTGGCTGTTCTGCATTACAGCATGAAGAAGGATAAGGATCTTGCTTCCTCCAATTTAAATCCTTTCTGAAATTAAAATATTCTAATCATGCCGCCTCTTTACATGGAAGATCTTTCATGTTTTCATGTTGCATTTTTAGGCTTTTTTCTTGAATACATTTTTTAAGAGAAGCAGACAACCTGCAAAAAGTACTCCATGAGAAAAGCAACATCAAGTTCTTAGACTAAAATGTTCTAGCATAAGTTCTCTACATCTTTCTCATGCATCTTAACATTATTTTTATTCTTTTGCTTCTTGATGAATTTTGAGTGGATGATTTGAAAAGGCTATCAGTTGTGACAGGTATTTTCCATCAAGTTCACTGGTTCAGTGATAAGTATCTAATCAATAGTTCAAAATTTCATTTCAAACTTGCATGGCCTCCCAGTAGTCTGCGCCAGCTTTCATTTACCCTGGTACTGCCAGTTTTGCTTAGCTTTTAACATTCCCCACCAGACTTCCCCAAACACCAATCACTATAATAACATTCCTTAGCATGGGTCCTGATATGCACCACAGCAACTGGACAGTGGCCTTGTTATGACCATTTCTCATCACTCTAGCAAGAAAGGGGCTGACCATTGGTTTTTCAGTTCCCCATTTCTACTACATAGAGATATCAGAAATTATGCTGCATGGACAAATCTGTATTTTTCATGTGGAGTTAATTTCCTGGAGCTGGTCAAATTGTGAACTGAAGAAAACAGTTGCTCCCTGCCACTGTTTTCTAGCTCAAGTGGCTTAATAGCCTCAAAAGTTTATACAAAACCTCAGATTTTCTGTTGTCTGTTTTTAACATGCATACATGGGGAACAGCACCCCCCTGAACTTCTGAAGAACAAGTGAACAACACACATGTTGTCTTGTACTAAAGGTGTTCATCCTTTGAGAAGAATTGAATGAGTTACATAAGTTTACTGACATTAAATGTTTTCTTCTTAGAAGCAGTAGTAGGCACTTTAGAATCTAAATCAACATAATTTGGGGGGGAGGGGAATTTGCTTTTTAACATCTACATACTGGCATGAAGTAACAAGTGAATACTCACATAAGTTGAAAAAAATATACTAAGTATTCTTTTGCTAAACTATTCAAAAAACAAACCAAGCTATGCAACTCTAAAGCAGTTACTAGGTTACTCATAACCACACTGACAGTCACAATATCCAGAAATACCTGTTTGCTTTCAATCCCATTTCCATCAAGAGAAAGGGTACAAATTGTTGCACAAGTTTTCAGCATGAGGGTTTTTAAGAGACTTCTTCATTAAAGATTTCTTCATGAACTCAGAAAAACACATCTTGCAGGATGATTTTCCAAGGTAGAATCAGTCACTGGAATTCCTGATAGACAATTAATCTCTGTTCCACCAAGATGAATAATCAGTTTCCTCATGCAATCTGTTCCAGAGGTGCTTTATCTTTACTGTTAGAAAGTTGGGGTTTGTTTGTTTATTTTTTTTTTCCTGGGGACTAGCCTGCAACTTTCTTGATGCAGTTTGAGCTCATTAAATGCATCTCTCCTTCACTATGAAAGGAGTACACTTCATTCTCTCTAGTAATTATTTATTTGCAGACTACTTTTATGACCCTTACCCACCTTCCCCCCCCCCCCCCAATAACTTTCCCTTTCTAGTTTTCTCTAAGCTAAAGTTCATTAGTTTTATGCACTGGGTATCAGAACAGAAACATCTAGCTAAATCTAAAACAGAAACGTATTCTTCTCTGTGATTTATCAATACACTTAAATTTGAACATAGAGAGGCTGCAATATAAATCTAAAACACATGCCTTTTGGCAAGCTACCAGCTTTCAGTGTTCTTTGACTATGACAAATTCATCAAAGCAAAAAAATGCCCCCAGGAAACTTGCTAATAACATGGCACAATGTTATCTCCCCTAAGGAAAAGAAAAAAGGATGGGAGCCTCTTCCTCTAATTTAATTAAAAATGAAAACTTTCATTAAACTAGTATGTATCACACAGTATTTTAAGAAAAGTAATCTCTGTCGTGGTCATGAATCACTATTGTGTATAAGAAAATTAAACAAGATAAAATTAAACGATAACAAATGGGTACTTCATGGAAGTACTGTGCAGTAAGTTCAAGGTTTTTTTCTTAAGGTAGAAATAAGTTCATCTGACTGTTTCAAGACTCTTAAGGTCTGCTACCTTTGTTTTTCTGTAGGAAAGACAAAGCAAACACAAATCACTAAGGATGAAACATGAAAGGAAAAAAAGCTTCATACTGTACATAAGTGCTACCTTTTTTTCTCTTTTTATTTTGAGACTGAAGTCAGCAATACAAGAGCTGGGTCCTTTCCTCACATAGAAGCTCCAATTTCCACCAGAATAAAACCCAGGATCATAACAACATCATAAGTCATGTATCCAGTCCTCAGCCTGCATAACAAGGCTATGTCTCTTACTACTAAGAAAGGCGGGAAATAACGTCTGGCCCTAGGACCAACCAGAACAGTGTTATGATTAACAGCTGAGGGAACACTGAGGGAACTGGGATTGTTCAGCCTAGAAAAAAGGAGGCTGAAGGAAGACCTTGTCACTCTCTACAGGTACTTGAAGTACCTGAAGGGAAGTTCTAGTAAGACGGGTGATGTTCTCTTCTTCCAATTAGCAAGCAATAAGAGAAGAAGAAATGGCTTCACCTTGTGCCAGGGAAGACTTAATCAGACATTAGGAAAAATATATTCACCAAAAACGCTGTCAAGCATTGGAACAGGCTGCCTGGGGAAGTGGTGGAGTCACCATCCTCGGAAGTATTTAAAAACATGCACATGTGGCACTTTGAGACATAATTTAGACTTGGCAGGAATAGGTTTACAATTGGACTTTATGATCTTAAAAATCTTTTCCAGTAGAAATGATTCTATGATTTAAGAGAGTCGATTACTGGTGTCTTACACAGTTCAGTCAGATGATTTATCTATATAAAAACCTGCAACATTCAAACACTTGACTAAAGGTAAAACACTGTTTAAACACACAAAAACCAAAACCCTCTCATATATATGGAAGCCACTACACTCTGACCATTACATAAAGTTATTTTCTTTGTCAAAATAAATATATGCATTTCACAGAACTGCAGGCATCAGGTTGGGAGAGTACATCAACCAGCCTTTCCTTTCTTCTAGCATATTAATTCTACACAGTAATAAGCAATACCTGCATGCAACTCACTGACAAAACAGTCACTCTATGTCCAAAAACAGCTAGAAACTGGCCAGTCTGTATTATATACTGAAGTTCTGCCACAATACTTCATCCCTTTCAGCTATTTGCTTACTGCCACTCTCATTAACACAGATTACAAAATCATGTGTACTGTTCTTAGGAAAACTATCTTCAAATTTCTTTCAATTCAAACACAAAAAGTTTGGTAATTAAAATCCACTTATCTTTCAGAAACTTTTTTATTTAAAGCCTTTTTTTTTTAAATATGTACTCCCATATATCTAAAACTTTGTTTGCATTTTCAATTAATCAACATACTACACAAATAATGAGAGCCATTACCCCACATTGTACACAGAGAAACTGAGGCACCAGGAAATAATGTGGCTTCACCAAAGTCATTACTGTAGTGACAGCAACATAGTTAGTCACCTCTTCTCTATTTTTTTATAAGACTACACATTCAGTTAAAACATATCTTTCCTCTTGCCTTAAAGAGGTTTTCTACAGTGTTCCTTGTAAGTCACTCATCACATACAGATAATATATCCAGTGTTCAGAAATACAGTACTAAAAGTGAGGAATGGCAGCAACAGAAGATGAACATAAATCGTTCAGCTACCTGCATAAGTACTATCTACATTGTTCAGAATTTCAACACAAGATTCTTTCTATGTTTATGCAGTCAGTAATGCACGTTTTCTTCATTCATTCATTCATGTTCTCTTCATGTTCTCTTCAATTGCATATAAAGTTTTAAATATGCAGTACCTGAACAAACACTCCTGGAAAAACAACTTCTCCCCTCCTTCTTCCCTCCCCTGTAATAAGACCACTGCATACTGTCACTCTCAAACAAAACATGAAAATAAGTGAAGCTCAGGAACAGAAACTGCTTCAGCGCAGTGCCAGTTCAGTGTAGGAGGTGCAGAATTACCCTGTAACTAAAAAAGGGAGCTGTAAATTTGCCAGTTGTCTTAAAATATAACATCATATGGCAGCAAAGAATTTGACAAGATAGCACTGAAGTTAGTTTAGCAGCAAATTAATGTATAAAATGCTGCATGCCTGAACGCTTTTTAGTATTCATGTATTACTAAGGGAATTTTACACATTTTTGCTTCATATCTGCCTTCTGCTCCTCCCCTCATCTTTTTCAGTCTTAGGAGGGGCTCACAATTCTTACACTCCAGTTTGTACTAATTTCAAATCACACCGTGTGCAAGACAGAGAAAAGTCAGGTTAAATGTCACAAAGAAAATCTGGTAGCATTTCACATCTCTTCTTGTGATTTCTAAGATAATCTGTATCCTATTTCACATCATCATCATCAATAATGAATCTCCATGAGTGAAATGATCCCTTCAAAGACAGCACAGAACACAATCAACCTTCAGTGCATTTGCTGGCTGGGGCTACAATTTGAAATTGGTTAACATTCTGATGACACTGCATGTGAAGAAACAGAACTGAGCTCACTAAGTACTATTTATTCTACTCTCAAATAAAATGCAACAGAAAGCGGGTTTGTTACTGAAATAAGCTGGTAATGAATATATAGTGAGAAAATGAAAGCATTCTTTTTAGAGTTTTGTTAATAGTCTCACACTTTCAACAAAATATGAAGTGTAAGACAGGGATGAGGCATTTATTTGCATAAAACTCTTTCATGAATTGCAAAGCTCCTTGCCCACAGCCTAATTTTGTGACATTTTGCTGGAAATGTGATGATCAGATTCTGTTCATCAATACCGTATCAGTTTCCTACTACAAAAAGCAAAGTCATGTACTCTTACTGTTACGTCTTGTTTAACATGGTTAAAAGGCATAAGATGGTCAAGCCTTCATTGAAGGAATAATCCTTTCTCTGCTGTTAACAGCACTTTCCATTTGAGAAGACTTTGGAAGGACTCTTATAATACTATCTGTACAGATGATTTGAAGAGAGATACAAAAAGCTTCTAACCACATTAAACTGAGAGCAACACAAACTCTGTATAAAAATATAGGAGGGATTGTGTATTATCACTTCCACTCCTCTAAGCGATGCAGCAGTTACCAGAATACAACTCTGGAAATACCCTTTTGCTGAACCCATCCATCCGCATGTGGCACACAGCCAGCTGGTGCATAATAATTTACAGAGCACCTTATGAGCAGGAACAGCTCAGATTCTCATATGGTTATAGCACAGGCAGACTAGCAATCTGTAGTTGTGACTATAACTTCTTATTCTCACTAAAAATGCACATTTATACTGCATCTACTCCACAGAACTGTGTTTTAAAACTTCTGAAGTCATCACTCAGCCTCTTCACATTCAAACAGCATAATCAATGTTCCAGTTCTATTGCCTCTCTCTGAAACTGCTTAGAACTCATGGTTACTGACCATGATGAACAAAGATGCTTTGTCATCCCACTTTGTAGATGCAGTCAGCACTCGATTCATTCACATCAACAATGCTAAATGCTCCTCCACTGGTGGCAAAGCATCCTCTGCTAAGGGACAAGGGCTTCCTCAACCTGAAACCTGCTCACACATGCTGCTATCTGTTGCCATCACCTCTACACATACACGGTTGCTGCTTTTGCAGCAGATGTGATAAAGTTTCAGAGGATTTCTTTCATTAGTCACTGTATGTGCATTCAGATACACCTTCATTAGAATTAATTTCTGCTGCAGGTATTTTGTGATGTTAATTAGCTTCCAGCAGAGTATTTTTGTTAGGCACTGATTAGTAGTTTCATTTGCTCTGTGTATCACTGTAGATGTGCCGTGTTACATGCCACAGCAGTCCCACCAGACAGAATTTTCTGTTCCCTCCCCTGCTCCTTTTAGTTCTTCCTGACACTCTTCATCCCCTCTGAAACTAGTTGATCAAGTTTTTACAGTATTATAGACAGCATTATGCTTATGCCACACTGCTGAATTTATCTGGAGAGTAGAAGCTGTAAATTACAGAATCTTTCGAGAAACTTACGTATTGCTGTTACACTTAATCTGACTCTGAAGATGTAATAAAACACAGGTTAATCTAGAAATAGAAGCATTCTGAAAATGGACAGATCCTCTGTCATCTTGTCAATGAAATCAGTTTAAAACCAGTAATTTTAGTTCAGAATTTGCTGTTTAGTAGAAAAAAAAATAATTAGTATCAACAAAAATATACTAGTATATAGACAGGCCAGACCAACATATTCAGGATACTTCGAGGTGTCTCTGGAACTTCGGGGGAAATGGGCCAGTACAGCTTTAGGATACAGTGCCCTGCTAGAGCTACTGTCAATGTTCGATAGCTGCAGCTGAAACTCAGACATGTAACATCTGATACTCAGACACTAGATGAGCACAGCCTCTACGTATTTCAATTCTCTTGTGAAAAGTGGCCCATGGCAATGGCGGAGGTGCTGTACAGACAATATCGGCATCTCCCCACTGATCTAGTGCATAAAAAGTTTACTAGCATTAGGCAAAAAATTTATGTTAGGATGCATATTACTAGGATAGAGGAAGCAGAACTGGAAATGCATAGAATTAAGAATGGACTGAATACAAAGAGGCAATAATCTCTTCTCCAAACATAAACAGCTACTCCAGCTCTTACATTCAGACCTCTGTGTAACCATGAGAGTAAACAAAACAAAGATGGGCAAAACTAAAAACTGGCTTTGCCATATTGACAGTACTGTTAAATTGAGAACCAATTCCTAAAATAACTTCAGGTTATGCAGGGCAATATTCTAAGAGCTGTTATGGAAGTAACTGCTTGAGTTTTAGGGTATAAGGAAGAGTTTGGTCATGAGCATGCAAGTCAAGCTGCGACATGACAGCCAAGTTCTGGGGCAGAAAGTTGTCCCTTGCATCATCTATTGTTTACTAGTTCAGATGTAGGCTTGAAAGTCTCATAGCACTGTACAGCGGGGAAGGTCACAGGAGGAGATTAAAATATTGTAGCAGGATTCAGAATTTAACTCTTTTTTTAATTCCCTGTGTTCAGCTATAACTAAATATTCTATAATTCTAAATTCACTTTATATTTTATGTGAAATTTTATTTTCCCACATTTTCAGCATAAAACAGTACATAGCAAAACAAGCTCAGAAGAACTTGCACATTTTTCTTAAAGGAATTCATAGGACAAAGGTTAACTCTGATATGCATTTTAGGAGCATTCTAAGAAACAAAGGTTTCAAAAAATAAACTCGTTTCCTGAAGTACTGGGTTTAGTGTCCTTCAGTGTTCTACTACCTCATTGCTCTTGCCCCTGCCAATAGCACTGCCAAGCTGCTTCTGCTGGTCCCTGGCCACTTTCTCTTATGGTAACACTGGCTCCTATGCTCCTCAGCTGCTTGTCTACACATGAAAGAAGCAAGTAGCATTTGCTGAGCTTGGTTGGAGAATATGGATTTGTCAGCTGTCCACTCAGTACAGAAATCTCATGGGGCAGCTGTCTACTGCCTCACAGACTGCATTCCTTCCATTAGTAAGGGATAAATAAATACCGGAAGGGAGGCATTTATTGGTTTTCAGTTAGGGTTTTTTTATACATAGTAGAAACAAGCTTGAAGATTGACTTTTGAAAGAACTGACTTCAGGGAGATAAACTGGGAAGGAATACACAAAGAAAAAAAAAAAAAAAATCAGTGAGTGACAGAAACCATGACACTCTTCAGAGGCTGAATCAAAGTAAAGAAATCCCCAAAACCAATCCATCCCAGCTGGCAAAAAAAGGCTTGTGATTTAAGAGCAGGTTCTTATTAGCTCCAATTATTTCCTCACAACAGCCTACAAACCAAGTCATTTTATGCATGAAAGTCTTCTAGTATGCAACCAGTTTCAGTGTATATTATCAAAACTAAGGAAAGCAAGACAGGGTGAAATTGAGTACCAACAGCACTGAAATGGTTTTCAATACAAATTTGATCATGGCACAAATGCTTATTATTTCAACAAAAAACATCAAATCCTTTTTGAAGATATAACGCAGAAGTAGTATGATTACAAGAGCAAAGTTTTATGTAACAGCAAATGAAGTCCATATATCCTCTACATTCTAAACAGATAGGGTCTCCTTAGAAACACTTCACATTTATCAAGTCAAAAAAAGAAAGCACGGTTTCTGAAGAGCCAAAATACAACTAATAAAAATAAGAAAAACAGAAAGCTATCTTTTGGATGAAAAAAAAATCCATTTCATTATTTTACATGAATACATTAATCTTTCCAGTTGACAAAATAGTCCCACAGCAACTTTCTATTAGCCACCAACCTAACTACAGATAGAATTTTATATATATATATATACACACACACAGCTTGAACATACATATCTTAAAGTTTTGCAGTATGTTAAGAAGCATTAACAAATTTTGCTGCTGAGTTGGCATTTTTATACCTCAGATGAGTACCAAACTTCAGGGAGGACACAAACTTGATTTTATCACATTAGCAGAAGATAGTTATCCTCAAAAAGTCATCTGATACTAAGGACAGTTACTGGCTTGGAAGTTCAAATGCCAAATGACTCAAACTGTGTACAGTCACACAAATCATCTCCCAGATAAAAGTACTGCATACTCTCAGTAAGTGAGAAAGCTCATGAGAGCATTTCAAGATCTGATACTGGGCATGTTATTCTACTTGCCATTGCAAATCTATTCTTAATACTTCAGTATAAGGGGATGATTTCTACTGCTAAATACCTTGCCTTTTAGAACAAAGAAATCAGCAGTAACAGAACTTAACACCTTTATTTTGTAGTGTACTATCTGATGCAAGCGCTAACACAAGATTCAGCCTGAGTTGGTCCTTGGCCCTAACTGCCCTCTAGACCTAACTGATCTAATTGCCCAGCAAATCAAAGTAGTGTAGTCAAGCACGTAATAACATGTCACAAACTGCTCTGCTAAGCCGCTTATTTTTTTCACCCTCAATAAGTAACAAGAAGCACCTCAGCCCAAGTCTTCCTCCCCTACACCAAACAGGAAAATGGCAAGCTAGTTTGTCTCCAGATCATACAATGTTTATTTTCTCTCCCGAAACTTTTTGAAACATTAAACTGTTCTTAAGTATAGAGGCTATATCTTTGGAGCAGAACAATTTTCTCCAAAAGAGGTCAATACCTGAGTGAGCATTTCAAAATTAATCACTATGCAGTACTTCTGTTCAGACACTAAGGGTAGGAAGATTTCAAAAGAGTCTACTGGATATTTTCCAAAGAAAATAAGTACTAATTTATTTGGGTTGAACACAATGAGGACTTTTAGATATAGGTAATTAGACAGACAGATATGTTTAGATATAAATATTTTTAAGTAACTGTGGAATTTTTAGCACTTCTGAAAATAGGGCCTGAAGATTTTCATATTGGTATGTGAGAAGTTGAAATCTCAACATGATTTTCCTTTTTTAAATATAGGCTTTGGGGATAGAAAATAAATGGCACTAGAAAATATTCATTTCATCCTAAAATAGTATGCAAAGAAGACTGAAAGCTCCTCAGAGGTGTTGGTTTCTCTCCTTTACAAGGAGGGAGTCCAAATTCCCCAGATTAGATTTATATTACTTTTAAAGATAAGGCTCGGTTTAAGATTAAGAAACTTAGATGATGATGCCTACGGATGCACAGACTGTCAAACTTTTTTACAGTCAAGACAGATCTAATCCATAGCAGAGTGAATCAGCTTACCATACAATTAACACCTAGGACACACTTAAAGCTGCATAAATGCAAGCAATTACTTCCATAAAAATCATTCAAATTGGGAAGTGCATCAAGAACCAACCTCTAGCTCAAAGCACAGTCAACACTGAATTCAGTTTCAGTTGCTGACAACGTTTTCCAGTCAGGTCTTGAAAACTCTCAAGGACAAAAAAATCTAAAACATCACTAGCTCACTGCTGTGTTTCTGACTTCACGCTAATTCTTCTTTTATGCAGCTGATACCTTCCTTTGTTTCCTATTGTAACTGTTGTCTTCCCCTCCAACTGTTTACCCTCAGTAAAGATCCCAGCTCCATCTCACTAGCAACCTCCCTGCATGGTAATAAGGGGCTCTGGCTAGGTCCCCTCGAAGCCATCTCCTTTCCAAGGCTGAGGAAGCCCATTTCCCTCAGACTCTTCATGAAGGATAAGCGGAGCAGGCTGGGCAGCTCTACCAAATCATTCTAGTCTTGATACCTTTCTTGCAACACTAAAAAAGCAAAAACTGGACACAGTACTCCTACATAAGTTAGTAAGCACCAAGTAAACGGAGTGGGAGGGGAAAATCACTTCCTTAAGCTAATACGCTCCTATTGACACAACCCATTATGTTGTTAGCCTTCGTCATCACTAGTGCACACTGCCAGTTCAGCCTACTGTTTGCCAGGTCCCCAGGCCCCTTTCCAGCAAAGGTGCAACCTGGCCAGTCAGCCCCCAACCTCTACTGGGAAAGGGATTTACTCCATCACAAATAGAGAATATCTTAATATATACTAAACATATAATTAAAATACAGATATTAGTGTATGAATATTAAATATTAGTGGAAAAAGGACAATATAACCCCCATTTCCAAGAAGGGGAAAATGGATGACCCAGGAACTGCAGACCAGTCAGTCTCACCCCTGTGCCTGGCAAAATCTTGGAGCAGATTCTCCTGGAAGGCATGCTAAGGCACATGAGAAACAATTAGGTGCTTGTGACAGCCAGCATGGCTTCACTAAGGGGAAATCCTGCCTGACCAGTCTGGCGGCCTTCTATGACGGGGCTACAGAAATGATGGACAGGGGTAGAGCAGTTGATGCCATCTACGTGGACTTGTGCAAAGCGTTCGACACTGTCCCACACAACATCCCTGTCTCTAAATTGGAGAGAGATCAATTTGATAGGTGGACCACTCGGTGGATAAAGAACTGGCTGGCTGGCCGCACACAAAGAGTTGTGGTCAATGGCTCAATGTCCAGCTGGAGACCAGTAACGAGTGGTGTCCCTCAGGGATCGGTGTTGGGACCGGTCTTGTTCAACATCTTTGTTGCTGACATGGACAGTGGGATTGAGTGCACCCTCAGCAAGTTTGCCAATGACACCAAGCTGGGTGGTTTGGCTGATATGCTGGAGGGAAGGAATGCCATCCAGAGGGACCTCGACACGCTTCTAAGGTGGGCTGATGCCAACCTCACGAGGTTTAACCATGCCAAGTGCAAGGTCCTACACCTGGATCAGAGCAATCCCAGGCACAGCTACAGGTTGGGCATAGAAGAGATTCAGAGCAGCCCTGCGGAGAAGGACTTGGGGGTGTTGGTCAATGAGAAAACGAACATAAGTCGCTTCAGTATGTGATCGCAGCCCAGAAAGCCAACCGTATCCTGGGCTGCATCAAAAGGAGAGTGACCAGCAGGTTCAAGGAGGTGATCCTGCTCCTCTACTCTGCTCTTGTGAGACCTCACTTGGAGTATTGTGGGCAGTTCTGGTGTCCTCAACATAAAAAGGACATGGAACTGTTGGAACAAGTCCAGAGGAGGGCCACAAGGATGACTGGAGCACCTCCCGTATGAAGACAGGCTGAGAAAGTTGGGTCTGTTCAGCCTGGAGAAGAGAAGGCTGCATGGAGACCTCCTAGCAGCCTTCCAGTATCTGAAGGGGGCCTATAGGGATGCTGGGGAAGGACCCTTCATTAGGGACTGTAGTGACAGGAGAAGGGGTAATGGGTTAAAACTTAAACAGGGGAAGTTTAGATTGGATATAAGGAAGAAATTCTTTACTGTAAGGGTGGTGAGGCACTGGAACGTGTTGCCCAGGGAAGTTGTAAATGCTCCATCCATGGCAGTGTTTAAGGCCGGGTTGGACAGAGCCTTGGGTGGCATGGTTTAGTGTGAGGTGTACCTGCCCATGGCAGGGGGGATGGAACTTGATGATCTTAAGGTCCTTTTCAACCCTAACTATTCTATGATTCTACAATTCTCACTAAAAGGATTTAAGGAAGAACTACATGCAGTCTTGATCATGAAGTAGTGAAGCAAAGATGAGGAAAATGCTAAACTCTAATATCATCATAACTTGAACAGAGCTTGCAGTATACATTCACATATACACATGCCAACTTTCAGAGCAAATGAAACAAGTTATTCAGTCTTTCAATTATTATCTGTGTTACTCCATTTTAGGCATGCACTACTGTTAGAGTTCTTTACATTTTTACTTTCTGTCAAGCACTTAAAATGTTAAAAAGCCACAAACCTGAGAATATAAAAGCAAAGAAACACTTCTATGAGGTTTATAAACACCTCAGCTCAGACTATTTGTGCCTACCTATACATTTTTCTGAATATACATTTACATAGCTTATTTTGTAAGCATTCCAAAATTTTCTGGAGTTATACCCATAAAAAAAGAAAACAAAAACCAAACTTCATACTCTTTAAAGCAAATATATTATGCAGAATCTTCCATCTAACACCTCAGAAGTCCTCAAAGTAGCTGCATCTATATTATAAATTCACCATGTCCCTGAAGTTACAAGAAGGTAACTTTCTACAGAAAACACACAAGAGAAAAACTGAAAGTTAATACAATAATGGTAAAGAAATGGTTGTCATTTTTCCTGAAGCCCCATGCCACCATCTGGTGCCGACTTCATAGATGGCCGTAGAGATGTATTGCTTTTCCCAGCAGACCATGGTCTTGGTCATTACTGAAATAACCACACCCAACCTACATGAAAAATGCTGCTATGGAAGTAAAACACTGACACTTGTTCATTTTCCGATTTATCAGTATTGCACTACCACAGTACAGAGACAGTCCTACAACAGGGTAACTAACATATGTTAACTCTTAAATGCTTGGCAAGGGGGACACCACAAAAAAAAAACAACACAAACCCCAAAACACACCAAACCCTCTGGTGTTTTACTATGATATCAAATAATATACATTTTCTTAGAATCTCTGGTGAAGTATTCCTGATATACTATCGCCCTTGATTCTGCACTAAACAATATCATCTCACATGATATCCCAAATGCCAGGATTAGCCAGACTGGAATGAAAAAGTTAAAATCCTAAGGACAAAAAAAGATTTTGCATTAGCAGGCACAGTTTCCACCCACACAACCTACATTTACTTAAATGTATCCATATGAATAGCTGCTTCAGAAACAAAACACCTGATTAAGAGTGTTAATTTCAAACAATGCAGCACTAACCATTATTCCCCAGGAGAACTTCTACTGACATCAGTGGGAGTAAAATTAAGCTAATACTGTTTTTGAAAATTTAATACTTAATTGATCAACTGAGAAACAATGCAATTTGTCTCCATTTCTTGCTGCATCTGAAGTATAGTGGATACAGCAAGATGAACAAGTCGGAACAAACCATTTCTGCTAAAAGGTTTACTTTTCCTGAAGTCACATTTAGGTGGGTTTGCAAATCTTGATTTCAGTGTGGTTTTCATGTTATGTCTGAACAACTGAAGCAAGACTACTTCAAGCAACAGCGCTACCAATCAAGCAACAGTGTTATCAATCTGCTCAGATTTTCTCCCAGAACTAAAGTTCCGCACTCCTCTCTACCCCCTACACATTCCAGAGAGCATTGATTTACTGGGAATATACAACTACACCACTTTCACAAGCAGTAGTCCAAGAAATCACATTAGTGCAGTCACGGAAGTTTATATATAAAATCTTGTAAACTTAAGTTTGTATGTCTTAGTGCAGATCCTTTGGAGCTGCAACAGCTATTTAACAATACTGTGCAAGAATGAAGGTAAGCTAATTTTAACCATCATACTAATCAAAAACACAGCTGGAAGGAACTACATAACTACACCTATGCTAAGTCTGAATGATGCTTGCTCTGCCTGCCTGTGTGAAAGTCAATTCTCATTCTCTCGTATACTTATTTCTTACATACATAAAGTCCATCACCTTTTTCTCTGGTTGAATTTAGAATTATTTCCTTTAACATTTTGCTTAAGTCATTCTGCTATTTCTTTACTTCTGTCCCTCTTCTGGGGACATTCTTTTCTAAATATTTCTAGAACTGCAGTGCCCAAGCCCTTAGCAGAAGCATACAGAAGAATATTTCAGAATTCTTTAACTCACTTTCCCTCTTCACAGTCTCTAACTGTGGCACTGATTTCTCCCCTGCCCCTAATGACATCCACTCATGATCCATGACTGGCTCCTACACAATCTCCAAGGGTAATTCTAGACAGTCTCTCTTGAGACGTGTAATACATATGCAAAGATTATAATTTCAATGCAGTTAAGGAATTTTGTCACTGCCTTTTTCTGAATGTCATCCTGTTTACTTTGGGAGCTTCTCCTTCACATGATTTCCTCTTTTTATGCTTATACCTTTGAATCCTGTTCCTGTAGCTACTTTAATACTTTTTACAACTAAATGCTACCTTTTCCTTCCTCCAGCTGGTTACAAAACTGCTGAATAGTGCTCAATCCAGAGCAGATATTGTGGTATCTCACTCAGCTTACCACTTCATTTGATGGAAAATTACTTTGCTAATTTGAAAACCATAGTCAGAGTAGCTGTCTACTACTCACCAGTAGCTCTCCACAGTTGCCACTGTTTATTACTAGAACTCATCCAATGGACTACAATTTACTTTTTCTGAAAAAGCTCTATATAAAACTAGAAAAGGGATATGACACCCCTTGAAATGGAACATTGCCTGAAACCTAGGAATTATCTTTGCATTATTTCAAGGACAATCTTCCACTGGAAGAGAGGCATTCTTCTATTTCCCAGTGGTTTGCTACTGCAGAATGAAGAGAAGATCATAATCTCCTTCACTAGTTTCAGGCCTGTTTAACTGTGGATGGGAACCAAGGAGAAGTACAATTACATGTCAGGATGCAAACTACATCACAGTTGTACAAGGACTTCCTTTGTATCATTCAAACCATAAAGGCCTCTAAAGTTCATAGTTTGTTCTCAAATTTTAAATGTAAAAAATAAATTGTACCGCTATGTTAAACATTTTGACTGAATCTTCACAACAAATCAGACTGCTCTAACTTTAACTATATAGCCTCTCAATAAAGGTAGATAAGCATGTTATGCTTAATATTCACAAAGTGGTATTGAAACCAACCTAACTGTAAATTTAAGTTTCTCACCTCCTGCCCTTCTAAAGATATTTTCCAACATAAAACAACAACAAAAATCCTGCAGCATGTATAGCATAATCTAATTCAAGCTGAGATGCAGTAGAAAAGATGGTAAACGAGCAACAAGAAATAAAATGGTGAAGACAATTCAAAGTGACAATCAGAGTGTTACACTAATGGAGAATAGCATATTTTGTAGTTAAGCATATAACAGCTGCATAAACTGAATGGCCAAAATTTATAAGAAAAGCTACATACATTACAGCAAACATGCATGAGGTCTGCATAAACAGGTATACCTGACTCATGGTTATATGAATAATACATGAAGGTCTGAAGAACAGAAAGTGAAGAGACAAAGGTTTTGATTACAAGTCTTACTGCAACACAAACATAGTTCAACAGATCTGACTTCATTTCTTTATTAATGTCACACTGCTGGTGTTCTTTATGGCTGTGTACTGGCTTTCTTCATGTGTGCAAGTGAAACAACAGAAGGCAGGCACACATTTCCATCTGTTTTTGTGTTATTTCCTAAGTTCCCCAAGTATAATGAGTAATCTATTACTCATTCTGAATTATGAATATTTCAGTATAAATGTGAGAATCAGACAGGTATCATGGTATAACGTATCAGATGTTACAGCAACAGAATTTAATTATATGCTACAGTACTTGAACAGATTTTCAGTGTTCATGTTTCAGCTAGGGGTTGAAACACCCAACTAGTAATCATAAACCAACTGTGCTGAGTTATGCAGTTTTACTAATTTAGTTCTGTGTTTATAATCTGAGGGAGCATCATTTATCCATTTAAATACTCATTTTAACTAATGGCCCATGCAATTGCTTACAGCAAGCATCTTTACCTCCCTGTTCCTCAGTATCTCTGCCAGTACAAGTAACTAGGAGAAGGAATATGAATTTTAAGACTGAAATACTTTATTCATTACAGACACACAGCATGTTTTAACTGTGCTTCAACCCTGAAGGTATTAAAAAATTATATTTATAAAAATCTTTAGCATTTTAATGTTTACACAAAATTTACATGTAAGCTCTTATAATTCAGTTTACATAAAATTTTAGGCATACAGAAGCCTGTCCATACAGGTAACTATTAATTATCAGGCCCTTTTAAAGAAAAATGTTCAGATGGGCAGTGATAATAAATATTATGCATTCTCAGATATGAAGACATCAAGACGAAATCAGCTGAAGTTATCAGGAACAATACTCAAAAATAAAAAATGGTACAGGGAATTCAGCCTTTACCTATGGCCATTAACAAAAACACAAAACAGGCAGAAGGAAGTGACTTGTGGTTTGGGGAGAAGGAGTTGGTAATCATTTCGGAACAATGTCCATTACTTTTTTTCCACCCAATATTCATATATACCATCTAGATATCAGTTGCACTTAACAAAATTGCCTCTATGTGTCTCTATTTTTATAGTGAAAAATAGCAAAGGGAAAAAACAGATTAAAATTTCTAGAAAGACAAAAATTCAAACCACAAACAATGCATTCAATGAGCACATAGATTCTGTTTAGAACCAAACATGCAAGTGCTATGGCAGCAGTCAGCAGATGGTGCTGTTACACACGGTGACTTTTTTTTACTTCCAGTGCACAGTGACAAGTACGCTCTTTTGTGAATAATTTTTTGTGGCAGCCACATGATTTTTCCTCTCTGCTTTGATCAGAGTCCATTCTTATAACTGACTTGTTCAGAGTGAACCCAGGAGGGAAACCTCCCTGTTTCACTAACTTAACAGAATACAGGACTTCAGTTTCTAGATTCACATAAATACTTCTGGCAATGTGCAATGCTGGTTGGGAAAAGTATATTGGAGAATGTCAGTATGAGAGGGAAGCTGTGCTATTACACTGTGCATACTGCCTGGTTCTTGCTCACCAGAAGGTAAAGGCTGTAAAGGAAGAACTTGAGCTCTGCCACAGAGCTGATATTTAAGGTCTTCAACAAGGGGAGAGAGATCTTTTTCTCTTTGTATTTTCCATTCACACCGATTTTATCTTTTCAGCGCATCTACGGAGCGGACCTGTTGTAGACATAGTTCCCTTTTTAACTTAAAATTCTGTACCATAAGCAGCTAAGACTTCAGTGAAACTAGTCCCTAATATCATCTGCCCCATTAAAATTAAACTCAATTCTGCTTAGCATGTCTATAGTTGTGGCGACAGTGGGATGAGGACCTGAGTGGTAAACCAGCTTCTCCATCACAAAAATGCAAACACGCACAAGATCAGTCGAAAGTTAATGGATGAGGAATGGGCTCCAACCACGTTTTATACAACATACCCATCCTGCCACGTCCATGGATTCCCATTACTGTGTGTGTCAAAGTAATTTAAGAGTAAATCTTTGTTAAAGTCGCCTAAATTGTCTAGACTAAGAAACTTGCTCTATTTTATTTATTTAATTTCCTTTTTATTTAAAATTTCCTTCCTCCAAAGTCTGACCCTAAATAAGCTGGAATATCAAAGAGAATGATTTTCCAACATAACCTGGACGTTTTTTTTTGTGTTCAGCTTTTCAATTATTGTATCCTGATGTTTTTCCCCTCCTCCCTTACTAATTTCAACTGTATCAGTTCATCACACAGTGAGTGATCATTTTTTTGATGTGATAAATTTGATCTTCATGTGCTGCAAGTCAGGATACCATAGCTTTGTTAGCATATCTTTTGTCACTTCACACAGTATCAAATGTGGTATAATTGTTTTGCCTTTACTATCCATTCTGCTTAAAAGTAGTAAGAAAACCCAACAATTTTATGTATTTTAAAAGCCAGTAGGTATTCTAAAAGTATTCATGCAAATAATTCACACAAGCATGCATCAAGTACACTTAATAACATCAGCATTACTCGTGGGTTACTCTAACTTGCACAGGTAGACATACTAGTCTTCACAGTTTGGTTTAGTGATTACAGGTTCAGGTCCAAGACCACTCCTTGCATCTACCCCAAAATGCCTACTCCACTAGACCTAATGGGTTACAATATACCTTTTTAGTGTCACCTACAGTCTAATCACCTCACTTTCCATACCTGTTGCTTTCAACACTGTAACATTGTCAACTCAACCTTGTTACCCACTTCTGTTGACTCTTAATATTTAAAACCATGATGACACAGGATTTAGTGAACTTATCTGGGACACCAATTTTACCTGTTACATGAATTTGGAGTTCAGTGGAAGCACAATGCCAAAACTGGATGCATCACAGCACAGAAGTATCAAAGCATCAAAACACAAAATAAGACACTGATTTTTGGACCATCATTCTCATGGCTACCAACAGATTACAACACACTGACTCACAACTTAAAACGTTTTATCCTTTGTATCAGTGTGGGCTGGTCAACTGCTTTAAGCAGTCCACTGATCAGAGGAACTTGCTACTTCTGTTCTTACAGATTTTCATGATGTCAACTTCGATCTGAAAGAATACCCACACTGAGAACAGTCATTTTAATGCAAGATAGATCAGCAGCTTAAAAAATACTGAAACCATCAGTAATCTGTATTTTTTCTATGTTGTAACTCCACTTTCACAATTAGCAATTTGCACCATATTATACTGTAATGAAATCTCTTGAGAGCACTTCAAACTGACCAAGCGAGACACACCAATTAAACCACTGAACTGCAGCTTTATCAGATAACTTAGTCTTGAAACATTGTTAGTTGCTAACCACTAATGTTTATAATATCTTGAATTTTATACAGCATCGAAAACACAGAAATTACATTCAACAATAGTTTAAACAAGACTGTAATAGTATATTTAATTAACATGATGCCAACTAATCAGTATTTGTTTCCTACATCTGTTAACCCAGTATTATTTTGGTGTAGAACTGCAGTGCTGTTATCTACATGCCTACAAAGTGCAAACTCAGCTCTGCACTCAAGAAAGGAAAAGGGAGGGGAAGGGAAGGATGTGTTTCAGTGCCTTGTTTCTGCCCATGTCCAGCAGCAAATAGACAGCAGAATAAAATAAATTAAAAATACTTCTCCCAACACATTTTACTAAGTTTTGGCTAAGGCTATAATCAGGTTATATCCTGTACTCACTCCCTGGATTTTAGTATACTACTGTGCATTTATGGCTTATTTGTTTTCACTAGTTTTGTGGTTTGGCTTGTGTCTTGGGTTGGGGAGGGAGGGCTTGTTTTTTTATTAAATGCCTCCACCACTTTTGTTTTTCTGAGTGAAGAGTTTTCAATAGCAGGGTTCAGAGATTCAAAGGTCCCTCAGCTTGTTAGAACCAGTGTCAATTCCACTGATACCAAAAAAAAAAAAAAAAAAAAAACATAGCTACTTATTAAGAAATAAAAAATAAAAATTAAGAGCTACAGTGAACTGCTTTGTTATTCAGGAATCAGTATTTCAGGAAAAATGAAAAAGAGAAACCTGAGTATAAAAGATTTCAAAATTGATCATGAAGTTCAACTGAACAAAAGCCTGAAATTACTAAGCCTACAAGGAGTGTATTTTCTTCCTTCTCACTTATACTCCCTCATCTCTCACAGACCATAGTACACACAATCTAAAGTCAAACTGCCTTTACTACAGAACTTCTCTTTAAATGCAAAGATTTTGACTTTCCACTAGTTATAAAGTGAGACTAAAAAAAAAATAAAAAAACAAAAACAGGAGAAGCTAGAACAACAAAATGACTTTGAAGTGCTGAGAATGGCCTAAGCACTACAAAAAGCATCACTACTGTGCCCCTTAAATGGTGATTGTAACATTTATTTCTGCAAAACATGTAACAGCAGGGAAATATATATCAGCTTTTGTTTCACTCCCCATTTTCCTTCACAAGCTATATGAAAAACATAAAAAAAAAAAAACACCTGCTACTGACAAGCATGCAATGAGCAAATTCTCTTTAAAAGTCGCAGTTGCTACGGACTGCAGGTAGAGGGTCTCAGTAACAATGTTGTTAAATCCACAAACAGGCAGATCTCAACACATACCTGACTCCTCACATTCAGCAGTAGGATTTTTCCCTCCTTTCATTTAAAGGTGTATTTTAATAGATACAAACTCACTACTTTCTCCCTCCCTCTTCCCAAAAAAAAACAAGCAAACAAACAAACAAAAAAAAACAAAACAAAACAACCCACCACAACAAAACATAATACATAATGCTGGATCACATGTGCAGCACTGAAATATGTTCCACTTTGTTTTAGTGCATTACTGTTACCATTTGGTAAACTCCTACAGCAGAGCCAACTTGACAGCATTGAGAACTTCAGTATCCTACACACGACAGCTGTCCGATCACCCACTGCCTAATTTTTCTTCTCCAAAATACAGCTCCTCAGTGCTTTATTACAATTGACATTTTTAAATAAAAACAAGCAGAATAAAATTCTTTAAACCAAGAAAGGTATTACTAGAAAAGTCCAGCTCCTCTGGTACAGCCATACTCTTATCAGAAGCTAAAAAAACAGGCAGGCACAAACTCCCTAATAGCTGGCTGATTTAGAAGCCTACTCCAGTTACAAGAAAACAGGACCCGAATTAACTGCCTCCCTGTTGGTGCTCAGCATCACCTAAGAAAGTTAAAAATGATGCTTGGCCAAATTTTCCTCTGCTGTCCCCAGGAAGCTGCACAAACAGGGTACATTAAGTTGGCTACATCTTTTAAGGAATAAGCAAAATTTCACATAGAGCAGAAAGCTCAGTTTTCTCACCAGCTTCTGCTTCCAAAAACAGTTTTTCATCTCAAAACAGAGTGGGAGGGGGAAGCTGCCCCACTTTGTTTTAGAAAGTCTCATGACTTCTCTCCAGCCTCTAAAATAAAATATTCCTAAAGAATCTAAGAACTCAAATCTGTAGAATAATTAAAAACAACCTAAGAAAGTAACATTCTCAAATAAACTATGTTTGAAGTTAAGAGCGATTTCCATCAAGATGACGCATGTTTTTCTACTGAAGGTCCTTCCAGTTTAAATGTTTTCTGTAAACCTGAGCACATGGTCTAAACCTTAGGTTAAGAAGCAGGGACACATACACTAGGAAGAATATAGGCATGCTCTCTGGGAGTGTAGGGTAGGATCAGAAATGTTGAGGCACAGCTGGAGCTGAATTCTTGTAACAGATGTGAATGGTAAAGACAGCTTCTACGGTTAGGGTAATAGAAAAGAAAGACAAAAGAAATTATGCGCCCCCTGATAAATGAGACAGGGGATCTAGTGATAACTGACATGAGAAAACCGAGATACGCAACGACTTTTCTGCCTCCATTTTCACTGGCAATTGCTTTTCCTTCATCTCTTAAGTCCCTGAACCTCAATGCAGGAAATAAGAATGAAGTCTCTCCCATCATAAGAAAAGTCAAAGTTTGAGACCATCTGCAGAACCTGAATGTACACAAGTCCATGGGACCCAATGAGATGCATCTCAGGCTCCTGAGGAAATAAGTAGATGTAGTTGCTAAGCCACTCTCCACCATATCTGAAAAGTCTCAAGAGTCAAAGGCCCCAGCAACTGGAAAAATAGAAACATCCCACCCATTTTTAAAAGGTTAAAAAAGGAAGACCCTGGGAACTACCAACCTCTCAGCCCCATCTCAGTGCCTGATAAGATCATGGACCAGATGCTCCTGGAAGACACGTCAAAACATGCTGAAGGCAGGAAAGTGATGAGCGACAATCAACATGGCTTCATCAAGGGCAAATTGTGCCTGACTTATCTAGGGACCTTCTATGATGGAATGACTGCATAAAGGGACAAGGGAAGATCTACACATCACCTACTTTCTGCAAGGTCTTTGATACAGTCCCCTGTAACATCCTTGCCTCTACACTGGAAAGATACGGATTTAGCAGACTGACTACTCAATAGAGAAGAACTCGGCTGGACAGCCATGCCCAAACCGTTGCAGTCAACAGCGCAATTTCCAAATACAGAGCAGTAACAAGTGGTGTTCCTCAGGGATCCATATTAATATGGATACTGCTCAGTATCTTTATTAAGAGCAGAGAGTGGAATTAAATGCACTATCTGCATATCTTCAGATGACACCAAGCCAAGTGGTCCAGTTGATATACTTGAGGGAAAGAAGGCATGCCATCCAGAGGGATCTTGACAGGTTTGACAAATACACCTGTGCAAACCCCATGAAGGTCAACAAGGCCAAGTGAAAGGTGCTGCACCGGAGCAATCCCTGATACCAGCACAGGCTAAGGAATGAATGGACTGAGATCAGCCCTGTGGAGAAAAGACTTCGGGATACTGGACATAAGCCAGCTATCTGTGCTTACAAAAAAGCAATCATACCCTGAGTGGCACAAAAAGAAGCATAGCCAGCAGGATGAGGAAGCAATTCCCACACTCTGCTGTTGTGAGACCCCACCCAGAGAACTGCAGCTCTGGGGCCCCAGTACTATCAAGTCACAGACCTCCTACAGCACGACCACAAAAAAAAATTGTCAGAGGGCTAGAACACTTCTCCTATAGAGGCTGAGAGAGGTAGATCTGTTCAGCCTGGAGAAAACAATCCAGGCAAACTTCTTTGAGGCCCCTTAAACTTACAAGAATGAAGGAGGGAGACCTTTTACCAAGGCTTGAAGTGATAGGGCATATGACAGGGTTTTAAAGCTTTGAGTAGATTTAATTTAGACAAAGAGGGCATTTTTTATAACAAGGGTAGTCAGGCAGTGTCCACACGAACATTCAAGGTCAGGCTGGAGAGGGCTTTGACGAATCTGGTCCAGTAAAAGATGTCCCTGCTCATGATCGATTCAACCCCGTAACAGCCTACACCCCTTGCCAGTTCAAAGGAATAAAAATCTGCAGACAATTATTCTAGATTAAATAGAGATTTTTCTGGTTTATTCTGCAAAAAAAAAAAAAGATATAAAAGCTGTAAGCCATCTTTGCCAGTGGAAGCAGATTTGTAATAAACATGAAGTAGTTATCAACTCTAATGCTTAGTAGGCCACAGGGACCTTTTTAAAAGCAGAAATATAGTTTTCATAATAAAGAGTGATACTACTTTAAATAAAGGACAACAGCATAAATAAAAATCAAAAAACCCTGCACTATGACAACTACTGGGAACCACACATCAGACTGGTATGGCAGAAAATGCCCTGCATTATATGAGATGTAAACCCCAATACAGCTTTCCCTCCTTTGTACCAAACACAGAATAAATAACTTTCTTTATAAATAACTTCCATTACAAATGAGATCAGAAATCAAGAAAGCCACAGTAGGACTTTTTCCAAGTTCATTAAAAGCTAGGTGTCAGTTTCATGTGTCTGGGGCAATATCATTAATGGGGACCATTCTGAGGTAAACACTACTGTACATATATGATAATTAGAAAATGAAGTAGGATTTAACTCTTCAGCCAGATAGAAGTCTGGGGATAACTACATTGAGAAACTCCAAATAATTTGGCAGTGCACACAAGACACTGACAACATTTTAATTTTCACATTTGTAAAGAGAAAAAGACCATATTCAGAACTGAAAATGAAGCCTTAACAGAATATAGGCTCTTCCTTTAACTATTGTCATCCTGGTATTTGGCAGCAGTTGCTGTTTAAAATAAACCTAGAATGCAGGCAGGGAAAGACACAGGCTACTTAACTGAACTGAAATCTTAGCTCCAGCAAATCTGGAAGGCTATGAAGTTATTCCCCCCCATCCCAGTTGACTGTAAAATAAACAAGCAAAAATGCCAGCTCTGTTGAGTCACGTTGTATGGCTTGTTTCAGAAAAGCACTTGGAGAAAAGATATGTTCCATATAGTCCTTATATGATTGAATTGAAAAAAAAAATCCAACACAATTACAGAATTATGGGAGTTTTGACATTGTCTCTCAAACAGTTGCCGCACTAAGAGAATATATTTTAACTTTGAAAATTAAAGTCCGAGTAGAAGAACCGCAGCATTTCATAAAGCAAAGCCAGCCTTCCCCTGCTAAATATCCATATTAGTTTCAGCTGCAATAGAGTTAATTTTCCTCACAGTAGCTTTTATGGGGCTACACTTTGAATTTGTGATGAAAACAGTGTTGGTAACACAGGAATATTTTAAGCAACTGCTAAGCAGTACTCACACAGCATCAAGGCCTTTTCTGTCCTGCCAGTGAGTCAGCTGGGGGTTCACAAAGAACTGGGATGGGATACAGCTGGGACAGCTGACCCCAACTGATCAAAAGGGGATCCCATACCATACAATGAAAGTCGGATGGGTGGAGTTTGGCCAGAGCTGCCATTGCTTCAGGATGTTCAGAGCAATGGAACTGGTCTTCCCATGTAAATATTCCATTACCTGTGATGGAGCCCTGCTTTCCTGAAGATGGATGAACACTGGTCTGACAATGGGAAGCAGTGAAATAATTCCTTGTTTTGCTTTGTTTGCATGCACAGCTTTTGCTTTGCTTGTATGCACAGCTTTTGCTTTACCTGTTCAATTGTCTTTATCTCAACCCATGAATTTGCTCTCTTTTCCCATTCTGATTCTCTCCCCCATCCTACTGGTGGGGAATGAACAAGTGGCTGCGTGGTACTTAACTGCCTACCATTGGTACGAATTGGTCCTCTGGTTTGGCTGCAGTGATTATCACTGTGGTTTGAGTAGCGACTGTACTTGTTGCTGGGGGTGGTGCAGCTGCTGTGCTTGGAGCTGGCATAACCGCGCTGTCTGTTGCAGTCGAAGTTTGAGCAGCTGCTGTACTTGCCACTGGAGTAGCTGTGCTGTTCATTGCAGCCAAAGTTTGCGTAGCAACTGTACTTGTCGCTGGGGGTGGTGAAGCTGCTGTGCCTGGAGCTGGAGTAGCTGTGCTGACTGTTGCTTTGCCCTCAGATCCACCGACATTCTTTTCCTTTTGAAGGTGCTGGATAGTGTTGAACAAGGCCCTGTAAGCATAGGCCAAGCCCCAGCACGTTGCCGTGATTTGTCCATCTCTGGTATGGCCAGAATGACCACACACCTCATTTAAGTGTTTTACTAATTCTTCTGGATTTTGCAGTTGTTCGGTAGTGAAATTCCAAAGTACTGGAGGGGCCCACTGACCTAGATACTTGCCCATACTATCCCACACACCCTGCCACTCATGGCTGTCCAGCCTCAGGGAAAATCTCTTGGTCCTCCTACATCGTCATTTGACCCCAGACAAGACACAAACCTGACTCTGCTTAACTCTTGAAATCAGTCGAGGGCAAAACACACTCTGTATGAGTGCTAGCATGGTGATTCCCATCACCATCAGCAAACAAGTCTCAACAGCATTAAAAGGCCATTCAAAAGCTTCAAAACTCTCAAATGTAAATAGTCTGGGGGGATGACTGGGAGGGTAAAAGGATGTCTCCTTCACAGGTTGAGCACCTGAGAAGGAGAAAAAAGATGTGTAATTGCTAAGCACTTCTATTATATACCTCCCAAAGTATAAAGGTGGTGACCACACTGGAAACATAAGCCAGATCAGTTTCATGATCAATGATTCTATTGTATTACAAGTCATTACCATAAAGTACAATGAGACAAAAACCTTAGCCCAAGCCCCACACTTGAAAAACACTAATACAGCAAATACCGGATGGAAGTAAGATATGATATAGTGAAACTGTGAGATCAAGAGGAACAACCTTGAGAGCCAATAAATCAGTATTGTGACAAGTGACTATTAATCCAGTCAGATCTGTCCTTATCTCAACCCCTTGTGCCCCACATTGGACGCCAAAAAAAACTGTTGTGGTTTAAACCCTAGCCAGACAGCTTGTTCACTCACTCCCAGTGAGTGGTGCCAGGCTCAGAGCAATCGAGGATCGTCCCCCCTCCCCAGGGCTCTCCCCTTCCCCACTCCCAGAGGAATGGGGAGGAGGATCGAAAGAGTGCAACTCCTAAGGGTTGAGACAAGAACAGTCCAGCAACCAATGTACAATACAAATCACACCGCTACTACCAACAACAAGAGAAAATAACAAGGGAAGAGAATACGATACCACCAGCCAAGAAACGAGTCCCACCCGGAAGCCCGTGTCCTTCCAGGTAACTCCCAGTTACCCCCCACCCCAGGCATGACGTGCTGTGGTATGGAATACCTCCCTGGCTAGCCTGGGTCAGGCGTCCCGCCTCTGCTTCCTCATGGCTTCCCCTCCTCCCTGGCAGAGCACGAGCCTCACAAAGTCCTTGGTCAAGGTAAACATCACTTAGCAACAACCGAAAACATCAGTTTCACCAACATTGTTCCCAGGCTGGAAGTCAAAACACAGCACTGCACCAGCTACCACAAAGGAGAAACATGACTGCTACTGCTGAACCCAGGACATGGGCTTAAACCATAACAACATCACACCGATTCAAATCGGGCAATGACTGCACTAAAGAAATTTTGACACTGCAAAAAAAATTCTTTGACATATTTTTCAGAAGTTAATATTAGTCATACAAACACATACTATGATGGCAGATAAGAACAAGCATTAAGCAGGGTATTAATATCAGTATAGCTGGGATGATGACCTGTGAGGATGTAGATTAGATTCACCAGAATCTCAATACTCAGCAGCAGAGAAAACAAACCTCTGTACCAAGTTACTTAGCTACAAAGAAAGAGGGAAACAATCCCACTACGACTCTGATTCTCTGCACTAGAATGAGCTGTTCTGGTTTAGAACTGCCACCTCATAGTAGCAGAGATAAGCAACTCAGTATTTTCCTCTAGGAAGCCCGCTTTCACCAAGTCATTTTCCTGTTGTGTTTGTGATCTCAAACAGGAGCACAGTTTTGTGGAGGGAGGATACAAGCCCACAAAATGATTACAAGGTATGAACCACCGACATTATGTTTGCTACCAGTTCATGCATCAATGACAATGAATATAGTTCTTAAATGGATCAATAAATCACAAAATAATCCCTTCCAGAATCAGAGGTAGTCAAAAAGACAGTTCCAAGAACCTACTCTAAGACATATAATTCCTTTTCTAAGGGCTAATAGCCACACACAAAGGTTGTCTCTGCATTAGGGATTGAGTTGGGTGAGAGCTGTAAAGTAGGTAACAGCCATCACAGCTTATAATTGGACTAATATAAAGGGCAAGGCTATAGCAAAATAATTCTTCCATTAGATATGAAATTCACTGGTTGATGATGAGTTCTATAGCCATTAATTTTAATATTATTTTTCCAATTCAAGTAGAGTTTATTCCATCACAACTACTCTCATTACAGTGCTTTTTTTTCTAGGAAAGAACTTCCTAGAACTTCCAATTGGGAAGTTTCTCACTGTGGGCAGTTTAGGAAATAACATCCAAGATTCCTGACTCCTGGCTCTTTGAATATCATGGAAATGCAACTCTGAAGTGTTTTACTGGTGAAGGAATTTCACTTCTTTTTTAACTGATAAAGCTATTCACTGTAAGTCCTCATAACTACCAAAAAGCTGTAGAGTATACTTGTTTTAAGTACAGTTATTTCTTCTATGCACTATCTCTTCATGTACTAAAGACTGAAAAGAGAATGCATAAGAGTGCAGTCATCACTTGTCTCTACCAATAAAATTCAGTCTCCCATAAATTCAGCCATTCAGAGCAAGATTTAGATCTATTCACACACTTCAGAGCATTGGCAGAGTATTTCACCTCTCTCTCCTCAGAAAATAACTTTTGTTTTTCTTAAGTTCTCTGAATGCATGTAGCCTTAGAAGTATTTTTATTTAGCCATTATTGATGAAGTGAACTCTTCTGACATCTAAATCACTGATATTCTGGATCAGCTAACAGAGATCACACAGAATACTCTCACAGCACTGCCAGACCTCTTCTGCCCTGAGATTTTGCTGCTACACGTCATGTTTTGACACATGAAATAGCTTTATTTTTAACTGCATTATGATTTCTTTCCTGTATGTCATCAACAGTCATTCAGACTGTATCATTCCAAAAAGATGTTACTTTTATGAAAATACACTAAGAATTTTTTTAAGGACTTCGAGTCAAAGAAGAAAATCTATACTGAAATTAATTTGAAAAGAATAAACTACAAAAACATTAAGGAAGAAGCATTTAAAAACACACACACAAAAAAACCCTACTCTATTAACAGAAGTAATGACCAATTACACTAAGAGCCAATGGTAAAGTTGCTAGTTAAGACGTACAGTTGTCAAGATTACAAGAACACCTGTATTTACTACAATGTTAATGTTAGTTTTGTTTTCTTAATGAAGAAATGCTAAAAAGGTAGTTTGCGTCTTCAACATTGAAAGACATTAAGCTCGGATTAAAATTTACACTGCTTCTTTCTCCAAATATCACAGTAGAGGAGGAAATACTTACAGATTTGGGTTCAACAAGCAAAATCCTCCCCAAAAACTATACAACAGAAGAGAACTACAGAGCTCCCAATGTCATCACAAATATTTGTTATAACCCTTGGACCTCTTTCACTGAGGTTCAGGAGTCATATTCAACAGTTCAGATAACTGGAACAATCAAGTAAAATATATTCCAATAGGTAGACCACCACCTATGACTAAGCCATACTAGTTGACTGGTAATGGCTGAAGATTCAGGAGACTACTTATCTCACACTGAATAGCAGGGGATTGTTCATTAGGCATAGGAATCACACAAAAGTTATCTTCTTGCCAATTTGGCTTCCTACTCTCAGATTATTCAGTTTGTTTTGAACATGCCCATTCCTAGAGAGTAACAACTCTTACCACTGTACCACAGTTTACTGGGACAACTAAACAGCCATTAACTAATACAGTTAAACTCGCTGACAAGCAGCAAGCACTTTCAGGTGCTGATGCAGTGAAAAGCAGGGTTTCACTCTTAAAACTGTGCAGGAAAGGTATTTTGGTACTTGAGGGGAAACAAAAACCAAGGAACATTAGCTTGAGCCCAGAGGTCTTATCTTGATCGAGTTCACACTGACAGGCAAAATCACAGTCTTGGGAAAGTTATCTTGGTAAACTCACTGAATCAATACAAGATATTAATATTACCAAGCTGTTGGGGAAAGTCTTTCAATTTTGTTTTGGTTTGGTTTAAATAGTTCAAAGATTGAGCCATAAAATCAAAAGAAAAAAAGAAAACCACACCAAACAACAAACATTCAGGGAGACTGTCAGGAGCAGCAACGGAAAAGGAGAAAAAAAAAAGAGAAAGAAAATGTCTTCAAAGACATACTGTGAAAATGTATCTCTACTTTCTGCTGCTGATGCTGAAACGGATTTAAAAAGAAGCTTCAGGGATGCATAAGGCAGGATGAGGTGACTGCCAGTATAAATGTTAATGCTGGGTGTGAGCAGAAAGCTTTAAGAACTCAAGAACAAATGAAAAAAGGAAGTATGCCCTGAGGGCAGGTAGGATACAAGGATGTGCAAGAGCTCTTCCTTTGGCAAAGAAAACCTGCTGCTATAGAACAGAGGTCAAGGAAAGGAACTAGCACATATCAAGTCCAGTACATCTGTCTTGTTATTTAAACACCGTCCACCAATTCTTCATTACAAAATGTGGTTGGAAACAACAAAAAACACCACACAAAGAGAAAACTGAAATTGCTTAAAATGAACCAAGGATTGTTAACATTTATGGGTAGTTTGTTGTTTACTGGCAGGCACTGGAGCAGCAAAATATAAGCTAAAACCCGTGACATTTCATTTTACATTGATGACTAACAATGTACTGTGAATTAAGCTTTTCTACTTTTATTGAATTTTCTGCACTTAACAACTGGGTTCCCTGAATAGCAGGGCACACTACTTTGTTAAGCAAGTCACATAACAATTCACCATACATAAATTAAGTATGTGTGTGTAACACTGCAGATACTGCTGTCATTTAAAGACTGTTGTTCTGCAAGTATTCTATACAGGAGGAATACTTCTGACTTTCCAAAGAAAATTACTATATTGATAAAGCAGTGCTTAATTTTTACTTCTGTTTGTAGCCCTCAGAGTACCTTTTGTTAAAAAAAAAAAAAAAAAAAGTCCTTAACCTCATTCTAGAAAATAGGAATTTACTGATTTTTACAGGGAATTAAACAAAATTGCATGAGCACTTTCGTATTCTCCCCATGCACAACCGGCAAAGCCTAAGTATGTCTTACATGATGTAAAGCAAAGTCAATTAAAAAACAAAAACCAACAACCACCACAAATTACAGAAACTCCCCAATCCCAGTGCTGAAAACTTGGTTTTAATTACACAACAATGATAGTAAATAAATGACAGGTTAAATAAATTGACAAATTCTATAAACTGAACTTGCAGGTTCTGAAAATTATAGTACTTTTCCCTGCTATAGAGATGCATATGAAAACTGCATACGTATTCCTATATTCTGGGAATTAAATTAATTCAAGATTCCATCTGTACCAAAAGTTGAGAGTGCTGAAGTGATCACTGAGGAAGCTGTAAGAATTATCAAGTAAAAACACTAGGTATTATCAGAAATCAACATATAAATCTGGTGAAGCACTGATACAGTAAAGAAACCTACATTTCAGCCTAGAAACTCGGCAACTGCCCAAACACATCAGTGACATGTTAAAACTAAATGGTTCTTGCTGGTCTACTGCCACAAATATCATATTTCATCAAGTTTTAATATTCACGTGGTATATGGGTGACAGCAGGCTAAGTCAGGCAAGCACAAGTAATCTTCAAGGGCTTAGAGCATCCTAGTGCTTCATAGCTTCATAGCTCTACAGATTGTAAAAACACAAACAATCTGATTCTATCACTGCTGCACAGGAAGTGAGATCATAAATCAAGAATACACTCAATAAAATGCACAGATCAGAATCTCAGTGGGTTTAACTTCATAGGCTGTTTGTTAGGTCTTCAAGTGGTTCATATGCCTTCTTTCCTGGTCCAGCACCCTACTGTCATTTACCAGGAAGTTTAAATTAAAAAGATTATCTTGCAGACAGCAAAAACCTCCAAACAGAAGCTGCTTTTCTCGGCAAAAGGAGAAGCACAGAATCTAGACCAGTATTAAGTCTTTTGAGAGATAAGAATTGTCAAAACACCAGCTTTTTCCCCACATGATCACACTTAAAATACTGACTTTCAGTAGCAGAGCTAACTTTGAAGACATTCATCAATCAATCTACTTTTTTAATTACATGAAAGTAACAATCCTTATTAGATGAAATTTTTCTATTCAGAAGAGTGGCCTGTCACAAGACCTGAAAAAAATACTAGTGTTGCAGTCTCCCAGAAAGTATATATAAATTAGTTCCTTCATTAGTCCTAATATTTGACTTTTTCTCATACCTATTTCATCTGCTACTGTAAGATGAGTGGTATAGTTCCAGAATGATTCCCTCTCATAGCGCTGCAAGGCTTTCCCCGCCCCCCCCCCCCCCCCCCCAATGCTTTGTCTGTTTGCAACATTCAAATGTTGAGAAATTCTGACTTCTCTAATTATACATCAAAATTTCTGTTACAGATCACGTCCCCAGGTATCATAAAAACACCACAAAACAAAACCAACACAAACCACAGAATTTTTAAACACACTGTCCTTGCCAGCTGATAATGCAGTCAAAGCTTATCGCCATTTAAGATGTTTAAAACACTGTTTATCAAGCTCTGGATTACAACCTCATAGTGTTCCAAATTCTTCGACATCAGCAGTCAGTAGCACTTCAATGCTCCCCATGCTTCCAACTGAACAGCAATGCACTTAAGAGAAGAATTACAAGAGCTGGCTAAACCCAGGGATAAATAGGTACTTCCAGCAGAAGCAAACACGCTTAGAGATGGGTAGTTGGCAGAGCTTACAAAGGCTTCCAGTAACTGGTTTGTATTTCCCTGTCCCAAAGGAAGCTATCACATGCCTTCACACAAAATCATATATAGCATAGGAGCCAGAAGGGGTCACTATTCATAACAAGCAGTTTAGGGAACAGCTACAGGAGTTCTTAAAACTATGGGGCTTCAGTAACTTAACTGGCAAAATCACCCCAAGCCTCCATAAAGAACATCTAACCACTCACTGCTACAAATCCTTCCCAATGCACAAGTCCCCACTACCTATCTGCACACTGAGACACTGTCACCCAAGTGACATTCACCATTTCTTCTGGAGTTGGATGTCATATTTTGAAGTCAATTTAAAGCTCATGGGCCACACCAGGTTTACAGCACTAAATCTGAACGGGGGCAGTGTTGTTTAACCAGAAAGTGGTCCTATCTGTCACTGTTAATTACAGCTCTTCTTGCTGGGGTTTTTATAAGAAAGTAGGCCAGCAGGAAGTGTCATTATATTACAGCCTGTGGCTCTGTGCATGTGTTCTTACATTGACAGTCAAGAGACTGTCCTTTAGCATTCTTCACTGTCTTTTTCAATATGAAAAACAAACTGCTCAGACTGCATAAAAGGATGAAATATGCTATCGCATGTGTCTGTTAGACGAGAGTAATTCAGGTATGTAGAAAGCAACTTCCTACTGAGGTGACAAGAACAGGTCCTGGTGTGTTCATGACTTCTGATGTTCCTTTTCAAGCTTATGAAGACTATTAAAATGAAACTTCCATAGCCTTTCCTCACATTTCAGTTAAAAAAAGACTGATTAGCTGACTTACCAGGTAACAGTGTTGTCTGCCAAAGCCAAGGCAGGAAAAGCTACAAAGGAAAGACATACTGCCGAGCTACCCATCCCAAACAGAGAAAGCTCAAAACAAAGAAATTTGAGTTAGTCATGAGACCTCCTATGCCTCTATCTTTCTCACCTATATAACCCACTCAGTGAGGAGACTGAATTCAAAAGATACTTAAAAACTCTGTGGTTTCAAAACACTAATCAAATATGAAACAAAGCTAAGCATCAATATGGAATAGACTTAGGTACACTCAAGAAAGGGCAGTAAAGTTTCAAGGGACTATGAATATTTCTAGGAGAAAAATGATAAAAGCTTACCCGAGCATTTGAAGATACCTGTGGTCTCTAAGTTACTTTGACTTTTTCCTAGAAGTGGTGACCAATGTAATGGATTTATACACTTGCAACTGCTACTCCTAATAAATAGCTACAAACCATACTATCATCTAGATTCCAAGTTTCTACATCAACCCTGTAATAAAAATTATTTTAAATTCTGTCACTTCACTGGCTTCAGGCAGCTTTTCCAGAATAAACACTTTCAAAGGATTATACATATGAAACTAATCTGAAACCAAGCTTTCTGAAACTTCTGCTACTCAAAGCCCTGCATTTCCTGTGAAGTTACCCTCCGGACACCCTCACTATCCAGCAACACTAAGCGACTGACTTAATGCCACTGTATCTGGTAATTTTCCCAAACAAAAGGTTGCAGATCTCATAAAGCCTTTTGTACAACCCAAAGTAATAAGGAAATGGTATCAGTCCAGCTTTATGAGCTTAATTCTTAGTAGACACTAGAGTACATGAAATGCTTGACCTTGTTATTTACTTTCTCCCCCTAGAACTGTGCAGCCATCTTCCGCAGAGCCAGTTTGCAACTATTTAGGGGTTGTTTTTTCTTTGCTTTGTTTTAAAATTTACATGTATTATTGTTCTCATTTATCTTGTTTTAGTTTTCCACAAGGAAATCAGTGATTGATTTTCAAGACCAGTTTGTATCTATATCTACTCTCATTTTTATCATTATAGCCCTTAAGTTAAACATTGCTCAAAGAAGTTGTCAAAAAAATTATTTAGGAAATAAGAAAACCATTTCAATGTTTTTTGTCCTGCTTTCAAAGCCTGACAGATTTGACTAAAAACTCCAGCAGATATTAAAGTATGAGTTTAATTTAAATTTCAAAATCAAGACTACTTACAGCTGTGACGCAGTACCATTTAAATAAACTATAAAAAAGTTTATGCAATATTCACTCATGATTCAAACTCCAAACAATTAAAACAGAAACATCACATTTCAACATGAAAAACATGTATCAAGTAGGACAAACACGTGATAGGAAAAGAGTTCTTACCTTCATAGACAGCTTTGAAGCCTTGAGCACTGACAGCAAAATCTGTGGTGAAACAGAGGGTGAGGATAGATCCTGTGCTCACAATAGATGATGGAAGCTGAAATCCAGATAACCTGTGCAATAAGAAGGCACAAAAGAGTGTAACTTAAAATAATAAAGCACATGAGTACGTGTGATGAGCATTATGACCACCATTGTGTTTCTACATCTGACCTGCCAATGCATGATGCACTTTACCCTGGTGAAGTCTCAACATTCACTGCAACATTTCAAACATGCTCTAGAGCTTTTTAGCCCTCCTATTTTAACATGTCTGTGCACTCTCAAACAGAGCACACACTAAAAGAAAGACCTGTTTGTATCTATTGTTTTGTTGTTTTTTTCCAATGGGATTCCTCTCAAGGTGAGGACAAGTAAATTTAGGATACCTAGAAGTAGATACCCAGGCCATGACTCACAGAGAGATACCTAGCACAGTTTGAAATAGCATGGACTATCTTGTCTCCAGAGAAAGCACTGATCTCTTATGTTCAACGTCATGTAAATTAACTGACCAGAAAACAAAACTAAACAAATCCTTCCATTTAACAGCTTAAGAAAAATAACCTTACATTTCCTATCTCATCAGCAGTCTTAACATAGAAATTGGCACTGTTCATAAGCTATAATCACATTGAAAAACTGATGTTCAGACTATTTTCCAAAATAAACGTTTTGACTCATTTTGAGGATAAAACAGATAAAACCACTTACATCCTTTACTGAAAACCCACTGAAAACAATTCATTAAACCTGGCTGATACTAGTGAAATGTTGGTTTCTTAACAAAAACTTCACATAAGTGAGATGTAAGATGCCAATACTGTCCAAGTGTACTGTCACCTTACATCACCAGCTAATTTCTGTATTTTGAAATAGGGGCACATGACTCACTGCATGCAGACCAATGCACCAATTTTATTCACCTTTTATTCAAACTTCTCCCTGAAAGAGCTTTTTGATTTCAGGCATTGAAACAGCTCATAAAAATAAAAAGCAAAGAAACACACACACATTTTTAATCTGGATGGTCAAGACAACACATGCCTTTAAAACAAACAAAAAAAAATATTTTGAAGTTTACAGCACAATGATGCTATAGTTCATTAATTGGCATCTGGAACTGCAGAAGATAAATAACTGTAAACAACATACTAGTATAGCTGCATCACTTTCTTTGCAAAATTAGGCTTATTGAAGACTACTCTCATATGTAAAAACCATGGAAAAGTAACCCTATGCTTGAATTAAGTCAGTAAGGTGGTTTCCCATCTCTTTCCAATTTTGAGTTTTGGAAAAGAGACTCATGTGAGCTGGTGATCAAAGCAAGGAGAGCTTTAAATACACATGAAGGCATACAGTCAAGGCAACATAAGTCAGGAAAAAGCTCTCTGCAATTTCTCCTTTCTTTTTAAGCAAGATTGTCTTCCATGTGCTAATTAGCTGCTTGCTCTCATCTTTTCACCTTCTGTGTACTTGTCAACCTATTACTCCTTTTCCACCTCATTTACTCCAATTCCAGAAATAACCAGGTTGATTTTTCCCCCTCAATCCTCAAACTGCGGAACTACCACAGGGCTTGCCACATTTTATGTTCAGAATTTTGTGGGTTCTCTCACCTTCACTAGACATTGCACTTCTTAGGGAAACGTGCCTCTTGTTCTATTTAATAAATTAGAGTGGTTACTACTACTGCCCTACATCTGGAGTCTTCTGTACGAGCTCGTTATTAATTTAGGATATGTATTTTCTGATCTTACTTACACATCACTTTGAGAAGGGATTCAAAGAATTGTGGGTTTAGGGAGGTGGGTTGGTTGTTGGCTTTTTTTGACAACACTGCAACTTTTTGGAGCAGAAAACTATCATGCATGGTAGGAGAAGGACGGAAGGAAAGAAGGAAGGAAAATGAGGTTGAGACACACAGAGAGAAGCAGCTAGCCTCAGCACTTGACACTACACAAAGAGAAAAAAAAAAAGACAAAGATGCTATATGACTGAAAAACCATACAGCTTTACAGCTTTAGCTACTTCAATCCTGATCAGCGTTTGCTCTACTTGGTATGGATTTGGTTCACATAAATGAACTTATCTAACAGCAACAAGCCATCCCAAGTTCTTGTTACAATTTTTAGACCTACCTGCTTTGATTGTGTTACAGTAATAAGTATCATTCCTAAAACATGGATTCTTTATCTGCTCAATAAATAAAATTGTTTCTATAGTATCACCCTTGAAATACTAGAATATTATTCTTTAGGATAACTGACACTGCAATTCACATTAGAAGATGACAAATATACCCTTTTATACCTTAATCAGTACACTTAAAGGTTTTACAGACATAGGAAACAGCAAGTATGTGGTAAACTTCAAGGAATTAGTACATTAACCTGAAATCTACTGGGGGGTTGGTTTTGGTTTTGAATTGTTGTTTTTTTTTTTTCCAAATTCTTTACATGACTGTAATCCTAAAAAAGATGGAAAAGTCTTGAATAGAAAAAAAACTCTGCATTTTAGTCATTTAACAGATTACCTGGGTGTACCCTTGTTGCCTGAAGTATTTCTGAAAACATCTTTTCAGAGTATTTAAATAAATTCATTGAGACCAAATGCCATGAAATTGAGTGCAAACAAAAGCTAAACAGCAGATGAAAATTTACAGTGTTAAGACATTTCCAGAATTAAGCCACTGCTAACCTACCTATCTTACTAGCATTTTCAGTAGGTAGTTATAGCTCATGAATCATGCGTTTTGCAGATCCATTTCATCATGCAGGGGAAAAAAAGGGAAAAAAAAAAAATTACCCCCCTTCACATGTTTCTTTACTTTGGAAATGCACCTTGGCAAATTAACATGTATGCCTTTACTGCAACCAGAAAGGGAACTGTTTAGACAAACAAGTGTGTGTGGTAAGAGAGCAGAATCATTTCAAGTCCCTTTCCTAATTTTTTGACACATTTGACACAACTTGCACGACTTCATACTGAGCATATGGCAGTACTTTAAGCTTAAAATACTGCTACATCCATAACTTTCAGTAGCATTAATCTGCAAAAAATGCACAGACTAAAATAGTTTTTCACCACAGATGGAATATATTTAGCTTGTCTATAAAGAAACAGTACTTGTAATAGGAAGCACAGTGCTAGACCAGTACTGAGTTTAGCCTCTGTTTGGGGGAAAAAACGCCCAACAACCAAAACACACATTCGTTTTCCATTGTCATTTCCTAGATCTTGACATTCAGCCATTTCGAGTGATAAGATCTATAAATATATAGGGTGTTTTTTTCAGTAGCATAGCAATAGATCCAGCTGGCTCCGCTCAGAGCTTCTCCACCCTCTACATAAGAGGGCAGATTTTGGGACTTCCTGGTACTAAACACTGTACAGCAAGTCCTCTGGGGGTCAGCATGTGACATTTTTTTTTTCAAGGTTTAACAATTTTCTTGGGAAATTTGGGGGGGGGAAATACCCACCCAAACAACTACGACAAAAAAACTGCATCCATAAGAACCAGTTCTTTTTTCAAATTATGACAATGAAATCTATGAAGACAATTATAATTAGTAGGAGAATCAGATCTGTTAAACACCTTTAAGAATTGTGCCTGACACATACATAGACACATAAGTGTATTTAAAAGTGTAATTCTAAATTCTGATTAAATGTACCAAAAGCAATTTGGATCCGCACAGTAAACATACAGGTCATTAACTGCCACAAGAAACACTGAAGAGCTGTCTGCAAACAATGTTGTACCTTTTCAGGTTTTACACACTATCATTAAAATTGTAATTTCATGTAGAGGCCATTCATAAGTTCATTCTGTATCAAACCCACCGCACCACATGAAAACACAGTTATTGGCAGGGGCTACTCAAAGATTGTGATGATCAACCACAGATCAGAAAGACAGGCAAGTCAAAGGGCACCCTGAAAGACTAAAGCTTCAGGCTATTTTAGTTCTCTACTGCATCACAGAAGCTGATAACTAAGTAAAACACACTGAGAATGTTCAAAACAGGGGTATCTCACAGTTGGCTTAACTTGAAAGCATCCGAGAACTACACTGTCAATAAAAAGCAAGAAAACCCCTTCCATGTTTTAGGCATAGGATAGCACTAACAGTCAATAATATGCATACGCAACTCGGCATCTGAAGAAAAAGCTATCAAGATACGCCTCTGGGCACTCCCGCCATGTATTGCTGATTTTATTCATTTACTTAGTACTGCCTTTGCGGTGGGCTGATCTTTGCCAGCTGCCAGACCCGCACCCAGCCACACTCTCACCCACCCTCTTCAACAGGACGTGGGGGAGGGGAGGCAGGGGGTGGAGAAAATATGACAGGAACGCTTCTGGGTTGAGACAAAGACAGGGAGATTAATTACTAATTATTGTCACAGGCAAAACAGACCTGACGTGCGGAAAATCAGTTTAACTCACTGCCACTTGTAGTGAGAAACGAAGATAAATTAAATCAAGCCCCATCCCCCCAGCTCCCCAGGCTCAACTTCACTTCTCAACTCCACTGCCTCTCCCCTCAGGCGGTGCAGGGGGATGAGGAATAGGGGCTGGGATCAGACTGTAACAGTACAATTTCTCTTCCCTTCCTTCCTCACACTTCTACTTAGCTCCAGAATGGAGTCTGCACGGTCTGCGGCTTCTTCGGGAAACATCCACCTGCTACATCGTCACCTGTTCCACGTGGCACATGGGAATCATTACTCTGTCACCTGAAGCACGTCCTGCCCTCTTTCTGCACGGACCTTAGTGTCCGGAAAGCTCTTTTTTCTCACTTTTTGATCCCTGTTCCCTCCCTCCGGTGTTTCCTCTCTTTCCTCACATGCACCTCCCTCCGGCACTCCCACCCCGAGATGCGCGGCTGAGCCCTGGGGTGGGTGGGTTGGATCGGATCCGGCTGGAATTGGCTGCATCCGGCACTGGGCACTGCCCACCTCTCCTCACAGCGACCCCTGCAGTCTCCAATGCTAACGCCTGCGAACCTCCACTAGTACGGCCTCGGGGATACGAGCGGGGGGTACCTCGGAAGCGCTATGTGTTACTGCGTGCCTCAATTTTGTGTATTAAAAAGTCAAATCATTAATATGCTATCTTAACAATTTGAATCAGTTTAAACTTCCTGGACACATCTGGACATAAGAGGAGGTGGCAGCTCCAGTTATGCCAAAAAAAAAAAAAAAAAAACAAAAAAAAGGCAAAAATAGCAGCAATGCTATGAGAACATGATTACAGGATACCTACACATAACGTGACTTTTATGAAACCATTTGCTATCAGCAACAGGAAGAGTTACCCAAAGGTTCAGACACATAATGGTGCATAAAGCCAAGGGATCAGCATATCCATTCCAGCACACCAGGCTGCTGTTACCTGCCATATGTGAAACCACAAACACCTTATCTTAGTAATTTACATCCATTCTGTCACCAAGAAGTGAAGTGTTAACGCTTGACTCAGATACTATCTTCTACATAAAGGAATGAGGTGCTACCATAAGATTAGTACTAAATCTATAATTTACAACTGATTTTCTATTACAGAACAGAACCTAAATATATATATATATATATATAATCACACTACTCCCAGCCTTTTTAAGTCACAGAAAAAGGGCAGACATACAGAAAAAGTTGTTCAAGGTCACAATTTTCATTCAAAGGTTCCAATGCAGTGACTTTTCTCAAGGTACAGTGACTGTTCCCTTAAAAAAACTACAAGAAACACTGGGACAGGCAGACCCCCAGCTCAGAGAGCACATCTAGTCCTTCACACAAGGATCGCCCCTTACTTCTCCACCTCTGCAGCATAAAGAAAATACACAGCAACACCTCCTCACATTGATGAGTATTATTCACCTTTCTTTCCTAAGGAAAAAAATAAAAAATAATTAACTAAAACTCCTTAGATATCACATTTCTGACTCTGGCAGTACCAGATCTTTCTCAGTGATGTTTTCTCCAGCTTCTCCCAATTTATAAGCCCACAGCAGCACCTCCACAATACTCTTCCAGCCCCACCCCCAAGGAAACTAACCTCAAAGCCACCTCATCAGATAGCTACAAGACTTCTTCCATCAGCTGCCTCACTTACACCACAGCAAACACCTGCAAACCCCTTTAGCTGCTCCCTGATCCCTCATTTGATTAACTAACACTAGGTGCTCCCCTATCCTACTAACTAGAGGTAGTTAAGGTGTGCATACCTCATTAGAGGAGCACTAGTACTAGCAGTATGCAAAAGGCTTATATTTCGTTTGGGTGCTCGTCTGCATTTTAAGATTTATAATCTCAATAATTTGTTCTGAATAGGCAAGAGATAGACTTTTTAATTCAAGCCTTTTACCACATAGCTAAATACATATGCATTTTTTTGCATCATATGGTCATATGAAAACTTCCTGATGTTTCCTGTGACATTAGCTTAACTAGGAATTAATTGCAGGAATTATAAGATTAATGTTTTCCTTGTAATGGAAAGATAGAAGCCATCAAAGAGAAAAGCTCCCTCAGTAAAGTCCAGAAGGTCCCTTATAACCAAACCCCACAGATTTCAGTCACTAAGCGAAAAGAAGCTGCAAGCTTAATAATTTTGACATACTTAGCCTTTAGAAAAAGCAGTTGGTTTTTCTAGTTGCCACCAAACAGCTATAGTAGCAAGGCTTACATCTGCTACAGGCAGCCCTGATGCTCTAAAACAGCAGCCTGCAGTTACTGTGCATTAGTAAGGCAGCAGGAAAACATGAGATGAGTTGGCCAGCATGGAACCTTACACAGTCGTGAAGGGGACCGAAGCGGTGGCAGGTCGCAAGAAAGCAGCAGGGCTGAGGGCTTCAAGGGGACCACAGCTGCTGGGAAAGGCCTGGCAGAGCTGGGCAGCCGGCAGGCTGCAGCCACTCCAGCACGGTGAGATCACACGACAGAACTGAGAGGGCAATTCCCAGACCTCTTGCCGCCAGTGGAAGGGCCTAGTGGGGTTTGTGGCTCATGCTGAGAAGAGGAGGGCTTGCCTAATGGGAAATGACAGCACTTTCCCACAGTCCCAGGCTCCAGAGTAGCTCAAGCTGCAGAAGAAAAAAAGAGTTTATCTCTGAAATGCTGTCTGAAGGACTGGAGCCAGGCAGAAAAACGAACCACTAGACCATGGCACTGCTCTATGACTACGCAGAAATGCCTTTTTTTCCTGGCATACCTTATCATTACACCATGTATTTTCTTATGATTTCTCTCCATTGTACACAAAATTCAGCCTCAGAAATGGCTTCATATGCCTCAGTGCTAAATTACTTTGAAGAAAAAAACAGCTAATATTTGATAAAACTGGACAAAAATAAAGTAGTGCTGTAAAGAGTGCCAAAAATAAAGTACTACCATAAACCATTGATGCCAAAGGGAGAAACACAGTGCTTTGAGACAAATAAGTTATTTCAGTTACTATAAAGCTAATGACTCCTTGTGCTTGAGAAAAAAGCAATTGAAACTTCGAGTAAGGTCATATAATCCAGGTTAACAATTATACAAACAGACTACATTTCTGCCTTCTAACGGTACCCAGGTATTTAGACCAAAGGCACCTCTCGGGTATGAGCCCAGATGGACCCAGTAGAAGTAAAATTACACAGGTGTAAATTAAAATGCAATTTGATTAAATTAATTAATAATTATATTCCAAATAAGTCTTATTTTTAGAAAACTATGTAAACAGGTTTCACAGGCTGAATTAAGTCTTCAGGCCAGTTACCTATATCCCTGTATCTGTTAGCTCACTAATAATAGTATGATGAGTTTAACAATAAAAACAGAGTAGTAAGACCACTATTAGTAATAGATTACATGCAAGATTTAACATATTTTATTAAAAATAAAATAATCAGGAATGGAGTCAGCAAAACTAAGATCTTCAGTGATTTTGCCACTTGAATAAATGAGGATTAATTTTATTTGAAAATTTGCTTTACAGATCCATTATAAGTCATCCATAGTGTTGCAGAGCATATTCATGCAGAGCACTTGTGAGTTGTTTGGAAATGAAAAATGTACAGCACTCTTCATCTGAGGGAGAAAAAAAAGAAAAAAAAGGAAAAGAAACCAAAACACCCAAACCCTCAAAACCCTATCACAGTTACATAAATGGTATTTTATGTCTCTACTAAATGAATTTTAGAGAGGAAGAAGTTTGTGAGCAGGACTCTTTTTCTCTTCACAGGTCAGCCAATAATAAATGAAAAATCACCCACATTTCAACCTCCCTAGGTTTTAGAGGCTCACCTTTTATTACAATATCAGAGCACCTCTACAAAAATCCAGTGAAACAAAGCCAGTCTAAATGAAAATGGAATGATAACAAGTGACATAGAAGCCCATAACACACAAAAATTGCTGGGGAAGGGGGGGGGGGGGGGGGGCATATAAATCAATTTCTGAAGCTTTCTTTTAACATTTTTACAAATTAGATTAGTTTGCCAGCTGAGAAAAAAATATTCTAGCATTTTTGTTGGCACCACTTTAAGCAAAAGGCCTTGAGGAAAAAAAATATATGCTTGCAAATATTTAAATAGGTCAGATTTTAGTACCAAGAGCAAAATTTTCCTTTGCAGCAATAGGGAGTTATGTAAAAAAAATAAGTTACTGTCCAAATATGAGTGCATTTAGCAAACCATTTACATAGTGCTCAATGTAGATTTCTGCCTAGAACTTTATTCTGAGAACGTATGAATCTTCAAATGTGGCCTATGTTACACAGTACAATTTTGAATATTTACATGGCTTTGCAGATTTCCATTGTCTGTTTTGCACAGGATAACCTGTCTGGCTTGTTTTTAATGCTCAATTCAAAATACATACTAACATACTAATGACTGAAGTAATTCCCATTAGTCATCTGGGATCTGACTGTTCTTTGACATTTTTATTGACACTTATACCCTTTTGGATTAATGAAATAAAATAGGTCATCTAATTAAATATTTACATGTTTCTAGAGAGTTAGATTTTCTATTTTAGCATTTTCTAGTAATTATTTTTTTCAACTGCTCTTGCCAAAATGGCATTTTCTTCAGCATGTTGCTGATTAGAATTATTTTTAAAAGAAAAAGAAAAAGTGATGCAAAGATAAAAACAGCCTATTAAAAAAAAAAACACAACAAACAAACATTTTTATCATTCTCTCATTCCCTAAGCCAGACTTTAAAGCTGACTTCTATACAGTTTTGCAAGATTTGAGCTTAATTTTGTTTACCTAAATTTATATTCTCAGTATATCAGTCAGATCCAAAATACTAGAAGTTAGATGCCTTAATTTTTCTGTGTCTTAGTTTCCCATTTCCAAAATAAGGACAAAATTACAAACTACAAAATTCTTTTGAATTCAGAGGGCTGGAGCACCTCTCCTATGAAGACAGGCTGAGAGAGTTGGACGTATTCAGCCTGGAGAAGAGAAGGCTAAAGGGAGAACTTAGAGCAGCCTTCCAAGTGCCTAAAGGGGGCTTTTAAGACAGATGGAGACATTTTAAGTAATGCCTGTTGAAATAGGATAAGGGGTGATGGTTTTAAACTTAAAGAAGGGATATTTAGAATAGAGACAAAGAAGGAATTTTCTACAGGGGTGGTAAAACACTGGAGCAGGCTGCCCAGAGAGGTGGTAGATGCCCTGTCGCTGGAAACAGAGAATTTAAAAGGTCAGGTTGGTGAGGTTCTGAGCAACCTGAACTAGTTGAAAATGTCCCTGCTTACTTCAGGAGTGATAGGATTAGATGAGCTTTAAAGGTCCCTTTCAGGCCAAACCATTCCGTGATTCTATGAATTTAAGTACATTGCAAATATTAGACAGATCCAGAGTCAGGAATAATGAAATAGGATGGATACTTTAAGTCAAAACAAAGTTAAAATAACGTGCTATTGTCTCATTTTAAGCAACTAATTTTGGTGAATGAAACAGGACATCTCCATATTGTTTGCAATTTGACTGGAAGTGTTTGTTAGAGCTGTAAGAAAAAACATTCTGTACTTAAGGAAGAACAACTGACGGAGTTCCAAACCCAAAACCTTTTGGAACAATTGAGTGAGACCTTTCCTTCACCTTCTGTGTCTTTCCAAACTATGTATATTTTCAGCTTAAAGAATCTTCTCAGAGTGTTATTATATGTTACACATATTCTGAATATGTCCCTAGAAATCTTTTTGCTTGATAAAAAATGTATCCTGTTTCAGAACTGAGGAAAGGATTTTACTTCACTGTCACCCCATTATGACTTTGCTTTTTTTTCCTGATGCTAATTGCTCTGACAACACTATTTTAAAGGGGTTAGGCTTTGACAGTTTTAGACTATCTGCACAAAGCTCGCTATATTAACTTTCTGCTCCGATGTTTTACTCCCAAGAGTTATGACATTCTTTTTTTCTATGGAAGGCTTTGAAGTCTGTCTATTATTTCTACCCATCATACTTCAAGTTCCATACAGTACATATCATTTAGTACTGAAATGCCTCCCCTCAAAATGGCTGTCTGGTACATTTGTCCTTTATGAGAAAGAAATCTAGTGGGTATTTCAGGGCATCATAAAGTTCATTTTATCTATATTTAACCTAAAAAAAAAAAAAATCTTTTGTAAATAACTAATTTTGATAGTTTCAAATGGCACTTTTTAAAGAAGTGGCTAGTGCTGCTAATATGAAATAATAGTCAATTTTGGAAATGATTGAGAATTTTTGGAGTACTTTGGGCTAACTCTACACTTTTATTATATTAAGAATTGTATACTCATATTTTCCTTCATTATATCACTTGTCATCTCTTTTGTATGTATTTTGCAATATTTAAAACCTTCTGGAAGATAAGTTGTCTGTGTAGGTCAGTGCTTCAATTTAAATACCATTCTTACGTAGAGCAGGAATAGACTGTAAAAGGAAAGAGGAAGGCACAGCACATACAAGAATATCTGACCTAAGCAATCAAGACAGAGACTTGGATTTTAGCAGTGGATCCATTTACTTTGCAGATTGGTGGGTCTGAAGAGCAAAACAGTGGTGCAGTTTCTTTCTTATCCTGCAATACGGACTGTACACTGTGGCAAAGATCCAGAATCCTTAAGAAAGCAGCACACTTAGTATGTACCAATGAGAACTGATGCTGGTTCTTAGTATATGCTGCAGCCCTTAATTTTGCATCCTTGCTGATATCATTACCCATGTTAAAAATATTTAACTACCACATTTTTAATCTTTTTTTGGCCATTGTATTTCTTTGGTATAGCAGTTAATCTGAATCTCAGAGTACATTGTCTTTTTTAACTGTTTTTTTTTTTTCCTTAAATTTTAAAGCAAAAATCATTATGTTGAAATGTCATTTATCATTATTTTCAGAATGATGTAGTATACTGTACTGAATTCCCACTGTGATCTACCTCAAGTTGCTAGCATGCATACAGATTTTAATGATTACCCTCAAAGTGCTCTCTTTATGGTGCCACCTTATCAAAGTGTCCTCTGATCAGCAGATCTTCAACAAATTCAGAACTAATGAAGCAGAATAATCTCCTATTGCATTTCATACAGAACAAATTTTGGTAGCTTCAGCCTGAAATATCACATCCCAAAAGTAGGTTTAGACATATATCTTAATTGAGAGATATTTCATCTTTCCTTTTGAGCATTTTCTGTGATTATGTTTTAAGTCACCTCAGTAGAGGTTTGCCCTATGATGCATAATTTGATGCTTGAGCTCCTCCTATCAGAACATTCTATCTTATTTCGCTATCCTTTAATCCTTACACATATATCATTTCAGGGCTTATGATCATCACTGAGATTATCTATAGTAATGTCATTTTTAGTTTGGAACAAATTGTTTCTTATGGATGATTTGCCCTGTGTTTAGGTGAGTCATATTTTGCTAGTTTAAAATGATCTCATTCAAAGTGCTTCTTCCAAAGGAAGTATGTATGCAAAGTCTTTTTTTGGTCATACTTTTAATTTCAGCAAACTTTCTCTTAAAAATGTATCATAATATTTATATATTAGGCCTAAGAAATGGGTGGTGCATAGTTACCTGAAGCAAGCTATGTATTAGGTAAATTCTGCTGTTAAATGTGTAATATCTCAGCAGGGAACTGGCAACGCTGTGCATTATCTGTTAGGCTATTGCATCTCACTTACGCAGATGATCTTGTGATTCCTGCCTGAAGCTGCCCTTAGTTAACCATGTGTGTCTAGGTGACACAGGATCTTGAATATCTGAACCCTGGTAAGAGTTTTAGTTTTGTTTGCCTTTAACACAGTCTTTGATACCACCAGCACACTCGGGTGGTCTGTAGGGTTTTGACACCCATTTGTACAGGCAGCCTACAGGCTGCCCTTTAGGCAAGAGAAAGCAGGGGCAGACATAACAGTGGTTGAGATGGAGGAAGTTAATACTGAAGGAACTGATATTGCAGCAGAATGTTTTAATTTTATGCAGGTGTGTTGGAGCTAGATGATCTTAAAGTTCTATCCAACCCAAGCCACACTATGATTCTATGATCTTAAGCCATTCAGAACCTGACTCTTGTCATTTTTTCACATGAATTTGAATAGGAGTTTTAGTTAAGCCCATTGCTTAGCATTTCTTTGTATTTGGGTATATTTTTATTGTCAACAGGCTCATATGTATGTAGAACAGTTAGTAAAGTTTAGCTTTCTTTCATGAAAGTGCTAACTTCTTCTAATTTTTATTATTTTAATATGGAATAAGATAGCTTTGGTAAAATAGCTCACCAAGTCTCTGATGACCTTTGTGGCCAGAGAAAGGTTTTAAGACCAAACCATTGTGAAAGATACCATGTGCGTGTTGCACAGTCATGCTACAGTAGTACTTAGCTATTCCCCTGACAAGGTATTGTTACTGAGATTACCTGCCTCTCCAAGTAATGAGCGGTAGGGAAATGAGCAAGAGAAGTATGAAATAGCTAAGGAGTTATAAGTACTATTCAGATGGATGGTAGAACAAATGCAAAAAAACAAGAGAACTTCTGAGACCAAAATAATAATGGGCTTCAAAGGAGCCAGCTGTGCAAGTGAGAAAGAAAAGCAGATGTGAGTGAAGACCAGTTGTTCAAAAGTGATGAGGAAGAAAGAAGCCATAAGAAGAAATGTCATGTTTTATGAAAAATGATGGTAGCTTTAGTTATTTAACCTTTAGTTAACTCTTAAGAGAATTTGGCTGACTTGACAAAGACTCTCCCACCAATTCTCACGGAAGAACTTACAGAGGACATTAGTAGAGACTGCTGAATACTGAACTGAATGAAAAGAATCCATTTTCAATGGTATTCTTTTTTATTATTTCTTTTTAATGTTCTGGATTCTATTAAGCTGCCTGTAGCAAATGAAGGAATAAGCCGTTCTCCAGCATTCAGCTCTTACATTGGATCAACAACTCTGAAAGAAGCCTAGACAGATTAACCTCCACAACTAAAGCTTGCCTTTTTCAAACACCCCTTACAGGAAAAAAAGCCACCTGGGCTGAGAGATGAGATGGGGTTGAGAAAGCAACTGACAAAACTGTGTAAAATGAATGGCAATTCTCTCTGCTAGTGAATTAGAATAAAACGGCAAATGCCAGCTAAAAATATGGAACATGAGCCAAGTGTGAACGCTGCCTTTCTTACCATTGCTGTTAACAAAATCATCATGGCTTACAGAAGTACGGTTTGCTCAGAGGTCAATTATTAATATGAATGCAAAGTCTGTGTTTCAAACACCTAAACAAAAATGAGTTCTGACATTCCAGATGTAAATTCTTAAGGAAAGAGAAAGCAAAAGATGAAAGGAGGGGATAATTCGTAAAGTACCAACCCAAAAATTGGGAAAAGGAATAAAAGGAACAACTGAAAGAAGCAAGAGGAATGCAAAGAAAAATGAGAGCTCTTTGTTCTCTCTCATTATACTTTTTTAAGCTCCCTTCTGTTGTCTTTTGATTTACAGTTCTTTATATTCTTGTATACATTTTCTTAAACAAAGAAACCCCCGCTTTGGTGTGGTTTTTGAATTTTCCTATCAGCTGTTTTTTAATTCCCATAATTCCATACTACAATTAAAAGGTTTTATTTTGCTTCTCTCTCTTTCTCTTCAATTAGCTATTTTAATGATGGGGGATAGGGTGTGGGGTGGGAAGGAGGCTGCTGTTACTACATTTCCTTACTAGCAGACTCTAGTGCTTGCAATCTGTCATTATTCACCCTCTCTTCCTTACAAACCTGTATTTGATCATGGTATGAAAGAGGTATATGGACTAAATAACCTGATGAAGAGATTTCAGCCTATCTGCTGCAGATCTGTAGCTGAAGTTTTATTGTTACCCACTGGAGAAACTATCCTGGGTTTAGCCAGGACACAGACACAAAACATACCTTTTATTGATTTGTTGATGGAACAAATCAATATGTGGAATAATGCAGAATAATGCAGAATGCAGAATGAGAGCACTTTCATCTTTTAATATCCATATGTTTGGTAGTATTAAAAGCTTTCATATTACCTGTGTCATTTGATCTGGGATGCATCATTTAATTCTGAAAACCAGCCTATTTAAATAAGCCACTTTTCATGTCAGTATCTATTCTGTAAGTGGTTTCGGCTTTGTTACCATATTAAAGCCAAGAACAATTGATGTGGGAATATAGGTCCTCGTGCAACACTTGTTCTATTTAGGATATCTAAATTTGTTTCAATAATTTCAATGTGTTCTTTATGGCTACATTTCATTTTTGGCTGCTCCTTCTTGACACTTTGGTAAGAGGCTGAGAGACTATGATTCCTTCCTGGATATGTTTACTTGGAAAATATTTTTCTGTTCTATGAAAATGTTCATATTTAAAAATATAAATAAATCCTTTTTTACTTCCTGACAAGAACAAGAATTTGTGGGATGTCATCCTTTTCCTATGACCAGAGGCTTTCAGATTTCGAGGAATAATGAATAAAAGTTGGTCAGATTTAACTCTCCTACATCTCAGGAGGTAATTCCTGAAAAATTGCCTATTCTGATACAGGTGGTTGCAGCTGCAATAATAATGTCTTCTGTTTGTTTTAAGAAAAAAAATAATCCTGAAGTTGGCAGCTATTTCCTTTTCTACATTTTACTGTACAAGCTTATAAAATGTTGACAAAATAGTACTTTTTCCATTGGAAAAAACCTCTCGCTTGAAGACACCAAAGTCATTCTTTCCATACCCTTCATCTAGGAGACAAATTCAATTATGATTGAATAGAATAATACATATAATTTTGCAAATCACAGCATCTTAGATTTACATTAGCTATGTGATGATTGAAAGGTAAAGAATTTAAAGATCCACAGCAGATAATACACTGAAAAAATTGGGAAGTCAGCGAATCTAAATTTCCTAATGATCTGACTACATGAACAGGAGGGAACCTACTAGAAGCGTGTTTGAGTTCAGGTTTTGGACTAGTCTTATGAGAAATTTTTATTAATAGCTGAACAAAATGGCAGGAACATGATAATGAAACAAAACTAGACAAAAATGTTGACAAAAGGGGGGAATACAATAGCTTATAAAATCCAGATATGATTTAAATTATGAGATAACATTGAGAGGTGGATTAAAAAAAGATTGTGAAATAAAATAGACATCTCTTCAGAAAGGATGAATCATTCTTCTTTCATTGATCCTGAAGGATATATACAGAGATAAAATTAGTTGAGAGGACTAACACCTGAGAGACTAATAAAGAGAAATTCGCAAAAAAAAATAAAAAATCAAAAATCAAACCCCACAAGTACTGACAAACTCAAGTGAGTCACTCCAGCAAAAGGCCATTAAGATGCTTGTGGGCAGAAGGACATGACCCATGTGAGGAAGATGAGGAAACTGGAGAAAAGGAAGATAACCTCAACCAGTGTTTTATGGCCTGTGAGGAAAGGGTTAATGTGGGAGATGGAGACATACACTCTTCTCTGAGGTGCCTGTTGAAAGGATGAGGCACAACAGTTTGGAATTGAATACCCAATGCAAATTTAAGCCATGGTTTATATAGCCTGCTAGTACTGCCACAAGCTGCCAGAAGCAACTTCTTCTGCTTGAATTACAGTGATCTTTCTAGGACCATTCATTGCCTCAATTCATCCTTCAAGAAAACCTCTGATCATCCTACTTTTTTTCTGAGAGGTACCAATCCCTCTATTTTAGGCTAATGATACTAGTATTGTGGAGTATTTGCATAGTAAACACATGCTTTTTTGACTAAACACTATTGTAAGACTGGAAATTAAGCAGAAAAAATAGCAGCTGAAAATGCCATATTGAATATCATATCAGTCTGACAAGTCTGGTCAAACTATTAACCTAAGCCACTGCAACAGGCTGAAAAAGAAATCTCTTTGGCAGCTGCTTTGTCAAGAGAGGAACAGAGGAAAGTTCATATACCCATGCTCAGAGGCATAATTGGCTAATTAGATTTTAAAATGCCTATTGAAAAAAACTAGTAATATTTATTTCCAGTAAAATATTTTAAGTATTACTTATAATGCTGCATATCTGTACAATTAATTACATTAATAATTATATTAATACTTCATATCTGTATAATTAATTTCTATTAATATATAGCAAAACTTGTATAAAACATCTTGAAATATGTACTGGTAGTATCCCGCATATATAACCATAGTTGAAAAAAATCTAATCTATATGAAAATAAGGTGCTAAATAAATGTAAAGTATTAATTATTCAAGTCTAGCTTACCAAAAGCACAAGCAAACCAAACCATGAAAGCACAGTTAAGATCATTGCTAATTAAGCTGCAATTCACCAAGAAGCAGATCACCCAAACCAGAAAGTTCAAACTAGCCACCACCACAGCCAGTGATGGAGAGGAGAAAAAAGAGCTTAATCATTTTACAGTCACATATTTTGCACAGATTCTTACTTTCTATCCACATTCTTCTATAGACAAAGATTAGCGTAAATATGGCATATGGAAATTAAATCCTACCAAGCAAAACTTTTCTTGTTTAATGCTTCTATTTTTTCACTACATCACTACTTTTTTTTTTTTTTAATAGTCCTTGAATCTTTAATCTAAGATCAATCTATTTTATTTTTGAACTGGCTTCCGTCCAGTTGCTACAAATTGAGTCTGAGGTACAATATCCAAAACTGGATACCACACATCAGCTAAGGTCTTTCCAGTGTGTCCTGGGTTCAGCTGTAAGAGTTATTTTTCTCCTTCCCAGTAGCTGGTGAAGTGCTGTGCTTTGGCTTTTGTCTGAGAACAATGGTAATAACACACCAACGTTTCAGTTTTTGCTTAGTAATGTTTACTCGGATCAAGGACTTTTCAGTCTCATGCTCTGTCAGTGACAAGGGGCATGGGAAACTGGGAGGAAGCAGAGACAGGACACGTGACCTAAACTAGCCAAAGGGATATTCCATACCACAGCACGTCATGCCCAGTATATAAACTGGGGGGAGTCCCCCAGAAGGGCAGATCACTGCTCAGGTCGGGGTGGGTTATCAGTCAGTGGGTGGTGAGCAATTGCGTTGTAAATCACTTGTGTTTATGGGGATTTTTTTAATTCCTTTCCTCTTTTAGTTTTATATTCTCTCCCCTTGTCACTTCCCTTATAATTATTAGTATTAGTGGTAGTTTTGTATTATACCTTAGTTACTGGACTGCTCTTATCTCAACCTGTGGCATTTACATTCTTTCTATTCTCCTTCCCATCCTTCCCTTCAGTCCACCGGTCTATTTACAATGGCATTTGAGAATTTTAAAGGTTTTGAATATCCTTTGAATACCATTGAAACAAGCCTTCTCCTTTTGCTGGAAATCATTTTGTTGAATTTAGTTCATGTCTTGTTTAAGGTTAAACAGCTATCTGAGAATACCACCAAAAGATCTTTCCCAAGGCTGGACAGTCATGAGTAGCAGGGTGTGTGGGATAATATGGGCAAGTACCTCAGCCAGTGGGCCCCTGAACAAGTGCAAAATCTGGAATAGCTAATAGAACACTTAGACAAGGTGTGTGGTTGTCCTGGCAATACTGGAGAGGTACAAATCACTGCAACGTGCTGGGGCTTGGTCTATGCCTACCAAGCCCTGCTCAGCATTATCCAGTACCCTCAGGGGGAAAAAGATGTCTCTGGATCTGATGGCAGTGCAGTCAGTTTCAGTATTCATTCTAATACATCCCTTTTACATAATGGTGCAATATTTTCTCTCAATAGATAGAAAATCAGAACTATTTCTTTAGTGTGCTGCTAAAATCCAAATTTACAATCAAGGTAAATTACTCACTTCAAACCGTTAATCCTTTTATCTGAATATTATCTCTGAATAACTCCCGTGAATGCACTCTAGGAGGTAGACAGACAAGTGAGTGGGTTTGCAAAGGAAAGGTATAGAAGAAAGTTTGTTTAAATTGTGATGTGAATTGAGAGTTCCAACCTAGACTCTGCACACTTCAGTGGTATGTGACAGACTAAACATTTCTTCTAATTCTGAAATGGAAGTGTCTGACTAAGGTATTCTATTCATGGATCGAGTTGATACTACTATTATGGGATCTTGTTGTAAGCAGTAGTTTGAAAAGGTCCCTAGTTGTTTACTGTAAAATAATGTTCATACTGTTGGTCCTACTTGGTTGCATTTTTTTTTTATCATTGGAACATGCTTTACCACCAAAATGGAATAGTTTTTGTCTGCCAATAAAGCGATGCACCAAGGTTTAGGTAATCTCTCCAAGTTTCTATCATCAGTCATTCCTTTCTACATTTATGCAAAATTTGCAGGAAAGCTGTAATTTTCATGATTGATAATGATTGCTTCATTTAGTTTGTTTTCTATCTTTGTTAAATATTAATGTTCGGTGTTTGGTTTTCTCTTTCTAACCTTTTGTTTATTAAGGCCTTCACACTATTTCATGTAGGTGGCTGAGCCGATGAAAGTTAATTCATAATTACTTTTCAGGCAAGTTATTATTATGATATTTCTTTTCTTTTTTTTCCTTGTGATCTTCCTGAGCTCTGTTTAAGAACTTTGTTATTTTATTATTTAAATGGATTTACAGTGAAATCATCTGCTACTACTTGATAGCCAGTACTGATTTCAGTGAGGGGTCTATTAAGAAGAATTATAGGTTAACACTTTTACAACTTAACCATGATAGGTTCATCCTGGAGAAGAGAAGGCTTCGGGGAGACCTTCGAGCATCCTTCCACTGCCTAAGTGGGGCTACAAAAAAGCTGGAGAGGGACTTTTTATAAGAGCAAGTAGTGACAGGACAAATGGGAATGGCTTTAAACTGAAAGAGAGTAGATTTAGATCAGATATAAGGACGAAATTCTTAACTGGGACAGGTTGCCAGAGAAGCTATGGCTGCCCCAGCCCTGAAAGTGTTCAAGGCCAGGCTGGGTTGGGCTTTGAGCAACCTGGTCTATGAAAGGTGTCCCTGCCCTTAGCAGGGGGGTTGGAACTAGATGATCTTTAAGGTTCCTTCCAACCCAAACCATTCTGTGGCTCTATGATTCAATGATTTTATCTCCACTGAAAATAAGCCATAAGTAAATTTAAAGAAATGCATATTTCAAATCAAAATAACATATTTTAAGTCAAAACTCCAATAATGTGAAATACCTTGGGGTAAAGCACTATGAATGTTGAAGCATGTTGACATATCTGTGACTAGTTATATATAGCTCTTACATCAAAAAACTGTAACAAATACAAGATAGGACAATAATCTGTGTGGATGGTATACAACCTGTAAGAAAATATAACACTCATGTATAACTCATGGTCAAAGATTATTCTGAACTTTTTTCCTAGTTACTTTCTATGTATTTTGTGGCACTGTGGATTTCACTTTTCTGTTATGCACCAGCATCCTCAAGAATGCTCCCAAGGAAGTTGTGAATGCTCCATCCATGGCGGTGTTCAAGGCCAGGTTGGACAGAGCCTTGGGTGACATTGTTTAGTGAGAGGTGTCCCTGCCCATGGCAGGAACTAGATGATCTTAGGGCCCTTCCCAGCCCTAACTATTCTATGATTCTATGATGAAGATTCAAAAGCTAATGCAACAGCATTTACTGAGGAATGTGATGCTGCCCAGCTGTGTTTTATGTCACTGACTGTATTAGCAAATTGGGTCAGAGAAATAGTGTGATTTTGCTGTGAGCCTGTCATCTTCTCCACTTACCATGTGTGGGTTTGGAACTCTGAGCAGTTTTGATGTACATGAACTAGATATTCCCAGTGCTTCAAGGGGCCATTAGGTTAAAATCCAGCCCGTTAGCTACACCATCACTGACTCATCCAGTGTGCACATACACTTTCTGTCTTCAGTGAACCTTGCATCATATTTAGTAGAAGCTTTTTGCCCAGGAGCCAGACTAAATCTAACTTGAAGCAAAGCCCCTGACCTTATACAATGCAAAGGTGCAGGACTCTCAGCATCAGCCACTTCTCTCTAATAGTCTGCCACTATTCCACCTAATTACTTGCTAATGCAGGAATAGTCTTTCAATGCCCTCAATTTACTGAGTCATTCACAACATATAAACATTTCTACAGGCATAAGGAAGCAGAATGTCCTAAGGTAGTTTTAGGTAAAACATGAACTCACATAAACAGCATAAATTAGCTTGGACTGCATATATTACTTCAATCATTTCTAGAACTAGCTTTTAGTTCCTTTGTGTATATATTTAAAGCATTTTTCAATAGGTTTGTAATAAGTAAATCCTAAACTATTAAGTGGTAATATTTTTTCTTTACAGTTGTGATTATTTCAAAATCATTGTTTCAATTCCTTAGCTTTGCAGGACCTGGTTTAGGTGTCTGATCCCTAAGACAAAATGCAGCTGCATTAGGCATCTAAGGTTCTTGTGTGTTACACAGGGAAAGTTAAATGCCTCAAACCTGAAGATGACAGTGATGCGAGGAATAGTAACAGACTAAGGAAAAGGTTAAGAGTTTTCTTCAAACTATGTATTAATTGTCTTAACTTAGTATAGGGAACAGGTATGTTCTTGTTCTTGCTAGTCTTGTAGTTAAACTATAACCCAGAATAGAATAGGTAACCGAAACACATTGCTTAAAATCAGGGACCCTTTTCCCTCACGAAGATGAATGTCTGACAGGAACTTGTTTCAACTAGTCTCTAAAAGACCTGAGGTTGTGTCGTGGTTTAAACCCAGTCAGGTAACTTGTTCACTCACTCCCAGTGAGTGGTGCCGAGCTGACAACAATCAAGGTCCGTGTCCGTCTCCCCCCCCCCCTGCACCGGGGCTCTCCCCTTCCCCGCTCCTGGAGGAACGGGGAGGAGGATCGAGAGAGTGCAACTCCTACAGGTTGAGACAAGAACAGTCCAGCAACAAATCACCACCGCTACTATCAGCTAAAACAATGATAAGGGAAAATAACAAGAGAAGAGAATACGATACCACCGGCCAAGAAAGCGAGTTCCACCCGGAAGCCCCTGTCCTTCCGGGTAACTCCCAGTTACCCCCCACCCCGGGCATGACGTGCTGTGGTATGGAATACCTCCCCGGCTAGCCCGGGTCAGGCGCCCCGTCTCTGCTTCCTCACAGCCTCCCCTCCTCCCTGGCAGAGCATGAGCCTCACAGAGTCCTTGGTCAGGGTAAACATCACTTAGCAACAACCGAAAACATCGGCTTCACCAACACTGTTCTCAAACTAGAAGTCAAAACACAGCACTGCACCAGTTAACACAAAGGAAAAAACATGACTGCTACTGCTGAACCCAGGACAGGTTGCCAGCTGGGGAAACTGTGCCAAGGGTGAAAAGTGCATAGCGAGGAAGACCTCTTACTCCATCCAGAAGACGCCGGCCCAAGACCACCAGATGGTAGTGCGCAGGCATAGAGGGTAGGGGAATGGTATTAATGAGTTCTTGGAACTAATTGTAATAATCTCCTCCTATGCTTGTGAAATCTGATGAATATATATGTTTGTGTGTAATAAATATCTAACATGTTGAGCTCTTGGTGTGCAAGTTAGGAGGAACGATCCCCCTCGCACCTGGCGCTGCAATAAACATAGCTGCTTTATAACTGTTTGTGAGTTACTAAGTTCTGTTCTGTAAATCAGCAGAAAACAATGCAGGAAGTTAACTGCCTGGGAAAGGTTTCACCATCCTAAGCCTCCTCATACCCAAGGATCTTTGCAATGTCATGTGATAAGAGTGGCTATGTCTGAGTTACTCCAAAAGGATATCCTTGCTACTCAAGTAACTAGATGCCAAAATCTCCTGTAGATAATATTTTCTTTAGGAAGCAAGTGATGTACTCAGTAACTCAAAGCACTAATCTCTGTGTGAGACTTGTTCTTGTCTTTTTTGCCTTTGGTGTTTTAAACCCTGTTCTTTTAATTCTTAGGCGATAACTCCATTAACAAAGTTCTGAACTAGTCAGAAATATTTTTTATTGCTTCCAGATAAAACCATTCCACTTCTCAGAATGGATCTGAAGATGCATGGGTTTGTATGCCAGTAACAACTGGAGCAAGCCAGGTAGCTGAAGGGATTCTGGCTTCCATCCTTTCCTCCAGATAAATCATATGTGAGTTGTATAGCTAGTGTTTCATATAAAAATCATCATCATTTCTCAACGCAGGAACCCAGAAATCCCCTGTGAGCATTACACAGAATAAGCCAGAAAATTAATGCCTGTCTTTTCTGCAATAACCCTGAGGCTAGTCCCCCATCTGGAGTGAGTGGCTTACATTCACAGCTTTAAGAGTTCTTCCTATATATCTTTATGTAAAAAGAGATTGGATACAAAAAGTTTGATAAAAATCTACAGGAATCTGAAGTAAGGGCTAGAGCCCAGAGTCCCAATTCACACTGTTTATTGCAAATAAAGAATGTTCAGTTCAGTAAACAGTAACTGTTTAATTTACAAAAGGCTGTAGAACCACAAACACTGCATTCCTTGCTGTGTAGTGGTAAAGCTTCAAAATGTAAAATGAGGGGAGATGGATGCTTATGTATTTTATAGAGAAAAGTATGAAACTGAAAAACCAAGAAAGCATTCCTGCAGGTCTAAATTCAGGTAGAGATGATCACCCTCTTATAGCTTTCACAAGCAAATTACTCACTCCCATTGGCTGTAAATAGAATATAGGCTCTCAATTTAGGAAGTTGCTATCTTAAAGTATAAAAAGATCAGACCAGATTGCGCGGGCAAACTTGAACCATAGCTGTATGACAAATTTTCAGGTCAGACAAGAAAACTTAACTTTCCTTCACTGGTTTCAGGCAGCAGCTGGGTAGGCATTTTCATACCTTTGGCATTTAAAAATGTACAACTAAATAGCTTTTAGCCACCTACAGTCTTGCCTGGTGTGGACCTGCATCCACTGCACAACTCTATGCTCTTCAGTCGTATTCAGACACAAAAAGTGCCACAGTCTGCGGTAAATCAGCATTGAAAATGTGCTGTAGCCTGTATTTTTTTTGCCTATATCAAAGTTAATACAGTATTTTCTTTGTTTTAGCAGGTTTGAATTAGAACATTAAGTTCTTAGAAACATTCTAAATTCTGGAGTTTTGGATATATTCCAGATTTATTGATAAGCCTTCTAAGCAATATTTCAAATCTCTATGCATTGTAACAGGGTCCTATGAAAAACCTGAAAACTTAGTAAGATGTATGCCTGGATCTTATGCTTTTTGAAAAGGTCTGTATTTGATACATCACAGTGATAATGTAACTGATATCTTCCTCAAATAGCTATCTTCTTCAGCCTATATCTTCTTCAAATGGTATCTTTTTACATTCTTCAAGGTAAGATATGGTTAAATTTATTTTATTATTTAAAGAGGCAAGAGGGAACTTTTTTGAAGTCATTGTTACGTTGACCACTGGAAGCTGTCTTCTGCTAGGAGAGCTGACAGCATTCAGTAGTGTCAAAACTGGCTCTTATTTACGTGATAGTGAATAATCATTTTAAGGTGTGAGTTTGTTTTGGTTTTTTCCCTTAAAAAAAGAGAAGGAGCAAGGGGAGAAGACACAGAGAGGGAGAGGTTACTTGAGAGAAAGAGAAGCTTTTTTATTCTCCTGTTTGATTCCACTTTTACTTATTCTATAGACTTACTGTTTCTCTTTTATTTAATTTGGGTAAGTTAAAGATACTCTGCCAGAAAACAGATTTATAAAATAACTCATGCTATAGTTCACAAAATATCTGTACCTTTAAGCTGTACAGAGAAGTGTTTGAATGTTATTTAATATAATAAAATCTCTGGTGTGACCTTTCATAAAATTAGCATTTCACCAAATGGGAATATTTCATAAAAGCAAAGCACACCGCAGAGTTTTGCCGGAAGACTAACAGTCTGTATGTACAAAAGCTGCCTTTGCCAGTGAAAAGAGATTTGTGTTTCTTTCAGCCTCTTGACCTTGTCAGCCCTTTGAATTTTGTTTAACATAAGGCATACATACCATGTCACTAATTAGATTGCAGCACTCAAGAAATTAGTATTCTTGTCTTTAGTGTGCCTATTTTTCATTTTAATTGTAAAACTTAATAATGTGATATTATGTTGTTCTTCTTTTCTCCTAACTAATGCATTTTAAAAGCCCGAGCATAAAACCAACAATACCGCTCAGTGATTAATTTTCTAATTCATATGAAGGACATGATTATTTCACTGAAAAAAAAAAAAATATATACATATATATTGCACTTGTAGAATTGAAAGGCACATATCTAGATATTAAACTGCAAGACAAATAAGACAGGCTTTGTTGCATCATGGCAATTATGTAATAGAAATATGCGATATTGGTTGGGCAGTATTTTCCACAAGGCCTCCGGGATATAAACTTTTGAACACAACAGCTATCTTCCTGACTGCACAAGCTGAAGTGCTTCCTGTCATCCACTGTTAGATTTGCTATGACTAGTTAGTCTGGCAATGTGCACTCCTGATGGTGGTAGTAAGTAAGTGTAAGGATGTAAGTTTGTACCTTTTGTCAACAAGCTCTGTGTGTGCAGCAAAACAATCAATTAAAAAACAAAGACATGCTAAGCACAAGGAAGGATCAAAAAGGAAACATAGCCAGTAAGATTAAAATAGTTAAAATTAGCTGCTATCACTAAGACACTGCAACACCAGATTCAGTGAAAATTAGAAATGCAAAGGTGATGATGAATAAAACAATTTGGGGTTTTAAATACTGCTCATTATTTTCTGTCCATGCTTCAGTGCATGAAATTAAAGAGCTCCAGAAGCATAATAAGAAAGTCCATTTTACATTTTTCAGTAAGGTTTAATTTTCCTACTACATACAAACTCAGGCTTTTAATCACAGCAGAACTAGATTCAGCATGAAACCACACCTTGAAGAAATCTTTAACTACATTTCCAAACTCTTATCTAACCTGGATTATGTTAAATGTATTCAAATAATGTTGTTAGCAAAGAAAAATATGTTGTTACAGAGTTTGATTACAGTAGGTTTCTCTCTAACAAGCCTTAGCAGAACTTGAATCTAAGTGTAAATATACAGATTAAAATAAGTCTTATTCATTGATTTGACTACTGTAGTTATGAAGTTTTTGACTGATAGTGGGGAAGACAGAAGGCTCCTTGATTTTAATATATCTGGTTTAAAGGATGCTCTTCAGTGCAGACTATTTCCAAGGGAAAAAATGGCAGCAAAAATTTGTCAGTGAACCTGCATTGTTTAACAACCAACAGAAATATGTTTCTGATTGACATTAGAGCTTTTGCTTTGGGAAAGACTAATTACAACATTGGTGATACTGCATCAACAAGATGCTGCTGGGCAATAGTGTACTGTTACATGTTTAAGGGACAAAACTAAAAACCTTGGAAGAGCTTAGAAGATTTTGTTTAGTAAAATGTCTTCTTACAAGAAAGAATTACATGTGAAAAATATCAGAAAACACTGACGTATGCAGTACTGAAACAAACCAAATCTCTCTAAAAGGTGAACTATTTCAATAATTATTTGTTTAACATTTTAGAGCAACTCAGTGTATCTGAGCATGAGTTACAATAGTATGATACAGGGAATTTGTAGGAAACGTGCCACTGACACAGAGACAAAGCTTGGTTAATGTGCAGACTGTTTCACCAGAGGTAGCAGGGCAGCACTGGACAACTCTCCATCTGTGTTCCTGTTTTCGGTTCTGAGTGTGTTTCCAGAGGGCTGCAACTGCAGTATTCTGCAACATAGATGGATTATCCTTGGGCACTCAACAGGGCCTTTCAGACCCCCTGGCAAGGAAGACGCTTCTAGCACTTGCCCTCTCCCTATGCAGTCTGCAAAACATTCTGATCCATGTTAATACTTCCCAGGAGAAAACTTCATGACAAGTATCATGCATGAAGGAATCAGGACTGAACTTCTGGGCTCACAATCTTTGCAATTGCTCTTCCAAGTTCAGTTTGTATATTTATATGGCAGCCAGCACCACCAGATAACAAGAGTGTTTGCTTCTGCAAGCTTGGCCTGTGTGACTGAGAAAATGAGCCCCTCTCTTGCCTCCTGAGACTCACCCTGCCCGCTCTGTGGCTTGTTGATTTCTGCGCACTTTGCAGACAGCATAGGGGTAGGGCAAGTACTAGAAGTTTCTTCCTTGCCAGAGGGCCTGAAAGGCTCTGTTAAGTACCCTTGGGGACAGACAGCTTAATTGTGGAATTCATGTCACACCTAGAGACTGTTAGACTATTTGGGGATGGGTTTCTTTGATTTGTTTTTTTTCTCGGTTTTTGTTTGTTTTGTTTTGTTTGGTTTTTTTTAAATCTGGGGTAACATAAGAGTAAAAGAAAGCATGGGACAAAAGAGAGTTTCTTCAGAGAAGCTATTTAAGATAAGACTGTGGCCTTAAAATACATACATTTATTTCATCTCCAAAAATCATTCATTTGTCCAGAATTGAAAGACTTTGTTCTTATCCCCCACAATTATAAAGAGAGCAGGCTTCTGAGCCAGATTCCATGCTTCACTGACTCTCAGTCATCTACTAATTGTCCTAAAGATTTATCTGAGAGGACACTATCTGGACCTTAGCGTATTGGAATGCTCTAAAATCACACATCCATTGGAAAAGCAAACTTAAGGTGCTTGAATCAGAGTCAAGTCAGTCAAATTAAGAAAAGCATCTCTCTCCAACAGCTCTCTACAAAAGTCCTTTTAATTAATTAGCTATGCTACATGTAACAGCAATACCGACCTTAAACTAATACTGAATTCCACTAAGAAGACTACATATCCAGAGGACTGGATATTGAGTGCTTTGGGCACTCAAGCAATTGGTAAGGGGAAACAACATAACCCCCCTCTCACAAAGATACTGGCTCACCAGCTTTAAAATGACTCCTGGAATCAGATTTTGTATGGACATGGACATTTCTGTGATGCATGGAAGTCAAGAGAAAACAGCTATCATACAGGAAATCTCACATATGATCTGACTTGTGGCACAGTGTGTGAGAGGCAACAGGATGGCATCTTGCATTCTCTATCTTGGGGTGTGACTATGAATTTTGAAACAAACCAGCCACTTCTAAATTCAGTAAGTATTTTGTGCTAGTTGACAACACACTCTGTCACTAGCTGCTGTTGGCCCAGAGATCCTTAAACATCCAGTTTCTATGCAGATTTGGGTCACTGGAAAATCCTGGTCTGATCAGCCATGTTGGAGAAGGGAACTAGACATATTTTCTTTGAAAGCCAAAGGGCTGAGAGGGTGTGGGTGCTGACTACGCTTGTTCACCACTTCAGCAGTTATTCTTGGCCATGTACATAGTTCTTATAGCCGAAATGGGGCTCCTGGCCCCACAGGTTGTGCTGGGTGCCGACCCCAGGTAAGGCTTGGTAGAGACAGTAAGGCCAAGCGATGCCTTCAGAGCCCTGGAAAACTTATGATTAGATTTAAATTCTGAAAAAAGAAGTTAAAATGAAATGTCAAATAATTGATAAGTAAATTGTTCCAACACAGTAATTAAGCTGTTCTGCTCCTTCTTTAACCATTGTTTATTGATGTGTTGAAAAAAGCCTGTTGGCAGTATGTTTTTCAAAACAGACATCAAACAGTGGGCTGAAATGATACTGTTGACCCCACCAAATATTTCACTTTGCAGATATACAAGTAAGGAAAATCAGGTTCCTGAGAGACCTAGCTAATTAGGAGTTTTGCTATTTGGCATAAGAAACCAAGTTACACATGTAGACCTTTTACCCAGGAGAAGCTATAATTAATTGGGAAATTGAGCATAGAACATTGTAACTTGCTTGGCTGGAATTTATAGACAAGTACCAGTCCTGATTCAATATCAAGCATTTTGATAAATCACTCCTGAGATAAAGTTGCAATAATGTAAGCATTCCTACATTATTGATGTGGAATTGAAATAAATTACAGAAACTTTTTACATTGCTGCTAAGAATTAAAAATAAATAAATATATATGTGTAGCATAAGGAAAGAGAAATGCTTGGATAGTAAACACATAAACAGCATTTTTAAAGTCTGAAAAATAGTTTTGCTGGAAATTCCTGGATAGAAATAACAGATTAAACAGTTTTTGTCCTGCTGCTCTGAGTGATGTTCCTTATGCCTGAGTTGGAGACAAGCACTTTGCTTTTAACAATAAAAAAACAGAAGCCGGAGCTTCTCTTGAATGATACCTGTCATAAGTAAATAAATAAACAGCAGAAGTAATAGATATATATCCTATATAATGTGAATAATGCCCTTATCTATGGCATATTTCAAAACCTTTATATATCTCTAGACAGCCAGAGCTGTACACGGCTCAGAAAACTATTTTAAAGAAATTATTTACTTTTGCACCATGGGCTTGTCAGTAGAAAGAACGGACATGAGACATCAAGAATTCCTGAGAACACTAGTCCACATCTTCCCACTGACTTATTTCTACTGCATTTTGGTCCATTGGTTTTTTTTGCACTGAATATTGTGCTGTCACTAATAGAATTAGTGAGATTTTCTGAGGCAAAAATACAACATAAACATTTTCAGCAAGGTGAACAGATATATTTCCCCCCCAGTATCAGTTTATTTCAGTGGGATTTGCTGAAGAGGAATGGTTACAAGTCTATGAACACTTCAGCAAAATAATGGCGTAATATACATACATGAATATATAATACCTACTTGTCAGGCAGAAATGGAAGCTAGGGCTGATAAATAAGAAAAGAAATGAGAGCAATAACTTTATTTCCTAAGACAATGAAGCACAGAAAATTATATGTGTCTGTTTGTCTGCCTGAAATAGTCCTTTGAGAAGTGTCAGCTAAATCTGCTAGCTAAATCTGATAAATAAATGTGTGTGGGAGAAGTTATTCAGTTCCTACCAATTTCTTAAAAAAACATTTTGCTTGCATACTGTTAATGCCCTCCTGTAAAAAAACTCCAGATTTTAGTTCACCTCTGTCTTAGTGGTAAGAAAAGACATCATTGACACATCACAGTGGCTGACAGGAAATTTTCTGAATGGAAGGCAAAAGAAAATATTGTGTTGGTAAGAAAAATAAGGGCAGGATATGGTTCATGGTTCATGGTTGAAACATGCAAATGTATGGTCTGAATTTAGGTTTGCACATTCCCATCATATAGTTGGTGGTGATTCTGTCAGTGGAGTAGGAATGGGGTTCAATTCAGGACAACAGACTATATGACTGGTCAGGAGACTGCCCAAACTAGGGTCAGTATTCGTGCCATACTCTAACCCACAGAATCCCACTATTCAACTAGCATTTTAAAACTTCTACAAATTTGTACTGGAGAATTTTATCATACCCTTAGTATGAGCCCTTCTGTGCAAGAATTCCATGGCCTGGTGATAAATAAAAAGAGGTGCAAGGCCACAGAGTTATATTTAGAATTATGCATCACCGGAGAATCCATTTAGCAAACCAATTTATATAGTTGCAAAGAATCAACAATTCCTCCTGAACACATACGGTATTTCACAGCCTCAGTAATGAAATTCAGAAGCATTCATAATATTTCTTTTAACAAAAAAGTTTAGTCACCATCTTGTCTGACTGGAGGCTACAGTCACGCTTACTTCAAACATCTCAGATTTTTAAATCTTAAATTAATTGTTTGGACCAGACACCATAATTAGAATATCCTTAATGCCCTTCATTAGTATAAAAGTCACAACATCTTGTTACACAGAGTAACTTTCTAATGCAATTGCCCAAAACTGTTATAAAAACTCCTCTAGGAATTGATTCTGTTTTATCTGTAGTAATCAGTCTTCTTTATTGTCTGCATTTTCACACAGCAGTTATAAAGCTTTACTCTGTGACTTCTGTTTCCCTTGGGCTCTATTTCAACTTATATCGGTGCAGGGGAATAAGCAAGTTTTCAAGGTAAAAGTTTCTGTTAACCTCAGGGATATGAAAGTTTACAGAAAGGTTGCATTGACCAAGGAGCACTTACATTTGGCTTTTATTTTTTTATTTTGTAATTAGGGTATCAAAACTTAATTAGTTTAAATGTAAAAAAAAAAAGAAGAGATGTATAAAGATACTAAGATGAAGTGAAAATACGGTTCATGTTTCTTATACTGTGAAATTATGCTGGCAATAAACTGTACAGTTCACAAATATACTTCTCTCTGATATAATGCATACTGTATTAAATATAAGGAATATTATTCTTCTGGTGATAAAGACTTAAGCAGTATTTCTGTACTCTGACATCACAGTTTCAGTTTCACTGCTTTGATTACTTTGCAAACAAGCAGTTAAATTAAAAAACAAACAAATTTGAGATAATACTGGTTTTTCATGAATAAACCACTGCAGATAAAAGTCATCTGGATAACCATGCAGGCAGTGTATTTACAGCAATTCTAACCATGGTCAATATGTACCTTTAGAGTGAACTGAGCTGTAAGCCAAAAAAAATGCTAATAATAAACACTCTGAACAATTTCTCCAGGGAGATTATTCCAGGGATTTCTCCTGGAATAATAATAGTCATAATAAAAATAATCACATTTAAAAGCTTCATTCCATGGTTTTAAGCTGGGTAGATTTTGCCATGGTGAATTTTCCCAGATAGATCAAAAATTCCAAAAACAGGGCCTCAGATAGAAATCCCTTAAATTCACTTTAATCCTCACAGTTTCACTGCAAAAAACTAACGCAGTTAATCCCAAAGGTGTCATATAGGGCAGATAATGGGAGCAATTGTTTCCTGGATTGAAAAAACAGACTTCATTGAGCTTGGAGTATCACGGTTTTGAGGATTGTCACCGATCATCACAGTTAGCTAAGAAGGTTGTCTTTGACAGAGGTTGTCTGTGAAAGTTTTAGGAAGTCTTCATGGGCTAATCTCAACTGTGTGTGTTATAATGGCAAAACCAGGGACCCCCATCATCAGAAAGCAAAGCATGCAGCTTTATCACAAACTGTAGATGAAAGGAAAACAACAGAAAAAAAGATTTTTAGATGCTGTTCATCTTGCATGGAAAAACAAGGCAATTTGTCCATGGAGGAAAAATGGGGTCAAAGACCTTCCAAATCCCCAGAATATCTTTGATTTTTTTATGCAAAGGCTTCACATCTGGACAAATATTACCTTTTTTTTTTTTAAATAAAGTAACATGAAGTATTTTAAAAATCTATATATTTCCATTAGCTTCTTCACAAATGTGAGGACAGTAATGCAATTATAAAATATAGGCCTTATAAAAAGAAGTAACAGTATATAAGCTCTCTATGAATGAATGCAACACAAAACCAACTCAGAGCAACTTTGCATAGAGTATGAACAGAGGGATTGGTAAGCTGAAACTTTATGGGATCTTACACATAAGCACCCTCATAAAGAATTAGCAGTTCCACAGCACAATCCTCTGAAGTGTCTTTTAGAGGAAACCAAAGGTTTTTAAAGCAAATACATATATGTATAACTCATGCTTCTATACAGAGAAAAAAAAAATTCAGAAGTTAATTTGGGAATTCAAGATGAAGAAATTATGCTTAATTATTACCTAAATCACCCCATGGGAGAACATTTATTTAAGTATATTTTGCAATTTAATTATAATTAGCATGATATTAGCAATTCCAACAACAAACATGTAAATTGGCAATTCAAAACGCTGACTTGATTTCATTTTGTTCAACATAAATGTACAACCTAGAAATATTTCTCTCATTTTGTTTAATGAATTGCTATATTATAATGGAGAAGAGTTGTAACACATTAGACATGTTTGAATCCAAGGAAACAAGAAGCTGAAGTTGCCAGCTGCTTCTCCAAAGTTATTTAGAACTCGGCAGTGGTCAATCCTTAAAATTTAACTATAATTACTACTTGTTTGGTAGTGAGTGAAATGACATTGTAACTTCTCAATGCACCTATTGGGGACTGGCTTCACAGGGCACACTTCACACCGGAGACCAGAGCCCCATATCTGCTGCACTTTTAAGTGCACTTTTCTGGCCCATTTCTCAAAATGGAGCATCTGTTGTTCCTTATTTCCCTGTTCTACTCTGCTAACGTCAGGACTTGGAGCACGTCATTTGCTGCAGTCTCAAGGTGCTTCATTATCCAGGGAGCAGCAGCTAATCCTGTTGCCTCTCCATCATTTCACCCTCCACTTGCTGGTTACTTGTGAGGAATCTGGACTTGGTAGTCCATCTTTTGCTTGAGACACAGCACAGAGAGTGCACACTTTGCCAGCACAGACTAATAGCTTCTCTGTTATTTCCTGAAGGGGGCTTTCACCTTCCTCCTGATGGTACTTAATTCCTAGCCTTTTCTAATTCCCAACTACTTGCTTACTTCCAGGTTTTTGACTTTTCTTTTAATTTGAGGAAAATCATACCATAGACATAGACTGATGCACATTACATTTATGTTTTTATGTCCATACACATTAAGGAACTATCGTAGTAACTTCTTTTTGACTTTCATATCAAGCTGATTTTCTACAGGTCCCGTTGACTTCAACTGTAATAGGAAAAGTCTTTAAGTGTCTATTCAAATATGACTGTGGAATCATATAATTGTAAAATAAAATCATTTATGGCCCTACTTATTATTAAATTTAATTATTATGATTCAGTAAATTGCACTTGCTTTTTTGTATGAAGATGAGGGATGTTTTCAAACGAATATGATGGATATGAAAGTGTATTGAAGATAGACAGATTAAAAAGGAGGTTTTTTTTTTATGTTTGAAAGCCATGGTAAGAATTACTAGAATTAAGCAAATAACTCATTAGAAGATAATTATTCAGCTTACATTGTTTGCTTCCCCACCTGCTGATTGTTCATGTATATTAAAATACACAAATGCTTAAACTTTAAAATCAGTCTTTGGATTGATCACAGTTTTTACATATATTACACATACACTCCTTGAGTTGTGAATCACAAGTAGCAACTAGCTATATCAACCATGTGCTCAGATGGCTGTTGGAGGGAACACTTCTGATAGTGATAACTGCAAATACATCTGAAGTTAGTGCTTGCATGTGTCAATATAAAACTCAAGTTCTGAAACAGGTAATAAAAGCTTTGGTGACTGCATATCACCAGCATGACAAGATAACAACTTGTTCCTTGATGCAAAAAAAAAATTATGACCATATCAATTTATGTAATGCCCTGAATTATTCTTTTGCATTTTTTCTTTGAAATGAAGGTAAAAACAAAGAATCCCCAACCTCTTCTCTAAGTTTTTGCTCTGACGTGACTACAGTTGATATGCAAAATGTAACTACCAAGGTGCAATGGCTGGTAGCTCTGTTTTTTGTAAAGTCTTTTCAAGTTGATGTTTAGAGATTTCAAATGGCCGAAGAAACATGTATGACAAAGTATTGCTTTGTATGTATTAGAAGACACCCGGATTCCCTTCTTTCCTCCAAACTTCTCCTCAGATGTGATTCTAGGGAAGTGTGGTCACAATTTCAGATGAAAGATCAATGGATTTTTTTATATGCCAATCTCAACAAATTTCTTTGATGTTGAACAAGCTCAGGTAATATAAATGATCAAAAAAAAAAAAGCAATTAGATGTGAATTATTAGGAAAAATTCTTTTGATTTAAAACTGGTAATATTTTTTTCCTTAATTAAGACTTAATTAAAACACAGCCTTAATTAAAAGCATTGCTTCCATCAACAGAGAAATTGCAGCTTTTTAGAAATATGACCAACAGTGCTCAGTGGTGTCACTTTAAATCCACATGTGCTATATAGAAGCCATTAATATTGTCAGAGAAGAGATAACTGAATAGCCTCTGTCAGGGCACCTCTTGCTAACGCCACTAAACAACACGCAGCAACATGATACACAGAGTTGAGTGACACAATAGTTTGTGTCAAAGGACCAGATGTAAGTACTTTGAGGATGTCAAGGTACATTGAGCTTTTGTGGATGTCGACATTCCTAAAAGCAATATTAGATCACCACAGTATGAACTGGAAAGCACTGTCATCACAGTATAAAATGAAAAGCAGTGGACTACAACAGTCAGACAAATTCTAGTTTCATGTAATGTTCATAACTATAGCTTACATTTAAATAGCAGAATTATGCTGATTATAAATCACAAAGGAAATTGTATCACAGTTCTTTCTTATCTTGATTTACTGCATTCCTATATATTATCATGACCTGAAAAGACTGGGGGATGCTAAGCAGTAAGTACAAATATTCAAGACAAAACTGTACAGATGAAGAAAAAAAAAGTATCGTTGAGATAATAAATAAACCCACCAGTACACTGCAGCACTATAAAAAAACATTGCACCAGGAAAAAAAACCAATAACATAACTGACAGGTTTTGAACATTTCTATTTATTTCTTTAAAATAAAATACTATGGATTTTTTGTTTTGTATTCAATGGGATTAAATATGTGCTTCTTTAAGCTAGACTTTGTTCTAGAGAAACAGTTCCTGCCTCTTCCATTGTCTTTTGGGAAGCAAAAGGACATATTTTCTAGTTCACTTAAGAACCTTTGTGAGTAGGTACAACATTACGAAAAGTTAATGATGGTTATATAAATTTGACCAGGTGTCAGTAAATGTTCCCATTGCAAACGGGCTTGTGCTTATCCAGAAAAGCAGGGCATGCATCTTGGGGAAATTCTTATTTAAAAGGGCTCACTGGCAGGGGCCTGTCTTCTTTTTACTTGGAAAATGCACATTTTATTGGTCACAGTATCAGTAAACTAGTAAATGGTTCATGAGAAAAGCAGTATTTAATTTGATGCTTTATTTTGTTTTTGCATATTGTGAGTGACATAAAGCGTAAAGGTTGGACTAAGTGAATCACAACTGTTCCTATGCTGGGCTATTGTTTAGGGCTCTTTAATGCTGCCAGATAGCAATGTGGTCAGGGAGAGAAAAAGGAGGGTGTATTTATGAGATGTAATATTTTGAAAAGTTTTGAAGAATATCTGACTGAACCGTGCCTTTATTTCAGCATGAATTTGAAGTTGTCTTTCCCTCAGTTTAGCACTGTGATCTCCTGAGAGTTCACAGCCCTTCTTTTGGTGAGGAGATCAAGCTCTCAGTTATCAAATTCAGTGCAATGTGTTATTTGTGGTTTAATACTTGAGGGTCAGCACTAAGAAACAGGCCTCTGAGATTTATATCTTGATTTTGCAATCAAACCTTTCTGTGAACCTCAACAAATCACTTCTCTCTGTTTCAATTTCCTGATCCTCAAAGAACCAGAATTAAAGGAAGAAAGCACAATAGAATGTGAATAAAGAGAGTCTGAAAAAGAAAAGCAATTATTTTCATAATTTTTTTTTTTTTTTTGCAGGGGGGAGTGTTGTTTGTTGCTCTACTTCTTTCCGAAGGTCATATTTTCAATTTTAAATACAGTCATAATTTCAAACGTGCAGTGTTTAAAAAGTAACAATTTTAGGGTATTCCCTGTTAGCAATCTGTGAGAGATACTAGCTAGGAAACATTCAAATCATTAAAACATGAGAACAATTTGGTAATTCATGTTGCATAATTCAGAAATCAACACAGCAGTGTTAATAAACAATAGGTTTGCCCTGGGGAGATCTGTGACAGTCAGTACTGTCAGTCATTGCACTAGGAATTGTGACTGGATTTACTGAAGGATAGTGTTTTCCTCAAAGCAGTGTCTTGAAAAGTTCTACATGTTCAGCTTTCCTAAAGCAAAGATATTCTTATTAGTTTGAACAGGGATCAGCCATACTATATAAATTGTTGCACTAGATACAGCCTGGAGATTATTTTCGTCACATTTAGACTCAACAAATTGATTTTGAAAATGATGTTAGTGGAAGAAATTCTACAGAAAAAAATAAGGATACCTATTCACTATGTAAAAAGACAATACAAAAGGCACAAGCTAGCTACTGATTCTGTTTGTCCTTTACAATTTTTTCTCTCTGTTATAATATGAAATTTCTTCAGGCCAACATCCAGCCTCAATATCAAGGATAAAAAGCCCTCTGCTTCCCACTAACAACAATGAACCTTCTATGGTAATATAATGCAACATATGCACAATAGCTAAACAGCAGAGTGTTTCCTAAGGCAAGTACAATGATCAGTTATTTAAAAAAAAACAACTCAGAAAAGAATACTGTCTGATTTTATCAACACATAATTATAAAGCTATATTAAGAAGTAACTGAACAATGAAATATCTGGGCCTTAATAAAATGCAGTGCAACTGGAAATAGGCCAAAGGATGAACTATGTTATTTACCTTTTTTTCCTTATGCTGAAGAAACTTAAAGCATTTGAATTTGTTGCTATTAATTATGAATTAATCTCACCAGTTCACTCTTAAAAACTTCAGTCAGTCCAGAAGAAGAGCTAGAAATTATTTAATTAATGTACTCCAAATAGTCAAGCTTATATTGTGTTTTGTTGAAAAGCCTCCCCAACTGTTGCTGCTGGCTTCTGGAAACTCAGTGTTTCCACTTACATGTTCAGGGGTAGAGCTAAAATAAGGGGCAATTAGGGTAACATTATTGTTTACATCAAATTAAAGAAGTTTCATGATGCAGAAACTACAGAACAAAGTGACTTGCACATAACACAATGCCTGGAGTGAAGCAGAGCACCACTATAGCATCAGCTTCCTATGAGATGTACAGCAGAACGGCATTAATTTGCTGGTCCTGATATCTAGCTTAGGCAGCTGAGTTTGCCTTTCTTAATTCTGCTGCTTCAAGTGGCAAACATGTTAGTGACTGATCTGATGCTGACATGGACTATATAGGGATGTAAACATCAATGAGGATGTCAAGTAGCGGATTACTTTATAGAGTAACTTGGATTTGGCGAATACCTAACAGAAGCTGGTTGCTTTTAATTCCCATTTTTAATTTTGGATAATTTGGGCAAATTTCAGAACAAGCATATATAAATATATGGTGTTTTAAAACACAACAGAAGGTCCTGATAGGAGTAGGTGTACCATAATTGAAGGGGGTGGGGGGTGATCTGTCAGTTTAAAAAGGCTTTTATGGAATTTCTAATGAGAAGATGCAAGTGATGAAAGTTATTTCCCCCATGGAAGACTCTGAATACTAGCCACCTCTGTCTTCTGCTTTATCATCAAAACTACGTCAGGAAAAGCTGACATCTTCTTTCACAGCTGGAGCTTCAAATTAAGCAGTAAATCTTCAAGACTACAATCTTTCTTCAACACTGTTCAACCAACTGCTTTGTGACAGCAGTTTGCTTGAAAACAAAAACTTCACATATATGAGCAGCAATAAATAAAACCAGTCTATACATGCACTTACATTCAAGACCTATAGAGGTAATGAAAGAATAAAAGATGTGACTGTCTTTCAGCCATGAGAAACCTAGGCTAAAACACCCCAGTAAGGAAAATCACTTGATTTTTTGAACGGCTCTGATTATAATCCCATAACAATTCATCTGTTCCACCAGCTCTTGAAGTACAAACTGCAAAGCTGCAACAGGCAAAGCTGCCTGGTAATGCATGAGGCAATGTTTTACTTAGCTCATTCTGTCCACCAAATAAACATGAAATATCAAATATATTCCCTAACTATTAGAATAAGCACACAAGCACTAATAGAATTTATTAAAAATAATGCTTAGTACAGATTATTTTGATTTTTAAAATGTGCTTTCCCAAAGAGCCTATATTTATTTCATAAGGTCTGTTATTTTTCTGTGAATAATAAAACTAGCCACAGTTTCTGTTGCAGAACCACAGGAAGATGTTCCCAGTAGCTGTCTGTAGAGATGAGCTTTCATATTCACTCTGAACCTAGTTGTGGTTGGCCCTGCCAGTTCGACAGCCTATTTGTTTGCTAAACTCAGAATTCTTTTTCAAGAACACATGATCTCCCCAAAGGCAAAGCAAAGTGAAGTCTACAGGCCGGCAACATGAAAAAAAAAAAAACCAACTTTCAGATGTTTTCCCTGATCAAATAAATATACATTAAACCAACACAAACTAAGAAATAAATGAAGATTAAATACTTTTTTCTGGAAGGATTCTATTTTTTTACTTTCTCGTATAAATTTCAAGGGAAAGAATAAGAAAAAAAACCCCTCATTTCTTGCATTCTGAAGCCTCCAAAGTGCATGTCTACTATCTGGCTAGTCTGTGATGAATAAAATCACCAGTAGATTCGCACCATGACAGCAAAAGAAGAAAATCCATTAACTTCAATGCAAGAAATAGTTGAGCACACTTCAACAGTGGGTTCACAGCCTTCAAATCAACTTAATGATTTTGAGTAAGTCATATTCATTTACAGTTGTCTTGTATAAATGAAAGATTCCTTTCAGCAAACATCAGAGATGATGAGATACCAAAGACTTTGTCCTCAGTTCCCCTTGAAAAGAACTTTATATAATATCAGGTATCTGAGACCTGAAGCTAGTGTTCATTGATACCACCATAGTAAACCCTTCACTGCATAAGAGAAAATCAATAAAGATTAACTATTTAAATACTGCGTGCAAGGAGATAGATCCAACTTACATCTCACAAGTATGAAGGATGTGTTTAACATGAAAAACCACACAATTATGCATAAAAGAAAGAGTCATAGACATTAATTTAATGAGAATTTCTATTCTTGGCCTTTCAAGTTTTTAAAAATTGTCTAAAGAGTATGTTGGCATAGAATCATGGAATCATAGAATAGTTAGGGTTGGAAAGGACCTTAAGATCATCTAGTTCCAACACGCCTGCGATGGGCAGGGACACCTCACACTAAACCATCTCACCCAAGGCTTTGTCCAACCTGGTCTTGAACACTCCAGGGATGGAGCATTCACAACCTCCCTAGGCAACACATTCCAGTTCCTCACCACCCTAACAGGAAAGAATTTCCTCTTTATATCCAATCTAAACTTCCCCTGTTTAAGTTTTAACCCACTACCCCTTGTCCTGTCACTACAGTCCCTAATGAAAAGTCCCTCCCCAGCATCCCTATAGGCCCCCTTCAGATACTGGAAGGCTGCTATGAGGTCTCAACGCAGCCTTCTCTTTGCCAGGCTGAACAGCCCCAACTTCCTCAGCCTATCTTCATATAGGAGGTGCTCCAGTCCCTTGATCATCCTCGTGGCCCTCCTCTGGACTTGTTCCAACAGTTCCATGTCCTGCACACAGTACTGCAGGTGAGGTCTCACAAGAGCAGAGTAGAGGGGCAGGATCACCTCAACCTGCTGGTCACGCTCCTTTTGATGCAGCCCAGGATACAGTTGGCTTTCTGGGCTGCAGGTGCACACTGCCAGCTCATGTTCATTTTCTCATCAACCAGCACCCCCAAGTCCTTCTCTGCAGGGCTGCTCTGAATCTCTTCTCTGCCCAACCTGTAGCTGTGCCTGGGATTGCTCTGACCCAGGTGTAGGACCTTGCACTTCCCACAGTTAAACATTGACACAGCAGAATTACTGTAAATTCTAAGTGAAGTAGGAATGTTTGCAAAAGATTGCACCTGATTCCAGATCTTTGTGGTTTATATTAATCAAATGGTACTTGACCTCGGATCAATAGGATGGGATCAGAAAGATTGTAAAACTGAATATACTCACAGTACAACCTTGGCCCAAAAAGAGAAAATTGCCTAAACAGTTCTGACAGCAAATGAAACAAAAAAAAATAAGAAAGCTGTGTTAACAATGAATTTCAGTTTCCGTCAGTGTCGTGGTTTAAACCCAGTCAGGTAACTCGTTAACTTACCCCCCCCCCCTTCTTTCCCTCCCCCTACTCCCGGAGGGACGGAGAGGAGAATCGAAAAGAATGCAACTCCCACGGGTTGAGATAAGAACAGTTTAGTAACTAAGGTATAACACAAATCACTACTGCTACCACCAATGATAATAATGATAAAGGAAATAACAAGGGAAGAGAATACAACACCTCACCACCAGCTGACCGATAACTCGGCCCCCAAACCCGACCAAGCTCCGACCGATACCTCCTCCAACCCTGCAGTCTCTCATCCCTTCCGGCTAACTCCCAGTTACATCCTGGGCATGACGTGCTGTGGTATGGAATAGCTCTTTGGTCAGCTTGGGTCAGGTGTCCTGTCTCTGCTTCCTCCTGGCTTCCCCTCCCCCCTGGCAGAGCATGAGGTTCACAAAGTCCTTGGCCAAACCAAAACATCATTGTTATCAGCTCTGTTCCTGAGCTGAAAGTCAAAACACTGCACTACACCAGCTACCAAGAAGGAGAAAAATGACTGCTACTGCTGAACCCAGGACAGTCAGGCATTTTTCTTGTTAATAACCCTTAGCACTTTAATTGCATGGCATTTTGGAAAGCTCACAAATGACCTGCTCCAGACTAGTTGGGCATAACAAAAACAATTATGTAGCCGTAATTCATGTTTTATTTTTTCTATTTTTTCCTCTTTTATATGTTAACTATGATAAAAAAAGCAAGTTTTGGCTTTGCCAGTGCTGACATGTAAAGTTACAGCCTTACTGGAAACTTCTTGTCAAGCAAGACCTTGAATACAATTTTGATTTACTGTGTGTATACCAGAGTTGTGGAACTTGCTGTAACGTGTGACTTCACATTCTAGAGTAGTATGTCTTCTGTACTAAAGAAAACAGGTTTACTGTCAATTGAAGCTGATTTTTTGGTGATGATCTTTATGGCCAAAGGAGGAAGAGGAAAGCCAGATACCTAATTCCAGGTAACGTGCTGTGCTCATGCTAAAATAGGTAGTGCGGATGTGGAGGCTAACACTGGCTAAGCTCTCATCCTTAAATCTAGTAAATCTAGATTTAGTAAATCTAGTTCCATTCTTAAAGCATTCTTAGGGATCTTTAAACTTATTTATGTCTCTCTCTATGGTTATAAATCACTACTTTAAACCAATTTAGTGTCCTCTAATGCATTTATTCATGATTTTAAAACACTTGGGACTGAGGAGTCTGCAATTGTGTAGGGAATAATGAGGTTTGAGTTGGGTCAAGAAGAGGCGGTGTAACTCCATTTCAGTCAGAAGTAAGAAGTGAAGTGGAAAAAGTGAGTTTAAAGAGAGAGAGTGCTTGACACACAGGAAGGAGGCTGCCATTCCTACACTGTGGAGTGGGACTATCAAAGGCAGAATAGAAAGCGGATTGGGGGTGAAGAGAACAAACGGAGCAGAGAGGAAAGAAGACTGGGCTGAGCAAAGGCCCTTCAACAGAAATTAGATGCACTGAGGAACAGCACCTGACTTTAAAGATGAGAACGAAGGTTCACATGTAAGAACAAAGGTGAAGCCAGTGAGGAGTTTCCAGGGGAAGCAGTGACACACTAGAAAGAATAGATAATTTTATAAGGGGGGAAGAACAGAGCAGGAGGTTAGTTACACTATCTGCAGAAACCCTAGGCCAGGACTGTAGTCCTTTCTAATACTTCTGGAATCTAAAGTCCAGGGAAGAGATTTGTCCAGGGAAGACATTTTCAGGCTTTAAATAGAAAGACACAGTGCTGATTTTTACTCACAGGGCTATGCACCCATTTGAGAAACCACCCATGCTCAAGCAGTGCAGGAAAGAGACCTTAACTTACCAGTGGAGAGAAGGAATTGTAAACTGTCAAGACATGGAGTAGATATTGTGAGTTATATGGAGGTGCAATAAACAACAGTGCCACTAACACAGATGTTGATTTGTTTTCAGATAAGCAGGCCCTTAACATTACCCTAAACCCAAATGAGTGGTCATGTCACAACAACCTTCAAAACACAATGAATCTTAGAATTTTCTTGATTTTTTCTTTTCTCAGGAAAAATGAAACGTTCATCATAGAGGTACATCTAGAGGTCTTTGAATGCCTGTGCTCAAGAATGAAGACTTTTATTTGTACACCTAACTGAAGCAGCTATCATTTGCAGGAAGAATCACCTTACACAGTTATTTCTATGATTAAAATTTGGAGTGCTCCCAAAAGGTCCCAGCAAGGTACTTGGTATGCCCATTACTGAACAGAATGTGGTACCAATAACACAAGGAGTCTTCATGCAGAACAGGGGGCAACACCACAAAAACTGTAGAAATCGTGATTTTAACACCAAGTTATCTTACTGTCAGATAATGAAAAGGTGACATTTATGTAACACTTTGCAATATTGCTTAAAGCATATTTTCTTCTTTGTGAATGCCTTATGCAGCTGCTTATGGTCTTTTTTGAATACCAGTGTTTGGCCACAAAAGAAATGCTTTAAAGGATTTCACTAAGTTCCTACAGGTCTGATGGGAGCCCTGAAAGGATTCTAATAAGTGGCAAACATTAAAAAGTGAGGACTCTTGACATTAGGTGAAGGACACATAGCCTGTCTCCTGAAACAACCATAAAATAAGCTGAGACATTAATGATGTCCTTGCCCTCCAATACAGGCATGATGGAGCTGTTATAAGCTTTGTCCAGTGCAGTTAAACTGGCTCATATAAAGGCACATTATTAATAAAAGGAAAAGTACTGCATTTGTAAAGGTAGAGCATCTCCCTAAGATTGATACTAAACATGTCACATGAAAAAAAAAAAGAGAAAGAAAATCTCTTTTCCAATTAGCAACATTCCTGTTATCGTAAATAGAAAAAAGTTCTGCTAATCAGCCTCTCATATGCCCCATTGGAAATTGGCACATTTGGACTTCTTTCAGTCTTTCACAGTTCACGTTTATAACTCCACATCACATCTCCAATTCTTAATACAGTCGTTTATATGCAGTGAAAAACTGGAAGTGGCTGATAGCCATTAAACAGAATCCCGTTTGGGACTAACAGCTTTGGGTGATGGCATCTAAGGCACTGGGCCAGGAAGAAAAAAAGGATGGTGGAGAAAAGGGGGGGTTGAACATGACCATTCATCTAACATAAAAGGCAATCGATTGCCATGCAACTCAATAGAACTGCTGATTTGGAATTCATTCAAATACACAGCCCTGAACAGAATCCTTGAATGAGTAAACAGTCAGCTTTTGTTAAAGACACGTGAGTTCTCTCTTCATCTGACATTAAAAAACAATGCAAAGTAAATATTCTGAGCTCAGGTTAACTACAAAAGAAACTTCTCATTCAGTTTTAGAAACAACTCTACAAAAAAAAAAAAAAGCATAATTTCATGTTGAATTGAAAAGTGTGGGCAATAATTTTTAAACATGTTCGAAAGTTTATGAATAATTCCTTTTATAGGTGTTTCAGTCCAAAATTTAAAGGCAGATGTGGGCACCAGGAAAACAACAAAATACAATAGCAACAGATCCACAGATTTGTCATTTTTTTTAACTTACACATATTTAAGAACTATATGGAACTTTGCTTATATCCCAGCAACTACTACAAGAAAATGGGTCTTCTACTCTTTATAATAAGAATATCTCAACCAAAGTGTATACACTGCTTCAAGTAAAACTCATTTGAACATTCAAGGAAGGTTTAAATTGCTTTTTCAAGTTAACCAGATAGAAACAACCTGAAAGACCATTTGACATAATCATATAGAAAAAAATAAAATATATTTATATCTATTGAAAGACTGAAAGGAAACGAAGTTATGAGACAAAAGCAAGTCACTTTTTTACTGCAAGACATTGGCTAGTTAAGCTCAATTTTGTATTTATGAGTAAAATTTTGTTCAAGAAAGGAACCAAGTATATGATTTATCCAAATAGCACAAGTATCTGTGCTAAGTCTCTTGTCTAAAAATTAAAATAAAGGGACATTGAGATTTTAAGAATGTCACATACTGGAATCCCAAAGTGAAACAGATGGTTAGGAAAATTATACACTGCATGTAATAGATTGTTAATATTCACATAAATTTGGGGGGGAGAGGTAAGCTAATTTTTTTTTTTTTTTTGTAAAGACTACCTTTGTTTTTTTCTAAGATAGAAACTTCATTCCGAACTGTGAATTTTGGAATCAAAATTGAGGCAGATTTTGGACATGCTTAGGGTAGATCTTGGGTTCTGGATTATTATTAGTAACTCTCTGGAAAAAAACCCAACAACTAACTTTCACAATGATTCTGTATAGGGCTTTCAACAATAAATATGTGTTTAATACAGGAAGAAATATTGTGCAGCATAATTTGAGGGTTTAAGATATTGGCAAATCTAAGTTCATGTTTGGAAAAACTGCCAATCAGTAGTAAAGTAGATGTAAGAATAAAATCATAGAATCATAGAATCGTTAGGGTTGGAAAGGACCTTAAGATCATCTAGTTCCAACCCCCCTGCCGTGGGCAGGGAAAAAAATACAATGCTTTACCTGCAGTATCTTTTGAATCTTGCCAAAAGCATGGTAGAATATTTCAAAAGCAAAGCTCATTCTCAGAAGTCTCTATCCCATTAAGTACATGAAGAAGACAGAACACATTTTTAAAATGTCTGTTGTATAAATCTTACTTAGCTATTCGACAGACCTCCTGTGGCTGGGGCAAAGGCTGCTTTAGTTAGTTGGTTTTTGGTGCTTGGTTTCCAGTGGTTCTTGTAAAAAACAACTGTGTATAAAAACCAGATAAGCAGGAAAAGGAGAGTTACTTAAGCAGGTTGGTGGGTTTGTTCTGTTGTTGTTTTTTTTTAGTTAAAAACTTCTGACGTTCAAATACAGTGTTGGAATCCAGTGTATAATCTAGCTACATTTATAGCAGAATGCTTCTCTGTATTCCTTTAAAAGTTTGTTACTACCTGCCGAACGTACAAATGTGTTACAGCCATGGGAAGGTTAAGTTTCCTCTTGAAAAGCTGTAGGTAAGGCTACAGATAAAATGTAGGTAAAATGAAGAGATAAAGGAATACTGTGTGATAAAGCTCCCAGTCTAAACAAACCTTCAATTATTTTCAGTAACAGTGGGCAAGTGAAACAAGACAATGTATGATATGTTTTGCCTGGTTAGCAACAACTTATATTTATAAAACCCATTCAATTCCATGATATCAACCAATATGCTTGATATATCTCAGGAGGAGATTGTTACTGATGTTGGCGACAATTTAAGCTGGAAATAGGGAACAAAGGAAGTCCTTCTGTTCATATCACTACTGGCTAAAACATTAGGACTTGTCGAGCTGTGGCTGCTGAAAGCCAGTAGCGCCTTGCACTTAACTGCAGTCTTAGTTTTGCTCAGCCTTAGTACAGATTAAAATGTCCAACGATTTCTTTACAGGATCTCATAGACCAGTGTTATTGCCATAGACAGATGTTATCGCCACAGGTCTCCAAAGGGATTAGGCTTTCTGTAGACTAGCCTTGGCCTGCCTAGAGATTTCTTTTGTTTTTTCCTTAGCTTATTACAGTTGTGTGGTGTCAGGCATATTATTTATTTTGTGCCCAAAAGATTGTTACAACATGTAGTTAATTTATGACAGTTTAACTATCTATACCCTATCAAAAAATACATCATAGAGGAGCAAGGTCTACATTTGTCTGTCACATTGGAGAACGTTATTCCCACACATTTGAGTTTTCTCCTATGACCTCTGTCAGACTGATACTTTAATTAATACCATGTTTAGATGATGATGCCTCATATTTTCTGTTGTCCTAAGAATTCCAGTCATAAATTCAAATCAGCTGCATGATGAATTAATGAATTGTTCTTAGTTAAGATTACAAGTGAGGGGAAAAAGATATTATGATTGCTCATAAGAAGAAACAATTTGCTTCTGGCACAGAAGACAGTTTTTCAAAATATGTATGTATATTTTTGATTAACATAAATAATGAGAGTCAACACAATGATGAGGTGGTTTGATGAAACAATATGAGAAAAAGGATTTTGTGTTACTGGTTAAAGGAAGCCTAAATTATTGCACAACTTTAAAATTAATTCAAAATTTACAGAGTAGTTTTTATCCTTAGTTGTTACTGGTTCTCACCTAAAAATACATAACCTTTGACTTCTTTAGTATGTGCAAGATGTGACATAAATCCTGCAGCAGAATCAAATACAGGCATTTGAAAGGCTGTCTTTGAAAATACCATTCCTAAAGAGCAAATCTTGGCCAAGTCCTCAGTAACTGAAAAATCCTGGTAACTTGGTTTGTTCTGATCTAGGTAGGCTGGAATTGGACTACCTGTGTAAGCTGTTTGTGCCGTATGGATTTGAGTGCATCCCTGTATCTAGAAATGAGCGGGTAGGACTAGTCCATTTCTTGTGCTTCACGCCTCAAAAAGTCTGGGTTATCAGCTGTTTAAAATAATTCTAATTCAATATTTCTAACTTCATTAACCTAAAAAATCCTACTGATTAATATGTCTATCTTTTATTTACAGTTTATTTTTGTTTTGTACAGTGGTGTAACCTGATAAAACTCTTTTTTTACACTGTGTGTTAAATGTTAGCCTCTCACTCCAAGTTACTTGATGCAAACATAGACATAATCATTTCTACTTCTGAGCACAGCAAAAATATCATCTTTTGATAGCACAGGAGGTGAACTGGGGATGGAATGATGATTCTTAGTGACTTTCAGAAAGAACTAAACACTCTTTCCTCATTTTGTGCTAAACCAAAGTCTACAGAAACAAAAAGGGCAATTTCATTTACGAGGTAAAATATTTCTAGATGTAAAACCAACTGAAGTAATTCTAAGTTTCTAAACTAAATTTGCAGCTATAGCACATTCTGATTTCACCTGAGGAGGATAGGAGAGTAAAGCATTAAAACCCTTCCTCTTTTTACGTACTGGGGAGAAAGACCAAGAGATTTCCTTGAGCAAAGCAATAAAGTGGTTTGTGTGAGCTCTTGCTGTTCTAGCTCTCCTGTTTTTCTAAAAGACATCTAGTGATTAGTCATCCCTAAAATATTCTCCCTAGAACTGACCTGCTGAACTATTAGCTCCTTGGAGTGAGAAGAAGGAAAAGGGGGTGTATTTTCTAAAAGTCTGTTTACATAATCTTAGAAAAGCAAAGAGGCAAAGGATTTGTCTGCTCTCCAGCTGACCTTGAAGTCTGTAGGGCAAACCACAAAAGTTATGTAACAATTAAAACAGACAAGAGGAAAGTAGGCAAATCCTTTAGAAACCCCAAATATAGAAATGCTATATATGATTAAACCACCGTTGTTTTAAATCTGCCTAGTGCATTTCAGTTAAAAAATCCCAAATCATCTTTCCTACACCATTCATTTATAACATTGCAATATAATATAAAGTACTTGGGAACATACTATTTCCAACACAGGCATTGGAAAATTGAATGGCAGTAAAACTAATTCTTCAATTTTTAGGTTTCTCAAATTGGACAAAAGTTTGAATTTGGTGTCAAATTGTAGAAAATAATTCTGTCTTCCAATCACATTTGATATTTTTTTTCTATTGTAATGGTCATCTGCTATTAAGAAAATATTCAGTAATGAAGAATAGACAGTAGGATATTACAATCTTCATAATTTTGGATCATCTTGAAGTTATTTGACTATTAAGATGAGATCATTCTACAAAAATGCTGATCTACCATAGGATATAAATGGTAATCTGAAGAGACTGTCACTATGTTACAGCAATTAAGGAGAGAGCAGAGCCAGCTTTCCTAAGTTCTAGCCAACAAATTAGCTATATATTTTTTTTAAATGTGCCATTTTTGTCTTTTTATAATTCCAAAGTGCATTAATTTCCACAGTAATCCAACCTGAGCAGACAGAGGCAGATACTAGTAGAGAGCTTCCACAGAGTGGTCTAAGGCAACAATGGTTTCTTTCATAGTCACCTGTACACATTCCTTCTCTGTCCTTAAAAAGGCAATTCAGAAGAGCAGCCTTGAGAGATTACTATTAATTTATTGTTAATTTCTACTTCATATGGGAATAACTGCAGCAGGTACAGTCTCTTCAAAGGGAGAGTAAGCTGAACTCAGGATTGGCAAAATCAGCCAAATAAGTTAAAAGCTTATAGAGTGGCTGTTAGTATAAGATTAAAAAGCAGGTAGCTGATGTATAGGAAGATACTAACCTGAATATAAAATGTCCTCTGAATTACATAGGACTTTCAAAATACTAAATTTTAAAAGAGGAAAAGGGAACATAAGTAAAGCTAGGTGGCGATATGCTACAGCTGTAAAACAGAATATTTCCAGTTTACAACTCCAGAATGATTTACCTGCCAGGCATCACGTCTCCAGTGACGAGACCTTGACCTGTCAGCCTGGATGCATTAAAATACTTTGGCTGGCCTCTAACACTAATAATCATCACAGGGTATGGCATAAAGAATTCTTCAGAATGCTCTAAAGAGCAAGAGTAAAAGAGGAAGTATGACACAAAATGCTTCGTATCACAGTTACAGCCCTGAACTTTTGGTCTGACAAAAAGGTCACAGGGGGTAAAGAAGACAGATATTCAGGAAATAAAGGTATTGCTTGTTTTCTTCCAACAATATAAAAGGATTCAATATAAAAAAGAAACATTGCTGGCATACAGGACATAAACTAAGCACTTCAGCTCCTTCCTTAGTGCTCTTAGAGAGGTACAATGTGATAAGTACAAAATTGTGATGACAGTGGTCAAAAACAGAATAAAAGAAGTCTAATTTGATGATTGTAAGCAAAATTAGGACACTCTGTAGCCAATCTCTGCTGCATATATTTTGGCACATAAGATCCATATAATTCCTATACCATGGTTTCTTTCCACAAAGGGGAGAGTGCAGGAGAGAAAAAAAAAACCACACCAACATACATCTCTCTTACAGGAACTGGGATACTGCCATTAGGAAAAAACTAGCAATGCATTTTTTAACATTTCCATTCTGAAAGCATATTTAAGAGCAGTTACAGTAGGCAGAATAATTAGCTTGGCATTTTGTATATTGATAGACATGCATGTGTAGTGCACAGACATGCAGGAGAGACTCAGCACTCTACTGCCAATGTCCAAAGTATATGTGTTCCAGTGAAGGAACTATCAGGGTAGGCTAATTGGGTGAGGAGCTAGGTGCCCTTTAGAGCTAGGCAACACTTTTCAGCCATAATGCTCTCAGGAATGATGAAGAATTTAACTCACTTTGGGAATGTCTTGCAACTTTTCTGAGCTGTTAATGGAAAACCAGAAGGAGAGAAACTACAGGAAGTTGAAACATGCATTTTTATACTTTCCAAATATAAAGTTTGAATTTTAAGCTGAATCCCATCAGGTTCACTACACAACAATCTTACCCTCCAAAAAAAGAAGAGGAGCTACTTCCCTCTCCTCTCTCTCTCATATTCATATATACTCTTCATTCATTAATATTTCTTATCCCTTTGAAACCTCATTATATTTATCCTCCTCAGAGGATTACTCAGTTTGGAGGTTCTAAGAGTCTCTGTTTTGCAGGTGGCAGAACTTGTTACTAAGACGCACTTTCAGTGAGGTCATCCACAGTGGGATCTAGCTGGTAAGCTGTAGGAAGGCAGTTGACAAACTAAGCAGCATCTCAGGTCAGCCAGCTGCCTCCATAGCCAACATCAGAGGAGAGAGGGTTAAGTTATTCCAGCCTAAAAAGTCGTGTCTCAAGTTCACACAACAGTCAGCTCTTGCAGCTTTTGGATCCAAGGAAGAGACTCATCACATCACAGATTGTGCTTCTCTTATCCTACACACACCCCCCCCCCCAACAATGGCAGAAGAAAAGTTGAGGAAATTGATCAGGAGTGTAGTTGTAGCCATAGCAAGGCTGCTTTCTCTCCTTCTTTCTCCAGCTTTCCCCTCCTCCTGGCACAGAATACTAAATGACATTTCCTACACCCACCTGAATTCTCTGTTCTCTCCCACAACATTTCCTTCAAAACCCTCAGGAAACCCATTTGTCCCTTCAGACCGCTCACTCTTTCAGCATCTCTTTGCAAGACTCCATTTACTTTCTCCACTCCTGAGCATTCTTGTGCTATCCTTGTTCAAGCAGAAGCAAGAAAAATTGAAAACCTACATCTGCAACCACTACTTGCCAGAGAAAAAAGTACCTACATTACAGCATTACTTCGTATTTCACAATCAGAGTAATCAGAGTATATAAGAGAGGATAGGACTGCTGCTGATACAGAATAGCAACTGCTTTCTTTAAAATCAAGCTAGAAGAGGTTCCCTTTACTTTCAAGGAGCTGGAAGATAGTGCACTCACTTTATTATAATAACCTATTTTATGTACCAAGATTGAAACCAATCTCCCCCACCTGCTAGAGGAACATATTCCCTCAAGCTCTAAGATCAGGCAAGTGTTAGAAACAAGCTACTCATGTTTTTTGTTATGTATGAGCTTTGTGCAACAACATGTAAATTGATAGGGCTAGGCAGAATATGTGCGTGGACAAAAGTAAGTGGATTTTGTAGCCTAGTAGGTGTTCAGCTGGAAGACACACCTCTGTTCTTGTTATGAAGGTTTATTCATTTTGTGATGATCATTTTGTGTTCACGCAAAATGCAGAAGTGACTTTCAGAGGGGTAACTGGAATTCAGGTTTCTCTCACCAAGCCGGAAGTACCCAAACCCAGGTTACATAGTAATAGTTCCTTTCCTACCATATGAATCTTACATTTTTTTTTAAGGTGACAATGCTTCAGCAGTTCTTTCATGAAGTCCTCCCATCTACCATACAGGATGGCTTCCTATCCGTCTCAAAATTGTGGTCTCAGACTGTGTGCTGGAAAAATTAGGAACTGTGTTGCCTAAATGCAGGATCCTAAAGCTTTGTCAGGATCTAGATTCAAAGGACTGTCCTTAAATCGCAAACAAACCTGTGGCAAACAGGAAACTGAAGGTTTGAGGTTTAGACAAGCACCAAATTACCAAATGTCTGTTATTGTCCACTTGCTAATCATGCAGTCATAGTTTGGGTTGGAAGGGACCTTAGAGATCATCTAGTTCCACCCCCCAATAAACAATATAGTATAACATCTACCAACTTGCGAGTTACAGCAGAGGGGAAATTCTTCAGTGCAATGCTGTCCATTGGTCTGTCAGAGCAATCTGGTCCTCTTTGTATCCTACTCCAATGTTTCCACAGTGACAACCTCAGTCCTGAGAGTAGGCTCACTTTCACCACTGTGGTATGGCACAAAGAAGAAGACTGCAACCTGCAGCTACACTAAGAAACATCAGGGCAGACACTAAATAAGCACAGGAGGATATAAGGATATGAATATATGCATGGTAAATTACCTTGAGACTGTGACAGTCTCTATTTTAGTAAGTTCGATTTGAAGGTAAATTTCAGAATCACGACTTATGAAAAGAGAATGAAGAGGTAAAACACAGAACCTATCCTTTCAAATTAAGTGTAAAAGTACATTGGAAATAATTCCAAGAAATATAAAATTGGACATAAACTAACTGACTGATAGACTCAAATAGGCAATTATTAAAGATAGGATTTTCTTAATGATGTGTATATGCCCACATTGACTTGCCACTTCCTGTAATGGCCCATTAAAATATACCAACGCTTTTCAGAAGTTGAATTTCTAAGAAATAACTGAACAGCTACACCTCAGACTCCAAATATTTTCTGAAAAAAACTAAGAAACTCTCCCATTTTAAAAATGCAGTTTCATGTTATTATTGAGGTATTGTGGAGTTTTCCACTCTTGGCAATTCATTTGGATAGAGTAATGGTTGTTACTTCTGTTCATTGATTTCTTCATTCACAAGAACACCAGATGAAACATTATGTGTTGAAAAATCAATGTGAGATAAAAAAATAAATAAATTAAATTTAACTTAAATATATATATTTAAAGTATGTGTAGATGGATAAATTATTTGGATATAAATATGCTTAACTCACAACTCAGAATTATATGCGAACTGTGAAGATCAGAACAGTTGTTTCACTATATTCACACTGTGCAAAAGTGCTCCGTTTCAGAGCAACCAGGAACTTCGAGTAGTATGAAGCTTTGATTACTTTCACAAAATTATCTTTCACAATAAAAGGATATATTATAAAATGAAACTAGAAAACAGTATAGAAGAGGCCTTTGATTCATCAGACTTGTCTGCACCAATAATCAGTCTTTGAAAATAGATATCCTGTATACTAAACTCCTGTAAAACCAGTCCAATTTTGCCCTGAGTAAGACATTCTTTCTATATTCCCTCTTACTGAAACAATGCCCTAGGAAATGCCAGGATAACTTCATCAACAGACTATTGGATGGGCAGTCTGAAGATCAAAAGTTAATGAGAATTAGTCAATGAGAATTGTTATAAGATAGACAAACAGGCAATTTCCCAAACTTCAGATGATCTGGCAAAATTTGGTCAATTGCTGTTGTGCATTTTGAAAGTTCTAGACAAAATGCAGCTAGACACAGCTTTAGTTATTTCTGTTATGCTTGAAGAAAATTAGACATTTTAAAGTGCTGATGAGGCCCTAGAAAATGAGACTGCTAAAATTAGGAACTCAAAAGACATTCTATGAAGATATTCTGAAGCTTCTTATGTAAAACTTTATTTCTCAAGTAACAGAATGCTAAAAATGCAACAAATCACAAACATATCTACTTTGAATCAATTATTATTATTATTGATATTAGTATTGGAAATATTCAACAAGAGCTCATTGAAAAGGGGAAATTATATCCCAAAGAGATTTTATCAGCTATTTTCCTATCTTGAAAAGAATGTATAAAAAGTGAAAGTAGCAAACTCTTATTAGAAAAGTAGAAAACATCAGTCCAACATGTCAAAAAAAAAAAAAATCACTTCAATGTTTCTGATTTAAAGAAAAAAGATTTAACTATTTATAGTATGAATATTTAGCACTGGCTTACTAGGGTTTATTCTCAGATGATTCAATAGTAATTTTAAAACTTTGCTGCAGTGTTCCTTTGGTCCTTTGACTTACTTTGTCTCCTATGGAGTGTTGCCTAAGAGGGTTTGCATCTTCTATTGTTATGTATATGTATTGCTGGCCAGTGAGAGATAACTTCCACCCCACAGTGCTGGTGTTTTATATGAGGAAATAAACCCAAGATCAAATCATTTCTATGGGACATAGAGGATCAAGAACCTATTCCGATGGTTCACAGGTGATATAGGTGACTAGCTGGATACTTCTATATTTCTATATTTCTATCTCAGTTCTACTTTAAAATTCAACAAGGACCTGCATATTTTCCTAAAAAAAGAAAACACTGGTAGGCAGATTTTTGGTACTGACAAATCTACATATATTTTAAAAATAAACAAACAGTAAGAAAACTAATTTCTTTTGTATGCATATGGTTACCACATTAATGCTGTATGGAAAACAATTTCCATTACACTCATACATGCCCTTGAATATTATTTTTTGTTTTTTAGCACCCACCTCAGACTTTATTAGGATTTTGTAGAAAAAAGAGAATGAAATCATGCAAGATTCAAGTAAAAAAATTCCGAATTACACTATTATGTTTTTGCTGAAAACACAACTTGGCACAAGACAAGAAGGCAGAGTATGACATTAATGATATTCATGTGAGTAGAATCAATGCATCATGTTGTCATAAAACTGGCATTTTCATTTCTCACTCCCACAGATATAAAATAGCAGCATCCAATATGCTGTCAAGGTGCTGCATACCAGTGGTAAAATGCATTCAAACTTTCAGATGTGTAAAACAGATGACTGTTTCAGAGTGTCTTAGGAATGCTCTAAAAGTAGCCAGAAACATTTCAACTGCATTAGGTAAATTATGCTTGAAGAAAATACACTGTGGTTTATTGGCAAACAATACTAAGTAGCAAAAAAAATCTGATTTTGCACTTGCTTTCCCTAGGCTAAGAATGAGATGCAAATGAAGAAAACCAGAAAGCCTTATAGAGCTGTTACAAAACAGTTTACTTATTTCAGTTTCCCAACTGAAGGATAAAACACTGATCTTTAAGAACCACTATACTGCAGAAGTCAGAAACCTAAAAAGCAAGTCTCAGTAGGTCATAATTACTTTTCATTTATTAGCAAGAGCCTGTCTGATTTTTTTTTCACTGGAGCAGAAAAAATGGTGTTGAGAAAATGGATGCAACTAAAATTGCAGAAAAGACAAAAACAGAAAAGCAGTCAGTTGAGTTTTACTTTTTAGCTCCTCATTTTCTATATGAGGCAGGAAATAGTAATTCATATCTATTGCCCTAATGAACTCACAAAGTGAAGAAAATAGGCAATAAAATATGTAAAGATGTCAAAATATTCCTAAATGTCAATCAGCATCAACAATTTTATCTCAAAGATTTTTTTTATATGGATGAAAATCCACTTATTAAAACTGAGCCATAGAGTTACCCTTCATCTTCGACCTTAGTCAACAGATTCAGAACATACTAACGTAATTTATAGCATAAACTGTGTCCAAGTCCAGAGTTTGTGTGATGCTACAATTACATCATCCATAACTATATTATTATGTTAGAACAAGTTCAAATTCCTTTTTCTTGGCATTCAGTGACCCAGATTACTCAGCCTTAACCTATAACTTTGACCTTGCCTTTTTCTATGTGCTAAGGACATGAGTTCAGCGCTGCTTTAATTTCCTTCTACCATTTTAGCTTCATGGTCTTTTTCCAGCTGTCTCACATTCATGGAATGTCTTCTGAATCCCTATTTACAGACTTTGTTCCCTCGTCTTTCAAATTACTTCTAAAACCTTTCTCCTGAAATTTTCCATTAAAGGAACAGTCTAATGTGCTTGACAATCAAAAATGTGTGAATGTCTGACAGCTAATTGAATAATCCTTTATAAAAATCATAGCCACATTTCCATCACTTTTTTATTTTCTTCTCTTTCTATGTCACATCTGAAGTTAAACTATAACCTCTTCATGGTGGGGATCTCTCTGTTAGCTGCTTCATTATTACTTTTCTCCACTCAGAAGCAAAATAATTTGTTTGCCCATGACACTACAATATTTAGCCATTCTGAAGTACAGAAAATAAGGATGATGACAAGATGCTAGAAGCTGGGAAGAGCACTGTTTTTCTTACAAGGGAGATTTGAAAGTCTCAATTCTTAGACAATATAATGGGGTGTAACTCTGACCCTTTCGACTCCTGAAAACCACAAATAATTCACTCTTACTAAAAAGCCCAAAAGTTAAAACTAATATTTTACAGTGAGAATCATGCTATGTAACATCACCATATGAACAATGTATGTGATGAAAGATGAATGGATTAAATCCATCCATATTCAGGATTAAAAGAAAAGGGCTTCCCTGGCAACAATTTACCCCACCTTAACCAGATGACTTAGAGAGGTAAAATGAATCACAGTCTAAAAGATTAATGTATTTTGAATATCTAATATGTGATTTTCTTCATTATTAAAGTCAGATGTTTGATACCACAGGAATCAAGAAGAAAATTATAACTGTTTCAGAGTCCAAGTGGTTTATATAAAAGCAAAAAAAACCAACAACCAACAAAAGGGCGATATTCATATTCTAGTATGTAAGTTATCCTAAATCTTCACCTCTTCACAGAAGCATGTGATTTACTTTTTTAACAGAAAAATTATGAGATTTTTCAAACCGTAAAAATAGAGAGAAGGGTTAAGATACTTTATGTTTAATCAATCATTCTGAATATTTGAATTTTATAATAACTTTCATGTAGCATAAGAGCAGACAACCAGAACTTAAACTATACCAGGAACCTTCTTCACAGTCTTTAGGGTAATTCTAGAGTGAATTTTGTTTGCTCTGATCTCTTTATTCCATGCCACCTAATCTAATAAACTTTTGAACTTCAAAAGTCTTTATTTTTTTTTAATTTTTAATTTTCCCCTGCCCGTGAGTACTATGAATCAGAATTTTCTCAATTTTGCAACTACAATACTCAATTTCTAAAAATAATAGGTCCTATTAGTCAACATAGTACATGAGGTAGGATACCATATACAACTGGATCAGTTCATTGTTTAGCTTATTTGTTACTTGACACAATTGTTCACTTTATCCATTTATGGTTTTGTTTTAGAAATGCATTTCTGGATAAAAATAAATTTATGTACATATTTTCCTAAGTATTTAACTTTTATATTGTATTTTTGTGTAGACAATCATGGTATTTAAATCCTGGAGAAATCTGTTTTACAAAAACATATTCTCTCTGCTTTATAAATGTAGCATAAGCAATAATTTTGAGGCAAACTCCAAATTTTCCAATGTTTATTTTTTCTCTTTTTTGATATCTTCAGATGTTTAGTGTTTGGAACTCACTGTTACCTATGTGCAATATAATCATGCAACAACGTGTTCATTCTTCATATGTGCCATGCGCCAAAGGTGCAAAAGATGCATTTGATTTGCTGACATTTTTTAATGAAAGATAAAATTATAAGAACTACTCGAACTACTCTTTGCAAGACAAGCAAGAAGGCTTTGGTATTCCTTGAACCCCTATCTCTGATTTAGGGTAGCTGAACCATAATTTATAGACATAGAAGTGCTTTATGTATCTGAGTGAGTAAATGAAAAGTCTAAGCTACACAGTATTTCCTATATTTTGTATAAACCTGTGGCACACAGATGCCGTATGTGAACACCTCAATTATACATTTCTTTTTCAGAAGTGTTTCCTCTGGAGCAATGAAGAAACCCATGCCAACTGCTGTGGTGGATGCCATAGAGCGATGGCACTGGTAGCAAAGGGCATTAATTTTAGGCTGGCTTTGTTTCAATGAAAAGAAGATGAAAACAAATCTGCAGCTTTTATGATCTGGAACAGGAACTCTTCCTGACTGGAATTTATAATAGGAGAAATGCTAGCCATTCACCCGAGGTGGCAGAGATCCGGAAGTATATTCCACACATCCTGCAGGAGGCAACCCTAGGACATGCTACCAGGAGGGTAGAGAGTTTGAAATTTGAATTTCAGGGGAACGTCAAAAATTTTAAATCTTAAAACCCAAGTACAGTTAGTGTGCTTCTGCCCTCAGTATGTTACAGACAGAGAATTCATATTATTCTGAAAGTTAAAGCGGCAATAAACTCTTATATATGCATAACCATCAAAATAAACACTTCAAGCTCTGACTACTGTGAGGTATGCTATTATTACTGTACATACCAGGATAAGTGATTGCTTAACTCATGATAAATTATGACACAGAATTACATTCTAAAGTTAGAAATATCCATCCGTTTCAGAACTAATTACTATTTTTTATATTGTTTTCAGTTTTCTGTATTTCCACAACTTATGCAGTTTGCCCTGCTTAAATGATAAAATCACAGAATCATAGAATGCTTTTCATTGGAAAGGTCCTTAGAGCTTATCTTGTTCCAACCTCCCTGCCATGTGCAGGGACACCTTCCACTAGACCAGGTTGCTGAAAACCCCATCCAGCCCGGCCTTGAACACTGCAGGGATGAAGCAGCCACAGGTTCTTTGGGCAATCTGTCCCAGCTCCTCACCACCCTCACAGGAAAGGACTTCTTCCTTATATCTAATCTAAATTTACCCTTTTCAGTTTAAAGCCCTTCCCCCTTGTCCTATGTCAAAGGTCCCTCCCAGCTTTCTTGTAGGCCCCCTTTAGGCACTGGAAAGCTGCTCTAAGGTCTCTCTGGAGCCTTCTCTTCTCCAGGCTGAACAAGCCCAGCTCTCTCAACCTGTCTTCCTGGGAGAGGTGCTGCAGCCTTTTTATGTTTGGGGGCCCAGAGCTGGACACAGTACTCCAGGTGTGGTCTATAAGAGCAGGGCAGACAGGGAGAATCACCTCCCTCAATCTGCTGGCCACCTTTTGATGCAGCACAGGATCAAAGCATCACAGAAGAAGGCTTGTGGTCCAATTCTCTTTTCTCTGTTATTTTCAGTTATTTTGAATGTCTGGTTAAAATGTCTGGGTTTGACAGATACCTCAACCCCTGCAGCAGAATTTTACATTGTTTAGGTAACAGTCTGAAGTCAATAACAGCAAACCCAAATCATGTTCCATTTTCAAAATGTTTCTCATTCCTACCATTACTGCTTTCTGCCAGCTTGTATCCTTCAGCACGCTGATCACTGTTTTAGCAAAGTGCTATAATTTCATACATTGTACTTTTGGAAATCATGTTAATCAGCAGTTGGCCCAAGAATAACTGAGTCAGATGGGAAGTGGAAAGAAAATCAATTGAAAATTGCATGCTGTGTGGCTATTTATGTGATCCTTAAAAAATTCAGATGGGTTATATACCACTCTTTTCTCTGAAGTTTATAGAAGATATCAGTGTGATCTTACATTGCAGTAAACGGCCCTTTATTGGTAAAAAAAGTAACTGGGTCTTTAAGGAAAACATTGAACATTCTTCTATTTTGTTTTCAGCACACTAATACTGTTTTTCAGTTTCAAAATATTTTTAGTGCTTATTAGAGAATCATTCTTGAATTCTTTCTATAAAATTTCACTTTTGACACTTTTTTCTGGAAAAAAAATCAAAATAACAATAAAATTAAACCAGATTATTAAAAGAAACAAAATCAAATAGATTACTTCAAGGCTGGCAAATGCCACCTGGAATAGATGATCCCTTCCAACTGGAACTATGCTATTCTAAAATTAATATAGATAATCTAAAAGTCAACAGAAACAGCACTCAGTGTAAGAGAGACAAGGCATTTTCTTTAATACAACTTACATAAAACAGAGGCTATCAAACAGTTTTTGTTTTAAATGCATTTTTCATATAATCATAAACTGTTCAGCATTAAGGTGCATGTATAGTGCTAATCCAGTGAGCAACCTGTGGGTTTGTTTTTTTTCTGGTTTAAGAGATTTTCACTATAGAACCTAAATGCTTGTTTCTTCAGCCTGTCTTAACCTGAGATATTTTTATTTTACTAGAGTGCTTCTCCTAGCTGGGAGGTCAGCACAAATTCAGCCAAATCCTGTTGAACTCAAGTCTTGGAATCCTAACTTGAAAGGGGTCCTGCAGCATTGTACATGCTCAAGCAATTAGTGTGCATGGGCTGCACAGTAACAGCTTCCAGGTTTGGTATTAATCTTTTCTGTTTTAATAAATTCAGTTTTGGCTTTCCATCTTCTTTTCCTAATGAGAGGTGTGAGCTGAAGGGGAAATGCCATACTCAGGCTAGCCATGAGGGCAAGTAATTCTTCACTTTACCAGCAGTAATCAGACATTCAGTGTGCCTGCAAGGACAGTTTAGTAATGTCTATGTGACTGCTGTTGAAACTATAAAGGAAGATGAAAGGACTATAAAAATTATAATTCTTTATGATGACATAAAAAAACATGAAAAGTTTTCACTGAAGTTAGATTTTGGATAGGATGAAATGACAGTTGTTGAAAATTGCCCTTGTCAAAGAATCAAAATAACAATCAGTTTGAAGCTCATCTTAAAAAGTGTTCAGGAAAGGAATGTCTCCTGGTTGCAGCTGTAACAGTTATTTTTCTCCTTCCCAGTAGCTGGTGCACTGCTGTGTTTCGGCTTTAGTCTGAGAACACATGGATGTTTTAGTTGTTGCTAAGCAGTGCTCATCCTGATCAAGGACTTCTCAGTCTTACATGCTCTGCCAGTGAGGGGGGTGCCGGAAGCCATGAGAAAGCAGACAGGATACCTGACCCAAGCCCAGAGCCATGCTGCTGCTTGCTCACTTCCCCCTCTTCCTCCCCCAACTCCCGGACGGATGGGGAGGAGAATAGAAATAATGAAAGCTGGAGCTGGATAAATCGGATAGATCATCTCTCAATTGTTTGAACTCCTGAGACAGCTTTTCCACAGCTGAAATGATGGAAGGGGTGAGATTGTCTTCGAATCCTCAGAGTTGACAAATTATTTCATCCCCCTGCACTGGGAATGCAAGCCAGATCAGTTTCGTGATCAATGAGTCTACTTTATTACAAGTCGTTACCATAAAGTACAGTGAAATGAGAACCTTAGCCCAAACCCACCAGCTGATAAACACTAACACAACAAATACCAGCTATAAGTAAGGTACGACATGCTGAAACTCCACGATCAAGAGCAACAACTTTGAGAACCAATAAATCAGCATTGTGACGAATGACTATATCCGAAACAATAAAGGCTTATCGCAAATACAATTAGACACACTCCGGTCAGATCTGCCATTATCTCAACCCTTCGTGCCCCACGTTGGGTGCCACAAAGAACTGTTGTGGTTTAAGCCCAGCTGGCAACCCAGAACCACACAGCCACTCACTCACTCCCCTACTTCCTACCCCGGCTCCCGGGGGAATGGGGAGGAGAATCGAAAGAATGTAACCCCCAAGGGTTAATATAAGAACAGTCCAGTAACTAAGGTATAACACAAACCACTGCTGCTACCACCAATAATAATAATGATAAGGGAAATAACAAGGGAAGAGAATGCAACCGCTCACCACCTGCCGACTGATACCCAGCCTGACCTGAGCAGTGATCTAGCCCTTCTGGGTAACTGCCAGTTTATATATTGGGCATGAAGTGCTGTGGTATGGAATACCTCTTTGGTTAGTTTGAGTCAGGTGTCCTGTCTCTACTTCCTCCCGGCTTCCCCCTCCTCCCTGGCAGATCATGAGACTCAGAAAGTCCTTGGTCAGAGTAAACATTACTGAGCAACAACTAAAACCATTGGTGTTATCAACATTGTTCGCAGGCTGAAAGTCAAACCCACAGCACTGCACCAGCCACTAAGAAGGAGAAAAATGACTGCTGCTGCTGAACCCAGGACAGCTGGGTATCAATTGGTGGATGGTGAGCAATAGCATTGTGCATCACTTGTGTTTATTGTTGTTTTTCCTTTCCCCTTTTAGTTTTATATTCTCTCCCCTTGCTATTTCCCTTATCATTATTATTATTATTAACAGTAGTTTTAATAGTAAAGCATTAGTGTGTTAGTAGTAAAGTACAATATGTATAGTGTACTTTAGTTATTAAACTGTTCTTATCTCAACCTGTGAGGTTTACATTCTTTTGATTCTCCTCCCCATCCTGCCGGGGGGGGTGGGGGGAAGGGGGGAGTGGTGAGCAAATGACTGTGTGGTCCTCAGTTACCAGCTGGGTTTACCAGTTCTGTCATGTACCATGACAGAATGTTTCTTTGAAAACAGAGAATGTCACACCAGAAAATGAGAGTGGGAGAAATAAAACCAAGATTCATTAAAATAAGTCTCTCACTAAGGCAATTTCTGAGATTTCTTTCTAGATACAATCTCCTTGAACTTTCAACACTGAAGTAAAGGACACAGCAATATGTCTCAGCTAAAATGCTTTGGGAAAGGGAATTCCTGTATTCATCTATAACTTGGTGCATAAGTATAGACAAATATATATAGATAAAGATAAATAATAAATACATGCATATATATACATACAGATTATAAAGCATTTGAAATTTTGTCATAAATTTTCTGCAGTATAACCACAGAGAATAACAACCAAAGTTAATTTGTAACATTCTACGTTATTTCAAATGAACAGCATAAACCCCCCACTGCACTAAGAGTCCCCCCGCTGCACTAAGGGTTTGCCTTTTTGCAGACAGCGTCTGTTACTAAGGACATGTCATAAAATTTGGGAGATTAAATTAATTCTGTAAATTAATTATGCAAAAAGTGCTAATTTTGAATATGACATCTCTTGCCTGTTTCTTCTTACTTTACCAGCCAAAATAAGATATCATAGTTCTCTTTTCTTTTTAGCACTTTAAAAGTCTAAAGATTTCTAAATTTTATTCTGTCTGATGCACTATGAACAGAATTGTTTCCTAAATTATAGTTACTTATATGACAAAATGCTCTGAAGTCAAAGTACTTTCCAAGTGTCACCAACAGCATAATTTGAACTTAATGTGGTTGTCCAGACATAATTCACTGACTATATTTAACTTACAAGACCTTTAGTAACTACTATTCACAGAAAGAATCAATTTGACTCTGATAGCCACGGCTGACATTGCAAGATATTGTTTAAAATAATTTCATAGTTTGCTTCTTACAGTATCATTTTGATACACAAAGAGTTGTGAAACAAGATACATACACTTTTTAAAGCAAAGCAATGTTCTAAATATTGAAACAATACAGAAGTCTACAATTTTGATAAACATTCATTGATCTCTAAAATGCAAATACAGCTCAATGTATTTATGCTGACCACATTAATATGCATCTATGTATATTAATCGTAAATGTGACAGCTGAAGATGAGTTATTGGAAATAGGCATTTGTCATGTTGGAATAAGTATACATTTTCTTCATTTCTTTCCAAATTGGCCAATGTAAAACAGAATTAGGCTACCAAACTGTCAAACATGCTACTGCTTTCTAATTTTTTTTGCACAGTTCAATTCTCATCTCCAGCAATGTTAGAAATGTTAGAATATATTGCCAAATTACCTTCATAAAATATTTTAGTTTGTAAGTGATCATCATGTTAGTGTCAGTAAAACGTGACCAATTAGGACATGTTGGAATGGTCAATTACCAGATACCACTCTGCAAAATAACTATTGAGGGTTTTTTTTTCTTTATTTAAGATTATTTCATTTTATGATTTTTACTTTATAGTGTTGCTTGTTTCATCTTAACTTGAAGGAGGTAAGGATATGTTCTTTTTCGCAGATTTATTATGTGTTAGTTGCCTTATAAAACAGAAGAAATCTTTGGGGGATTTATAATCTGCTTCCCTGTATTAAATTAATCTGTTCAGTTGGTATGTCTTTATGCTTTATGATCAGTCACATTTCTAAGGACAGGTATCCACTCTCTCAAAAATGGTACCTGTAAAATCACAGCACTTACAGTTAAGTGTGTTTCTGTAAGTCTGTTCCACAAGCAAGCATGGAGAGAATCTTCTTCAACTTTCCTTTTTCTTGAAATGAAGAGTCACTGTTTCTGCTCACTGAGATCATCATTTAACCTCAGAAAGTTACAGACAAAAATAGTTTGGTTTTTAAGCCAAAATGAAGGGTTTAGCAAATACGTGGTGGCTGTCTCATATTCTCACAGCAAGATAAAGAGAAGCTTCAAAAAATAAAAAGAACTAAAGCCAAATTGCAGCCAAAATCACAGCAAGAAACCCAGATGAGCTATACAGCTTTTCATTCAGTTAGTATTGATTTTGACAAGTGATCAAAACAAGGGTTATTGGAAGAAAAAATGTAAGGACTTTTTCTTAAATAACAAAATCTACTGATAAGATAATTTCCTAAGTAAACTCTAAACACACAGTATATTGATGTGAAACAAGAGTTCATTGCCATCAAAGCCTGTAATAGGAAAAAATGAGAGCAGCCCTGGGGAGAAGACCTTGGGAGTGTAGGTTGATGAGAAGCTAAACGTGACCCAGCAGCGTGCGCTTGCAGCCTAGAAAGCCAACTGTATGCTTGGCTGCATCAAAAGAAGCGTGACCCGCAGGTCAAGAGAGATGATTCTACCCCTCTGCTCTGCTCTCATGAGACCCAACCTGGAGCACTACGTTCAGCTCTGGCATCCCCAACATAAGTAGGACACGGGCCTATTGAAACAAGTCCAGAGGAGGGCCACAAAGATGATCAGAGGGCTGGATCACCTCTCCTATGAAGACAGGATGAGAGAGTTGGGGTTGTCCAGCCTGAAGAAGAGAAGGCTCCAGAGAGACCTTAGACCAGCCTTCCAGTACCTAAAGGGGCCTATGGGAAAACTGGAGAGAGACTTCTGACAAGGGCCTGTAGGATAGAATGAGGCAGGAATAGCTTTAAACTGAAAGAGGGTAAATTTATGTTAGATACAAGGAAGAAGTTCTTTCTGTGAAGGTGATGAGACTGAAATAGGTTGCCTAGAGAAGGTGTGGCCGCCCCATCTCTGGAAGTTTTCAAGGCCAAGTTGGATGGGGCTTTCAGAAACCTGGTCTAGTGGAAGGGGTCCCTGCCCCTCTCAGGGCATTGAAACAGGATGATCTTTAAGATTCTGCCTTGCATTCAGCTGTAGCAGTTATTTTTCTCCTTCTCAGTAGTTGATACAATGCTGTGTTTCGGCTTTAGTCGGAGAACAATGTTGATAACACAACAATGTTTTAGCTGTTGTTCAGTAGCACTTACCCTGATCAAAGATTTTTCAGTCTTTCATGCTCTGCCAATGAGAAGGGAAACGAGAAGCTGGGAGGAAGCAGAAATGGAACACCTGAGCCAAAGTAGCCAAAGGGGTATTCCATACCACAGCATGTCATGCTCAGTATATAAACTGACGGGAGACCCCCCGAGATTACTACTCGGGTCAGGCTGGGTATTGATCACTGAGTGGTGAGCAACTGTGTTGGGCGTCACTTGGGTTTATTGTTTTGTTGGGTTTTTTTTTCCTTTCCCTTTTTAATTTCATATTCTCTCCCCTTGTTATTTCCCTTATTATAATTATTGGTGGTAGTAGTTTTATATACTTTAATTATTTAACTGTTCTTATCTCAGTCCATGGGGTTTATATTCTTTTGGTTTTCCTCCCCAGCCTGCTCAAAGAGGAGAGGTAGGGGTGTGGTAAGCGAATGGCTGTGCAGTGCTGAGTTAGTAGCTGGGCTTAAACCATGACAGATTCCTTCCCACCCAAATCATTTGATGATTGTATGATTCTGTGAAGTATCTTCTGTCTTCTTCCACTCTACATACCAGTGGAAAAATTCAAAAGACAGCTGATAAATAGATTAAGTTGTATTTGGAAGACTAGTCAGCATTTTGCCCCCCAAGATACGAGTTCTCTGCTACAAAATAAGTAATCTAAACCAAACATCAAATAAATATTTTTTTGTAATAATATAAATAAATGTTGTTTATAAAGAAAATTCACTGAACATTTAACTGTGTGTATTTTTTTCAGTGTAATACATGGTGCATAAGAAATATTATATATGGGATAGAACTCTCTGATCTTCTAACTAAATTGCAAGGAAAACAAGCCTGTACACAACAGGGCATGACGTTGTATGATTATCGTGATATTGAGAAGAATATAATGCTTCACCAACTATGAACTTTTTTATTGTCAGCACTGACAGACTGTAACTAACATGTACAGAAGTATCTTCTTTTCCTGCATAAATGGCTTAATAATGCATCAAAGTACATTTTCAGATCTAAACATATATGTGTAAATTCAAGGACTCAAGACTGGGGGAGAAGATTGCCTTCATATATATATATGGGTTTATTTTATCTGTACTTTCATCAGGGAAGTCTTGAACAAAAGACAAAAACATGCACCTTTTCCCAGCACAAAACATTTCCAGCCAGGACCACAGTGTTCAGATGGTGTGGGCACATCACCTTGAATCCAGAACACTCATTTTCTCATTAGTTATTCCATCTTTGTAAGAAAGGTCCTAAATTCAATAACTCTCACTGGCAGGCAAATTTGTTTTTAACAGTTACACTCTTTGTAAGACACCTTGTACTGCAGTCATGGGGTTTTATTCATTTGAATCATATGGCTAAATATAATTATAGCCGTCAATTACTTTGTAGTTTCAAAAACACAGAAAATGTCTTACATTGTATATAAGGCACCATTAGTGGAATTGTTTCCCTCTAAATTGGCAGAGATTGGAAGTGTTCTACAGGCTTTTTGGATTTCTTCTATGCTTGCCCTTCCCCCTCACTTTTCTTCAGAAAAAGAGTAGATGTATTTTATCCGATGACTTTTAGATGTAAATACTTAAAAGAGCTGTGAGTGCCAATCAGAATATGGGTTATAATAATTTGAAGTAAGGCATTTAACATCTAAAAAACATAGGATCATAGAATTACAGAATAGTTTGGGTTGGAAGGGACCATAAAAATCATCTTCCTCCTGCCCCCCTGCCATGGGCAGGGACACCTTCCACTAGATCAGGTTGCTCAAAGCCCCGTCCAACCTGGACTTGAACACTACCAGGAATGAGACAGCCACAGCTTCTCTGGGCAACCTGTTCCAGTGTCTCACCACCCTCATGGTGAAGAATTTTTTCCTAATATTTAACCTAAATCTCCCCTCTGTCAGCTTATATTTGACCCAGTTAACCTTAAATTCTTAGCTAATCTGTGGAAGAGCTTCAACAGAAAACGTAAACCACCTCCTCATGAGGACTAACCTACAGCTAATGTGGTTAGGATATTCTGAAATGTCCCCATCAGTTAAAGTCTGTGAATTCAGAATTCCTGTACTCTCACTCTTGGCTATAGTGAAGAGCAGGAATGCATGTGGGGGTGGGGGAGAGGGGAGTGGGACTGTCTGGACATCCCACCTTTTCCTCTGCAGCTTGAAGAGATAAATGAGCCCTGAATAATATGTGGAAAACAAAAGTCAACCTAACCTTTCCTTAATGAAGCAGTCCTTCTAAAGGTACTGCCTAATTACCTTAATTCTCATAACTTAGACAGAATCTCACTCCAGGGGCCTTTAAAATATAGTCTCTTCCTTTATTCTTCAAGCCTGTAGATAGCAGCCATATTTAGCATTTATTAAACTCTAGAAATGAGGCCTGAGCTAGTCACTGCAGCTAGGTGGCATGCAGTCTGCTTCAGCATGTAAGTCTGCATTCTGCCTAAATCCACAGAAGCACCTCTGACCGCTCAGTTTTGCATTTTATGGGCAGCCTTAGAGCCTTAGAGCTTACCTTTATTCTCAGCGTCCCCCTGGCTTGCTTTCCAAACACACTGACAGAAGACACCTCTCAGTGAATGAACAGGGTGTTTTCAGCTTTACTCTGATTTGCCTACAGGCTCAATAGTAATCTCAGCCGGCACTTAGGTACATAAGTTAACAGCTATCATCTAATGGGTCTATATTTCAAGAGATGAAGCTTATTACTGGATTTCTCTCATCTGTCTTTATACAGGACCTCTGAATTCAGCAATGACTTATCAGCTGGCTGGAGGGGGTGGATGGGGATGGATTTTTTTGTGTTTTCTTTATTTCCAGTTTTTTACATCATAAGAGCAGATTTGAGATATTTCTATGAGCTTGCAACATTTGCCATGTTAGCTGTCAGCAGAACTGTGTCACCAAGCATATACAATTTCAATCATTATTAAATGTTTCCAACATATTCTTAGGAACCAATATCCTTGGAGAATATGTTAGAACAAGCTGACCTTCAGATTTCTTTCATATAGCCTGTGATTCAATAATCATGATTTTATTGCTCATCTCTGTAGTGGTAATTTTATTTACTTGATTTTTTTTAATATACTTCCTAGAAACTCACCTGGCAGTCATTGCAAAAATTGCATTAAAAATTATAAACAGATGGCTTTCCCAACTTGCTGGCTATCAAATTCATATGTTATCACCTTCTCAGAGGTGGTTAACATAGAACAGAAATGTTCAGCAGCCTTTAATAATCATTGGCTCCACAAACTAGATTAACTATATGAAGAAAGCTTTCAGCAACTCATGTCATTAACTTACAGTGAAAAGCAGCAAACTATTTGCAAACATATTCTATGCAGCCAGAGTAAAAGGGTTAACTATTTGTAGTGGATTTGAATTAGATTCACAAGATTTTAAGGGAGCCACAATGCTAAATGAAAACTTCTTACCTAAAGGAGAATGACCTTGCAATAAAGGATAATATTTTATTTTATTTTAATTTATTATTTGTAAAATATTGGTGTAGAATCAGAGACTTTACAAAGCAGGTCATGCACCTCTTGACTAGTTCCTCAGATTTGAGAAAGAATTTTCAAGAATGTATTTACAGGTTGAATATAAATCCTCTTAACTACCACAAATTTTTAACCACTTAATAGAAGACATCTGAACTAGGCAGTTTAGAAGTTAAATATTGGAATATGACAGTTTTCTGTAATAAATGGAAAATACTGAATTATGTTGTCAGACTGCATTTGAGAAGAGATAGCCATTTCTTTAAAATTTGGATTCTACTTTGAGAGTATTTCCTTTAAAGTAGACACCATTTTTTAATCTCAAATATAACATACATCAAAGCCATTACAGATGAAAAAAATACAACATACATGAGCAGGTCACTGTTTAAGCCTACGAATTGCAGACATAATATGACAAATCTGTAGTAAATGTAAATTGGAACAGCTCTATTACTGAGTTAAGAAATGGCCTTGCTTCTTAGAGACAAAAGAAGTCCTCTCACTTTTTAGTCCAGGTGAAATAACACAGAGGAAATCTATCCATCTTTTTTGAGAAATGCAGTAGAAATATTTTCACTGAGCTATATGACTTCTGCAATGTGGCTAGCTACCCCCCACCATACCACAATGTATTTTAAAAAGTAATTAAAAAATATGTATAGAATCTAGTGGAAGGTGTTCCTGACATGGCAGGGGATTTGGAACTATATGATGTTTAAAGTCCCTTCCAATCCAAACTATTCTATGATTCTATGATGATAGATATGATAGATAACCTTCTGATCCATTGTGCTATATATATATATGAGTGTCAGGCAACCTGAAAAAAATGCATCTAAAGGATGTGAAGATTAAAAAGCTTTGAAAATACCATTGTTGGGTAAAAGCTGAGCTTTCATCAGGAGCTACTTCAAGTAGGTTTGTCAAATTACTAACCTGTATCAGATAGCAGATCAGTACACAGAACATTAAAATCCGTACAAGGAAACAAAATCTAATAACTGCCTAAAAGATCATGGGAAAGGGTCTAGAAAACTGCTAAAATATACATGTAAGCATCTTTATTTCTTTGTACTAACATAAACTGAACTATCTAGAGGCAAATGATTCACTGGTTTGCACACACCAAAAGAAAGTAACATTTGACAGTTCTGCTTTAACACAGCATTTTAGTCTCCTTCAGAACAGGGACAGATATAGTATTGCAACTCTAACACCTTCTGTCCACAAGAAAAATGCATCTGAAATGTCTATTTTTAATACCCTTTCTTCCTGTACTTTATCCATACTTCACCAAAGAATCTAAAGAACACCATAAAACACAGGATTCTTTGTTGCAGAAAGAAAATCAAGTAAAAAATACTGTCCTACAGATAAGTAGGGCATTAGATAAGGGTGTTATTTTCATATGTAATATCACAGGGCCTTCTTCATTTAATTTTTTTAATGTTTTGGCAATAACCTCTTAAATGGCTAGAAAGAATGGGCAACTTTACCATGCCAGTTCTTAGCGGAACATTATTCAAAACATTTAAATGAGAAAAGCGGATGTGCGTATCTCTGAAGAATATTTGCTATAGTATGTGATTATATTTGGAAATTAACTGTGTATAATGACTTCCGGGCTTCAAGTCTCTCAGACTTCAAAGAACGGTAAGCGACATACAATAAAAAGGTATACAGAAATAGGGCAAGAATTGGATAGAATAAGAGACATTGCCTGAGGCACCCGGAGATGGAGCAGCCTCAGTCACGTAGTGAAGCAGCCTTTGTAGAAGCGTTGCCTGCCCACATGCAATTGAATCTGAGTTTTATGTAGCTGGAGTGGAAAAAAACCCTTACCTGCCAGGCTGATATCCTTTAGTTTTAAACTTCCCTTTTAATCACTGGTCATCAGATGACTTTTACACTAATCTTTGAAGGACAGGGGTATCACACCAGTGCTTGCAGGTATCTCAGCAAATCCAAAAATCTCTTGATATTTCCTTTGTGCCTTGAGCTACAAATGACCTGACATGGACTCCTTATTAAACTTCTTCCACTGGGATAATTGCTTTATCTGCTAAATCAACAAAGTGCTCTTTACATTTCCAGAAGGTAAATGAAAGAAATTTAAGTGAAGAGAAAGCTCAGACTAACAAATATGGGCACTTGCTGCAGAATATGGTTTTTTTGAGAAAATACTGATGCACACTCTGAGTTATCTTGCTCAGACTGAAATCTTTTCTGTAAGCAGGAAAAAAATAAGATTTTTATTACAAACATAGTTGATGTTACATTAACATTTGTTTGATTAAATGACTGTAATGTATAAAAAGTGAGTTAATGAATTAGAAAAAGCTCAGAAATCACATGAGATGCTAGCCTAAGAATTAAAAGCTAATTTATAAAAAAAAAAAAAATCAAAGATTAATCTTGTTTACTGCTAAAAGGGAAAAAAGAAGAGAGGAATATACAAGGGTATTGAATCTAACATTCATAAATGTTTGTGCAAACACACGGAAATACAGTTTTAAAGACAAATAGATTAAACTGTTATTTTAAAAGATTGCAGCTTTGGAATTAAAACATAAACTTTCTTCCTGATGCCTGCATACAGGATGGTTTTGCATATATAAGAAGCCATAAGCAAAACGGGGCAGTTCTCCACTAGGGCATGTGTTTGCAGATTTAGGCACTATGCTGTAGTGCCAAACCATTAGGATTGCACATCAAACTGGGAAATCCCCATCTCCCAAAACTCAGGGTAAGACTCTGAGGTATCCCTGAAATGGGCTTAAGAAAGGAATCTTGTTCCCATGCAGAACAGTGGGAGCAATGGGGAGAATATTAAGAACCTAATTTAAGCACTTCTGAGTTTTGCCTGTGTCATGGTGCTATGGCAGCTGGATGCACTGAGCTCTTATCAGCTCCTGTTCTTACATTCATCTACACTGAAATTGACATTATTAATTAAAACTCACATAATTATTCCAGTACATCGAATAGTCATGATGGCAAAACAAAAATATTCAGAAACTATCTTATTCTAGTTATTGCAGATTAATTTCTTAACTCAAGGCATTAGGTCCCTTTTTTTGAACCTGAACACCCAGATTAATACTTCAGTGACAGTAAAGCAGATAGTATAAACATGCCCTAGAGCTTTTACCACAAATCAGACTTGGTTTTCTGATCTTACCAGCATGAACAGCTTGTAAATGTTGTTCCCAGAAGACTGTAGCTGTCTTACGGCTGGGTAACATTCTGCCTGGAAGCCTCTGTCTGGAACTGCTGACAGGGTTTCTTGCCAGTACATTTCTTCAAGCTTAAAGATCCATTTAACTGTGACTGACTAGTCGGGATACAGAATGACCATCAAGATTCCTTCAGAGTACTCTTTTCCATTTTTCTTTCTCTATCTAAAATTCTTCCTGATGTTCTCCACAGAGAAATAAAAGGAACAAGTTCTGAGTTTTTAAGTTTATCTTTTGTTTCTTTACTTTCCTTCAAGCTATCAACCTTTGAAAATGTTAAGGGAGGCATCCATTAAGGAGAGACAGGAGTTAGAATGGTCTCTTCTCCCATTCTAATTTATTAAAAAGCTGGCAACCTATCACCTTGATGACACCCTCTGATGAGACTTTTTTTTCACAGGCCATTTATGTTAAGTGAAAGTACTGGATAATAGAAGTCAATAAATATTGCATTTCTGTAAACTGTTCAGGCATGGAAGCTGGCAAATGAGCCTAGCCATGAATGTGATAAAAGTGTCTGTTATGTAATCAATAATCATTCAGAAGAAAAAGGAAAAATTATTGAAAGAGCAACAAAGTAGAATGCGTCTACTATTCCCTGTATGTTTAGATTAAATAAACTATATATGAAAGGAAATGGAAGAGGATAGTCACAGCAGGTTGCCATTAGAAAGATGTAAGTCTAGACAGAACACTATTGAAAGATCACAAAATTAAACAAGATAGTTTGTTGTTTTGGGCTTGTTTGCCTGCCCAGTTTTTAAAGAAGAATTCCTATCTCTGAGTAACAGATGAAAAAGATACTAGAAGGCAAAAGATTTAAGTAAAGCAACGGACTAAAGGATAATACCAAATGCTGGCAATCAGCAGAAGAAATAAATAGTCAAGTTTAGCAGGTAAACAATTAAAATGATAAAACAATAACTGAGAGCAAGACTCAAAGTCAGATCCAATGGTCACTCATGGTCAAGCACAAATAAAAAAATGTAAGCAAAAGCTGGAAACCAGGAAGGATGGGGAGGCGAGGACGTGATAGTTACAATACTTGGGTAATAATAAGCATAGTACAGAAATCAGGGGACTAATTCTAAATATTCTTCCACTGCAGAGGGACTTTACAATTAGCAGGATAAAATCTATGCTGGAAAACTGTTGTTTTGATTGCAAAATCAAATACGTAAACTGAGGAAGTCTGATTTACACACAGTTGTCTCTTATGTGTCTACATTTTACTAAATGTATCAAGGACCATATTTTAAAAAGAAAACAACATGAAATTGATTGAGCACTGTATCAAATTGATTCCCACAAGCATTTGTGTGGGTGTGGGTTTGGGTTTGTGCGAGTAGACAGAAATGCAGGCAGATTTATTTTCGTAATTTAAATTTTTCTGAGGTTGATTTTCTCACACATTCTTTTACCAAAATTTGGGGTTTTTTTTAGATTTTTCTTGTGTTTTGTTTTTTCCATATGACTTGCTGGCATTTTGTTTTCAGGAAAAATAAAATATCTATCATACGTGTGCATTTTTTGTGTGTATATGAATACATGCATGAGCCCTCACTGCCAGCCCTGCAAAATAAATGCATTCTACTTAAGCCAGATGCTGGATTGTTTTGTATTAGCAGAACACTGACCATATTAGATACAGAGTTACTGAGGGGACAGCACAAATTGGTATTAAGCACTAGGAAATGGCCACTGGAGCTGCATATTGCCCAAAGAAAAGCAGTTAGGAGGATGTCAGGAAAATAGGCATTTTTTAATATAACAACTATTCCTTTAATCCTGTTCCAACCAATGAATTCAGAGAATACGCCTAGAGAAAATCTGCCCAGCCTGTGGAAACTTCTTCCATTGTATGTAACAAACTTTGTATCTACTGTCTAGCTTCCTTAATCCATGAAATACTTGCATATTTCTCACATCTTTTCCTATTTCCTTTCAACTGACTCAGATATTTCTGGTACTGAGGTGCTTAGAACCGTACACAGTAATAGATGTGTAGTCTAGCCAGTGAAATAGGGTCTGCCATCTCTGAACAGTGACGTGATTCCCTTTTTGTGCAGGCTGCATCAATTATAAAATATTTTTTTGAACACTCATTCTATCATAGGGTTGGTGGGAAGAAAGCTTGTCCTTCCATTTCTGCATCTCACCCTGAATACCACTGCAATCAGTACAGTGTAAAAGGAAGAGCATCCAACAAGAACTTGAAACATGGAGATATTTTAATATGTATTTATTAGTAAGCTGTTTATTACTTATATAAGTGGATACAGATGTCAGTTTCTGTGCTACATAAATTTGGGTGATGAATATATTTAATTTTGCCTTTGAAAGCTTTTATTCACAAGATGCCAGATATTCCCTTTATATGGAAATATTAATTGATATTAGGAAATATTGTAAAGATATCTTTGGTGTGCACAGTTAATATTTCTGTCATGATTAAAGCACCTCATTAAGAGTACAGTATCGTGTCAAAAAATGTGTGTAAATGTGTATTATATGAATGACTATCTGAGACCTGATCCACAGCCTATAGAAATCAGTCCAGAGACTACTGTTGCCAACAGAATAATTAGAATAATTATAGCATTTCATAGGTGCATTAGAAGGAGTTTTTTTACCATGTCTACTCAAATAATTGTACTGTTAAATCTCTATTCTGCAAATAAGAAATGAGTATTTGCCTTCATCCACCCTTTCCCTCTCTTTCTTTCAACACCACCTCCCTCTTCCTCCCAACTTAATATCAACTTGAGAAATCTTTTAATGCAATATATTTGCATGCTGTTCTCAAATAGTCTGGCACACTAAAATGCTTCAAGGTAACCGTCAAAAGATTTTTATCTCTCATTTCATGACATAAATTCTCTATTCCTATGAAACCTATTACACAGTTCCTGTCTTATATTCCTTTCACTTAATGACAAGGAAATTCCTCCCTCTCTTCCCCTCCCCCCCCCCCTTTTTTTTTTTTTAAATACTGTTTGGATGGCAACTCCAGGCAAATTACTGTCTTTACTGTACTTTGGAAGAAAACTGTGTGTGGAAGATTGCCAAGCTATAATTTGTGAAAGATGACTCAGCAAGCAAGATATGCTCCAGTCTAGGTAAAGATAATTGTGAGTCAGTTACCAGAGACTACCCTCACTGCAATGAGAATAACGGAAGCACTTCTTCAAAATACCATTTTGAATCAATATACCTGACAAAAACTTTCTCTTGTCCTGAAGAAACATGCTTCAAATTAATGGATTAAAATTTAGCTATACATTTTCATATGCAAATTCAAGTAGAGAAAGCTGTACCTATAAAATATGCAGATACGGACTTATGTGGAGCTTTGCTAATATACCTCATCTAACTGGATGTCACCTTTAAAAGGCCCTGATTCTGTCATAAACTATTTCAAAACCAAGTAAAACTCTACAATTGCTATATCGGAGCATAAGATCTGTGAGTCTTGATTTCATATATGTAGTTTTATTATAGCCAGTCATACAAGAAGACTTTTTTCACCCTCTTAATAATATATATTCTTTGATTCTGGTGCTGAATTCACCAACATTCTTCAATCATACTACTGTGGTTTTTTTCTTTTCTATTTTAAGCTACGATAACAAATGTTTTCCAGAGAATCTAAGAAGTATCTTGAGTCTAATATTTTTTAAAATTAAAATAAGGAAATAAAGTGTGCACTGCTAGGTATTAACAATGCTTAAAACCAAATTTTCCAAAATTTCCTAAATATGCTCTAACAAGAAATTTGTGATTTTTGGAAATCTTTCTCCTAAAAGCATCATATCAGTTGAACGCGCATCATTATAACTGAAAATGTATACTGACCTGGGGAGAGCTAAATATCTAAACAGTATAATCAGAAAACTGAACAATTCTGATTCAGCCTTACTCTCTCATCTAGTACCTGTCTGCAGAGTTGGCAAGATCTACAAGAGTACAAATGAAGGTGTTCTTTGTCACTTACTTGGAACAGCATCTTTATGGGTTTACAAAAAAATGGATTAACATCAAGAAAGGAACATTATATTTTAACACTATAATTAGTTGTCTAAGATGTTATTTACAACACATGGCACCATAAAAATGTGGTATAACAGCAATAATATTACAGCAGTTATTATACCAACATTATATGAATTTAGAATGTTATTCTGTGGTTGGAAGAATGAACTCTGTGATTATGACTTTCAGCATAAGCAATTTCAGTTACAAAACATTCGTGGTCTTTTGCATTAAATTTTAATGTATTCATGTAAGGGTTCTAGATTTGTCCTGTGTATTTGATCCTTTCAAATTTGGAAATAACTGCAATTGCAATACATGCACACACTTTGGCAGCTTTTTACATGCAAATTTATGGTTAGAAATATTTTTGAAAATTTATTACATGTAGAAATACTGTATTTTGCTTCTAAGCCTTTTTCTTTTCAAGAGCTCCATGTGTATTGAAACATGGCAGAGTCACATATATAGATAATAGATACATAATGCTCAAAAGGATTCCAGAGAAATCAGTCAAAATATTTTGTATAGTTACACTTAGCTTATTTTTAATTGTCTAAAGTTCTCATGTAATATTTTAGGTGCAGAAGCCAGGCAGAAATTTTGTTCTACAAAAAGCAAATAAATATTAATTAAGCAGTCTCTATCACTTCTACCAGCACCATCTACATCACAGATGTTCCACTATATAGATATTTAATTTTCTGCTCTGCAAAATAAGTCTAAATATCTTTCATAATACAAGGCAACTTCTGGTTTTGCAAGAAAAAGCTTAAATAATAACAAAGTTAGTGTGTCCCATCTGCTCCTATGGAAAGTAATTGACCCTTGGAATAATTTCCTGCTTACATGTTTTCAAACATTATTGCAACACACAAATATATATTATAGTTAATTTATTCTCTTTCACTCACTTCCTCTGTCCATTTTGTTTCATATTTTACAAATTTAACATTTCTAGATAGCATAATCTCTCTTTAAAATGAGGTTTATGGTTTAAAAATATTTAACTCTTGGTGCAGTAAAGTACAGATGATTATCATTAAATCTGTTCTATTAATAATTTTTCCATTTATAGATAATTGAGTTAAAGGAACTTCTTGAGACATCCAAAGCGCAATTTTCAGTAAAACTTCCCATCTACATTAAATATTAATTATACCATATTACTACAGACTTTTTTTTTTAAAGCCTCCAGTTGACCCTTAAATTGGACTAGATACGCCTCATTGTTACGGAATCTTCTCCTCAGTCGCACAGTCTGGCACATCTGTAGAGCACTCTACAGCGGTGGGGATTTTTAGAGATTTCCTGAGAACAATGATTTTGCTTTTTTTTTGTGTTTTGGGTTGGGAATATTTTTGCAAGTATAAGCATAAGATTTGTAACTTAAAATCTATAGGGAGTAGTCAGAACTGCAGGGTTGCTAAATAAATATGCAGAATCATATGAATCATATGGGAGAGAAGCAGTCTTTAGCACGCATCAGCTATTATTTATACATTTGTTGTCAGGTATTATATCAGACCTAGACATTTACAAATCTAACTCCTACACATTGCTGCTGAAACTTAAGAGGTAAAAGACTGAACTGTGTTCTATTATCACAGAAATACTTAAGAATTAAATGAAGATTTTAATTATTGCTGTCTTTGTTAGCGCACAGCAACATGTGTAACACTCCACCCAGAAAAATGCCATATTTATTGCCTGTTAAAGACCACAGCCCGAACTACGTTTATCCCTGTCCTCCAGCTCCTGATTTTTCAAGGTACAATCTTAGGCTTTGTAGCTCATCAGTGGACCTGGACATCTACCTCTAAAGGACAAATTGAAAATAATGAAAGTAATGAAAATAAAAGTAATCTTTCTGGATGTTTCTGGACTTTTGCTTCCATCCCATGGGCTGTGTAAGATCATTACTGTGGGGTTAGTCAACAGGAGGCTTTTTGTACCACGTCACACCTTCCCATTAGTTCTGGGAGAGATCAATAGCAGGTAACTAGAAAGCAATGCAAGAAGAGGACAAATTTAAAGTAGTATTTCTATACTTAATTCACTTTTTTCTCTGGAACAGTTGCAGCTAGAGGTAATGTCTTTATATTTAGTCGTATCGGATATATTTTTTTTCCATGAAGTTTTGAGCCCTATAAGATTTTGGCATGCTGTGACATTGAGTTGCGTAGTTTATGCACACTTCGAAAAGTTACATCTTTTTGCTGGATTGAACCTGCTACAAGTAATACACAGGTGTGTGTCTACATATATGTGTCAATCTGGATCAGAAATGCTCTTTGGAAGCAAACCTAATCATCCCCACTTAGCAGGTTTGGATTCAGGAGGGCAGGGAAGTCTCAGTGTGCTAAACTGAACTAGAAGATGAGCCCTGTGAAGCCACCAAATACTTTCCACCCACAAAGGGGCATTTCCATTAGATCACATAACCAGGCTAGAGCCAGTCTTAAGTACCCCCTCCCAACCAAATGCATGCAGTAGGGGTCTTAAAAGCCAACTATCTCACACACTGCTCCTCCTACACCAGATTACTTGCTAACTTAAACACAGACTACTTTATGTAGGGAATTGTAGAATAGAATTATTTTCCACTCTGTTTTAGGAGTTTTTCCTACATTTTGCAGTTAAATAGAGAAATGCTTTTCATTTGATCAGAAGCTACTGCGCTCTGTCTTTCTGTACACCAGTTTTGTTCCCTCCCTCAGAGTTAAATAGTATTTCATGCTGGGAGGAGCACCTGAAAAGCCCATGTCTGCACAGAACAGAGGACAACATCAGACATTTACTTTCCTTTTTTCTTCCCTTAGAGAGAAAAAGAGAACAGTATTACTGCTACTTTTACTGAAAGTCTCGGATGGACTGATTTATAACTCGGGTGTCTGACTACACTAACAGCTGTGGAAATGGCTATTTGGATATAATATTCAAGATATTTTGACATCTATGACAGGCTTTGCTAGAGCTTTATCTTTTTTTCCTTTTTTTTTTTTTTAATTTTAATGTAACTTTAAGGATATGACAATGTAAATTCTAGGATAGTAAGAAGTCTCACTAGGGATAACAGCAATCCCTTAGAAACTGAAATAGTTACTGAATAACTGAAAAATTCTTACTGCATATGTGGACAAAAGCACATACATTTTCCAGAAGAAAAGAAGTAAACCCAACACCAACTTCTAAAATAACTGATTGAAGATTTTTAACTCTTTCAACAATAACCAAATAGCCATCTTCCTTTCTTTCAGCATTGACATCTCATGTCACAGAGTGCTGGAGACAGTGACAAACATTTTCATATGGATTGCATCTTATTCATTAATGTCACTCAGAAATTTCTTCCTTCACTTAAGACTAAGGAAGACAAAATCATAAGAATTGTCAAATATATCAGACTGGCCTAGGTGAAACATTAGCAATGGATCCAACACTAGGGCATTCACTTGACTGGTTCACTAGTAATGCATAGAAAAGACATTATGTCTTGCTGTTATTGAAGATAAATTTAGTAAGCTGGCATCATGATTTCTTTTTAAAATATATTTGCATGATTTTTTTTTGTATGCTCATATCTCCATGCTCTTGTTTGTTTACAAGAGGCTTAAAGAAGTTTATGAAGGTTTTTTCCTAAAAACCAAAACAAAACAAATACCAAAACCCCAAGAAGATATGATTGCAATTTCACCAATTCATTAAGCAATTCTTATTAATCATTAAATGCATTAGTCTCAGTGAAGATTGCTGGTAGGCAATTTATATCAGTAACTTGCCTATTTCTTGGAATGCAGACCTTTATAACCTGATTTTAATTGAAAAGAAAACTAAAAGGTCAGTGTCCATCTGCTTGGAAGAAGCTCAAAATATGAAAGTGTTACATAGTTGCGAAAACTTTGTTAGCGCCTAGAAAATACTAACAGTTCAGTTAATTATTATAGACACACTTTTATATTAAACTTCTACATTTTAATAGTAATAAAGAGAATTCCCCAAGGCCGTGTTCTGGAAAAAGCATCTCTCTGGGTTTCACCCACAGTACACACATATGTAAGAGGAATTACATAATTTTGGTGTAATTTTGTGGCTTATTGCAGGGTAGTCTATCAGATAGGTAGAAATTTTACTCTTGTATAAATTGACAAAATGCTTCCTGAAAGCCAAAAAAAAAAACCCAAACCAAGGAAAATAGCAACAGCAACAACAACAAAAAAAAGCGCCAAACCACAAACCCTTCTGGGATGAAGAAAATCTGATATTCAAAATGTAAGGCAGCTAAACACTAACCCTCAGTGGGATGAGGGAGAGAACTGGAAAAAAGGGAAAACTTGTGGGTTGAGATAAAGACAGTTTAATAGGGAGAAAAAAAAGAGAAAATAGTAATGATAAAATATACAATTACATGTAATGCAATTGCTTACTGCCCTCTGCCCGATGACCTGACAGCCAGTCCCTGAGCAACAGGCAGCCCCCCTTTTCCCTGGCCAACTCCCCCAGTTTTATTGTTCAGTATGATGGTATATGGTATGGAATATCCCTTTATGGCAGGCGCAGGCACATCCACCCTAACAAAACCCTAACAAAGACCTTTAAAAGCCCACAAAAAACTCCCCACATAGCTTGTCACACCCATGTGGTGGTGGTGAACAGATATAAAGGGGAGGAAGTTGGAATCCTGAGCCAAGGTGGGGCTACATGACCATATTGACCACAGATCAGGTTTGAGTAAGATACAAATGGAGCCCTGCAAGAGAGCCATTTTGAATTGGCCCTCCTTGAAGCAGTGGGCCTACAGTCAAGGACTCTCCCCTTGGGTCAGAATACTGTCCAAAGCAGCCCTCTGAGGCTGAGAGCCCTACCTTTATTAGGTGAGTGATTACTCATTTTGGATTGTTTGCTATACACTTCAATTCATTGGTTCTAGGACACTGCTCCCAGCTTCTTGTACCCTTCCATCCTTCTCACTTGCAGGACAATATGAGAAGCTGAAGAGTCCTCGACAGTGTAAGCCCTGCCCAGCAAGAACAATGTGATATCAACTTTATTCTCATCCTAAATCCAAAACATAGTGTTGTACCAGTTACTAGGAAGAAAATTAATTCTATCCCAGATGAAACCAGGACAGCAAGTTATGTGTCAAGAGACCCAAAGTCACCTCTGTACTTCACCACATACTTTGAATCTGTTTATTCCTATAGATCATCCACACACAGAAGCTTCTTTGTGGTAAGAATTGGACTGATGTGGAAATAGCTGATGCTGAGCCTGTACATATGTAAAACCCAAAAATGGATTGCTAAGACAACATATACACAAGTTTCTCTCATCTCTGATGATGGAGAGGGAAACGAAAAATAGATTAGAAGAAAGTAAAGTTTGTGCTTAAAGCAGACAGCGGCTATCAGAATATGAGACAAAGTGCCAAGAAGAAAAGAAGAAAGGAAAAATTCAGGAGATGGTGGAGGAAGAAAGAGTTTGTGTGAAGCAAGAAATTCTGTACTAGCTGAGATATCAAGTTACAATAAAAAAAAAAAAAAAATTACATCCCACACTTTGAAGTCCATATCCCAAAATAGTTTTTATAGAAGATCTGGGAGATGAGAAAAAGAATTCCAGTGACCAGAGATTTCTTAAGAATATTTAATGGTAAGAACCAAATTTAGAATCTTGACAAGATTCGTTTGTTTCAGGATTGTTCATTTTACTTAGTAAGTTCTTGTTCTGGAAACTCTGAAATAAATGGAATATCTTACATTACCTTTTCTCTACCTTCTTATTAGTTTCCTGAGGAATTAAAAAAGGCCAGAGAGATAATTGCCCTTAGATGATATGCAAAAATTACACTCATCTGTTTTCCAGGTATGGTGGTAGGATATAGTGTTGTGTAGTTCTAAGGATCAACACTAGTGCCTTCACTGATGATGACTGAATGGCAGTTTTCTAACTCACACTACCAGATACTGTCTCTAAGAATGCAGGACTTCTAAGTCTATTAAATTTCACTATTTATATCCTTTTGTTTATAGTTACCTTGTATCTAAATTTTACAGACTGTGTTTCTTTCCTTTCACCTGATAAAATGGCAGGATTTCTTTGATGTTATAGACTTAAGTGCATAGGGTTACATGATGGCAAATGAGTTGAACTCTCGTTGTGAACACTGCACAACATACCTATTATACTAATGTCTAGTATTATGTATTTTTGGAAGGGGTGACTGAATAGTTGGGTTTTTTAGATTTGTGAACAAACTGACAAACCATCCTTTTTTACTTTTATTAGCTACTTAAAATATCTGAAAAGCATTTTGATAATTTTATTCGGAAAAAATTCTTAAGTCTTTATGCAAAAATCATTGAAGCTTTATTTCAGCTTTTTCAGAATAAATTTTTCACTTGAAAATCACAACTTAAATTTCATTTTTAACAATAACTTAATTCTGAACATCATTTTTCAATGTTTTGTCTTTCTCACAGAGATTTTCAAAAAGCAAGCTGATTAGATGAACCTTCCTCCTGTGTTACTAAATAGAAAGTGTCATACTCAATGTTATAAATATTCAGGAAAGATAACAGATTGCATGATACTTCATTCCATATGATAACGCCTTTTACAGAATATTCCTCAGACAAATATGGGGACTATTTAAATACAAAGAATGGACCAGTCTTCATTTTTAAGGCAACTTTTAAGTTACTGTTTAAAATTCCATTCTGTTGATACCTGGATATTTTAATTTAAATTATTATTTTTAAAATTAAATTGCAAGTTAAGAATTTATTAAAGGATCTTTCCACTTGAACCTTACAATAAGTTGTTCCATGATCTATCTATCAACCTTACATCTAGTGTTTCTAGATCCATGGAATCAAATATGTTGCTCTCACTGTATTAAAATATCTGATTTGCAGTATTTGTAATCTCTTTCTAGTTCATTTTTTGCTAAGGGTGTGGAAAAAAATTATTCTAATTGAAGAAGTCAATTACATAGCTTGACAAACTCTTTAAATCAGTATTTGGCTCAAGTGGCCAGAGACATTTCTGAATTATAAGTAACTTAATAAAAAGACTTTCGTTTTACACTGCAATCATATTCTACTACCTTGTCACAACCAAAATATTTGTAATATGCTAAACTCCTCTCACAAAGCATCCATTTCCATGCTTTTAATTTATTTTCTAAAATTCTGGAATTAACACAAAAAATGTGGTAAATCTTGATTGAGTGAGCAGTTTCAAAAGTCACAAAAAATAGACAAATATGTTATGCAAATAATCACTCTTTTAGCAGTAAAAATATCGTTGTCGTATTTGTTTATGTGTTCATCTCAGTCCACAATATCTTCTGTATTTGATATGAAACAACTATCATTTGAGTACACTCTCTTACAGTCTTCTATGGAAACCTGTTTTGATCAGATGCAATATTTTTTTTTGCTATTTTAAGTGGCCTTACCCATTTTTACCAAGAATGACTATGCAAAAGAATTTGTGTGAACTCTGAACTTGGGTGAATCCTGCCGTTTATAATACTTTACTAAATAGAGTACAGACCACTTTTTGTCAGTGTATACAGGCGTTTTCTGTTTCTTACAAGTGCACTTCTCTTAGAAGAACTGTTGGAAACAGACACAAAAAATACAAATGTTCTGTAAAGTGAGAAATGGGAATCTGCTGGTCAGTTTGTTTTTACGTCTTTGAAATAAAGTAAAAAAATATCAGCATAAGTAGAATAACAGTTGATTGAGTGATTCAAGTGTTTTAAGACAGGAAAGAAGAGGAACATAATTTAGTGGTTAAAATTAATTAGCTACATCATTTTGTACTTCTCATGAATTCACCAGTCCTTGAAATTGGAAGCAAAGGAGTTGACAACAATAACCCCAATATCCAATTTTACATGCATGAGAACTATTTAGGATAAGCATTATCCAAACACATAAGATTTGTGGGTTACTTTTTCTTTTTGAGCTATTTTCATTTAGTTAATTAGACTTTTGGATCTGCAACAGTTTCTTGGGAAAGTTTAGACATTTCACTGAAGTTTTCCTTTTTTATTCAGCTTTCCAATCTTTTCAAAGGACAGTCAAGTTTTTCTAAACAGGTTATTATAACAACTCAGGCAAGGAACACAGGTGTTTTGAAATACGTATTTCAATAAATAATCATTTTACATGTAAAAAAGCAGCAAAAAGTCTTCAGTTTCTAGAAGAACAGAAGTAACAGATAGTGTTCCAAAAAATCAGAACTTGATTCCTTATTTTTGGACTGCATGTCGTTGAAGATGAAATTCCTGCGAAATTCCATAAGCATGAATTGTTAACTGGTGTTTTTCCATACTCAGTCAAAACTATTGATATCTTAAATGCTTATCATCCTTTGATATGTATATATGTAGTAATTCTAATTGTATGAATCAACAGTAAGCCACATTTAGTAGTCCATAATTTACTCTCTATTACGTGCTACTGTTTATCTATAAATTGGTATTTCATTGCATGTAATTAAGGGAGATCATAAACAAAACGCCAAACCACAGCAGTTTAAAGCTAAATCATCAGGTATGCAACATTGCATGTTGTAGCACACAAACAATACTTCACTTAGAGCGAAGGAGATGAAACTATAAAACTGAAATCTTTGATTGTATGGTTCTGATAACAGTTTACAATAATATTCTTCATCTGTAGAATGGAAGTAGTAATGCCTAAAAAGCTTTGTTAAGGATGTTGAGAAGCGTGTGTTCCAGAGTTTGAGGATTGCAGGTGAAAGAGAAACAAGAGACAAATAGAGAACTCTCAACTAGTTTATTAATATAGGAAATTATAGAGATAGTAAAGGATACAGTAAAGGATACTTCTGATGTTTGTTTTTCTCACCAACCCCAAGGACCATGTAATGACGATCAGGAGACCAGCTCTGAGAAACATCATCACAGTGCGAGGTGTCAGGCTCAATCTTAGTGGGTGCCCCCATGGAGGCAATGTTGACTTAGGTGGTATGAAAGTCTGCCTCCCCCACATTGCATGAGACTCAGGCTTTTATACTGACAAAGATGCAAATTCATTCCGAAAGAGGGAGCCAGCCTATGTCGGAAGAAGTGGCTAGCAATATCTAGAAAGGTCTCCAAGGGGTGAGACTTTTCCAGGGAGTTTTAAAGTGGAACATTCTGGGTAGGAACCAAAGCTGGACTTTCCAGGGAGCAGCCAAAGCAGGACTCTCTAGGGAGGAGCCAAAGTGGACAAACAGTACTTTTCTATCTTTCTGTGTTTCACCATAGACCATTATCTATTGTTCCTGACACAGTGTGTAATAAGACAATTCTTAGGTGCAAGAGTCACACATTTTTTTTAAATATGCATCACAATAACCATAGGGGTGAGATAAGTTTATTAGTACATTTGAATATGTTTCCTTGTATTTTGTCTCCCCATATTTTCAATAATTAAACCCAGCAGTAACAACACCACTAAAGAAGGAGTTTTCTTTTAAATGACTAGGTTGAAATGGTGCTTATTATATTTTTATAGCTAAATACACAATAACTCTTTGGTTTTCAAGCTGACTTGATTCTTTAATTAAGCCTGAATTTAATTCTTGCTTCTAAATTGGACCAGGAACAATGCAAAAGTTATACATAATTTAATCACCTATTACTTTATTTCTATTCTAAGCTGTTCTTCATTAACAACTCAGCTACTGAATTAACCAGCAAGAGACAACCCAAAAATATGCATATGAATCTGTCATTTCAACCAAAAGAATTCTTTTTGACCTCAGAGCCAGGCCTGAAATGCTGAAGTCATGTTAGAAAATGATCTGATCCATGAAGTCTATGTATTTCTTTCTTACGTATTTCTCACTGAGAAGTGATTTTATAACTAGGTTAAAACCAAGTTTGGACTGCCTTAAGAAACAGTTTGGGAAACACAGTTAGAAATAGCAGTGTCTTTGTGTCCCATTTGAGATGCCCAGGTAAAACTGGGAACTGTTTCAAAAGGATTCTCATACAACAGCTGTAAATTTCTTTAATAGAGGTATTAATTACTTCTTTTCAATTTCTCAAGGTAAGATGACATTCAAATAATACATGACTAATATATTACAAGCAAAGTATTAAAGGAATGAAATAACCAGGAATTCAATTGTTCTCAGTTTTTAAACTGATTCTCAACACTGTACAAAAAACTAATTTTCCTTCCAGGTTTTAATTTTTTGTTCACTCTGTGTGTATTTACTCATGTAAGGCTGATAAATTTTCTCTGTACAATCACTGAAAGGGGATTCTTTACTTCAGCCTCTCCGGAATTTGTGATAAAAGAAGCATAATTTATGACAATGATAACCCCATGGAATTTCTTTTTTTCCTTTTTTTTTTTTTGATGGGTTTAGAAGATGTTTGCAGTTCAAGGATATGTCAAGTGAGGGAGAGATTTTATGTTTTTCAGAGCTCACCGCACTTGGTAATGTCTTATGCTCAAACATATACAAGTTCTGAGGGATTTATAGGAACCACAGTGCAGTGGTTGAGATGTGTTCTGATGTGATGTTTTCTGGAAACAAAGATGTCTCCCAAAATTTGTACCTCAGTGGTACCGTATGGGTATAATTGCAGTTTATACTGTATATGAACTAAGTTTACATCTTTGAAATATCAGCCCCTTTTAAGTTACTATAGAAGAAAAATTGACAAACCAAATAATGTATTTCCTAAAGACAGCATTCAAGAACATACTTAAGCAGATCTTTGGCTAGCTGAAGAAATGTCAGAGCAAAGTGAATGGAATATTATCCAAATGTTTGATGTTTCTAGCTTGGCAAGCATCAAAGAAAGGCAAAGTAACCTAGATGTTGCTTGTCCACTGGATTTAACGTGCAAGGACTGATAACTACCATCCACCAACTCTTATTGAAAGTAATTCTGAGACTACTTCTGTAATCAACTTTTAAAATTTTTGTATTAATGAGTCACTGCAAGGCTGCCCCAGTACAACAGAATAATGGGAAACAGGAATGATTACTTTCATTTTATGCACAGTTAGAAACTTTTTACGGTTTTGTTTGTCAAGAATGTCACCAAAAGTTAATAAAGAAATCAATATGAAACATGTTCTACTAAAGAGCAAATGTGAAGAAGAATGAAGCATAGCTGAAATGATTATAAATCACAATATTAGCAAAAGTAAATGCTTTACACTTTAGTTCTAAAGTCATAGGTACAACAAGCACTGTTCAATTTTGGTTGCTGTCATCAGATGTGTTAATATATCTAGGATCTTTCTCCAAGTTTTAATGTGCAAAATATGAGTATGTTGACCTTTGTGTCGTTTTCTGTGAAATTAAGGTTTAGAAAACTGATCCTTCCTTAATACCTTCTGACAATATTGGCTGATTTCAATTAAATTTGACACAAAACTAGAAATTCTGAAAGATGAGTGCCCTAACAGTAAGCAGATTTTGCCAGGAGCTCCAGCTGTGCAGGCTACTAAAAGAAGAGATGGTGCAAAAACCATTATACTCCTACTGCTTACTGCCTAGTCAGCACACATCCCCTTAGATACCAGAGCATCTGAATGTGAAAGAAAACAGGTGGAAGTCTTACCTGTTTTTCTGGTAGTAAGAGACACTAACAAACACTGTATAGTGGTCTACAAGGTCCTTAACTTGGAAAAAACGAATAAGGCTACTGACTGCTTAGGGGCCAAGGAATGAATTGTCCCTAATTGTCATTAGTTGTCCCTAGCTACATGTCCATGAGCAGCCCAGGATAGCCTTAAATCTTCACAATCTCATCTTTGCCATACCTACAGAAGCATGTAAGACAAGAATTGTCTAGATGAGAAATGTCATATGAGTTCAGTTAGTTTGGTCATATATTTCTCTAATTTGACTTCTGATGACTTTTGTCCTATGACCCTGAGCATCTCACATACATTGTTTCTCCCAGAATATTACCTTGGAAAAATCTGAGGTTTCAACTACTTGTGTGTTTTCCTGCGGAACAAATGCTTATAAGAAATTCATGCAATACATATTACTCCGTACCTATGCTTGAATCTGCTGCTGAATTTCATAGTAGTCTGGCTATAAAAGATGGTTCAAATTTCCTAAGACATTGAGAGATAATATTCAAGCATTAAGATTTCTCCAGTAATTTTTTGATAGCATGGGTTATGATGTCTGCAAACAGCAATATGCTGGAAATATTTTCAGAATTAATTTTTCAAGTCACACAATGAAGTGATCTACATCTGAAATTTCAATGCATGCAGAACTAATTGGATTTTTTTATGATTTGTGCAGTAGCACTACTAGTGATACAATCACCTGTGAAAGTTCATTTCTTTTCCGCAGAATTTAGCGAATGATGCCATTAATAATGTACAATAATAATAAAATCCAGCTCCTTTCATGGCTAATATCAAAAGGACAAAAAGGATCTCCTTCCTAAAAGTAAGTAAACATCCTATCCATGACAAAAAGCTGAAAAAGACTGTTAAAAGGTGCACTTCAGAGACATATTTCATATTTGACAGCTGATTTAGTTGATTTAAGCTGTGTTCAGGAGGTGCCTCGATGACTAAAAGTGTTTAATAGGGTATTTCAAAGAAAATAAATTATTTCAGTTGGGAGAGACATATTCAGTGAAAATTTCCATTTTTCTATTTTTTCACATTTCCTTGCCTTTTGTTTTAATAACTTTCTCTAGAAGCCATTAAAGCATTTCCCAGAATTGTTTTTCTCTTTTCACAAAGATGCTTCTAAGGAGCAGTTCACACATTTTAAATGCTTTTCTAAAAGCCATTTATGAAAATAACTTCTCGGGATCCCCGTCAAGTTAAACATCTTCAGTACTGAGGATTACCTCTGTTTCTTTTCTCTATAATGAATGTAAAACTTACTGAAAAAATGCAAAAAAGTATATAATCTTAAAAGTAATTAAAGTATATATGTTTCCTCAGAAATTAATGGAAAACTTCCCACAACTTCAGTTGAAATGATATATGGCTCCCTGTTCTGTTTTTGGCCAGTCAGTTCTGCTACAGAAGTAAAGTAACAAGGCCATTACCAGTGCTCTGCAGTCATCAAATATAGTGATGTATAACCAAGGAAAGAAAAACTAAAAAAATGTGCTAATTTTAATGTCCATTATAATTCAGTGGTGAAAAAAAACAGTATTTTCAACTTACAAATTCTGTTAACTATACGCAATCACAAAAATAATAAATATATTTAAGAAAGCCAGATATATTTCTACAAATAGTACTTCTCTGCGCAACTGGTTCCAGTGCCTCTCCACACTCACAGGAAAGAACTTCTTCCTAACATCTAATCTAAATCCACCCTCTTTCTGTTTAAAGCCATTTCCCCTTGTCCTGTCACTACAAATCCCACAAGAATAAGTGTCACAAATGACGATTTTCAATATTAAAATGCAACAGTTTATTATTACCAATAAAGCATTACCAAAAATGCTCTCTCCCTCCCAGTGGATGGCAGTGGCTATTGATTAGGACATGCTGGGCAAAAGAAGGATTTAAACACTGCCCGTGATTTCATTAGGCTGATGGTTTGGAGGGGACATTGACATGTGATGGGGACCTCATCTGCCCTGATTTACTTGATTTCACCACTCAGGTGCCTTAGTGGAGATCGTACAGGGCTTTTGCAGCACCCACCACCAAGCCAGAACTTCCCAAATGGTCTCCTTTGACAGCTCCTGCCTCGGCTTGCTTGTGTGTGAGACAGATGTGAACTGCATGGGAATGGATATAAAACAAAAGACAGTGGAATGCTTTCAGCAGCCTCATTACCTGAGCAGACATAGCAGACTGTCAATTTAGCGTGAACCACAGGCTGGGCGCAAAAGCAAACTAATGGTTTCTCCATTCACATAGTGATTTTCAGCAACCTGCAGAATCCTCTGAAAAATAGGTGCCTCACAACAAGCATTCCTGAAAAAACATAACTTTTTCTGCAGTTTTCACCACCAAGTATTGCACAAAGGAGGGAACTGGGCATACAAATGAATTATAAATACACTGGCTTGCTCAGATAAACAAGAAGGTAAATCCATCTCTGATTACAAATGACAACATAAGCAAAGAAGCTAGCAGGAATTTTGCTCATGAACCCCAAACTCATAAGCAGGGTGACAAGTTGGACTGCAGCCGCTGACATGGTCTACAGCCAGATGTATTTCAGTACTGCTGATAAATCAACTATGACTGTGTGATGTCCAGTCTATTCAAATCCATGACATGATCTAAACTAAAATTGAGAAAGAGGATTGAGAGTAGTATGTGTTTGTTTACATGGTTTTGATCAAACACAAGGCTGGCCAGAACAGATATGTTAATGCATTCCAAATAGGAGCATGATTAATCCATCCAGTACGGACAGCAAGGAAGAAAATAGATTTGAAATAGTACGACTTGTTTTGGATGCCATGATCATATATAGGAATGCTGAGACATAAGCATTATTACCCAGTACAGAAATGGCAAAAAGCATGTCTTGTGCACAAATCTTGAGTTTCAGTCAGCACTCAGTTCAGGCAGAGCTGTGTGAGAGCTGGAAAATGATGTAGAGGAAGTTAAAAGGACCAGCATCTGCATGCAGAAAATAGCTGTGAGATTACTGCATGACCCTGAGAAACCTACACAAACCAGAACATCTCTCTGGCTCTGACTGCTTGTTCTGTGTTTGCAGATTAGGTTGAAAAACTTTCTGAACAAAAAGCTTAGACCTAGGAATATTCAGTGTGACCTCAGATGCTGAATAGTTTCTAGCTCTGGACACACTTAAGTACCTAATATGTGGAAAGTGAGGGGTAGAAAACACTGGCAAGCAGTGTAAGCTTTTTAGCTTGGTATTCATGCCCATCATTGTTTCAGCTTTTATTGAAATGCAAGTCCTAATCTACTTCACTCAAATATTTCATGAGGTTAGAAAGATGGGTAAACACTGAGAACCTCAAATAAAGTGGGGAAAATGTGCCTTAGAGTAAAAAAAAAGGTGTGCCTTTCTCTAGAGGTAACTGGTTGCCAGTAGGAGATGGAAAACTATTGAATCGTTTGCTCTCACCTCATCATCCAGCTGTCTAGAATCTCATGATTCCTATAACTGTCAGTATAAAGACAAATTATTTGTTATTTGTCATGACACATTGTAATATTTAAAGCTTATTCTGAAAAAAAGAAGTCTCAGTGAGGATGGGTGACAAAAACTATTTAGAAGACTACAAGAAGGGTCATGTCATGTAGCTGATGTTTCAGTAAGTGTGGTTTGTGTTAAAGGCTGATTTTTGCATTTCTAGCTTTTGTGGAGAGAAGTTTTAGCAGCCAAAATGAGAGAGACATTGGTAAGGTGAGCAGTGCAGTGTTTAGTCTTCCTGTAGGGAACTGCTTTCAAAGAAACACAGTGCACTGGTGTGGTCATGGCTACTCAGAAAAGAGCTGGTAATATGTAGTAATATTTCATTTGGTTTAGACTAGAAATAGCAAAAAGAATTTTTCTGGCTTGTTCAGAAGATTATTTTATGAAAGAATAAGCAAAAGGATTTCATAGGTTTCACCATTTTGAATTATTAAATTTGTTCTGAAAATGGTAGATTGTTTGAAATTCCCCAAAGCACATACAAAGCCCATTATTTCTGAAGAGGAAATCCATAATTCAGCACCTATTTGATGGGACAGTGTGTTTTGAGAAATTATGTTACAAAGCCTATAAGGTAAACACACATTAAAAGGAGAACATTAAGTAGTACCCCAAATCTAGCACATATTTACCTTTAATTCCAAGGCATATGTGAGATATGGTTGTCAAGGCAGCTATTGCACCATCTTAGTTATTCTGCAGGCTAAAGAAGAGAAGAACTTATTTTCTTGCTATCTTGGGTCCTTACTTAAGACTCAGCTTATTAGTATTTGTTTACCCAACTTCATACTCATCGTGTATTGAAGAACAAACTAAAGTTGAAATTTTATGTTTCAACAAGTAACACAAAGGCTTTCACAATGCTGTTTTCTTTTTTATTTATTCCCTGAGAGCATTTTCAGAATCATTGTAACATGCAGTTAAGATTCACTTACTGAAATTGCTGCTTACTACAACAGCCATGGTATTCTCGATGTTCATCTACTACAGTGCACCTAATCCATACCACCAAATGAAACTCTGCAGCTGTGGTTTGTTGCTTTGCATTTTCTTTTTGGTTGGTTTTGTTGTTTTTGTTTTGTTTTTTTCATATAAGTAGCGGTATGCTTCATACAAGAGTAAAAATAATCTGTTCTCTTGTCTAGGAGGGATGAAAATTTGGCATATGTTTTTACAGCTCTGAGGCAAGGTTAATGGAGTCTCTGCAGGAGCCTGAATGCTAATATGATTTTTATGTTCAGCATTGTATTAATATCCTTATTTTTAACTTGTACATAACAAATTCATTAAACAGTGTGCACTACTGAGTTTCTGTTCTTGTTATTGTGATAAAAGACGGCATAATGCCTTCTGTTGTAGGCTCTTTGTGATTATTAAAGCTCCTTATCTATATGGCTGTACTTCCTTAGAACATGTACAATCAGATTGTCACGTTCAGCAGGTCACCTTAATGGTATAATGTAACATTATGTTTGGATTAAAGCAACTTTGTGCTCACATTCAAGGACTATTAAATTACCAAGATAAAGGAGGAAAAAAAAAAAAAAAGAGCACCTGAACTATATCTTCTATTAGTTTAAACTAGAACAGAACATCTATGCTTGAAGTATATTCTTTATTAAAATATGTACAAAATCGCTGTTTTTCCAATCACTTCTACACAGGATAGCCTCCTTTAGGAAGTAAAATAATTTCCATGTGTGCTCAACTGCACACTGCCTCTAAGTAAATATATTTTAAAATGAATCTTACACTTTAAAGTTATTGTGTCTAACAAAATATGCTAAAGTATCCCTAAGGTTTAATTTAAAGACCCCGATGAATGATTTTACTTCTACCACTGTAGACAGCTGTCATTATCACAGAAGTAAATTCCTATTTAAAGAAATGCAAATGTTCTGATCTAGCTAGAAGTGAGAAGTAAGAGCAAGAAAACCAGTTGTCAAAATTACAGCAATTTGAGGCTCCTAAATAAAATTCCCTATTGGCAGAGTTCAAAACAAGCAAAGATTAAGCTAGGCTGGACATCTGTTAGAAACAAGCAGCACTCATTGCCACAGACCAAAGCAAAAAAGGTTTGGTTGAAAATCTACATTTTTCTCTAGCTGGAAAATTCTCTCTTAGCCATGAATAAGTTCGTGGACTATTTTTTGACTAAGTCAGATCATGTTTTGGAAATAGAGTTGAATTTCAAAATCTGAATTTTTTCATAACTTCAGAATACCCTATCCGTGACAAAAGGTAGTCCTGAAAGGTGCTATTATATCTCTTCCATTGCTTGCAGCTGCTCTAGGTGGAGAAATGTATAATGGTACTAACATTCACGTAAGACCTACGTAAATTGACTCATTCCTTCCATTACGTTCACAAGATTACCTAGAATAGGGCATTTTCTGTTCTGTAATAAAGTTCCTAAGTGGTATCTAGTCATCTAAACAAAAAATAGTTGCTGCTGGTGTTCAGAGAAAACACACTCTTCCTAAAAGCCTCTAGTTGCCTGGTTAATTGTTACAGGCATAGTTCTCTCTGTGCATATGTAGAACTGCCAGACTCTTGATTCAACATGCAGTAACTCAAAACTGTATTTCTGCAACTGGAAAGCTCACTCAATCTTGGAGGCTTAAACTAAGTGTGAATGGTAAAGCCTGGGAGACCTGCCACCCTAGGCAGTTAGCTGCATTACTTCTTTCAAAAATTCACCCTGTGGAGTAATAAGAGAAAGACACATACTTTAGCACTGTTTACAAAGCGTTTGTCCCAAAGAATTTTGATACTAGATGAGATTACCCAGGTCACGAATGAATTCTGATTACTCTAACAGAACTGTGACATTTCTACCAGCTATATAGTGAACAGTGTTAATAAATCCCATATTCATTCCTCATTAACTGATTCTAAAGTGCATTCATCAACTCAGTCTAATATACAAAATGAGTCATAACAATTAGAAATTAACTGCAATACAATGAACACTATCTCTGAATTGCTGTATTGTCTACGCTGGATTTCTTCTCTTCTTTGCACTCATCATCAAAACAAAAACACTTCTCCATCTCTGTTCCTTGATTCTAGATCAGCTCTGCAGACTTCAGCCATTTGCAAAGCAGTCAGTTCACAGATACAGGCAGCAGGAAGAATAACATCCTCTTTAGTACAGCTTGCTGTTATTAAATCTCAGTGCAGGCAGCAACATATGAGCTTCTTAAAAATTGGGCAGCCCCATTATCATCACTGGGAATTCTGGATAGTGATTAATGAAGAATACAATTTCCATGAAGAATAAAATGAACAGTATGACTGAGTATTAACTGAGAAAATTACCAATTTTCTAAAATTCTACAGCTGAAGTAGGAAGACATTTTGTCGTGGAGGAGTATTTTGCTTCAGCTTAAAAGGGGTTTCAAAGCAAAAATTTTCCCAAGACCTCCTAAAATAGTCTTGAACTTGAGTGCAAATTTACAGCATGAAGGGCAAAAAAACAGAAGGAGAAGCCACAAAATCCTCCAGGTGGACAGTCATCTCTTTTTCAGGTCTGGCTGTAGGCATAGAGAATGCCTCTGCTAACAGATTTGTACATGGCAAAATGGTCCTTTTACTGGTACACTCAGAAGCTCATTCTTACAACTCAGTATGACAAAATGGGGAAAAAAAAAAAGAAAAATTCTAGAGCTGACATAATCTTTTTTGAGAAACCTCCATCCACATGCAGACAGTGCCTCCCAGCGCACTGGACAAAGTGGAAGGTAAAGGAGGTCAGACTTTTCTGGTAGGTTTACCAGGGGATGCAAAGCTTTGGCTGCATTCCAGCACGCACAGATGAAGCATCTTCTCTGGCTCACATGGCAGAAAAGGAAGCTGCTTCACAGATCCATCCAAACCCTTACATCAGCTTTCACAGCTCCTACTAAACCTCAAGATAAATGCATAAATCACATAGGTTTTATTCTGGGAAAGAGCAAAATTACAAATAGGCAGTGATCTAACATTGCTTCCCACACTGGAAACCTAAACTCACGAGCTGAGAGCTAATTTTAGTGTCATAAATTCTTTACAGATCTGTATCTTTGTTTTGTTTTGTTTTTTTTTCTTTGTAGAAAAAAGGTACTTGGAAAAAGATGGGTTTATGTAAGTTTTTTTTACTTTAGCTGGAAAAGGACTAAAACTGGGACAAAAGCCACAAATTCCTTTGGAACTAGATAATATAGAAACTCATTATTATCCTCTTAGATCACCTTTTGATCCAATAAATACGTACCTGCTGAACTATTAGAAAAAGTTGTTCTTTCTTCTTCTTTCATACTGGTGATAAACAACTGAACAAATTTCTTGAAGTAGTCTTCTTCTATCTAAGAATGGAAAATTCAATTAAAGCCAGAGCCTATCTTGGCCTTTTCAGGAGAACTCAGAAGTGACAGACGATACACTGTGTGGAACCCTTGATAATCAGTAGTGCTGGCTCCTATTTTAGAAATGTTAAGAAAGGAAAGTGGTAACATGCTCCTTTATTGCAGCACCTGTACACCTGGCTCTCTCTCAAGCACAAGGATGGCTATTACTGATAGTGAAAAAAATTACGTCTGCTTCTAACAGGTTCGAGAAATTTGGATGAGTTTCTCTTTACCCAGATGTAGCTCTGTATCCACCATTACAGAAATATTTGAAATACAAATAAAGGATTTTGCCAGCTTTAGAGGCAGATAACATAAGTGCAGAGAACTTAAAATATTGTCTAAAGTGTCTTAGGCATGGAACTGCTGAAATATTTTCTGCAGCTTTCATATTTTTAAATAATTTTAAAAGCACAAGAGATCTCTGTCTCAGTATCCCACACTGCTCCAGACAGTAGATTTGAAGATGAAACTTACATTTCAAGCTACTGTTTGGTGAGATTCATCTTATCTAACTTTAGCTGTTTAAATCAGATACACAAAAAAAGCTTACCACTGAGATTTCCTCTATAATCAGTGAAGTTAAGCAATTTCAGAGAGCAGTTTCTCCTATAAAAAATGTGTACTGTTAAGGCAAGGTGAATTCATACTACAGAGTGAACTAAGTTAATATTTAAGCATATAAATTTAGTAGACTATGATCTCTAAAAAGCTCCCAGCAGTCATGAAAGACCTTTAAATTAGGATACAGAATTGAAGGCTGGTCTCTTATTCTCTGTCAGAATCCAAAACCATGTCCAGAAGTTACAACAGTATTTGGAACTCATCTCAAGGTGTACGTGAACCCACTGAAAGGCACCAGAAGTCTACACCTCGTAAAAAAAATCTTTCTCAAGAAATCAGAAGTCTAAAATTTTCCATAAAATCCTTTCTTAACTGATGTATTCTATCTCCTCATGAAACAGGACATATTGATGTTTTAAATCAAAACTTATTACTTATAAATCTCACAAATGATTTTATGGGTTATGGCACTTATATCTCTAAATAGGCTTCTTTTTCATTAAGCTGACATGGGAACATTCTACTCTAGGATAGATACTCCTAGATGATTTTCAGGATGGTTCTTCAGAGCTGTATAGCTTAAGTAACAGTAACAAAAGACAGCATTTTAAAGAATATTTTTTGGTTTTGAAAATCAGTGAAAATTTTGTGTTCCATAAACTTCCCCTTTCTTTCCACAAGTAATTAACTTCTCACTATACCCTTGGGAGAACTGCAAAGGAACAAACAATGCAGGGAAAAAAAGAAAAAAAATTGATTCAGAGCAATTGGTGATATTTCAGCTCTTCTTTGGATGCTGCTGTTGCTGTCACTTATTATCACTTTCTTGAGTTAGAGACTACAAACAGTTCAAGTGTGAATGTGCATCGTTTTTTCAAAGTGATCCTTGCCCATGTAGAGCATTTATGTGCTACACTCAAACAGTATCGATACTTAGAAAAGTCTAAATGAAAGCTATGCTATGTATCTGTGTCATTCAATTCTCTAAGGTATTTTACAAAAAGTTAATGTTTTAAATCCCAAAACTATCTTGAGAAAGAATTACTTTCACATTGGTGGGGAGGGTTGTGGGATGGGAGGGGAAAGAGTTTTGTGATAACTTTAAGGCCACACAAGATCTTAGAGAGGGAATCAGAAATAAAACTCAAACTTCCTCTCCTTTCTGACATTTTTTTCCTTTCTTTTCAGCCTTTTTTTGACAGCTAACAAAAGCAGTAAGCTTTCCGATATCATTGAAAATAAAAGATATTCAGCTACAAGTAATTCTCTGCGAATTTGTCTTCCAAAGTCTGGTGAACCACAAATAGATTTTTATATTGATGATATTTCTTCTAGGTCTCCACAGCTGATGTCGAGAGAAGACTTGCAGATAGCAAGTCCTATAAATCTAATTCTAACTATGACTGTCCAAAACAAATGTATTTAAAATTTTTAAACCAAGAATAGTTGCAAAAGTTCAATATAGAAGTAAATGAAAACCAGACTGAAAAAAAAAACCACATGAGCCCATTTGAAGTACAATACAGACGGATTCTGACACACACTCACACAAATCTCTTTTCAGATGTTTTTCCTCTCTGTAATGATGTTTTATGGAAGTTAATGGTGTTATGAAAGACTGATATACTAAATGGAAGAGATGGCTTGTAAAAAAATGATAGCTGTCAGGTAAAGAAGCTACTATCAAACATGAAAGATACGAGCCTGGCTTAACTTCAATGTGGTCATGAAAGAAAAAAGGGGATTAGGTGTGTGAAGCACTGCAAATCTTGTGTCAGTGAGACCTGATAAATCTCTTCTATATAAGGAAAACCAAAGCTTAGGGAATCTACCTGTTTTAAAGAGGTAGATTTTAGCATTTACTTCAAAGTAGCTTTGGTTTACACTTCAAAGATTTGAAGCAAAACCAAAGGCTAAGGAAGAAGGTGCTTCTTTTACTCCTTTTTCCACACATGAAGAAAGTGGAGAACAAAAGATTCCATATCATATATCAGAAAACGAGAATGTAAAGACAGTTTGAAATTCATTTTTGTTCAAAGCACTTCACAGTGATGGATCTGGATCTTCTGAGAAAACTCAGACAGGTCCCTCCACAAAAAATGTATAATTATTAGGAACAAGGCCTAATGGTAATGGAGACAGCCTTATGTTATATACCTGTTTTAGGTACAGCCTAAAAGTTTTCCCATCTCTTGCTCTAGCAAGATCTTTCAGTTTTGAGGCAGCGTTTGTCATATTGTATCTGACCATGATGTTTATAATTAACACTAACTTTTCAGAAATTTATGAAGTTGATACAAACTTTCACAGTGAAGAAATTATATACAAAAAAGAAAAGATCATTAAAATGGCAAGTTAAGACAGTTTTGTTAAATACATGATCTGCACCTCTCAGCAGTACAAACAAATTACTGCTTCTATCTTTGAGCAAGGTCAGTGGAATTGTTTATGTAAGACCAACTTAAATAAGCCCTCAGTACAAGTGAATGTGCTTCTGATCTGTATGGAAATTTAAATTATTTTAGTAGCTAAAAATTTCTCCAGAAATGAAAATGCAAAAGAATTTCCATTTTCATTTGGCGTGAATATGCAAAAGGTTTTTTCTAAACCAAAGAAGCCTGTTAGGTAAGGAGAGAATTCAATCACTTTTTGTTTTTTTCAGTTACAATGTGTAGGGACGGAAGCTCGTATGGAAGAGATTTCCTGGGTATAAGTTTGCTCTTTTTTGCTTCTGGATACTGCTTCTTACCAGTACTCTTGCTTCCAAGCTTTGCTTATCTTCTAAACAGCAGAAATTCTACCTACTTTCTAAAAGCTCTTCACCTCACAGGAAAAAAACAAACTAAACAAGCAACAAAGCCCTCTTCCCCCTTAATGAGCTTGTTGGTAGGAATTAGGTTTCCAATACCGATTATCCACTTCTTTACTCACTAATTTCATCAGGTAAGAGCTGTTTGAAAGTTGAAATATGACATTTGCCTCGGTTTCTCCTAAAACAAGATCTTCAAAGGTTGTTCTAGAGCCACAGTGAATGTGTAGGGAACCTGTCACTTTTCTGCAAAGTTCATTCAACAGTCCAAATAATATATCTTTCAGTGTTTTCCAGTAAGAACCTGTTTGTCAGATAATTTCTGATACTTCTATGCCTTATGACACTTTCTCTGAATTTTGAGAGTGCTAAACATAAAAACTGATGTAACTGGAGATAAAGGATATGGATTACACTACAACTGAGCCAGCTAGAACATGCCTGATAGGGATGGTCCCTCATCGGTAATTTCAAACAACCACATGACATGTGTTCCTTCCCACCTTATACTGATGGCTTGAGTTCTGCTCAATCTGTTATAAATTAGTTTAAGTTTTTAAACACAGACAAAAGAATCACTAAGGGGTTTTTGCCAGCTAGGGAATGGCATAGGTTGTTAGATGCATCACTGCTGGTGCAAGGCAGTGTAACAAGGCGTTCATGTACGAACTGAGGACAGAAGAGGACCAGGACCACTTTTCCAGTCTAAGCATAAGAGTTATATCAGCTGAACCAAATTATACATCTATATGCTAGAGACTTATCTACCTGCTGATAAATGTTAACATACAAAAAGATTAAGCACACTATCTGTTCTTCACTGATTTCTCGCTCTTACTAGAAACCAAATGCTAGATACTCTTTTTCTCAAGTCGAGTAAGTTCCTTTGCCTAAAGGCACTCTGTGGTTATGCCTATGAAGGTATTCTGCAGACAGATAAGAGCTGTAGTATGCCCACACTCAGAATCAGCATGAAGCTTTGTAATAACACATGGTGCCATGCTGAGCTCAAACTAATTGCCCTTGCTGACAAGCTGTGTAGAGCAGATTGGACTCTACTCCTCACATGGGGATGTGATACTGCCAGCGCTCACTGGGCAGAATGAACTAATACCTTCAATCTCCTGTAAGCAAACCAAGTGTTCTTACTCATCTAGTTAGTACAGAGTAGTGAACGCTCTAAGTTCACACAGTGATTTACCACACCTTAATTTCTCTGGGCAGATGAGCCCTGACATAATCAATCTTTACTTTGCAGTGGTCAAGGGAGATTGATTGTTTGAGTCATAAAAGTCTGAAATTTGACCCAAGTAAAAGGAAGCCAAGTGTAAAGCGGGCAGACAAATGCTTACTATGGACTTTGGATTTTACTTTAGACTCATGTTACTTAAATTTATATAGAAGAATAAAAAAAACTCAACTACAGTAGAAAGAGCAACAAGCAGAGGAATGAAAGGATGATCAAAATTAAGGTAAATGGATGAAGATGAGAAAGGCAGATTTCTTTTATTGAACAAATGCACCTTATTTTCCAGCGTGTAATTTTGCATGCTAAAATTGGACACTTTAAATGTAAGTTACTTTGTTATTTACATTACGCACGGATTTCACTAAAAGATTAGGAGATGAGCATGTAAACTGTCTCGTTTCCTGCCTCATCTGGGAGATAATCAGCCAGTAAAATCATTGTGGAAATGCTTTTCCAATTAAAGATAAATCTATTAGTACGGCTATTTAGTTCATAAACCCTTTGTACTTACTCTTTCACCTTGTTTATGCTCCTGGTGGTGTGTATCCAATTCAGGTTAGAGGTTAATATCTCAAACTTTTCTTGATTTTTGTTTACTAAAAAAAGGTAAGTTACATACTTACAAGAAAAGAAGTATTATGAGTCGAAAATAATTGGATGTTAACTTTTAGGAAAAAACCCACCATCATAATCAATAGACAAATTTATTTGTCACTGCTGTAGTGTTAGGAGGAAAGACACTTAAATCTCAAAACCTGAATACTTATGGATCCTGCTTAGTAGATTCCTCCAAGAGAAGTCAGTACACAACAACCACCAGGAGTGCATCTATCCATTTGGCTTATTTCTTGTGCTATTATAGTTAAGCTAAATTACTTCCCTTTGTCCATACTTTAGAGAAGACTAGTGAATTTGGTTTTGTAGTAAATAAGTCTTAAATAATAAAACTTTTGTGGAACCAATCTTTTTCCCCCCATTTTAATAGAGAACTTGAAAGGGTTTCAGAACAGGTGATTAGCAGTAATCTGGTAAACCAGCAAGGCTAGCAGTGTTTCTAAGAGTTCACCAATACTGTGATGTAGATATAATCCTGTATTTTCTCTTTATCCCTACCTAATCCCTCAGACTGTCTTTCCCTACTCACAATGGAAGAATTCTAAGAGATATCTTTGATCTGCAAAGAAATATAGGGCTCCCCTTCCTCATTGCTGACATGAAGTCCATGCAGAAAATACCAACTAATATTTATTTCTCTGAGAAGGCTTTTGGCTTTGGGCTGTTGATTTCTTCTTTTATTTGGGGTGGGGGGGAGCCTTTTGCTTACTCTAAGGATCTATCCATAAATATTTTTAAACTAGAATATTATAATTTTAACCACCATGGATAGCAGAAATGTGAGTGATCAAAATACCTTTTATCTTGAACTTATTTCAATCTTCACAATAATGCAGTCCAATAATTAATCCCTGAATTCAGTGCGCTTATTGCATAAGACTGAAAAACTTGTTAGCATTGCTTTGTGTGCAGCTGTTTCCTTCCTGGCCGTATGCTCACAGAAGCTGATCTGACAGCTTCTTACCACATTTCCTTCAAAACTGTTTCAAACAAATTTACATTGTCTTCAGTTGTATCGGCTGACTTTGCAGTTCCACTCTGAACCTGGCTCTGAACTTCGCTCTGAAATTCTCTCCACCATAAACTTCATGTAATTAACTAAAACATAAGGATTTTGTCTTTCTGGGATTACAGAATACAAGGCAGTTCAGGCTATGTCCAGCAAGTCTGAGGGCTTGTTTAGTCTCACAGCAGCTCTCTTTCTAATCATCTGTCTTAGGTGAGACATAAGACGCATAAATGGTGGAATAAGTTGTGGTGGAGGAAAGCGAAACATGAGATCCAATTATTCACCTATTTTCTTAATGGCCTCAGAATATCTGAGAAAAGCTTTTGTTCTGCTATGAAGTCTTTCTTTTGGTAGTATGGGGGCACTGCTAATGGTATAAGGTAGCAGGACAGAACAACATTTCCATGACTCACTGGGGAAATGGGAAGATATTTTCCAGTGACACACTGTAGTCTGCCCCAATGCTGTATGCATTCATTTGATGTGAGGTAATATACTTACTGCTCTATATCCGCTTTACTTCCTCTGTTCAAAGACCTAAGAGGTGTTACGTCAAAAGCATGTCTTTTATTGCCCATAAACGTCACTTTACTGTTAGTACAGCTGCCTACATTGGGTCCGTCTTTACAAGCAAAAGACTTGATTTAGCACACACTAGACTGCTTTACTGCTGAGCTGTGGAAGCTCCACATGTGCTGGCAGCTTGCTTCCCTGGAGTACGGCCCCAAGGCTTTAAAAGCCTTTAAGCATAAATAAAGTTAAAAGATGCTCAGAAAATAGCAGAAAATACAGATTTGCATACTTAGTATTTGGAAAGAGTTTTCTGAAAACAACAACGGAATATGAAGACTGGAAACAGCATCTCGGCGCACTTTCATCAAAGGAAAGCAGCTTCATTTTATAGGTATAGAAATCCTGACACAGGAACAGTAATATTAGCTTACCCTCCCATTCTAATTATATTTTATACTTCTAAAGCTTCTGCTCAAGACCCTTGAGAATCTTATGAAGACTAAAGCATTTAACAAGAGAACACCCATAGATGAAAACACTGTTTTTTTCATAAACAATAAAACAGAGATTAAGTGATGTTTTTAAAAAGAGAAAAATCTTTTAAGAAGTCTCCTGCTTCTAAGGGCTGGCTGACTGAAGCTTTTACTTCAACTTAATCACACTGAATTATGATAGAATGAATGTGAAATTGGCATTCTTTGAAGAAAACAATAAGTTAAATTGAGTTAAAAGGACCACAACCAAGTACTCGATGATCTTGAAGGTCTTTTCCAACCTAGATAATACTACGATTCTATGTTTCAGGACACCTAGATTTAGATTTCTGGTACATGTGGCTTTTTAGGTGCATTCATTAAATAATGTAACACATCCTCTGTCATGTAATGGAATTATTTTCTTCACAGGCTTTTTCTCAAATTGAATACAGTTTTATGAACCACTCAAATGCTTGACCAATTAAGTGATTTCAAATACAAAATTTGAAAGAGGTAACACCATAACAAGTGCAGTCTTTCAATTCTGCAATGAATAAACTTTATTAAACCTTCATAGGAATCAATACCGCATGTTAATACAGACAGTAAGGACTATTAAAACAGGCAAAGATGGCTTATTGGATTAATCTTTACAGCTGTCCACTTGAAAAATCAAGCATAAGATCATTATGTAAATTTCTTATGATAATTAAACCTTAAATTGCATATTCAATATCTCAAACTCTGCCTGCTCATATCAATATTGTACCAGTAGACTTCATAATTCACTTCCACAGTGTGATGTCAAATGCCTCTAGCTATATTAAATATGTAAAATAAGCAAAATAAGCAAACTTAAAGTCATAAATTGATTCTTAAAATATCATTGCCATGAAACAAGAGAGATAGTTCAGCTAAAGCTTTAGCTAAGCAGATTCATCCTTCTTTTTAGGCAGAGTCTTCCTACACATGAGCAACATCTCTGAGCATTGGAAATTAAAGCTTATAGGCAAGAATGTGCTAATGCATTCCTCTTGAGAAGAAGATATTATCATCTCTATCTTGTGCTCCTAAGCTTGCAAAGACTTATTCAGATTGGGAGCAGAAAAAATCCTCTCTCTCCATCAATGACAAGACAGAGGATTTGAAACACAGACAAAGAAAATAGTGGAGCAGTACTAATAACAATAGAATGTATAATATTAAAATAACTTTTCCTTTCTGTGCTCTATATCTTGAAATGCTAAAGTTGACAATCTTTCCTTTTGGCAAAGCCTTTATGCAAAGAAAAAGAGAACCTATGATTAATGGTTGCAGCAACAAAAAATAAATGAGGACAAGACTATATTGTGAAAGCAAGATTGAACAGTTAGTAAAAAGCTGCCAAATATGCTGAATAGCTTTCAAAACTGGCTTTTATAAAACAAATCACTGTGCTCTTTATTATAATGTTAGAAATTAATGCTTTATTTTAAAATTTAAAATGAATAATTTAATAATTGCACAAATTATTTCTTTATCTCAATCCATAGGAACTGCATCTCTTTTTACTTTCTTTTGCATTGCATATTTGTGATCTGTGGTATCATCCATTTCTATGACAGCAATAACACATCGTTCTTTTGCTCCCCTTCTCTTTCTCACCTTAGCAGTGGGAGAAGTGCAGCATTTGAAAATGAGGATTTCAGAAGCAGCTTTTAAGGAGAATTCAGAATTCCTGTCTGTGGCTTTTTATTTCTATCATGGAATCCTTCTATTAGGATTTCATTTAATATAGAAAAAGTGTCTTTTGTATACTTTAGACCTTCCCCAAGATCCACATCTACGTACATTTGAATTCACGTTAGTTAATTAACTGTTCCTTTCATACGTGTTTGTACTTTTCCCTTTCCTCCCAAGTGTCATACTTGAAGTAAACATTCAAAGAAAGATAGATTCTGAAAGCCTACCTTGCAAATAAAAGACATTTTTCTCCTCTAACTCTCTGCAAGACAAATCCTATGTGTCTACAGAGTTTGTCTGGGTTTTGGTTGTTGAAGCCAAGGCTTCTTGGAATTGAAAAAAGCCCAAAAAATCCCCCAAAAACCCAGCATAGTTATCTATAATTTTTAGAGATTCTCAAACTTAGATTATGTCCACTCCTATGCATTCTTTCAGTTCTCCAGGTCCACATCTTCTCCACTGCTGACTCACAATACTCAGGTGTAGAAGATGCTCCCTCAACAAAAAGTGACAAATCAGCATAAATGCATGAGGGAAGTATTATTTTGACAGCTGTGGGAAGATCATAGGTGGGAAATCTGCCAAAATAAGACCAGGAAAAGACCAGATAGGTAAAACATAAAAGGTGCCATCTAATCCCCAAACTGAGACAAAAGTAGTTTCTTCAGGTAGACAAAGACAAAAGCTCCAGGAAACCTTGGATTTAAAGAAAACAAAACAAAACAAAAAAAAGCCAGACAGACCAATTGTGGGGCCTCTGAATGATGAGCAGTGACACTATCAATCACACTGCTCTTTGGGCCTTTCTGACTTTGGTCACTGCTGTGCAGCCACTAGCGCAATCCTCTTGCAGCAATATCTGATTTGCACTTTTTCTAAACTGGCACTGAATATTCACTATCTTAGTCTTTATTAATAAGATGTTTAACTGATATCAAGTTTAAAATTCAATTTGCTTAATTTTGTTTCTATTCACAGATGTCAATGCGTGCACTGCTAGGTCACCATGCACTGAATGCTGTGATCAACTGTCTTCATTGTAAGTAAGGAATTCACATGCAAACATCCTATGCATGAGCCTAAAATTGTCCTGTTTTCAATCTGATATTAGATACTCGTTCACTGCTGGAGTGTAATTTTTTTATTTTATATGTAAATAACTTGCTTCTCTTTCCTCACTAAAGAACATTGAATTATTCATGCTAATGTATTCTTTCATCTTTTTTTTTTTTTTTCTTAGTGGCAACCTCTTCCAAACTTGGAACAACTCACACCGAGCAGAGAAACTAACATCTTTTTCACACAGCATGACATTAGAATATTTGGCTAAAGGCCCTAAGACATTAAAAAGAAACAAACAAACAATCTTATTCATGATCCTTGTGTTTACTTGTCATGCTCAATTTGCTCTTTCATGCTTGTAGGATACAACAGAAATTTTGATGGCTTGTTGTTTTTCTTTTTAAGGAAAAGGAGTCTTTTCTCAGCTTCATCCATTTTCCACAATTTTTACAGGAAAAAAACATATAATGCTATGGCTGGGGGAGTTTTTCTTAGAATCATAAAATAGAATCATAGAATTGTTAGGGTTGGAAAGGACCTTAAGATCATCTAGTTCCAAACCCCCTGCCGTGGGCAGGGACACCTTACGCTAAATCGTATCACCCAAGGCCTTGTCCAACCTGGCCTTCTTGGATTCCAGGCAGATCCTCACATACCGTGTGCTGTGGAACATTTATTGGACTCCACACTGTAATTTTTAACCTCCAGACACTATATTCTTCCTTTCTGTGCAGAGAAGCTAATCTTATTCAGTGACTGTGCTTCAAACTTCAAGGTTACTTCACAATTTTTTACAACCATTTTTCAGTTCTTAACCACTTCCAAGAAAAAGCAAAACTAAGAAAAAGGCATACGTTTTTAAATAACTTTTTCTTATTATGATTAGTAAATAAAATAACCTGCAGCATAAAAGTGATTGGTGCAATATTTGATATAGGCACAACAGCCCCACTTTTTGTTTCATAACATTTTCAAACAAAAGTTAGTAATAAAATTTTTTTACTATGTTATTTGTTGGGAGGTACCAGCCTTTGAAAGACGTGACATGCATAAGCAAATGTGACAAATATGAGCTAATATGTTTATTTCCCATCACTGTTGTTTGGCCAGCTTGTATGAAATTATGGTTGCTTTACCATTCCCTAGATATTTTCTAACTTGGCTGCTCATGTTTGTCTCACATATTTAATATCACACATGAATTTTACTCTTCTCTAACCAAAACCCTGTAGAAGGAATTCCTAAAAGTAAAATTTGGACTTTATTTAAAATGTATTTTCATTTAATATCATTGTTTTCTCTAGTCACCACTTCTGTCATAATAAGCAGAAGGAATATTTACTTTTTATGATAATTTTCTGTTGTATAAATTTTAACTATGATTGCTTTCCATAACACCCCTATAACTTTTCATCTCTTGCTACATGAAGTTATGCTACTAATCAATGATGTCCACAGTATTCCATGTTCACCATAAGGTAAATAACTTTTCTAATTTCTTTTCTTAGATGATGAGTAGCCATTTACCATTCAGTGAAATATCTAAGGCAGGTTTTCAAAAATTTCATTCATTGTCACAGAAGAATTTCTGATTTAGTCTTCTGACATACAGCAGCTTAAATGTAAACACCCCCCCCCAATATTTTTAATTGGAAATTTTAACTGATTTTATGATGGCTAATTCATAAACTATGAGACAAGAGGGTGTATCTCCTCTTTACCTTAAATTTGCGAACACATGGTCCAGGAAAATCCATGTGTGGCTCTCTTGGGAACCCCTGCCTCATTACTTCATCACCGTGGATGAAGAAAAGATCTTGTCTCACTTTCCTTGAAGTTCTGAGAGAATCTGTCAAGATTATAACTCTAACTGCTACGATTTTAAGTGTAGTAAAGGATAGCATAGGTCTGAAATACTCAGTATCTATCTCCCTCAGATATTGCTCCTTAACCAAGTGTGTGTTAACAGGCCACTAGAAATAAAACTTGCATATCTATTAAGAACTCTCTTTTATCATACAGGAACCCAGTAAGCATAAGAACAATGGTCTCACATTCCTCTGTTTCTTCTTCATTAAACACATTGCAACATATTTTTCTAAGAACATATTTTTATAAGGGACTTTTTAAAAGAGCAAGTAGTGATAGGACAAGGGGAAATGGCTTTAAAGTGAAAGAGGGTAAATTCAAATTAGATATTAGGAATAAATTCTTTTCTGTGAGGGTGGTGAGGCACTGGCACAGATTGCCCAGAGAAGATACGGCTGCCCCATCCCTGGAAGTGTTCAAGGCCAGGCTAGATGCGGCTTTGTGAAACCTGGTTTAGCGGTTTCCATGGCATGGGGGTTGGAGCTAAATGATCTCTAAGGCTTCTTCCAACTCAAACAATTCTATGATTCTATGATATGATACTGGAGGTGGACATTACACTTTGCAATGGTGTCAGAAGACAAGATTCTTGCCCTAAGAAGCTCATCTAATTTTTACCACACCAATGGATATGGTATGAAAAGAGGAGCAAACATTCCACAAAATGGTATAACTGACTTTTACACAGTTTTCTAATAAAGCAAAATACGGTAAAATTGCATGGAAGATAGGAAGGTGATTCACGTAGCTGAAGTAAAAATTAACATTGTTATAATGGATTGTGAGGAAGGAGAAAGAAAAAAAAGCAGTTTCTGATATGCTTAGAATTGTTTACAGGATTTTCTTGATACAGATAATCTAGTTTAGATTTGCAATACAATGGGGTTCCTTAAAGACTGCATCAGGAAGTTCTACAAGGTATTTTTAATATACTTCACATGCTCTTAAAAAAAATAAAAAGGAAAGCCTGGGCTTTGCTCATTTCACCTCCAAGCTGGCAGTACAAATATTTTCTAGAATTTACTCAAAATCAAATTTTTATGACCTATGAAGAAAATAAGCATTTCTATGGTATAATTCATGTGAACCTAAAATTGATGAGTAACACAATTTAGATAAATTACTCTAAAATTGCCTGTTTCTCTGCATTGACTATGTGGGAAGTTGAGAGTGGCAAGGTAAGATGCTCACTAAGGGTAGACTAAATTAATTGTATCTCTTGGAAAAACAGATCAATACGCAGGAAGGCAAACTCATAAAGGGCCTACTACTTCAAATGTTTGGTGAGATTCTTAGGATTTACATGATTCCCAAATTCCTAAGCTCATTCAATGATGAAGGAGAAGTGACTAAGCTCATTTAGTAACTTCATTTAGGAGAAGTGTTGATGATGTCTTTGGCAGCATTAGACTTGAGTGTTCAGCAAGCAACAGGAAGGTTGTAACTGACAGACCGTTTGCACTCATTCACTTAGAAAAATGCAATACATCTTGGGCACAAAGGATTTTTAAATTTAGGCAGGTTTTCAGGTAATTACACAAAGCAATAGATTTTCTCCACCTGACAAAAAAAAAACAAAACAAACAAACAAACAAAGAAAAAAAGCCCAAACCAAACAAAATAAAAAAAAAAGCTGCATTTAAATCTATTTTACCATTACACATCAGGTCTTACACAGTCATTTCAACCAATTAACCAGGGAGATTAAATCTGCGTTTCCATGCCTCAGGTTAATTCCCTAACCTACCTGTCACTGGCTATTTCAGTTGAAATGCATCATTAAAGTTAAATAAATTTTAAATTCCTATCGTCATTCATAATACATCTGCTTACTAGAAATCACAGAGTAATAGAATGGTTTGGGTTGGAAGGGACCTTGACAATTATCTAGTTCCAACCACCCTGCCGTGGGCAAGGAGACCTTCCACTATTCCAGATTGCTCAAAGCCCTGTCCAAACTGGCCTTGAACACTGCCAGGGATGGGGCATCCAGAGCTTCTCTGGGCAACCTGTGCCAATTTTCTCCATGCTTGTACAGTCTGTATCAAAATCAGTATCTCAGATATATAATCTACAATGACATAGGACAAAACCAGTCCTGAGTTACGAGACGCATAGAGTAGGCATGGTAGAGAGATTTCTATAATAAAGTCTTTCAGTATAGGAGTTAGATTACGTATATGTGCCTAACTGCATGGTATAGTGTACCTAGAATCTTTTTAACACATCTTTACTTCTGGTATTCCTCACCTTCTCTTCCTTCTCACCATTATTCCTCAGTTCTCACCTCCTCACCCCATGCGCTCCACAACATTCTTGCTATTCTGTCTATGAACCCTACGAATATGAAAGGTTTTCCTTACTCAAACAGTAAATAACATAGCTCACTTCTAGGGGTGAGGAAAGGGTGATTGAGAAAACCCTAATGTAATTCTGTTATTGTGGCAAATGAGAGATCAAATTCACTTTCAACAAAATAACACAATGGAAGCCACAGAAAGTGCTGAAAGTTGTTTTAAAAATCCATGGAATAAATAAAAGAAGTACAACTCTCACTCCACTGCTCTGAGAGAGGTATCATCAGTGGAAAGTTGTGTCAAAAGGCAAACACAGACACCCACCCATACTTTAAGGACATTTTTGCAGGGAGTATGTAGGAGGCTATGTTCTGAATAATGGGAAATTTAAAACCTATAGGTATTTCAAAGAACCCTTATAAACAAGAATTACTTTGGATCAATGGGATTATTGTGCCCCTTGCTTTATGCTATTTTTATTATTTATTATTTAAATGGTGCTTTGCTGTCCTACTCTAAAAAAAAATGTCTGTTAAAATCAATTGCTTGTTTAAAAAAATATACATATGGCGCTGTTAACTTCAGTCTTCAGATGTAAATGTTAAAATTTACAAGTTTTAAGCACAGGTTTTGTACGTTTTTCGTTAGACTTAACTTTAACGTACTCAGTAACCAGTCCTGTAACATACTTTTTTCTCTAATTCATGAATTGCAGAATAAGAATGATATAAAAAATAGAAATATTAACTAGATCTTTATATAGTGTCCATTAATTTGTATTAAAATTCATCACAGTTTTGTTATTTATGGTCTTATTATGTGTTTTTAACTTCAGAAGCCTAGATAACTATTCTGTCTTAGCAACTAAGACAGAAATGCAGTCTCATATTGGCATCTGTTATTTTCTTTTCTTTGCCATTCTGTTTTTCTTTTATGACACTGGTCACAGCAGATTCTGCAAAGAAATTCACAGTGCACAGGTGTGTGTTACAGGAGTGGGAGATAGGAAAGAATTATTTTTTTTTATTATCTTTTTGCTGAAAGACAGCAACATATAAACACAGTCTGGAAGTGGAAGAGAAGATTAATAAATCAATGAAGAATGGACAGTCAACAGCAAGAAGTCTTCTAAGGGCACTGTTCTCTGACAAGTTGGTATTGAGCCTATTATCAAAATTCACCTTCACACCTCCTATCATCAGTGTCACTTTCATTATTCAATATTTCTACTCATTCAGACACCGACTAGTTGGTTTTCTTAATAAATTCATTGAATTGAATGGAGATGAGCATGCATAATTTTCCCTTAAATGAAGATGTGAGTGCAGAAATAACCTGAGACTTCAGCAGAAGTATATTTTAGTCTCCATTAGGTGGAAGAAAAGAAATAATTGTCAGACTCCAAGGCTGTTAATAATTTCAGCAGATGCTTTTCTGAATGCAAACAGGATGAAAACTGGGGAAAGTCTCTAAGTAATATTGAAGGTCCAAGATTATGAGAACACTCGTCTACAAGATCTGTTTTACAATCAGAATTGATTGTGTGTGACCGGCTCACTGAGGACAGGATGCTGAACTTCCACTGCAGTAATTCAGAGCAGAGAGACTGCAGATGCCTGAACAGTTATGATGCTGTATTTGTCCATGATCACTACATCCTAGTCCAGTGCAGGGTGATCAAAAACCAGACTATGATTATTCAGTCAATAATCACAAGAGTCAGTTAAGACTGGAAGGTAATTTCCAGATGACAGATAGGACATGATTCACAGTTTAACCTAATTACATGGATCAGGAATATGATGAATCAGTTAGTTATTACATTTTATAAAGCTTCTTTTTTTTCTTTAATTTGACAGTTAACAGACAAAAGCAAGCAAGAAGTAATTTTTTTTTTTTTATAGCATGCAGGTTATATACTAATTAAAAAGTTATCTATCACAGTTATATAGAAACTGAAAAATTCCATAAAACGCATGTACTGAAACTAGTCTCAAAAAAGGGCAGATTTTGACAACTGGCCTTTCTTCTCACTGAGGAGTCTCCCTGCTTTTCTAAAGGCTGTAATATAATTATTAGTTTGCACTCAGAATATATGCAAAGGGAAATGACTGATCCCTGACCAAGAGATGTTGGAATAGTCATTGTTCATGCTGCATTTAGAGATGCTGATCAGCAGGACTTCTCTACATAATTACGTCAATTCAGAATGTATTATCTAAAATAAAAAGAAGATTGATTTTGAACAAGATGGGCAATGCAGAAAGACTGATATAAAATGGTTTTATGTACAATCTATGGGCAACATATATTTAGGATACAGATAATAGAAGTATGTAATTGCCTTCAGTCTCACGAATTACTGTATTTAAGAGTTAAAGTTCCTTACATAACCAGCATAATCAGGTTAATATTATCACCTGTTTAGTTGCAAAGTTGTCCATTGTACCACCAATCTACATTAAAAGATTTTTTAAGGTGCATCCAAGTTTTAAGATCTGTAATTCCCCAAACTGTATCAGCATTCTCAATGGATCCTAGTATCCTATTTCTAAGGATTTTTGGGAATAAAAAGAATGTGAGATTTTATGGGAATTTATCACATGGAAGTGTCAAAAATTGTATAGATTGTTACTACACCAAATCATGGGGTTTCAGAGATTCAGGAACTGTCATAAATGAAGGGAAAATGAAAAAATAAAACCCTCTCAAAAAAGCATGAAATGCCAAATTGTATACTCAGCAGTGTTGAAAAAAAAATAATCTTAAAAGTATTTGTACTTTGCAGATTGCAAACTCATCAATCTGACAGAATCAAAGAGATTTTCCATAAAATGTTGTAGATCACATGTGCATTCCCCATGCACATCAAGCAAACACCATACTAATGAAGGCAATTTTCTTTCTTTTATTTGACCAATACTGAAGTAACATTTAAAGCTTGTTCTAGATTTTTTGTAAAGCAAAGCTGTAAACTGAGCTCTTCAAAACTCAAGTTCACCTATATACATCCATACCCACACTCACAACTTGCAATTTTCTATGATTTTGTAGCTTAAATACTGGATAATGGACATCCAAGGTGCTCTGTTTTGTAAAATTACTAACCAAGGAATCTATGGGTGTTTGGCTTAGTATGATCATAAATATGATTCTTTCTAGCTGAATAACTAAATATTTGTAATATATCTATACACAAGAACAAATAAAACGCGCAAATGTGCACCTCATCTAAAATCAAAAATCTACTCTAAAACACTGTTTTGTGAAACACTTAGAAGCTATTCATAAACAACCTATTGTTCTCATCAGGCTACTGTGAGGTATCTTTAAATACTGAGTTCTTTATTTGCAAGGTGTTTTTTTACCAATTTTGTATAATCCTATTAAATCAGAATTGGTTGTACAACTATGACACAGCAAGATTACCTAACACATGCTAAAGTTTCTAAAACTGTATAAATCAAAATTTTATGGAGCCACATCCCATCTCTCCCTTTCTGCGTCCCTTACTAGTAATGCTTCTGATTGTGAAACATAACAAACAAATGCACCAAATCACTGCTGTTGCATCGGTCCAGCTTGAGAAGTACAGAAGAGGCCAAGAAGCAGCACCTGTGTATGTACTTTGACCAGATTCAAGTGAAAATAAGAGAGAGATCTACCTCCATAGAGGGTAAAGAGATTTAGCACAGCTATTTTCATTACGTTGTCACAGTAATTTTTTTTTTATTAAAACATGCTGACTTAACTACATTGTAAAAAGCTTTAAGCAACTGATGCAGAATTTTGAAATATAAATTCACGCATTGTTTTGATTTATGAAACAGATCTAGTAACTTCTTTTTTATTTTATTTTTTTCCCCAAGAAATAATAATTCCTTAAACGTGAAATGGATTTTCTTAGGTGGGAGTTCCAACAATACTCCATGAGTTTTGCAAAAAACTTGCACTTAACCATCATTTAATATGAGTCTAAACCATGTAATTAATATAACCTATAATTCCTGGTGAAGTAGCTTGTTTTTAGCAACCGGACTCCTTACTTGACTATACACTTAATATTTTTTTCATTAAATCTTTTTAGTATGTGGGTTTGCCAACAAAATTAGCAAGTTTAAGATTTTGAATTGGGAAGCTGAAAATTTGAGGAACAGGATTTTTTGCCTTCTATCCACCTACAGGGGGTGGGAGGGGAAGCCACCTATGAGCTAGAACCTGCCAGTATTGCATGCATAAATTACCTCTCCTTCCACTGCATGCTCTTTTTGCCTTTGGCAGAAAGTATCTGTCAGCATTTAGATGATCAGGTCATAGTTTCCTTTCTTTCCATAAATAGATATGTCATATAAAATGAATCACGTTAGCCCACTACTGTAAATGATTCTTTCTTCCTAATACTTTAATAGCAGAAAGAGCCAAGAAAAATCTGATTCAACATAAAAAGGGGAACAATAGTCATTGACAGGTGTCTCAACTGGCAGGAACTCAATAATCAATTTGCATAATCATACAATAATAATTTTCCTTTTCTTACAGATGTACAAAATACCAGAATATCCAGCTGAAACTATTCAGTAATCTTGTTTCACAAATTTGAAAGCTAGCTCAGTTTCTGTTGCTTTGTGCTGTGTTCTAGGTAAGCTTCAGCTGACAACTATATTTAGTTCTATATTGTTTTCTTCACAAAGTCACCAGCTTACATACACACACACAAATCCTATATGTTGAGACCAACTTGTAGAAAATGATGTGCAATAAAAAGGTAAACAAAATGACATATTTTCATGGTGAAGAAGAAAAAAAAGAACTGTAAATTGCACAAAGCTCTTGCTGCTGCAGTGCCAGCAGTTGTCAATCACCCCCTCATTGCTTCCCTGTTCTCTTGATCCTGGAGAGAAGGAAGAATAGAAATTGTTTTGTGAACAAACAAAGAAATAATAAACAAACAAAAAACAAACCAAACCAAATTCCAAACAAAAAATAATAAAAATTAAAACATGTTGAATATATGATTATATGATAAAACTTGGTTTATTGAGAAAAAAGATGGAAACAGGAGCCCAGAAGATAGTGAATATTTTTTAACTCCATGCTTGGATTACAAAGTGCAGAATATTCATATGGTTTATTGCTTGCTGGAGACAGGAAAAAGTGAATACTCTGTATTAAGTTCCTATTATTTCTACACAATTCAAGAAAGCAGAAGAGACATGTTGCTATTTAACATACATTGTATATATGCTTGTCAGAAAACTTTTGATAAGCTTTATTTTATTACATGGTCCATTAGCAACTTCCATTGTTTGCATTACTGCTCCATTAAAACAAAAATGTGTTTTTCAACTAATATGACTAATAACAAACAGTGTCTTTTGTATTATTACCCAGGCTGCAGTAAACTGTATAATACTTGGAAGGCCTGAGAAACCATGAAAGCAAGCAGACATTTTAAAATCACTTTCCAAATAATATATATCATGTATCTCCAGAATAACTGACAGCTGCGTATGCACACAACAAAAAATATTCATGCCTGTACGTTTGCATCTTCCCATCAGTGCATATAATTTAATTAAGAACTTTTCTGTGTGAGAAAAGAATGAAATTGTTTGGAATCCATTTTAAAGAGTTTTTCAGGAGTGTCTGAAAGATTGAATTGATTATTTGAAAACAATTAATCCAAAATACGTTGCACAGGTCTTCTGCAACTAACCCTTAAGTAAACTAAGTGTGTGATACTAAACCAGTAACTTTTGAAAAGAGAGGTTACAGGATTTACCTGTATTTGACATAGAAAAAAATGTGGAATCCCAGGACATAAACTGAGAAGAAGGCAATTGCAAATACAAAGTCTCAGTCTCAGTTCACCATGTTTGTAACATTGGAAGTTCAGGATCTTAACATCTCACTTAGACTCCAACTCACCTCTTCAGCAACAGAGGTTTTGATATGGGCTCTTCTATTTACCCAGCCCCATTGCACCTCTTTGTGAAACCCCTATTCAGGAATTCTGCATATAGGAAAAACATATGCAACAAGACTTATGCTAAGATTAATTAATTCATTTCAGCTGTGGAAGGTAGAGTACAATCAGTCCTGACTGACTTTTGCAATCCATAAACTCCTGAAACGGCTATTTTGAATTCACTTGCTTGTGGCAGGTAGCACGCCTATTGGCGGTAAGCAAGTCAATAGGTCAATATTGTCAGTTCACTTCTGCCTATACACTGAGCCTCTTCAGGGCTGGTGTGTGTCCCTACCCCCCATGTTCTGTTGATAGGTAGAATAAAAACTTTGTTTTCACAGTGCACCACACTTGTGCCTCTTCTCCCCAAGAGTTTTGTCCACCGAATTCTGCATGCAAATGGTTAACTGTGTGTAGCAACTGACAGTTCCTTTATAATTTAAAATGCAAATAAAACTTACATTTTACATCTTTTAGCACCTTAACTAGAATTTGGTTGTATTTTCAAATCTTTTCCCACCAACTGGTAATGCAATAGTTAAGCTTTACAATTGTTTTCTTTTTCAATAACATAGAGAGAGACACCTGTTTTGATTAGAATATACAGTGAAATTAATTATCTAACTTCATGTTTGTTATACATTTAAGACTACAGTATCCTACAAAGCATTATCATGGCAGGTTGCATAAGACTTAAAATTACACTTTTCCTTTTTTATATATAATACAATATCAGAGAATCATAGAATACCAGGTTGAAAGGGGACCTCAAGGATCATCTTGTCCAAACTTTATAGACAAAAGCATGCTTTACACAAGATGTCTCAGCATCCTGTCCAGTTGAATCTTATAAGTGCCCAGTGCTGGGGAATCTACCACTTCCCTGAGGAGACTATTCCAGTGGATGATTGTTCTCATTGTGAAAAGTTTTCTTTTTGAGCCAAATAAGAATCTCCCCAGGAGTAACTTGTGGTCACTACCCCTTGTCTTTTTCATGTGACTCCTTGTAAAAAGGAGTAGCCTTTAACTTTAAAGTAACCCTTTAAATACTGAAACATGGTGATAAGGTCTCCCTAGAGCCTTCTTTCCTCAAGGCTGAACAAACCCCATTCTCTCAGCCTTTCCTCATATGGCAGGCTTCCCAGTTCTTTGATCACCTTTTTGGCCCTTCTCTTGATCCTCTCCTACCTGTCCATATCTTTTTTGTATAGCAGAAACTAAAACTGAGCACAGCATTCCAGGTGTGTCCTGACAAGTGCCTACTAGAGTGGGGTAATGACTTCTTTATCTCCACTGGTGAGGCCCTTGATGTAACCCAGCATCCTTTTGTCTCTGTCACAGAAGCATACTGTTCACTCATAGTGAGCTTGCTATCCACCAGGACCCCTAGGTCCCTTTCCACGGAGCTGTTCCCCAGCCGAGTAGAACCCAGCCTGTGCTATACTCCTGAATTATGTTTACCAAGTTGAAACATACATACATATAACTATATATTTCAAAACTTATTTTGTGTTTTATGAACTTTACATTGATAAAAATAAAGCAGCTGTCACAATCTTTTCAGGGACAATTTTGGACTTCACATTGCAGTAATTATGCAAAACAACAAAATGCTAATTAGGTTTTATCTAGAAAAATAGGAAGATGTAAAATAGCACTTTTTAGCGCCCTATCTTTTGTTTACATTGTTCTTTCTGCTATTATCTTACTTCTCAACCTCCTCATAACAGAGTTTACAATAACCAGATTACTACCATGTGTAACTTATCCCTTAAATCAGTATATCCTTTATTAATGCACTAACCACAGTGTTCATATACATCTTAACACTACCTGTTTGTCTTTTTTTCCTCCACACAAACAGCATAAAGCAATTTATTCCTTTCTCACATCATTTCAATGTATTTTATATATGTTTCTATTTTCTTGGGTTTTATAATCAATATGTACTGAAAGTATCTTGGTGCCCATTTAGCATACAAAAAGGTCCTTCAGGCAGCACAGTAAACTAGTAGAAACTATTATTCATTTTTATCCAATTTTGCTTTAGCAGCTGAAAAATGCTATACAAAATATGGGATGAATATTACTTAATTATCATAGTTTGTGAGAGCTGTATAGTTACACAGCTATTTTTAAAGAAATCCTCCAGATTTTGCATGATGGCTAAAGAAATATAATTACCCAGAATCTAGTAGTGTATTTTTATCTCTGAAAAGAAAAAAAAAAACATACCCTGAAGCAGAAGTTCCAAGATGCTCCTTGCATTTGCATGCTGTCAGCTAAAAAAACAAGACTATAATTTTCCAATATCTGCTGAGTTTATTGTCTTGAAAAGTGCAGTTGTGGAGGGGGTTCACCTGTGAATGTGCTTTGTGTAACAAAGGGTATGTCACAGGGTGTGAGATGTCAATAGAAACCTGGCATTCAAATTCTTCTTTTTTAACCTCTACATGCTGGAATGCCAATAAATGTTTCTGTTTCTTTTCCTTATAACATTTACGAAGGTAACTGACTTTCAAATATAAGCAGTGATAAATAAAATATTTGCTTCACTGATGGAAGTTGGAAATTAAATCCTTGTTTACTGAAATCAGTGGTAATAGCAATGATTTCAGTGAGATCTCGATCATGCTACATAATTTCTGTCCCCTATGCTCATACCCACAGAACACAAATGGGTGCTATTCCTTGAAACAATCTTCTATTAACAGATTAGTGCAAAACAAGCAGGCTATTGATAATAAAAACTTTTGACTGAAAAAGAAATATTAACCCTTGTATGGAGGTGATGCAAGTACTAAAGGCCAATTAAGTACATTAAATGAAGAACATATGCTGCACCTCAAGCATCAGTAGCTTCTGTACTACCTTCTACAGTTTTCATAACTTTTTGAACTGAGCCAACAATCAATCAGAACACTGTTCTTGTCAAAAATGCGTGATGATACCCACTAAAAAGCTGAACAAATTGGTGATGTTCCCACATTTGTTTTAGCTGTATAATATAAATCAGTGGCGTGTAAAACAGTAATCAGACAACAGAACTGACAGCAGTGTTTTACAGTACTCCATAAATGTCATGCCTGAACAGATGACAGAGCAGCACTGAAACTAATGTTTGCCTTCCAGCTCTGGGGTCCACATCCAGAAAATGACTGAAGAACCCAAACCAAGATATCAATGAAATTAATGCACCAAAATCTGAAGTTGTGAAAGCTTCAAGATCAAAAAGCTTCCAAAAAGTCTCTTCGTAACTTCAGTGGTATTTAGACATCTAAGACACCCCAGTTTCTGACTTTTAAAGGTCTCTAATTGTTTAATAATTGTATTTGAGAGATGGAAAATAATTTTGATTTTGGCAAAGTCAAACAAATCACAGCTCAACTCATCTGCAAGGTAGGCAATAGTCACTTGAAGGATTTAGTCTCTCACAGATTGCTGTATCGCCCACCAATTCTTCTGTGCCACATTCAGTGACAGACCCCTGCTTGTTAGCATAAGCAGCATACCCATCCTCTGATTCAAATATTGTAGGCATGGTAGAAAAGTAAAATGTGAGCTCAGTAAGAGTTCTTTCAAAAAATGGGTTTCAGGTGCTTCATGGAAGGATCCCTGGGCCAAGTCTGGATTCCACAAGGGGACAAATAAATAAAAATAAGCCACTGCAATGTGGGATACCCCTGTGGTCTGAGTCTTTACCAGAACTGACCTTGAGCTGTACAAGAAAAAGAGAGGTAAAGATAGAAAGACAGAAAGGAATTAAGGAAAAAAAAAAAAAAGGCACCTTACCTCACTTTTAAATTCCCTTGCTGTGGCTGTCCATCGTAAATAGACAAAATATCAAAATCTTCCTCAAGGGCAAAAGTATGAAACGACAATTGTATCCTGTTACGTTCTCCTGTGATAATGATCCACGTGCAGTTGGCATAATTTGGATAACCATGAGGAAATCCAGGACTTTCTATAGTACCATTTGGTCCTTGTACTAAGCCTCCACAGTTCTGACCTGAAAAAGAAGAAAGGAAAACATCAGGTATTTTGGTGGTTTTTTCCCCTCCCCCAGTATATTCTTACGTGCCTAATAATAGGTAAATTTAACTCCATAATCATCGAATCATAGAATAGTTAAGGTTGGAAAGGACCTTAAGATCATCTAGTTACAACCCTCCTGCCATGGGCAGGGAAACCTCACACTAAACCATGTCACCCAAGGCTCTGTCCAACCTGGCCTTGAACAGCACCAGGGATGGAGCATCCACAACTTCCCTGGGCAATCCGTTCCAGTGCCTCACCACCCTTACAGTAAAGAACTTCTTCCTTATAGCCAATCTAAACTTCCCCTGCTTAATTTCTAACCCATCACCCCTTGTCCTACCAATGCAATCCCTAATGAAGAGTCCCTCCCCAGCATCCTTATAGGCCCCCTTCAGATACTGGAAGGTTGCTATGAGGTCTCCATGCAGCCTGCTCTTCTCCAGGCTGAACAGCCCCAACTTTCTCAGCCTATCTTCATACAGGAGGTGCTCCAGTCCCCTGATCATCCTCGTGACCCTCCTCTGGACTTGTTCCAATAGTTCCATGTCCTTTTTATGTTGAGGACACCAGAACTGTAAACTGTACTCCAAGTGAGGTCTCATGAGAGCAGAGTAGAGGGGCAGGATTACAAACACCATATAAAATTGCATTTATACAGTTCTTTCCTCCAGACTCTAAATCCCCATAGCTGGATTTTCTGAAACATGTACTATCTTTATGCAATGAATTATTATTTGAGGTTATGTAGTATTAACAGTTTATGACTTATTCATCCAAATGTGAAATTTAAGCATTAGCCTTGATGCCATAAATCCAACAGACTGGCAGTTTTAATGCTGGAGAGTGCTCAGAACTTTTTGGTGATGGCATTTATAATGTTTTCATATAAATACTATCGTATTAGAGTTTCTGCTGTTTTGAAACATACTTTCAACACAGTGAGCAAAATGTAGACACACGTTTATTACACATTTTGTTGCAACCAACATTAATATTTTTATACTTCAAAAACACAGCAACATTTCTGTGGTTTTATAACATTTGTAGTGCCATCTTTATTGTGATCAGGAAAATGTTATTTTTAATTTTTTTAGGATTCTTAAAAAATTATACTAAGGGTTTAATTAACAGGCATTTGAGCCTGGTTTGTACATCCTACAGCCCTTGTGGTGGTATGATAGCTCATTAACAGGATGTCCTCAGCAAGAAACCTTGACTTAAGGTGCACACTTGCTAATTTCCTACTTGATTTTGTTAATCCCACACACACCGGCTGTACTGGCTCATAGCTGGAGAGAAGCATTAATGAAATATTTGAACAGAGGAAAGTTTAAGGACATTCTGTGCACTGTAACACTTGGATTATTGCATGCATTTTAAACACTTCAGAACAAGTATAATCCGAGCATTTTATTGTTATACCTAAATGAGGCTGCTATTTTTTTTTAACTTCCCAGCAGTGGGTCTCTGAGACTGAACCTTTTTGAGAGCAGTGCTGTCAAATGATTGCAGGAAGTTTCTTCATAAAATGCTAAAACTAAAGAACTAATAGGTAATCATTTTCTGCTCAATCTCAAATATAATGAAAACTCTAATGAAGAGATAAAAAGGCTATGGGGATTCAAGAAACCTTTAAAATAAAAGTCTTCTCCAGGTTATCTACCAATTGATTTACATTAATGAAACATTGGTAATATTAAACATTCCTGAAGAAGGAACCTATTACACCATTGTCCTGGGTTCAGCAGTAGCAGTCATTTTTCTCCTCCTTGGTAGCTGGTGCAGTGCTGTGTTTTGACTTTTGGCTCAGGAACAGAGCTGATAACAATGATGTTTTGGTTGGCCAAGGACTTTGTGAGCCTCATGCTCTGCCAGGGAGGAGGGGGAGCCAGGATGAAGCAGAGACAGGACACCTGACACCTGACCCAAGCTAGCCAAAGAGGTATTCCATACCACAGCACGTCATGCCTGGGATGTAACTGGGAGTTAGCCGGAAGGGCTGGGAGGCTCTGTGGTTGGAGGAGGTATCGGTCGGTGCTTGGTCAGGCTGAGGGGGTTGAGTTATTGGTTGGCTGGTGGTGAGATGATGTATTCTCTTCCCTTGTTATTTCCTTTATCGTTATTATTATTGGTGGTAGCAGTAGTGATTTGTGTTATACCTTAGTTACTAAACTGTTCTTATCTCAACCCGGGGAGTTGCATTCTTTTCGATTCTCCTCTCCGTCCCTCCAGGAGTAGGAGGAGGGAAGGAAGGGGGGGGAGTGAGTGAACGAGTTACCTGACTGGGTTTAAACCACGACAACCATGAACTTAGCATGAAAGTTTCAGTTATGTATTGTTCCCTGTAACTTGTCAGCACCGTTGCAGATGCTTTGCATTGTATTCCTCTTCCTACAACCACAAGAGAAATGTCATACCAGTGTCACAAGCAATTTAAAATAATTCAATTATTACAGAAATAATGTTCTGAAAACAGAAAAGTAAAATCATAGTGACAGCCCACCACCCTAATATTCTAATGAGCCACTTTATGTCTTCAACATTCAGAAATTGGTTTGTGTAAATCACATATGCCCTGAAAGCCGTGCTGCGCGGCAGCTTTCCTACTGCTCTAGTGTGAAAGGGCTGCTTTGAAAGAGGAGAGCTACCAAGTCTAAGTTAGCAATTCACCTAAAATTTATCAAAGACAGAAACACCTTTTAGGAACAGAAATTTGTAATTCTGGTGTATAGAGAACATAATGCAACATATGTAGTTGCATATGTAAATGCCGTATGTTCACTACATTTTTGACTTCCAGGGAGACAAACAAATTACCTCCCCAATCTCTGAGGGAATCCTACATCTAGTTTACCATAAAGCTGAATATTGCTGCGGTAGAAAGTGAGCCCTCCCACCCCCAAACCAGCCATAACTCAACAGCTTCCTTATAGAGGCACTTGCTACCTACTTGCAGTTTTTGGAACTGTCAGTGATTGCTCTTTTATTCTAAAAAGGTGCTTTGTATTCCTTACTGTAGATTCAAGTTATTGTGCATTATTTTCCTGGAAAACAACCAAACTAATGACAAACAAGGCAGACAGCATTTTACTCTGTTAAAAAGTATTTCTTATCACGTACAGCCTTTTCTTTCTCCAGTTTGCTTTTGCTCTCCTGTATATATATCCCCCTGGTTCTGAAACTATTCATAAATGTGCTACCTATTCACTTTGTACCCAAGAAATATTATGCAAAGGAGAACCATAAAGGAAAACCATTACTGTGAATTTCTATTTAGGTTTGCTCTTAATTTTATATGCATATATATATAAATACATACTTATTTACTTAGTGTTCAGTAAAGACATCAATAAAAATCCCAGAAATTTAATAGACAGTTAACTCTTAGCAATCTCATTGCTACCCACTGACAATTGCAAAGATCTTGCTTCTGAACTAAGCAATACTCAAAGACATTTTAAGAGCTGTACAGACCCAGAAAACTGACATCCTTCTAGGTCTGTCCCTGTCCAGTTAAAACATAAAGCTTGTTAACAGAGAAGTATTTGGAAAAAAGGATCAGCTGTTATCTGTATAATACCTATTTTGTCAATATACATAAGTCTAAAACCTTCAGAACTGTCAAATGTTACACCTCTGCTGAGGGGTAAATTCACCATCAAATCACCTAAGAGAGATTCAATAGGAGGATAACTTGGAGAGCAGGAAGAGGCTTATGGGTGACAGCTGGCAATGAGTTGGCAATGCAATATCCCACAAAAAAAGTATTTTCTGACTGCAGTGACATCACCGACCATTAAGAGGACACTGATGAGATTAATTAATAATATTTTGTTTCTTATGGGTGCCTTAATAGCATAAAGTGTCAACAAAGTAGAGAAATAGAACACACTGTCAAGAAAATATTAAAAGAATATTAGTATCAACAGAGTTTAAGTGGTTGTGCTTTGCTGAATGTAAACACAGAAGACAACCTAGGCTGAATATGAGTGAAAACGCCCTAAAAAAATCTACCCATGCAAGTCACTTTTTTTTTCTGGCCTTGTGCCAAATAAAAAAATAAACCTTGCTGTTTTTTCACAAGTCATGCAGTCACTGAGTACAATACCAGTACACTGAAATATTTTAATTTTAAAGGTGTATAAGACTGCAAAAATTTATTAATATGACACCACATTGTTGTTTATATGAATATAAACTACACTGCTAACATTAGCTGTCATATGTTGTTCGTAAGATATTTCAGAACAGCTATTTTAATTTTATGATATAAAAAGTGTAATTTAAGAAAACTGATGCTTTTGTAGTTGAAAATTGTTTACATTGATTTCAGCCTTATTTTATCTTAGGAAGGTTCTTTTCATATCCATACCAGCCCTATTCATAGCTGCTCAGGTTCAGCATTGCTCAGTTGTAACCCCTAAGTAAGAGCTCACCAAGAAAACTTAAAGGACTGCAATTTTGACTTAAACACTGAGGTCAAAAGGGTGATAGAATCACTAGGCATCAATAAAATTTAAGTATGTTTTGTCATAAGATTTTTAATAAACCGCACAAAATACAAACTTATAAAGAGGGTAGATTTAGATTTAGGTTAGATATTAGGAAGAAATTTTTTCCTGTGAGGGTGGTGAGACACTGGCACAGGTTGCTCAGAGAAGTTGAAGACACCCCATCCCTGGAAGTGTTCAAGGCCAGGCTGGATGGAGCTTTGAGCAGCCTGCTCTAGTGCAAGGTGTCCCTGCCCATGGCAGAGGGATTGGAACTACATGATCTTTAAGATTTCTTCCAACCCAAACCATTCTGTGATTGTTTGAAAATATTCTAAAGATTGGATTTCTTTTTGGGGGGCCTTTATATTTATCATGACTATGTTTATCATCTCCTACCCACCTGTTTACCAGTATCTAATAATTAGAACTAGCAAAGTAGAGATTCATTCATATTAATATTTTTTTTTTCAAGTTTCAAATGCTTTGAAGAAAAAAAAGACAACCATTTCTCTTCTTGTAATTCATGAGGAATTTGTGGAAGAGTGATATATTTATACACATATATATGTGTATATATACATAGTTACATAACTTTTTTTGCAAGATGTCGGTTTTGAACAAGCAAACTACAAAATGTGTCAAAACTAGCTGTAGCAAAGTGAGTGATGTTAAAGATATTTTAAACAATCGTCATAAAGAAAGTTAAGTCCTATTTATTCTTCTTGTGACTGAGTAGCATATTCCATTCCACAACTATAGAGGAATGCAGCAATTCGTAACAAGGCTGAGTAGAGTTGTCTAGGAAGATCATATCTCCCTCATTCTTTAGATTCTAATATGAGGTACAGTTTTATTAGTAAATTTAATAAGCAAATAAGAACACCTGCACTTAGCCAGATCAAAGGTTCATTCAGCTCAGTATCTTTTCTCCAACATTAAATCCAAAGGAGATAGGAAGGACTTTGCCAGAAAACTCCCTTCCCCTTCAAGATCTGCATCTTAGGGATTTCTTAAAAGGGACACATTTCAGTAGCCTCATCTTTCTGTTTAATAGCCCTTGAAAGACTACTTTTCCATGAACTCTTCCAGTCATGCTCTGAGTCTATACTAACTTCTACGATCTTTAATGCATTGTAGAGGGAAACTTAAACCATGAAAAACCCTTCTCTGTGTTTCTCCAGCATCTCTGTCAGGTTCATTTTATGCCTACTAAGCTTTTGTATGAAAAGTGAACATACAGATGATTCTTATTGATGTTTTCTATGCCACTTACCATCCTATTGACCTTTAGCATATCCCAGATTCTTTTTTTTCCAAGTACAAAAGTTCTACTTTATATATCTATTCTTTGTACTAAAGCTATTTTATCCCCTTTCCCTGTACCTTTTGCAGTTTTGTTATACCCTTCCTGAGACAGAACTTCCTGTAATATTGAAAATGTATACATATCACTTAGTGATATTTTTAATCCCTTTTCTGTTCTCCTACAAATTTGATCTGTTCTTTTGCTAAGGCAAGCATTAGCTTGACATTGCTATAGAGCTGTGAACTATAAACAAGATTCTTTTTCTCCAGAGTTAAAGTGAGGCTAGAGCTGTTCATCTTACATGGACATTTAGGATTTTTTCTTTTTTTTCTACTGTAGATATCCTGCAGTTTATAACTATGTGCATCACATTTATCTACTCTGAATTTCATCAACTACACCCCCCCCTTACTTGGTTGCATAAGGCCTTTTTAGTAATTCTTCACAACTGGCCCTCGTCTTCATTAACCCTTAACTTCCTATCATCATGGTCACTTCACTGCTTTCTGCCTCTGTAGATAATTTATGAGTGTTCTGAATAACACAGATGTCAGCACAGATCTCTCTGGGAAGATATGGTGATTCCATCCATTATGAAAACTGGCCATTTGTTCCTATCCCTAAGGCACAACTTTTAGCCAGCCTTTTAACAATGTACAGACATTCTCATGCTCCTGATTTCTTTCCTTTACAGTCTTTACTAGGGAGACATTCACTTTTTGAATGTCTTTTGGAATTCTGATCACCTTTATTCCCATTCAGGCTGACTTGTTCAGAGAACTCCAATAGGTTTGAAAAGTATACAGTGTCAAAATAAAGTCTTGATTCTTCTTGAATACATTACATTTTACTCTGTGTCAATTGACTATTTTATTTAATATATATATTCCTAACACAAGTTTGGATGCTGGAAAGAGACTCTTCATTAGGGACTGTAGTAACAGGATAAGAGGCAATAGGTTCAAACTTAAACAGGGGAAGTTTAGATTAGATATAAGGAAGAAATTCTTTACTGTGAAAGTGCTGAGGCACTGAACAGGCTGCTCAAGGAAGTTGTGAATGTCCAGTCCTTGGCAGTGTTCAAGGCCAGGTTGGACAGGGCCTCGTGTAACCTGTCCTAGTGAAAGGTGTCCCTGTCCATATCAGGGGGGTTGGAGCTAGACGATCTTATGGTCCGTTCCAACCCTAACCATTCTGTTATTCTATTCTAGGATTCTGTTTCAGGTGTTCCAGTCTTTAGTTCCTTAACTCACCCTCATTCTCTTTTAAATATGGGCATCTCAGGTGAATTGAAGCTGGATTTTACATTAGCAATGCAGCAAATTTTTCCTTGATTGTCTTAAACACTGGATAACAAATGCTGTTTGTGACATTGCTGTTTATTGTCTGGGTTTTTTCCATAAAATGTTATACCAATTTTTCTTTAAACAGATGCACTGAGGAGTTTTCCACAGAGAACATTTCAGACATGGGAATTCTAATACATATATTTATTTTGCTGTCTTTGTTAATCTCCCTTTTATATTTTGAATATCCTTTTGCCCAGCAAGGCTCCTTTGCATGCTACTTGCTGTGTTAAAAACAAGAATAATTTTTAGCTTTGCTATGTTGGCCTGCAATGCTCTCAGACACTAATGTTTTATTTCCAGGAAAGCCTTCAGAAAGGGCCCAGCAGCCTCTGAATCTTACTGGGATCTTGCTGATACACATGACTTCACCTACCTTACCTTGGGATTAGCTTCTTCTACCAGTCTGCATAAAACAGCATTAATCACTTTCTTTGCATATATAACAGGATGAATCCCTGAGTCCATCATCTCTTTTATCCTTATTTGTGAGGCCTTAATCTTAAGAGTCAGTGCTGTCCTGCACAGAAAATTGAAATGCACACCACTCACATCCCCAGAGCACCTCATGTTTGCAATTATAGGGCAATTATATTATATTATATAACTCCTCTAACTCATGTACATGCACACTTGCAGGAACTGTGGTACTTCAGTAAGAGCCACAAATAACTTTGAGCCACAAAGTTCATGACAGCGAGTTTTACAAATATGACTTTTAACAAGAAAGGTAAAATCCAAATGTTTCTGATAGTTCAAAGATGCGTTATGCATACATAGAGCAAAATAATGACTTCCAATTGAATTATATCAGATAACTACAGATTTAAATTGTTGTCACCATCAATTGAGACTGCGGAGCAGTACATATCTGTAAGACATAAATAAGTGGTTGCACACCTTGTTGGAATCAGCCCTTTTCTTTTGTGTTTTCATAGGCCACCTTGATATTTTCTCCTTCACTGACGCCCACTGTAAGCTCCCAGCACTTCCTGCCTTCGCCAAGGCCTGCAGGCCCACGCCGGCCCCTGCCATTGCTGAGCACAGGGTCTTTATTGCCTCTTCCTCATCAGTATATCCCAAAGCCATCCTCTGACAATGTTACTACCCAATGAAATTGTTATTTCCCAACTTAACTGCAGTCAAGAGCATGTCCTCAAATGGACAGAGAGGCAAAGGCACTATTTTCTGAGGACTGTTTTAAACAGCATTAGGTTACTTCAAGTGTCGCTTAAAAATCGATTACTAAGTAAAACTCACAACATCATTATAAGGCACTTTCCAATCAGAAAGCACCAAGTTCCTTTTAATTTAGATATCACTGAAGATTATTCACAACTTCAAGCCACTGCCTTTTCTGGCAAATCTGAAGCACATCTGGCTGCAGTGACAGCATAAAGACCTCATGAAATGGCTGGCTGCACCATGCTAGTGTCTGCTTGCTGTGTCTACCATCGCCTTTCAACAACAGGGAGCTGGAGCCTGAGAGCTTCAATACTACAGATATCCAAACATATTCAACACAGTCCCAGCCCAATGTGAAATCAGAACAGTGTAAATTTACTCACTGGCTGGACCGTGGGCCAGGGGCTCATATGCCTGGGTGCCAGGGATCAGGGAGTGACCCCAAGTGCCAGCCACAGGTGGGACCAGGGCCAGAACCTGCCTGGCTGCAGTGCAGCACTGGGAGCCAGTGTGCATGTGTCAGTGAGTGCGCAAGCGCGGGCTGTGGTCTGTCCTGATCACCTGGCAAGAAGGTGATAATGAAAGGAAGTCAGGAGGGTTTCTCCAAGGATGAGATGATGGGAAGGTGGCTACTGTGGACCAGGGGAGCTGTGGCCTGCTATGCGGGTGGGTGGTCCTCCATCCTGCTCAACCAAAAGACTGGAAATAAGATGAAGCGACTGGTGCTGCTTGAGTTCATGTGGGTGCTGATTGTGTCTGCCTGCATTTATCCACGTAGCTGTATACACATGTATGAGGTGTATACATGTGATATGTGTGTGTGCACCTACTGGGCACACATTTTCAGCCCTGCCACTGCCTGCATCTGGGGCACAGAGATGGGGCAATCTCACCTTTATCTGCTGTCAGATTCAACCTTTTCTAACAATACCAATTGCTTCTGAATCTTTAAATATTCTGTAGCTCGGCAGCTAAAGCTAAAAGTAGAGAAAAAAAAAAAGGCAGCTAAATTGCAAAATTTAGATTGACTTCCTTTCAGAAAGGAAAACAGATCCATTCAAACTCTGCAATTTTTGTTAGTGACCAGTCCAGGACATTCACTAGGTCCATTTCACATGAGATGAATGGTTGGTAGATGCTAGAATCCATATAATAACCTTAAATTCTGGTGCAAACAATTGCAAAGTGACTGCAACTTCATCACTCTAGAAAACATGTTAAATTCAGACCTTACTTCTAGCTGCAGGATATATATTCATTGATTGTGTTTAGGAAACAGAAAAGCTAGTGTTTTAAAAGTCTCAGATTAGTACTCTAAGACTCAGGAAATAGCTTTGTGCACAGTTTCCTATGTATATTTAAGCCTTTATCCAGTACCAAAATGAAATTATATTGTCCTGAAGGTTAAAGATAACTATTACTATTCAGCAAGAAGTTCTTAAACAAATCCTGCTATAATGGTGGCTTTGCTGTGTACCAGAGCAAAACATCTTAATTGCTGGTATGTGGAAGTTTTTTCTTTATTTTAATGAAGTTCTCAATGCTGAAACCCATATTATACATCAGCTGGATTACAATTCCATTACAAATTGAACAGAAGATATTTCATGCTCCCCTTTCAGTACTGAAATGCCTAAAAAACCCATTAATCACTATTCATACAAGTTAATGGAGAAATAAAATGCAGGAAAATATGTTTCTTTGCAGGAAAATATTTTTTAAAAGGGCTTTTAAAGCTATTTAAAAAAATCCAGTCTACAACACCATCAATTCTGTGCCACTGGCCAGTAGAGACAAAAAAAATATAATGCCATCATCGTTCTCTCAAGGCTACAGCTTGAAAACCCTTCCTTCTGACATAGCAATAATTTCTTAGTTAAAAGCAACTAGATTATATGAAGTTATTGTGTCCCTTTTTCTTCAAAAATAATTACTTTAACCCAGTAAAGTTCTCTATATTCTCTCTGTTTTCCTTTGCATTTGCTCCAATTGTTTTTAAGATTCATCAAAATGAAGGAAAGAAAATGTATTAAAAAGAGAAAAACAATGCAAATTGATACCAGATTTGAAGTACATAGCAGATTGTGTTGAAAAAAAGTTTTTACAAAGGTTAAAATACTATATTGTAAAATCCTGAGCTAAAGACAAATATAGTGCCCTTTAGAACAAGACTGTTCTTCATAGATGCAAACCCATTCTGCAGATGGAGATCACTAAGGACAGGGTGGATTTTATTTGTTTACTTTTCTAAAATAAAGTAAAAGAAATTGAGGCTCTATGTAAACATCACTATTACTTTACAGTTGCTTAGCAACAGCTGGTGGAATAAGTGCATGATATATAGCTCGGGTAAATAAAAGGAAAGTGCTGATTTCATTATTTGTGAAATACTGAGGCAGTAATCCAAAATCTCTTCTGAACTTAACTGGAAGAGGAGCAACTCAACTGTGGGCAAGCTACTCTGAGAACTTTATTTCCCTTCTGCCAGACTCTGGCAACATACAGAATAACTGTCTGTGTCAAGCTGATCACTTCAGTATTGTCTTGACTTTCATTTTTTATTGATGCCACTCTTCCAGTCCACTTCATTTACAGCCTTGCTCACATATTAGGATTTAACAGCAGGTTTTTTTATTACTATCTTTGTCACTGGATGCCTACATCATGAGGCTGAGAAGTGTAACACAGTTCAAATAGTTTGATTTTATACTATTACTAAAAGAACATATTATCAAAAAGCCCACTTCCGAAAGCTGGGAAAAATTCATTTGTCTCATTGTAACTATTCCATGAGCATCGTCTATGTTAACTACCTTTTCTTCCCTGGCAATTACTACTTTGTGCATTGCTTCTGTTACCCAGCAGGCTTTTCAGCATTTTTCATCTCTGTGTGAATAAAGAATCAGTCCAAAAAAGGTTTCAAATTTGTTCATCTCTCCTACTTTAATTTGTTCCTTCTTTGCATATAAAACAGAGAGCAGAGTCAACTGACATCAACTGAGGACAAATACCATCTTCCAAATTAGATTGCTAAGTAAGTCATAACTTGAGGAAAGAGAATGAGTGGCAATAAGTTCCTCATTAGAGAAGCGCAATTTTCAGAGATGGAAAAGTTTTTTTTTTAGAATAGAATTTAGAAAGATCAGGTGACATGACACTGGATTTTACCATTAAAGCAATCAATCATGTTTGTTAATACAAACACATTTTGCAGGAAGAATTTCAGCTTTCATGTTAAAAAATTGGTATTTTAGGTATATTATTTCCTTACACATAATTGTGTTTCTTATTTAGATTTTGTTTTATATAAATCAGAATCTGGGCACTACTTTCCTATGCAATGCACAGATAAGAAAGAAGATTTCTCCTATGAAAAATTAACAATATAACATAGCAAACTATATTACAGCATTAGCAAAAATGTTAATTAGTTAAATATAATCAAAATATAGGTAGCATGACAACATGTGCATGTGCAAAATACAAACTTCACTGCACTTTTGAAGTTATTAAATATAAAACCATACACAATCTATGAGATTCATTAACATTACCAGGGTGGGAATGATGCAACAGACACATATTCCCTGAAGATGATAAATTCAAAGTACAGCTGCACAAAACATTCATGACTGGAACTGAAATGATGTGTTCTAATAATCTTAACCACAGGAAATTTAGTACCTTATGTTTTGTATCTTACAGATATATTTGTACACTATTAGAGTAATTACTGATCTTAATGGGGCAATATAATGGAATGGAGGAAGATGCAGCTCTGTGCCTAAGTTATGATGTCAGTAGTTGACATTTATGGACAGCAATATTTAGAACTGTGTAGCTAACTATGATGTTGTAGCATCAATAACAAACACAATTGCATGAGTAACTACAGGTGTGATTCCAAATCCTCTGCCAAAAATGCTGCCGGTCTGGATTGGTCCGCCCAGTTCATACTGGAGTAAATGACTAAAGAATGATTTTTTTTTTTTTCTATATCTTCATAAGATCTAGTTTTATTTCTCCCATACTAAGCACAGTTTTTCAGTTTTATGTTTTCCACTGTATATATCTCAAGCAATAATTTAGATTTGTAAATAGTAGCAAATAATGTGAACTGTGACAAAAATACAACTAACATTTGCTTTAAGGTACACCACATTAGCATAATGCTATCTAAATAATAGTGTATATAGTACATTTACTAATTATTCAGCTCATACACATGATTCGGACAGGTTACAGAAATAAAACTTTACACAATGAATTAAATTCAAATTAATTAAGAAACTTAGATGGTAATACAAATTGGAACTGTAAAACATGCAAGAGGATATTTATGATATTACATACTTAAGTGATTTCTCCTAACAGTGGAACACTTCACAACATACTGCACTTCTCGCTGGTTTGCCTATATTGCATAATTGTTTCTTACAGAATTATGGTGGGTACTGTTTTGAAATACCAGATGGAAAAATTGCCCAAATATTCAACTATTTATGCTGGGTGAAGCACATGAAATTGCACAAATTGAACTTAAACTCTGCCACAAGAACTTAAGGCCTTTTCACCTCACATTAAGCCTCTGCCCTCACATTTTGCCTGTACATCACAACACACAAGCACTATCTCAGGGACTAGTTCTGAACTGGATTGCTCAAAGGGATTTTTAATCCTTGATTAAGGCACATTTGAAATAGGTAGAAGAGATCTACCCTTTGTTGGAATACTACAAGCATCACCCTGTTAAGTTCATTTTACATGAAATACTGCACAAAAGAAAAAAGCCATCTCCTGCATCACTGACTCATCCTCTGGAGCCTATGTGACTGACAGGAAACCGGAGAGCCAAAAGAAGCACAGCACATCATAGATGTTATTCATGTTGGAACTGCTAAAGCTGGTTGTGCCAGGGTGGGTGAAATGCAGGCTGATCTTCCATATCAGTGCCAGGTCTCTGTTGCAGAGCTGCCCTTGGACCTGTGACCTATTTTGATGTTCGTAGTTGCTGCTTTCACAAAATGACATGGAGATGGGTTTCTCTAGAAATTTTTTTATTTACCACTTATGGGAGATAGCATTATGGCTCATTCTCCTTAAGTTCTCTTAGAAGGCATTTTCCTCTAATGCCAGTAATTTTCTGGGCAATGTACAAATACACTATTGCCTATTCTTCTCTAGGCCTAAAATAAAAGCTTTCATATTTGTGATAATCTAGGGATCTAACTTTAATTAAAATTGAAAAGATATGGGAGTAATAGATGGTGGAAGAGGTTGATCCTCAGATCCTAGCGTTTACGAACGGTAACACAATGTGTCTGGCTATTGAAGTGTGCAAGAGAGTGATCATACTCCTATTGAAATCGATGGTAAGGATTCTATGGACTTCAGTGAGAAAAGATCGACCGTACATACAAGCTCAGATTCATTATATATCTGACTAGTTTCTAGAAAGAGACAACATCTGAGAGGGAAACAATAGGCAAGGCTCAACAGAAGTGGACACGCCTTTGGGAGATTGTGCATGGCCATCAATAAGAGGAGGATAAGACTCTAAAATGTTCGCTTTCACTCATGTTACGTCAGATTGCATTATGTCATGTTGGTTTACATCTCATCTGGCAGGCACACTTCTGTTACAAAATATAAAAAGAGAAAGCAGTGATTTGAAAACAATGTGTTTATTTTAGTTGCAGTGACTAGTTAATGAGCAGTTATGGCAAAACAAGCTTTAACTAGTTTAAGATTATTCTTGTCCCTAAAAGTAAAAAACCTTGCCAACATTACAGTTTTTATACAAGCAACTATAAGCTATTAATTCAATCCACATTGTACTAGTTATTAGACTGCAGCTGCATGACTTGACTTACTCTAGAAATTCTGAATGTGCGCTTCTATCGTGCCCTTAGCACACCTGAATCCCAGTTTACCCTGTTATCTACAGCTTTCCTTATTCAGGGCAGAATGTAATCACCTGTTTATTAAAAACATTGAACATATGGCTCTTGTGGCAGAAACCACAAAATTAAATTTTCCACAGTGTCTTGCTGGACAGACAGCCAAATGCTTTCTCATGCTTCGGCTATAACAGGGTAACTATAATATCTTTTTTGTGTTATTGCAACCTATACTTGAAGCTCTATAATTCATGGTATGGTTGTCAGCTACAGTCATCCAGTCCATACAATGTTCTTACAATGCCACAGAAAAATCTGAAGTATTAGGATACTTTGAAATAAATGTAAGGTCCACTGTATTGTATAGCTTTAGTCACAATCTGGTGATGAATGACCACACTTACAAAATTTTAATAAATAAAATTATTCAAAATATAATCAAATATTGTTTGTGATTATTGCCATTTGATATAGCAGGTATTTTTCCATGTTCATATTTATAAAGTGCTGATTTTGTAGTCTATTAGAACTAGAACCAGGAAAGAAAACATCAAAGGTCACATATGAAAGTATAATCATGTTACAATCATAGCACTTTAAGAACATGAGACACCTCCACACACACTTTCCAAAGGTCCTCTTAGTGCCATTTCTAAAAGAAAATGTCATCAACAAATCAGGTTTTATTATTAAATATCCTTGATTTATCTCAGCATTGCCCTCTTAAAGCCAAATGTCTTTGTGTCGCACTTCGTGGTTTTTCAGTTGATATGAGCTGGCATGTCTTTGCTAGCTGCATCTGATCAAATCAACTACAGCACTAGTTGAATTTCCAACACATACACTGATTCTACCATCAACTTTTCTTCCCTCCTTCTTTCCTTTGGTTTTCAAATACTTACTGGGTAAAGACATTTTATTATTTATTCTTGAGTCTGATCGTCTTCATAATACTCTATTAATTACTTTGACATTTCAATGATAATAAGTTAAAACATTGTACAGAGAATAAGTAATTAAAGAAAGAGCAAGGAACAGGTCTGTTTACTGTATTTAAATCTTTTCTCTGATTGTTTGTTTAATTCTATGATGGATGCAATAGATACCAAATTTCAGCTGCCATTTCCCTTGTTCTGATTTGCAGAAAGGCTATCTGAAGAGCTGCTGAAAGACACTGTGATACCGAGAAATTCCATGCTGATACAGGCACAGCAATGGCATACCCAAGCAATGCCCATTTTTTGCACACATGGCAATGGGCTCTAAACTACCTAATAGGACTCACAAGAACGATCACGGAGTAGCTGGAGTGTTGAGGTAAGGTGTTCATAAAACTGCAAGAATCAAAAAGGTGAACAGAATGTTTAGAATTTTTAGAGGTAAAGAAACAGAAAGTATCATTAAGTCCTGCATATGCTCACTGTCTAATCTGAGTTCTGCATGCAAGTTCAAACTCACAATCTTATCAGAAAAGGTGTAGATAAGAAGTACAAGGATGCTTTAAGGTATGGAATAGTTTGCATTCAGGGAGACTAAATAGACTCAGATTTTCTAGCCTGCAAAGGAGACTGCTGAAGGAGAAAGTGGGAGAGGTCCACAGCTTCATAAGGGTAAGAAAAAGGTTCTTCTTTGTCTTTCCTCTGCTTTCGTCTCTCAAAACTCGATTTCTGCTGATAAGTTCAAAACAAAAGATCTATTTTCACCCAATGCATACTAAAAAATGGAACTCATTTCAACAAGAAAGTAATTAGACTGTATCAAATTTAAAAAAAGAAAGTCTGTCAGAGCATTTTAAAAGGACAGATACAACCTTTGGCTCAGAAAGTCTCCCAGGCATGCATATGTAGAAGAATGAAGGTATATCTTTGAAAGTATGCTTATACTCACAGATTTTCTAGGCATCTCCTATTAGCCAGTGACATAGATAAGATACAAGACTTGATAGACTTCTGTCAGACCCACTATGTTCTTCATGCCACTGTCCTGGATATATTACTGAAGAGGTAATAACCCTTAGCACTCTTAAAGCATCTAAGTTCATCCAAGTCAGATTTGAATTGCATCAAAGGAATAGGTTTTATGCTTTAACACTTTTGTTCTCTTCTTCACTGAAAGACACGAAAGATCTGCTCATTATTAAGGAGAACATCAACCATCTTTAACATTTGGACACTGTCCCACACGACATCCTTGTCTTTAAATTGGAAAGACATCAAATTGAAGGATGGACCAATCAGTGGATAAAAAACTGACGGGATGGCTGCATGCAAAGAGTTGTGGTCAATGGCTCAATGTCCATCTGGAGACCAGTAACAAGTGGTGTCCCTCAGGGATTGGTGTTGGGACCGGTCTTGTTCAATATCTTTGATGGTGACATGGACAGTGGGATTGAGTGTGCCCTCAGCAAGTTTGCCAATGACACCAAGCTGTGTGGTTCAGTTGATACGCTGGAAGGAAGGAATGCCATCCAGAGGGACCTTGACATGCTTGTGAGGTGGGCTGATACCAAGCTTATGAAGTTTAACCATGCCAAGTGCAAGGTCCTACACCTGGGTGGGAGCAATCCCAAGCACAGCTACAGGTTGGGCAGAGAAGAGATTCAGAGCAGCCCTGCGGAGAAGGACTTGGGGATGTTGGTTGATAAGAAAATGAACATGAGCCGGCTTCAGTGTGCACTTGCAGCCCAGAAAGCCAACCGTATCCTGGGCTGCAGCAAAAGGAGGGTGATCAGCAAGTTGAAGGAGGTGATCCTGCCCCTCTACTCTGCTCTCGTGAGACCTCACTTGGAGTATTGTGTGCAGTTCTGGTGTCCTCAACATAAGAAGGACATGGAACTATTGGAACAAATCCAGAGGAGGGCCACGAGGATGATCAGGGGACTGGAGCACCTCCCGTATGAAGACAGGCTGAGAAAGTTGGGGCTGTTCAGCCTGGAGAAGAGAAGACTGCATGGAGACCTCATAGCAGCCTTCCAGTATCTGAAGGGGGCCTATAGGGATGCTGGAGAGGGACTCTTCATTAGGGATTGTAGTGATAGGACAAGGGGTAATGGGTTAAAACTTAAACAGAGGAAGTATGGATTGGATATAAGAAAGAAGTTCTTTACTGTAAGGCACTGGAATGGGTTGCCCAGGGAAGCTGTGAATGCTCCCTCTCTGGCAGTGCTCAAGGCCAGGCTGGACAGAGCCTTGGGTGACATGATTTAGTGTGAAGAGTCCCTGCCCATGGCAAGGGGGGCTGGAACTAGGTGATCTTAAGATCCTTTCCAACCCTAACTATTCTATGATTTTATGATTCTATATTATTGCCTTCATGGAAAATATGCACAGAGTTAACATGCATTTTCTTCCCTTACTTTGTAAGACCTCTCTTTGCCTTTTTATAGGTAATTAAAGAAAAAAAAGTCATTAGTAAAAGCCAAGCTGATCGGCAGTCATAGTAGCTAATTAATGTTAGCAGTTATAGTATTTAGTACTGAATGTCTTTAACTGCACATTTTTAATAGAGAAGGATTTTCAAATTTGCATGAAGCATTCATACTATATGAGCTTTGGCAGAGCTGATATTTGCATTAAAATATTTTTATTACTGTTTGTCCCAACAGGAAGCAAGTGAAAGGACTACATGTACATGAAGTAGATTGCCACCATGAGACTATACTAAGCAGTAATTTATTGTGAATAAACCCTTTCTGTTCACTCAGAAATAGTAGTTTCTAAGAATATAACAGTCTTGTATGTAATTTTCATGGACCCTGCTCAATAAACAGCATCTATTATCATGAAATGACTAATTTGTCTCGATTCCTCCAAATATGCCATTTTGTTACACTTACAGACACTATGAATTGTAGAGTGATTGTAAACTTCATTTTGGATTTGGCATTCACATAAGATAGGACAAGGGGTAACGGGTTAAAACTTAAAAAGGGGAAGTTTAGAGTGGATATAAGGAAGAAATTCTTTACTGTGAGGGTGGTGAGGCACTGGAATGGGTTGCCCAAGGAAGTTGCGAATGCTCTGTCCTTGGCGGTGTTCAAGGCCAGGTTGAACAGAGCCTTGAGTGAGATGGTTTAGTTGAGGTGTCCCTGCCCATGGCAGGGGGTTGGAGCTTGATGATCTTACGGTCCTTTCCAACCCTGACTATTCTACGATTCTATAATAATATAACTCCTTTACTGCACTAGCTGGACTAGCTTTAAGTTGCAGAAAGCCACAAAAAAAAGTTTAATAAAACACCACAGTATTTTTTCTGAAAGTCTTTCCCTACAAAGACAAAACACTATATCAATACTAGAGGCAGAATGCATGTTTTTCTCACAAAGGAATGAAGTTTGCTATTACAGGACAGCTCTTCGATTAGTCAATTAAGACACAGCAGGTTTTGAAATAATTGGAGAATAGCCAAATGCACAATGGGAGAAGGTGCCTGGAGCCTTGAAACATTGAGTTTGCATGGTGGGAAGATATTCCTTGAAGCAAAATTTACATGAGACTGCTGTTGTGCTATATAACCTTCTCAAACATATTTACCTTTCAAAAAGGGTAGTGACTGAAAAGTCCTTGAACAACACTGGTTTTGATTCATAAGACACAGATTTGCCTTAAGCTGTACCTAAGATGTGTAGTCAGAACTGTGAAACCCATGTATGCCCAAAGTGGAGACAGGAGATTACCTCTTACAAAGACAAAAATACTTGTGCAGAAGAGCAAACAAGTGTAGATGGGCACCTTCAGCAGATGTTTCATTTCCCAAGAATAAGAGTTTCCATAGCATCTGTGCAATTAAGAAATCTGGCTGAATCAGTGTTTCTAAAATAAGCAGCAGGTGATGGCGATATATTCCTGCAGGCCTAATTTATATGTAAGAGCTGATAATCTGTGTGTCATTTCTAACAAAACTATATAGATTTAAGATTGAAGATAAAGAAAACTTTAATAAATGTAATATTTTGTTTCAGCTTGAGCACTTTTTAATGCTTCAAATGAGGATGTCCTGATTTCCTCTCTGGAATAATGATGCAACATTCTTACTACCCTGCCTGGTGAATTTTTGTATTAAGATAGACTCTTTTTTTGGTATTCTTTTTTTGCATTAAAACCAATTGCTGATAAAAGAATTTCCAATGAAATTCCATACATACATATATTTTTGAGTTTATGTGCTATTATTCTTCAAGGATATCTGCAGAAATAACATTTTTATTGTATTTGTTGATGTTACATGACTTTGTGGAATAGCACTATTTCTTACAAGAGTGGAAAGACATGTTTTAAGGCTTTTTTCTTCCAATTCCTAGAATAATATTAAAATCTACTATTTCACTTGAATACGCAAATACAATATATATTTCTTTATCTAGTTCCATGTTCGAAAAAAAAATCAAAACTAGAGGAAAATAGTATCTTTTCAATGTTAAAATGTGTTTGGGAGGCAGAGTCACTGTATATCTCTGTTATCTGTATGAAAATATAGAATCACAGAATGGTTTGGGTTGGAAGGAACCTTAAAGATCATCTGATTCCAACCCCCCTGCCACAAGCAGAGACACCTTCCACTAGACCATGTCACTCGAAGTTGGAGCAACTGGTTCAACCTGCCTTGAACACTTCCAGGGATATGGCAGCCACAACTTCTTTGGGCAAGCTGTTCTAGTGTTTCACCACCCTCACAGTGAAGAATTTCTTCCTAATATCTATTCTATATCTACCATCTTTTAGTTCAAAGTTATTTCCCCCTGTCCTATCATTACTTGCTCTTATAAAAAGTCCCTCTCCAGCTCCCCTGTAGGCCCCTTTTAGGCACTGGAAGCTGCTCTAAGGTCTCTCTGGAGCCTTCTTTTTTACCAGGCTGACTAATGCCAACTCTCTCAGCCTGTTTCCATAGGAGAGGAGCTCCAGCCCTCTGATCATCTTTGTAGCCCTCTTCTGGACTCAATCCAAAAGGTCCATGTCCTTTTTATATTGCAGGACCCAGTGATGAACACAGTACTCTAGGTGGGGTCTCATAAGAATAGAGTGGGAAAATCACCTCCCCTGATTTGTTGGTCACACTTTTTATGTAGCCCAGGATAGATTTTTTTCTGGGTTGCAAGTGCACATTGCTGGCTCATGTACAATGTTTTGTCTATCAGTAACCTCAAGTCCTTCTCTGCAGATCTGCTCTTTCATCACCCAGTTGGCAGATCTGGATTTGACTCCCTGAATAATTTCTGAGTTTTAGCTAATGATCCAACACAGAATGCAGAAGATCTGAGATCCAGGACTAAAATGTAGGCCTTTACCCCACTAGCAGAATTTCAGATGAAGCAAGCTGGAAACAAACCAGTAGCTATGAATATGTAAAATGCTCAGAACACCTCCACTGCTATTATAAGACAAAGTGCATGTACTTCTGTGGGAGAACAGTGTGGCACACAGCTATCTATCATTTCTAGTATTTAAGGCTTAATGTCTGTAATGCATATTCAGCCCAATATGAATTAATTCTCAATATGAAGTATGCATGCCTTTCAGAAACATGTTACATATTTGATGTCTTTTGAAAGAAAATTTCAGTATTTATCATAGCCACCTCTGAAAAAAAACTTTAGAAACAAAACCCAAATAAATAATGCCAGTTAGCAAATTTCAGTCTCTAGTTTTTCTGTTTTGGACTTATCATCTATCCTTTAGTCTCTAAAATATGTCACATTTTTGCTTTTGATATGTTTTGGCTTTGTTTTCTAAAGAAAATAAATCATGTGCAAACATGCAATACTGGAAAACATATAAAGTTGCATTTAAAACTTACCATTCCTGGTTTATTTTACAAAATTCAAACTCTCCCATAAGTAATGTTTCCTCTTTGTCATGTATCATTTAATCTGTAAACAGCATTTCTTCATCACCTGCAACATAATCTAAAGACATTGCTTCAAAACAACTTCAATCTTCTTCAAGCTGAAAATTCTACAGCTATCAGGCCAGTTGACCACATTTCCTTAAAGCCTTCCTCAATGTATAGATTTGTGGTACATAATATATTTTTTTTCCCCATTATGACTTCTAGAACATACTTCAGACATCATTGAAAGAGCAGTGGTTATCTATACATACATCACTCTTTGCCACAGACTTGATTCTTCCTATGTGAACACAGCAGCACAGTTTTCAAAAATTCTTAATTATGTCAGATTATGCATATATAAAAAAAACATTGTGGATGGGGTTTCCCTTGCTTAACTTTAACTACCCAAGCTTAGTCATGTAATTTAAACTAGTCATCAAGGCTCCCATTTTAGAGATACATGAGTATTTCATCTAGTAGTAGTGTAATTCATCCATTTTACCTTAGATATAAACTTTATGAAGATATGTCACCTATAAATGTCATTCTCCATTGTCTAGTCAGCAAATTAATATTGGACTAGATGTCTAACTCTTATGTGGCTACCTGGCGAGATGCTAAATACCACCTCACCTTTATAACTCAGCAATATAATTAACTATGCATCCAATATGGAAAATTCAGGTCATTCTATTGCCCTATCCGGTAAACTTCATATGCTCAATTTGGATATGGGATTGACCTACTACCGTTAAAAAGTATTTTAGCACTTCTCTGGGCTCTGTGAAATTGATACGAGTAATTATTTTGATCTAATACACAAACCCTGATGACAATTTTTTTATAATTCATTTTCTTCCCAGGAATGATAAACATTCTAGCAAAAGGAATTAACACCAAAAGGCTAGGTATAATTTTCCTAAATTATAGAGGCAAAGTGATTGCTAAGTACATTAAAATTTAAAGGAGAATCCTTGCAAATCTTTATTTCCTGGGAGACCAGTACTAATAAGATTAAATTTAAAGCAATATAATTTTTTTTTTTAATTCTATGTTTAGAGTTTAAAATTGCTTTAATCTAAGTAAAACAAACATTTTTTTATATAAATAAATTACTGTTGAGAAAGAAGGAAAAGATTATTTGATGTTGTATAGTCTGATGAAGAGACTAAGTAACTAAGCAGGGAGATCTCCTTTGATAGGAAGTTGAAAGTCTGTACTAATTGTATTTTAAAATCCTTTTTTTTTCCTTGTCTATATTCTTTCAAAGAAGAAGCAGCTTTATCTCTTGTCTTCAGCTATGTGAAGGCATGCAACAGCTGTAGTCATTATTCTGAGCAATCTAACCTTTTACTATTTTAATAGAAGCAGTAGTAGTTTTGTTAAAAGTATATGTATTGTATATAATATACACACACGCACGTTTTCAGGACTATGTTGGAACAAAAACTGCATTTATAAAATGGTTCTCAGATGTAAAAGAATTCTACAGACTTTTGTGAGGGAAATTATTCCCATTTTTATTTGTAGGAATACCTTCTAATTGACTGCAAACAGAAATTCTTTACTAAATTTTATTGCTGTTACTATATAATACAGTTAGGCATTAAGACCTCTCCAATTCTGGCAAGCATATTTATTTCGGCAGAATGAAAACTGTATCAATTTCTACAGCTGAAAAAAAAAAAAAAAATCAGCAAAAAACAAAACCTTTGAAAGTCCAGGAAAAACCAGAACAGAAACACCCTGGCCATTTCTTTTGTCCATATTAATGAAACTAAATAAAATTAAACAGGGACCCAGGACGAGGAAGCAATTAACCACTGCATATCTTCTAGGGTTGCAAACAATTCCAAATCAGTCTTTATTAACAAAGGGAAAGTTAATTTTGAGTTTTATGAGGATATAAAGGCCATTCTTATGCTCACTTTGATTTTATAAATTCAATTCTATCATTCTGTATATCAATGGCTTTTTGTATAGAGAGATTCTAATCAGGTTGTTTAAGCAAGAGTTTCTTCCTCAACTTTATCTCACTATTCTTGGTTTGAAAATTATTCCATGCTGCAGAAAAGCTGCATAAATATGCTATTTGCAAAAATACTAATTTGAAATTTCCTTATGAATACGCAAGTCTTCAAGGTATTGAGGATTATAGGAAAGATACTGAGTCCTGCAGTCCAGTTAATGATAAAAGGGTGCAAACATACTGTGCTTCTTCCAGATTTGGAAGAGCTTTCCAAAATTTTTCCCCCCCTCTCCAAATTCTGTAAATATAGATGACACCATCTGACTATTGTGACATACAGTGAAAAACAGGAGGTAAAGGTAATATATTATATATTCACAGTTGATACCAGCTGTGTCTTTGCAGACTTAATGGAATTTCATGTAACAGCAGTGTCCATATAATGAATATTGTGATGTCTCAGCCTAAATGTTAGCCCTGAAATTATAATGCACATGACTTCATTGATATCTGAAGCAGCAGTGTGAGTTATTCATCTGTACAGGAAAGGAGATTTGTCTCCTTGCCAGTAGAATGTCATGGTCATTACTTTCCTATTCTGATAACCAAATGATGAAGGTTTTCAAGTAAGAACCTTACAGAGTGATACACCTAGGCATGGGGGTTAGTCATGCTTCAGATGATACACAGGAATTCATAATAATTTCACAGGTTTACACAGGATCAGTTAAGTAGGACTGTGTATTCCACTCTTCAAGGAGCTTGCACAGGCAGTAAAAAAGAAACAGACTTCCCTTTCACTGTTGAGGAGGTGGAGGTTGCCCAGCTGCTTTCTGCTTGTAACAAGACCCTTCAAAGAAAGGACTGGCTTTTTACAAGTTTTAGGTCCTTTTTTTCCACTACATTAAACAAAACATATTGTTTCTACAGCATATTATTATCAATACCTTGGAAGCTATGAAGCTGTGACTTGGTAAGGAGAAACTATCAAACTGTCTGCAAAAGGAAAAAAAACAAAACAAACCAAAACCAAATAATAATAAACCCTATTCAACTACAAAACTGAGCCTGTGGATCTGTAATTGTCGTGGTTTAAACCCAGTCAGGTAAGGACATGGGCTTCCGGGTGTAACTCGTTTTCTTGGCCGGTGGTATCGTATTCTCTTCCCTTGTTATTTTCCCTTATCATTGTTGTAGTTGATAGTAGCGGTGGTGATTTGTGTACATTGGTTGCTGGACTGTTCTTGTCTCAACCCGTAGGAGTTGCACTTTTTCGATCCTCCTCCCCGTTCCTCCGGGAGTGGGGAAGGGGAGAACCCCGGTGGGGGGGGTACACGGACCTCGATTGTTGTCAGCTCGGCACCACTCACTGGGAGTGAGTGAACAAGTTACCTGACTGGGTTTAAACCACGACAGTAATCAATATGGAAGAAGGAATTCAAAGTCCTAACTTAGTCTCAGAACTTCAGAAAGAAGCAAAGTTTTGGCAGACCCTGGGCTTAACGTTTCTAGTTGATCAGTTGGCATGTTTCTAAAGTTTCTTACATGCAGGAAAATTTCATATTTCCTTTATGTCTGCACAAATGCTACTTCTTTCTTTCTGCAAATACTTTTCTAGTCATGAAATGTGCTGGTTTCAGACTAAAGCACAAGGCCAATAACCTAGGGTCACTTATCACTTATGTGTTGAGTCACCCAATATTTTTCTTATCTCTGAACACAGATTTGGCAGGCAGAGGTGCCTAGCTTATTACTTTTTTTCGGGAAGACCGCTGTTTTTTTTTTTTTCTTTGGTTGGTTGGTTGGTTTGTTGTGTTTCTTTTTTTGTGGAGGTTACTACTAACTCTATAGTCTTTATTATTAGCTCTTGCTTGCTGAGCAGATCTTTACTCATCAGCAAAACTGCTTAGTTGAATAAGAGATGCAAGATAAAATAAAGTCTATGAACTTTTATCAATATCAAGAGACAGGTCCAAAATTTGATGGAAACAACAAAAACACTCTTATGAACGTGTTGCTATATCACATATACATCCTTTATATTTTCTAAAATGTTGATGACTTTCTCTCTTTACCTTCATAATTGCTCTCATCCTATAACTACAAATAATTTTTAATTTCTTCAAAAGCCAAATATAAATACATACAAAAGTCTCACAAATTAGTAAGAGATTCCCAACCTAAGACAAGCATTTTTTGTAAGGAGAAGAAATATTTTTTATTATGTTCAGTTACAGCTGGAAAGTGCAGACAAGCTTTTGGACTATGGATCTTTTTAAATGGGTCAGATTTAAAAAGAAAACAACAAAAAACCAAAAACAAAACTCCAATCTAAATGCAGGTTAGAAATGATTGTTCTTCTCAGAGGCAAATGTTAGGGTTAACCTAGTATAAGAAGAGACTGCTAGCAGAATGGCAGGCCTGTTTTCCTCCCCTTCTTTCCTCAGACACCCCCCTCATGCTGTTTCTAGAGATCATGTTGCTGTGTCAGTCCAGGCAAAAGCTAACAACATTTTCAGTCAACTAATATCCCATCAGGCCACAGGACTAATGAAATTTGACTCATGGCCTTATGATTAGGTATACGAGAAGCAGCAGAGGCTGCTACAGTGTGGCTTGCACCAAGACAGCATTAAGCATAATGCAAAGCTGCATTTTCAGTTTAACCTGCTTGCACTGATTGTTTTGAAAATTGAGAGGAAAAGATTCACATATCTATGAAGCAAGCAAAAAACTCCTAGACTATTAAACTCTCTAGAGTGCAGGTGAGGGGAGACAGGACACAAACAGAGAAAAAAGTATCAATAAGACATAAAAAACATCCTGGGTACTAAGACTGTGGACTCTAGTGTCCAACAGTTATGAATTTTGAGTTCCCACATTTTGAAATGCAGTTGGTAAGTTTCCTGCAAAGAAAAGGATTGACAGGTTAGGGATGACTATTTTGAAAATAATAACAACCCAGCACTACTAAATGTGTATTTCCATCTTTTCTCTGTTGGTGGTATAAACTTCTCTCACTCACTGTAGTTCTCAAGTTCACATATATCGTTTTCAATCTATGTATTTATAATACATCACTGAGTCAAAAAACCTCCTCTGGCAACCAAAGTCAGTTTCCCTGTGGAATCACAATCTACCTTTCGAAGGTTTTCCAAAATGTATTTCCAAAATGCATATATAAATAAATCTGTAGGAGGTCAGAAGAGAATGGAGATGTCAGTTTGAAGAGCGGCATAGCAGAATCAGCTGGAATAGTTTCAAGTCATTAAAAGGAAAAAAAAGTGAGACCTTCCTAAAAATGAGGCACTGCTTTTCATTTACAAGAAAAGATCCAGTTTTCACTCAAATAATCTGTCATTACATTTACATGCCAGATAGCATGTAAATCCTGTAAATCAGCATACTGAAGCCTTTCTATTTCATAAGAAAAATGAGAAAAAGAGACATGCGAATTAAAAGTTTAAAAAATCTTTTGAAGAATTTCATATTAAAACAAATTCCTAATACAAAAAAATCTTTATTTTCTATAGAAAATAGAGTTTAGATGAGTTTTTAGAATACAAGCATCACTGAAAATATTTCCACAGCAAAACTCAGCTCAAAGAATTGCTACATTTCACAGTATCACAGTATGCTAGAGATTGGAAGGGACCTCGAAAGATCATCTAGTCCAATCCCCCTGCCGGAGCAGGAACACCTAGATAATGTTACACAGGAATGCGTCCAGGCGGGTTTTGAATGTCTCCAGGGAAGGAGACTCCACAACCTCCCTGGGCAGCCTGTTCCAGTGTTCCGTCACCCTCACTGAGAAGAAGTTGCTTCTCAAGTTTAAGTGGAACCTCTTGTGTTCCAGTTTGTACCCATTACCCCTTGTCCTATCATTGCCACTGAGTAGAGCCCGGCTCCATCCTCGTGACACTCCCCCTTTATATATTTATAGACACTAATAAGGTCACCCCTCAGTCTCCTCTTCTCCAAACTATAGAGACCCAGCTCCCTCAGTCTTTCCTCATAAGGGAGATGCTCCACTCCCTTAATCATCTTCGTTGCCCTGCGCTGGACTCTCTCCAGCAGCTCCCTGTCCTTCTTGAACTGAGGGGCCCAGAACTGGACACAATATTCCAGATGCGGTCTCACCAGGGCAGAGTAGAGGGGAAGGAGGACCTCTCTCGACCTACTAACCACCCCCCTTCTAATACACCCCAGGATGCCATTGGCCTTCTTGGCCACAAGGGCACAGTGTTGGCTCATGGTCATCCTGTCGTCCACTAGGACCCCCAGGTCCCTCTCCCCTACACTGCTCTCTAACAGGTCGTTCCCCAACCTATACTGGAACCTGGGGTTGTTCCTGCCCAGATGCAGGACTCTACACTTTCCCTTGTTATATTTCATCAAGTTACTCCCTGCCCAACTCTCCAGCCTGTCCAGGTCTCGATGGATAGCAGCACAGCCTTCTGGCGTGTCAGCCACTCCTCCCAGTTTAGTGTCATCAGCAAACTTGCTGATAGTACACTCAATTCCCTCATCTAAATCATTGATGAATATATTAAATAATACCGGTCCCAGTACTGACCCTTGAGGCACTCCACTAGTTACAGGCCTCCAACTAGACTCCGCCCCATAGACTACAACTCTCTGGCTTCTCTCCTTCAGCCAGTTCACAGTCCACCTCACTACCGATCATCCAGTCCACACTTCCTCATTTTAGCCGTGAGGATGCTGTGGGAGACTGTGTCAAATGCTTTGCTGAAGTCAAGGTAGACCACATCCACCGCTCTGCCATCATCCATCCACCGTGTTATTTCCTCATAAAATTTCATGAGAATATCCATGACTTTTCATCAGTCTGGAACCATGGATTCTCCAGCATTTCTCACAAAGGTAGTGCCACTTTCAGTGCTCCCCACATATGCCTGTCCACATCGATACTAATTTTGCAACATTGTAATCTGGGTTAATTATTCCTGAATCCAGATTAAATAGAACCTAAAATACAAATTCTATTTATAATCCAATTGGTACTTGAAGTCGGCTCCCAGGGTAAATTCACAAATGCTTTTAGCAGCACAATGATGTGTCTGGGAAGGAGAGGCTTATTGCTCACACCAAAAGAAAGACATATATATACTCATCCTAAATTACCTTTGAATCAGATGTCTATATTTGTGCATGGAAAATTAACATTATTTATGGAAAAAGAAAAAAAATCTCCCAAGCTTTTATACCTGATCACATGACTCTTTTCATTAATGACTTCATGTAGTATTGACTAGACAATGCACAGATTTTAAGCACTTAAATCAGTAGTGCAATCATATTTTGACCTCTGTTGTGCTTGCAGCAGAGTTAATGGGTGAAAATAAACCAAGACTTGCCCTAGACTTATTCTATAGTCTTTTTAGCACTATTATGCAATCCTTCTATGTATTAAATTCCAACTCACTGAAACCTTGCCCCTAAACTTTTCATATGAAGACATATTAAAGTTACTATATGATCAGAAAACAATAATCTATTTTCACTTTGTTCTCAAGATAATAATTTGTTAAATTTAATTCATTTAATAGTCTTAACTTGTCTTTATTTTGTTCTGTCAAACATGATACTAATTAGCAGCATATTAATGGCATAATTGTAGTTCTACTTAACTGTCATTTAGAGCCATTATTAGATGCAAGGTGGTGTATTTGATTAACGAAGTGTATAGCTTGCGTTCAACTGACTGTGTGGATGAATAAAAGTGCAGCTGCTGTGGACTGCTACAAAACAGGACCAAGTCAGCATGATATTACAGGCCTGAAGATGGTACTGCCAGAGCCTAAGTTGGCAACATTTGCTTCTTATTTTTCAGTTATAAAGGTAACTTTTCCTACACTTCGCAACTCAGCATAAGAAAAGGATCAGTGTCCAGAATAACCTATAATAGCATATCATATTATGCATAACTCTGTATTCACATCTGGTCCATCCACCATTTCCACTGCCAGTCTACACTAAGTATGCTGCTTGTCCTGTGTAACTGCGACAGAAGTGTTTTATCTATAGCAGAATAAATACTGATATAGAGTAAGTACTGATACATGCATTTCCACAACATGACTAAAACTGAAACAGCTACTCTTAAGTAGCAACTTGCACATCTTTTCCTTAGGGAAATTTAGAGGCCTCAAAACACAGAACTGACATAAGTTAAAACTGGCTGAGGAAGTTTTATTAATTTTAATAGCATATTATTAAAGGTTATTTACTAACACAACTGCCCAAGAAATCAGTCCAATCAGCCTGAGAGATTCACTGCTATATGCCTTTAAAATAATGCCTTGCAGATGCTTGTGACTTGCTAGACCATTTGATACAAAACCATGTTCCTGCACATCTCCCTTACATGGAGATACAGAGATATAGATACAGATATATGTGTGTTTGTGTGTGTGTGTAATTTTCATCTGCTTGTCAAGCTTTCCGCTGCTTTTTTGTTGCACTTAGTAAAATGGTACCAGTGTATACGAAGTTCCATGCATTAAAAGCTAAGAATTTGTTTTGCTAAACCCTGTGAAGCACTATTTCCTCAATTATCAAACCAAAAGAAAATATCATAAAACTTGCAGGACTACATTCTTCTCAGAGCTGCCTGGGCAATTTGTATGAACTAATATGCCTTTTTGGAAGATATGTCCACAGAATTATTTCCATAAATAATGGACCTGGAAGATGCAAAATGCATGCAGTTAATGACTGGGTATTAGCATGCATTGTAGAGATTCATGTGCAAAACTACCAGGCTTTTAACTAATGGAGGCAATCTAATTATTTTTCATTGCAGCCACTTCCCAAGAAAACACTAATTTATTTTTACCCTTTTAACTCCCTTCTTCTAAAAGTTATGAGAAATAATTTGCATGCCTTCTGTTCAGGCCCTGTCAATTTGTTTCTGCACTACCTACTGTCCTAAGGTTTGGGGAATGGTGGAGTAATCCCATTTTGATCCAGTGGAAGTCTTGTAAAGTGTACTAGATATTCATGGAAAGCTCAACATGTCATTCTGAAAATAAATCAATTTACAAAACATAAAACAGGGTTCTGAAGGTTTCTCTGCTGTAAGTACATGCTGTTTCAATTTATCAGTGGAAGTAATGAACTGATTATCACAAACTGATGATTCTATGCAAGTTATATTCAGCAATACCAAGCCTTATCAGTTACACAGGACATAAATATAATATCCTTTATGTAGCTCTGGGTTTGGGTTTGTTTTTTTTCTTTTCATGCTCCCAAGACCTATCTGAGGAGGAAAAAAATAAAAGGAAAAAAGCATGCTCTTTATTAGCCTAATTAGTGAGGCTAATTACTTACACTAAGTAAACAGCACTGAAGGCAAGGTGATTTGAGTAGTAGTTCACTTGACAGCTCATGCAAGTCTACTTATTGTAGCAAATCCAGTGTAGTTTCTTCATTTTCTCACCTTTACTGTTATTTTAAATTGAATAGATTAAACTAACTTAGCCAACATGAGTTATATGCATTTATCAAGACCTAATTGAGGAACTCCGTTAACATCATTTAAGCCTAACCAGAGCTAGGTCTGTTTTAATGTGGCCATTAGTGATCAAAAAGATCCTCCAGAACACCAAAAATCCCCAGCCATTTGCTGAAAACAAACAAATAAATGACAACAATAACAATCCCCCCAAACAAACAAATAAAAAAGGGAAGTGGGAAAGAGAGAAAAGAAAATGTAAAATCTGACAACTAACCAGAAAAGGACCCTGAAACAGAAATATTTGACCTTTCAGACTGTTGTGATGAGGAGTGTTCCTGCGAAAGGATCATCCCCTACTTACTTCCCTGTCATCCCATCTGTCCTATTTCTACACAATGCCACCTTCTGAGAGACCAGAAATCTTCAGTCTGACCAGCACAGACATTTTTGCAAATCAATTGTCTGCAGTCATAATAATCAACAGAAATTTTTTTTTTTTTAGATTAGGACTTTTTGCTTTAAGATGAAAACTTTTTGCTAAACCATACACTATTATGAACCACTGCAGCCCAAAAAAGGAATCGAGCAAGTCAATGAAGAATCTAGGAAAATTCAATTAAGACAATAAAAAATCCTAATTATAACGCCTGTGAGTTTGCACAGTGCTTAAAATTTAATCATATCTCCTTCCCTGACACCAAAAGATGCATCAGTGTGCATTCCCAGAAGGTCAGCCACCTTCAGTGGAAACAGCATCTGAACAGCTAAGGTTTTGGGGGATTTACAGACTAAAAACCACAGCTGGACCTGATTTGCCTACTTTAAACATGCCTCCCACACACTGATAGCACTAAGCTCAGCCCAAAGCACGGTAATCACAGTCACTTTATATCTCAGTGCCGTTGGGTATTTGCATAATAGCCTATTGGTTATAACACTCAGACTATGTGGGAGGCCTGAGTCCCACTCTTACCTCAACCTGACATGATTTAAATATAGATTTTTCATTCCTCAGCCACTATCCTCTAAAATAGTTATTCTATTTTTATTCAAAAAAGGACTACTGCTCACCCACTGCAGGTCACCCACTGCAGAGCCAAAACTCCAAACAAGCCACAGAGAACCTGACTCTGCAGCCACAGGAAACCTGAGTTTCACCTTGGAGAATCACCCTAAGAATGAGGAAGCCTAAATTTAATTTCTGGGGGTTAGGTAATGTGAAAGATTTGCATATTGTTGTGGTTTAACCTGAAACCATGACACATATTTTGATGGATACAGGATAAAAATCAAAATTGATGAAAACATTTAAACAGAAGAACAGGGTTTGGTACCCAGAGTCTGTCTCATCTTTGAGAAGCCCTCTGACACAGATTTAATCAGCAGATGCATAAACTCCTTGGTATCAATGTATCACAATGGTGGTATATCACCGCTGCACTATATAGCTAATTTACAATATTTTATCTCACACTGCTCTTTATACAATGAACTGTTCCATTATCCTTGACCTAGAGTGCTCTAACAAATCAGATAAAAGACTCTTCTTTTTATATTTTTTCCCCAGACATTATAAAAGCCAATAATTTTAATGGCTATGAAAGTTCTGGGGTTTGATTTTTCAATTATTTTTGCTTCCTAAGTTATCTCAGAAGAATTTATATATAACATACATGGTCATAAAGAGTAAGAAAAGAACAAAACTGGGGAGAATGCTGCAATTAGCAAATATTGTGGTTTTTTTTCATTAGCAGGAAATAATTCTTCAAGGGAGCATTGTGAAGAGAACATATTTGGCTCAGTACATAAATGCATTTAATGAACTCCGCCATGGATTTTATGACTAATACGTTAAACATCTTTCAGGTGACCTTGATTTAACTGTATAATTTCCTATTATTCATAAGTTACCATAAAGCAATATTCTTGGTGAGTCAGAAATTTCCTATATTAAATTCCAGGGTAAAATGTGGATCTGTAAATATTGAATCACTGTTTATATGCAGGTTTTTTTCCAGATCTGCAGTTTGTGAATAGTTATCTCATAAAATGTTCAACTTTTAAGTCATGGAGTGATGCATCTTTTTATAGTACCGTACTTTATACAAGAGTAGAAACATCATAAGCTCCATAAAATTAGGTGCTTTGCTCCTCTTTTGCAACTTGTCTGAGTCAAACAGCACTGTAAAGCAGCTCTGTGGAAACGGACCTGGGTGTCCTAGTGGCTAGCAAGGTCAACGTGTCAATATGTGTAAGGGAGGGGTGAGGGGAAGGTGTTTTTAAAATTTGGTTTTATTTTCATTATCCTACTAATTTGAATGGTAACAAATTAAACTCATTTCCCCAAGTTGAGTCTGCTTTGCCCACGTTCAATGAGTGAACGTGTGCTGCTGTGACAAAGAAAGCGAACAGGATGCTGGGTTACATCAAGGGCATCACCAGTGGGGATAAAGAAGTCATTATTCCACTTTACTCAGTCAGTAGTTAGGCTTTACTGTAGTCAGGCCACAACTGGAATACTGTGCTCAGTTTTGGTTTCTGCTATATAGGAAAGATGTGGACAGGTAGAAGGGCCAAAAAGATCAAAGGACTGGGAAGCCTGCTATATGAGGAAAGGCTGAGAGAATGGGGTTTGTTCAGCCTTGAGGAAAGAAGGCCCATAAGAGACTTATCACCATGTTCTTCAAAGAAGATGGAGACTCCTTTTTTACAAGAAGTCCCATGAAAAGATAAGGCACGATGAGCACAAGTTGCTCTTGGTGAGATTCCAATTGTGCAAAAAATTTTCCACAATGAGAACAATCAGCCATTGGAATGATCTCCGCAGGGAAGTGGTGGGATCCCCAACACTGGACACTTTTAAGATTCAGCTGGACTGAGTGCCGGGACATCCTTTCCAACCTGGTATTCTATGATTCCATGGTGGGTCTCCACAAGTGAATAAATATTGTTTTGATTGAGAAAAAGACTAAAAATGTCCAATTTTTGATTTCCTGAATCCTGATAGAACCATTTAAATCCTTATATAGCTATTAAATCCCATCAAATCCTGATAGAACTATTTAAAATGCAGCAAATTATAATATGCATTTTTAATGATACTGAGAGGATAGAGATTCCCTTATTCCTTATTTTTTTAAATAATATTTTTATGTGTGCTGTAACACATTTCCAAGCCACTTTTACATTTGTCTTCTTATTGACACCTTACTGATTTTATGGATGAAGACTGACCCTAGGTATGCTCACCTGAAATCAGCAGATATTACAGGTCATTCTGTGCGTTATTCCTAACAGATAAAAACTGACTTCAAGGGAATTACTTGAAAATATAGTGGATTTTTTTCCTTTTTCCATAGGCTTACATCAAGAAAAGCAGCAAATATGTAAGGAAGTCTTCAATCTTCCCAATAAGGAGAAGACAGTGAAGAAGAAGTTGCCTGTGTAGGAATTTGGCATCACATATGGCAGAACCTTTTAAACTGACAGATGAAACTTAAAAATATGACACAGACTTGAAAACTCTGCAATGATAGATAGCCTTCAGGGTAAGTTTCACTTCCAGATGTTACTATGTTTTAGCTGAAATTATTCTTAAGTATTCTTTTATGTATTCCTCTAGGAGACACATTACGCCACTTGAGCTTAATGCTGGGAATTTACCTATACAAGATTGGAAATGTTTGCTGTTTTTTTTATGTATCAGAACTATCTTGCTATGTTTATCTCTTTTGATGGGAGAAACTTCATCCCATGTTAGATGGTATATTCCCTGCAGCTGTTATCAGGTCCTAAAAGAAAATTCTGGTCAACTTCTGTACTGGATTTACATGGCAAGGTTTTGGTAGCAGGGGGGCTACAAGTGTGGCTTCAGTGAGAAGCTACTAGAAGCTTCCCCTGTGTGCAACAGAGCCAACACCAGCTGGCTCCAAGATGGACACATCACCAGCCAAGGCCGAGCCCACCAGTGCTTCTGGGATAACATTTAAGAAGGGGAAAAAGTAACTGTAAAGGAGCAATTGCATCTGGAGACAGGAGCGAGAGTATGTGAGAGGAACAAATCTACAGACATGAAGGAGAGTCAAGAAGGAGGGGAGGAGGTGCTGCAGTCCATAGTGCAGCCCATGGTGAGGCAGGCTCTCCCCCTGCAGCCTATGGAAGTCCACAATGGAGCAGATTTCCACCTGCAGCCCATGGAGAAGTTGCCAGTGGAAGGAGCTCCCGAAGGAGCTGTGACACTGTAGGAAGCCTGCGCTGGAGCAGTCTCCTGGCAGGCCCTGTGGCCCCATAGAGAGGAGCCCATGCTGGAGCAGGGGAAGTCTGTGAAGAGTCTTTCCCCTGAGGAGGAAGGACTGACAGGGACAATGTGTGATGAACTGATCACAGCCCCCATTCACCTCCTCCCTGCGCTGCTGGAGGGGAAGAGATTGAGAATCTGGGAGGCAAGTTAAGGCTGAGAAGAAGAGAGGGGTGGGGTGAAGGTTTTTTTTAAGATATGGTTTTCTTTCTCATTATCCTATGATTCAATTGGTAATAAATTAAACTCATTTCCCCAGCGTGAGTTTGTTTTGCCCGTGACAGTAATTGTTGAGTGATGTCTTGCTGTCCTTATCTCAACCCAGGAGTCTTTTGATGTATTTTCTCTCCCCTGTCCCGCTGAGGAAGGCAGTGATAGAGAAGCTTTGGTGGGCATCTGGTCAGAGTCAGCCCACCAGAGCTTCAGTTAGCCTGAAGATAGCTGATGAAACAATTCATCCAGAATCTAACTGGGGATATTTTTAAGAGGATTTTTCATACACCATTTTATTGTGGATGTATTTTCCATGGAATGCTGGATTTTAAATACACATTGTAAAAAAAATAGAAAACCAGATCAGGCTAATTTATGAGAGAGAATTCTGACAATTTCTGCTAAACAAACTGTCCACCTGCAACTTAAACATAAAGACAGTAAAACTGTTTCTACTGTCAGTTATTAGGTCACAATTTTCGGTTAAATGGAGTTTTAGTCTGAATTAATACAGAAATTCATGTAGCCTTAAGATTCCACATAGAAAGAACACAAATAATGTTATTAATCTTTTCAAATTCAGTAATATAAACTATGCAAATTTTTCTATATTTCAAAGTCTTAAAATAATTCTGCTGATACAGGCTGCAGATACAGAAAGTGATGATAAAAAAAGTCCTTTTGTTCCCCAGTAAAGGACTTAAGGAAAATATGAATTCATTCCTTTAGAATGATATTTTCTAGAAGTGCATCATAATTTCAGTCTTAGATCTTTTCCATTTCTTAAATTTGGACCAGCAAGTGTAAAAAGCTGTTCTACTAATGTACATGATGTCCTGTCACCTTTGAATAAATACACTGTAAGTCTTCATTTCAGGTCACCATATCACACCTATCTCATTAATGAGGACAGCTACATAATAAAATCAGGAAAATTAGAAATGTTCCTGAAGTACATATATGAAACATTGAAAGGTCCTACGCACTTTCAGTGTTGCTAAGGAACCATAATATTTATACCTACTATCTCAGACTTAAAGCCAGATTTTGGGAAAGCCTTTTGAGGCTTTAAGCAGGTAATTATTATTTAATAAAAAGTTGAGTGTAAAACATTTCAGTTTATCACTTAAGGGAATAAAATAAAACCAAGGAGCAGCTGCTCTCATAGTTGCAACTTCACTGGCTATTTTTTTCTTCAAAATCTAAAATATTTATATAAGGATTATATGCTTTCCTTTTCACAAATGTACAAAAAGAAAGGCCAGCTTTATTGTGATTGTCTTGCTTTTTATGTTTTAAAAAGACATACACTTTTTTGTCCTGACTTTTTTCAATGAATCACAAGCAAATACAGTTGAACTAACAAAGCTCTAATCACAGATGCAAGTAGCAGACATTACTTGTACAAAGGACATTGTCAAGCTGTGTTACAGCCAGTTTTAGAGGCTTTAGCATCACTGTGTTTGGTTTAGTCCCATCTAACACAGACAGCCTTAAAGTTATGTATTTGATCAAGAAAGATCTTTAGGCTTTTCTATTTAGACAATAAAAAGAGAGAATGTATTAGATGAGTCTGGGTAGTCAAATTTTACAGGAAAAAAATGTGAACCTAGGATAAAGGAATTTGTAAAGTAAATGGATGTATGAAATACAGAGGTCAGAGCATCATGATCTTTCATTGGATTTGTATTTTGTACCAAAATAAAAAAAAAAAAAAAAAGAAAACAGCCTAACTTGGGAGAGAAGTTGAACTCCAGCAAGGGTTAATAGCTTTGGAGCATATGTAGAGGTTATGTGTCTCTCTGTAAGAAAAGGACATCAGTCCTCCATGAACATTTGCCTAACTAACTTCTCAACTCTTCCCAGAGACTACGTTAGGGAGCCCTTCACTCAGTGTGCTCCATATTCTGGGCTACATCCCTGCCTACCCACTGATCTACATCTGCACTGCAGTGTCTGGGTGCCTGGCATAAGCTGCTGCCTCCAGGACAGCCATGTCCCAACACTATATGCTCTGACACAACTCGTACTATCCCTAGCAGTGAAAGCACACCATGCCATGTAGTATTTATCACTGGTTTATGCTGGACCCATTACAGAAAGAATGCTGTTACGAATACATATTTCCATACCACAACCAGGTTAATTTTTAGAGTATGGTTTTGACTTGGATTATAACCAACATAAATGTTCCTTTGATTTCAACAAGTCTGTCTCAGGCAGGATAAGACTAATGATCAGAAATGGCCAATCAGGAGATTAATACTAAGAGACAAAAGTGCTAACAAGAACATACAATGTTCATAAAGAAACTTGTTTATGCTACAAATCACAATTCCACTGAATATGCATTGGTTTAAAGATAAGCAATCACGTCTTCTTGTGTGCTTTCCACCTCTCCATTATAAATATTTTCACTACTCAAAGTTTTTATAAAATTTTTTTTCCATTAGGCAACGTTACAACATCCTTGAGAACAACAACTGTCTTTCAACATGTGCTTTCCAATTCTCTCACAGCAGTTATTGAGCTTTCAGTAACATCTCTGCCATGCATGAGTCTGTGCAAGTTTTCTGAGAGAAAAATTATAGTATGGGCAGTTCTGGAGTTCTTAAACTAAAGCTGAAATCCTTGCCAGGTAACTACATTTCAGCACATAAACATGAGACAGATCCTTGCTGCTGTTCATCAGAGATGAACATGCATATAGCAGCTAGCAAAAGAGAGAGACAATCAAAACCTGGAACATATATGAAAATAGGCATAGACGCTCCCCAAATTATTCCCCAAAAATCTGCTTGACTAATTAGAAGCACTGAGTAGAAGAAACCAGGGACATAGAAGAACTGGTTATTTATCTAGAATTATCTATTGAAATACACAGCTAATCTGCCAGTGCTGAATTCATGAAAGACACATTCTGTTGACCACTTTAAGCCATTGTGACTCACTTAAAAATAGTTTCACTGCTTCTAATCAGGCATAAGAAAAACTATAGGTTCTAAATGCTCCAAAAAAAAAAAAACACAAAACCCCACTGAATTATAGATAGAAAATGCAGCACAGTCCACCACAGAAATAATGGTGATCATTATCTTCAAGTAGAGACCCCTAAACTTGGTATAAAGGTACTGCTGTCTAACAACATGACTGCTTGTCAGCTCATTGTACCTCTGCTATTATCAGTCCTTCCCAGTAAGATTACATTTTCATTCACACCTCAGAGAAGTCTCTCTCCTTTGGTAGGCAGAAAGCTTCTTCAGCTCTCCTCCATTGCTTTTCCTTCTTTCTAGTCTCCCTACAACAAATAATTCTGTCCTAATACTGCAAGTAGGCTAATTAAACTTTGCTTTTCTATTTGCATTACTTTGTTCTGCTACCAGCCACTGCCTGTGTCCAAATGCATTTTCTGCTTTGTAGACATCAGCCAAGGCTATACCTCAACAGCTACAGGTATGTATTCAGGGAATGAGAAAGACAAACACAAAAAACTAACGTACAACTCCATCCTTCTATTACAAACTTTGATAGTCTGTGACAATGCCGGCTCATGCTTTATTACTTGGATTTCCTAACAGCAGCTTACAGACCCTCACCAGGATATGCCACTGTGAATGATAGGATTTCAGCATGCTAAGGTGGCATGACAACTCTTTAACCACAAGAAGACGATAGAATTGTATGTTAATACAAATGTTACTCAACCAAATTTTTGCTGATGTGAATTTAAGAATTTCCAAATTGGGTTTATGTGGAAAATGGTCTTCAAGGAATAAAGCTGAGCCTTTCAGTGAATCACCTGCGTTAAAGACTTTAATAAGTAGTTCATTCAAGAAAATGCATGCACAATCAGGCTTTTTATACTCTTAGTATATGAATTCTATGTAAATTAGCAACTGAGTTTTCAGACTTCTTTTCTTGATTTCATGTCTTTATCTCAAGGAACCTTACCAAACTACATTGTTGGGGATTGTATTCCTAAGGTTGTTTTCATATTAATTCTACTTTTTGACAATATTGAAAATGTGTTTTTTGTTCCACAATCCAGTATTTGAAATATTTCCTTTCAAGAGAATCTGAAAAATTATTAATAGAACATTAATAGAACAACCACTTATCTGGAATAGGCAGAATTCATTAAATCAGGAATGCTGACATTGATGTATGCTGCCAATAAAGAGCCTAGTCTACCTGCCTGAAAGAAGACAAACATACGCAATACCTCCATTTTCTTTTCCTACATGGAAACAGCCAGATGACATGTGGCATGTTTTGTACATTTAAAACCCAAAAGGAGAAAACCAGCGTATGCTGGTTTGCTTCTGTTTGGAAGCACAGCAAGAACCCCATCTCTGACAAAAATTAAAACATCACAAGTTTAATTCTGCGTGTTTACCTCTCAGGTAAGGCATGCAGAAATAAATTTCTAATCTCTGCCACAATGCTTCCTCATACACACTATTTGGGAAATTAACTCCTGTTTTGAAAGGCTGTAAATGCGTAAATATTGATACAAAATTCTCTTTCTAACGCTTAGTTCTACTTTACCTTCTATGCCCTCTGCCACAAATAGAAATATCATTTTGTCACCTAACATCAATTGGCTTGAGGATCAATATTGAACTGCAATTTTTCTTTCAGAGATGAATAGGAATATTTATCATCCATGAACTTCATGAAGATGATGCAATGTCATACAGAAATAGCCATCTACACATTAAAAATGTTTTAATACTGCTTTGAACTCTTATTTGAGAAACTTCAAATATAAAGATATAAATTAGTAAATTAGGAAAGAAAAGAATAGATCTTGTGAAGCGTACTTATCAAATAGTACACTATACTGGTTTGGGCTGAGATATAGTTATTTTTCATAGTAGCTCCTACAGTGCTGTGGTTTAGTTTTGCGGCCAAAACAGTGTTGATAACACAGAGATGTTTTAGTTATTGCTGAGCAGTGCTTGTACAGTGTCAAGGCTGCCTCTGTTTCTCATACTGCCCTGCCAGTGAGCTGGCTGGAGGTGCACAAGTTGCTGGGAAGGGAAACAACTGGGACAGCTGATACAAACTGACTGAAATGATATTCCATACCATCACCCATGGTCAGCAATAAGAGCTGTGGGAAGAAGGAAGAAGGGGAAATGTTCAGAGCAATGGTGTTCATCTTACTGAGTCACTGTAAACTTGTGATGGATCTCTGCTCTACTGGAGATGGCTAAACACCTGCCTATCCATGAGGAGCAGTGAATGAATTCCTTGTTTTGCTTTGCTTGTGCACACAGCTTTTGCTTTACCTATGAAACTGTCTTTACCTCAACCCACAAGTTGTCTCACCTTTCTCCTTCCGATTCTCTCCTTTATCCCACTGAAGCAAGCAGCTGGGTGGAATTAAAGCATGAACACAAAAAGATTTTATTTGCTTCATGTTTGAGCATGTGCAGCTTTTCTAATGACATCAGTCTCTGGAGAGTTTGATATGCTTATAAGTATGCCCAATTTTTTTTTTCATACTGCTAAAGTGATTACATAACTGACCTGAGTAATTCCCTCAAAGTTATGAAGTGTTAGGGAAAAGACCGCAAGACAAATTCCTCTATCCCAGAAAAAATTTAAATAATAATCAAAATATGCACTACTCACTTGAACACAACAATTCTTACCCACATTTCAGAAAAACAGCTCCAGATATCCTTTTTAAGTAATGGAAGATATACCACATGATATAACAAAACAGCTTTAGAAAGTGTTTTCTTGAATACTCATAAAAATATTTGGAAATTAAACTGACTACAAGGCAGTGTTTCGGCAACTTCTTTCTCCCCTTACAAAATCTGGACAAATATTTCCATTTTTCCTTTTTTTTTTTTTTCCCCAGTTTTGTTACTCTTAGCATCATTATTGTGACAGTAAAATCTTATTTAGAAAATCAATTTCAGACATCTTTCTAAAAACACATGTTAGCAATTTTTCTTTTCTATTTATAGATGAGAATTCAGTTCAGATACTTGATCAATTTCATTTAAAGAACTCAAGTTATGCATGGAGCTGTCCCTGACATGTTACACTTTGATATTTATGTCTGTTTCTACAATTCAAAGCACTTTCTTAGAAAGTGCATTATAAATCTAAAAAAGATTAACTGACATTGATTTTGGAAACAGCCTTTTAGCCTTCTTCCACTATACCTAATTGAGCAAGTATGTAACTTTACAAATATTTTACCATGTTTTATTATATAAATTATGCACGTATTAAGTGTTATAAAGAGAAGCCCAAACAGATATAATGTAAAAAGATACTTAAGTTTAGAATGAAATCCATGGGGTTTTGTTCTGATTTACATATGAAATCCTTGGACAAAAAAAGAATGCTAGAAAAATTCTTCGCTATGAGGGCAGTGAGGCACTGGAAGAGATTGCCCAGAGAAACTGTGGCTACCTCATCTCTAGAAATGTTCAAGGCAAGGCTGGATGGGGCTTTGAGCAACCTGGTCTAGTGGAAGGTGTCCCTATTTGTGGCAAGGGGGTTGGAACTAGAGGATCTCTAAGGTACTTCAAACCAAAATGATTTTATGATTCTATAAAAATTACAAGGAGGAGAGGTAGAATTTCTAGTGCTATTGGTATACCAGTAAATATTAAAGATACCTACTTAGAAAATGAAAAAGATACCTACTTAGCAAATGAAAAATGTTATCATACCACCTTCTCCTCCAATCGGAAATATAGACTGTAAGACCTCTTTAATATAAGGCCTCCCGGAAAGGCTTATGACTCCTAACTGGTGAGATATTAAAAATGCCTAACATCTCAGAGCTGGGTTTTGATGTGTTTTGCTATGTTTTCTTCACAAGAAAGGCTGACATCTACACTAGCTTCTTTAAGTTTTACCAAAGAAATCAAGAGGAAAACCACAAAAATTATTTTTACACGTGTTTACCTTATAGGTAAACAATGTTATAAAAAGGCTGAACTATTCATTCATGTCTAACCAACAAGGTAAGTTATAGCTAGAATAGTGAGAAGAGCTACTTTTAAACTGTACTTCAAAAACTCTCTACTGCAGCTGAAAAAAGGAGTTTGCAAAGATGAAGATAAAAGATAAGACCTGTGGCTGCATGGTTAAAGAAGAAGTTTTCCTTTTTTGTTTTTATTGTTCTACGACCAGAAGAGACTTTCCAACAGGTATTTACATAAATTAAAGTATTTTTAAAAGCCCTTTGTATTTTGTAGCAAATGTAATTCCCTGCTTGATTTTTGTGTCAGTGCTTTGTCCAATCATTATTTACTTCCCTTTTATTTAGGTAATTCAAAATTTTGTGACACTATCCTCTAAGCACAGGCAGTGGAACAGTCCAGGTAAAAGCCCTTTCTCCTTCCCCTTCCACCCAGAAGTTTTCATTCTGTTTTGCTTAAGGAGTTTGTGTGTGCAATCTTACAAAATAGAAAGAAAGAAAGAAAGAAAAAAAATGTGCAGGGTTGAGGGGGGAAACTAGTAAGAAGGAAAACTCTAACTTTGCCATTCAAGAACCATAACATGGAACTACATTTTAAGTGACAAAAGAATTACTGTATATATTAAACAAATTATGCTGCATTTTTTCTTATGACTAACAACATTTTCACTGTCTAGCAAGATCCAAGTCAATCTGGTTTAAGGAATGCTATGAAGTCCTGAAGTATCAACTTAGTATACGTGGAACTGGCATCACAAGCTCTTGCTCCAAAACTTCTGAGGTTACTAAAATATCAGATAGGAAAAAAGAAAGGCAGAAATAAACAATACAGTCTGAGGTAGAAACTGATTTTTCTGGTCTTTGATTTGAACATAATATATGTTACAAATTATTCACACTATTGGAGGGAATTTAGGTGCTAATTAATGGCATATAGGACATTAAAGCAAATATAGCAGAGATACAGGCCCTTTGAGATGCGCTTAATCTTGCTAACAGTGTACTTGTGTAGGAACACAATGTCCCCATGACCATTTGCACTTCCAGTCTCATCTAAAAGCTTAAAACCACACTTCCCATTTTATTTAACTGTAAGTAAAAACTCTTTGGCTATGTTTGCTAAAAGCATGTAAATGTAAATAAATTTAACTAAATGAACAGCAAGATCTACAACTGACAGCTGACAATATTGGGAGCAAAAAAAGAAGCAAGAAGCCTTTTAAAACCGCTTTCTTATTTTTTAAAAGAGAGTTTTGATCTACTGATTAATTGTTTTTTATGATCATGTTATTGTTACTTTTGAACTTACAAGCATAGATGTGGTAGGCTAGTTTGACAAATAAACTAATAATGTTATCAGATAATAATTTTTTAACATTCAGAATGCAAAAGAAGATTGAACGAAAAGAACGCAGAGTTAAGAATAATATTGAAGATATATTACTAGTAATTCAGATCAAAATAGGAAATGGAATGTCTTTATTTTAATATTGTCTATTTTAATTTGTTTTAAAGGTCCCAGTTGGTGTGTATTTGTGACAAAACAAAATGAATATACACAGATGAAATACATGAAAGAACATTACAGTCAAAAATCAGCAAGCTTGGCTACTCAAGTGCAAAAATACTGTATCCATAGGCTGAAATAAAGCATAGAAAATGCATTTTAAAATGTATTTACATATAAAAAGTCTTTGTGGAAAACAAATAAGGGAATGGAATAACATTCAACAGAAGCATTTTCTTTGTTCAGGGCTTATAGAAAAAAAAAGAAAAGAGCTAAGAATTTGCAAAAAGCAAATCAAAAGCACTGTTAGCTTCACCTTTGAAAAGCAGGAAAGGATACAAGAACGCTGTAACCCAGAAAAGGATATTTAAATATAACAATAGTGTGGCATAGCTCCTTGGTCTTAGAATTTGACTGTAAGCCAAGAATACCTGAACATAAAGTAGAACACAAGCTCCTATCTTGTGTGCTTTAATCAGAAAGCTACTTCTGTCTGCCCAGTTCATTGCCTGTGAGATGATACTAACTGCATACATAGCTATGAAAAGCAATATGCAGTAATAAGCCTCATAATAATTATGGTGTCTGAATATTGGATTATTTTATAATGATTTCTTAAAGCAGGAAAATAAATGTTGGAATTCTGTTTAACTGATTGAAATTCATAATCCAGTTTTTAAACCAAATTAATTAATCCAGCTCTAATTCCCCGTTTCTTACATCACAAAATATACTCAAACTCAAGTAGAGAAGGTATAAGAAAAGCTTCTGGTAATAACAGAAAGGTTTTGTAAAAGACTTTGCACGTCAGCAATAGCAGTCTAAGAGAAGCTGTGATGTACTGCTAAAATAAACTGAAAACACAAAACGTCAGCAAAAGTAAATGGGTTTACATTCTCAATTTCTGTCTGGAATTTCAGCTGAGTTTTTGTCTCTGATAAATTTCTAACACAGTGCATCGTATGAAAGTCAGTGCTGTGTATACATTCAGAAGGACATTTCTTACCAAAAAAAGCTTCCCTCTGCTCCACATGTTAAATAGCTCTATTTATCTTGATAGTATTTGACAATTTTATCACATATGGAACCCTTTCTGTTTGTACAGATTATTTGGACTTTTTTTCCCTTTTGACTTTCTTCTCTGCAACAGCCACTCCTGGGATCAGATATAATTTATTATCTTGAGATACTGCCACAGGTCACCTTGAGGGACCAAACCCATTTTTTATTTTCACTTTTTTTTTTATAGGCTTTCTATGACTGTTGAATTACACAGCTACAGCAAACAGAAACTTCTTTCTGAAAGACTACAGACATTTTCAGTAATCCCTCTCTGAAGTAGTTTTTGAAAGAAATGGACAACTGCAAGTATGGGAAATCTCTCCAAATCTTGCCAACTGCAAGTCAAGTGTGCCCCAAGCAAGAAGTTGTCAAAGCCTTCTGGCTTTCCAACAGCCTTCCAAAAGCTATCTCTGTTCACCTTCTCGTAGACAATGTCCATATCTAGAGAATCAAGCTGTTAAACCAAGACCGAAACAATAAATTAGGTTTATCCATGTGCTTTAAGGTCTAATGTGCAGATGGGCTGTCCTGAGAATCTCACTATAATCTTCCAATGACCACAGTAAATACTACAGCTTGGTATATCAGTAAGGAGCTAAATGGACAGCAACAGGTGAAATGAAGAAGAATCCCACTTATGTCTCCAACAATAAAAGGTATTCTAGCTATAAATAAAATATAACCTACCTATAATTAAGGTAGAAGTAGTTATTGCTGTTCTACATTTTAGGCTTCAGTCATGCTTTCCATGCAGTACAGTAAATTTCAGCTAGATCAAATTTTAGCAAATTCTGAACACTGATAGTCTCTCTCATACTTCCATGGAGTCACCTATCCAGTATTATTCCAGTCAAGGAATGCTAAAATTGGTATACTAAAGAAAGCTTTCAGCCACATGGAATCCAGCTCAACTAATGAAGTTATTAAATTCTTGGTTTAGACAAGACAACAGTCTTCCTATTACTAGAGTGATTTCGTCAGAAACAGCAGTGTGGGTCCTTGATGTGTACTCCAACTTGTGAAGAGTTTTTCTTTCAGGCAGCCTTTTTTATCACATTTCATACGAGAAGAAAAGCCATCTTCAAAGACATTTTACAGAATAGCTGGCTTACCATATCCTTGCTTTTCTCTGGGAAATACTATTATAATCTATATAATGTTACTTTTTATATTTGCCTAAGTTTTCTTGACCTGCTCTGTTGCAGGCTATTAGTATGACCGTTCAATACACAACAGGGCTTTGACCTGTATAAGATGACGTAACACAACCCTGTATTTGGGCCTTTTTGCAGAATCAGCCACCTGACAAAGTAGTGTCACAGCCCTTTACTACGGCTAGTGATAAAGTATATATGGCACAGTGATCACAGTGATCCTGTGATCAGGGAAAATGCAACAAAATATTGTCAAAAAACATAAGAAATTAAATTGTAAGGCTTTGGAAAAAAATAATATCTGACATTGAGATTCACACAAGAAGATATAATTTGCACAAATGGAAATGTTTACAGAAGATGGAATTCATCAGTTTGAAACATGGCCTGCCACTTAATATGACACTAAGTTTTCATGGCATATGGCACATTCAGGTAGATATGGAGATGCACCACACCATAAATATCATTTCTTATTGTATTGTGGGATTGGGTTTCTAATACAGCCATTGGGCAGTTTCAGAAATAGAAAGTTTTGACTGACAAATATAAGGCAACAGGGGACATGTCAACCCCTGATCACTGGTATTCCTCAACAAGGTTCTGAACTGGATTGTACACATGCATCTGTCTAGATGTACTATGGAAGTCATGCAACCACAGGACATTTCATAGAACTGCAACCATTTCTTAGCCTAGGCCTATACTTCATAAATAACATTATAGAAAAGACCTTTTTGTACATGGGAGGTCTAACTGACTGAGACACCAGCCTCTTTCCAGCTTCGAAAAGTGTAGAGAGCATCAAATGAAATGGCAAGCCAACTTTACAAATGAGAAGAATTGAAGAATATGAGTAACAAAGTCAAGCAGTCTTCTCTCTTTCTGAGAAGTGCAGGCTCTCTTGAACTGGAAAGCTATTTTGTTACCTCCACATTAGGCTTTATTCAGTTCTACATGGTTGAAAAAATTCATGGGTTGGGTTCATTAAAAAAAGGATGATGCGAGTCTGCATGAGCAGATGGACTGTGCTTTTTCCCCCTGAGCTATGCTGGATATTCTATTCAGAAATCGATAAGGAAAATTAATTTATTCCCACTGCATGCAAGTGTAGATAAGACCAGCAAATTTAAATTTTAAATAAACAATGGATAAAGTAGATTCACTTGTTTTTAGAAATGAACTAGTTCCTGTGGTGGTGTTGTAAAAGTTCTGACTATATGCAGTTTCTTATTGTATATTCTATAAAAAAAGAAGGAACCTGGCAGAAGAATAACGTGAGACAGCCAATTGCTTATAGCAGTACAATGTCCTTGTCAGGAAAATAGTTATGTTTAAACCCTAACTATTCATTATACATCTAGCATTTTGAGTAGTCATTTGTTCTGCACTTTTATTGTATGAACATACAGAACAAGGAGATTAATTATAAGATAGAAAGTTCTATTTTAACAAAAACATTAGGCAAAGTTCCAAATTAGTAAGCAAACCTCCCAAGTCATCAAAAATATACAGTAACGTTCAAACACTGGCAGATTTAAATAAGGAAATTTTAATCTGAATGTTATGTTTTTCAGCAGCCTAACAGCTGTGGGGCTGCCAGGAACTTAAAGTACTAGAATATATATTTTATCTATTTATTATTAAAGATATTGTTAATCTGACCGACTAATCTGAGAAATGTCAGCTGAAATGCACACATACAAAACTAGGTTATCAGTCTCCCATTGCTGCAAACACCTGGCCACAGTAAGCATGAAAACACTCTCAGCACACTCTGAAAGTTTCAGTCCCCCCAAAATGCTCTCCCCCCAAAACAAACAAACAAAAAACCAAAACACAACAAACTGCTCTACCCTGAAGAACTGCTACAAATTACTAGTATGGGATTTCTGCCTGTTGCTCTTCTGAAGGAAACTCATCTCCTCACCTCCCTAAGTGTCTATTAGACATTTTTTGAAAAAAGAATTTACTTTGTTCACTTGACAGTCTTAGATTTCAAATTCAGTTCTAAGTGATTATACTGTAAGCTATTGCTTTCTTAAGCAAATGACAGAACTGCAAAAATCTTCTACATTAAAATGGCTTTTGTCCTGGGTTCAGCAGTAGCAGTCATGTTTCTCCTTTGTGGTAGCTGGTGCAGTGCTGTGTTTTGACTTCCAGCCTGGGAACAGTGCTGGTGATACGGATGTTTTCGGTTGTTGCCAAGTGATGCTTACCCTGACCAAGGACTTTGTGAGGCTCATGGTCTGCCAGGGAGGAGGGGAAGCCGGGAGGAAGCAGTGATGGGGCACCTGACCCAGGCTAGCCAGGGAGGTATTCCATACCACAGCACGTCATGCCCGGGGTGGGGGGTAACTGGGAGTTCCCCGGAAGGACACAGGCTTCCGGGTGGGACTCGTTTCTTGGCTGGTGGTATCGTATTCTCTTCCCTTGTTATTTTCCCTTATCATTGTTGTCGTTGGTGGTAGCAGTGGTGATTTGTGTTGTACATTGGTTCCTGGACTGTTCTTGTCTCAACCCGTAGGAGTTGCACCCTTTCGACCCTCCTCCCCGTTCCTCCGGGAGCGGGGAAGGGGAGAGCCCCGGTGGGGGGGGGGGGGGGGGGGGGGGGCGGGCCTTGATTGCTGTCAGCCCAGCACCACTCACTGGGAGTGTGTGAACAAGTTGCCTGACTGGGTTTAAACCACGACAGTTCTTTTTGGCGCCCAACGTGGGTCCAAACTTCATAATCTCTACTGAAACAAATCTAGATGAACTTTATATTTAAAATAACAAATGCTCATGTCTTCAAATGTTTTATTATTACTTTAAGTTAAAGGTAGTCATAGCTAGAATTCCTTTAAAATGAATTTTGATACATCTTTAGCCAGTATATTAATTGAACTAGCACAGACACATAGGAAAGAAGTAAGGAAACAAGGTAAGGTTCTTGCTTTCCAGAGCCCACAGTTAATTTAAGTTACAGTGAGCAAAAAGAAAGCTGTGTCCACCATTTCAATTCGAGGTCACCAGTATATATGAATAAAATTAGATAGGAGGCCATCAAAATCCTATGAGAAGGAGAAACTGAGAGAGAACTACATGAATCCGTGATTCAGGCTGACACATCAACGCTCAGAAACATGAAGTGTTGATGTAAACTGCTCACATCACTCATGTATACTGTGCAAAGGCAAATCACATTACATTTATGGCAAATATTTCACAGGTCTTGTTTAAACGTGCAGTGTTGGAGAAGGGGAGAAGGAAGAGAGACATGGAGAACATTCAGTGGGTATTCTAAATCTTGGATGAGTAGTACTAGGTCGCCATGATGATCACACCTCTGGCAGTGCCATTAGGAAGAAGTAACAACAACACACAGGAGGGCAGCACACTGTTCTAGCAAACCGGACATATGATGGTGTCTCTACTCTTATACGTTGCAGAAGGGGCTCATAGCTGCATAAGCACAGCAGTACAATGTGATACTGGTTTGCCACAGTCACACCAAAAGGAGAAGGGACTTTATAATCTAAGGGAGTAACTCATATTCATGTATTCATGTCACTTCCAATATTGTTTTAGCTCACTGTGGTAATTGGTTTGTATAGCAGTCTTGAGGCCATGTGTGGGACAAAGACTCAAACCTACTGAGGTCAAACAGTTTTAAAAGCAAGAGGAGAGTTGAAACACAGACTTAAAATGCTATGTCGGGTGATGATATGCAGGAAATACAGTTATTTGCTACCAGTAATTCATCACTTTATTTAATATGTTATATGATTAAAGTAATTTATACACAAACTTCTCTGTTTCAAAAAAACTGATTCAGGACAGTGTCTAAACCAGATATATTCAGATAAAAATATTCAGTAAGGATTTATTTATATTCTTTTACTTCCTGAAGCAACGCTAAACTTCTAAGACTGTTCTGTGCTAAGACAGACACCAGTGGATCTTTTTTAATATTGATAAAAAGTACGGTTTCTGGTACTGGCAGTTGTCAAAACAGCATCCCTATGGAAATTTCAGACTTATTATATATCCCTATTTCATCACTTTCTGAAGAATAAATGACAGTATCGGTCTTTGAAATGTGTATATAGAAGTCTGGGCCCAACAGGCTTAATTTAGCCACTGAGGAATCACAGCCCACCATTCCCTTCTGATTTTGCCTTTGACTAGTTATAACTACATTTACCATATACATTAAAATCCACAAGATGAACTCAAATGGCAAAGTGAAGAAAAAGAGTTACAATATTCTTGGAGATCACAGTAGTAACACAGGAGAAAAGAAGATTCAGTGCTAGACAATTACATTTCCTATACAGTGCATAGGAGCTATGCTGCACATACAAATTCAGTTTCCTGGCTTTATTTAAATATCCTCAGGGACATAACTGTCTCTTGTTTTCCCTTTAAAATACTTCTCTTTCTACACCTATTGGAACTAAAAATATTTATCTTGCCTAAATCAGAGTTTCAGACACAGATTTCATAAGATTCTGTTTGGAGTTGTATAAAATGATACTATGGAATCAATGTTGCCCTGCAGTTCTTCTAGGAAAAAAAACCATAAAATATATGTTTTGTTTACAACATATGCAGTTTTCTAGAAAGAGTAAAAAATTATTTCTGAACACTATTTTTCCTATTTGGTCACTGTTGAAAAGCAAATTTTATGGATTATTTCACCCACTGTCCATTACTAAGTTTTCAGATAGATAATGATAAGGCAGGGACCATTTTCAATATTTTTTATTATTATTATTTTTCTCTTTGGAACAGATTGTCTTAAAATCAGTCTGTACTAAAACTAGACTGCATCAAAATCAAGGTAACTCAGAAATATCAAGAACACAGGCTGAAAATTTCCTAGGTGAAGCTGCAATACAGTGTTCAAGCCTCACCCAGCTGGAGACAAGTGCTATATGTACCTGTTTACTAAACGAGAAGTCAAGACCAGGAGCCTTGCAAAGATACCAATCTTGAGTTGATAAAAAAATAAAACTATGTGTATTATTTGCTAATGATTTCCTAAGAATACACATTTCAGTCTTTCTCTGCAAATATGAGATCTACACCATTTGTTATGATGCAAGCTGACAGTGCAAAATAAATGTATCACTCAGAAAAGAGATGGAGTTCAAGGATAATGACCAGGAGTCAGAAGGGCTATATCAAAATTCTGAGAAATTCAAACATAGAATTTGTTTACAGTTGCACATTTTTTAAAAGGATAAATACGATGTGCAACTTTCTCACTCAGGCTGCATTATTTTGCTCCACAGCTTCCTTTCCAGTGGAGTTATCTCCTTGATACATTCTAGGGCCCTCTCACACCTGAGGATGTGAAAACAGATACTCTGAAGCCAGTTTGCAGCTACTGGCTTTTGACATACAAGACCTCTTACCAGATTGTAGGGAGCAGGAAAGACTTTTCCACACAGAACCTGCTCCTCTCTCCATGGACAACACAAGTAGGAAAGTCAGCTATGACAGTGTGACCTGTTTAATCTCCCACCACTCAAAATCCCCCATATGCCAAATCTATGCATTAAACTGTTACCTGTTATATTTCATTAGTAAAGTCAGATAATTGATTTCATCTGCTGCTTTAGTGAGGAAGTGAAATTGTTTTGTCTGCTCTGCAGTAACTGTACACAGCCCATGTCTATGGTAACACACCTGGACCTTAATTCACAAGAATCAGTGACAAACCCTCTCCTGAAAGGAAAGAAGCAGGACAATTCACTTGTTGAATTAGACACAATTGCTACTCAATTGATTATTGTTTGGGCTGATAATTTTTCTTTCCTCATGCCCAGAAGGCCCATAGACAATGTACAGCAAAACTACTGCAGACTTTAAATAAAAGGTTATAAGAAGCTCTGTAGCATCTTAGCCCTGTATTCAAAGTTTCCTCTCATTTGATTTCTGGTCATAAGGAACACCTGATGCACACTGACAGTATACCTAAGCTATATAACCACTTTCATATAGTTAATAAAACTACATAAGTATATGAAAATCACCACAATGGATCAGACATCTCTATGAAAACAGAGATTCTTCATTGTGGACTGTGCAACAACAGAGCTTGGCAAAATATAAAAGTGAGAAAAAATCCTCCACATTTTGGTATGACAACAGCAGAAGTTGCTTTTCAGATTCCTTATCAAACAGGTATGTAAGGAATAAGGGTAATTTCTTCAGGATCAGAGCATTTGTGATTTTTGAACTCTTATTAGCTCTCTGAAAATAATGGAGAATGAATGTGTAGTTCACCATATTTTCTTTCATTCACTCCAGTGCAGAAAAACATATTTGTGGGGCGCCATTTCATTTCTGCTGTCACTGTAAAACATATTTTTAGTCACTGTTAAGAGCAACACTAGCTATCCTGCATAGTACAGATGAGAAAACTTCCTGATACAGTCTCAAGAAATATACATTCAGTCTCTTGCAAGAAGCATGGCAGAATGCTTACAAAGTCCAGAAGAAGAGCTTTTAAAGTACTACTAATAGGTTTCCCAAATATGCTGCAGCCTCACTTTTCTGTTGGTGATATGTCTAAACTGCACAAACTGAATCATTGCTACCGAAAATATACAACTGGGTCTGATGCTGGCCAGCATGCCTCCAGGAGGATTTATTATCAAGGCATTCACTCTGTATATGTCACCTTACAAATCTGGGGCCAGGCTTAGAAGCAGCTCAGCACTCGTTAGTAAGTCTGTCAAGTACCGGACAACCCCAAGAGAAGCAAGTTCAGGGTTCTCAGCAGTCAGCAGTCAGAATCAGGAGAGCTGGAAAGCATAATACACATATGCTTGCATAGCCCTTGACAGAGACAGTTTGGCTCCACAAGTATCATTTTTTATGGCTTAGCAGTTATTCTTCTACACTGAGTATTGATCTCTAGAGATGTGTCTTTGCACCACAGGCCTCAGAACTCCAAACTCCATTTGTTATCCTGGGATGGATCCAAATGCAAATGCACTTTGAGAGGGCTACCTTTGATGATGACAAGTTGACATGTACAAGTAACCTGCAGTGCACTGAGAGCTGCACTAGGATATTTTTGCAGAACAAACTCAACCAATGTGAAGTTATTCAGCTGCATTTAGATGACAAGCTGCAGTGCTTCTGGGAAGGTAGTGACACCTGACACAAACAAACTCAGATCCCAGGCTGATCCAAAATAAGGCCCAAAGGACTTGGCTTAACTGTTTCATGATGCAGAGGAGTCTCAAAGTCTTTGCTGTTTATTACAAATAAACTTATTTTCAACCTAGTTTCCAAAGACATCCCCAATAAATTTATTTGATAGACAACTGTGTACTAGATCTGTACATGCAAACTCAGCTATGTATCAGATTTGAGATAAAAGCTTTGAAAAAGAATATATAGAAGTTATCTAAGAGAAAACTTACTAAAGGAGTTGCTTTTATTAGAAAAATCATTGTGCAAAAAAAAAAGAAATAATAGATTATAATAATAAAGAAGACATACCATTTTCAAAGCCACACCTGCTGCTTTATTAATTTTTATCAAAATTTCTCTCCTTATGGGAAATTTATTGGACTGCATTTTAGATTCTTTATAAGGAACACATCTTCACAGTTGGTAAATAAACCTTTTCTTATTTTGTTTCAACTAGTGCAGACTGATCACAAGAAGACAAATTGGAATTGATATTTTTGTTCCCCTTTACTTCCTAATCTAGTGTCTATCTGCTTGACAGTTAAAATCCATCTTAAGCAGAAACAACAGGATTTTCATATTAAAGATTATAAACAAAAAAAAATAACATAATTTCCTTATCTACCAGCATATTTGAAAATTCACAGAACCCCCTGAATACAATAATATTATAAGGCAAGAGCTAGCAGTACATCATGGGATTTGTTTTATCTTACGCAGTGGTACAAGTATTTATCTGAGGGAATCAACCCTCCTTCCACTAATTAACAGCAAAAATTGGTTTGAAGGGGAAAAAAAATCTTAATTTGTGTCCAAGTTAAACATACACTGTAAATTGTAGTAGTGCTTCCAATTAAATGGGATTTGCATGAACAGATTTTTCATGTGCAAGTGGCAAGGAGGAGGAAGATGTGAACCTGCAATCATCAGTTGTACAAAACAGTAACAGCTTGACCACCCAGATTTATTAGCCATCTCCTACTTTGTTGGCTGGTTTGTTCCTTCAGTATATGGGTACAGAGTGCACATAAACATCCAATAATCCAAGATTTATTAAAGCACAATAACTATCTGATGGCAGACACCAGAAACTTACTTTTAGTTCCTTTTTATTTATAGATTTGCTGTCCCATTTAGAGTCTCCTGCATCAGAATGACTGTCATCTATACAGCTATCATATAAGGCAATGGTGTAACTGTTAGATTATATACACTGAATAGTTTATCCATGCTCTCCAGCACCTGTTCTGGAGATAGAAAAAATGAGATAGTAAAACATTAATAACGTTAAAACCAGGAGGTTTGGCCTATACATGTAGGCAAAAGGAGAAGTAGAGCCACAAATTTCTGATTTTATAAATCCATACTAATACCAAATGTCCAACATTTGGCCAAGTTCTGAACTTCTCAGTGCTCTTAAATACATGGAACTTGCATAACTTGTGGCCAATAAAAAAAAAACATCATCAAGGTGTCACAGAAAAGGCACTCCCTTCCACCCCTTCCCCAAAGAATTTTCTTACAGTGATATACTGGAAAATCTTCTCATGACCTTCAAACTCTCAATCACCAAACTCCAAGGTACAAGTCAGGTTAGAACTGAGCTGCTATTACAAACTGTTTCTTCAATACCATTACATCTATGCTTCATAGAATCGGAGAATCATAGAATCCTTAGGGTTGGAAGGGACCTTAAAAATCATCTAGTTCCAACCTCCATTTCTTTTCTGTCACACTTTTCTGCCATCAAATGCATCAATACATTCCTCTATCTGTGTATCTCTGACTAGAGTAACTGCAGTATATAGACGCTTCTTAAACTCATTCACCAGGTAGTTCTACTGAAACGAATAGAAATTAAACTGTATAGGCATACTATTATATGAAAGCATGTACACAAAACTGCACTTCCAAGAGGAACACCTAATATTGATGTTGATCTTGGTCATCTCATTAAAAGGATTATCAGACACTTTTCTGGAAAAGCAGTGGTTTGAATCTGATATTTCATTAGATCACCCCATAAAGACCACAAGACAAAGCTAATTATTTAAAAATAATCTCTTATTAATCTTTGCTCACAAAACTGCAGATGAGTTATAAAATAGAAGTGGTAATAAAAACTTCCTACATATTTATTAAATTTAGAAGTCACAGACCAACTATTATACCACTCAAAATAAATCTTTCATATTAGATTTTAAAGGAAATATGTATCAATAATCACATCTTCCTGTGCATAAGTCGATCTTTCTTAACTCATACCTTGGCATTTTAACAAAGTAGAGTGATTTTCTGGATGCTGAATTTCTTTACATTATGACCTTAATCTTAGTTCTGGCCAATCCCACTGGAAATGTTTAAATTTAGCAGACAAAACAGGTCTGAAAACTTTTTTTTTTACCCACGAAAAGAGTTTTCCAGCTCTAGAATAAAAGTTTCATCCGTATGGCTTCAGAAACATACTTAAAAATAACAGACTTAAAATCTGTTATTTCCATTAAATATTTAAACATATATCATGTTTACTGTCTTCTACAAACACTGTGTTAACATGTAATATTAAAAATATGTATTCCCATAGCAGATGCTTCTGCAGTATATAATGTATTGTCACTTAGCAGTTGAACAGTTACAGCTCCGTTAATTCATTTTCTGTGTTCATACAGGAATTGCACCCTTACATTTATATATTAAAGCTATTAACTTTATGACAGCCCCACAGTTATATGGAAACTATAGCTTACATTTTGAATTTTTTAACATCCATTTCTGGTTTACCTCAAATCTTTGAAACGCATTTTTTTTAAAATGCTGCTGCTTTTACTGTCCCAAAAGCAAGGGTCAAAGGACACATGATTTTTGACTAAACAAATCATGTTTTAGGAAGCAAACCAACAGCACTGTACTATAAAAACACAGACAGGAGTTTTGTGTTTCAGTTGTCCTGTAAGACAGGTGGTTTGCCCTACTCCATTTGTCAGAGTTGATTACAAGATAGGAGCTTTTCCATGTTTTATGCTTGGATGGAGATTTTGCTGATAACAATACCCAAGGTTAATCATTTAATGGATAGTAGACAAGATTTTGCCTAGAGTGTCACTTAACTTAGAAGAGTCCACCATTAAATATTTAGTCATGTCAATTAAACAGCATTTAAATTCCAGTTAAATGCAGCTTTTTGATTTTGTTTTATTTACTTAATTAGTTACAGAAATATCATGTGTTCTGAAAAGGACCTGGGGACATTCTGGAAAACAAATTAAAAGTCAACTCCAGCAATATGAGATATTTCAGATTTGTTTTTTAATTATTTATAATATGTTTGTGTAAACTAAGTTTTCACATCAGCCACATACTCTCAAGTGCTAACTAAAGCTTTAGTTTCAGTGCTTCTCCATCAAGTACTACAGCTCAAAAACTATAGCATGTCAAATAAGCATTAAGAGTACATGCAGAGAGTTTACACTTTAACTGTTTCACTATTTCTACAAAATAACTTAAGTACCATGGCAATGACCTTTGTGAAACAAGAAACCTTCTTCAGAGCTCTTCCCAATGACAAGGGCCTTTCCTCAGATTTTACCTACTTCCTTCAAGCTCCCTCCTTCCTCTCCCCTCAGTCTCCTGCTCTGTGCATCACTCCTTTCTTTCTCATTGACAACAGCAGTCACTATTAACAAGCCATGACCTTAGTTTCTTTTTAACCATTTAAAGTGGGTTGTTTTTTTAGGGACATTGAAATTGAAACCCCTCTTGTTGTGCCTATCTCACAAGTGTACCTATCAATTATACTTTTCATTATTATTTTAAGATGCTATATGTTTTAATTTACTGATTTCAGCAGTGTTTTCAAGAACACGCTCCTGAAACCATCCTATAAAATCACAGATAACCTTACACTTCCATCTTCTCTATGTTAAAAGCAAATGACAAGAGCTAATAAGGGAAATTCAGTTTTGCTATTTTAGAGTCGTTTTTCTCCTTGGGACCAAATTCAAAATATGTATACAAGTTCTTTGCACTGACTCCAGTGAATCCCACTAGCTCTGTTTTGCAAATGTTGCTCTGTTTCACTTGCATCTGGGATTTCTCGCTTTATAAGCTATGGCTAACACATGTTCTTCTCTAAATGGGAACTGGACATGTCTTTGCTAATGACACTCAGATGCTGATTTACTCCTGCGTGAAGTTCTCTTGGCTTTTACTCAAAGCAGCTGATCCACCATCTCATGTTGCTTGGGTAGGTCCTCTGTTTGTAAAAGGTAAACAGCCCCATGGACCTCAGTGAACTCATACATACTCAGCTAGAGGAAATCCAGTGAATCCCACACAATTCACAATTATGGCTAATGCACAAGCGCCACCTATCAATACAGAAAACCTCATCGCTGGCTATAACATATAGAAGTCCCCAAAGTTTTGTCTGGTGTTTAAATAAAGTTAAACAAAAAGATGAAAATGAAGCGAGATAGACTTCTGAATCCTTCCTTTAGTGAACAGTTCCTATATTTCACATTGATATGCACAGCATTCTTCTCTATGGTTTCTGACTCTCATATCTGGAGTGTTTTGAGGGTCCATTGATCTGTACCATGACACTGAAGTTTTGCATGCAAGCAAAATGTCAGAGACCCCTACTGGCTGAAGAACAAAATTCGTCACATGGATACAGATGTTCCTGCAATGGTATATTCCAAAAGTGTAATGCACTTTTTGTGTACATTCATTTCACAGTTGTTCTGTACTGAAATAAATAAATAATATAAACAAAAGTATATGTAGATTCTTAATTTGTCTGATTTATTTTGCAGTTTGCCTCAATTTCTTTTATTTCATTAATTCAGTGTTGAGATCCAAATTGTAACAAGGCAAGACCGTAGCTAGGCAATTTAAACCTTCTAGATGTTTGAGTAAGCAATTTTTATTTCAAGTATTGTTTAATCTAAATGAATGGCAAAAAAATATTTATATTGCACTCTTGAAAAAACTCAGGTTTCAGATTTTATTTGCCGTATTTCATAACCTGCACTAAATAAAGAAACATGCAGAGAGGGACGGAGTTTACTTAGATATCAAAGTCTTTCCTGAATTTTAGGAGTTATGCAAGAGCTTTTCATAAATTTATGCTAGTGTGTCTGGTTCCCTTCTTGTGCCATTGACTAGTCAGAGAATTTAAACATTTGCTGTTTCACCAGCTAGGTGAATGCTAAAGAAGAATGGACTAAATCTTATCACAGCATTTGCTGTAAGTATTTCAGGCTTTTCAGTTCCATAGAATTTTTCATTACATTTTCTGAACACATTGTTTGTGTCTTCAGAAAAGGCAATTCTAGTCAGCCCTTCTATTGCAACTAGCATATAGATAGGCTTGTAATCTATACATAAGACATCAAGGTAGGAAAAAAGAAAAACCAAAATAGGCTGGGGGGGAGAGAAAGTTACATAATTCACACATACCTAAAAAAGCTTTTGTTTTATCTTTATCTTTTTTTTTCTTTTTTTTTTTTTTATGCAGGCCTCAGGCTACCTTTGCTTTTTAATAGTGGATGTGCAACTACAATGGGCTTTAGTTTCTTCTTTCCTTTGAATTTTGCTTTTTAAACCTCAGCGTGCACTGCCTGGAATACTTAAAGCCTTCTAACTGCAGGCTGGATGAAAAACACACTTCTTCTTTTGTTCGTGCCATGGTGTAGTCCAAGATTTGGTTTCCATGACTTCAGCACTTCCTCCATTTCTGTATTTCTGTGACAGCTAGTGATAAAATTTGCATTGATTTCAGAGACAAATTTCAACCAAAACAGTATACTTTCACGAATGCCACTCTGGCTGCCTGAAGACATTAATCAGAATTTACATAGTCTCATTAGAGATGTGGGGATTCTGCTCTGAAATTGGCAGGTTAGGCTGGTTGCTGACTAACAGTCAAATTCATCCAAAAATATCCAACAGGATATACAAGGCAGAGGAGTTGGATATTTCTTTCAAAAGCAAATTATTTTTCAGTTAAGGATTTTTCTTTACATTTCTCAAGTGCAAATGTAACAAAATGCAATGTACAAATAAATAACAAAACCACTGACTTACTTAGCAGCAAAGGTACTGAGAATTTGAAATTTTGGTTTACAGATTTTTTTTTTTTTTTGAGAATTTGTACTGCAAAAATCATTCCCATATAGTGAAAATTCACTGGGCTTATGAAAAGGAACACCAGAAGTTTACCTAAAATATACATATGATCACAGAATCATAAAATACTTAGGGTTGGAAAGGACCTTAAGACCATCTAGTTCCAACACAGATTCTATTATATATGCCAGAAAAAAATATATTAGCTGATTCAGATAGGGTGCAATTGAGAGCTGGAGGTGTTCTGGGCCAGCCCATGAGAATAAAGCAGAAAGCTTCAGTGAGCAACAGTGCACACCATCAGTCAAACAGTAAAGTAATATGAGAGTAGAAATAAAAGTTATAAGACCAAAAGCCTGTAGTAGTTAAAAACAAGCTGATTACTTGCTTTATCTCAAGGTCATCTATCCTTGTCTTGTCTCTGTGAGATTATTATTGACTTTTCAAAAGCCATGATCTTGAACTGTTCTCAGCAGAATTTAATTTTGTACATGCTTCTGAGGTGGCTTAGATTTCCAGACTGACTGCAGTTCTGCATTATACAGTACTGCTTTTTTAAACTTCAGAAACCAGCTTCATAGACTGCTTCAATTCTGGGGGTAACATATAAAGCATTTTTATCTAAAATGAAAGGAAAAAATATTCTGGACTCAACAGTTCTGTTTGTATGTAGACAGCTTCAGTAGTTCTGTGAATTCCAGGCCAGTATTTGCACAGATCTCCTTTCCTAAGTAAAGTAATAACTGCTTCAAATTAAGGTGTTTCATGTGACAAGAGACAAGCATATGAAACAGCAGGTCACATGAATGTCACTATTATTCTAGGCACTCAATCAACTTTCATGCTGCTTTCAGTATGCTTCAGAAGGAAATGAAAACAACGCTAAATTTAACAGAAGCAGTGCTCATTCTTAGGATAAATAGGGCAGTTATGCAGAGAAAAAGAACTCCTTGAAAAGAATATCCTTTTTCTAATGTTTACAGAGTATTTTTTTTTTCTTGATTGTCTACCATAATTGAGTATAATTACTTTGCACTTCTTTCTTCCATACACTTACCTGCCTAATGTCCAAGCAGGAGTGCATTTAAAATGGCTTGTTCATTTAGAACTCTTATTCAGATACCTGAAAATTATTTTATCTTGCAATATGTCAGTCATGGCAGCCTTTATGTAAGTCTGAGCCTGTGGGTTGGTCTTTTCCTACATGGAAAACTGTAGGTGTAGATAAGTATTTGAATATATTTGTTCCACAAGTATTTCTGAACAGATGGTAAACTGCTGGCATTGGTAGAGATCTGGACAGGCACTAATGACAAGGGTAATAAAGTGGTTTTCTAAAGAAAATTTTAGCACCTAGCACTGAAAAGGTCCAATGTTCTCAGCATGACTAAACAATACGGCAAAGGAAGTCTACTTTTCTCTAGAAGAAGGCATTATAGCCTAATTTTACTTAAGTAGAACTTACTTTCCCAGAAAAAAAGAACATATATTTTTCTATTTCTTTCTTCACCCCCTAAGAGAAGAGAAGAAACATCTCATTCTGTGAACTAGAGACTGGATCTGCTTCAACAGCAAAGGGAGAACCTTGCAGAAATGATAGTAGGGAGTTGTGTTATGGTTTTTTTATCCTGAAATTAATTTAATTTGCTGACACCAAACATTCGCATTATCTCCATCGTACTGAGGAAGTAACTTCCTGGTAGCTGCCCTCGACTGTTTATATATCTATTAAGCAAAGGGCACTATTAGAAAATAATCTCCCTAAGACTGTACGAAATTGCGGGGTTAATTGCTCTATCCATCTATTTTTCATGCTTTGCTTTTGAAATGCCTAGGATTTGATACATTATGTCATCATTTTATGTGTGAACAGTCATAAGCTCTCAATGTATTCACCCTACACAGATCTTCCAAATGGAAAAGCACTCTTGAGAAATATCAGCATCACAAAACAGTCAAAACTCAGGAAAAAACTGCCTCACAGAAGAAGTGGGCAAGAGAAACACAAAAAAAAACGGCTGCAGCATCTTTCTTGCTAAAGTTAAAAATAATTTTATATCATAAATTTATCATTAAATTATACATTTAAAACTTGTACAGGCCACAGGAGTTTTAAATATTTTTTTGACAAAGGGGATAGGGGCTTGAAAAGCAGAAATATAAACAGAAACAAAATAAAACAGAGATATAGTTTTACAAGTCTTCACAGAACTGCATTTCTATTCATGGAACTGCATTTCTATTTTTGTCTTAAGAAATGAGAACAACTTACTAATGATTGAAATGAGAACAACTTACCAATGACTGAAATGAGAACAACTTACCAAAAAGAAACAGAAATGGTTCATAACAATGGTAGCTGACAGTAGCAGCAAAAAACTCCAGCAATAAAAAATACAAAGCAAGAAACATGGCATGGCATTGACTGGAGACTATTACTGCTTTGCTGTAACAGAGGACATTTTCTTTTTGGTAGAGAGACAGCAAGAAGGTGTAGTTTAATTCTGCAAGCCATTTGTGAACAATTTTCCTTGATAGTGTTTCTATTAACTCCTTTAACTGGGAATGCAAAACACTTCTTTCTGGTAATATCACTTTTCATTTGTCTACTTAATATGACTTAGTCTGCACAAGAGAAACTATTGCTTGTGCAGTCAGTCTTAAGTTCAATTCAGAAGAGAAAAGCATTGCAGAAGTCTAAATCCTAATGACCATCAGAAGTTGCGTCAATTTTGCAAAAAAATATGTTCCATAAGCTGAGGTTTGTACCAAGCTTGATTCCTAACAATGGTGGCACAATCTCCTCAAGGTACTTAAGCTCTAGTGAATTTTTGAGTTGGTAGGTACATGTCGTGGTTTAAACCCAGTCAGGTAACTTGTTCACTCACTCCCAGTGAGTGGTGCCAAGCTGACAACAATCAAGGTCCGTGTTCGTCTCCCCCCCCCTCCCTGCACCGGGGCTCTCCCCTTCCCCGCTCCCGGAGGAACGGGGAGGAGGATCGAGAGAGTGCAACTCCTACGGGTTGAGACAAGAACAGTCCAGCAACAAATCACCACCGCTACTATCAGCTAAAACAATGATAAGGGAAAATAACAAGGGAAGAGAATACGATACCACCGGCCAAGAAAACGAGTTCCACCCGGAAGCTCCTGTCCTTCCGGGTAACTCCCAGTTACCCCTCACCCCGGGCATGACGTGCTGTGGTATGGAATACCTCCCCGGCTAGCCCGGGTCAGGCGCCCCGTCTCTGCTTCCTCACAGCTTCCCCTCCTCCCTGGCAGAGCATGAGCCTCACAGAGTCCTTGGTCAGGGTAAACATCACTTAGCAACAACCGAAAACATCGGCTTCACCAACGCTGTTCTCAAAACTAGAAGTCAAAACACAGCACTGCACCAGCTAACACAAAGGAAAAAACATGACTGCTACTGCTGAACCCAGGACATTATCCACCCCTTATTCCATACCATTCACGTCGTGCTCAGATCCCACATTTTCAATACACCATCGCTCTCCCACATATATACATCCATATACATACAGACCAAGAGGAAAAAAATCATTTTCTTAGTGCATGGACCAATCCCTATAATGCTGCCGAGTCCATTCGGTCCATGATGTTCCAAGTTCATTCTCTGTTGGGATGATGGCTGGAGGGAAGTCAGGGCCAGTCGCTGGTGACCTGGAGACATCTAGTTGATGGGCTATAAAAGCATTACACAGCAGGCAACAGCATACAATTGAGTTCACTAGCTGTTTTCCCCTAAAATCAAATCCCCTTGAGGTATACATCGGACTTCCCCATCTTCCCGCATTACCCACCAAGTATATCCAGGTCCCTGAGCAAAAGCAATCCCACGAGTGGGTTTGCCTTTACCTGAAGCAGGAATAACCCAGACTGTCTTCCCCAGCAAATTCTTCATATGCACCACGGGAACTTTGTCCCCCTCTACAATATGTAAAAGTTCTGACTGGGCTGGGCCGGCCCTGTTGGCAGATCCTCTGGTGTTGACCAACCAGGTGGCCTTTGGTAAATGTGTATCCCAATGCTTGAAAGTTCCCCCACCCATCGCTCTCAGTGTAGTTTTTAACAGCCCATTGTACCGTTCGATTTTCCCAGAGGCTGGTGCATGGTAGGGGATGTGATATACCCACTCAATGCCATGCTCTTTGGCCCAAATATCTATAAGGTTATTCCGGAAATGAGTCCCATTGTCTGACTCAATTCTCTCTGGGGTGCCGTGTCGCCACAAAATCTGTTCCTCAAGGCCCAGGATGGTGTTCCGGGCAGTGGCATGGGGCACAGCGTATGTTTCCAGCCACCCGGTGGTTGCTTCCACCATGGTAAGCACATGGCGCTTGCCTTGGCGGGTTGGTGGCAGTGTGATATAGTCAATCTGCCAGGCCTCCCCATATTTATACTTCAACCATCGTCCTCCATACCAAAGAGGCTTTAACCGCTTGGCTTGTTTAATTGCAGCACATGTTTCACACTCATGAATAACCTGGGCAATAGTGTCCATTGTTAAGTCCACCCCTCGGTCACGGGCCCATCTATATGTTGCATCTCTGCCTTGATGGCCTGAAGTGTCATGGGCCCACCGGGCCAAAAATAATTCACCTTTATGTTGCCAATCTAAGTCCATCTGAGCCACTTCAATCTTAGCCGCTTTATCCACTTGTTGGTTGTTCTGGTGTTCCTCAGTGGCCCGACTCTTGGGTACATGGGCATCTACATGACGTACCTTCACCACCAGGTTCTGCACCCGGGCAGCAATATCTTTCCACAGTGCAGCAGCCCAGATGGGTTTACCTCTGCGTTGCCAGTTGCTCTGCTTCCATTGCTTCAACCACCCCCACAGGGCATTTGCCACCATCCATGAGTCAGTATAGAGATAAAGTACTGGCCACTTTTCTCGTTCAGCAATGTCCAGGGCCAGCTGGATGGCTTTCACCTCGGCAAATTGACTCGATTCACCCTCTCCTTCAGCAGTTTCTGCAACTTGTCGTCCAGGACTCCATACAGCTGCCTTCCATCTCCGATGCTTTCCCACAATACGGCAAGAGCCATCAGTAAACAAGGCATACTGCTTTTCACTTTCTGACAGTTTATTATATGGTGGGGCCTCTTCAGCACGCACCACCTCCTCCTCTGGTGACATTCCGAAATCTTTGCCCTCTGGCCAGTCCATGATGACTTCTAGAATGCCTGGACGACTGGGATTTCCTATTCGAGTTCGTTGTGTAATTAGTGCAGCCCATTTACTCCATGTAGCATCAGTTGCATGATGTGTAGAGGAGACCCTGCCTTTGAACATCCAGCCCAGCACGGGCAGCCGGGGTGCCAGGAGGAGCTGTGCTTCAGTGCCAATCACTTCCGAAGCAGCTCGAACCCCTTCATAGGCTGCCAGTATCTCTTTCTCAGTTGGGGTATAGCTGGCCTCAGATCCTTTGTATCCCCGACTCCAAAAGCCGAGGGGTCGACCTCGAGTCTCCCCTGGAGCTTTCTGCCAGAGGCTCCAGGTAGGACCGTTCTCCCCAGCTGCAGTGTACAGCACATTTTTTACATCTGGTCCGGTTCGGACTGGTCCAAGGGCTACTGCATGAACTATCTCGCGTTTAATTTGCTCAAAGGCTTGTTGCTGCTCAGGGCCCCATTTAAAATCATTCTTCTTCCGGGTCACATGATAGAGAGGGCTTACAATCGAACTGTAATTTGGGATGTGCATTCTCCAGAACCCCACTGCACCCAAGAAAGCTTGCGTTTCTTTCTTATTAGTTGGTGGAGACATTGCTGTTATCTTGTTGATCACATCTGTGGGGATCTGTCTACGTCCATCTTGCCATTTTATTCCCAAAAATTGTATCTCCTGTGCAGGTCCCTTGACCTTACTCCGTTTTATGGCAAAACCGGCTTTCAGCAGGATTTGGATTATTTTCCTCCCTTTCTCAAAGACTTCTTCCGCTGTATCGCCCCACACAATAATGTCATCAATGTATTGCAGGTGTTCTGGAGCTTGCCCCTGTTCCAGTGCAGTCTGGATCAGTCCATGGCAAATGGTAGGGCTGTGTTTCCACCCCTGGGGCAGTCGGTTCCAAGTGAACTGGACACCCCTCCAAGTAAAAGCAAACTGTGGCCTGCACTCTGCTGCCAAAGGAATGGAGAAAAATGCATTGGCAATATCAATCGTGGCATACCACTTGGCTGCTTTTGACTCTAGCTCATACTGAAGTTCTAGCATGTCCGGTACGGCAGCACTCAATGGTGGTGTGACTTCATTCAGGCCACGATAGTCTACTGTTAGTCTCCATTCTCCATTAGACTTTCGCACTGGCCATATGGGGCTATTGAAGGGTGAGCGGGTCCTGCTGATCACCCCCTGACTCTCCAGTCTACGGATCAGCTGATGGATGGGAATCAGGGAGTCTCGGTTGGTGCGATATTGCCGCCGGTGCACTGTTGTGGTCGCAATTGGCACTTGTTGTTCTTCAACTTTCAGCAACCCCACAGCAGAGGGATCTTCTGAGAGACCAGGCAAGGTGGACAGCTGCTCAATTTCCTCAGTCTCCAAAGCAGCAATACCAAAAGCCCACCGGTACCCTTTTGGGTCTTTGAAGTACCCTCTCTTGAGGTAGTCTATGCCGAGGATGCATGGAGCCTCTGGACCAGTCACAATAGGGTGCTTTTGCCACTCCCTCCCAGTCAGGCTGATTTCAGCCTCCATCACAGTCAACTCTTGGGATCCTCCTGTTACTCCAGAAATATAGATGGGTTCCACCCCTTGACAGCTTGATGGCATCAGGGTACACTGTGCACCGGTATCTACTAGAGCCTTATACTTCTGTGGGACTGATGTGCCAGGCCATCTGATCCACACAGTCCAGTAAATCCGATTGTCCCCTACCTCCACCTGGCTGGAGGCAGGGCCCCTCTAATGGCCGTCACAGCATTGGACACTTAAGTCGTGTTGAAAGGGATTATTCTTCGTTATCACAGGAGCTGGAGTAAAATCAGCTCTTCCACTCCATCTGGGAAACTGCTCACCAGAAACTGAAGCCGTAGCTCTCATGGGACGATCAGTCTTGGCCCTTGCTCCCCTCTTCAGTTCACTCACCCGTTCCTCCAAAGCTGAAGTAGGTTTTCCATCCCACTTTGTCATGTCTTCTCCGTGATCCAGCAGGTAAAACCATAGGGTACCCCGTGGCGTATACCTTCTGTATCTCCTCTCTTGAACAATAGGACGTCTTTTGTTAATAGCTGAGACGCGTGTTGGTACACGTGAGGAGCTGGATAAATCAGATACATCATCCCTCAATTTGTCGAGGTCCTGGGACAGTTTTTTCACAGCTGAGATGATGGAAGGAGTGAGATTGTCTTCGAACTCTCGGAGTTTATGAACCATTTCATCCACTGTTAGTGGTACTATGTCATTCCAGGTCACTGTTGCCAATGAATGGGCATATGATGACGGTGCATTCCGTGTACCCTGATGCCATCAAGCTGTCAAGGGGTGGAACCCATACAACAATACCCAGGTGGTTCATTTGAATGGAATTAATTCCTGTACATGAATTCTAGGGTCAGTGATTTGATGTTGTAAATACTGCATATTAGAGAAAAGAATGAAGACCAAACACCCTAGTGTCGTGGTTTGAGTAGCGACTGTACTTGTTGCTGGGGGTGGTGTAGCTACCGTGCTTGGAGCTGGGGTAACCGCGCTGTCTGTTGCAGTTGAAGTTTGAGCAGCTGCTGTACTTGCCACTGGGGTAGCTGCGCAGTTCATTGCAGCCAAAGTTTGAGTAGCGACTGTCGCTTTGCCCTCAAATCCGCCGACATTCTTTTCCTTTTGAAGGTGCTGGATAGTGTTGAACAAGGCCCTGTAAGCATAGGCCAAGCCCCAGCACATTGCCGTGATTTGTCCATCTCTGGTATGGCCAGAATGACCACACACCTCATTTAAGTGTTTTACTAATTCTTCTGGATTTTGCAGTTGTTCGGTAGTGAAATTCCAAAATACTGGGGGGGCCCACTGACCTAGATACTTGCCCATACTATCCCACACACCCTGCCACTCATGGCTGTCCAGCCTCTGGGAAAATCTCTCGGTCCTCCTACATCGTCGTTTGACCCCAGACAAGACCCAAACCTGAATCTGCTTAACTCTTGAAATCAGTAGTGGGCAAAACACACTCTGTATGCGTGTTAGCATGGTGATTCCCATCACCATCAGCAAACAAGTCTCAAGAGCATTAAAAGGCCATTTAAAAAATTCGAAACTCTCAAATGTAAATGGTCTGGGGGGACGACTAGGAGGGTAAAAGGATGTCTCCTTCACAGGTTGAGCACCTGAGAAGGAGAAAAAAGATGTGTAATTGCTAAGCACCTCCATCATATACCTCCCAAAGTATAAAGGTGGTGACCACACTGGGAACATAAGCCAGATCAGTTTCATGATCAATGATTCTATTGTATTACAAGTCATTACCATAAAGTACAATGGGATAAAAACCTTAGCCCAAGCCCCACACTTGAAAAACACTAATACAGCCAATACCGGATGGATGTAAGATATGGTATACTGAAACTGTGAGATCAAGAGGAAAAACCTTGAGAGCCAATAAATCAGCATTGTGATGAGTGACTATCAATCCAGTCAGATCTGTTCTTATCTCAACCCCTCGTGCCCCACGTTGGGCGCCAAAAAGAACTGTCGTGGTTTAAACCCAGTCAGGTAACTTGTTCACTCACTCCCAGTGAGTGGTGCCAAGCTGACAACAATCAAGGTCCGTGTTCGTCTCCCCCCCCCTCCCTGCACCGGGGCTCTCCCCTTCCCCGCTCCCGGAGGAACGGGGAGGAGGATCGAGAGAGTGCAACTCCTACGGGTTGAGACAAGAACAGTCCAGCAACAAATCACCACCGCTACTATCAGCTAAAACAATGATAAGGGAAAATAACAAGGGAAGAGAATACGATACCACCGGCCAAGAAAACGAGTTCCACCCGGAAGCTCCTGTCCTTCCGGGTAACTCCCAGTTACCCCTCACCCCGGGCATGACGTGCTGTGGTATGGAATACCTCCCCGGCTAGCCCGGGTCAGGCGCCCCGTCTCTGCTTCCTCACAGCTTCCCCTCCTCCCTGGCAGAGCATGAGCCTCACAGAGTCCTTGGTCAGGGTAAACATCACTTAGCAACAACCGAAAACATCGGCTTCACCAACGCTGTTCTCAAAACTAGAAGTCAAAACACAGCACTGCACCAGCTAACACAAAGGAAAAAACATGACTGCTACTGCTGAACCCAGGACATTACAATAAAATAAGCATCAGACACACGTTATAGCACACTTGCCTAAGGCTTCTAGGAATATATTATGATCTAGATAATCCATTATGAGTAAATGCCTTTGAGCATAAGGTTGTATTTAGCTGAATATGTGCATGAAACTGATGTGCATCTGTTTTCAAATTGAACTAGTTCCACTTTACAGAAGTTAATTAACTTTTCTTTTACACTAGACACTAAAAGTCCCATTTCTATCACCACTGAGCATCAATTCAGCTATGTATTGACAGTCATAAGCTGTCAATGCATTCACCCTACCCACTCTGCATAATGTAACATAGCAGCTGATTCTTTTTTCCTGGTTTGTTCTGACAGAATGACTTTCTTTTTCAATTTCCATTTTGGTTTCATGTAGGAAAGATCAGAATTTAATTGTAGTATTTTGCCACTCCTATTCTTCCCAAATCCAACCCCAGAGAGATTCACAGCAAACACTAATCCCATGTGGCCAAACAAGACATCTGTACACTAGCAAGGAATGTTTAATTTTTATAATTAAACAACTTGAGTTGAGGCTCAAGCCTCAGCCATCAGCCTTCTCCACTGACTACCATCTTTACTTGTCTGACAGCCTATTGTGGTTTAAACCTAGCCAGTAACTCAGAACCACACAGCTCTTCACTCAGACTCCCCCCTCCTTCCTGGGCAGGATGGGGAGAAGAATCAAAAGAATATAAACCCCATGGGTTGAGATAAGAACAGTCCTATAATTAAAGTACAATATACCACTACTACTACTACTACTACTACTACTAATGACAAGGGAAATAACAGAGGGAGAGAATATAAAACTAAAAGGGGAAAGGAAAAACAACAATAAACACAAGTGATGCACAATACAATTGCTCACCAGCCACCAACAAATACCCAGCCTGACCTGAGCATCAATTGGTCACTTCCAGGTAACTCCCCCCAGTTTATATACTGGGCATGATGTGTTGTGGTATGGAATACCCCTTTGGCTAGTTTGGTTCAGGTGTCCTGTCTCTGCTTCCTCCTGGCTTCTTGTGCCCCCCTCACTGGTAGAGCATGAGAGACTGAAAAGTCCTTGATCAGGGTAAGCATTACTTAGCAACAGCTAAAACATGGGTGTGTTATCATCACTGTTCTCAGACTAAAGTCAAAATACAGCACTGCACCAGCTGCTGGGAAGAAAAAGGCAACTGATACAGCTGAAACCAGGATACAGCCGAAACCAGGATACAGCCTTTCATGACTTTGCTGATGATGTTCATTGCCTGGTCAGAACAGAAAGTCTGACCTGGTGATGGCAAGAATAGCAGTATAAAAGCTGATTGCACAAACAGCATGGAAATTAGGCAGAGAAAAGAAAACAAAAAACTTTGGGGAGTTTGACACAAATGCTGTGATATATATTCCTGGAAAGCAGCAACAGATGTACACAACAGTTGGAATATCTCATTCTTCTACTGGAAGAAACACAACACAGATGTTTCTTTTTTTTTTTTTTTTAATGAAAGTATATGAATGAGATACTGAAAAACTCGGTATTCCCAGATCATTTTAGAAAGACAGTAATAGCCTTCTGTGTCATTAGCATTCATTTACCTGCAGACTTAAATACCCAAACCCTCCTTCCTTGTATTTCTGAATCTCCATGGACTTAATGAGATGTTTGCCAATCATCAAAGATGTAGCTGTCCAAAATGATGGACAAATAGGCCCACAGACATTACACTTAATGCAAGACTGATCACCACCTTTCTGAACAGTTCTGACAAATTATTAGAAATATGGGAGGAACGTATGCCTGGAACTGGGGTTCTCAGAAGCATCTTTCATTCACAGAAAGTAATGAGATAGCAAAAAATACAAGTATTGCTTGAGTAGAGTTTGAGTTATTACAGCAATGGAAAAGTAGACTTAGGAAACTGCTGCTATTTCATATTATGTTCAGCAAAGCTAATTTTCTGAAAGACAGCAGGTTTCTGTAACAAAACCCAGCAAATTAGTAACAAAGCACCTCTATCACTAATTTCTTTTCAAAAAGAGAAACAAGCTGGCAAAGATTTTGATTTAAATTTTTGATAGAAACTTAAATTTCAGAAAAATGCTCTAAAAACCTTTTTTCCCCATATTATAGAAAAATTGATTAAATTCCTCATAAAGGTCATGATGATTATTGTTTCCTTACTACCATGACAGGAAGTCTGATTTGATGGTATTACCCCTTTTTGTGATGGAGACTTAAGACTGCACTTCATATATTTTGTAGTGATTAAAGCTTGACACCACAGAGGAAAAGGCAGGCATAATGTAAGTGAACTACTGTGGCGCAGTATTTACTAATCTCTCCTTCTTACCTCAGATAAATCAATGACTTGGGGTTACAATTTGTTCAGAAGGCTACTGCTGCGAAACATGATCACACTTACACCACATCTCTTACATTGTTTCTCATACCTTTTTCTCCACATTTGGTGAAGGTAAGAAACAGTTTGAAATAAAAGCAAAATGTGAAACCAGAAAGTGTTAACTTGTCCTGGGATAAACATGGCTGCTTCCATAGGGTGCATAGAGTCTCTCTATAGCCCAGCCTCCAAACTCCGCTGTGGCTGCTCCTAACATGAGCCCTGCACGGACCCTGGAACTGCTCTACAACTCACTGGGGGCTATGGATGGTGCTACCAGCCTTTGGCACTGCTCACCCAGCTTTAGTGCTGCAGCACTGCACCTCACAGGTGAGAGCACAGCCTTCTCTGTGGTCACACTCGGTTCCCAGCTCGCTCCCCCTCACATAGCTGCTCCCCAACAGTTTCCGCCCTGAGAAATTGCACACAGATCCTGAAACAGACAAATCTTTTATAAGTAAGTTGTTGAAATCAGGTTAGCTGAATTCTAGTGCATGGGAAAAGGGCAATATTTGCTTGCTAGACAAGGATACATGGTAGTTCTTTCACCACTAGGCAGGACACACACAGTTTAGGGGACTGCCTGTGTTTTGCTAAAGCTTTCATATAATTTCAATAGTGAGAGTTAACAGTCCACCATTCACAGTATCAAGGGAGTTGCCATGATGATACTGTATCATTACATTTATATGGTTTTAATTTTGCTTGCCATCCTGCAGAAAATACTATAAATACAGCAATTCCTGAGCTATATAAGCAGAAGTTCCTAAATCTAGCTTAGAAAAAAAGTTTAAACATGTTAAAACTTTCTGAAAAACAAAAACATATCAAGTCAGAGGTTTGAAAAAGAGGATGAAATATTACTTCATAATCTAGAATTCTGAAGAAACACATCTCTCAGTGGAGTAAAGCTTCAGAATAAATGTAAGGCCAGAGGTGACAGACTAAATAATGGATTGAAATAATTAAACATTTTTGTTTGCTGGTCAAGAACAATTAAACACAATCCTTAATTCTGCTCAATACTTACCAGACTTTGAAATGACAAGTTCAGCTTTAGGAGTATAAATAAATGTTTTTCTCTTTTCAGTCTACTGTATCGTTTCTGCTATTTCTTACAGTGAACACAAGAGTGTTCTCATCCTTCCTCAAAATAAACAGAATTTTTTAAAAAAATCTTAATTTGATATATATTCTGAGAGAAAAATCTTAAATGGGAAAATCTGGGAATCTGCTGTCCTGCAACTCCCCAAGTACAAATGTACATAACAGAAATACTCTGCAAAAGTCTAGGCCTGGAAAACTCAACTCCTTTAAAATACACGCAGTTATTTTATTGAATGAAAGAAATATTTTTCATAGTCCAAGTGGATGGTCTCTAATATACAGTAGCAGAGATCTGGATTCATTATTTGGATCCATATCTGCTCTGGTGTCTCACATCTGTCAGAGACACCACTTCAGTGCCTGGAGCTGTCTGTTACACCTCACTACTTTGAACACACTTCTCAGTCTTTGCAGATCTGAGACAGGAATTAAGGACAGAATATTTTCCAGACAAATCTGTAAGCAAATTAACAAGCAAATTAAATTTTCTTGCCTCTTGAAAATTTTGAAAATAAGGCAAGCTACTAAAATTTTACTACTAGTTTTTCTAGAAATGAGGAAGTGAGTAGACTGTTCACAAAATTTTATATGCAAACCCTATAAATCACAAAAATGGAAGAAGATCTACCTGAAACCAATAGTAACCACGATTGTCCAGTATCCATATGAGACACAGGAACCAATATGCCCAGAGACGACAGTTCGGTATGATTACAAGCATAGGATAGTCAGTCCTTCAGCATTACAGCTCAGCCTTAAACTGAAAAAGCTAGATGTCATTTCAACATTGACAGCAAACTGGTAATTTAGTTTTCAGTAGCACTGGTCTAGTGTTGAGTCATGTAAGATATCCAATAAGATATCCAGACCCTGTATTTTCAATACACAAACCTAAACCAAAATGTTTAAAGTTAACAGTTTCTCACCAATCAAGCCCACCAATACTGAAGGTCAGAGTCGGAATGAAAAAGTTTTTACTGAAAAATCTATTCTGAAAATCAGAATTTTATTAGTTTTGAGTATTTTTGTAGGTCTGTACTATCATTTATAAATATTTTGTAAGAAAAAAAACAAAGTTTGAATAAAAATATTGCCTTCCACCCCTGGAATGATATGTGTAATTTGAGTCTAACACATTACTGAATTATTCCCTGAAATGTGAATTAATATGTTCACCACCCTGTGCATATACTTCAAAACTGAAATAAAACAGGTATTTCAGCTAAAGCTTTAGAATCATCTTCCTCCCCCACAATACTCATGAGCTTCTAATATAATAACCCTAAATCCTGAAAATCATATGTGAGCCAGTTGAGTAGCTTCCCTGTGTTTGATGTTACGTGCCGCATATTCACAACCTTGAATGGTATGATGTAAGGGAAGCACATCAGGATTGAATTCCATAAACTTTTATATACTGTGAAACCCTGTATTTGGTGCCATTAGACTGAAAATATTATTTATTTCACTCAGACAAACCATGCAATATATTGTGACTGAATAAAAAGACCTGCATATTATCACCAATTACTTCTGTTCTATCCCTCTGCCTTCTACAGCCAGAAGGCACATGGTGTACCTCCACCTAGAAGCAAGCCTAAGAAAGTTTGATTAGTGCTTAAATTATTTCCTTTCCACAGTGCAATTTTAATTCACTTATTTTATGTCAAAGGAAGAGAAAAGAAAGGATTGGAGTGATTTTCTTTACATACTTGTCTTTTTCATATTCCCCAAGAGAAAAGCAAAGCCAAACCTCCTGAATTAGAAACTTGTCATACTGGCAGCCACTACGTCATTTCCTAGTTGTCAGGTGCTCTCTTCCACAGCCTCTAAGTATTTGCCTTTTTTTATTTTCAGGGGCAGGCAGGTTCTTCTACCAAGAAGTTGAGCTGCACTCTTTGCTGTTTTCAACATGAATCAGTGCAGAAACCCTCCTTCAGATCTCAAAGTCAAGCCAGCTAAAAGTACAACCCAGTCACCCAAATGCATCTCTGTTTTCAAACCTACTTACTGTGGAACCGAAACAAAGCGTTGCTTTGTCTTATAAATACTAACAGTATAGCAAAGAACAAAGATGTCAGATATGTTTACTGTATGCTTTATGCAACTGCAAGGCAACAGCTAACGTGCTTTCTCCTTAACTCAGACTAAACTTCCTAAGGGCTAAGGAGAGGATACATTAAACCAGGAGGTGCAGAAATTCACTTGAGTAGCTAGTTGGCACCTGCTGCATTTACACAGCAGCCCAAAAGCTCATTGGAGGTCTCTGACACAGAATCATAGAACCATTTATGTTGGGAAAGACCTTTAAGAGCATCAAGTCCAACTGTTAATGTAATGCTGCCAAGTCCACCAATACACCGTGTCCCTTAGCACATGTAAGTACCTCCAGGGGTGGTGACTCAACTGCTTCTCTGGGCAGCCTGTTCCAGTGCTTGACAGCCCTTTCAGGGCAGAAATTTTTCTTAATATACAATCTAAACCTCCCCTTTGGCAACTTGAAGCCATTTCATCTTATCCTATTGATTGTTACTTGGGAGAAGAGACCAACTCCCACCTCACTACAACCTCCTTTCAGGCAGTTGTAGAGAGTGATAAGGTCTCTCCTGAGCCTTCCCTTCACCAGACTAAAAAACCACAGTTCCTTCATTCACTGCCCATAAGACTTGTTCTCCAGATCGTTCACCAGCTTATACTGCCCTTGTCTGGCCCTACCCCAGAACCTCAATGTCTCTCTTCTAGTGAGGGGCCCAGAACTGAACACAGTATTCAAGCTGCAGCCTCACAAGTGCCAGGTACAGGAGGGCAATCACTTCCCTAAATTCTGCTGGCCACACTATTCCTGATGCAAGCTGGGATGCTATTGGCCTTCTTGGCTACCTGGGCACAAGCTGGTTCATATTCAGCCAGTTATCAATCAACAGCCCCAGGTCCTTTTCCATCGGGCAGCTTTCCAGCCCCTCTTCCCCAGGCCTTCAGCACTGCATAGGATTGTGGTGACTCAAGTGCAGGACTCAGCACTTGACCTTGCTGAACCTCATACAGTTGGCCTAGGCCCATTGATACAGCCTGGCCAGATCCTTCTGTAGATCCTTCCTACCCTCAAGCAGATCAACATGCCTGCCCAACTTGGTTTCTTCTGCAAACTTAGTGAGGGTACACTGGATGACCCTGGTCTAGATCATTGGTAAAAAAAGATATTAAACAACTGGATAGTCAAAAAGCCATAGTGAACTATGTTCTTCCAAGTAGTGTCTTGAAAATTAACTGCAAGATAGTATAAGCTGAGGAACAGACTCAAGCTAAATCTCTTGAGCTACTCATGTAGTAGATGCTGACTAGGTAGCCTGGCTTGGAAAATGGGAGTCTGATAGGCTCCTTGAAAAACAGTGAATTGGAGAAAAATAATGAACTGTAGATTATATTACATTGTCTGAATTCAGACTGTTCTGAGGCATCTATGGATGAAAATGTGTGTATATGAATGTGTACAAGTGCCGAACAACTGCAATTATAAAGAAATACAATTATAATGAAAAGTGCCTCCAGAACATTAAAAATGGAAAAATGGAAATATCAGTGTGGGAAAAAAAAAAAACAAAACCCCACATTCCTTCATTTTCTATCAATTCAGAGCCTTAAAAGGAATGTTTCTACTTTTAATAAATTTTTGTTGAGCAAGACAGTATGGAAAAAGCATAAAAGGGAATATGCTACCTCATTTACATTCAAACTCTTTAGAAGCTGCTGAGAATTCAAGTACTGTGTTTCATATATTCTGAACTGCAACAATGGAATTCATTCCTCTCACACCATGCTTTTATGATCAATAGTATAAGTTAGCAAGATGCTTATGGCTTGTTTCTCTCCATCTTTAGACCCATTATCCACTATCCCTGAACAACTTTTTTGTCAGTAAATCCAATTGCTTTCTAATATCTGTGTTTAACATTTTCTTGATGCATGGACAAATCAGAAGTATTTCCATTAAATAATCTGTTTCATTACCTAGCTGGTCCTTCCAATAGAAAATGAGACAAATAGGACTGAATACCTAAGGGCTCCCTTCCAACTTGAATTATCGGTTACTGCAGTCCTTTCACAATTACAATTCAGCATTGAAAAAATGTAAACAAAATTACAGAAACAAAATTGGGTTCTCCATAATGCATTTCTGTAGTGAAAAATGAATTTCAGAAAACTGCTGGTAATTTCTTAGCTAACAATATCCTAAGTAAAGTTATTTCTAACATTTCTTGACATACTTCAAAGTTCTTCATGCAGCAAAATGGCTGTAAATGGAATGAGGTGTCTTAAGTTGAAGTTTATCCAGAAAATAAGCTTTTTAAATATTTTCATTAAGCTAATAATTTGTCTTACATCTGGGTCATTTATTTTAGTTTCAAACATTAGTTTTCTACTAGAAGAAATCTGCTGATTTTCCACAAGATCTTCTATAAGTTCTCCTCACTGTGGTATTCATGTGCCTCACAATCATTAATGCATTGAAACCCACAAAACCAAAAAATCATTAAGATTTTAATGGTAGGTGGGCTCAAATGACACTTTCTCCTCAGACTTTCAATGTAGTGTTGGCATGTCAGACAGATCCTTTTTTTTCCTTTTTGTATCTGCCCTAACATGTTTCCGCGCCCATGCTTCCACAGAATTCTACAGCAAAATTAAAAAATTCTTAGAAAAGGCTGGGAAGCCTGCATGAAAAAAGTATTGCATAGACTTACTAAGCTGTTATTTTTCTTATTTGTTATGCTGAGTTTTGCTTTTCTTTTTTAAACTTTTTACCACTTGAAAAACCTGGACTGAACGGATGTCAGGTTTTTACCCATCAAAAGATTGTAGCAATCCTTGGTGATCAAAAACTCCGTTTAACAGCAAAACCAAGTTTGTAATCTCCCAATAGCTATTCACACCAACTGCTCACTGAACATTTAGAAGCAAAAACACATACTTCCAATTCTACTCCCCCATTCTGCCCAAGGAGGGGGAAAGGGGAATGGTGAGTGGGTGGCTTCATGGTGCTGAGTTACCGGCTGGTTTTAAATCACCTCAGCAGAGAAGAATGATCTAGAACAACTATATGGCTGATTAAATGTTTTTTAAAATACATTTCATTTAAAATACAGACTAAAGTGGTTTGAACATTTTTTTCAATTTTTCAAACATTTTTCACAGAAAGTAGTTTCATACATGCTATTTTCCACTTATTTTATCACCTTCTACTACAAATCAACAAATATAATCAGTTCTCTCTGAAAACCTTCCCAGCCCATTGCCAGTTTTCTACATTAGATTTTCCTCTGGGGCTTTCTAACTGAACATCAGTTGCCTTGGTTAAGTCTTCTTAAAAACTGCAGAAATAACTTTACAAATGTACATAATTTAGTTATTTTCACTTAACTGGTGATTTTAGTTACCACAATTTACATAATTTTATAATGATCAGATGAACTCAAGGGGTTTATTGATAAATTCATGATCTTTTTAAATTTAACAAGTTGAACAACAATTGCATAACCATAATTTTTACTGTACTGAAGATTTATAAAATATAAATATGCATTAGAAATGTGTACACTCAGTAGCATTTTCCTAAAGACATTTGCCTTCTTCAAACTAGTATAAGAAAACTCTCATCCTCTATGAATACACTATTTCACAGGAAGGAATTCAGAGTGCTGTAGAAAATTACAGTTCAAGACCTAATAATGCAGGCAGACTTACAGTTTCACATTAAAACAAAAAGGAAGATAAGACAGAAGAATGGAGAAGACAGTATATGTTTTCACCCCATAAATAAGTGGTGTCTAGGCATCTAAATTGTATTCTGCTGCAGTATCCTATTCAAAAAAGGGAAAGGAACACCTTTTGACGTGAGTCTACAGGTATGGGCAATGAAAAAGGCCAGAAGTCCAGAATATATTGTCATGGCCACACGTCTTAAAGTGCTTTAATAACTTCTGTTGCATAGAAAATATGCAAGATAAGCAACAATATATTGAAAATAAACACAGAATATCTCATTTTCTGCTCAGAAATATGAAGGGATAAATCATGGGAGAACAGCATATAAAATGGGTGATTTTTTTTTTTAACAGTTCATCACTGCATCTGCTGCTGCAGCGTAAATCTGAGCTCAAGATTTAAAAAAAAACTCAAAAAGGATTTTTTTGTGTTTTTTTTTTTTAATACAGCAAACAATCAGCTATCGTGTTAGATTTTCCTTTTTATGACAGCTGCTTAATTTTTGAAGTTTTGCTTAATTTTGGACAGATAAAGCTGTAAGATAAGTGTTTAGAAGATAGAGGGAAAATATAAAATGCATTGAAATAAACCACTGGCAGTTGATGCTGAAATAACACGCACTTACATAAAAATAATCCCTTAATTGGCCCTTCTTTAGATACGATTGAAAGGAAATCCTCATTTAAATTTGGAAGCTAAGGGGTTAAAGGAAAAGCAGCATAAAATATTATATTAAAACAGTTCTTTACTTTTGGATCAGGCATAAAGATTTAGACTAAATAAGTAGTGGTTTATGTTTCTTTAAAACAATGTTGTTTGTCTCCTTCAGCTTTCTCTTACATGCTTCTTAAAAGCAACTGTGTGCCCAAAATGGAAGATGAAGACTATCAATACAAAATTCATTCTGCTCATGTCATATAATTTAATGCCCAATTGATACTGTATCTTAAATATTTTTTTAAAAAAGAGTGTCTTTGGGGCTTTTCAAATACTAGAAACTTTATGCTTTGTGGAAACAATTGCCTACTAATTTGGGGATCAAGACAGATGTGAATGTTTCTGAATCTGTTTTGTCCATTATTTAAAAGGTCTGTAGTAAACAAATGAGAAATACGTTTTAGAACAACTTTATTATTGTCAATGACAGTGACTTCAATTAGCTGGAATTTCTACTCTGTAACAACATGCCTGATCCACTTTTAACTCACTAAATCTTTTTGCTCTTCAAATGACACAAACAGCCCTTGAACTAGATTTGGTCTTTTATGTAATGCACCTTTAACCTACTCATTTTTCCTCATAACAAAGCCTCCACAGCAACTTCTTTTGAGTTTCTACCTGCCAAAACATAAACTGTAATTTTGCAGCAAATCAGTGTTTATAAGTGTTAGTTTTCCCCTATCCACTTTAGATTATTCTAAATTACCATAAAGTATTTTAATAGAAGATTAAAATTCTCCCTGCCAAAACCCATGACTGTAGTGTTAGCAGGCACTAAGCTGAAAAAGTTCACTGTCACTCAGAATATGAGAACTAGGACATGCTCCAGATCGCATTAAGGTGAATGAACAAATTCTTAATGATTGTAATGAGTCGGCCAGGTCCCCTCCCTCAGTTGAAATTAATATTCCCCACGAGGAACTTATTGCTGAAATTTTGCAGGTGTGATTTTTTTTTTCCTGTAATCACTCAGCGGTGGGACATTTGAATTAACTTTTTCTTTTTTTTTTTCTTTTTTTTTATAATTTATAGTTCTTCACGTGTACTCAGAAATTTAAAAACCAGCTTTAATCCTAAAAATGTTTTGCTTGACATATACTAAACAGCCGTTCCTTACCTGATGAGTAACACACAGTTAGCCTTTGCAAGTCAATGGATTTGCCAATGTAGAGCAATCAAAAATCACTAGATTTCCATGAAAACCTTTACACTAGAGCAAAAAGTGATGTGGTTCTGAAGTAAAAAACAGTAAGAAGGAAAACTCATACATACCAAGTACTTAAGTACTGGTTATTCTTCTAAATGGCAAGAGAATAACTATTACCAGGCACAAATACTGTATATCACTATAATTCCATATGGAACCCAATTTCCTGACAAATAAAGGAACATTTCTATCAAAGGTCCGAATTCAATGAGGTTGCTGCACTTGGCTTCTTTTTAAGCACAGAAATCAATAAATGCAATAGACTGGTTGTGTGTTTGAAGTTTATCATATAGTTAAACACTTTAATAAAACAGAACATCAGTTTAGAAACATAAATGAGATTTCTTCAGACCTTTGCAGGAAAGCAATTCACCTATACAAGAATTAAAGTTGACAGCGTGAATTTCCACAGACAAATAAGCAAGCTGACAATAACCTAAAGCACTGGTGTTGCTGATTTTCAGCCACATTGTCACAGTGGAGAGAAAAAAGACAAAAAAAAACTATTCATGTTTTTTAAGTATTAAAGGCTGCAACACTAGTAAAATCATCTAAAACCTTAGCATTGTCATCTTTCTCTTCATCATATTCCCTGTTAAAATAATAAGTCAAACAGTCTAAAATCTCAAAAGGTATTAACTTAATGTCTCACAAAAGAAAGGAAGACATTGTATTCCTTAATCATCCAAGCAAGGAACATGCTAGGTCTTTCTTCATGTCTTAAAATATCATTCTATTAAAGAATTCAGAGTTTCATCAATGTAAATTTAACATTTGCAAATACACTGAATTTATTGAAATAAAAAATAGAGTCATCCAGGCTGAATTGAGTAGGCCACTGCATGTTATGAAAGACTACCAAAGATGTAAAAAAAAAAGATAAGGCTTGGTAGCTTTCATATCCAAAAGGAAAGAAAGAATATGCTGATAAAAAAGGCCCACAGAAAGAAAGGCTTTAATAATCTGATGGAAAAATAACTATTTGTGTTAAAGGACAGAGTAACGACCACGCAACATCAAAATCAGTTTCAATGTACAAAGGTTTATGTGACTGTCTATTAAAACAGACCCTGCGAAGAGAAAGAAAACATGAAGGTCATGGCGCCAAAAGTATTTTTATCTTCATAAAATGCCATGAGGATGTTACCTAGCAAACAAAGCAGAAGCCTAAGGCAGTTTAGTAATAGAAGATAAAGTCTGAGAATTTCTGGAGAGGTGAAATAAGCCTGAACAATCCAGGTCATCCACCTTTTAAACTTTCCATTTCCAAAAATACTCTAAGAAATACAGAATGCTTTAAGCCCAGAAACGTAGTAAAGTTCTACAGGTAAAAAAGAATTAACAATCTGAGAATCGCCTCAGTTTAAGCACAGTGAAGTTGGCAATATTTAGGAAAAGATCAAATATAACACATCTTGCTCGCAATTTATATGTTGAAGGATCCTTCTAATTAATACAAGCAAAACCTGCCATGTAAAAATTCCAAATTTACAGGCAACCTGATCAAAATTTTCTCTTATCTTCTTTTTAAAAACTAATGTGTGCATGAAATGCTTGGAATAAATATGACTTCTTTCTCAGAAAAAAACAACCAACAAACCAAAAACTGAAGCTGGTTTTATTTGCCAGTCGGAAGCTGGCTGGTGCTGGTGTCTGATGCTGCATCACTCCCTCTGCAGTCCCTAGCAGTTAGCTAGTAGACAGGTTTTACAGACTGGCATCAGCTTTAGGGTAGATATTATTGAGCCAACGTAAAACTAAACTGGTAGTCAAAATTAAACTTTTTTGGCTCAAGTTTTGGGGCTTTTTTTCCCAGACCACTTCTAAAATGAATAAAATCCACACAAATCTTTCAGAGGAAAAGAATGTTTTCATTCCTAAAAGTCACATTCTGCTGATGACAGAGATCAGAAATGGTGCTGACTTCCCTTCTCCCTCTTCTCCCACCCCTTCTCCCTTACAGCACAGGCAACTGGGATTCTCTGAGTTTATTCTTCCTTGAACATGAGCATACCTTCCAGAGAAAGAAATTACCTTGACAAGCTGTTTGACCAGCTCCAGAAGAGACTTGTTTCTCATATAAAATTGTCATGGTTGAATTTCCAGACTACGGATTATTAAACATTGACCTCTGTAAGAGGTGCAGGTTTGCAGGTGCTGAAGGGGCCTCTGTGACGAGAGGTGAGGGCTGCCCCGTGCTGGACAGAGCCAGTTCCAGCCGGATCCTATCCACTCCCCACAGGGCTTGGCTGAGCCAACGCTGCAGCCCAATTGTGGGGGGGGAGGGGGGTTGCTGCCTCCGGGGAAGTATATTTAAGAAACATAAAACTTGGCAACATCAGTGAGGAGTTAGGAGAAAAACATGTGAGAAACAGCCCTGCAGACACCAAGGTGAGAGAAGAAGGAAGGGGAGGATGTGCTCCAGGAGTAGATATTCCCCTGCAGACTGTGGAGAGGACCATGGGGGAGCAAGTATTTCCATAAAGCCCATGGAGAGCATCATGCCAGAGCAGATATCCACACAGTAGCCCATGAAGGTTCCCCCACAATGGAGCAAGTGGGTATTTCCTGAAGAAACTGCAGCCCATGGAGAGATGATGCAGGAGCAGGTTTATCGTGAAGGAATGCAGCCTGTGGGACTGACAGCACTGAAGCAGGGAAGAAGTGTGAGGAGGAAGGAGCAGCAGAGAGGAGCTGTTATAGACTGACTACAACTTCCATTCCCCATGCTCCTGCACCACTCAGGGTCACAGAGAGGAGGCACAGGAATTGTCAATGGAGTGAGGTTGAGCCTAGCAAAAAGGGTAAGAGGAGCTGGCCAGCATCAGCCCACAACCACTTTTTAAACAGAGACCCTTGTAACAAATCATTGTAATAAAACTGTGCTCTTATGCGTTTCTGTACATCTATGACATAGATTATTGCCAAACATATCTGTTACAATAACAAATACACAGACTTACCTCCAATAAGAAAATGTTCAAAAAAATCTTACTTGTTACAACTTTTGACTGTGAGAATCTATGAAACTAGTCATAATAGTTAACTGTATGAAGAGCAAATATCAGTCACATTATTTCTTAGAAGTGTCCCATTTATTGCATAATACTTGTTCATTTTAAAAGCTGTATTTTACTTTACACTGCTGCGAAACATCATGCTGTCTCCCAGACAGAGAATCAGCTTTTTCTTCTCAGTGTGGGTACTGGGAACATTATTCTTGTCAATTTATCCCTTCAGGTACAATCCTTTCATGCTTTATATATCATATATATACTACCTACACAGAGGACCAAAATAAAAAAAACTTCACACATGCATACACACTATAACCTCTCTATTTATTTAATGAATTGTTAAAAGAGTTTTAGGTCAAGACCTAAAAAAGAAGGGCCTTTGAGTGGAGCTCCCATGTAACTACTCAACTTCCCAAACATCAGTTACACTCAGATAGCGTTATTTGGTCTGAGCAACCTTGGCATTCCCAAAGAACACTGCCTTTTGCTGATCTGTTCCACATTCATCCTCAGCCAGCAAAATCATAATCCACAATACAAGATCTCATTGGTGTCCATCAGACATCTTCACTTGCAGTACAGTGCTTGGGTAGCTTATATTTAATGCCAGGTACTTGAAGAGAAGCCAAAAAGAACCCAATGTGAACATCTCATAACACCAAGACAAGATCACATTTCTGTTTGCAACCTTCCAACTGAATAGGAGAAATCAGCTAATTCTGTTTTAGAGCATTATTACATTACTGCACAATAGTAATAATGTTGCATGGTTAAATATGGAGTTAATTAGAAAAGTCTACATTAACAAAAGTTTTATTTCTTATCTAGGGGACGAAGAGTGGACAGCGACCTTAAAGTTACCTAAAAAGGCAATGCATCAGAAGAGAAACACACTTGATTTTGTGAAGTAGAACTATGCTTTCTATTCATAAAATAGCTCGTGCACAAGTTGATCACATTGTTATTTAATGTGTCAGATAAGTAATGTCACAGAATGGTCTACAGCATACATCAGAGCTATATATAATGATACATCCTCAGCCAAATCCAGTAATGTATGCAGAGTAAATATGTTATGTGCATAAAGTCTGTTGCCTGACACTGGAAACAAGAGTAAAATTCTGAAAATATTTGTAAAGACATTTGGTTCACAAAACAATCAATCAGACCTGTGAGGAATTGCCCATGGAGATAGTAACAGCACAAAATCTGAGTTCACCAGACCCACACAAGTCACAGATATGACTGATATCACTGTGGAAAACCTGAAGGTTAAAGTGTCTTTCAAAACACTCCTTGATAAGAGAATGACTATACCAGCTCTTTGAGCACTGGAGTGGTATTGTGCTAAGGGATTAGCAGCAAGAAATTTTTGTAGGAGCTAAGTTCAGTAAATCAAAGTAGTTTATCATTGCAATTATTCTAATATACATATATCAAAAACAAACAAACAAAACCCAACCCCAAAACCAAACAAACAAACCAACAAACCAAACAAACAAAAAACAAAATAGGAAAACAAAAAAACAACAAGAAAAACCCAACAAAAAACAAAATAGGAAACACTTTGCAAATCTTGCAAAAGTAAGATTTTCAACCTTGCAATTGGAGCTCTCTGTCTTCTTCCCTTGTTAAATCTGTGATCTCAAATTATTCGTTAAGAATACAACAGCTTCCTAACACAATTATTTTATAGATAATTAAGCTGTTGAACTAAAACCCAACATATCTTATTTAGAACAACAAAATTGCCTTGAATTTCAGTATCTTTCACACCAAAGGTGATAAAATTCAACCTAAAAGTATACTCGTCAATAACCTTTGCAGTACCATGAGATTTCGATTTCCTTACATTTTTATCACCATTTTAAAGTAATCCACAGATGTACGTAAACAGTCCCCTTCCAGCAAGAGGGAATTTGTACTCAGGTACATATCATAAGAAGGTCAGGTGTTTTATCAGTACCACTCTAGCCCAATGATCAGCTAATCAGAAGTTCAAGCAGGAAGAAATAAGAAACACAGATGAGAGTCTGAAGCAGTGAATAAGGATCACTTCATTTCACCAGTCTCACTAGAAGTCTTGTAAGTATTTTATAATTTGACTCTCCCATCTACTGTATACAATCCCTTCCCATCAGTCATTTCGAATCAACTAGTTAACACAGATACAGAGGAACTTGACACCAATCTACTGGTGCAGGTATAGATCATTCATAGACATTTTAAATACAAACAGAAAGGGTAATCTGGGGAGAGGCATACCTCGTTAATTTGTTCTAGTACAAAAGCAGTTACTCAGATATAAAAAATTGGAACAAACTCAGAGAGGACATGTAGAAAAAACCTTAAAGAAGTCCAGTTCTCCTTTCCCTCCCAAAATATGTTTTTTTTATTTTGGAGAATAAGGATATAATTCACTCAGGAACCAAAACACTGATAAACATAACTGGATGGCACTTTTTGCAAAACTCCTGTCATCTTTATTAATGCAGTATTAATCTAATGATGATGTAGGCAAGTATAGCAAATTGCAGAGTAGGATGAAAAAGTGTACCTTAGTACATTAAAATATCAAAGTTAGAATGAATGTTTGACAGAGACAAATCAGTATACCTACTTTGCTTTAAATATAAACCAGAATCTCTCTCTTTCAAAAAAGCAGCCATCAACAAAGAGTCAGAAACACAGATATTAGGTCCCATACAGACATGGAGCTCCAGAAAAAAATTTACAGTGCTCTAATAAGACTTTTTTCACTCAGTACAAACTCAACATGTTTGTTGCAGATTTCTGCTTACAGAATGGTGTTCTGTCCTGCCAGCTGTTCCATTTTATTCATTTTTGAAAAACAAAGTCCACTTTAATACATCAATGCAGTATCTTCCTTTTGTATGTTTCATGTTTTGAAAACATGGTTTAAGTAAACAACCAGTTGTAAACACAAAGGCAGATCATTCAAGAGACTAGTTTTTGTTGAGGCCTGGGGATATTGTTATATGCCGTTAAGAGTTAGGCAAGATTTTTTCCAAAAGATGTAAAGTAATGGATTTCTTTTTCAAATGTAGCTGAAATACCTAAAGTTTAAACCTCTCTTAAAAGCTAATTTAGCACAGAGTAATTCCTAACATCTGTAAAGGTGCTGCAGTCAGCTTTTAGATACTTTTTTTTAATTACCTCTTTTCTTTCTTTTTCCCCTCGCCATTTATCCCTCACTTTATCTTTCACTGTCCAACTGAGAATCAGCCATTAGTGGTAAAGAATCTACATTGATTCTAGTTACCAGATTGCTTATAATAGCCTCCCAACTGGCACCTCATGGAGAGCCATATGCCATTTCAACTGAAGAGGATGGCAACATGCCCACTGACTTTATTAGAACTAAAATTAATTTTAGATGCCCAAAACTCAGAAAAATCTATTGCTCTGATTGACTTACTTTTTCTTCACAAAATCTGCTATGTCTTCCTTCGAGCTTCTTAGAGCTAATTAGGTTCCAACTCCTGTGCAGCTGCTAGGTTATTTTTGATCTGGAGGAGGAATGGCTACTTAGCTAGATCTGCACTTAGAAAGGGAAAGCGCCTTATTTCAGAGGTGGATGCAAACTCTAAGAAGCATATTCTGGCCCTCTCATTTCTGCATGTAAGGAACTGTTTTGACCTACTGGAATGAACAGTGATATGGATTGACACGTGATTTAATTTTGGTTTTCCCTATTGTCATATTACATTTGCCACTTACACCGCCTCAAAATAAATGGCATAGATAATAACATGTTATCACATAACTTACAATATCACACAGTTAGCAACCTAGTTTGAGCCTGGTTAGGTGAAACTACTTCACATTAGAGAGAGGCCAAATTTTAACTTCAATCACTTCATTCAAAATTACATTACTTGCAACTGGAGATTGACTGGAAAGATATTCTCCCTGTCAACCATCTGGGACGAATTTTTCATTACATTACTGATTTTTTTTCTGCCTTTTTCCTAGGCATATAGAAAGATTCAAGAGCTGGCCTAAGAATCCAAGTCCCACCCATGACGGGTATACTACAGTGGAACTTCCTGATGCTCCAAATTTTATCAAAATCCTATAATTTGTCTGCCTCAAACATAATGGGACAAGGGCAAGTCAAGCCAGCTGGGCTGTACTGCAGCCCAGTAGCTGTGTAATGCTCAAAGTCAGAAAACCTTATGAGCCCCCCATTACAGAGGTATAAATGAAAAGGCAGAGCTTTTCTAGTACATGGCCACACACAATCTATCTTCTTCCCTCACTGAGTCTCTGGTGCTCTTTAGGATTTTTATAGAGGACATGACAGCTGTTTGAAACACTTTCACTTCATTGCTATACAAAATATGAAACTGATAACAAAAAAAATCATTCATGTGTGAGGTTTCTAAACAATACAACAAAGTGCCCATGTGGAAATTCCTCTGTCCTCAAACCAGCTTCTGAGCAGAACATTTAGAACAGCAAAAGTAAAGTAAGATTATCAAGCTGCTTTGCAGCCACCTGACAAATTACATTATATGAAGTTCTGATATACAGTGCCATAGCTTCAAGAAAGGAAACCAGAAATATTTGCAAATAATGTAAATATTCACTTGCTAAATCACAGAGAATAGATATTTAAACACTAAAATTTTATATTTCTATAATTATATGCTAGTTAATAGATTTATGTTTAAAAGCTTTCTATGTGAGACACTTCTTGTATAACACTTTAGCAACGAAGTATTTTAACTCCTAACTTAGAAGGCACACAAATGTATTCCAGGTGAGGCTAAAACCATGAACAGGATCAGAAAGACTTAAAGGGACTGAGAAGCATATTGAGTTTTGCTAGCTGTACTAGCTCCAAATTCTACCTTCCTTGCTTTAGAAGTAGACAAAATCATCACCAGGCTGATATATTAGTATGGTACCAAGATTCCAATCAAGATAATTTGTTGGTTGAAAAAAAAAAGAAAAGCTCCAAAAGTATCTTCTCACTGTCAGGAAGAGGTTTTTCTTAATAACTTTATAGCTTTTAGAATAGAAATCTAAAATCTCAGCTTTAGATTTTGGTGATGTGTAGGTGGCTCTGTGTGTGGGTTGCTGCAAACTGAAGTCATAATGTCTATTGTTGCATTATTAGAATGCTGCCATTAAGCAGATCTGTGTACTATCATGCTTGCTGGAGCCCAAGTATAAAACTATATGCTCTCTCACTCCTGGACTTGGATGCCTATGTCAATCAGAGATCACTAAAGCATTTTAGGCTTAAGTAAATGGCATTCAGAAAGCTTGATTTTTCAAAAAAAAAAGAGGGCTATCTACATACTGTGTCAGAAATAAGAATAATTTAAATGGTACCTCCTCCTCTTCTTAATTACTCTGAAGGAGATTGCTTTGAAAAGCTCTTTGCACACTTACAGAAGAAGCAAAATATTTTAATAGACATTCGTAAGTCAGTTGTTTTCCCTTTTAAAGTATGCTCAGTGATTTATAAGGTCTTCATTTCAATAAAAGGTTTATGCTGAATATACAGTCTTCCTTGCCTCCTCTTTGTTAAGTGAACAACAGGCTAGTACACAGCATCATAAAGTGAAAAATACAGGCAGGGGGAGGATTACAGTAGTGTAAAGTCATGTTTCATCAGAGTGAACAGGTTTGATTGCAACACCTTAACTACAAGACTGGACACTTATGCCCTGTGAGGATGACAATAACACCATTGACACCATCTTTCACCAAATTCCAGTCAACAAAACTTGCAGGACATTTGGATCTGCTACTTCCTATTGCTAGCAATGTCTGAACTGTAGTAATCAGCTCCAAGTTCAAGGTGAAGCAAGGGACATCCTTTTATCATATAATTTTGACTTCTGTTTTGATTCTGCAACTATAACTTGAATTTAAGATGACCCAGAAGAATTATTCCACTTTTATTATTAAAAGGTTCTTTTTATATTAATGTTTCAGGTAATAGCACTTACAATCAAAACGTTGTATTAACAGGGACAGTGATATTTTAACTTAATAATTAGCAGCTCTTAAAACAAGTCTTTTAAAGTGTCTATGGATACACAAACCTGGATAATGTGCTGTTGGTTCTTTCCTAACCACTAGCATCTGAAGCTGTCTTTCCTTTCTAGCCCTGCATTTTTATCACCTGCAAACAGCAATTTTGGTAATAACATTGCCAGATATAGGAGCAAGAGACTTCAGTCCAAATGAGGTGATAAGTACTGTGGAAAAAGCAAATGAGCACATGCAACAATTGTTCATGAGGGGAAGCTGTTTTAAATACCACAGCCTACTACTAAATCCCTGTGACTTGAGAATCCGTCCTATTACACACATTATTTATGTGAATTTGTGACCTCCAAAAGAAAGCTTGCATGTTCCTAACAAGAATTGAGTAGATGGTGTCCTGGGTTTAGCAGTAGCAGTCATTTTTTTTCCTTCTTGGTAGCTGGTGCAGCGGTGTGATTTAACTTTCGGCCTGGGAACAGTGCTGATAACACTGATGTTTTTAGTTGTTGCTAAGTAATATTTACCCTGACCAAGGACTATCTAAAATCTATTATTTTTAAATACACTAAAAAAAATTGCAAGCACAGTGATAAGCGGTTGTGCTTTTTTTGGTTTACTAGCTTTCAAGGAACTTAACCCTGCTTTTCAAAGTAGAGAAAGGAAAGGAACTATCATCAAGGAGCAGAAGCATTACCCTCATTCTGATTAAACTATATGTGGATAACTAAATCCTGTCTACTTAAGTCCACTTGCTTAAATAGAGGCCTGGTTGTTTAAATAGCTGCATTCTTTCTCATTAGATGTCCCAAAAAGCTATGAGTTCTGCTACTATGACTAAACAGTTGTTTGTTCCACCAAAAAAATGACTGTATTTCACAAAGTGATCTCCATATGCGTAAGAAAGATACTCAAAACCGTGAAAGGTTAATTGCTATTATTAAAGTGCCCCAATGTGAAAAGACACAACCATTGAGTTGGAATCAGAAATAGCTAAAGCCATGATGAAACAAAGTATGTGTAGAGTGAGCCTGGTATGGGTTTATCTGGAATGTGCTGCACCCTGGGACTGCCAGTGCTGCCGGGCAACTGGTGGGAGGGATGGCAGGCACAAAAAAACCCACATATCTCTATAGTTGCTCTGGCACCATCTTTCTGATGAACTGCTGTTTCAGCTACCGTAGGCTGTGAATATACTCTTTTGGCTTACTTTCCTCTTTTATAATGAAAACTAAGCAACAGAATTAGAGCAAGCATACAGGATTACATTTTAAGTATAGCTAAACGAGATTCCGATTCTCTAGGTTAAAAATGTCACATTTTCCATTTCTCATAGCAACAAAATCTAGAGTTTAGTTTTCTCATGAAAATTTATGAAGAAATAATTAAGAGCTCATTGGATCAGGAGGCACTGGAAAAATCTTTACACTGGCACACTTTAGACAAATGCAATTTTAAACCCTGCAAGTCTGAAAATTACAAACTTCAGGCCTGCAAAGTGTTGTGGATTCAGGGTCCCTCTGATGTCACCATGCTACTCAGATCCATCTTAAATACTGAATAGATAGTTTGAACCCAAACTAACCTACTTTCCAGCAGCACCTTCGTTTTAGAAAACACTTAGGAGTTATGCATAGCCAGAAACAGACTAGAGGGGCTACACAGCATTCCATTATATTCAAATGGTTAAGTGGTGCAAATAATTTCAATATTTATTTTGTATTATATCTGGGCCCCATTATGAATGTCCTTTGGGGATAATTGAATGTCCCCCTTGTCACTGAAGCCTTTGCTTGACATCTGAACAATTATAAAAGGCCTAAAAGCTGACTCAAAGTTCACGTCCTTCTTGAAAGGCATGACAGACATACTCTTTCTGTCAGGCTTTAACCATGCTAACACAGTAATACAGGCCTGTCTGATCACTCTACATAAGAGCTCCCACAGAACCTCAGACTGTAAAGTCACTTTTGCAGAAGTGCAGAGTTAAGGTGTTGTGCTGGAAAGCTTACGACAGCACAGAAGCTCATGAAGACAAATGCCAGTTAATTTAGCTCACTTGCATCTCATGCTTGGAACTTACAGTAACACATGGAATAAATTGTAAATAATTGAAAGCTATTGTGATAAATAGATGAAGAAAATTAATTGTTGAGTAGCCAATGAATCTCTTACTGCCCACTCTTCTCCAGTTTTCAAGTTATCCAGTCGAGTTTTCCAAAAGTAACTTTCTTCTGACCCTCGTTATTTTGCAAAATTAGTTCTCTCTCTGAACTCAACCCAGAAGTAAAGGACTCTCAGGTTGTAGTTTAAAATGAATGGCACCAGTGCCACTTAACATCTTTAGGTTATTAGTCTGAATCGTGTCCTTAGTTCAAGATATTATTCCCTATTACGACTGTGTTCCTAAATAACCTCATTAAATGTCATGTTTGACACTAATGTAATTTAAATACTGCATAGCATATATTGAGGCTGGGACTTGATGATTGCTTTGATAAGTTGAGAATTTTATTTTAATCCTTTTTTTTTCATCTAAAACAAAAATCTCTCAGTGTTACCATCAGCAATATAGAAAGATAATAAGTAGGGCTTGTTTAACATGTGATACTAATTTTTAAGAAGCTTAGTCCATGGTTTTTAATACTTCAGCATTCTAAATGACAATAATTCATATCTGAGTAATACTTTATATTTTTCAGGTGTCCAACTACCTTGTACTACATTTTTTGAAAGCCTTAATACGTTTTAATACCTAAATTACATTTTGGGGGTTTGAATGCTTAGATCTTGTCAAATTCCAGCATTTTTCTTCAGAGAGAGAACTATAAGCATAACACCTGAATGATCTTTTAATCAAATTTTGCCTTTCTACTTCATAACAGGGAAATGCTGGGTCACCCTATTACAACACTTCAGTTAGTTGTTTAACATACGCAAATAATATGCTGTTCTATAGAATCTCATTTTGGAAATAACAAACATTTTAAATAGAAATAATAATGAACTCTTAAACAGACAGACTGCAGGGGTTTCTATATATTTATTTATGAATCTATGTCAGCATGTTTGACAACTTCATTTAGAAGGTGAGTCTAGCTCAGGAAAATTTGGCTTAAAAAAGTGAAAGTATATATTACTATTACTGCTACTATTCTGGTAAAAAAAATAGTTACATTCTTACTTTAGCTTTCTCATTTCAATTATTTTTTTTTTTTTAAAGAGAATCACTAGAATGTTTCACTGCAAAAGTTTTATACAAAACATAAATGAAATTTCAGATTAGGATGTTACATTTGTCACATGGGATGTACCATGGAGGTGATATTCCCAATCAATAGAAGTGACATCATAAAGTAGATATAATATACTTGAATTCACATTTGCTGAATGTATTTGAGTATGATGAAGTTCTCCTAAAATAGCCCTCTGAACAGTTCAAGGAAATGTTAATCAAAGATATTTACTGAATTACTTTATGCATTTATTAAATAAAATAGTATTTACTCATTGGATGGATGGTTAAGGAAAAAAGAGGGTGGATATTTGAATAGGTCATTAGACAGCTTTTCTAATTAACATGTGAGTGAGCATTAGTGTCACCTCACAGTATTATAAATACAGTGCACAAAAACTATCAAGCAAATGTCACTTTTGAATTGTTCACAATTCAAGAAATGAAAATGTCGAAACTCAGGACAAAGACATTGGTTTTCTTTGCAACACACATCCGTTTTCTTTACCTCGCACAGCAATATAAGGGCTTTACAAAGAACCACCAGCAGACAACAGGCAGAAAGAATGATGATTTGAGGAGCTATACTTGATACCATTCCTTATTTTGTGTGTAATTGATCTACTACTCACAAGGATCTAGTAGTCAAGCAATTAGAGATAATGTGTGTTTGACAGAAAACATTCCCCCATTTCTGAGCCAAGGCATATGTGAAAAGGAATTCTATCTCTAGCCCTGGCATTCTGACTCTGTCTGCATTCACAATCACAAATCATTATTTTCCATGTAGCTGTTCAAAGCTAATTGTATCTTCCAGGATAAATTGAAGGCTTAATATATAAATCTAAACTACATAATTTACATTTCTTACATACACAACTATGAAAGATCTGTTAGATTTGGGATAAAGAATTATTAAGGTTTCATATGGCTTCCTACTTCGTATTATATTTTTCAAATTTAGATTTAAAAAAGCTTATCTGCCTCCTCTGCTTCTATTTATCTGCCTTTCCTTCTCTGTTTTCCATACATTGATTTTTTTTATGAGCTTTACTTTTCCTTTTTTGAGACCCCACTTGGAGTACTGTGTACAGTTCTGCTGTCCCCAACATAAGACAATCAGTTGTCAATTAAAGCAGAAAAAACAAGAAAGATATCAACTGCAAAACCCAATCTCATGAGCTTTCTCTAATTTATTTGGTTTCTCTTAGGCCATTTTTCATGGAGTCATCGAATGCAAACTAGTCTATGTTCAATGACAAATGTGAATTTATAATATGGAAATTCAATTAACCATGCGCATAAAAGTTTATTTTAAAAGATTCTGGCTCAAACACATGAACAGCTACAGACGTAATTTGATTAGTAACTTCAATTTTGAACAGAGTCTGATAAATCTGAATGTCAATTATTGAAGAAGAGGTAATTGCATCATCAATACAAACAGTTATATTTTGTAAATACAACTTTTTATGAAGTAAGATATAACTGCATGCGGGGTCTCTGCTATAAATAAAATAAGCACTGCAAAACTCCTTGATGGTGAAATTTCGGCTGTGATCAATGTATGATTCTTTCAATTGTAAAAAATTCTTGCAATACTTTTGCCCAACATAAGGAGGAGCTGAAACTGTCACAAATGTATAAATTGATTTTTTTTTTTAATTATAAAAAGCAGGCTGATGACCTCATAAGTCTTCCAATACACACCTGTAGTGAATAATCTTACACAATACCATGACATATGCAATATACTCAGCTAATCATCACCTACCTGAAATTCTTTCTTATTTCATTTCATTACTTGTATGGCACAAGCTTTCTCAGCATCCCTGTCATACAGCCTGGCCTGTTTTCCTTAATTCTGCCAGTGAAACATTACCCAGGATTATCTTCTGCTTTTTGCTTTGTATTTTCTATAATGGCTGTTTCCCACAGACAATAATTTCTTCTGTTGCTTTCCATGAACAGATTATCCCTGCTTTGGAAGTCTGTCTCATACATCTGGATACTCTTTATTTATTTAAAATATTACCTTAATGCTATTATTATTTTCTTATTTAAGGAAGCTACATAGGATCAATCTCAAAAGAAAAGTTCTAGTCACATTGAAATAGGTTATACCTGAAAACCTCTTGACAAATAAATACCATATATGTTACTTGAAGTTAGCATTTGCATAATGATTTGTATCTCTAGATGGTCTGCAAATATTAAATAATGTGCATTTGCATCTCTATGAATGGGCAGAAAAGAGGGGTTTTTATCACCCTTAGAAACTAAGAAATTAATTATAAGATGACTATTTAGATGGGTGAGATGCAAAACTCAAACAAACAATCCTGGTACACACTGACCTCACAGACTATCAACTCTTTACATGAGAAAAAGCAAGCTATTTAACACAGGTGCAACTAAAGTATATTTTCTGTGCATATGAATTCCTTCTGTTTCTGAAAGGAGTATTTATGACTATGCTGCAGGAAATAATTCTTCTGCAATTTCTTTAAATTACTTTAGCAAATTTACATTTAGGTAATTGATAACATATGTTGTAATTTTAAATTCATAACTATCAAACAGCTTCACAAAAATCACTTTGCCTCCATAATTGTTTTCACATATATTGAAAAAACCTCTATTGCATCTGAAAATTTATTTTGCATACCTGCTACAGGGTGTTTACCTTTGGTTTTTGTTTCCTTTGGCACCACCTCTAGAACAACAAGGAGTCCATTTCAGGATTGTGGAATGGCTTTAATGTTAGCACACTAGGACTATTATATAGAAAAAGAACTGATATTTTTCTGACTTCCTTTGCTGAATACTACACTCTTATATAAAGAAGGTTACATCATTTGGCATTTATAGTACTCTAGTTTGTGTCTCTGCTGAACACAGTAGATTATGCTTGTTGTGAAGTAAGAAATGTATCACAGGCCAACTCAAGAAGTCATCTTACTGGCTCTAAAAGAAAATACATCGCACAGCTTCATAGTTACTACAGTGCGTTTCCCAAGGATCATCTATTCCTAAAAACAAAAATACTGATTTTGAAGGCATCTGACCCTTCAGAGAATATGACAGATAATCTTGCATCTGATATATTTAAATAAGTGTGAAAATAAAGTTCATAAGAGCCCATGACTGTAATAGAAAAATCTGAAAAATTATGTAACTGCATTGTGGAGCATCTGACCAAGCATGCAGCAAATAGTCTCAAATCAATGCAGTAATTTCTGTAATACCATAGATGAGATACAGCACAATTGACAAGCAAAGGAGCGTAACCAAAAGTTTATGAAATATAATTATCAAAGGTTGCTGTATGGGCATAAGCTGCCTAACTCTCAGGCTTTCTGCAGCTATACTTGGTCAGGAAAGTTTTAAGGAAGAACATAAGAAGGAAGTGTAATAGTTGAGGTTTCACTTTAATAGGTAGCACTTCCCATGCAGAAAACAGACTGCCAATTCCTTATTACACAAAGGATTTTTACCCTGCCTTTCATAAAGGAATAAGAAAGTAACAGAGTTTAATGATGCCAGCTGAAAACCTTATCTATTCTAGTGTGAGCATACGCAAAAAATGAACTATGAGTATCTTACAAGAATTTCCAAGTAATACGGGTTTTGAACTGAACCCATTATAGTCTCAGAAATTTTGTTAAAGACACTTAGTTTTCACATTCTAATATGGAAAGATCAGGTAAAGGATGGTTTATTTTATGGCAAAAATCCTGCAACTCATTGTAAGTGCAAGTATGACAGGAAAGCATGCTGTCCTGGGTTTCTGCCAGATGCCTGCATGCTTTTCCAGAATTTAAGTGATTGCAGAAATTAATGGAATGATAAAATCTATAGAAGGAGAAAAGTAAATGGGTCAGATTTACAGAAGGAAAGCCAGAGGAAGCCAATGATCTATGCCTACTGCCTTGCCGTGGATCAACCAAACATGATTGGGAGCAGTCACTGGGCAACTGATTTACAAAAGCTGTATGTGCACAGGAAAAGAGTCCAAAGCAAGCAGAGAAGAAAAAGAGGATGACTAATCCTTTATTAAGCACACAATCAAAACTTCAACCACACAAAGGACCTGTAGGCAAACACTGTGATTATAAAAAGTTAAGCATAAGAGAGAAAATCGTGGCTTTGCTATATGAAAGGAGGCTCCCTATTCAGTAATTTAAACACAAGCATTCGGAGCCATTTGAGTTGTACTACCATATCCAAATCACATAGCAGACATGACAGTGGAAGAAAAGAAAACCTGCAACTTTCTTGAACAGAATACGAAGGCCAGGTGGAATATCCTAGGGTATTTCAAATATTCCCAGACAGTAAAGCTGAATCAGAGCTGGAATGTCTCTGTTGGCTCCATGAAGCTAGGATTTCATGCCAGCTGAGTGTCTAAGGGACAGCAGACTAAGCAGAGTAGGCTAGGCTTTACTTACGAATCTCAAGTTATTAACCTAAGGGGATCAACTGAATTTGTTATCTCCACCTGTCCTCTTCTCCTAACTACAGGGAAAACATTGCTGCTCTCATAGTTAAGAACACTGAACCAGAAACAAAATTCAGGCAGTGAGAAACCCTAGAAGATCCTCTATCGACTCACCACGTTGGTTGTTTACCTCCCTCAGAGGACAGACAGCTAATGCAGAAATGCTAGCCCTACTGCAAGTGCAGGGAGGAATTCAGGGAAAATGATGGTATCATCTGCCTTTTGCATAATTCTCACAGCTTTACCAAAGACCTACATTTTGGAGTAGAATATCTCCAGTGCTATCAACAAGCATCTCAAATGTGAAGACAACATAATTGGAGTAAGAGCCTTTTCCAGCCAGGAACGTAAGAGCACAGGGTCAAAAATTAGGCAAGCAAAAAACAAGGTTAGCTGCAAGGGCCGGAATTCCAGATCTTTCATTCTTTTTCAATTGTCCGGCCTCTGCAGTTAAGCACAACAGCTACTGCACATCCTTTTGGCAGGAGACAGGCTCTTATCTTCCTATGCAGAGTGTTTCTCTGCACGCACAGATGTCTTCTCTATGTAATTAACTGGAGCGTTGCACTTAACAAATTACATATTGCTGGGAAGTAGGCAATCAGAATGTTGCCTGGGTCGGACATCTAGGCTACATCTATATTGTTATACTAAATGTACCCAGGAACATTCATGAGCACTAAGGCCAACAACTGGGTGTAAGCTAGGAAAATCTCAGACTCCAAAGCAGGGTGAGTGTAACCAAACTGACAGCTAGATGTGCTTTGATGCCCAAACCATGCCCAGAAATTCCTTGGGAAAGAACTAATTGTTAAAAGCCAAAAGTTAACCCTGGGCAATTCTAAAAAGTACAGATCAGTGAAAGACAGGGCCCAAGAATATTCCTAGATATCATCCAATTTAGTAAAACTGTAGCATAAAAATCCATGAAAACCACAATTTTGGTGGATGTAGCAGGACTGGTCCAGTGACTTTCTTGTGAGTGTTCATGTGTGTGACAATAATCTGCCTTAATGTACTTAACCAGCAACAAGACCATAAAGTGAAAAAAATGTAGCATGAGATTGTGAATAGGACAGTGAGACATATAAAGGAAAATCACTTACACAGACTCTGTGTGCCTGTTTGCCTCACTAACGCTCACGATGGGATTTATACCATGAGCATAACCCAGACAAACAGTATTATTCCACATTTAGTTTCGTGCAAGAATTGAGATTTAGACTGCATTTCTGTATTCACAGAAATGTATACTGGTATAAGAACCGTTGCTCAACACCTCGTAAACATAATTTTCATGTGCAATTATAGAGAAAACTGAAAAACTTGTTGTATGTGAATACATGTGTTTGCAGGAGAATATAAGGGACCCAAATAAAAAGAAAATTTTAATAAAAAACACAGGAAAACATTACTTTGTCTTCATCAAAATTTCTGATTTCTGGAATACAAATGAGTTCCCTGAGGGCCACCCCTCCTGCATACATTCTGTTTCAAGAGCAAGGAATTTTTTGTACTGAATTTCTGAGTCATGATTATTCATATGATGATACTGAATATGTGGTTGAAAGATCATTGGATTTTGCCTAGCAACATTGTTAATTCTTTAAAAGATCAATTCCAATAGAAAGATGGTTTTGGAAAGAGAAGACTAAATCAATAAAATAGACTAAAAATTACAGATTATTGCTATGTTAATTTTGGCTTGTGCCCAGATATTCTAAGCAGCTTGTGTAGGAAGCAATGGAAATATATGCACCATTTTAAAAATATATTGGGGAAAAAAAATCAGCAAAATCATTTATGTGTCTGAAATCCACAGAATTATTTAAGAGATTGAAATGGCTGGAAAACATCTCATAATGACCAATTCAGACAGTTGTACTAATGATTATACTCTTCAGATAATATATCTTCTTAGAAAGTATATTTAGAGAGCATTTCATACTTCCAAAATGTGTATAAACATTATCTGAAGCAGTCTCACAGGACTGATAAAATATAGGCAGGTAATATGCTTATTATGAGCAAAATAAATTGTAAAATTTAGACACAGAGAGTTGGTTTGGCTGTTTCCACAGCAAGAAGGGTAAAAATCACAATTTGATCTGTGCTACTGAATCCCTCTAGGGGGACAGTCTGACAACAGCCACAGACCCAGGTGGCTCCAGAAATCTTCCTTAGCTTCTGGGAGGGTTGGACCATGGGGGTAATCTCCAGGCAGAAAGCCAGCTAACTCGCAGGAGTTCAATGTCTCATTAGGCCTCCATGGCTTCAAAGTACATCTGGAGAAAAAATGTCCACAGGGTTAATGCCAAAGAATGAGACAGGGCCAAGATCTAACAGGATTTACTCACATAACTTAGTTTTCCTCAATATATTTCCTCAGGTTCTTCATTTTGGAAAACTGTGACTGAGCACCTAGGTTTAGCTGAAAGGGCAGGCTGCCGAGGCGTGTCTCTGGCCAACTGGCAGGATTGCCTTTTGTTTCTCACAGAACGAGCGTAATCGCCTCTACAAAGCACTAAGCATTTACCAGGTCTTGAACTGTACAAGTACAAATCATTTTCCAAACATGAGTCACTCACAGGGAAGTCAAATAAACAGCTTGGCTGGATGATCAGAAAGCTAAGTGATACAAAATCAGGAAGCCTTAAAGAAAAGTAGCTTTAAAGTTATGAGCATTGCAATATTTATTAAATCTCACACAGAAACAAAATAAACATACTTTAAGAAAAGAGACAACGTAACTGTCTGTTGGAAAGGAAGGTGATTTCCTGCGGCTAAGGCTATTTTCTTTCTTCTGAGTGGCTAGATGAGCACTCCACCCTCGAGACTGGTTTGCCATGTGCAGCCGTGCCCCCATCAACTCACAACTCCCTGATGCCTCAACGCAAAGGCAGTTTTAATAGAACAAATAAATATTTGGGATCACAAAGCAGGATAAAATTTTACAGTACAACAGCCGCAGATGATTTCTGAGGAAAAGAAATGCAGATGAGCTTGCTTATTAAAAATATTAAAAAAAAAAAAAAATCAGTAATTTGAGAGAGTTTCTGCACATTAAAACTCACTCTCCAGTTCACTGAACAGGAGAAGATCATATGCTTATGAAGCATCTTTGCTTGTTGCATGGTTATTTTTAAGCTTAAAACATGACAGCTGCCTCTGGATGTTGGTACATTGATTAAATGTAAGAAAATGACATGAAATAATCCCTGGCCAATCCCTCTTTTTGTACTGACTTCAGTACAACAGAATTCCCAGAGCAATTCCCAGCCAGATGGCTGCATACTTCCCCCTTTCATGAATGTTTTTCCTTAGTGTAGTCTTACATGGTAATATTCAGTATGTCACTCCCAAAACTATTTTTGATGAGTTGTAAAATAACTCTCAAGAAAAGAAAAAAAACAACAACTTAGAGATATCGTAGTGGTATCAGTAAACACTGTACAAAAATCTTTCATTATAAATTATCGCTGTTGAAAACAATGAGAAGGTTGCTGCTGTAAACACACTTCTGTACCAATTCCACACCACGTAATTATCTCACAATGTAGTCACTAACAGCAGGAATTAAAAAGCTGCATTACAAACTGAATGTCTGCTTTTGGAGATAGAAAGAAACCCCTGTAAACAAAGATGCACAATATATTCCAGATAATACACTATGTCTTGCCACAGAATGGCAATGACACAAAAAAATGCTCTCCTTCTAAAGATCTTAAAGCTTTTTTTGCTATGATCTTCTTCCAAAGCAGAATTTCCAAAGAAGGTTTTGAGATATGTTTGCACAACAGCCGTATATTCACGGTACACTTCCGAGAATTCAACAAACTTATCTGTCCAGGGAACATTTCGTATATTCATTGTCAAAGACATTAATCCCTTACAAAGCTGAAGTTCACAACAACGACATAATCAACAACAAAACCACTAGCATAAAAAGCCAGAAAAAAACAAAAATATATTTAACCCCCAACCCCAACTTTTTAAGCTACATTTTAGGAAGTTGATGGAGTAACTAAAGCAGCAGGACCTAAACCAACATATCTAAGGGATGTAATCTATTAGTTGCAGTTATGAAAACAATCACATACTTGTAAATTGAGTTACACATCTGTGCAGGTGTCTGCACAAAGTGGATTGTTTGGGGCAGTTAGAATTGAATGATGCTACAAGCATTTAAACAGATGCTGAAAAAGTCATGCTTACTCACTGGCATGGCAACACCAGCAAGAATGTAAGAAGTGTTTCTATTTCAAAAGTTATATAATTTCATTACTTAATTTCTTGAATTCAATATTAATGCAGTATCTATCCTCCAGTGTCTGTCTGACTCCTAGTTCAAACTGCCTGGCCCTCCCAGCTGTTGCCAAGTTGAACATGCAGAAGGAGTTTATATGAAGAAGCCAGAGAATTCTACTCCTCCCTCATTAGAAAAAGAACCAAGCTGTCTGTAATTAGATGACAAGGTACAGGCAGGTACTTATCCTTACCTTTCTGCAAAAGTAAGAGTGGAAGTCCATCCTGTGAGCCCAGAACTCAGATTGCCTTTCCTCAGGTTTAGGCTGACAGACAGAGATTTGCAGTGCCATCTAATACATAAAGGAGGAGTTCAGCAAACTTTTCTCCAAACGCGAGGGAAGGAAAAGCCTCTTAGGAACACAGCTACCAGAGTTATTAGAAGAGTATTTAAAGAAGTTTAGGGAGTTCTTTGGGTTTATTTTTTGTAAGATATTACATGCATTCATTTCAAAACAAATCACTGCAATCTGCTTTGGCAGCAAGCTTCCTTTTAAGAAATGTATTGAGTAAAATCTGGTTGTTTTTCTTAACCCAAATTACCCTAGTTCATCTGTCACTATTATCTTTTATGTCTAGCATTTTTCGTCAATTTGAAAAAATGTAAAAATATTCCTAAAATGTTTGCTGCTGTTAATGACTATTAAAACCAGTTAACCTAAGCAATCATATAATTTTACAAAAATTAATTCCTTCATATCCATTTCAATTGGAAGCTCTGTTCTTATATAAAGATATAACCATTGTTTCCTTAATTCACTTATCAACTTCAAGCTTATTGTACCTAAAACTGATCATAAAGATGAAACACAGGCTTCATCAGCATTCTACTATCACCTACATCCTCCTCTGCTTAGGCTACTGAGACATCTCTTTACAATCTGCTTTGTCAGATTTTGGTTTACAGAATTTTGAGCTAATAGTGAAAGCAAGAAACACATCAGGTGTCATATGATTCAAAAGCAGAGTTAGGACCTGTGAATTATAACAGTAACTCTATTTCTATTTGATGACGGAAATATAGTAATGACAAAACAGAGGAGTAAGGGAATCTTCTCTGCAGAAGAGTCTATGAGGGCAGATTAAACAAACCCGGAGTCTTCAAGAAATTATTCATAAATCTCTTGAGAATAAGTTATTCCCCTCTAAATGAAATTTACCTTGTGAATACTATCCTCTGTTTCTAAGCTTTTGTTGTCAGTAGCCCTTGTTGTCAGAGGTAAAAATCCTTACCTCTAGCATTACAGGGAGGCATGGTCAAAAAACAAAGGAACTGCCTCTGGAAATGTGTAGGTAGCATTCACATACTATGATAATACACAACTTTATGAATCACCAAGATTAGAGAAGGAAATATTCTGAAACTTTATATTTGTCTGACTTCCAAAATATTATCTTTTAAGTGAAGATCAATGGGAACCATAGCCATGCTTCTTGGCTATGCCCATCAAATGGAGATGGAGCAGAGGAAAAGGAAATTCCCTTAGAAAATAATTTCAGCAAAGCTGTAACAAAGCAGGTTTTCTGGACAAGGACAGACATTATATAAAGGATAACTGCGGATAGCTGCAGTGTCCAGTTATTCTTACTACACAAAGGAAGTGTAAATACAGATAGTTCAATACTTTAGGAATAAGATTTTAGGAACAAAATCTTAATAAGACTTTAGGAATAAGATCTTAAAATCTATCAGATAAAATGCTGATTCAGATTCTGCAAAATGGACACCTCAAGTTCCCGTTCATAAGGCAGAGAACACTGCAGATAAGCTGAACAAGGCGTATGTAGCAGTGCTGGCTTACATTTAAATAGGCTCTTCATCTACCATTTGCCATATATTTTGCCCCTCTGTAAATTTTAAAATTCCTAATCCTCTGCTTCTACTCCAGCTGATTATGGAATTATTAGCTGTGACTACAAAACACATACAAAAAAAGTCTAGGGTTTTTTCTTTTGTTTTGGTTTAAGGTGCTTTTTTTTGTTGCTTTTTTTTTTTTTTAGAAATTATCACAAGTTCTGAAGTCTGTGATTATACAAATAGGATACAGTTTTTACACTGATGATATCTATCTGACTCAAATGAATACCTTTGACAGAACAGAATCTCTCTGGTAGAAGATGTAAACTATTTCAAACAGCCGTTAATCCCTTGCTGTATTTTCATATCCTACCATAAAATGACAATCCAAAGTAAGAGGACAAGACAAATTCCAACTGTGTTTATTTACAAAGGGTCTGAGTTCCTTGTATCACAGTCAAACCTTTAGTAGAAAAAAAAATGGACACTACTGCAATTTACTGCGTGAACAATTTTCCATAGAAGTAATACTTATAGAATTAGTTGTTACCACGGTGGTGAGAAATATCAAGTACAAGATAACAGAAGCACTGCAATGATATGGAAGAACTAGGATGACACATACTGCTGAACAACAGAAATCCACGAAGGCAATAGAAACTACAGATATTACAGCATCAAAATGTGTCAACAAGGGGGAGAGAAGCAGAGAAGCTTATTTCTTCTATTTTTCAGCAAAGCTCTCTGTCCCTATGTGTCCAAGAAAAGCAGGGAACAGTACATAACTTGGGTCTGAAAAGTTTTAAATAGCTGTTAACTATTTAAACACAGTTAAATAGTTTTTATTTAAAACTCTGCTCACACAGTAAAGTTAATAGTTTCTTGGTCACTGCTAACTTAATAAACTTTTCTACTCGCTAGAAAATGCTGGATAAAAATGCTGTTTAATGGTTTCAAACCTTATTCTTCCTGAAATGTATGTAGTTCCTCATAAGTGTTGTTCATGTGACCAGGCCTCTATAGAGTGAATAGTGGTGAATTCTGCTCCTCAGAGCTGGCCAGTTGACGAATCTACTCACTACTGGAAAAGTTGGTCCTATGCTTAACCTATTCATTACTTTAAAGGAATCCAGAAGTGATAAAACCACTGACCCACCCCTGTATCTCTTGTCTACACTTCTCAGCCTCCATTCAAATAATACTCCATCCATTCTCTTTCCTGTAAAGGGGAATCTAAAGAACTACAAATCTTTTCTCCACATATACTTTTTGATCATTCTATCAAGAAATATCAAATCTCTTCTTACATAAAAGACACTAATTTAACTTAAGGCTTTCTTATAGACCAGTATAAGCCAAGAACACATGGGTTTCTTTTTGAAAAAAGTACTCTTGCTTTCCCCCCTTCAAAATTGTCGCACACCAGTCCTCCACAAAGCAGTCGTTCACAGCCCTGGTGGTTCTTACATATGTATGCTCTCCTCAAAGCAAAACAAAGCACTCATAGTCCAGATGGTCTCTCTCCCAAGCTTCACCAGCTCCCATGCCTGGAACAGCTCTGTGATTCTGGTCCTATACAGATGCATTTTCATGAGCAGCTTAGTCCAAATCAGGATGGTAATTTATATTTCATGATTGCATACATTGGTTCATATTGAGGAGCAGATGATATGAGCTGTGTTTGTTGTTTTTTTTTTTTAATGGGGGAAATCCCTCATTTCCTCACACACTGGAAATTTCCTCACATGCTGGGAAAGAACAAGAAATGACACAAAGAAATCTTTGTTTTTAAAGCTCAAAGTTAATTTCGTCATTACTGCAGGAAAATACATCCATTGATAAGAACAAAAGAACTATGGCTGATGTGTACCTTCCACGCTAGAGTTTTCAGGTACTGTGTAAAATACACTGAACTACTGAAAAAAAAAAAAGATAAAAGCTTTCTTTTCTGTTTTTTTTTTTTCTGAGTTGTTGTTGAGATTACTACCCTTTCATCAAGGATCTGATTATAATATTTATCACTACTATCTCTGTACCCCAGAAGAACAAAACCTACAACTTACAGCCCTGCACCTTTTACTTTCTGAAGGCATGGGATAAAAATCAGTGTGCAAACACCCTTTAGAAGATGTTAATTCCTGCCTACATTTTTTAATAAGAGAAAACAGGTGTGCTAGTGACATTTTTAGTGCAATTCTGCTTATTAAAAAATGTTTGCATACACACTATGATTTAAACATGTACATTTGAACATGTACTTGATATATTTTCTTATATTTAACACACTAGCAGATTTAATAACCCCCAAGCTACATATTGACAACATAATGACAACCCGACATAAACTATATCTGCCTACCCACATAATTCAAAGAAAATTACCCAGGTGGAATCTTTTATCTCTTGAATATAATTTAAAAAATCATAATCATGCACATAAATTAAACAAAACTAATAAATACAAGTAAACAACAAGTTAAATGTTCACCTTGAACCAACATTTGAAAGTCCATCCATATATTTAAAATCTGAATATTTCAGTGTGGAGTTCTTCAGTCCTATTATGACAAGGTTTTGCATTTTAAAAAGATAAAATTCATCATGCTACTCAAAACACTTTTTTTTTTTCACTTTTAATAGGCATCTGTTACCTAGATACTTTATCAAAATCACACTATGTCTCTTTAAACATATCTAATCTGTTCATAGACATAGCTTCAAATTGTTACTTATATGTTTTATAGTCTCAGAGTCATTAAATTGTTTTCAAACTTAGTTGTTCCAGGAAAAGCAGAGAATTACCAATGACATTATTTTAGCAGCAGGATAAAATACCTATTGACTGTGAATAAGAGTATGGAATCCATCTGCTCATGGGCACCTAGCGCAGCAGGTTTCATGCCTATGAACTTAGTGCAATGAAAAAACGATTTATCTATGCAGAAGTCAATTTTTATGATGCTTATAGCCATCCTAAAGAATGCATCACCTCCCAAGCAAAAAGGAAGAGATAATTTGCAAAAGTGAGCAGCATAAGTGTTCCCATCTTCTGAAGAGCAAAGGCTGAAATTCCTCTAGACTGAAAAAGTAAAATAAAATAAAATATAATAAAATAAGATGAAATAAAAAGGAAGGACAATCCCATTTAGAAAAGGAAGATTAAGATTACATCACACTTGCCAAAAGAAAAAAAAAAAAAAAAAGAAAAGAATGCATTTGACTTTTTCATTTCATGAAAATAGCTATAATTTTTTTCATTTAGAATTGCAGACCAGGAAAATATTTTAACACATATATCTTCCAAACCTAGAAGGTTTAGAATGTTCTAAGCATCTGAAAATTTTGAAAGAAATTAAAAGGCAACATGTTGTAAAGCCTTAGCAATGACAGTAACCAGCTGGGTAAACTTTGTAATAATTCTGTACCAAAAGTATTACATGTGCAGTTATTTATGAAGTGCAAACAAACAGGCAACATTTTTATCACTTGCAATTGAGTTGTATAATGCATGCACTGCTAGTGAACCCAAAGATTCTGAATGCAATTTCACTTAGCACACAAAATTAACCTTTCATATGAGTGCCTACATTTCCCCTAAGACATCTTTCCTGTCATATTTCACAAGCAATTTGGGCAATGCTTAGTGTTTTAGCCCATCTGAATTATGCATACACCTACACATTCCATAATGTAACTAAAGAATGTTTGCAACTCTTGGGCATGATGCAAATTTATTATAAATAATTGTAAAACCCAACCAACCATACAGAAATAAAACACAACTTACTGAAGTTAATCCCACACATTCTTTCTTCCACTGTCTCAATACATCAAACAGTAATTATCTTGTCTTTAACATAATAGAATGCAGAATATTTAGCCTGAGAGTACTCAAACCAGCTAAATATAGATAAACATCTAACATAGGATGAAAAAAAAATAATTGCTTTTCTTCTTTAAAGGTCACTGTGTAATAATTACTTCGGTGTCATTATCTGGAACGATACACACCAGAGCAAACTGATCCAATCCATATGGATTACAACTGAATTTAAACAACATTATCTGCTTCCTATTGTGAGTTCAAATTGAAATGCAGATTGCTGCTGTTTTGGGGAGAGGGGTTGTCTGCTTATTTGCTTTGCAGGAAAAGAGAAGGAGAAAAGTGAGGAAAAGGAGAAAATATGATAGTTATCATGTAACATGAATGTTACTGGTATTGATCTGAGATACTTCTTTGTTTCCTATTCCTGTACCTTAATGACTTCCAGCCCCTGCATCACTCCACTCTGATATGAAGAGGAATACTAAGCGTCTGACAAACCATGTAGAAAAATCCACTCCATTTTCCATAAATACTAAGATAGTGTACTAATTGCTGTACTCCTTAGCCTTATGTTAGTAAGTACTTCCAACTTCAGCCTACTTTCTCCTGAAAATGTCACTGACATTAAGATGAATATTCTCAAATCATGTTTATAAGCCCTACATTGTCTGGGAACTTTTGAGAGAGATTTAATGGCAGAGTGCTAATGAAAAATTTACGTGGGATTTTCATTCCACAAGCTTTTCTGCCAGAAACCTCACTCCATATATTTACTGTGAAAGTATATTTTCCATGGAATTATGCTACTTTTTAGAATTAGGCAAATAAAGTTGCTCAAAATTTGAAAGACCAGAAAAATCAGATCCACAAAGAATATCAGATTATTGTTCAGTATAATGGATGCACTTGTTAAAACATAATCTGTCCATTAACATCTGTATTGGGTCTTCTGAGGTGGAGTTAACTTTCCCCTCATTGTGCTCATAGTGCTGTGCTGTGTATTTGTAGCTAGAAAGGTGCTGATAACACATCAGCTTTCTGGCTAGTGCTAAGCAGTGCTTGCACAGCATTAAGCCTGTCTCTCCAACATCCTCCCTCACCAGGCTGGGAGTAGACAAGATCTTGGAATGGGAAACAGTCAGGACAGCGGATCCAAACTGACCAGTGAGATATTCCATAGCATAAGATGCCTGCTCAGCAATAAAAGCAATGAGAAAGGAGGAGGAGGGAGACAGACATTCATTGTTACATTTGTCTTCCGGAGTAAGCGCTGCACATACTGAAGCCCTACTTCCCAGGAAGTGGATGGACATTGCCTGTTGATGGGAGTAGAGAATAAATCTTTTGTTGCCCTTTGCTTCCATGGATGGCTTTTGCTTTTTCTTTTTTAAGCTGCCTTTATCTTAACCCAGGAGTTTTTTTACAGCTTATTTTCCCCTTCCCATCCTCCACTAACCTCTCCCCCCCCAACCCTCCTGCCCCCCTTGCCCCATCCTGCTGAGGAGGGAAGTCATGCATTCCAATGTGTATATTAACATCTTGCATGGGAAATCTGGTTATTCCAAATGCTCCCCAGGCAGGTCCTGCTGTAAAACTGATCAAGCTGTACAGTTATTTTTAATCAGTAGAAACCATTCCTGCAGATGAAAAAACAGTCACACAAGACAGTCTTATGTATGCCGTTAGGAGTTATTTTATATGTAGTTTAAGATTTACCATAGAAATAAATTGTGTAGGTACTGAAGTGTCACATAGGACCACAGGCCAACTAGATCATAGGAATCCCACAGAACAGTTCCCAGTGCAGCTGGGGCCACCCTGGCAAGGACCCCTGCAATGGAAACTCCTACAGCCACATGTCCAGCAACCACCTGCACTGTCTGAGAGATATAATCCCCATGCTAAACTCCCAGCAGGTTTGTTTATTTTTTAAACAAACACTCTGTGTATGAATGCCTGTATAACAATGACCAGATACTCAGGTGTACATGACAAACTTCAATTTTTCTTGTACAGAAATCCATGCTTTTTCACCCTGATCTAAATTTTACCTTTTCAAAATATCTCACGAAGTACATCCTCCCACAGTGTTTCAGCAAGTAGGAAAGTGGTGGAGCAGCCTAGCATCTAGCAGTAACACAGCTATCAGAATATAATGTTCATAGCACTGGTATGAAGTAAGCTCTGTAGGTTGTAATTATTGAAGTGTTAGGCTGCCTGTGTTACAGAAGTAAATACAGTTTATAAGTGATACAAAGTAAAGTTTTATTGGAAATTGCTAATAACTGACTTGCAAGTCAAACCCTGCAAACCAGTGATGAACAGTATCTTTGCCTTTTCACTAGTGCCAACTGTCACCCTTTGAGTCGACTTGAATGAATAAAACTATCCAAATGAGCAAGGACTCAGAAAGTCAGTTCCAACCTGAAATTCATTTACTGCAGATTATCAGAGATGATGAGTCAGACTTACATATTGTATCCAGCCAGACTGATAATGAAACTTCTCTTAGGGCATGCCCTGGGCAGGACAAACAGGTTAATTTCTCAAAGGAGCTAAAGATAGTACTTTTAGTTAGTTGTACTGGCTGTGGTGTCTGGTTCTCACACTTGTAATGAGACAGATCATCAGGGCTGGTTTGGGAAGGAAATAATTTCTTGAATCTTATTAGGAGAGCTGGATAGATGGTATGGAGAAAGAGAATGGGAGCTCAACTCCCTTAGCTTGCTGCTAGCATTACTTGCATCTATCAACTCAACTGATGTTTCCTCTTGCAGTATGAGGGTGTAATATTAGATACCTTGCTCCTGTCTGTTTTCCTCTCTGAAGTTCAGTATAATCTGTCTTAAGCATTTAAGTTGAACTAAACCTGTAATTAATTCAGGGACAGTTGGGCAAGGTTTAATGATCTACTATCGCATAACTGTCACAGAATCATAGAATAATTTGGGCTGGAAAAGACCTTCAAAAATCATTTAGTCCAAACCCTCTGCAATGAGCAGGGACGTCTTTGACTAGATCAGGTTGTTCAGAGCCCTGATCAAACTGACCCTGAATGTTTCCAGGGATGGGGCATCTACCACCCCTCTGGGCAACCACTGGGTTCCAGCATTTCCCTACCCTCATTGTAAAAAATATCTTCTTTATATGTAGTATAAATCTACGTTCTTCTAGCTCAAAACCATTACCCCTTGTCTATTGCTAGAGGCCCTATGATATATACATATGCACTGATACATCTATATATACACACGTACATATACATGCATATATATATGAACATGAGGGCCCTTTTTGCCTTAAACTTTTAAATTGTATTTCAATATAAGGTGTAAAGGCATTTTCTGCTATGAATATTTCATCTTTAACCTTCTAAACCACACTCGAAACGTGCTGATTAGAGACACCCACTATCCATTTTACCCTGTTGCTAATGAAAACAAGCCCTGCATTCAAAGCTATTTTTACTGTTAAGATTTGCATAATATAGCTGTGCTCTGACTCAGATTTCTGCAGATGAAGTAACTTTTTCCTTTTTCATAAAATTTTCTAATTTGAGGGCTTAACAGTAAGATAATTCAAAACCAGTTTTAAGATCCCAGCTCAATTATTCTGCTTAGTTATCAGAAATAATACAACTAATTTACAAAGCTGTAACTCTAGGCAATTTACAGAGCTATGTTTATATTACAGGTTCTCATAAAATTCCCTTTCTTTTAATTAAATTTTTCTTTTTATAAATGTCCATTAAAGAAACTTTGAAGCGCAATAACCTACCTGTTATTCTCCTAAACATATTTATATTAAAATACCAAACATAGAGAAACACATTTCTCAGCAAATAAGATCTCAATTTGCAGAGACAGAGATGTCAAATCCCTCTTACGGCAAAATTGGCAAAAGTTTTCTCATGACAACACATGTTCTGCTCTCCCTAATTTTATTATGAATAGGGTAGTAACAAAGATGTTGATCAGATCTTAACCAGTCATAACAGAAATGGGTATAGTATAAAATCCATGCAGGGAAATTCAGTTGAAGGCTACTAAAATAAAAAATGGTATCTTTGGCTCAGGCAAATATGGGCAAAAATAGCTGAAAGTCAGGATATCTGCAAAGTCTGTGTAGATGTTTTCTAAGTTCTGTGCCCCTCCCTAGGCATTAGATCTCTGGACCAACACAACACAACACAACAATCCCTTCTGTTTGATGATTTAGGGGTTTCTACCCACTCAAGCTCACAAAACCAGTGAAAAAAAATAATCAAAGTAATCAGTTTTCACGTTACCTGTAGCTCTTTGTCTACTATACAATAAAGGATCTAGTCCTAGTTCCAGTACAGCTCAGAAAGCAACACAGGCCACAGTTTGATTCTATTTATAATTAGCAGTCAATATCTTATCAATGACATCAGTAAAACTTGTGTATCATTGGTTTATTCATTAGAAGGAATATGTGGTTTCATCACTGTGCCATTTGTAGAAACTGGTAAAATTTAAGCTACCATACAAATTCAAAATGTGTTGTAGAAACACCACTTTGATCTGTCCAAACAACGTAATCATTATCATTTAAGTTTGGCTTTACTGACTGCTCAAATACTAGTTTAAAATATCTAACAGTAGCTGTGAAGCACCAGAACAAAAATATTAGGTCAAATGCTTATTATTTAAAATTCTGCATGTTATTCCACAAAACGTCACAGATAGCTTTAATGAGAGTTCAAATTTTAGTAAATATTGATCCTCTAGTGCAAAGTTTACCTATAATAGAGTATGTTCCCAAGTACCTGAACAGCAGCAGTATCAAATTAGAATATGAATAGCAATAATAAACAGGAACCATATAAAATGCATGGCCCCATGTCTGCGTTTTGTTTTCTTCTCTTTCATTTTGAAACAAGGCTGTCACTGCTGAAAATGTGATCTTTTAATTACAGTTCCTAGAACAGTTAGCAGGATTTGGGGGTTCTCCAATATCCACACAAATCTTTTGCAGAAACTGCTGCAGGTGTGCCAACTGAAGGCACCCCAAGATGTATGTGTTATAGTATTATTTCAAGCACATATTTTTTAATGTGATTTTTTTTCAGATAGTAAATTGACATATAATAAATATAAATTCACTAAATATGAAACAGAAGTGCTGAGGTATATGAGTTTTCACCAGAAAATACAACTGGCTGGACTGCTGCACTAAAATAACTAGAAGATAACATTTTCATTTAGTGTCTGAAAAGACAGAGGGATAAAACTTAATCAAATGGATTAATGCTTAGCTACAATCTGCACGAATTATTAGGACAATATTATTTAATGCTAACTCCTTCTCTGTACATAGGAAGTGTATAATTTGAAACAATTACATTACACATTTAAAAGCAATTATCTTTACTAATTAAACAATTTCCTCTAGAAGCATTGTTCTGAAGAGAAGAAACACATTTCTATATTTCTTCTAATAAAGCTGTTCTGGTACAATATCTGTAAAACTCAGTTCTACACAAGAAAATATATGATTATATGCAGTCTTATAATCAGGCCATATGGTATGATTTCTAGGCCTGTTCTGAAACAGGACAGTAGTCTTTTTAAGTAATCATGTTAACTTCTAAAATATAACTGGGTTTGTATAGCACAGTAGTATAGCACAGGACAAGTTGAAGCATATGGGACAGTCTCTTTTATTTGGGTTTGTTGTTTTTTGTTTGTGGTTGTTTTGTTGTTTGCTTGGGTTTTTTTTTCATATCTGGCTATCTTAAACTGCTAAAAAAAGAAAAGCAAAGGCAAAAAAAAAATGATATATATTAAGAACTCAGCAAAATATCAACATTTCCATAGCATTCTGGAAATATTTTAATTCCCTAAGAATTAAAAAGTCCCTCCCCCTAATTTAAAATATTAAGGAAAAACATTAATTTTGGGATTTGGCCATGTATCATCAGGTATTAGGATAATTTACTTCTTATATCACGATGGGCTTTTAGGCCTCCTTTCATAGTTACTGCCTGAAAGGGAGGCTGTTCAAGATATTTCTATTTCTTTTTTCTATGCCAGTAAAAGCTCAATAAGAACCTCAATAGCTTTACTACCGTTACTAGACCAAGCTGATTGTTAAACAGATGGAATATAGTACTAATAAAAATGTTTACCAGCTAGTTATTCAAGGATCCCTGTTGAATCCAGCCATGATGCATGTTTGGTGTGACTGATAACGAGAATCAAAGGGTTCTTCTTCAATAACAGTCTTCTGACTAAATGTACAAAGTTCAGAGGGGTACAAGGGCAATTATTTGTCTCATTAGGACATCAGGGACTATGAACTTGAGTCATCACATGAATTAGAAATTGTAATTATTAATTAGTAATGTCTGTACTGAGAACTGAAATGCACAAAGGACTTCAAACAGTTTGTGCATTTTAAATATCTCTTTAAATCCAGTGAATTGGTTTAATCTGTGCAATAGTAAATCAACCTTTATTTTTGTTGACCACGGAATAGTCTCTTTTAAATTACTAAAAGAGAACTGATTCTGGAAAAGTTTCAAGTTATACTTCAGCTTTCCATAACACACGTTTTAATTGTCATTATATTGCCAGGATATTTGTTAGCATGTTCAAAAGACAACTCCAAATACCAAAAATTTCAGAAAACAAAGCATTTTTATTCAGAAACTAGGAAATAAACATATGTCTGTATGTTGTTTTTTTACATAGAAGCCATTTCAAATCATTAAATGGTTATTATTACCCTAAATGTGTGTTGACACAATTGCTGAAGGCTGGCCTTAACTGAACATGGCTTTTTTATGTTCATGAGCTAAAACTGTGTTATTTTTCATTCTATTATTTTCATGATCTGCAAACATTATTACCGTGTTTTACAAATGAATAGCTATGACTGCTTTAGACAGGCTGTCGGGAAAACAGCAACATGATTTGAGCTAATGGGGAAAGACGGGCTGGTGGGAAAAAAGAGCCTAAGTAGAACAGACATTTTGAATGTGAGGGGAAAAAAACCAAATCCCCCATGGATTAATCTGATAATGTTTAAATAGGACTAGATTTTCCTTTCCATAGAAAGTGAGACACAATGAGGATGAAACTTAGCAAAATCACATTAAAAAAACCTGATGCTCAACCTGATGCTTCTCCCCAGCAGCAACAGAATCAAGGTGCCTTTCCACAAACAGAAACTGGAAGAGTTCTAGAAACTATACATGGAGATAAATTTACAACTCTGTGTGAACTAGTTTTAAGCCTCCCATTTTAATGGGGCTGCAGAAATGGGCGACATTTTGTTTTCAGGATTGCTGTAGCCGTAGCAGATATAGTTAGTGTAACGGTGTCACATGCTGGGTACATGTAAGAGATCCTTTTTGACCAATACCAAAACACTCTAGAGCCAAAAGTACATTCTGTGACACCCTGACCAAAGGGAACTAGCCTCAAATGAAATTGTTTTCCAAAGTGGAACAGAGGGAAACTGGTAATGAGCATACCCCAGACAGCTACATGTATACTTATCTGTGGCCTTCTCAGACACTGTATAGACAAGCATCCCAAAGCAAGATGTAAATATTCATGTGTCCATAGAAATATTATCACAGGTGCTAGCCCCTCATAAGAAATATTCTCTGCATTTAATTCAAGTGGACTAGCAAGAAAGGGAAAGAAAAAAGATGTGAGTATGCTACCATAACAACTTAAGCTTTATTTCTTGATTTAAATAGCCTTTTTTCCCCTATGGTACAAAATAAAAACAAACCTGCACAGCAACAGCTCTTTTCCATTCGGGATTTACCATTAAAAATGTATGATTGCATGTTTTATTTACATAAATGCATGGTACTTTTTGGAATGGTTTCAGAGACTCTAAGACACAAAGCACCTAAAAAGTAAATAATGTGTATCAATTAAAAAAAAGCTAGTACATGTTAGATACTTAATTGCTCTGATCATGCATTCCATCTTCTTAACTTATAACTTCTTATCTTAAACTCCAAATATTGTGACCATGATAATCAACAAAAAAATAAAACCGAGAAAGATGACTCTGACATAAGCAAAAATTACTTCCGAACATAGGTTTACACAATGAAACTAAGAATCCATTCGGTTTTATTTTAGCTATCTAAGAATTAGGATTTAACATCAAGATGGTTAATTCATTGACTGTAGAAGAACCTAAAAGCTTCAGGAGATACCTAAGGAAGATACTGAAGACAATGAAGAGAAATAGGAGAGCGAGTCATCATACCATAACTGATCACAAAGGTTGCTTCAAGACTGAGTCTTAGTCTTAATCTTCAGATTCTTAAAGACAGACAAGGTGAACCCTACTTCAAATCATCATTTAAACATCACCTAAAAGTTATTCAAATCCAAATATATTCTTCACATGAACAAAATAGTACTAAAAAGCTGAAGAACTCGGAATGAGAAGTTAGTCTATATTACTGTAAATTACATGCTGCAACCACACAGACTGTTAATGAATGAACAACATAAAAATGTTTTAAAATGTGCTTTAAAACAAGTGGAGATGTGCTGCTGAATTCTGTTCTGACAGCTGGCAGAGAAAAGCAAGTCTACCTCAGATTCACATCCTAAATTCACTGCCAGTAAATGGCAATTAAACTTATTGGGCACTTTCTTCTACTATCACTACTTCAATAAAATTCAGTGTTGTCTATAGAAAAGCCTCTGGACATTCTCAGAAAAGCTTAAAAAACTGTTAAGTTTGTAAAAAGAAATGGGTTTGGATCTTTTCTGTTGTACCAAATATTGCCTTTCCCTGACAATGCACAGCAAGTTGTTAAGTTCTCCTCCAGGGTACATTCCCATTGAAACCAAAGTGATTGCCTTAAACCGTGACTTGATGATGTAGAGGGTTCAACACTACCACTGGCTTAAGGAGCTGCTCCCTTTTACTTCTTTACAACACTCCGGTCTACTTTTTCACCATTTTCTTGTTTTATCAGATTAAATCCCTGATGCTGTCCATGGGACAGACCCACAAGCGACTGCAATGGTACAAAGTGATCAGTGAGCTGAAGTACAGAGGTAAAAATTTCAATGCAGAAAAGTTATGAATTTAGTCCTTTAGATTCTGGGTGCAAACAGCTCTAATGTTGTGGGTTAAATTTTGACAAGAGGTATAACCTTTAGCAACAGGGAAAGGCAAAGGTACAGGGCACCTTTCAGGTGCAGGAGTTATGCCTCAGAGGTTCTTCTGCGCAAAGAGAAGACATGTTTTCCTCCTTACTTCCTCATGCACCCTGACACAAAAGAAAGTTTGTAGCAATTTAGAGAAACATTTGCTAGCACACCTGACATTTAGGAGCAACTTTGGAGGCGAAGAAATGATTCTTGAAGGTAGCTTTGATCACAGCATGTAAACTAAATTATAACCTTGTCCCGTTGTTCACTGTGGAAGACAAATAATAATGGGCAAAAGCCAAAATAACCCTTAAAAAAATCCATGATAAAAACATACTTTTGTGGTGTGGACCTTTCAAAGATGGCAGATGTGCCGAAATGCGCATTTTCCTTTCTCTGCAAAGCCAGGTAGGCTTATCTCTGTCAGGTAAACAAAACTAAAACTATACCAAAATATATGGCTGGTATCTGTATCAGTGTTCTCCAGAGCTCTGCTCAATTACAAAAACACCACTGAAGAAAGTTACCACTCAGATCTGCCTAATGAAATAATAGATATTTACAAACAAATTACTAAGCAGCAATAAGGCATTACAGAAAGTCTTTTAAGCACTGGTATTTTTTTGATAAAGGCAATCAGCATGTTTTCAAGTGCCTAATTTGTCTTTGCCTGGATAATCCATGACTTTATTTTGCATAATCCTTCATTTTAGTCCCCTTATGGATATGATAACTCATAAACCGCATGCAAGTTTTAACATACATTGAAAAGTATACCAGTAACTTTACTCTCATGAAAAAAGTCTGCATAAATGACAAAGTAAAAACTGCTGATTGCGTACATAATTTTGTTGCAGCAGTGCTGTAGCTCAACACATTCCTAAGGGACCAGCTATAGAGAAACCACACCTGAAAAGCTGCTTCTGAACACATACCTGTTTTCCATTCCCTTGTGGCTTCCCTCATCACTCCAACCATTCCTTCTCTGAACAAAACTCATCTTCCTCACAGATAACCACTTGTATATGAAATTCAAATGGTTAATTTGGAAAAGCCTTCTCTTCCATTCTCATACCAGAGCACTCCTTTTTTTCAGCACAGCTCACACATAAGTGTGCAGAAATGAACTACACTGAAACATAAGCCTTGAACCCTAACTAGCTCTTTCCTCAGTCCTCTTATCTTGTACCTCCTTCTTCTTCCTCTATTTTATTATAGGAGAGGGAAATAACACTAATTTTTCATGAATAAACAATATCTGTTTTTATTCCCATCAGCTTCATTCAGTAGCATAAATAATACTGCTTTATTTTCTGCTGCAAATATATTTCTAAACTGACAGTTTGACAAATTAAATGCAACATGGAGAAAAATTGCCTCTTCTTATTCATCTACTCATATAAGAACATTTGAATCCTCTATATGTTTTTTTCTGTCAACTTTTATTATTTTCCTACATTATTACATGGAGGGACTCAAGAAACAGCAACTGAATCATGTGATGTTGTACCTCATGGTGCCATCTGTTGAATGATAGTGGCTCACACCATTACACAGTATTATTAGATGGTTGTCTCTAACATGCAGTGGAAGTCATTCTGGCTCCTTTCCAAACTCTAATGGGGACTTTAACCTTCCAGACAGCACTGACTGCTGTTAGCAAGATACAGCCTGCTGGAGATCCTCATAATTTAGACACATAATGTTGTGTAGTCACTTTCAGAAAGTGAAGATCCTAAGGCTATTTCTCACTTAGGAAAGAGAATTCACAGACAATTAATACAAAAGGCAGAATGGAGAACACTTGAAGTCCTCCTCAGGAAGGTTGTGGATTATACATTGGATCCCAGTAGAACAGCAAAAGACCTAAACCATCATTACTCAGTGATGTTATTCAGTATTACATAGAAATGATATTCAGAAAAAGATTATTTTCCCCATTCTATATAGTAAAGCAGCATTTTGTTATTATCAGTTTTAGTATGAGACAGAACCGATCCAAAGGCTATATCTAACTATAATAATGGCACATTTTGGCTTCACTACCTCAAATTTCAACAAGTCAGGGCTGGAGACAGTTTGCTCCAAACCTATCCTTCCCACAGTGATCACTTACCAGTTTCATTGAGACTAGAGATGAACCCCATTCATTGCATATTTATTCTTTGTATGAAATACAGTATCTGTTTGCAACATGATATTCAGTGATGTTTTAACCTTGCCGTGTCAGCTTCTATGGGAATATATCATTCACTCATTCACAAATTACTTTCTTTATAGTCAAGAACCAGGTTACCCCTTCAGTTTTCATTTAGCAGATGGTAAAATGCTGTTTCTAGCCCCTCCTAAGGGACCTTAGGACTTTGACAGTCCAGTGGGAAGTGTTAAATACCAAGACAGAATAACGAGTCTGCGAATTTCAGGGACCTCCCTGGGATGGGGCTGACACTGAATGGCACCTCCAGAAAGCAAAGAGCTTCAGATCAGTGTACTGCATTGAAAGGAACATCTGTTATAGTGGACATCTTAACAAATTGTTTAACAGCTGTAAGGGCTGTATAAATACCCTGAGAGTTCACTGACTAATAAAACACAAAAGAACTATGGCGTTAACAGCTATACAAATGTTTAAATGTTTGGTGGTTGATGGGGGGGGGGGGGAAGGAATGTGTGTGTCTGTGTTCCATATCAACCTCTATCTAGAGCAGTCATTTCAATAGTCTGCCCAAATATCAAACATATTCATTTTTTATTTAAAAATTTGTCCAAAACATAAAAAGTGGATCTGATGACATCTGTTTTCCTTCCAGATTTGATGGAAAGCTCTCAAGAGACTGGAAACCCACAAATGGGCTTCTAAGGCTCCCACCAGTAAGTGCATGTTCAACAGCTGAGGAAAAATATGGAACAGATTTGGGGGGCTTTCCTGCCCAGTGCACCTGACCAGTCTGAGAGCTGTTAATGTAGCCTGAGCGAAATATTTGCCTTTAACAACCTCTAGCCCTGGTATTCAGGGAATTCAGTGTGATTAAGAGGAGCACTTGAACACACAAGATTTACCACAAATCTGAGAAAATACTGTTGTAGTGTTTTTACAAGGGGTTAGCATATGCATTAAAAAAAATAAAATAAAATAAAATAAAATAAAATAAAATAAAATAAAATAAAATAAAATAAAATAAAATCTATGTAGTCCAGTGGTCACATCAGCATCAGATATCTGACAGAAGGGATGATAATCCCCATGCAATCCTCCCTATAACCCAGCCTTCAGGCCAGAAGCTCTTTGAGGCAAAGGCAAACTGTCTTTTGTGCCATGTACAGCACTGAGATCTCTGAGTTCGTCATAAAGCAATAATCTGAATCATTTCCTACACAGAAACTCATAGAGTCACATGCAATATCGCAGCACTGAAGAAAGACATTCTCTTGCTACAACATTATCCCTTTGAAAACCTATACTGGCAGCAAAAAAGATAAATATGAAAATATCACATATTTTGACCTGAAGCTATAGCCAAAGTCTTTATAACACAGTATGATTGAGAGACAAGCTGCAGCATTTTACAGAGACTTCACATTTGATAGTTTAAACCATTGTAAAATTCCTACACAGCTGGACAAAATGTAGTGGATGAGAGCTGAAAATTTTCCTTATATGAGGTACACTTTCTCTTCCTTGTGTGTAAATGAGATAAACACAGCTGTCTTTTCAACTGCCTTTTTTGCATCTTTGTGCTGCTTGTCTCATTTCAAGACTGGTATACACAGGGGAACAGCTCTGAACATCCCCTTGTTTCTTTGTTTTGTTTTATTTTGTTTTAATTTCTGATTAGCTAATGCACTAGAGGTCATGTGCAGAAGGAATACATGTGGCTGTTATCATGTATTTTAGGCTTATAGAATATTTCTGTAACAAATTCTTAAAAACCTTCAAAGCTCCCATTATTCAAGCTGTTTATGGAATCTAGGATATGATTTTCTTAGACTTTAAGCAAGGGCACAAAACAAGACGCAGAAAGGCTGTTTCCTGAAAAACAAATACAGAGAATATATGAAATACACCCAAACAGCCTTTCTTTAAGGAGGAAATTGTGTCTCAAGAAGATGCAGATATATGACAAGCATTACTCATTTTCCTGTTGAGTGGCTGACACTGATATAGAATCACAGTATCAACTAGGTGGGAAAAGACCTTTAAGATCAAGTACAACTACTACCCCAGGACTGCCAAGTCCACCACTAAACCATGTCATTAAGGGCCTTATCTGCATGGTTTTTGAATACTTCCAGCTTATCTTATAAAACTCTTAGGATGCTTATAATATTACTTCTACAACCTTAAAACAAAGCCATGTATTTTTCTGACAATACTCATTGTATGGCAAGCCTTTTAAAATATAATTTAGTACTCTTTATCCCCATCAAACCTGGCCCCAATGTTATCAGCACACAAAGAAAGCAAAGCAAAAATGCCTGTTTCCCACGCACTAAAGGCCAGATTCAGATATTTACACAACTGTCTAGATACTGAGGAAGAAAAATCTTATTACTTGTTTGTTTGTTTTGTTTCAGAGCATGAAATATTAAAATCAGTGACAAAAAAATTTCTGTTGATGAACTAAAAATTGAATACCAGATAATAGCCCTAGTGTTGTTCCTAGGAGTCTGACAAAGTTTTCAAACAGTTGCAGTTACCTCAGAATTAGAAGCCATCAAATATTTCAGATCACTGCATCTTGCAAAAAGTTGCACCAAAAGCATGGTTGTTAAAATATGCATATGTATATGTACATGTATATGTATATGTATAGTCAGCACTGGTTTGGTAATGATAAAAAAGGTCACCATGATCTGATTATCAAAAAATTGCTGAACTTTCGTATATTAGTATTGTAGCTTCTCCTTTAAAACATGAAGTTAAAGCTGGGCAGGGAATAATCAGGTCACTGGATAGTCCTAAAGAAATTTTTCAAACATTTCTTTCCTCAGATCCTTGTTTTTCTATCTGTTTTTCCTCTCCACACCAGTACTACCATTTGTTCCCACCTAACCAGGTCTTTCCCTACTGCAGGCAGAGTTGTAACACAGTACAAAGTTGTCCAGGCTCTGGTAAGGATAAGTTAACTTTATTCAGTACAGAACAAGAGAAAGTAACAGCTAAGGAATAACCAGATTCTTTACTTTCACTCTTTAGGAGACTGCTTTCAGTAAGCTAGAGGGTTTGAAAGTACTCATTACCCCAAGCTGTGCCATACACTGCATCATCACGCGAGTGCCATCCTCCCACCTTCCACTCGCAGCCCACATGACTCAGAGCCGTCGCTGCAGGGACACAGCAGCACTTAGGTAATTTAGAAGTTCTAATTTAACTGTCTTAATGCTTAGACATCATCAGCTTAAGCCAAATCTCTTCCTCCCAGGATTTTCTGCCACACTGACTGTCTCTCCACGTGAGGAATTAGATTTTTAGCACAGCAAAGATCTTGGTTTCAACTTATCTCTGACACTCATTTCGCCTGTGAGCCAGGTAGGAGTGCTGGACACAGTACGGTCAGAGGCAAAACTTCACAGTGAGCATCTACACTGGCCATTAAGTACCAATATTATCAGAAATCTCCCATTTTCCTGTGCAATGGCAGTTCATTCCAGTTAGGCATACCATTTTTAGCAATATAGAAACTCCCCAGCCACAAAGAGATGATATTTATAAGAAGCTGTTATGTTTGATACCCCTCACAGCAGGAAGAACAGCATTAAACCACATGGAAAATTCTTGCTAACCTTATGAAAGACACTGAAGAAAACTTAACAAAGGAAACACCTCTTTCTTGGTGGCATCTTCCCGTATCGAAGCCCTATATAACTGGTTGACTGAAACTTGATGAAGGTGAAGGTATAGATAGGTATAGACTCCCTCCAAAATATTTTGGTACTCCCTCTAGCCTCTTTGTTATTTTTATCCCCTTATTTTTATGTCAGAGGATAAAAACAGGTCTCAAAATTCTCAGTATATTATTTTACTGTAGATTTTTATTTTAATTTTTCCTTTCTTGCCCTCAGTTAAACAGCTGAGCCTGTAATTATAAATATTGAGAGATTACATCTGAATAGGCAAATGGAAGTGCCTTTGCCAGATTTTCCAAATGAGCTTAGAGGAGCTTGTGATTCGGCATCCAAATCCTTGATGAACAGCCTGCTGTAACACTTCAAGATTCCTGATGCTTTAATACCTTAGATCTCCACATTGTAAAGCAGCAGATGAATAAGTGAGATTTCATGTACAGTCCTGTGAGATCTATATCATGTACCACACACTAATCCTATTGTGTTTCTAATAGGAATAGTGAGATCAGCAGAGAAAAGCTTCCTTTCAAAGTCCAAAATCAGTCCTGGCTCTTCCCCTCTCCAGATTGCTACTCCACCATCAGAGTCCTGGGAAGTTTTTTTTTTTACACGGTGAGCTTTTCCTCCCAGTTACAAAAAGTTCATGGTGATGACCAAACACTACTTATCTAATTGTTGATGGAACTGAGACACAGATGGATGCTAAACAGCTTGTCCAAGCTCATGTTTGATAACAGTCACATCAAAGAGTGTTAAGAAAGAAATATCTCACCTCCAGCAAGTAATAAGAAACAAAGTTCCTTTCCAAAATGTGACCTATGAGCGTCTGATCAATGGCAAATATGGAGTGGTCTTTTAAGAAGCAAAACCAAATTTGGCTGGTTTATTTGTTTTGACTTGGAAGGGGAAAAAGGAATGGAAGGCAGAAAGTTAGTCCTCCTCAGCAGGCAAGTGCTTGTCTGCCATAGCAGACATAAGAAAATTTCATTACAATTTAATGCCTCACATGCAATAAGACTCAGTCCAGTTGCCAATGAACAGGAACCCAATTTTGCAAGCCTTTCCCATCATGATGGTGCAATATTTTTTTCCTCTCTTCAGTTTGTGAGCTTAAAAAATTAGTCACAGCATGCAGAACTGAGATTAATTTCATAAAGATATATTTCAGTTACTATCTGTAGTTGCAACACTTCACTCTATGAGATAGTATAACAGAATTTTATAGCTTTAGAAGAAATAGAATAGGAAAAAAGTTTACTGGGGATCTTTCCTACCAATAAGTAAGTAGCAGTGATTACATGAGGAATATCAGCTCCAAGGGCAGGGTAAAAGTTTAACCTCATAGTTACAAAGTATCAATCTCAGAATGGAAGAATAGAAGAGTAACTATTTTATTTTTTTAACAGCTAAGATTCATAAAATTATTGGTTTTACTTTCATTTCCAAAATTATCTTATTGGTGGCAAAAAGTTTTTTCTATGCTGTGAATTTGCTAGAAATGTCTTCATAAATAACCATGCTTAATGTACTGCACAGATGAAATACAGTATCAGCAATATCTTCATGGTAGCATGGAAAGTTCTATAGCCATTATGAGTTTCCATTATATAAACATAAGAGAAATTACATTCAGGATTTTGTGAGAACAGCTAAAAATACTAACAAAAAACTTCCTTACTTTGATGGCTGATATTTATTAACATGACACCTCAATAATGGCCACGTGGATAATGCACATCTTTAAATGCTTTCTTTCCATTGAGTTATTTAAATGTAAATGAAAGAAAAGAGCTCCTAAGAGCCAGAATATTGCTTTTCAATTATAAGCAACTCTTTTGAGGCCTGAACTCAAAACACAAATACCACTTAGAACCTTCACAAATAAGGTTATTACTGTTACGAAGGCTAACATACATAAACACAAATATCAACATCAGCAGACGACAGGCCAACAGCGCAGTCCTCAGTTCAAAATATAATTAATAGGAAACGAAACCATCACCATAATGAGCTATAAAGAACTCTCCACTGCTCATCACTAGAAATTTTTTCTTATCATTTAGAGGCCTGATTCCATTAGATTGAATGTACCAAGGAAAATCTCATTGCTATGGAGGCTAAGTTCAAATGACTTGAATAGGGCTGGAGCACCTAGGTGGATTCATATTTTCATTCACAAGACAAAAAAATCGTTAATTTCAATATTTACAGCCTCTGGCATTCAAGACTAATGACTTTAAGCTTATAACATCATAAAACTGGTTTGAAACAAAAGCAGGATTTAAAACAACACCAGTTTTTTTTTAACAGTTTCATTTAAGCTTCTGAAGATCATCTTTTAAGCTCTACACTAAAACCATAAAGGATGACACTTCCTATTAAATGTAATTTGAAGATACTATGCAACAATACAATTTTTTAACTTTTTAAAACCACCAATATTGTGAAATAGTTACAGTAACTGCAAACAGTACAATATGATACTGCTGGCGAATGAAGTTGCTAAGCCACTTTCCATCATATTTGAAAAATCAAGGCAGTTGGGTGAAGTTCCCAATGACTGGAAAAAGGGAAATATAACCCCCATTTTTCAAGAAGGGGAAAATGGATGACCTGTGGAATTACAGACCAGTCAGTCTCACCTCTATGATTCTATACCAATTATGACACATTAGTATGTCCTGAAGACCCTAAATGGAAGTTTGGGGGAATCATCAGCTCCACAAATTTCAAGGCAAAAAAGCAAGCATACAAATGAAAAATTGCCGTAGTAAAACTAAAGAACACAATTATTTTGCTTGCCTTGTGGGAGCTATCATTAACCCATTTACTGGTCAGTGGTTGCTTTGCTCAGTGGACTTCAATTTTTTTTTAACCCTGCCATTTCTATCATCTATTCCAGTCCCATCTTCACCACCTTGCCTCAGGTGGCTGGAAGACAGCCTCATGGAGATATTCTTTCCCTTTCTCCCTTTTCTGCACAGGACTGTCAGGAAATAGACAAAAGGTCCAGTGGTTCCCATCAAACAATTCTCATAGCAGGTAAACTGCAAACTCTTCTGGTTCTGATGGTGTGGAAGGAGGGAGTGGGTCAGCAGTGATTTACGTTAGAAACCCGTCACATTTTGACAGAAAAGAAGCAGTGAAAAAAAAAATGGGGAAGTATTCTCTCTGCCCTTTCTAAGCTGCACTGACTGGGAGATCAGTTTTAGGAGGTGGGATGATTTGAAAAACTGACAGCTAAAGAAGACACCCATTTCCTCCAGGCAGCGTAGACACTAGTCAGAGCTGCAGCTTTCCCAGTCATTGACAGACTGGTATAAATCAAGGTAGAGACCAAAACCTCAGTATCTGTACAAACACAAAATGTGAGTGAAGACATTATTGTATGCTAATATATAGGTAGCGGTTGATCTGAATTATCCACTGCCCAGGAAACAGGGGAAAAAAAAACAACAGAGGAATTTTAGCACAACATTAATGTGTGATAGCTATGCTGTGTAGAAAACAAGATAAGGTCAAAGAAGATTGTCCCTTCATCTGTCAAATGCAAAAACTTTTGTTCCCTCGCATGTGAATTTTAACTGACATAAAACTACAGCATCAAAGTAAAGAAGTAACCCTTCTGCACTACTTTATTAATTTTTCATATGACTATGTATAGCTCTTGGAATAGCAGCAATTCACCAATTTTTGCTAGAAACCAGCATTACAAACATTCTAACAATTGCAACTCAAGTCTAACATAGCTCAAAGTAACCCAAGGCATTCGGAGCCTAGTCTAGCACCTCTCAAGGAACACAGTAAGAAAGCGGTGCCCAAAAATATGCATTAAGATTTGATCCTCTGTTGAATATGAATATTCTCACAAATCTTCCCCTTCTCTGGATTTAGAGTTATATAAATTCTTTTATGCAGAACCAGTGTGAAAATCATAGCGATAAACACATGTAAATTCAGTAGTTTTTAAAAGTAATAATCTTATTGCATTAGAATTTAAATTTTCCTCCAGAATAAAACTCAGGAACTGTTGTGTGTTTGTTCTCTTAAAGATGCTGTCTGTGACGAAAGAGACTGTAATCATATTTTACAGAAAATCCTCAGATTTTTACATTAGAAAACTAGGTAAGAGGAGGTTTTCTTTCCAGTGTTTACAGAGATTCCAATTTCAGTCAAAATGATAACTTTGACTAAATAATGAAATAGATAAATTAATTTTTTTTGCCAACAGTAAATACTAAAATACTAATTAGCTGACATTAATCTATATTTTAAATTGCATAATTTTGTTTACAGTAGGATCAATGCCATTTAAGCTATTAAACAGATGAGGTGCTGTTGACGTATTTACAGTTAAATTACTCATAGGATAGCATATATTGTTCATGACTATGATATCACCTATTGAAAGGTGATATCATAGTTTAAGAAGGTTAATTTTTTAGCTTGCTTACTGACAAATAATGATAGACTACATCTATTCATCACATTCCCATTCAGCAGTCTGAGAATCAGGAACTGATCAATGACCTCATGTTCTCTTGAAATTCAGGCAGCAGATATTTTGTTCCTATTGCACATACAAGATTAATGAATGTCATCTTAGCACAGGAGCATTCCTCTTTGTACTCTTTATGAACTTTGTCCCAGTTCGTAAAAAGATCAAATTTGCTCTGTAACTATACATCTATAACAGATCTGGTTGTCACTGCTGCAGAAAGTGACAATAACAAGAAACATGCTTTTCAAAACATATTCATATTTTTGTGCTGGAGCAGACATTAAAACTTTTTTTTGAATACATACGATTTTGGAATACTTCCTGGTGTTCAAATCTAGTACTGAATTCTCTGGATGTATTAAAGAAAGACTGCATAAACAAAATGTTACACCCTTACAAAACTACTGGGAGGCACATATGACCTCCTCCTCTGTCTGTAAAAAATCCAGCCATGAGCTGATCAGTCACAAGTTGATTCCAGTCACCGTTACACATCCTGAATAACAAACTCACCTGTATGGATCTCTACGCCACCAAAGGTGTTCTAGACTTCTTCACAAGGGCAGCTCATGGAAAAATTTTTAAACTTTGGGCGATTCAGCTGACTTAACTTTATACATCTCTAGTATCGATACCACCTGCTCATCTTGCACTCTTTTATATGTCAAAGGAGAGTGTCCTGGGTTCAGCAGTAGCAGTCATGTTTCTCCTCCTTGGTAGCTGGTGCAGTGCAGTATTTTGACTTTCGGCTCGGGAACAGAGCTGATAGAGATGTTTTGGTTTGGCCAAGGACTTTGTGAGCCTCATGCTCTGCCAGGGAGGAGGGGAAGCCGGGAGGAAGCAGAGACAGGACACCTGACCCAAACTGACCAAAGAGCTATTCCATACCACAGCACGTCATGCCCAGGATGTAACTGGGAGTTAGCCGGAAGGGCTGGGAGACTGCAGGGTTGGAGGAGGTATCGGTCGGAGCTTGGTCGGGCTGGGGGGGGGCAAGTTATCGGTCGGCTGGTGCTGAGGTGTTGTATTCTCTTCCCTTGTTATTTCCTTTATCATTATTATCATTGGTGGTAGCAGTAGTGATTTGTGTTATACCTTAGTTACTAAACTGTTCTTATCTCAACCCGTGGGAGTTGCATTCTTTTCGATTCTCCTCTCCGTCCCTCCGAGAGCAGGGGGAGGGCAAGAAAGGGGGGGAAGTGAGCGAACGAGTTACCTGACTGGGTTTAAACCACGACAGAGAGAAACAGAAACAATGCAACTGAGCTGTTTTGCACATAAAAATGAGGTGATGTTTATGCAAGTAGCACCTACTCATTCTGGTAATTTTAAAGAGACCCTCAGATTCAGAAACTAAGATCTGCACTTACTCTAGCAAATCATTTGTTTCAACCCTAAAAAGGAGCCAATCAATCATACATGGAGACCTAAGTAAGTAGGGAATAAAAGGACACGGTCTAGTTTTCACAGGGCTCAGCTTTATTTATTAAATATTATGAAAGTTATCAAAACATCCTTTTACACAGATTATAAAAACATAGTCTCTCATTAAGAATCAAGATTTTCAAGTGCTATCCCACCTGTAATAGATTTTCAATCCCTTTCCAAAAGCAGGATGGTCACACATTTTCAGAAACTGCCCTGCAAAATCATTGCGTCCTTTAGAAGGCACATGAGAGTGTTCTCCAAGAACAGAGAATATTTTTATAGCTGTGAATAAGATCAAAACGTAAGATACAATTGGAAGAAAAAAAAAAACAGCCAACCAACCAACCAAACATTTGCAAACAAAATTATCCCCTTCAACCTTATGCATGAGTAATTTTAAATTGAAAACCCATCCTAAAGAAAACACAAAGCAGTTACATATCTGAACATTTTTCCAAACACCTTACTTAAAGTTAAGAGGTAAAAATAGCATAACTCTCGGGGACAGAAAAATCTTTTCGGCACTGCTGCTTTTTTTACCAGCCATGACCAACAACATTACTACCTAATTTTAATGCTGGAGGCAGGATTGAAACCTTAATTTAAATACAGTATGGTTCACTGTTGAAAATCATAAAGTTCATTTACGAATCTTACCCAGTGAGGTTCACCTCTCCTAGACTAAGCTGTCTGATAAGCCAAAGCATGAAGTACCATATTTTGCTGTGGTGTTTTAGTCTTCTTCTTTCTCAGAACTGGACCTCAAACTGAATTCAGTTCTTTACAATAAGGACCAATCTACTGAAATTCAGAGCACTGAACTTAGATAAAAGCAGGTCATTCAAAAAGCGGTGAAATGTGCTTTCAGAAGCTGTAATGATATTATTTTTTAGATGGAAAGCAAGACAAACCTATCTCTTTAACAGTGTATTAACTCCTTAACAATAAAAGCTTTTCCTTTTCAAGGCTTCTTGAGGTTTCTTATAAAAATTTACAGAAGGTATAACATTGCAGAATAGCTTTTATTAGCTACTGTGTACTTCCAGTTCATTTCCCCTTCTACACTTCTCTTGTCTTGTCTTGTCTTTCCATTGTTTTCTTTCATAAGGGCATTACATAAGCAACCAGAGCTTTTATGCAAAGAGAGAAAACACAGCCCACATGAGCAGAATTACCTTTAATTAGATTACATGGCAAGTTTTTTTGCTGAAGAATCATGTGAAAGTGTCTAAGACTGTAATGTTCCAGGCCTCTGAGACTAGATCCCTCTAAAAATAAAAAAAAAAAAAAAGACTAAATATCAGAATTTATTTCACTTAAAGAGTTGAGGGGCAAAAGACAATACTATTCATTATTAGGTCGGGCATTTTGAGTTAGAAAATTATTTTAGAGTTACAAATGATTATTCAATTACTGTAATTTCTGTGATTTTTCTGTATTTTAAAACATCTAGGTTTTTTATTTTTTGGGGTTTATTATTAACAACTCAGAGACCTTTGAGCTTTCTTTGTTGTACAGGAATAGAGAAGTTGTTTTGTGACTTCTTGGCTATAAAATAAAATTCATACAATTCACTGTGTTCTAAAAATGAAGGGAAGCAGGAGGGAATTGTTTCAGTTATTGATTTATCAAGCTTGCTGACTGAAGATCAGGTGCTAAGACAAAGTTTCTGAAAGTGAGTCATGATGATGAGGTCAATACCTTTGAGGAGGGATTTTTAAGCAGTTTTGGTTTTTTTTTACATCTTTGAAAAAAGTATACCTAATAAGAAAGAAGAAATGGTCCACAGCCTATTGAAGTTTCTCAACATCCCTAGTTTCTTGAAACAAGTTGTTTCTTCTTCTTTTCCATCTGACATGGGAGACAGCCTTGAAAGCCTTTGAGAATCTGTACTGATTTTCTCTTAAGGATGGATTAGGAGAATGCAAGCCTTGAGGTAAACAGCTGCCATTTCTCTATAGTATACTTTAAAAGAAAAGAAATCCATTGTGTTCCTACTAGTTGATTCCAGTGTCAGTGAGTAATAGCCCCAGAATACCTCCCAACAGTCAAAACTAAGAATGAGACAGGAGACTCCTGGTCATACCGCTTATCTTTGTTCTACTAGCACAGATCTATCTTGATGCTGACAAAGTGGATTTTAGCAAATGCTGAGACATTTACACCCTTGATGTCATGGATTACTTGATCAATAGGTGAAGGAATTACCAATGCCACTTTATGGGAATACCTGTATATTTCCCTATTTAAAGTAGGTGAGTCTTGTTCTACTGTTGTTTGAGTTTTATGTCACCAAACATTTTGTCATGTAAGGGTTAAGTAATCTTCATTGTGAAAATACTGCATTACTTAGTTTTTTTAAGGACCTGGACCATTCACTGACTAAAATTGAGATATTTCTCTGGGTTAATTACCATTGGTGAAACAGCATCATATTAATAGCATCCATCTGTGGTGTAACAATAGTTGTCATTTGTCTCATTATAGACATTAGGGATATTCCCATCTAGGTGAAAAGTTGAGATAGAAATGCAATTTAGTGGTTAAGCATCTGGTTTGAAATAACTCAACTCCCTAGAAACACAGACTTCAAATCACTTGGGCTTTCAAAGTAGCCAACCTAAGTATCATCCAATTTACTCTCTAGGGATAATTAGACTAGTATTTGAAACTGAAGTTCAATCTGCTCTGCAGGGTTGCTAAAGATCCAGTGATAGTATCCATATGAGAAACCTTAATCACTCAATCACTCATATGGTCCACACTAACATTTGTATGTTGTTCATGATAAGAACTGCATGCAGTATAGAAGGAAATCCAACAGCATGATAGGCACAAAGTTACTAATTCATTTTAGGTTCAATTTCCTGAATGATTCTGTGCAAAAAAAAAAATGAAGCTTTAAAATCAACTCTGAACAGATTCACAGATGGACTCAGAAGCAAATGTCTACAGTCAAACTCTTAAACATCTGAAGTTTTTTCAACTGGCCGGTGTCGTATCAGGAGTATTACCCTTGAGCTGAGACTCCAGAGTGATCTGGTAAACCAACTCCCAGCTATACATTTATATGTTTTTTTTTTATAATAAATATAGTTATTTCACCCTTGGAATTTAGCAAATTCCAAGTTTCATATAGAATTTAGTTCCAGTTCCCACCTTTTTCATTCTTCTGCATTTTATCACTTTTTTTTTAATTTATTTTTTTCCTAATCCCATACAATTCAACTCACACATGTAAATCCACCTAAAATTCACCTAGCAGTAAGGAGTGCTAGTACCAACCCACCCACAGACTACAGGCTGCAGCACTGGCTCCTTTCCCTCTCTCAGCTACAGGAATTCTCAATCCTGAAGAGAAGATCACAACCTACCTCAGTTTTCAAATGCACAGAGAACACTCTGGAAAGGTCCTACTGTGATTCAGGAAAGTGAAGCAAGTCATCCAGTACCCAGAAACTTCTTTCTGTAATGACACTAAAGAAAACTGAAAAAAACCCCACAACATCCTAACAGTATTTTATTTTTTTTTTCCTGATTTTGTAGTTCATTTGGCAATGGAGTATAAACTTCCAAATATCTAGGCATAGAGTCTGGGCCATTTTAAAGCAATACCAGAGCTCTAGATATTCAACTGGCTATGCCGATATTTGGCAACGACAGCTCATGCAGACCTGAACTTACTATTCTGATTTTATTGGAATATACCATGCCTTATTTTCTTTATTGTATATTGGTTTGTAGGAATATAAATATGACTGTGCCTAAAGGTGGGTCTGTATTTTAAAGAATGTGCAAGCAATCCAGTTATGTCAGTAACAATGTTTGAAATATTTTCTCTAAGATCATTGCTATACAATTGCATTTCGGCTAAAAACTTTTTAGTGTAGAGCACTGACATACCGGCCCAAAGTCTTGAGTACACTTTCACAGCATGCACCAATATTTTTTATTTCTAGCATAGTGAAACTGTGGTAGTTTACACACCATTGCAGCTAGGAGGTATTACAGTTGCTATGCCACAACATAGTCTTAATCTGTAAATCAAGAAATTTTAAAACCTGTGCAACATCTGGCAGTAAGACTTAGTATTAAATATCAAAATAGATATGCACATTGTTTGAAAATTAGCTTCTTTTAATAAAGAGAAAGAAACAAAAGAAATACAAAATCGTCTTACATTTGAATCAGAATGGATAGGGCTGGAAAGGACCTTAGGTTCCAACCCACCCTGCCATGGGCAGGGACACTTCATCCTAAAACATGTTGCCCAAAGCTCTGTCCAACCTGGCTTTGCACATTGCCAGGGAGAGCACTTACAATTTCTTGGGCAACCTCTTCCACTGCCTCAGCACCCTCACAAAAGAACTTTCCTGGTTTTAGTTTAAACTCATTGACCCACGTCCTATCACTACAGTCCCTGATGAAGAGTCCCTCTTCCAAGCATCCTTGACAGCCCTTTTCAGATGTTGCAAGGCTGCTGTGAGGTCTCCACATAGTCTTCCTTCTCCAGGCTGAATAGCCCCAACATTCTCAGGCTGTCTTCTTATGGGAAGTGTTCAAGCTCCCTTATCATCTTCATGGCCCTCCTCTGGACTTGTTCCAACAGTTCCATGTCCTTTTTATGTTGAGGACACCAGAACTGCAAACAATACTCCAGGTGAGGTCTCATGAGAGCAGAGTAGAGGGGCAGGATTAACACCTTTGACCTGATGGTCACTCTTTTTTTGATGCAGCCCAGGATACGGTTGACTTTCTGGGCTGTGAGTGCATTCTGCTGGCTCATGTTCATTTTCTCACTGACCAACACCCCCAAATTCTTCTCTGGGATTACCCAAACCCAGATGCAGGACCTTGACTTGGCTTTGTTGAACTTGATGAGGATGGCATTGGCCCACCTCACGAGCATATCAAGGTCCCTCTGGAAGGTAACCCTTCCCTCCAGCTTATCAACTGAACCACACAGCTTGGTGTCATCAGCAAAATTGCTGAGGGCGTACCCAATCCCACTGTCCATGTTGCCAACAAAGATGTTGAACAGGATTGGTCCCAACACCAACCCCCGAGGGACATCACTTGTTACTGGTCTCCAGTTGAACATCGAGCTGTTGACCGCAACTCTCTGCATGCAGAAATCCAGCCAATTCTTTATCCACCAAGTGGTCCATCCATCAAATTTATGTCTCTCCAGTTTACAGACAATGATGTCGTGTGGGAGAAAATTTGCTGTCATAATGTTTTGAAACATTAACCATATAATAAACAGAGCTTTGTGGTGGGGTACTTCTTAGAGGAACAGCATTCTAATTTTGAACACTGAGTAAATTAAACTCTTTTAGTGTAAAGCAAGAGTAGTCTGGCCAAAAAATAAAGAGTGAGCGAGTAAGTGAGTACTTAAAATATACAACTAGATGTTTTCAAAAATCAGTGTGAGAGCAGTTGACCTTATCTAATTTCAACAGATACTCTTCAGCAGTAATCTTGGGCTATATATAGTCAATGCAGAGATAGGTGCCTCCAGAAAGCAGTTGGTCTGACCTTTTTTAGACATGTCTGAAGATGCCTATTTCTACCTGTGATTATGAATGGAACCACACTGACTGCCATAAACTTACAGAAGTAGCATCAAGCAAAGACAGGCAAATTCCATCTGAATGTACTTTCAATTCCTCATACAGTCTGTGCAAATTCCATGTCCTCTATGTTGCACTTAAGCATCAATATTATTTGATTTGGTAGCTCTGTTCTATCTCATTTAAATTGGACTTTAATTAGATCTTACATAGGGCAATTGCCTAGGACAGAATTTCATCCTGTGTGTCATTTACATATGTCCTTAGATTGTTAAATGAAAAAGAGCCCAAGCATTTCCTTCCCTTTAGAAACTGTAAAATTCCATGCATTCCCATTTGAGTTATCTTGAATCACCTCTTTTCGCTAACAGCTTGAATGCTGAATCAACATCATACAGTGCTGAGAGAGACCTAGTAGAGTTAGACCCACTAAACCTCTCAATATTTTATTAAAAATTGTCACTTCTATAAACACAAGTTTTACAAACAAAAAATGTTATAAGACTTGCTACAGAGAGCAACAGGAGACCACAAGGCAGAGGCAGATTTATATACATTCAGAGTTATACTGACAGTACTACATGCACAAAACCTAAAGCATTTTAAATTATATACTTAAATTCCATTTTGAAAAAATACTTTGCAAAGCAGAATAATAACATAGCACAACAATGACAAATGCAGAGTCCTATGCTGGGGACAGAATAACTCCATGCAACACCTAGACCTGTGGGGAACAAGTTGAATATGAATCACCGATTTGCCCTTGTAGTAGAGTTAGCCAACCACGTCCAGAGCAGATTTTAGTAATTGTACAGCCAACAGGTTGAGGAGAGTAATTATTCACTTCTATTCTGCACTTGAGAGACAAAATTTGGACTCCCCATGACATATAATACTCTACCTATAAATCAAGTATCCAATGACCAGCAAGTCTTGTATTTTACTAGAGTATACAGTATGAGACAAAACAGAGACGAAAGAATATTTCCACTAATCTGTTTTTTCCCTTGGGGTCATGTAATAAAACTGCTGTTTCAGAGCTTGGAGCATGGACTTTCCAGGCAGAAGTAATGATGCAAACCATGACATTTACGTTACAGCAATACATCCAGAGCAGAACATTTTATCAGACTGACAGGTCATCTCAGCTTAAGGTTATAATCTGGACCCAACTTAATGCTTGTTTGTATTTGCCAGTCCAAAATCCTGAAGCATCTACAGACTTGCATCTTGCCCTGTAGAATTTCTAACTACTGAAAACTGGTTGGCCTCTTTTGGTCTACTCAAACACTTACACTAAATGCAAGAACAGTGTTATTAGTAGACTTTCAGAAGACCCAAATCCGTCTTGAAAGACTGAGTGTAAACAAAGAGCATTCTGTGGTATGTGTATGGATGACTGAAACACTTTCTTCAGTCTTCTAAATTTAGAATAGATGTAAAAGAGAAATCAGAGTTTTTCATTTGTATTTTATTCAAAGCATCCTTTGTTACCTGACAGCATAAATAGCTGTTAATAAAAAGTGATTGTTAAAATTTTAAGACATTTTAGGTCTCATGGATATTTCCTTAGTTCTACAGAAATAGAAAAGCAATGAAAGAAATAATCTTTTTCTGCAGTGTGGAAGACTTTTACCCACAAGTCTAGTGGACCTTTATAAAAATTCATCTGTAGATAGTCACTTGTCCAGAAAGTAGAACATTACTCTAGCCAATAGCACAGGCAAATCTAAATCTAAAATAAAGTAAGCAAAATTATTATTTTTTAGGCCAATTATGAAAAAATACTGCAGAAAAGAGCAAGTGGAGATGGAAAGAAAACTATGGACAAAGCATAGTCTGTCACATTTAGATAGGGAAACAGAGGGCCAAAGTCAAGCCATTTGCTGAGGGTCACCCTGTCAGTTAATGTCAAGACCTCACAACAGTCACTCAACATGCAGCAGTACTAAGAGCTTGGCAAAAGTCTTCTGCACTCCCTATTTCTTGAACTAAAGACTGTTCCAGTAGCCTTAGTCAGCAAGCCCTAAAATGAAATTAAGAACACATTTTACATGGAGATTTTTTCCTTCCTATCCTTTATGCAAGGTTAACATAGTGTGTAAATTTCATCATGCTTAATTTCAAAGCTATGCTACTACCACCACATATAATAGTGGGAAAGGTTGCAGTTCTTAAAAAAAATAATTTCATAGTGTATGCAATCTACACTTCAATTACAATTATCCTCTTTACATTCATTTCCACTTTGGCTGAACTGAACTGCTACACGAAGCAGGAGCAAAACTCAGGAAAACAGCTTTTTGCCCTTAGTTTCTGATAAGCTCTCTTAACTTAAAGGCAACACTCACACTATACAAATATACTCTCTTCAGTAATTTTAATGGATATTTTTCTTTTTTTAAGAAACCTATATAATCACAGGACAGTATTTCCACAGCAAGAAGCTGTCATGACCAAAATCATAAGGAAGAAAACTATGATATCCAGTCATGAAAGAAATGTGAGCAGAAGAGACTCTTTATCATAAAACTTGAGGAAATGGATTTAAAAAGTTATACTGGGTATTAATAAACTTGAAATGGGAAAAGAATTACCTATTTGCTAAAGGAACATGTATGCATAAAAGGTATGAAGGGCTAAAGATGAAGAGGATTTATTTGGCAATGTGGTTAGGTTTCATTTTCTAAGGTAAACAAAATATGCAAAAGGCAAAGCAGGTGAATAAAGTGAGGGTGTTGCTGAATTAGACTGTTTCTTACACATCACTTCACAACTAACATACTGCCACACTTCTCAACTTATTAACTTAGTGTTTTAGTTACACCAAGATAAATCCTAAAGACACCACTAATGAAAATTTTCATTAATTAGAATGGAACCTTTCCCAGGAAAAGACAAATTAAAAACTTTACATGACTCTCAGGATCTGACAGATCTTTTTGTTTTCAGAATATTCATAATCGGTATAATGTTTTTCTTCCCTTCTCTCCCCATTGTATTCTAATTGCTTGTAATTCAGCAAAAGGTCTCTGTGTTTGCTATTTCCTAATTTGTTCCTTATGAAATTAATAAGAAATTATTTTTAAGGAGGGCACATTACAGAAATGAATTTAAAGCAGATGGAGAAGACAGCAGGAGAGGAACACCAATAGGCAGCAGGTGAACAACACAGTAGGAGATATTTTATTTCCTTGACTTTTTTTTCTTGCTACTGAAGAAGAGAAAATATGCAAAGAAGATTTGTAAAGTCAATATTCTATTATTCCTCAATAAGTAATTTCTCTATTTCTGGCTACTTTTAGCATTCCCAGAAGAGTCACTGCAAAGCAACACCGAATTTCTCATGCCTGTTTCAAATGGTTTGCCTCACAATCACTGCCACCAGACTGAGTAATGCTGCCCACTGCATGGTTTACTTGTCAGTTTTGATACTTGCTGGTTTTCTGGTTGGCTGTTTCTGTATCCTTCTACTGTCCTCACAGCATTAGCTGCAAGTGGGTGTTCATATCTCACTTAACTGCAACTTTCAAGTTTTACACAATGTTCCTTAGAAAATCATATCCTCTATGCGCTACCTGCTGGATTCCTGGTTTTACAGCCTAGTTGTTAGAACAAGCTGGTTTTGATGACACATTGTGTCGTGTTTACCTTACCATAATGTTGTTGCTTGCCCATTCCTGTGTGTAAGACCTGATTCCAAACTCTGTCACAAAGCATTTTGGTTGCTCTCAAATTGAGAAACTTCACTATGGTGTCTGGTTTCTTTATCTCTCTAGCTAAGTATGTTACTACCCATAAACTCTCAGACTCTCTCATACACTCTACACACACTAAAAACTCTCAGAGAAATGTTTTTTCAAGCCTGCTGTTCAAAATCAGCAGGAGAATTTTACATACCTGCAAGCTGAACTAAAGCCTACACCATAGCAAGCAGTTGCATTTTCAGATATTGAGAACCAAAGCTTGACTTGCTGTGTAGACATTTTCTATGCCTAAAGGTTTAAAATGTTTCATATCTCAAAGAGTCCAAGGAATTTGTGATGTTATTTGAAAAAAAAAAAGGTTAAAATTCCTGTCCCATTGAAGAATTCTTCCAAACTCCTCCCTGGATTTTTAGCTAGCTAATACATTAAAAGCATGTCCTTTCTGTGAATGAGCTTTCATCACATGCAGGATAGTAACAGCAAACATGAATTTGCCGAAATTCCTTTGACTTTGACCACTGTCCATGCATATCTTAACACCCTTCCATTCCCATCCACCAGTCTTGAAATGTAAAATCATCCAGCAAATTACAATTGTTATTCTGTATATTTAGGATTTAGCCTCATATTTAAGTTTGTTTGTACCCGTGTGGGGCCATGTGGAGATAGTTGTAAGAAGACAGACACAAAAGTGTAAGTAAGTTGATCATTGTTTAAAAAGTTTTAGTTACACTTTTTCTAAAGCCCTGACTTTCTTCTTTTTGGTTTGATTCCTGGTTTATCCATTTCTCATTCATCCATTCTTAATTATACTATGACAGCTGTTGAAAAAATGTTCCCATTTTACTTGTCTTCTTCTACTTCAAAACAACAAATGGAAAATATTTCTGCCATACATGCTGCTGTAACTGTTAATCAAATGCTGTAAGAAATATGGAGTTTAGCGGTTCTTAGAAAAGTTGTATCTTGGGCTCATTCACACCAGGCACTAGAGTAGGGACCCTCGGGACTCAACCTAACTGTAACAACTACATTTAAAAGATTAGTATTATGTCATATGAGGTTGCTAAGTTTATGACACCTTAATGGTTCTCTGCCTGCAGGTACTATCAATAATAGTAATCTAACTGCCACCACTAATTCAAAGAGGCTGGAATTATGTCATACCTAACTGCTCACTTTATGACATCAACATAAGAGCTGTATGGGGACTGAAATACCAATTTAAGAATAGCTGAAAAAGAGGCACAGGAAATTTTTATGGTCAGTTTGCTTTTCTCTAAACTTTGCAGGTACTCCAGTAGTTCACAGCAGCCATCTAACATTCTGATACACAGCAGTCATTTCATTTTCTAAACAATGAAATGAAGAGTTAATTTTCAAAAAACCTGTGTTCCTCTTAGGAACGCTTAAAATCATGCTTTGACTTGATTAGGCACTTTGAACAAACACGGGATTTAAAAGGAGGATGAGACTTATGTGTGCCTCCTAAGTGGCATACAGCCTATACATGCCTGTTAGGAGTTTCATCCTATATTCAGCAGGAGTTAGGTATTAACTTCAGCACCTAAAACCTGATCTTTAGGCTACAGTTCTCAGTTAAATGTTTATATATATCTCTTCTAAGGATGCAAGTGAAAGCTCAAATCTTTTACAGTAGACATGCTACATGCCTAGGAAATATATCCAAACCTCTGAAGGAAAATGCTACTCAACCTGAAGTCCTACTGTTACTTCCACCAGGCAAATAACATTTGTGCTACATAAGATCAAATCACCGTTTAATCAAACTTTTGTGAAATCAGTTTAAAAAGGAACTTGATGTTTCTCCAACCTCTCCTTTTTCAAGAACACATATTTCAAACTGTGGGGAATAAATGAGGCCCCACAATAGGCAGAGCTACTACACAGAAGGAAATGTGTACTGACATGTCAGTTATAATTCCTCCTTGTATAACCTATATACAAGACTACACAGGAGACAATCAGAAAGTCATTGTTATGGCATTGTGTTACTGTGATTCAAACTATGACAAAATTCCTCAATTGCTTTTTAGTCTGTCCTCTCATACCAATATAGCACAAAAGCAGAAATGCTTCATCTATCTTGTGGGGAAGGGGAATTGTGGTAATTAGGCATAAGAACATCTTTCTCCTTGCCACTCAACACTAAAATAATTCCTTTAAGATAGTAACTATATGGTACTTAACTATAAATTACTTCTGCATTTCTGAAAACCATAACACAAACAATCCTAATCTTCAGCTGAAAAGAGAAGACAAGACTCAGTGGAAGCAAACAGCTGCACAAGTGCTTTACAGTCCTTGCTGCAAATAGACAAGAAAACTAACACAGATCCTAGGGAAGATAGAAACTATTTTTGCAAGGAGAAAGAAGGAGATGAATAAAGCACAAAACTTCCAGGAGGCCTAGATACTGTGTCTCCATCTCTTAACAGTAACTGAACATCTGGTGGTGCCTGCAAACATGTAGTTCAGATGAGACTCAGTGGAGCTCTAGAGATTTAGGATTACTACCTGAGGAGATTTCTGTGACATAGCGGAGATCCTACCTGATGCTTTGTATTTTTGCCTATCTTAATAAAACTAGGGGGAAAAAAAAAAACAAAATTAACCCAAATCTGTAATTTTAAGCATTGCTGTGATGCCAGGTCTCCATAAATATCCCTTCATGTTATTGATGTTTTAAGTGTTGAAGGGAAGGGAAAGGAAGGGAAGGGACCTGCACCATTTCACATCAATGCTTGTGTTTAGTGGCTGTGATCAAACCACATCATTTTTCCTCCCTCTCACTCCAGGGCAGAGGGAAATACTTGAAAGATTTTTCTTACCTACAAGTTTTGCTTATATTTCTTGCAGAATTCAGAGAAAACTTTGTTGCTGCTGACTTTACTGCTTTTGATAAAAAAATTATGTGAGATTTAGTTTTGGAAGTATGTGTAATCACATATATTTATTTGGCACCTAAGCCTATACCACAGCAATTTCATTGCTCTCAAGAGCCAAGGCAGATAAATTAGAGCTAGCTGGAGTTATAGGTGATACCATCGCCTTCTGACTATAAATGCAGTCATCCACTGGAAGTCAGGATCAAATCATCTCCTTCACACTTATTTGCAGACTTACCCAGCTTAGTGCTATAAATGTTTCTTATTAAAAATATTAACGAGACAATTGAACAACTAATAGCCTAAATCTTATTTGCGAACTGTTTAAACTCCACAATGTTTTATGAATGAGATGCTATTACTACAGTTAACTGGTGGATGACTGACACTTTAAAAAATAATTTAAAAGAGCTCTACCAGCAAAAATTTTAAATGATCGCTTAGGTTAAATGTCACAAAAGTTCTAGAATTTTGCATCTCATACAAATACATCTAACAGCTGTGCCAGGTTTTTTCTTTTTAAATACCTGTGGACTTCAAATGTTTGCCAGAAAAAAACAAAATAGAAAAAAAACCTGGATATTGGTAGGAATTTGAAGAAATCTTGTAACTCGTCCTTTTCTTCCCTTAACAAAAGGTTTACCAGAGTAAATACCCTATTTTTAACCTGTGTGTCATAGCAATGACCCAAGCATTTAAAAAGAATTAGCAATACAACATTATAAATCAACAGTATACAGATAATACTGAAAAAAAATTTGAAATCTCTACCTCCTTCTGAGTGACATGCTTTCTAATACACCCTTGTAACCTAGTAGAAAAGAGAAATTATTGTAGCACAGAAGATTAAGTGCTAGAATTTAAACATACTTCCTAAGTATAGACACTACACTGAGACAAGACACCATACCGAGGCTCCTGCAAAAACCCTCCAAAATACAATTATTCTGAACTCACTCCAGCAAACTGAGAGCTATACAGAAGTTACAGCTATTACATATCTATATATCTCTATATCTACAAATATATCTATAGTAGAATAAAATAGAGGTAAATAAAATTCATTTCAAAATACTACTAACAGCCAGCCAAATCTAAGATGTCTGAACATTTGCAAAAACTCCTGTGCTAAAATCCAGTTTGTTATTAAACAAGGCTGTCATTTTAGAAGGTCTGCAGCAAAAAATAAAAATCTATATACAAATGAAATTATGATTCACATAAGTGAAAACAGGTTTCTCTGTGCAGCTCTGATGTCCTTTTATTGTTTGAGTCTGAATATTCTGAACTTTGTGCAGTTACTCTTGGTGACTTTGACAGGTGTTAAAGCAGCTTTTACATACCAGCTGCTACTTGCAGAGATGACTGACACTGAGACTTGGATGTGAAATTACTAAGAAAGTAAGGTTGAGTAAAGCCTAAGAACTAAGCCTGAGAACTAAGACCCATTCTATAGACAATACTCAGACACTTTCTTAAGAATTGTTGTGTAACACTGCTTAGACCAAGGTCATACAGAGTGATTAAAAATGCTTGAGCTCTGTCTATACTATATCTTAAAAAACGTTACTACCAGAACAGCACTATTGGGAATTGCTAGTTCAAACAACCCTAGTCCAGGCTTGAATCATTTATCAGCCTCTGTCTTGGGAGTTCCCATACTGTGCTTGCATATACACTCACAATAACAAATCTAATTTTATGGTTCTTTGCTCTACTCCATCCACATTTTCCATCATTCTCTCAAGATGTACTTCATTTTTTTTGCCACCACAAATTGTTCTGCTCTCGTAGTATCAACCCACAAAGCCCTAGAGATCCTGCAAGGCAATAATTGCATTAAATCTCACATTGTGTCATGGTTTCTAAGTATTTTATTATCTTCTAATGTATTAATACTTCAGGGCATGTTAGACAGTCATGTTAATGCAATTTAACATAGACAATCAGAACAAGATTTACATTCTCTGCATAAGGCATTAGTAATGACCCAGCTATAACAACACAAAACTCAGTGCCACAGCTAGCTCACAAAGTGGAAATTACCCTGTGCTGTCTTCACGCAGGTCTAAACGGTGTCTGGTGCTGGAGCTCTCTGCTTCAACACTATCATCTCAGCCATGGCTATGCTACCATGCTCTCCTTCATGGTGAAATAACCAGATTCTCAAATCACTGGTTCTCACATGAAGTTTCATAATGACACAGCTATCTACCTGGGGAAGTGTATGTCACTTTACAGACACTGCATGTAAACCCCAGTGACAATGCTTGATAGTCAGCTTAACTCAAGGCTTATAAGCATTTGTGCAAATAAATTTCACCCTCTTTAGTGGGCTTACTCCAAGTGTTTTGTTTGCTACAGAAGGTTCTTTTCTGTATGTGCATTAACATCCACTGTTCCTTCTATAAAATACAGGTAAATCACCTTCCTTTCTTTTTAAGAAACACATGCATAGCACATTTTAATATTATTCTGCAGCATTTCTATGGTAAAGCATCTGTAAACTTCTACATATACACTGCAATTAACAAAAAATACTAGATGGCATGACAAAGAAGTATAACTTGAATGAACATATTATTATACACAAACTCCATCTTCACCTATTCAAGTGCAAAAAAAAAAGACAAAAATGTGTATAAGTGTGATATTAAGGCTGAAATTTTGCACGCATCAAGTCAGGAAGCTGCATGTTACAGTTTCCATAGCAACCATAATTCAAGCTCCTTTTGCATTTGTGGTAATTTTTAGCAATGTATTTGATGTAATTGTCATGTGGGTTCCACTTTGCTTGAAAAAATTGTGTAATTGCACACTGGATTGTCTTTACACGTAGGGCTCTGAAGTCTCTACTAGCACAAAACTCACCAAGATGTCCTTCTATGCTTGTGTTGGTGCAGATGGGTGTCATATGGAACATGTGGTTGCAGAAGATACACACAAAATTTAAAATCTTTGAAACATCTGACCTAGCTCACCCTGAAGAACGCTTTGATTGACTTTTCTGAAGACACCTCGTGTAAATGCATACTCACAATCATTACGGCTTGAACATTTAATCTTTGGTAATTATTTCATAAAAATCTACTTGCGAATACAATTCTTTGGAATGGAATTCTCAAAGGATTTTCATGCCTTAAACCAAAAGTATTTCCTAGTCAAAGTAGCATGTGAACTATTTCACTAAATAAAGCTGATGTTCTGACAACTCGAGAACAATATTTTCTTTCCAAGGAAGGGAGCAAAAGGTTCAGGAGAGCATAAAACATTATCTTCTCTCACTGGATAGTATAAGTGTTAAGTGTTGCTTTTTAAAACCCAGTATCTTTTCTAATTTATTACTTAGCAAAAATACCTACATGGATTTATAAAAATAGCCCGTAGTACAAGTCTCATTACATACCAACATCTTACATTTTTATGCAAATGTTCTTATGGCTTCTGGATCCAGAAGTTCACAATTTGTTCCTGTTTTACTTAGAAGTGGCCAATAAATATAAACTAAAATGTATAACAAAAGAAGATTAATAATAATTCTTCCTGCTTTGGAAACTACTATGGTGAGTTTCAGGTTGAAGTAAAACACGAAGACTGAGTAACAAATTTTTAAAATGTGATCTGTATGTGTAAAAGAAATATCAAATTGCAATAAAGTAGTGAGATGACTTATTTTACAATAACTTTTGACCATCCTTAAATATATTATTCTGCTCCAGCTTTAAAAGCTGTCGTGGTTTAAGCCCAGGCCATAAATCAGAGCCACGCAGACTATTCCCCCTTCACACCCTCCCTGCCCCTTTCTTCCCCCTGCTCCCAGAGGGATGGGAAGGAGAACTGAAAGAATGTAACTCCCACAGGCTGAGATAGGAACAGTTTAATAACTAAGGTATAAGACAAATCACTACTGCTACCACCAATAATAATGATAAAGGAAATAACAAGGGGAGAGAATACAATACCACACTCCGCCCGATACCTAGCCCTACCCAGCAGTGGTCTAGCCCTTCTGGGTAACTCTCAGTTACATCCCAGGCATGACGTGCTGTGGTATGGAATACCTCTTTGGCTAGTTTGGGTCAGGTGTCCTGTCTCTGCTTCCTCCCGGCTTCCCCTCCTCACTGGCAGAGCATGAGGCTCAGAAAGTCCTTGGTCAGACTAAGTATTCGAGAAGTAACTAAAACATCGGTGCTATCAGCGCTGTTCCCAGGCTGAAAGTCAAAAACACAGCACTACACCAGCTACTAAGGAGAAAAATGACTGCTACTGCTGAACCCAGGACAACAGCTAATTACACAATGACCAGGTGGCTACTGCCTAATTTGATTTTAGCTTTAGTGTAATCATGTGCTATAATGACTACAAGCATTGTAAATGTGGTATATTTCTTTAGCTAATAATAAGCAGTATTAGTTATTCAGTGTAGAATGAACTGTGGTTCTAGAATGATAAAGTTGTACACTGGAGCATAAGCACAGGATGACAGCAGAGACCTTGAAGGTACAGGCACAGCCTGACTCTAGGGACCCAGTGACTTTAGACACATAATCAATCGCCAATTACTGGTTACTAAACTAAATGCATCTTGGGAACTAGAAAAACAATTTTTTGGACGTAACCACAAAAAACAAGTATTCACTATATATAATGAGAATTGTGGGCCCACGAAGTGAAACTATCAAAAAAACCCCAAACCCATCCACGAACAAAGAGGAAGAAACCTCCAAATAAGTTACTTGGTCTCTTCAGGAACCTGCTTAGTAAGATTCCATGGGATGTAGCCCTGGAGGGCAGGGGGGCCCAAGACTGCTGATTGATATTCAAGGACCACCTGCTACAAGCTCAGGACTGTTGCATCACGACTAGAAGGAAGTGCAGCAGGAGGGCCAGGACAGATAAGGAGCTGCTGAGGAAACTTCGAAGGAAAAAAGAGACTTATAAAGGTGACAGCAAGGACAGGTGGCCTGGGAAGAATACAGGGATGCTGTTCGGGAAGCTAGGGACCAGGTTAGGAAAGCTAAGACCCAGTTAGAATTAAACTAGCTAGGGATGTTAAGGATACCAGGAAGGGATTCTATAGGTACTTTGCGAATAAAAGACAGAATAGAACAGTGTGGGGTCCCTCTGAAAGCTATCAGGAGAACTGGCTACACAGGATTTGGAGAAGGCTGAGGTTCTTAATGACTTTGCCTCCGTCTTCACTGGCAAATGCTCTGTACCACCCAAGTCTGGGAAGGCAGACACAGGGACTGTGAGAATGAAGACCTTAGGCCACTGTAGGAGAGGATCTGATTCAAGACCATCTTAAGGGCCTGAACATGCACAAGTCCATGGGACCTGATGAAATCCATCTGTGCATCCTGAAGGACCTGGCGAGTGAAGTTGTTAAGCCACTGTCCATTATATTTGAAAAATCATGGCAGTTGGGTGAAGATCCCAACGACTGGAAAAAGGGAAATATAACCCCCATTTTCAAGAAGGGGAAAATGGATGACCCGGGGAATTACAGACCAGTCAGTCTCACCTCCATGCCTGGCAAAATCTTGGAGCAGATTCTCCTGGAAGGCATGCTAAGGCTCATGAGAAACAACAAGGTGGTTGGTGACAGCCAGCATGGCTTCACTAAGGGGAAATCCTGCCTGACCAATTTGGTGGCCTTCTATGATGGGGCTACAGAACTGATGGACAGGGGTAGAGCAGTTGATGTCATCTACCTGGACTTGTGTAAAGCGTTCGACACTGCCCCACACAACATCCCTGTCTCTAAATTGGAGAGACATCAATTTGATGGGTGGACCACTCAGTGAATAAAGAACTGGCTGGATGGCTGCATGCAAAGAGCTGTGGTCAATGGCTCAATGACCTGCTGGAGACCAGTAACGAGTGGTGTCCCTCAGGGATTGGGGTTGGGACTGGTCTTGTTTAACATCTTTGTCGGTGACATGGACAGTGGGATTGAGTGCGCCCTCAGCAAGTTTGCCGATGACACCAAGCTGTGTGGTTCGGTTGATACGCTGGAGGGAAGAAATGCCATCCAGAGGGACCTTGACATGCTTGTGAGGTGGGCTGATGCCAACCTTATGAAGTTTAACCATGCCAAATGCTACAGGTTGGGCAGAGAAGAGATTCAGAGCAGCCCTGCAGAGAAGGACTTGGAGGTGTTGATTGATGAGAAAATGAACATGAGCCGGCAGTGTGTGCTTGCAGTCCAGAAAGCCAAGCGTTTCCTTGGCTGCATCAAAAGGAGCGTGACCAGCAGGTCGAAGGAGGTGATCCTGCCCCTCTACTCTGCTCTTGTGAGACCTCACCTGGAGTATTGTGTGCAGTTCTGGTGTCCTCAACATAAAAAGGACATGGAACTGTTGGAACAAGTCCAGAGGAGGGCCATGAGGATGATCAGGGGACTGGAGCACCTCCCGTATGAAGACAGGCTGAGGAAGTTGGGGCTGTTGAGCCTGGAGAAGAGAAGCCTGTGTGGAGACCTCATAGCAGCCTTCCAGTATCTGAAGGGGACATACAGGGATGCTGGAGAGGGACTCCTCATTAGAGACTGTAGTGATAGGATAAGGGGTAGTGGGTTAAAACTCAAACAGGTGAAGTTTAGATTGGATTTAAGGAGGAAATTCTTTCCTGTTATGGTGGTGAGGCACTGGAATGGGTTGCCCAGGGATGTTGTGAATGCTCCATCCCTGGCAGTGTTCAAGACCAGGTTGGACAAAGCCTTGGGTGAGATGGTAGTGTGAGGTGTCCCTGCCCATAGCAGGGGATTGGAACTAGATGATCTTAAGGTCCTTTCCAACCCGAACTATTCTATGATTCTATGATTATCCTCCTAGCGGAGAACCTGGGAAGTAAAATGTTAGTATATATGTAGGACTTGTACTTTGGGCTCTTTTTATATATCCATATATATACTAAGTGATAAAACAGTAAAACTATTGAGTTTTGCAAAGCAGCACTTACAGTTTATAATAGCCAGTGAAAGAAGACAGTGTCTCACGCACTCTCAACATTTTTCTCCCTTTCTTGGAAAGAAAAAACTTTGTATTTTTAGTCAGGTTCTTTTGGTCTTACTATAGCAATTTTTTTCTGTCTGAAACAAAGCAGGAAAATTGTCCCTTGCAAAACCCATCATTTTGGCTATAAGCGTAGCCTGACTGTAACTGGAGTAATAACTTCAATGGAACAAACAATCCAGGTTCCAAATAGGAGTCATGCTCCCTCTGCCCACATTACCTGCACTAACAAAACACTACTGGACCAATATAAAATATTTGACTCTCCACTATCTTTTCATACACAATATTAAGAAGTTTGCAAAAAGTAAAGTAGATTGCTGCTTTTTTTCCCCTCCATTTAGATGTCTATATTAGATCCCATCTGAATCAGCCTTTCCACTGAAATATTAGATTTCTATCACCATTAAAATTGTAGGTTCTGTCTCCATACATCTTAAAGGTTGAAGTGTATTTTTTTACTTTATCCCTTTTTTGGATATTCAGTTTATAAAAAAAAAAAAAAAAAAAAGGAAAAAAATTGAAAGAGTTATTTGCAGTTAAATACTATTTTTCATATATTCCAGGGACTGGTCTACCAACAGGATATCCCATAACTAGTGTGGAATTGCACAAAAGTACCTCCAGCTTAGAATATACTTCAGGTTATTTTTATTGCTTTGGATTGGCATTTATATATTTGCTGTATCTGAAATCTGATTTAGTAAGATTAATATTTAAAAAAATCCAAATTCTTTTTTATGTATGTTTATAAGAAGGGAATCTGAGAGGCTCTTATTATTTTAAACCTAAACCATATTTACTCATATGTATTCATAACATGTTGAACCAGGTTGATTTTTCTGACCTCTGAATCTTTCAAGTCTGTAGATACTTAAAAGATCAACATGCAAAAGTTATATGCTTAAAAGGAAGAATTATATGCACAACCAAGAAAAGTAAAAGGACAGTCTGCATCATTTCATGATGTGTTAAGCATCTTTCATTTAGAGTTTTATTGGTCTATAAATAGGTCAACATGTTCTAGAAGAGGCTGATGATTTCTGGAAGAATGTAGGCAAAATTAATGCAGAATCAGCTTTCAAGAGGAGGATAAAAATAATATTGCACCTGAATAAAAGCATGTTCAGATTCCCATGGCAATTTCATTACCAAAACCAACCCTGTTATAGAAAGAACAGAGTAAAAGATATCCTTCCACACTGAAAAGATAAAGGAGAGAAGGAAAACAAATTCTTGAATTAGATATGGGAAATCAGAGGACTTTGTCTCCCTTCTTCTACTGCAAACCCATGGCAGAAGTCAATCTTAAAAGAGCATCCACAGACTTATAATTTGCTACTGGTTTACCTTCAGCATCAGCAGGAGCAGAACCTGCATGGCAGATGGGATAGATAAGAATTTACTTTGGATGTGGAACACCCTTGGAACACTTCAGAGCTATTATCCCTCTCTAGCAAAAAGCACAGTTAGCTCAGAGGAATGCTATAGAGAATTCATCAGTGTTTTGGAGGCAGAACATCATCTTTTATCAGAGTACTTCATGTAGATGTAGCACCTGCTAGTATTTGCTTGCTCCAAGGTACAAATAGTCTTAGGTTACAACAAAGTATCTGAATGCAAGTGCTATATATACAACCATAGCCCTGATCTCAGAGCTGTTCAACAAAAATATTTGGTCAAAATATACAGTTTCAGGGTGGGTACATAAGATGATCCTGCCTTACATCTCAAATCACAAAGGGTATGCATTTGGATACAAGCCCAGAAAGTATTCCTGGATTCTACAGTTTAACTGATAGCCTTACTACATAAAGCAATTTTTTTTTCTGGCTGAAACAAAGCAGGAAAACTTTCCCTTGCAGAAAACTGCGCAAAATTTTCAAAGTACTTTGGCAACCTGCCTCTTAATAACATCCAGTAAGAACATGAAGAAAATCCTGGTTTTGTGGACTTCATAAAGAAAGGTATGTTTTGATTTCTCCACCATGTCTCTATCAAGTCTAAGAACTTGAAATTGTAGGCTAGTGCAAGAGAACAGGGAGAAATGGTCCTGCTGTTTTCCATTTGTTTGAAAGTATTCAGGGCAGCATACAGACAAACAGTTCATCAAGATCAGCAGACCTGTATTTTTAATGTATCACCAGCACTTAAAAGGAGAAATGAAAGACTGGCTGGTCCTTCAGGCAATTTTACAAACTGAATATTGTAAATTCTGCAACAGTCATTTTAAAAGATATTCAGAATTTGGAATACTAGTAAGGAGTAAAAGCTCCCTCAGAGTGATCAGTACACTTGAAACACAGAACTGGGGTAGCTCTAAGGACTGCTCAGTATTAAAGAAACTAACAACTCACTAGATTTTTTTCCTAGCTAAAAATCACCATTCAAAGTTACAATTGCTGTCCCACCTACAGCCGCCAATGGGTAAGGCACATTTTAGCTGCAGTTGTCTCATCCTATTATTTTATTAAACAGGGTATTTGATCAGCACTTTTCTACAAGCATTTCTTACAGAATTTGTCACACCCAGTTCAGACATTAAAGATGAGCCATAGAGCTTCTGTTAATATTAAAGCACAGCAACCGGCTAAATTATCCCACACCGAAAACACTACCTGGCATAAACCTTCAGTTGACTCTCAAATATTTCAGTTTAGCAATTTATCTTTACAGTAGAGCAGAGAAACAACATGACTAATATTAATATGACAACATTTTCCTAAGGAATTATTTAGGCATTGAATAAGACACCATCATATGCACTTTTAAGCCTGCTCATATTCTAGTTCAAAAATTTCAAGGCGAGAGTCATTCCTTCAGCTATTGGATCCAAGGCAAGATTTGGGGAAAACTCATTTTCAGCCTTTTTTTTTTTTTTTCCCTCCACACATGAAAAAAACAGCCTCTATAATTTTAGATAATTTCTGTTTACCCACACTGTAGCCAAGTTAAGATTTCTTGTTATTCAGACAGTATATTAAGAGTCACCTAACTAGTTTATCTCAGAAGGTAACAAAAAATATCATATTCCTTTTTCCTCATCTACCTCTCTCCACTACAGTTCTTTACATGTAATATAGCTATTTTTGAAGTCCAGTTTGGTAAGGAACCTTTCCATAGGTAATGCCGAGTGCTATTACACTTGGCATTATGCAGTACTAATAGCATAATATCTTGCCCATAAAAATATAATGCAGACTGGAGTCATAACAAGTCAGCATATTACAGAGTATCAGTTTTATAGCTTGCATTCCCTCCACCCTCTCCCTCTTATAAACCTAGCTTCCTTTTCTGAGGAATGACTGCTGAAATTATTCAAGAAAAAAATTATTCTGAGAAGCACTGTGCAACTGTACTTGTCATTTTAATGTTTTATCAGAGAAAAAAAAATAAGATTTTTGGGAAATGATTGGGAAAAATATCAGAGATGTGTTTGAATTTTTCTCACAAATTCTGATACATTTTAAAAATATTTATCTGAGCACAAATATCTTCTCAGTGCCTTTCCCAAGTAAACAAGTAAGATGTTGCAAGACATTGCTAAAGAAGCAAGAAGAAAGCTGGAATAAGTCTACCCCAAAAGCAGAACAGACTATGGAGCCTCTTAGGCTCTTCTCATGGGGAAAAGGTCAAGAATCCTTTCAAAAGAAGAGCATAAATCACAGCCTGAGGATTTGTTTACATTAACAAAGAAGAATCTCAACTCAGTGCCACCTCTTGCACATCCTACTTGAAAGCTGTCTTACTGAATTTTAGAAATGCACCTTTTCTACTGCCAAGAAACATGTAAAACCTTTTTCAGATGTGGCCCTGAAACATAGGTTGCACAGAACTATGGATTTGAACACTATGTATGAATATTAGGCATTCTAGAACTGGTGCCCATGTAGAACTGCAGCCAGTCATGTCGTTGTTCTCACAGAGTCAGAGGGCACCTGATTCTGTCAATGCCAAGTCACGTTTTAGTGCAGGATAACAGTTATCATATTAAACATGATGCAGAAAGTGCTGCATTCCAGAATTTTAATGTATACCATTTCCCAGCCTTATAGTTTTGAAATATATTTTGCCTATAAACCAGCCAGTTTACTTCTGCTGGTACCGGCATTCCTTACTTCAAGCAAAACACATGCAGGTTTTCTCTTACTTCAGTATGTCCTATATTTTCTAAAGCAGCTGCTATAGTATATTAGCAGTACTCCTGTTTTCACTGAACACTGTCAATTCAGAATAATCGCATTGTGTATGGTAGTATCAGAAAGTTATAAAGCATGGAAAAATAATTAACTTCATGAAGAAGAAGCTTCTTTTCATTTCGTCCTTCAGTGCATATAAAAAGATTGATTTTACGGGTGATGAATGTAATATAAGTAAGATCATGTAAGGATATTTCCACTAAACGAATCTATTATTTTGCATACTTTATCCCTAATATTAATGCCGAGGATGTGCAATGCCCCTGACACGGTACCAAGTTAAGTGCTACTCCTCTGGAGAGGATGAAGAGAGCAGAGAGAAACAAAACCAAAAAGCAGGCCTGTAATAAAACTGGTATAGATTTTTTTACTTGAGCTGTGTCACTGAACAACAACTGGGATGACTGATTTTGAAGGAATTATTGCAATTTTACTTCTAACCCTGACAGAACATGAATATTAGCGTACATTCAGTTGTACACATTTGCACATTATTTTACAAACAAGGTTGTAGGCAGGAAGAAATTTTGTTATATTCTACTACAGCTGACTAATTAGAATCCAAACTTCATGTATGCACCTCTTCTTCTCAGTCAACTGGGAGGTCTTACCTTCACATATTCTTTAAATTAATCATACAGGTTTCTGAAGACCTAAGGCTTTTCAGTTCCATTCAGCAATGAAATCAGCAGCTTACAAGCTGACTGTGCTCTTAAAAACAAATCTGCTCTTAGGTAGTACTGTTTTGTGCAATGCCTGCAGCTTGTTTTCTTTCCCCCTGTGAAAGATGGCCTTGCCCTGGTGATAACACTGCAATCTTCCAATGCCACAGAAACGGTGTTTAGAAAACGACTGAGATTTTACATCTCACTTGGCATCACCCTCAAGTCACCCAACTCAATTTTCAGTACTCCCATTTAAAAGATTCCAAAAGGTAAAGAAACAAACACCGAAGCAGCCGAGCATTTTAGCCAGACTGAGCTGCAGCTCCGGGTTGGCGGAGCGTTCTGAGCAGCACCTTCACTTCTCATCTAGCACCATCTACTGCCCAAGCCCGGCAGGAGCCGGCGCCGGGGCCCAGCGCCGGCCGGGGGCGGCCACGGAGCAGCGGCAGAAACTGGCGGGGGCCAGCGGAGGCGGGGGGCAACGCCGTCCCGCTCTCGGTGATCGCCTCCTCCTGGACACCGACTTTCTCTTTCAGGGCTTAACCCCCGACGATGATCCAAATTCATACCATATTCCAAAATCGGAGGGATTTCTCTCCAGGTTGCTTTGGACAAACTGATCCTCTCTCAGATTTCTCTATTCGTGCTTGATGCTGCTGTCACCATTGATTAAAGGGTTTACTTACCCTTGAATGATACTGTATAAGCCACAGGAGTGCCACCCGAAGCTGGTAAGATTTCCAATGCAGTTTCACAAAATAGAAAATAAATGAGGTAGGAAGGAAAAAATAGATGGCAACTACAGTTCAGGGAGGAACTACAGGTGACTTTTGAGTAAGTTAAGTACCACAGGTGGGCAACAGCACAGCTGTCACCAAACACAAGGAAGATCGCTTCCAGGAAAAAAAAAACAAAACACCTTCCAAGTCATCCATGACTGAGGTTTGGATTTACTTCCTAAGAAATGACAGAATCACTACATTATGATCATGCTGGTTACAGCTGTGCTAAATGCAAGCATCTAAACCCAGCATTTACAGCAAATATGAGAAATCGGTGTTTAGAGAATCAATGTGCAGAGGACATCACTACTTTGGAGTACTGGCACACTGATGTCTACAATATTGATTAATATTCTGCAGAGAAATTACCAAATTATAAAGATGTATTATGTAATAAAGCTTCCTCCAAACACCTCATTGTCTTCATCACAATGGCAAAGCAAATTGTATATGTACGTGCTACATATACTTAAAACACATTATGAGGTTACATACATGTCCTTCAGTTTTCACTGAGTTCTAAGTACTTGTATGTAATAGATTGTGTGAGTTTATTACTGAAAAAAAAATAAATACTAAGCAAAACGGATGTCTTTTAAATAAAGTACGTTGACATTCACATATAGAAATTAAGACAGTGAAAGATCACAGCTGCAATTCTCTCCCAGTGGGTTACATTGCTGGTTTACACAGTCCCACCTCTAGTGCTTTGAGAATTCTTTCCTCAGCTATAACTGGTTCAAATACTAGAAACTCAGAAACACAGGACCCACATAGCAGAGAAACTTCAGGAAACCCAAGCCAGAAGGCCTGAAAAACTCCAGTTAAACTAGTCAAAAAAATCAGTTGAGCGGAATGTGGCATATGACATGACATATTTTGCTGCCAAACTCCTCCGTTCCTTTTTAACATGGAAAACTACAAAATTAAAAAGAAACTGTAGTAATAAAAAGAATTCTTCTGAAAAATACAAAGAATGACAGGCTGAAATAGTCACACTTTTTAAAATGGCTCTCTAACAGCCTGCTTTTAAAATGTAGCTATGAGTTGTTTCCTACTACTGGTAACAAAAAAATAATTCTTCAAAATAACCTACAAAATAGCCAAATACATGGTTTGCTGACAGCAGCATATTAATGCAGACAGAATATATACAAACAAAATAAAATACCAAATTACAAAAACTGAGGTGGCAGTAGAAAAGTCAAAGTTAAATGTGCTTAATGAAAACCATCTTTGCAAAGGTATGGAACAATATTAATCGACAAAGTAATCATGGACATTGTATAAAATGTTCAACATCTAAATATGAAGGAAATGACTACTATATAGGTTCAACATGAAACTGTGAACATTCTTATAGGAGCTCCTGGCATTAAACTAGGATTTCATTTGAGTAACAAAACCTTTTATGTTACTGAAGAATTAAGTATCCTATCTCAACTGGGTTTAAGCCACCTAAGAATTGCTCTATCAAGTAATAAATTAAATCAGAAGGTTAGACAGGCTGAACAATGACTTCATACATACGACTTAATCTCTGATCATGAGTTGAACTTAGAGGGTATCTGAAGGAAAGATCCAAATGAAAAAATACAGTCACAATATAAACTGAACATATTGGGATACTCAAAGGTAAGCAATAGTATTCCATAGGTTTTTCATTAAATAGTAGTGCAAATCATACAATAGAAGTGCAAAAGTGATGTAAATGCACCACAGAAATGGTAAACTCTCTAAATGCATTTAAATGAACAACAGAGTTAATAGACAGCAAGTAAGAGCACCTCCATGAAAAAAAGGCACAGGGAAGTACCTACTTTTTGTCTTTATTTCTCACAAAAACATCATGCCTCTCACATATTTTAACCAGATCAAAGCAGAAGAAAAACAAAACTGCATAAACTGTGTAAAATCTATTGGTGCTTTGAGATCTGTTATTTACCAGTCTTGGTTGAAATTAAGTCCATCTCCTTTCATGAATCAGCACCAACAGAATTGTTTCTTCAAGTAACTTGGGGGCAAAAAGAGCTTCTACATTCTTAATCAAACTGCATTAATGTTCTATATGAAATTTAGATGTTAACAGAGAGAAAGAAGGGAAGGAAAGGAATGGGAGATTGTGAAGGAAAGGAATGAGAGCTTGATGAATATAATTTTAATTTACTAGAATAATTGAAATGGCTATCTCTTTATGTATCAAAAAGTAAAAATACTGGACATCAAGGAGGAATATGCTTATGACTAAGAAAATTGATTAGGATGCATCCATATTTAGGTGTTAGATACGGTTGCCTTAGGAAATCAAGAGCAGATGTAATTTTATTCTTCAGTAATCTCTAATTATTGATCTACTTTTTTGTTTTACTCATTCATACCTATAACAAAAAAAAAAAAAGTATTATTTTTCCTGTCATTAGCAGAGAGAACTTTTCAGAGAGCCAGACTCCCCTCAACCACATAAAACAGTTAACTAGATGCCAGACTGTGGTCTGCCACAAAGAATACCATTCTTCCTACCATTCTGCTATAAAAAACAGAATTTATCAGTAGGGTGGTTATCCATTGAAGACCATCAACTACTTAGAAACAGAGAGAGAGCTGTTTTGGCATTTAACGACCTGAAACATTCCTCTCGCAACCTCTCCTGCAGGTGGGCATGCTATGCTGCTTCTTTGTGCTGTTGACAGTGAGGATAAGTCCAGAGCAACAAGGAAAGAGTGCAGTCCACATTATCGCTGTAGCGGACCCTTTACAGGGAAGGGGTAGAGGGAAAGCCTTCATAAGGTTCTGAGTAAGGCATCAAGTGTTGCTTCAATGCAATTCTGCAACTCAGCCTCTCCAAACTCCCTGCACCATGTTCCAGAATCTAGCCATTAGAAAGAACATTTGTCAAGGGTCTCTATCCTTCCCGTATTTCAAGGTAAGTGGAAGATATGGAGAGATACATTCTCAGATGGAGTTAGCAATAGCTGAACTACATTTGCTTTCTGAAGTATAAAGGGGGGTTGGGGCTCGCTCTGCTTCCAAAAAAAACCCAGCGTGTGCTAAAATCATCGTCAGTTTGCTTGAAATCTCATTGTACACATTCCCTACATAACACCTGCTTCTAACACTAATATGTTGTTATATCTCAGGATGGAATCTACTGGTTTACAATGTCTAAGCAGAGGTGATCCACCTTTTAGAGATGATCCACCACTTAAAATATCCCCCTACCCAGACTGATTTATTTCAGCATTAAAGATCATTCAGAACTCTCTGTACTGTTAGATTTCACTACCTCTGCGTGCTGCAGCTTCTCATACTCACAGCTGCCTCTGAATGTCATCCGTTAATTTCTCCCCTCATCCTCTGCAGAACTCTTCCTACTGCTGTTAATCAGGCCATTTTGTTTTCTAATTTTAAAACTGTTATAAAACCTTCTCTTTCCACCCCCAGTGCATATGGGCAGGTTTTCTTTACTGCAGAGCTCTCAGATATCAAATTGAGACCATTATTTATCACTAACATTGTCTAATTCCTCTACCATTACTTGCATGGTGAAGTTATCAAGAAAAGGAAACAAACCTGTGCTTTCCCTCCTCCACTGCTTAGACCTGTTTTAAAGGAATCAAAATGTTTCCTTAAGGCATAAAGAAAGTCAGTAACTGAACTCATAAAGATACTTGGACATTCAAGCAGCAGATCTATAGATCTGCACAGGGCACCCAGCATCACAAATACCATTTGCAGGGTTAGACATGTACAAATTTTTAATGACCTAGTGTAGGCAGCAGTGCCAGTAGTAACCTGTGAAAAACACATCTTGTATGTTTTGGTGCTTCCCAAGTCACAGCTTGGAATGTCACCTTAAAGGTAGATGGTTTTGGCCTTTGTTTTGAAAACTGACAGAACACAAGGTTTTGTAGATTTCTAGGCATACCTTTAGCCCTGCAATTGTCTTTTCAAGAGTTCCATTTAAGCATCTATAGTTCTTGAGGGTCTAGCCTGAAGGCACTACTTTTCCAACACATTTAGTAACACAGAGGCTCTAATAATTTCAATTTAGCCTGACCTGTCCCAGTCAAGGAAATATTGACGTTATACTGAGAACAACTCAGCCTTGTGCTATGCTCAGTCTCAAACCCTGGTCATTTCTTATGCAATCAATGGCTTTGATAAGAAGATAGCTAGACAAGACTTGAGCAGTGCTGACAGCATGGTAGCTTTATGAATTCATAGCACAGAAAGTCTTTCAACATGAGACAAGTTTTGATGGATGGTCATTATGCTAGTCACATTTTTCTGAAAAGGAAGAAACCAGCTAATTGGAATTCTACCAGTAACTTGCTAAATCCTTTTGGTGAATCAGAATGGAGGGGTACACAAGAAGACTATCAAATACAAAGTCTCTGCTTTTGTAAACAGAAAGTGTTCATTGGTATAAGCAGCACTGTTGATATGACATCACTAAGCAGTGAGAGAGCTAGTGGAAGTAAATTTAGTATAGGAGCAGACCATCACCATTTTCTGTCCATGTAGAAGATACAACTTCAAAACCTTAACCTCTGATGTATAATACTCTGAATATGGTGAAATAGATATTCAAATCAACCAGCTCCATTTGCAAATGGGAACACAGAAGACAAAAGGCATGAGCCATTTTTAAGAACCTCATGCAATCTGAGCACAAAGCTTTCACTGTAGCAAAAGAAAACCCAGAGTTTGAACTAATGAAAATAATGCTCAAGAGAATGTTATTGAATGTGATAAAAGACCTAGAACACAGAGACAAGGGGAAAATTTTGCTGAGATGTTTACCACATAAACCAACACAAATTCTGCCTAAAAAGAAAAAGAAATCCTTTTCTCCTGTTATTGGGAGCATATATTATGAAACATCATAAAAATTAACAACCACTGGAAAAAATAAATAGAAATAAACTGCAGTGGGTAGGAAATTCCTGCCCACTTAATCTATTATTAGCCCATGAATGTTTAGAGCATTATGCCTGCAATAGGCTATAGTCTTTTTCCTTTCTCTACCTTGGTTTCAAAAATGCAGGCTAACAGAATATATGCTCTCTTAAAGCTGTTTTAGAGACAGCTCAGGCATGCTACAAAAATAGCATACAGCAGCGATTTAATCTGAATTGCTCTTAGGAAAATACTACTAATTGCCTGTTTTGCACACTAGTGATTTAACATCTTCAAAAAAAATATATCTTTGTTTTGGTTCATTCATCTTACCTTTCTCGCGATTTAACAATTGCACACAGCATACAAATAGATCTTTCTTTTCAGGCCTTCCTAATTTATTTCCAAACAGTACGTCTTCAGAAAAAAAGAGATACTGTATGTTACCTTTTTGGTCTTTGAGAAGAAGTGGTGTGAAGGTACTCAGTAAAGATTCAACACAGTCTTAAATGTAAATCAAAATACAGTTCATTCAGCCATAAGATTCATTCATTTTTTTTCAGTATTCCACCCAAACCAAATAAGTTCTTCTTTCCTGCTAGATTAGAGAAATCTTGCTTGCTATTTTGAGGTAGATGGATATTTCTTTTGGATATTTAGCTTGCCGGTACACTAATATCCTAATATTCGCTTTTATTCCAGGAGCAAGCATTTCTCTCTGGGAAGATGCTTATTATATTTTAAATGGGTTGCTCTGCTCTCTAAAGCTAATGAGAACTATTGCCCTCCAGTTGTACAAAAAGGCCAACCCTTAAACAGTAACCCGCGCATGCATAGCAAAACCATTTGTTCCACTGTTAATCAGGTATATGTAAGTGGGGGTTTATTTTTAGTTTAAACATATTTCAACAAAATTAAAAGAACATCAGATGCCATGCACTGTACACACCAAATACTTTTCTTTAGAAGAAACTACCTGTATGTGTTTTTATCAAAATAACTGTTCCCTTTATATCATTTTTCCTGTGCATACACCAAAGAGGTGAAAAAGTTACGAAATTTCTAACTACTTTTGCAGATAATTCTATTAAAGGAGAAAAAAAAAAAAAAGAATTTGCACCATTTTTACACAGGCTACGTAGCATATATTATAAATGACCATCACGTGAGTATCCAGGTATTAAATACGTGTACCTAAACAAAGATGCATTATTGGTAGTGGTTCAAAAGCATCTTTATTCTACCAAACTTCAGCCACATTAGCTATTCTTCACCTATGATTTCAGGAGCCATTCAAAATCCAAGTGACATGTAGCAGTAATTTTCTTTTGTGGGCTTAAGAGACGTTGACCAGAGGACACAGTGAAATTTTTTCTCATCTCCCTATAAGCATTACAAAAGTGCTTACTTTTTACAACTCTGACTCCCTTATGCCACAAGAAGTAATTGTAGCTATCAATATGCATCATGCCTCCCTCAAATAAAGACTAATGGGGTGGGAATGGTTTGAAGCAATGACTGCTGCCACTTGTTCCAGCAAAATTAGAGATCACAAGCAGGTCAGTATCATTTTCAAAAAAACCCAAAACCAAACAAAACCAAAAAAAACCTATGAGAACATACATCACAGAAATGCAGGATATATTGACACTTCCTGAATCATGTTAGCATTCAAGCTCTCCTATGTCCACAGTCTTAGTTCAAGCACAATCAGGCCCTACATTATCTAACTAACGGTAAACAAATGATGACGGGCACTTTGGAAAAGGGAGATAATAAGTAAAAAAAAGAAAAAGTACTCTTGACAAGCTCTTACATTGCCATGTCAGATACCTCCTTTCCACATATTATGTGGATATTTAGTGTCTCCTCCCACAATATAGTCACTGCTGACACAGGCAGTGAGCTGTCGAAGGATGGAAATCAGCAACTAGCCAAGCTGGAAGAAGTGATTTGTAGGAAAATAGACTGCCCCCAGCAAAAAATAAAAAGGGAGAGTCCAAACCCAGTACATAATCATAGAATGGTTTGGGTTGGAAGGGACCTTAAAGATCATCTAGTTTCCAATCCCCTGCCACAGTCAGGGACACCTCCCACTAGGCCAGGTTGCTCAAAGCCCCATTCAACCAGGCCTTGAACGTTTCCAGGACAACCTGCTCCAATGCCTCATCACCCTCACAGTAAAGAATTTATTCTTGAGATCCTAAATTAATCTCATTCAGTTTAAAGCCATTCCCCCTTGTCCTTTCCCTACATGCACTTGTCAAAAGTCCCTCTCCAGCTTTCTTGTAGGCCTCCTTTAGGTGCTGGAAGGCTGCTCTGAGGTCTCTCTGGAGCCTTCTTTTTTCCAGGCTGAACAATCCCAACTCTCAGCCTGTCTTCACAGGAGAGGTTCTCCAGCCCACTAATCATCTTCGTGGCCCTCCTCTGGACTCATTCCAATCCATGTCCTTCTTATGTTGTGGGCCCCAGACCTAGATGCAGTACTCTAGGTGGGGTTTGAGGAGAGCAGAGCAGAGGGGGAGAATCAGCTCCCTCGACCCCTTTCTCTAATAAGAAAGATGTAAACTTACAAATGCCTTGTCAGGAAAAAGGAGTGTTTTGAGCTATAACAAATAGCAAACAATAAAAAGGTGAAAACTAAAATGAAAGCAGTATCAGAACCATTTAGAAACCTTTGGATATGGACTGATCTAAAAGGCGAAGGTCTACATGGCTGGACACTACAGCCTCCTAAGGAAGTAAATCAAACTGATGGAATAGCAGTAGGTGGTAATAATTTTTTTTGTGTCTATTGATTAAAGTAGATTTGTCCTCCCTATAGGAATTTACAGAGTTTGAAATGTATAAAGGAAATTATGTATGCCTGTACTTGCAGGCATTAAAACTAATTGGCTGTAAACCTGACATCTTTCATCCACAGTATCCATATGGTTTAAATACACCTAGAAGCTCTGTAAAAAACAAAACAAAACAAAATAATAAAGAGACTGTATTTGCTAAAAAGTGTGACTTTTCCAAAGGATATCATATGCAGCAAAAATGGAAAGCAGCAATGAAAAGTCAGATTTACAACCACTCAATTTTAGTAGCTGCAAACCCCTCTTATCAATCACATCCTTCCAAATCAGCCAGTGCAGCATCTCAATAGAAAAAGCAAGAGCTCTAGGTTATGCTAAATTTATGTTGAAAATATTGTAATTCTTGCATGATGAAATCCCCAGGAGATATTTGGATATAAAGTGTAGAAATACACTTGGCAAGGACTGTGAGCTGTAACAGGGGAGATGGGCATTTGTTGCAAGGGAAAGCCACTCACAAAATAAGCACATTTAGCGCTACAATAGGGAACCTGTTACTTAAAAAGCCTAGTAAGAATTCTTTTCACTACAAGAGGCTTCAACAACAAAAACCATTTTTCATCCTTTTTTTTTAAAGACCTAGGGACTGACTGAAAACTGATTCTCAGGAAAATAGTATTACAAAGTGCAGTATTTGATTAACAAAAAAACCCAAGAGTATACATGCATGAAATTCACAAGAGACTGTTTTTCTGTTCATACAGAACAGTTTTAACATTTAGGTACTTTGTTCCCTGATAGGAAGTGCACATGCAGGCCTGCCAAATAAGGCAAAAAGATCCTTTCTTTTACTCATCTCTTTTCAGACACAGCCAGAGGGGAAGTGAGGTTGCTATTGGTCCCAATCCTGTTTCAAGGTCCATTTCTGCATTTTATGTAATGACTGTTTAATATAAGCTTCATAAGGGATGATAGCAGGAAGGATGAGACCTACTATTCAGCAACTGTCTTAACCATCAGGCTGTATAATCTTGCTCCTTGCCTCTTTTTTCCCTACAGCAATGTTCTGAAAGCTGAGTTGGAATAACTTCAGGCTGTGGAGTAAAACACCTATTCCAGTTCTGTTTATACAAAGATGTTACACAGAAGTCTATGGGCTAGGAGTGCCTTGGTTTAGAAGAAAGGAGTATAAATAAAAGTGCAGTTGTCTTTGCACTCTGCCTTGTGACTGTGCAGTAAGTTTCTCATGTTCTTAAATGGAACCCCTTGACATGTATTTTCTGGGTCTCAAACGGTCTTCCTACCACACTGCTGAACCCACCAGACACTTCTGCACCTCTGCTGTGGCTCCGAAAATACTTTAAAAGGTGAAGAATCTGTAGCTTTTAGAAACCACAAAGACCAGGTGCTGGCTAAAGAGTGTGTCTCGTGTTTGGAGTTCCAAACTTAAATGTCAGCTTTTTTTTTTTGGTCTGGCCGACCAGGACTAAAAAATACATTTTGCAAACACACTGTAACACATCGGTCACTGAATGGGAATTCCTTTTAAAAAAAACAAAATATTTCAGGAGTGATAAGAAGTTAAGTGTGACTTAAATGGTTACTAAACTGTAATTAAATGCCAAGTTGAACTTATTCATGTGGTCAAATTCCCTGAAGATGATGGTTCAATTCAGTCTAACCTACATCACGAACTTCATAAACTTCAGGTACTATATACTTCTCAGTTATTTTTTTAGCATGTATTTTAGAATTAATACTTCCTTCTGTCCTTTTCAGAGTCAACCCACAGAAACACTTTTAGGCAGTTCCAGTCTGCTTGCTAAAGAAGATATAAGGGTGGAGGATTTGAGGGAAGGGAGGGTTTTTTTTATTAGTTACCTCAGCAGTCTTTTCTATTGTGTAAATGGAATGCAATAAATGTCTAACATACATCTTCCAGCAGGTTACCTGTAATTAAACAGTGATTAGTTGATGCTGATGCACGTAAATCATAGTTTCTTTTTTTTTAAGAAATGAATTCTTAGAGGTCTTCATGATCAGCAATAAAAAGATAAAAATAATCCTCATAGATATGAAACTCTACTATAATAGGGGACTGAAAGCCAGATTTTATAGATATGTGGTGCACCAAGATTCAGATAGATACCTGGCATGTTTTCAAAAGTGCCTAGATGCATAACTGCTGTAGTTTCCTGGAAACAGGTCTTGTCGAAAATTCTTTGATGTGATGACAGGCTTACCTGGTAAAAGTAATGGTGTAGATATAATAAACACTTGCAAGGCTTAGCACTACATGACATTCAGAGTAAAATACTTGCACTATTTGACATCAGTAAGGCATGTGTTTAATGGATGCAGAACTGGCTAACCAGCAGTCTCCAAGAAGTCAGAGATGACATGGACTCAGCAGTCACTGCAGGCATTTTGAACAGAAATGATGTAGAGCTACACCCTGACCAGCAGCAGCTCTCCTGATTTTTGGGTGACAGTGACCCCTTCCTTCAGCACACACCATGAAGCAAGAACTGTAGAGTTCCTCTTTCCAGGGCCTTTGGTGGATGGCCTGGTCCGAGGGGGCTGTGACCACCCCAGGCTTACGAGGGAAACACACCTGGAACGGATTTTTACCTCTGGTGGGGATGGGGTAAAATCACCCCTGCTCCTCACCACACACATGGTACTAAAGATGGGGCAGCTGGCCTTTGGGGCTACTGCAGGAACACTGACCTATTCACATGTAATAGCTGAATAAAGAGAAAGTCTAAGTTACACACCGAGCAACCAAGTAAGGCAGACTGAAGGCAAAACACTGACCTGGAGAGGGCGAGCTGTTGGACGACTCCAGGAAAACAGCCAAGACCCTGGGCTTTCTTGCAATAACCTACCTGGGACAGGCTCACTGTCAGGCACCTCAAAGCCCTCACAATCGTAGCAATGCAGGGATGGATTGGGCTGATCTTGGGCCCTGACCCAGCGCATCAGGTCTTCACATCACCTCTTTCCTCACGGGAGCTCACAGATGAGACCGAACGTGGCTACCATACTCTCCCCTCAACGACAAGCGCAATAGTGCTGTCTTAATTTTACAGGCAGAATGACATGAAAAGTGATTAAACTCACTGGCTGCAGTCAGCAGAGCTGGGGAGGTGTCCTGGGTTCAGCAGTAGCAGTCATGTAGGGCATCCTAACTCCCAGTGCTGCAACCACAAAACCACCACTCTTTATCACCACAGAGATGGTGCCGAGCAGTTGTCTGGCTTCAAAAATAGTTAAGGTCATGTTTGCTGACATTTGTATTCATTCTGACTCTTTTAATTAATTGAGCCACTTTTCTTCCCTGAACAGCAGGCATAATTTACTTAATACTCTCCAGAGAAAAGCCATGTCCAGGCTTTCCATCAGGGGCTGCCCAGTGGCAGGGTGCTGCTGGAGATGCTGGAAGGAGGAACCTGCCATGCAGAGGCTCTGCATGAGGAGATGGTGAGGCAGCCAACGTAACAGGGCCCACTCTCAAACATTTAATGCTGTAGTTCCTTCAGGTATGATTGGAAAAGGACTGTAAACTGGCTTGGGGTATGAAAGGCACTGCCGCTGTCAGCAGAAGCCCAGGCAGGGAGGTGACATGTATCTTGACATGCTCTGTGAGATACCAGAGGCAAAACCGCTGTCTTGAATCGCTGGAGGGTCTCCCCAGGGACTTCGTCATAAGAGAAATAATCCAGCCATGGAATAATGTGTATTACTATCTGAGGAGACACCACTGGCAGTCAGATGTTATTTTTACTTATCTACCATTCTTTAAAAAACCAATCTTATTATTCTTTATCTGTCTCACTGCCTGGCAGCCAGAAAATACCAGTGGCATGTGAAATTAAAATGTTACCTTTAGACATTTATTAAATACAGAATTACAAAAACTGCAAGATTTCAACCTTATAAGCAACAAAAAAAGTTCAATTTACAGATAAGAGATAGCTTGCCTGTGGAGCCTTTATCTTCTATATTTACAATAATATATCACACTTAAAGCAGCAAATTATAATGATAAATTGAGATCGTATATAATGTGAGTCCATAAACATTACAAGAACATCAAGCAATAACAGCAAATGTGTACAAGCCCATAAAGATCAGAAAAATAAAAGATTTGAGCAGTAAAATGGAAATCTATAGACCAACAGCTATAATAAAATACAACGGAGGGAGAGTATTGCATACTCATTTTCAGAAGTAATCAGGTGAAGAAAATAAGTTTTGTGAATAAATAAGATTAGTGAATAAAAAGCTCAAGTTAAAATTTCTGCTTTTCATAGAATCTTCCCCCCCCCCCGTAAAATTCTGATGGCAACTAATTATTTAAGTCTTGTTAATTAAGACAGTGCTATAGATGCCTATCAGAAGTGCATTATTTGCTATTCAGCAATTATGTATCTCCTGTTACGAAGAAACAACTATTCAGTAAACAATAGATGGCCAGTCCCATAACATAAAAAACTTGACAGTGAATTACTGAAATAAAAAACTCAAAGGCAACAAGTACAGAAAATTTCTATCCTAATCAGTTCATAAATACTTCAGAGCAGCCAACACAAACATGAATGGGAATGCTTTGTGATTTATTTGTAAACCAGAAAGAGCCAACACTCCTATGGTGAAATCCTGGCCCTATTAAAAATCTCCAGGAATTTTGCCAGTTACATCAGCAGTTCAAGGGTTTCGCCCCTGAAATCTCATTTTTATTGATACGATTTAGCCAGCTGCAGAGTCAAGTTTCTGTTTTCATTAAGGCAGGTTCTCAGTGTCTTCTACTTACAGCTGATGCCACCATGCTCTCTGAGGAACTATTCATGAAGTCAAATAGCATCTAACAAGTGAAAATGAAAGAATATGAAGTTTTTCCTATCATCTCATATTTTTAAGGAATAATCTCTGTGTCAGTTGGTCCTTCAGAATCAGACAGTCTAAGGAGATGTGTCTGGTTTTTAGCCTGGTTTCCTCGAGGAAAGAAAGTTATTCTGCTGAAATCTATCACCCTTCTCTTCTTGATATATTTTAGGCCTACTTCATAAATTTAAGCAAATTTAACAAAGTGGTAGTGGAATCAAAGACAGTAAGTTCCAGCAAGTTTCATGAAAACAGGTAGAGACAGAGTAACATGCTATTAATTTTTCCACTTACCCTGCACTCAATCCTTTTGAGATATCAAGAAGTGCATACAAGTGACTACATTTGAAACATAAATCCAGGCAAAGCCAATCATCATTAATACTGATTCTGATTGAAACTGTTCATATTTATTAGCTGAGCTTTTGTGAGCTAGGTGGATAATTTGTTCTAAATGTTTTAGGCTATAATGTATTTCCTTCTCAGTCTAGATTTTTATGAGTACTGTACTCATTTATGAAAAAGAAAATTAGAAAGTCCCCTGTCTAGACACCATGCTCCTGTGTTACTAAAATTTATTTCTCAGTAAAAGATATTCAGAGTTTAAAGGAAGCTAGAAGCTGTTGAAAAGGCCAAGAGTTCTGTTTGGTTTTACAATAATTAGATTAGAATTCATAAGTTTCTTATCTAATACTCAGTTGCTAGAAAGAAAAATTACTAGCTCTTAACGTGTACTCGGATAGAAGCCTTTACAAGTCAGTACTTCTGTAGCACTTCTTCCAGATCTTGCAGATATCAGGCCAGTCTGTGGTAGACACCAGCTGGCCAGGGAGCTACAACTCCGATCTCCTGAATAGTCAGTTCCTTTCTTGCCAAATCCATATGTATACTGATAAAACCAAAAGATAGTAAAAGGAAAAGTGACACAGCATTGATTTAGGGAAAAAAAAGCAGCAATAAATCAAGCTTCTGTTTATCTGTTTGGAAAGCACACCTCTGCAGAACAGTAGGGATCAGACCATTGTTTCAGGTTTCTTGCCCAACTGTGAGCATATGAAAACAGCAGAAGAGGCATGCTGGGTCAGACCAGGAGCCCATCTAGCTCAGAATCCTGACTCCCATCAGTGACTGAAAGCAGATGTCTACAGGAGGATGAGAACTTCTCGTTCTCTTTGTTCTCTGTTCTTCCATAGTAACTGCTAGCTTTTCATTTGCTTTCTTAATACTTCATGCTAAGCTATCTGTCATAATTCTAAGATTTTGCTCCAGAACAGAAACCACTGGCTCAAAGCCTATAATTTTGCAAGCTCTTTGTTTTTTTTTCCCAGTATTTATCATATTTTGTTTTTCTACACTGAAAGATATTTCCCCATGTTACACCCTTCCAGTACATGTGACAGCTTTTATTTCCAGTACTCAGTACCATTCTAGCATGCATACTAGATTCTCATACATCTTTTATCATAACATGATGCCTGTGCATGTAGAGGTACTTTGATGTTGTCTCAGCACAATTTCTAACTGCCACAACCTCTAATCATAAATGCATTGATGACCCACCCTCTCTCTCCATGCTGTTACTCCTGGCTGCTGTAGCTATCTGCAGTATTGTCTTTAATCACAATGCTGTTGCCTGTAGCTAGCAGGTTACCCCTGTACTGGTGGTACCTCTTGCTATGCTATTCCCACTCAACACAGTATCACTTATGTGATGATTTAATTTTGTTCAAATGCATTATCACCCATTGATTTTAGTTCTCCATTGGTTCATTAAAGACAGCCTTTAATGAAATTCACTCACTAATGTTACTGTCGTTAGTGACTTCAACAAAGATCCACCATCATTTTATCTCTTGCTATTGTGGTAGACCCAGTTATAATGCTCTCTCAGCTCTCATGATTTCCTTTCTCTGAGTGAGGACTAAAAGGGAATAATCTAAGCAGCTAACTAGATTTCGTTAGTGATTCATCATGCAGCTTCACTGAAGAGCCTCCATCCCTCACAAATATTACCAGCTATCATTATACCTTGGATCTCCATCACAGACAGGCTCCTTCAGCAACAAGTTACTACTTCCTGGAAAACAAAAAGCCCCTCTTTAGCTTGATAATGTCTCCATTTTCGAGAAGACTAAAATAAGAATGATTATACTAAATCATTCATTAAGGACCAACTAAACACAATATTGCTGTTCTTTACTTGTAGAGAAAGGGTATAACACTTCATCATAAAGCATGCATTAATTTCAATCAATACACTCCAGTGGCTGCACTGGCATACTTTGCTCTAGCTTTCTAAATGAGGTACATTTATTTCAGTTTATCCAGAAATGTCAGCAGAAAACTCTTTCATCTCAGATCCGCCTTCTGACATCTCTGCTTGTAAGACTTTTCCTAAAAATATGTCCCAATGGCAGTACTTAGGAAGTATTTATAATCTACGCAATGAACAAGTGTAGATAGAGATTATGCACACTCCCTGTTATTATATTTACAACTATTTATTGTGAGCACCAAAACCAATACCTGGACAGTTGTCTATATGTGGAAAAGTGCTGTTTCTTAAGCACAAAAATAATTAAAAAAAAAAAAAAAAAAGAGAATATACTTCTGTCAGAATTGTAACAACAATTAGGTAGAAAAGAACTGGTATATATGCATATGTGTAAATGAATATACATATATGCATATTGTATTTTAGCAAATTACTGGCATGTGTTATTGTGCATTGTGACTTATGAATCATGAATCCAATTCACAGCTTATCATTTCCCATTAAATTAGTGCTTTCCATATGGTATCTCCAACGCAAAGCCTACAACATACTTATTGTGGTTAAAAAAAAAGAGATTACATCAAGAACACGGCTCTGGGATTTGAAAAAATTTTTAAAATCAAATTATTCTACTATGTCTAATACTGTTCCAAGATTTAAGCAACTTTTATTTTTTGGTATTTTATTTTTAGCCTATCTATTGCAAATTACATGCTATTTCTCTGTACTACGGGACTAGCATGAAACAGAAGCAATTATCACAAACTGGAGAGGAGTCTCTAGTACAGAGTCATCTTTACCCACAAACAACCTAGTAAATCAAACCACCTTGTCCTTTTGCTATGGCTGTGTTAATAACATACTGTGAGTATTGTAACCAGTTCACTTTTGTTTTGAATGCACACAGTGAACTCTTTTATTAACTTAAATGAGAATCTCATGTGTGAAATCTTGCCCCTAGGTTCATACTTGAAAACAGCTTTCTACACAGTACTTTTATTAGAAGTTGCATTGTAGGTGGTTCACAATCGTATTTCTTAAAAAAAAAATAATACCAAAAATGTATTTTATACAAAAGCAGTTTTGCTTCTTTTTATTTCTGAAAAATCTGTGAACACTTTTACAAAAGATACTACTGAAATAGTTTACCATATCATCAGGGTTGGGATTTTGTGTTGTGGTTTTGGGTTTTATGTTTTCTATGCCTCACATTCTGAGTAAGGTCTACATAGAAATAATCAATTCTGACTGAATAAACCCATTACCTTTGCAGAATTTGGACATTCATTCCAGGACTTCTGATCTGAACAAATTCGATCAAGGGATAGGGCTGGAATATCATTCCCATTTTTAAATGAAGTAGGTTGAGAGCTTGCTACTGTAAATAGGGCTGGTTCTGAATATTTTTGATCAGTAAGCTGGAGCATATGAGACTTTCATTGTTCCTGAAAGCCCTTTATAGCTCTACCATGTCTGCAGCTGGTCTCCAAACTGTTTATGAACTAAGCTGAATAGATTTTGTTTTTTATGTGCTCTCATTTCTCTGCCTGTTTCATTTTTGTAACTGGACAGATAGCCAAAATGATGTTCACTGGCCATCCAGAGGAAGAGTTGTTTCAAATCCACTACTTATCTGTGGTTCACGTAGTTCTTATTTTATTACTTCATCACCACTTCAGTCTTTGCTGCTGGCACTTTTCCTGTGCAAGTGACATTCACACTATATAATTGAGCTTTATTCATGGAACTGTGAAACAGACGGAAAGTATTCCTAAATAACAAAAAAAAAGTCCCAAAACTAAAAACAAACAACCTCACCATGACATTTTCTTTGCTTCTTGGCACTGGCTTGCTGGCAGAGGAGTACTGAATAAAATGTAAATCCATATGTAATGAAGAGTTATATCAGTCAGGGCTAATAATAACAGTAAGGAGTTAGATAAATCAATACAGATAATAAAATCTATTTTTGAATAGTATGGTGATCTGTTTGCAATACACACACATGTAAATTTTATATATTATCAGCCAATAAATACATTACCAAAATCAACTGGTGTTTGCTATTATCTTCAATAGGCTACAGAGAAATACAGATAATGTATATATTTAAGTGAAAAGTGGCCACTCACCATTTTGTGCTTTCTAGTTCTTGGTACCCCTTTCGGCAAGGGCATCTTGGTAATTCTCCCATGGAGTCTATCTGAAAGATCCCTGAGAATTATTTTTACTAGAGATTTAGTGCATAAAACTGGCTGATAATGAAGCTTTACTCTCTCAGATAGAAAAATCACACAGTTTCAGTGGTCTAAAATCATTGTATCAACTGAGACAATTTAGCAGTGAGTCCAGGAATCAAACTAGCAGTAGAGCAACTTTCCTCCTCTGTGTTGGTCCCTTAGCTTTCCCTTTTTGGGAAATCTTTTTGAGAAGATTATTATTTTCCATCAATGCTGCTTGACATGTCAGCATATGGATAGCAAAATGGCATTCAATTTCTTTTTGCTGCAGTTTGGCCTTGCAAAGTCGCTTCTGATTTTCTGCTCACTGTCTCCTGAATGTCTCCTTCGACGTTACCTCGTTTAGATTTTTCTTTCCTTCTGCCTATTTCTCTTGTGTAAAATTGCATTTTCTCCATATGAATTTTAACATTCTGCTTCTACTTTCCTAATTTTCATGTCTCTGGCTTCCTTTAGATGATTTTTCACTTTTCATAACACTATCTGGTCTTTCAAAAGAAAATTATTATTAACAGTTTTGATAAATTATTTTATTATCTTCATTTTTAAATATGAATACATTTAACAAAATCTAACCTTTAGTATAACAGTATGTAACAAGATGCTTTCTGTCACCACTAACATTTTAGATAAGCTATTAAAATAGGAAAAAAAAACACTAACTATTAAAGAGGAAACATGAACATGAACCATGTGAAGAAGTGTTAAGTTGGAACAAATGTTGGAAGATTGGAGTCATAATACTGGAGATGATGCTTCTGTATTAGGGACACAGAAATTCCTACTCCGATTGCATACATTTTCTAGGATATCTTTCCCACAAAGCTACAGAATATTCATGGATGGAAAAAGTACTCTATCATTTATGTTAGCATTAGTCCATTTTATACATGCAATTCTTTCTTTTTTGCAGTCTCAAGAACATAAGAGCTGCTGTACACTTCAGTTCAAGGGTCCATCTGGCCAGTCTTCTGTCCTAACAGTGTTTAGAGATAAACGCATAGCAAAAAGCAACAAAAGACTAAGTATATGGACATCTTCCCCTAATAATGCCCTGAGCCCCCAGTTATTTTCAGAATGGGGGATTTCCTGTATTAGATGTCATTTGTTCATTTAATAGCTGCCAGTGGAGCTCTCTTCTCAACTACTCATAACCTTTTTTCTGCTAGGCAAGGGTGGTGTTTTTTTTTCATTCCCACTCTCTGCTAAGGAATTTGACAGGACTATTACCTATGTAGTGTAGAAACACTTGCTCTTGTCATTTGAATATCACATGCCTCCTATATCTAGGCAAACAGGTCTAACCATTTTCTAGAGAGCAAAACAGTTTCAAGAAGAACAGATGAGGAAATAGAACCTTAAAGCGTTCTGTTGATGAAGAAACATCTGAAAGAAATTACAGTTCAAACCTACTTTTTTTTTTTTTTCTATTTGAAGGTGGAGTTTTGAATCCTGCTATTAATTAGTATACCCTAATAAATAAAATACAGAATGCAGTCAAGTTTCCTCACTCCCTTGTGAAAAATATTTGGTTAGTCACTGACTCAGGAAGTGAAAAAGAAAAAACAATTCTGCCATTGACTCTATCATGTCAGTTCCTAGTGCATGCACCATAGGGCTTCTCTTTCAACAAAATCAAAATATTAGCAGCAGGAAGTTGAATATTGTGTCTTCCAGGGGTGATATGCTGCCCCTTGAAATCATGGGCTTTGGCCTTCTCAACAGACAAAATAATCAAGCTTAACTATACTACAACCTTGATGGATCTGAGCTATTGACAGACCACTAAGCAAAGACTTTGTGCTACCTTGAAAGCAGCTTTCTTCTGTCAAAAAATTAATTTTAGATCAAAGAAAATATTTCATGTTGACTAAAACATGCTGCATGATATTAGTAAGAACTTATAAAAACTGAAATGTTCTATGTACGCTTTTATTTAAGTCTGTCTGCAGAGAAATATTACTATTTCCACAGCCCTGAGAACACAGTCATAATGAATACATCTGAACCCCCAGTAGAAAAGATCCAGATGAAGTAATTAGGTAAGTCTGTTATATATAGTCCAGCTCAAATCAACTCCAATTTAGCATTAGTTAATAGACATATGAAAGAAAATAATTTTTCAAGCCAAACTTGCATTCCTAGAGGAGACAGTGTAAAAATAAACTGTGCAGGTGTATATTAACCACCCCATTTACCTTATTCTCACTTCTAAGCAGATTTTAAACTTTGGGAAGAATATGGTACTTTAATATGCATTAGTGAAAATATTTTAAAACTAAATCCCTTACATGTAACTTTCAATTATACTTCTGTAAAGTCAAAAGCAATCATCACACTAGCACTTTGTGTTGTTTGTCCTAGTGCAATTAGATAAAAATCAGTATTCAAATGTATATATGATCTCACATCTGACAAAATTCCTACAAAGGTAACTTCTGCAGCCACTTTGAAGCTAGATATTCCAACAGTGAAAGAATCCAGATAGCTGGAGACAAGAAGCATAAAAATAACAAGAATTATTGTAGTTTAACTATAGACATCAGCAATAGCCAAAGACAAATTATGGCTGACAGTTTGCTTACTAAGGTTACAAAAAGAGCTAAATGGCAATCAAAGTGCTATATAACATTTTTATTCTAGGAACCCTCAAAAGGAAAAAAAAACAAAACAACATTACAAAAAAAAAGAGAAAAAAAAAAAAGGAAAAAACTGGGGTGTGAGGAAAAAAAGAAAACGAACAAATAAAGTAGCTGCAGTAATTTCTGACATTCATAACTTGTCATAAGTATCCTTTAAAACTGCTGCTGTAATTTGAAACGCCACCCTCCTGATCTAACCGTCAGGCTAATGTAATGACTTGACTAAGAACCAGGAATGTATATCTTGCCATTATGTCAGATTCACTTGGATTTTAATGCAAAATTCCCTCAGGAAGACCTATGATTTAATGAAAAACATTGTGTTTCACTGTTCAGCATAGCACCTGCAGCATCACTTAGCCTGTGAATCTTGATTCCCTAGAGTGAATTGCAGCTGACCTTTTTGATTTCCATTTAGCAATCACTTTGCAGATAAAATTTCAACTGTTTCCTATTTAGCTCTTCAATGCACTTCTGTGGCTCCAGCTTTTGAATTCTGAAGTTTTTCAAAGCACTATTTCAAATTTGCAATGATTTCTCCCCTCAAAATACTGCTGCTATGAAAAATACAAATAGGAGAAATAACAGTCACATGTGATTTAGAAACTTGATTCATTCAATGGAATAGAAATGCTTCTGTACAGAGCTACATGAAAGAGTTTTCAGTTGAGTTAAAGCAATGTTCTCAAAGAAATGGTCACCAAACATACTGAATTATAGCATAACCTTGTATGATACAGTATTTTCTATTCTAAGCTTCATAATCAATAGGGTGCTTTGTCCCAGTTCCTTTTATGCACAGGAAATAAGTCAAGGAGTTGGAAAGAAGCCCTAGCTAGGCAATATTCCAGACCACGAAAATATGGCAACATGGAGATGTTAAGATAGGTGGCTTTATGAAAATCATCACATTTTTAGTTACAAAGAGGTAATCATTCTACACTTTTTATCACAGTGAAAGAGTGCAGAAATGCTTCTGCTCAAGACTGCTGCTGGACTTGGCAAACCCACTGTTAAAAGAAGCAAAAAAATTGAAACATATTACCTCCTTTTACTTTTGAACAGACTTGTCTGCGTTAGGCAGTGATCTGTACATAAACAAGAAAATTTCCAAAGGCTATACAGTTTATTTACATTTAATTTCTGACCAGCCAGCACCACAAATACTTCTGGTGGTAACAGCATACAATCAAATACCAAATTAGATGGTAAATTAATTGTGGTTCTTCATTAAGACAGTTTTGCACAGTGGCAACCTGACAACAAAAAAGTTCGTAGCTTTTATCCCTGTAAAACTGAGGATATCTCAAAGGCTTCCGAAGACCAGCTACTGCAGTGCTCTGTGAGGTCATATTTTCACTCACTAAGCACCTTGGAGAAGCCTGAAAGTAGGCTTGGGGCTATTCACCTATTGGACTTTCATGTTTGGATTTTTGGACTGCAAACACTGAAGAATTCTTTTCTGGGCATACATACATCTACTGCTCCTGCATATATTCTGACCAATTAGCTTTTGATGAATTAAATATTTTAAATTCTTTATTAACAACACAGCTCTTAAAAGAAAGGACAAAACCTTTAATTATGCTGAGAATAAAACTACCAAGGTCTGATTTACTACTGCCTGTAGTAAACACATTACCGTTGACCAGATGAAGTAGATTTATGAGCATGTTGCGCCACCGGCCAGTATATATCAGACTGGGTGTACAGACAAACCTGACCTCTAATTTCTAAAAAAATAAAAAAAATACAAAAATATTCTCACTAAAAAGGCTTTTTAAAAGAGGATACCACAAAATTCCACAGTAGTTTTTTCCAGTGTGGAACTCAGATTCAGGCTTTTATTCTGACATAATGTATACAAGATCTAAAAAAAAAATCCAGATTTTCAAAGCTGCTTTCTCACCTTACTGAATCAATCTCAGCCAAAGTTTAATCAGCATAACCTCTTTGCCCTTTACTCCCTAGGAAAATGTTTTTCTTTGCTTCCTGTAAAACACGCAACCTACTTCTTAAAAGACACAAAATAATTAAACAATACAGCGTTGGAAGAGATAATAAATCTTCTCTGAACTACTCCTGCAAAATTTCACATTTTTAAGAATTTACAATTTCAGAAGGAATTGCTGAAATGCAATCTTATTTTTCTTTCATTTTGACTGTTCACCATGTGGCAGATCCTGTGGTCAGACACTAAATATAACAGTGAGCTGCAGCAGTGAAGAAACAAATAAAGACTTGGTAGGGCTGGTATGAATGGCATCATTTTCTTCAGTCTGCATAGCAGCCTGTTTTTCAACAGACATTGGTACAATACAATGGTACAATACAAGGACTGTCCAAGGAGTTACCTTGTCATTGCAGGCTTCACCTAAGGCCCTAATTTAACTGATAACAATTATAATAGTACCATGGGTGTTACGTCCAGCAGTGCTAGGACGGAAAAAGATAAAAATGTGACAATGCCTTTCAGTTCTTGATAACAACTAATGAGACAACTCCATCAGATGGGAAGACAATTTTGCATGTTTAGACCTACAGAGGGTGCAATGTAGCTTTTGTCTACTCTTCACATGGAGAAGTATTTAACTGACCTGACTGACTGCTAGCCCAACTTGAGTCTGATATCATATGCAGTATCAACCCTGGATCTCAATCATAAAGTCTTGGCAATCTGTCCCATTGAGATGACAATAATTAATTCAAAAGTTGCTATTTCATTGCTTAGAATGAGGAGTTTAGTTGCAAACAGGCACGATAGGTCTCAGTATGCTCTCAAAACAGAAGTGACTGCTTAAGAGGTAGATTGATGCAGATAATCTAAGTACTGTTTCAAACCTTCACACAGAATTTGAAAAGAAACTTTTTTTTTTAAGATGAATTTTCAATGGATTTTAAAAGTGCTCTTTATATCCTTCTTCATATCCATGCTTCTTGGTTCTGCCAGAAAAGCATACTTAACTATTTTGAAACACAAGAGATTCAGAAGCTCTTTTTAGTTAATACAGTGCAGCTCTAGATTGGCTTTTATGCAGCTCTTTAAACAAATGTGCATAAATTCAAGACAAACAGTCATTTAAACATTGCTGGCTGACAATCAAACCCTCAGCAAACACACTTACTCCATAACTACCTGGTGTCTTGGCTACCCCTTCTGTCCTTCTGTCAGGATGGCACCCTGCCTGCTCCAAAGTTGGTTGAACTCCTGTAGTAAGGCATGGGTGCCAGACAGCACCAACTTCTGCAGAGCAGCCTTCTTCAACCCACACGTGCTATCCCCTCTACCGGAGATCCTGCTTTCACGCCAGGCATGAGGCATTGGCACAACGCCCCCCCTCACAATTGATCCCCACCTGTTGATACTTACACAGGGAGAGAGGAGAAAAAAATAAAACTAGGAAAGAAAGGCAGACAGGCAATTCTGCCAAGAAGGCAGGTGGGATAGCAGCAGGTGTCTGATCAACTCAGGAAGATAACAGAGTGTCAAAATGTTTCTAACGGGCAAGTGCAGTACTTCTTGCAGGACTCCATCCAAAGACAATCAACATATCCATCAGTAACTTCAGGGGGCAGCCTTTTACATTCTTTGGTGATATGTTAGAGAGAAAATAAGTAAATAGTGTCACAAAAGCAATTAAAATATTTGGCTAAATATTGCCAATAAGCTGTGTCGCTGTTCTCTTTTCACCAACAAAAGAATGTCACATAGAGCATGAAGGGGATGCTAGGAAGCGTTTAGATTTGACATACATGAGGACTTTTTCAAGCCCAGATTGGAAAATACTTGAGGGAAACCCTGATCCTGCTGAAATTGGCCAGGGCAAAATTTTATCTTTTGCTCTGACTGATGAATAATTATTGAGGTAAATAAGCTTATAAAATGTCAAAATATGAGCCACAGATCTCATATTTTTAGCTCAGTACAAACAGGAAAGGGGAAGGGAGTTCCTTTAGACTGAATGGATCCTTGAAAGAAAATGCCAATAGCAAAGTCCACGTTCCTTACAGAGATATCTAAAAAGTGCCATCCAAAAATCTGTTCAATTTGCAAGGCTGAAATGTCCTTTTGAGGTTAAAATTAGTAATGCATCTGTCTCTAAATAAATAAATGAATAAAAATCCTATCATTAATTATTATCTTTTCATCAGTATCTGGGACAGCTTCCCAACTGGCTGAAAATCTTTTCTTTTTTCTCTTTCTTTATGGAGCCATCATGCTGTGTGGTCAATCCTGGCTGGCTATTACATGTCTGATTGCTTTTCCTGATGGGATAATCTTAATCCCACAATTTCTTCCCCTTTGAAATGTATATGAACAAAAATTAAAAACAAAACCAAAACCATATTATCTTTCAAAACTAATTATGTGAATAAATATAAATCAGAATTACCTTTATGGCAGGAGTTTAGGACTTTCAAAGGAACCTGCCATCCAAATGCAGAATTTACATCATAATGATACGTTTCATTGCCTGATGCCAAGAACAGAATCCAGAACCTCTCTTAATTTCCTACGCATGTTTATATATATCCAATGACAGTAAAATATAGACGCAGATCTGGGAGGCAAAGCCCGTATCTAGGACTTCCCAAATGCAGAAAAATAGACTATGGTGCAGAGTTACAATCTTATCTTTTTTTGCTTGGGTGATTTAACCTTTTAGTATATATGTCCATGCTTAAATGCTCTCCAGATGCCACTTTAGACTATTAAATGCTTTATTTGTTCTGGACACCATTTTCTCTAAACTTATCCTTCCCTTTTAAATTCATTTGGATTTGGGTGTTTAATTGACTCAGACTGTGAAAAAAATGCAACCAAGACTGAATGAACTCTCATTAAGTCACAAGGTTTAATAATCAGGCAGTGCCAACAAATAGGAACATTATTGGTTGCATTACTCTGATTGAAAGGAATGGAAATATCCTGGCCCCCTCCATATAGTTAGTGAGAGGGGCAAGATTTCTGGGGTGTGTTGCCTAAACATAGGCATCTGATTTAATTTTAGGACATGATATTTGATTTGGAGTTGCTGCTCCAGAAAGGCGTATAGCTGTCCATGTCATGTCTTTCAACCTATGCAAGTGTATTGAGGGATCCAAAGGCACTAAAGCAACACCTCACATGAACATCTAGTGAACCGCGGTCACTCCTCATACATCTTCATTGCACACATGAGGCTTCACTGTTTCTTTGCCTTTGCTTGAAATCTCTGTGTATATTTTCCATTTCCATTTCTTCTCTTGAAGAAAGTTTAATCAAGACAAAACAAAATCCTGAGAGATTAATAAATACTTTCTGTTGGAACAGAGATGAGAATACAGGTGATGTTTCCTTATTCTGGCAAAGGAAATATCACCTTACAGACATTTTCTCGCAGAAAAGCGTATCTTCACATTTGTTCAGATCTCATACCTAGCACTTTCTGATCTGACTTCCAATAAGCTACCCTTATTCTGTAAATAGCTGCATAGCTTCCCCTGTGTGAAAGGGTGTTTTGGAATTAATGAAAAACCATCTGCAAAATTCAAAATTTTTAACTTAATTATCGATAATCTGCTAGTTTGCATGTCCTTGGCAATGCAGAATACTGGAGCAGTAAAGCTACCCTTTTGTAGGTATCAACAATATTAATAATTGTTCTTATTCTGGAACACTATTATTATTTTATTATTGTTGTTATAGTTGTATTTATAAAAATGCTGAGGTGTCTATATGGGACCCCATCTGTCTTACTCAAATCCAAAAAGACATGTCATATTTGGACCATTCTTCACACAAAATAGATCCCAAAGGAAGTTTTTTTAAGACTTGCTGAAAAGATTTTTTTTTTGCTTCAAACTAGACTTCTTCTCAAACAAGACTTTCTTTTTATTTCTTTTTTATTTTTTTCCCCCACAAAACTGTCATTGAATTCAGGTACCTAAACTACTGGATTTCTGAAAATATGATTTAAATCATAACTAAAACATCTCAATCACAAATTCATCTCAGTTGCCATTCTTTTCTGTTGGACAGAGCTCCCAGACACATTTTTTTGCAATACATGGCACAGGGGAGACCACAGTATGCTCAAGATTTTTTTTCAGAGATCCAACAACAGAGGTAGCTCTACATGAGCTGTCATTATTGTAAGCCTAAAAGTATCCATCAAATTGTTTCAAAATCCAAGTTTTGCTCTCATCTGATTTACTGTGAATTTCAATATTTAATAAAGAATTAAAATTTAAATGGTGAAAGAGATGAGACCTGCTGTGACTATCTCTCATTTCTGAGAATGCCGAGGGATTTTTGGTGATATATTGAAAATAAGACCAGATTCTTAAATTGTAGAAATCATCATTCCACATGTTTAACAACAAAAGATTTCAAAGGAAGTATGTCAGTTTACAGAATTTAAAGATCAGCTTTACAGATTTGAAGATTTACAGGTTCAGATCAGTACTTCAGGAAACATAAATGTGTTCAAAATAGCTATGCGCCAATCCCTCTAAAATTATGTTCTTTCCCATTCAGCTGAATTCAGTGACAACTAAACTATGTTCCATTACATGCAGCTTTTAAAGCAAAAGAAGATGAGTTTAGCAGGATTAAACATAATAACAAATTTTAGCTGAAAATTTAGTCCTGTAAGAAAGGTCAGAGGAAGTGGAAAATGACGAGATCCTGGTAATTCTGAGGCTTTTGAACCAAAGGGTGGAGGTTAGTGAGTGCCAGAGGGCTATGAGTTTAATCATCACATGTGAGTGTGATGATTAAACACTCCAGAAAAGGCAAAATAATTCCTGCATGGGTGGAGGCATGTCCTGCAAGGGAAGCCTTCCACAGTGGAGTGGCATCATACGTCAGAAACCTGTCTGCTTTATAGATAAGAATTTGTAATTGCAGACAAGCAGGATGGACTTAATGGACAGGAGGGTGTACATTTGTGAAGTTATGTAAATTAGATCCCGAGAATAGAAAAGTGTCATGAAGTCCCACGCCCTGTGAATGAAAGTGTATGAGAATACTGTACAAACAGGCTGTCTCTGACTGTCTGTAAGCCTGCAGAGCTACAGGATTCAAATCTGAAATAACAGAAAGGACCTGACTTGAATGGAATTGCACCTATAACAGGCTTGAGTTATGCCTGTATCATTCCTCCCAGCGAAATAGTGAAGGACATAAGCTTACTGTATGCTCGCCTAAAAGTTTTCTCCGTTCCTCCTTCTATCTCCTCTCACTGCTTCTTTCTTCTTAAGCCACATCATGCTGTTTTAAATGCTTTCTCTTTCATATCTTGAGCCTTCTTTCCTAGTAGGCAGAACTCCATTCTTTTTTACTCTTCCACATGCTTTGTGCATAGTAAGCTTTTTCATACTCTTAGGGTAATTCCTCCTCACAGCCAAAGTACCTTGTCCTTTTGTTTCCTTCTTTCCCTTGTCTGTCCTCCTTCTCACAGGTCTTTCTGAATTCTCTTTTACACTTTTACTTTCTGCTCAAATACTGCTTTGAGAGCATTTTTTCCTACTGACAGACTTCTAAGTGAGGGAGGAACTGAATCATATTCCATGCCCCTTACTGCTTCTAGTCTTCCTCCAAGAAAGCAAGAGTGTATCTCCTTTGCCATTTGTTCAAGTGGAAGTTGGGTACTTACTTTGATTTAATGTGTTCTACAGGTAAGATGTACTTTCCAACAGGCAAACTGGGAAAACACTTGTGTTAGTTATAACTCCATCCCTGCAGCACAGCAATATCACATGGACCCTCTTCTATCAGACCAGTTGGGAACAAAAGAAAGGACATGCAAAAACATTTATACCAAGTAACACAGCCCTTGATACTTGGGCAATTCAGAAGGGAATTCAAACCAGGCGGTGTACTGGACAGGAATCATACCATGTAGCCTGTTCAGTGAGTGGCTGTGCTGAGGCAGATAGCTGGGAAACAAAAAAAAAAAAAAAGGAATTGACTGTAGATCTGATACCTCTCCTGTCACTGCAGTCAGCTATCTCAGCCCATACAGAATCTTTTCTGTAAAATCTTCTCCCAAATGTATAGTCATCTACCTATAGTAATTTTCCCCAAATACTCCTTTTGAAACTGTAGGAGGTGGGAGAGGGCAAAAAAAAAAAACCCGCAATATAGAAGAGCTGCAAATTTGGAGTATTTCTTGACAGTGGAAAAACTCAAGGTCATTTCTTTCTTTGGCCTAAGGTAAATGAAACCCACATAATATAATTTTATAGATTGATACTTCCTTCCATACTTCTCATGCTGAAGTGATCCTGCAGAAAGAAAGTCAAGTGCTTCCGTGAGTCAAAATGCAGCATGGATTTGTAGTTCGTTGCTATGAACTGTCACCTTTGGTGTTGGTAAAATCTGCATTTTCTCCCTGACTTGAAAGACTTTCTAGATTTTATGCAATGTCCGTTTCCTACCTTCCTGATGATATTTATTGTTAAAGAAGTTTAACAAAAACACTGATCTGTAAACAAAGGCTAAAGAGTAACTACAATTATAAAAAGCAAACAATGAGCAAGGAAAGAGTGTTTAAACAGGCAAAACTGGCACTGATGCCCAGCCCCCAAATAATTTCTTTGTCTTCATGTTTAAACACAGAAGGTAACAACCCAGAGGATGAGGTAGAATTTCCTTCAGGGAGAAGGAAGACTGAACTGTTCAAAGCTTTATCATTTCATTAGAGTGGATAATTAGGTAATTAGAATGATTAAAAGTTGACAAAGCAACAGACTCAGATGAATTATAACCCACAATCCTAAAAGTAGCAAAGGGAAAAGGAAAGCGTCTGGAGCTCAGCTGCTGATAATCCTTGAATGACAAAGGTTAACAGTAGGCGAGATGAGGGCAAACGCTGTTCCTTATCTCCCATTCAAAGTACATTTCTTTAATCAGAACCTCCCAGGCTAACATAAGGAAGAGGCTGTGGAAGGGAACATCACCCTTTCTGGAAAAGAGCCTGGAAACACTTCCTACAGACTGCAGCCTGGTTTGTTCCAAACACTCTGTTCTTCAAAGCAGCTGAGAGCAAGGAGATGTGATGGAGCTGTATCTGGGACTTGGGTGACCTCACTTAAGAAAGATAACTCTTTGCACCTCTTCAATTTGAAAGAGTTTCAGGATAGAGTTCTGGAAAATGTTGGCATTGTTTTCCCAATATGTAACTAAAGCAAATTACTCAATTTAATGTAATTTGGACCTTGATTTTGCCTCTGTATTAAATGTCAGTAATATATATTCTTTATCTACATTTAGAGTTGTCACTTTGTAGTTCCAATTTCTACTAGCCTTTGGATACCAATCCTGGAAGACTTGCTGGTTGGGGGGAGAAAATGAGAAATTCATCATCTGCTTCTTCAACAGATGCAAGAAGCAGACTTACAGCTGTTGAACAATTCAATCAAAGCTACCCTGACAGGGCTTCTCTGAAGGGGAGACAGCACTGAAGTGCTTAATGGATGTGCTGAATTAACATGTTTCCCGAACAGTCTTCATCTTACAAGAAGCCCGAGCTGCAAGTAAAACAGCTCTCCCCTGGCAAGACCACAAGAAGGTGTGAGTAAAAAAAAACAAAAAAAACACCCTCTATTCTTATTTAGGGTAGAACTTTTATTACAGTGGCACCCCAAAGGGTCTCTTCAAGGATAGAACTAACTTTGATAGGTACCTCAAAAATGTGCATTAAAACAGTCTCAGTCCATATGAGTCATAGCCATTAAATACATATTTATTATTATTATTATTGCCATAATTAATGTGGATTCATAGACATATTTTGTGCTTTTTCTAGAGCTAATTTTGCAATTTATTGTAAGGTATTTATGCCCTGAAAAGCAGGATCAGGATACCAAAAGAGTATGCTCACAAGTGCATGTGTTTACATATGCAAATAAATCAATCTGTAAATCATTGTTTCTTCCACTTTCACAGTCAGAAGAAGATATAGTGCCAGACTTTTCACAGGATCAGATACTGGCTGCTTGGCTTACATAGACCTATATGTACAACTATAGTCACAAACAAAGTTTAGTTCCTTCTGGGTAAGACTGTGGCTGTATTTTACCAAACATTTTCAAAAGAAAATCTATCTTTACTAAATTATCATAAAGGTAGTATAATTCCAAGTAGTCGTCATAAAGAAATTCTTTGCATTTTTGAGAATAGAGACACTCAGCCAATTGAGGTCGTATGGAGCCAACATATGCATTAGCAAGAATAAGTGGCCTACAGTTCTATAAAAAGATGTCTGAAAAATATATGTATTATCAAAAATCCTTAAAATAGGGGCAAATAAGCTGAAAAGCAAATAAGCATGCAGCTGCTAATTTGATCTTTGAAGTAACTCTGAAGTTCTGATGCTTTTACACTATTTTTATTTTCACATTTAAGATTTCTGTGGTAAGTCATGGGGGTTGTTACTGTCTCACCACATTGGTTTCTTATTCATGATCCTCATTAAAAAAAAAAAGTTTTCTTAGGTTTTAATCTGTTACTATCTTTTACCGTAAGAACGCTCTTTATTTCCAATTTGTCACCTCTTTCTCAAGAAAAAGTAATGGGCTACCTTTGCATAAGAAATGGATAAACTTAATATTATGTTTTAAGCCTAGGTCTAAATCCCAGCTTTTGGCCTGATGAGCACTCTTGTGGATTTCAGTGGGCTGGAGCAAGGCAGAGCAGAAAGAAGGAGAAAGTTATGGGCAAAACCTGGTATTAAAACCTGTTTAATATTCAATTGAAGCCAATTAGTTACTAGGAATAGTCTGTTAATTTTACATGTTGGAAATTACCAGGTTGTTGTTTTCTTTTTTTTTGGTTATTTGATTTTTTTTTTTTTTTGTGAAGAAAGATATTACAATTATTAGGATGCTGTGTAAGAAATGCAAAACCAGATTAAATTTCCTCCTCTAGTATTGATTTGTACTCTCGGGCAAAGCCCCAAGTCTACCCCTGAGGGGCTAATGATATCTTCAAAATTTTTCTGCCAGGGCCTGCTTTTCCATTACTCACTATAATCATAGCTGCTGATTGATGATGCTGCTCTTCCATGTGTCATGGTTTAAGCCTGCCGATAACACAGAACAATGAAGCCACTCGCTCACTCTCTCCTTCCCCAGCCTCCTCCAGGCAGGATGGGGAGGAGAATCGAAAGAATGTAAACCCCAAGGATTGAGATAAGAACAGTCCGATAACTAATATAAAGCTACTAATACTAATAATAATAATGACAAGGGAAATAACAAGGGGAGAGAATACAAAACTAAAAAGAGAAGGAAAACAAAAAACAACAACAAACATAAGTGACACACAGTACAATTGCTCACCACCCACCAAGCGATACCCAGACCTGAGCAGTGATCTGCCTTTCCAGGTGACTCCCCCCAGTTTACCTACTGGGCATGATGTGCTGTGGTATGGAATACCCCCTTTGGTTAGTTTGGGTTAGGTGTCCTATCTCTGCTTCCTCCTGGCTTCTTGTGCCCCTCCTCACTGGCAGAGCATGAGACTGAGAAGTCCTTGATTGGGGTAAACAATACTTAGCAACAATTAAAAACATAGGCATGTTATCAGCATTGTTCTCAGACTAAAGTTGAAAACACAACATGGCACCAGCTACTAAGAAGGAGAAAAATAACTTACAGCTGAACCCAGGACACCATGAAACAGGAATTTATGCCTGCACAGAACTGGAAGATGTGGACCAGGAGCTGTCCCACACCCTCACAAAGTGATCTTCCTCTGTAATGGGTTGGGTGGGAGCACTTTTATAGGCATCCCTGTGATTAGATAGTTCATCTAGGTCTGTTTTAATACGTGTTACATACGTGCATTACTATTTTCCTGTTTATTCAAAGTGACCAAGTTATGCTGAAAACTCAAATATTTAGATCCTATGGTTAGTAAGTGGGAGTGATATAGATAGGGCATTTTGCATGTATGTGTGTATCCTACTTCTAAGTAGCCTATGAATCCAGTCTGAGCATCCATGTATGTAATGGTATGTACACAATAAAATAAGAGGAGACATTATCTTTCATCAGAGACTATGTGTAAGTAGCACTATTGATTTAATTTCTTTTTATATTCCTAAGGAACAGGAAAGATTATATTGCTTTCCAAAATCATTATTTCCAATATCAGTGAAGACAAATTACTGGCATATCCAGCTCTTAAGTGTCCTGCATCTAGGTCAAGGCAACCGCTGGTATCAATGCAGTCAGGGGGACACAGGGATTGAGAGCAGCCCTGCCAAGGACTTGGGGGTACTAGTGGATGAAAAGCTAGACATGACCTGGCTATGTACACTTACAGCCTGGTAGGCCAACTGTATCCTGGGCTGCATCCAAAGAAGCATGACAAGCAGGCCAAGGTAGGTGATTCTGCTCCTCTACTCCATTCTGGTGAGACCCCACCTGGAGGACTGCATACAGCTCTGGAGTCCTTAGCACAGGAAAGACATGGACCTGTTGGAGGGGGTCGAGAGGAAGGCCACAAAAATGGTCAGAGGAATGGAGCACCTCTCCTGTGAACAAATTAGGGGTGTTCAGCCTGGAGAAGAGAAAGCTCCAGGGAGACCTTATTTTGACCTTTCAGTACTTAAAGTGGGCTTATAAGAAACTGGGGACAAACTTTTTAGCAGGGCATGTTGTGATAGGACAAATGGCTTTAAACTAAAAGAGATTATAGATTTATATTAGATATAAGGAAGATTTTTCTTTACAAGGGTGGTGAAACACGGGAGCAGATTGCCCAGAGAGGTGGTAGATGTCCCATCCCTGGAAACATTCCACATCAGGTTGGACAGGGGTTTTGGCAACATCATGTAGTTAAAGATGTCCCTTGCTTATTACAGGAGGGGTGGATTATGTGATCTTTAAAGATCCTTCCAACCCAAACCATTTAATCATTCTGTGACGATTCTATCCTGGTCAACTTGAAAAAAACACATCACCCCTGCCTACCTTAAAATCTCCCTATTTACTGGAAAGTGTGGAAGAGGAATCTTTTAGTATAATACAATCTCTAAGTGAAGAAAAAAGATTTGGCATATTTTACTGTGGGCTTTCATGCACATATTCCTTTCCAGTTCCTGGAGCTAATCAGAAGCAGAAAGTAAAAGCTGAAGAACTACAAGTAAATTCCAGCTAATAAAAAAAAGACCTCTTAGTTGACTTAGGAAGTTTCTTTGCCAGTTGCCTCCAGCAAAAGAGAATTATTATATTCCCAGTGAAACATTATTATCAGGTGCATTCTTAACACAGACTCTTCAAGACCTGAAGGCAGAGTCTATAAAATTTGAAACCTTAGAAATACTAGGTGAGGAGATAGCTATTGTCTTCATTCTTTTCTTCAAGAGGAAAGGAGAAAAATCCAGGTAAATCAGAGATTTTAAACTTCTGTGTCTGACATTTCTCACAACATATGGTTTTCGTATTTCCACATTCAGACTCTTATGATAACATTGTTTTGAAAAATAGAATGCTGCACAGTTATCCATGTCCCCTTGCTAATATTATTCTGTAAACAAAAGTCTCGAGCCTCTATTTTCTCAAAGAATCACTTTTACTCACTTGTGGAATGCACTGAGACACTACATGACTGAAGATTTGCAGCATTATTTTTTAAATGTTCTGAGCTGACCCTGTCATCATTCTTCACAGAAGATTTTATTTTTGAAGTCGTGTATTTGGTACACACACTTCAAAGTGTATTTGGAGAGCTTCTGAGATGAGACTAATCTACAAGAAAGACTTTTCAGTATCTCTGCCCTGTGTCGTGCAAGTTGCTAAGTGATAAATAATCCTAAGAGATGTTTAACTACGTTATTCAGAGAGCAACACAGTGGTACTAACCACTATAGTTACCTTTCCAACTGCATTGGTGTGGAAATGGGCTTTTTCACAATTACTAATTAAAATCATTTTCTGAACAGCCCCACTCAGCACAGAAAAATTTTAAGAATAGATGGTATTGTCCTTTTCCAAGTCTGAACTAAAACAAATAGGCAAAGAGTTGGAAATGTAACTCTGCTAGTGAAACTTCAGAGCAAAACTGAAGGTTTATGCTCATTTCCATAAAATGACTGGCAGCTTCTCAAGCAGAGATTTCAAATTCTGCTATTTGCAGTAATATATCTACAAGCTTCGTGATGTATTCTACTTCCAAATATTCTTGGAACTTTACATTTTAAGATAAGATCTTCTGTTAACCTATCCCATACAAAGTTAAATGCAAAATGGAACAAAAGGAAATTAAACTAACCTTCAAGCTCCTGTTAATCACAAGTAAAAGGAAAGACAAAATAAAAACACTGATATCCTCTACCTGTACTATTAATTCAGCAATCTGCTTACATACTTATTCAGTATAAGTGGTAATACAGGAAACTGTTCATTAAGAATAAATTGTTTGCAACGTATCAGCACCATGTGTGAATATCTCCATCCCTGATAACAAAACATGTAGGAGAAAGGTATATGGCTGCAAATCCCCACAGAAATCAGAATGATTTCATCCATATTTCAGTTGTGCATTGTGTGATTTTTTTTTTCTTCACAAGATGAGACCGTGGGAGGGACCATTAAGACTTGTGGATACAGGGAATTTTGGTATCAGGGATTAACCTGGTTACTGCTGCAGTTAAGACCTTTCCATTTCCTTTCCTTCATGTGAAGATACTGAAAGTATGCTTATAAGCTGTAAGACAGTATACAAATAAATTTTCATATTCTCTTGACATTGAATAACTACAAAGGCTCTGAGACAATCTAGGTAGCAAGGGTAGAATTTTGTGGTTTAGTAGTAATTGGATTCTAAAGATTCTAGATTTTGGAAGCAGTCAGGACTATGAGTTCCTGTGGTATGTCCTCTTAAGTATCATTAATATACTTCATTATACTATTTTTTTTATGAATAAATCAAATAGCATGAGTTCAGCTACTATTTAAAATCTTGGGTTTTCTAAATCTTATTTTTCAGAAAGACACTATTTTTGATCTGAAATATATGGAATGGGGACTCAAATTCTGAAGATAGTTTGTTCCCTTGTTTAATCACCATAGAGTTAAAAATGTCCTTGAGTTCAGCTTTCAGACATTGAGTCTCATTATGCTTTTCTCTTTTAGACTAAAGAGCCATTTAGCATGGCATATAACACCATAGAAGATACCACTAATTCTTAATACATCAGCAAAGGTAATTCAGTTTGTCACATGAACATCTTCTTCAGAAAAATGTTGTTGCTATTTTCTATTACATTCTACTAATTTTCTATTATTTTTAATGAATATTCAAACTGTATTTATTATTCCAGTACTGTTCCCCTTCAACACCACATGTGGAAAAATGATTTTGCTATTCCAATTTGCTACCCATGAGGAAACCAACCCTGTAGCTGTTGTCAATGGCACTTGCGTACTGGGAGCTCGTTTGTCTTTGCACCAGATTTCAGGCACCACTAACTGCCTCTCAGTTAACCGTCCATTCAATGGGATCCAGAATTAGCAAAGCTTTGATATGGATCATATTAGGCCTTTCTGTACAGTGAACTCCCCCAACAAGATCAAAAGGCTTTTAAAACTGAAAAAGAAGTCAGGCTTTAAAATAACATAAACTATAATTCCTAACATTTTAAGAAGAGGAAACTCAAAGTAGAATAACCATAATAAAAGTTTATTACAGCTCTCCTCTGCTCCTTTTCATACTAGTCCTGGCATCCAGGTTTGGTTTTACTCAACTGACTGCCCTTCGAAATTGCACCTGACTCATATCACTCCTCTACCACTGCAGGAAATCTCTTTCACCATCTCAGAGACCTTGTGTCTTCTCTCTGTCCCTCACAATGGTTTCTCAGTTTTCCTTTGAGCTTCCATCTCTCCCTCCAGGCAATCTCCCTTGCACCTTGCAAGCCCTGCAGGCTTCTTTCCCTGATTGTGCTCAGTAGCTCCCCAAAGAAAGGAGCAATCCCCACTCCAACTTCATTCAGTCTTAGTAAAGGCATATAAAAAACCTGGAACCAGAGACACAAAGTATCTATCTATTGACTGTCAGTTCTCCTTTCAGTAGTAATTTTACATATGGCTGACTTATAATGCCTTTTGTTTTGATTAGATCAAGTTTACTAAGCCATCTACTTAGATGTCTCCTAGAGGCTGAACAACTAGGCAACGCTTTCCAGAGTGATAAGCATAGCTCAGGTGGTCCAGAACAGCATTACTCCAGTGAGAACTTGCTCCAGTATTAAGCTTGAAATACTATAATATCAGCATCAGTTTTATAAGCAGATTTATTATGCTTGTGCAGAGGCAGTTATGGTTTAAGTTAATTTGGAAGTTCATGTAAACAGGATTTAAATGCCTGCAATCTAAAAAAAGCTGATAAATATATATGTTAAGCAAACATTAAGGTGCTGGTCTACCTGTCTGCCTGGTATACTGATCATATTTTTTAACAGTCTATATAACAAGTACATTTTTATTTGTGCCAAAGAAGACACTGTCCCTCTTTCTCTGTTGTTTTTTTTTTTTTTGGGGGGGGTGTTTTTTTATAAGATATGCTAAATAAATGCAGTGTCACTGAAAGGTAAACAGGTTGGAAAAGCAAGTCAATACCACCACCAAAATAAGGACAGATTTCACCTTCGCAGCTATAATGCATGACCTCTGCAAATGCAGTATGAGGAGCCAGCCCTATTGACAGGCAAAGCACACTGGCAATGTTATGCAATACCAGAGATGGAATAAACAAAAACAAGTCTCAGCAACCAGCTTGTTCTCAAAACACCCAGACAAAAGAAAACAAAATAATAATCCTTCATTAGTACCATTACACAATAAATATTAAACAGAATTAAAAAAAACAGATACAGACATACCCTATAATCTAATTAGGAGTATATTAGAATATAGGAACATATTCTACTTAGTTATATAGGAGCATAAGAAAAGTAATTTATTTAATGCAAGAAACCCATTTATTACAAAACTGCCCATTAATGTTGATTATTGTTATATTAATCAAACAATGTGATCTAAAACTGTGTTAAAATGAATCCTGAGAATGTTCATTTCTTTAAAAACTTCTGATTTGGTAAGATTTGTTTGGAAGTTAATTTTGTCACTCACTAAGCAGTCACAGTTGTTCTTTAGGAAGTCAGTAAGCATCGGAAATATGTTGAAGAGTTGCAGGAAGTCTCCTATTGTATCACACTGACTTCCTGCTATGCAGAAAAGAAGGGAAAGGATAATTAATTTATATTTGTAATCCTTCCACCTTCCTGAAAATTATGAAAATTCTGCTATACAGGTGAGTCACTCCAAAAGCTCTAAGTAGATAAATGCCACTTGTGGTTTTATTTAGATTAGGAGACTCTAAGTTTGCATAACTGCAGGTTAGATTAGAATACAGGATAATCTTAATGTTTCAGAATTTATAAGCATGGTAAGACTTAAGTAGCATTTATTTAAACACTTCAATTAACTACTTTTGATTATGGGGACAGACCCTTTGTCAAACCTTTTTTACTAAATTGTAATGAGGTTTAATGTCCAGAGAAGGGCCACAAGGATGATTAGGGGACTGGAGCACCTCCCGTATGAAGACAGGCTGAGAAAGTTGGGGCTGTTCAGGCTGGAGAAGAGAAGGCTGCGTGGAGACCTCATAGCAGCCTTCCAGTATCTGAAGGGGGCCTATAGGGATGCTGGGGAGGGACTCTTCATTAGGGACTGCAGTGACAGGACAAGAGGTAAAGTGTTAAAACTTAAATAGAGGAAGTTTAGATTGTATATAAGGAGGAAATTCTTTGCTGTTAGGGTGGTGAGGCACTGGAATGGGTTGCCCAGGGAAGTTGTGAATGCTCCAACCCTGGCAGTGTTCAAGGCCAGGTTGGATGAAGACTTGGGTGAGATGGTTTAGTGTGAGGTGTCCCTGCCCATGGCAGGGGGGATAGGAACTAGATGATCTTAAGGTCTTTTCCAATCCAAACTGTTCTATGATTCTATTCTATGATTCTATGATAAGTTATATTTACATTAAGAATTTATGTAGAGGAGCTGCTCTCACAGTTTAGTTTTCCTTTCAATGGCTTAGCTATGTTAGAAAAGCTGGCAAAAAACATTTTTGTCGTTTCTGTTTTGGTTTGTTTTTTTAACAAGAAGCAATCCCTCTGTGCTTGGAGAAGAGGCCAGCCAACAGCTCTGCCAGGGAAACACCTAATGCTACTGGAGGAATGGTAATTAAATTAGCATCTGTAAAATGAAAGCAGGATCAGTACTGGCAATGCTCAGATTTTTCAGTATAGAACTGTACTAAATGTTTTAATTACTGACTAAAAACAACTGCTTTTTTTGCCAGTTGTATGTAGTGATTACAGAATGACTGATAATCTGTTTCGTTGCCTTGTCCCATTGAAGTTGTAGCGTCTGGCCTATTGTAGCCCACTTCCCACCAAAACTGTTTAATACTTGAGAAGCTTACACTGAGTGCCATCACTTTTCTGGAATATGCTCAGTGCTTGAATGACTTTAGAACAGTGTATGGGTAAGTTTTATCAGATCAGCCAAATGGAAAATTTGGTACAAATCCATTACAGCATAGGCATATCAAGAAGCAGCCTGTAGTAGAAAATGTCCTATTTTAAAGGATTATTAAGGTACCATGAGCTTTTAAAGGATTATTAATGTACAATGAGCAAGTTGTTAGAAATCCATAGAAGGAAAGAGAAGGTGCAACACAGGCATGCTCCCAAAAGTACCAAGGGCCAGAGTCCAACTGAACGTGAACAAAATGTACGTAGACATATGTTAACATTTAGAAATGTATCTATGCTACTGTTCCTTCAGTAGTGTTTTAGTCACCATATGTTCATCTGTTCACTGCATGCTAAATCAATAAAGACAAATTAATCTTGCTTTAATCAAAATGATACATCTTAATGAAGTTCTTTAGTACTGAACCATTTAAAATATGTAAAGTTTGTTATATAGAGCTGTTATGCTAAGATAAGAATTCCAGCAACAATAACAACATTTATAATGGAAAAGAAGAAGAAAAGAAATCATTCTTTTTTCATGGCAGGAGGGTTGGAACTAGATGATCTTAAGGTCTTTTCCAATCCTAACTATTCTATGATTCTATTCAGTATGCAATATTACATAATATTGACAATATTCATATACTGAGAATCTGGTCTTTGGAATTGTTAAGGCCTGATTGTATCTCCCATTGATTTTCAACTCTGTTGCCTGCATCCAGCACTTCTAGAAACCCCATTGGATGACTTCCTGAAGGTATTTAGACCCAGGAGGATGCATGCAGACTGGGATTTTTTCAAATTCCTTCTTGATTCAAAGGGAAGACCCAAGGCAGATAAATGTCTAATGATATTTTTAAAACACTTATCTTGCTTCAGGTACCCCAAACCTCTGAAAATCTAATCCTTGACACACAGAGAATTCAAGTGTATTTTTGATACAGAAATCTCTGCTATTTATCTCATTAAGCTCAATTTTCATTAAAATGCAAATAGAAATTAAAAAGAGATTAGATATAACCTAATTTTAAATATCTCTATTCATGAAGTATTGTGTCTTTCAGAGGTCTAACAACTTATTTATCTAATTAGGGTGGCAGCACTTTATCAACTTTACAACTTCTCCTTTTGTTTCAGGTACTTGCAACAGGTATTACAGTAGGGATTTTATTTTAACTGCTACACGAGAGTGTGTTAACATAGCAAGCAACTGACGACTCTGTGAGCAGGATTTTCACACTGAAAATCTGGAAGTTGGCCTGCCCCTTTTTTTTCACAAGCACCTGAGGGAAGTTGATAGGCAATGCTAGGCATAGCAATTAGCTTATCCAGCATGAAACTCAATAGAAGCAGGTGTAGAAAAAAGATTTGCCTAAGAAAATATCTCCCTTCTCCTTCCTTCTCTCTGCTGTGCCACAACAGCTCAAAGGTGGTACCTAACCAGGAGTAGAAAGCCTGTCCCATGTTGTTTACCGATTCTACAATATTGCACTGATCTATATCATCATCACTGATGCTTTTAAAAGCCCTTAGCTAATAAAGTTGAGAATGAAGTAAGCTCTTTGCATGCTGGACTGTGTTACACCATCTGTCCTATGCTATCAGCTAAGACAGCTGTGGAAGAGTAATTTCAAAATACTTCCAGATTACATTGTTCTGAACATTATTTCTAGGAAACACAATAAACAGCAAAATCCTGCTCTCATTTGAGGATTCTGAAAGTCTGTGGCTAGCCAAACCCTTTCTATGTGTTGAAGTGTCAAAACCTTTACTGTCTTTGAGGAAAAATACATCTATATAGACAAATTAAAGCCTTTTTTATTTATAGATGCATTACTCACATTGTTTAGATGGCAGATATTATTTTATTAACATGCCTTCAAATTCTGTTTTCTGTTTGGGGACTGGACTTTCTAAACTGTTGCTTGGCTGTTGAAATCACAGTTAGTCACTTCAAGTCTCATGTGTTTTTCCCTTTCTGTGATTTTAAGTCTTCTGCTATGAAGAGAAGTCATGCTTGCCAGCATTGTTGAGGTATGTGTTTTCCTTGGAGATAATCGGTAAGGCTTAGCTATCTTTATCAACACACTTTTGTTTTGTTCTGTAGTTGTTCAGTGTTTCCTTGTATCATTTACGTGATTAATCAGTCACAAAAATAGGTATAAAAGAAATACTGCAAAATTAGCAACATCCTTGATATAAGTGTTAACCCCAAGTTTTAAATGGCTGTAAAACTTCCATACCACTATTGTACAAGTAATAAAATAAATATAGAGGAGTATGATATAACCACATTCTTGCAGAGAACATAATGATATATTTTTGGTGTTGAGGAGGAAACTGATGAATAAGGCTAACGTATGTGCTTTAAATCACCACTATTTTGCTGCTTGTATTCACAGATATCAGGTCTGAGACAGCTAAGCTTTATATTCAGACTTCGGTATTTTACTGCTAAAATGGTGTCCTGTGCCTCTGGAAGTGAGGGCAGCAAAATGTCCAATAGGTCATCCAAAATATGAGATGTAAATCTCAGTGCCGTAAATACTATCCCACAGATTTCGTAGACAAGGCTGTAACTGGATGGAGAATGGTGTCCTAGTCTCGTTACTCTCTGTTCTGCTTTCCATAAACGCAAGATTAGACAGTCCTTAATTCAGCTTGAAGCTAAGCTTATTACTAATAAGAAGATGCAGCTTATCTCACATCTCAGCACGTGATACTCAATCTTGATCAGACATATCACATGCTGGGACCTGCTGCAAGTTTTGCTGATTATTCCTCTGTATTAACATGAGGACAGCTGTAATATACTTCATTTTATTCACATTGCTCAGGCTCATAAGAAATTGCCAATTCAACCCACAGCTGGGCAAAGATCTGGCATTCTGACAATACTCCATCAGAAATACATAGGCATGCTGATACCACCCACAAATGAGAAGGCATATTTACAACCTTCCTGTGAATAAGTAACTGCTGGAAGAGAGAAGAGACAGATCAGAAGTAAAGCTGCAGCACCAATACGAAGATCTTTAGTGAAACACTCAAGCTCTATTGAAAAGTAGACTCACAATCAAGAACAAGTGGGAAAAGTAAAGAGAAGTGATTGACACAGCTTTCGGGGCCTGCAGGTGTGGAAAGGAGCAATCTCCAAGAGTCACTAGACTTTGGTTAGTAAAAATTTGTGTTTGATTCTGAAAGATGCTTAAAAAAGGACAATGAAGAGAAGGGCTATACTGCATGGTATTTTACAATTTCTATGTATAGCTCTACAACAGCCAACAACAATGCTGCTACTGCTAGAAAGTGAAATGAGAAATTATTTGAGGCAAAAGCAAAACTTTTACAGAAACATCACTGGTGTTGCTGTGTATATGCTTTTATTGCACTTCTGAGTATGCTTCTATTTCACATTGCTTATGTGCATTTGCATGCTCTCTAGTTGGAAGCAAATAAACAAGTTTCCTGGCAGTGTTAGGCTCTATCATTCAATAACTGATGTGCCTACTTATTAAGCAAAAAAGTCTCCTATTGGAAAGCAGGTCTCTGAATTAAATTTTTCTGGGTTATGTTTCTAAATTACTTGACCCACTGCAAGTGAGTAGATGATACCTACAGATTGAAGCATTCACCTTCACTATTCATAGGCTACAGAAAATTGCAAGGTTTAAAAGTTCACTGTACTTGCTCCATTCTGAGGAAAATATATTTCTCACGTGTGAAACAACGTCAGATATTTCCAATCTACACATTCTTATAATTCAAGCCCTGAATATCAATTTAATCATGTTTCAGTATGGTAATAAATTTTGCAATTCATGTAAATGTATGACATTCACATAAATACTAAGTAAAGTACGCGTGTTCATCTTTAAGTGACAAACTTGGTTATCTTGCAGTCTTTCAGACACAGGACACTTACACTAGATTTGATCTGTACACTCAAATTCAGTTTGAAGACCCTAGTTCCTAGAAATTTAACTCCTCGTATTGACAAAATAATTGTACGTGCAGGCTTGCCACTTGGTATTAGCTAATAAACTCAATCTGGAGATGAAGATGTCTCCGAACAGTTGAACAAATACCCATCTCAGACAGTGATTAGGAGTTTATTTATTTCCTTTGTATACCTAGCCACCTAAACCAGTATGGCACAGATCAATATATACTTTGAATTGATACTAATTAAACTTGAATTAATTTAGACACTTATTTTAGACCTTTTTTTTTTTAAAAGGCATTATTTGAGCTGACTGTAGACTGTTAGTCTAAAGGCCCTGAATAGTTTTCAGAAAACCAACTCAATGATTTGTGATTTTCAAATGTCTTACTTTTGAATGTACAATTTGATACAGTTTGAAGTTCCTCACCTTTCAGAAAGTCCTGAGCAAGGCTTAAGCATCTGGGATGTGCGGAGAGCTTAACACCATGTTGCTCAAAATACAGGCATTCAAAAAGGTCAGAACATCTTGCCCCTATAGCCCACATCAACTTTCAGCTGATAAATAGTGGCACATTTTACAGAACTTAGAGACTGCATAGAGCTGTCGTGGTTTAAACCCAGTCAGGTAACTTGTTCACTCACTCCCAATGAGTGGTGCTCAGCTGACAACAATCAAGGGCCGTCCGTCCCCCCCCCCCACCGGGGCTCTCCCCTTCCCCACTCCCAGAGGAACAGGGAGGAGGATCGAAAGAGTGCAACTCCTACGGGTTGAGACAAGAACAGTCCAGCAACCAATGTACATAAATCACCACCGCTACTATCAGCTAAAACAATGATAAGGGAAAATAACAAGGGAAGAGAATACGATACCACCGGCCAAGAAAACGAGTTCCACCCGGAAGCCCCTGTCCTTCCGGGTAACTCCCAGTTACCCCCCACCCCGGGCATGACGTGCTGTGGTATGGAATACCTCCCCGGCTAGCCCGGGTCAGGCGCCCCGTCTCTGCTTCCTCACAGCTTCCCCTCTTCCCTGGCAGAGCATGAGCCTCACAGAGTCCTTGGTCAGGGTAAACATCACTTAGGAACAACTGAAAACATCGACTTCACCAGCACTGTTCTCAGGCTGGAAGTCAAAACACAGCACTGCACCAGCTAACACAAAGGAAAAACATGACTGCTACTGCTGAACCCAGGACAAGAGCTTAAACCACAAATCCAGTTACCTAAAAACTATTTTCCAGATTTTTATATTACCATGTAATACACAAATATTGAATACTATTGACTATTATTTTTAATCTATTAGTATTAGTGAATATTGAATATTAAATATTAGGTATTTGATATTGGATATTTGGTTTTGAAAACTGAATAGAACTACCAGACCTGCCATATGCTTAGCAATATATAAAAAACCTAATTATTTGAGAGAAAATGAAACAAAGACCTACTTTAATTCTTTTCACCTGTTCCTAACCTTACTGAAAGTGAAAGGAAAAGGAAGAGTTAGATCATCTTTTTCACTGAAGTTGGGACTACCTCACCTCAGAGCCATAACAATAATACAGCAAAAGGTAATCCATTGACTTTGATAACACACAAATGAACTAACTAATGTTTAGATGCATGAGATTTTATTTCAATTAAACAATACTTTCTTATTTCTAACATGGTCAATGAAAAAGATGAAAAAAAAAAAGGTAAATTAGGATAATCCTCTTAGAAACAAACCCCTAATTAGATAGCCAAATTGTATACAGCCAGTCAGACTTCAGTTGTTTGCCAAGACCATTATTGGTAGTGAAACTGCCACCTGTATTTGTGCAGCTGTAGTAGATGCACCTTGATGAAGTCTAGAAAATTACACTAATGAGCCTTGCAGTGATTTATTAAGACAGCCTGGAAGGTGATTTAGTAATCTGTCATAGAGAACTCCTCATACCAGTTGTTTTACACATCACAAGAGTATTTCCAATAATGTACAAGACACTTCTTAGAAATGAGGTTCACATTTCAAAAATTACTGATTTGTTCCAGAGTAAGTGAATTAAGAAGACAGTATTTTGACTTTCCTCTTCTCTTGTCCCCTCCTGACAGGCAATGTGAGCATCTCAAAAATACTGAAGGAGTGTCGTAGCTATGACACTTCCTCACTTATGTTTGATTAACCAGGAGTATTACAAATTCAATATCCTTTGAAGCTTGCATTATATACACAGTTGTGCCCTTTAATGAACATCTGCAATCCTGGTATCCTAGACATTGCTTAACTTTAGACATTGGCTAGCAGCATTGAAACAAAGAGAATTTGTTACTAGATCAGAGAAACTTTGGTTAAAATTCCCTTTGTTAAATTTTAATAAAACTACTTTCTTTCTGCTACAGATTGGCGATAAGTCACAACATTAATAATTTTCTAGTTTTAATTGTATGTGTGTGTTATTATTCAAAGATAATTATATGATAGCTTAAAATCCCAGTGGTACTATTCAATAATTGTTTTGTCACCCTATTTCTAACAGCGTATTTCTTAGGCATGCTTTGTCTAAACTTTTCTGCAATAAAGGATAATAAAATTGAGAAAAAGACAAACACATTAGAGATTATTCCAGCCTGGCACTTCTTCATACAGGAAAGCAGCAAGTAGCTCGAGTAAGAACAGTTTTCTCACCATAAAAAGGTCATACTACTTCTTTGAAATAACAGTTCCATTTTGCTTTCCAGTGACACCTCTGGCCATTTCTGGAATAACAATGATAGACTTGGGTAAAAAAACAGTCATCTCAGCTGGATACAGGTTTGTCAGAGGATTCCACAGGGAAAGCAAATAACAAGGACAAAAGCTAGATTTGTTTTAAAAATAAAAAACATCCTATTCTTTCATGGAAAAAAAAAAAAGATTCATGTGAAAGATTCATTGTAGAGTAATTGCACCACTCTATACCAAAACCCAACACTTTTGTCTCATTAATGGAAGAAATAGAAATAAGATATTGGGGACATCCAATGAAAATGATCTTTTATAGACCCCCTCCTACAATTACATGGTTTCGTATAAATATAAAATAACCTTTCCTTCTTTCCGGAGACAGTTATATAAAACTAGCTATAAGAACACAGAGCTGGTGGCCTGTCTCTGGAAGCCAGTCCCTGGAAGCAGCATATACATTAGGTACTATACTGAGGCATGCTGAGAATTTCGAAGGGCTACAGAGAGAGGAGAGGGAGTTAAGATATGCTGCCTCTTGAGAAAAGCAGGTCATTCATTCGTTTTGCTGAAATCATTAGTCACACAGAGCCTCATTCCTGAGTGGGATCTGTAGCTATAATTAGTGTTCAAACTCTCATTTGCATTCTTGCTATAAAAGTTAATATTTTACATGTCAAATAGCCCAGATGGATTCATTTTTAACACTAAAAGCACTGCTGTTCATAATACATATGAAGAAGGTTTTATTATACATATTAATGTCTTGTACCAGGTATCTTTTGTGTTAGGATAATGAAATATGACTTATTAATGCAGTTGTGAACCTTTTCGTTAATAGTCTGATTATAAATGTGTTCAATCTACACAATTTTAGTACATTATGAATCACCATTAGTCAGAAATATACCTTTCCCCCCCTTTGCACAATTTAGCCTTATATTTTCTTATAAGTATCCTGTTCTGTCACTGCAAGTGATGCCAAAAATATTTGTAACTGTTGAGTCTCAGCAAAAGTGTGAAGACTGTGTCTGAAAATGGATCTCTCCTCCATGAAGCTCTATGGCTGATCAATTCCTAAACATGCAGGATTCAGAATCTGAGTCCTAGAAAATGTTGTGTAAAATGAAACCTATTATTGTTAAAGTTCTTGGTGTACAACCCCCCACTTATTTTGAGCTCCTCTTCCGTATAGCCAGAGCTAAATCAGTCAGCTGGGAAGTGGAAGGAGATCCTTTCAAACCCAATCTTTGTGTAAGTATCCATTAAAGGATCCTAAAATTGCAGTTAGTGTAAGTCCTATGGAAACACCTGTGACATTCATATGAATAGCAAATGAATTCTTTATGATCAGTGCTATTACAATGAATATCAACTGAATTCCCTATGACCAGCACTGCTAAAAAGAATATCAAATAAAACCACAAAGAGGTAATTCTTCAACTGAAGAGCTACTTCCAAAGAGTCTACCTATCACAAACTAGCACAATAACAACAGCTAAGGCAACAATTATTGAACATATTGTAAGTGCAGAAAAATCAACAGCAGCCTGGTAATGTATTCTGAACAATGAACAAACAAAAGACATGATCACCTTTTATTTATTTTAAGAGATACTATGAACCTAGAGCATTATTACTATGTGCTGCTTTTCATTCTGACCATCTCAGATTTTCTACATCATTGTTCTATGCAAAACTGCCAAAATCATCTCCCTCCCTCAGTTCAAATGTACTTGTCAGAGTGATTGAAGGGTTAATACAAGAGAAGCATACAGGACAATCAGATGGCACTGAGCACTTAATGGAAGGGTTTGGTAAGTTACCATCTCTACCATTTCTACTGGCCCTGCAAGCTGGAGGGCTAGCTTATAGATATTAATGTACTCAAAAGACTAATTCTCTTGTTGGCAAGGCTCTTATGGTCAGAAATTACAAATACGGTAATTAGCGGTGAGTGTACAGATCTTCATGGTGCAGATCAGAGTCACGCTCCTCAAGGCCATTGTTTTTTTGGCTGGAGGGAGAAAACTGGAAAGAAAGCATCAATGGAAAGAAAGAAAGGCTGTGTTCTAGAAAATGTGAATCAGTGTGGTGATGCTGTTGTTTTTTCAGTATAAGGTAGTGCAGCAACTGGTGCCAAGAATCATAACATGGAGAGAAGAAAAAAAGAAAAAAAAGACAATTTGTGAAAGGATTTTTAATACTGTTCCTGTTAAAATCATACAATAGCTTGTTGTGCTTTAGAGTCTGCCATCCTACATTTTTGCTTAGGCTTTTTACGCCTCTGCTGTGTGCCCTGCCATAAGAGCGCGACATCCCATGCCAAGGCTTCCATGAGGCTGCGTGAAAGCAAACTGCACTACTGCAGGGTACCCACAGAAATCTGCCTGTCTGCATTTAAATAACTTCAGCAAAGAAATCAAATACAAAAAGCTGAGTTACTGCATGTGCAATAATGATATGTTGCTCTAGTTAATAATACTGTTACTAAATATGGATGGCACTTAGCACAAGATAAGGGGATAAGTACAATGCCCTGATTGTTGTGCAACCTAAGAAGTGAACACTTGATTAAGTTACAGTAACTTAACAAATCACTCCCACATCAGCCAAGTTATCTCTATCCTGTGTGTACTCTCAGAGAGTCTTAGAGAGATGATCTGTATTGATTTATTACTTTAGCTCATGTTTGGGGTGAACTAAGGCATTCAGTTGCCTTAATTCAGCTAATGGGAAGTTTCTCATAGTGCCATGACTATTCACATTGTAGATCCATAGCATCAATTTTAATTTACAAGCTAGACAGTTTTCATTAAGAATGTAAAGATAGGCTGAGTAATTTACATTCCTAGAATACTTACACTGAAAACTAAGATAATGCAGAAGAGGTAAATCTCTTAAAACTCTTAACTCAGCCTGATGTATATATCAAAGAAGCCACTAACAATACACGATATTCATTCACTGAGGTCAATTGACCTGATTATTTTCCACTAATTTGCATTATTAACACTCATGAAAATGGTTATAAGAAGTCAGTATCTTGATTTAGTAACTACTTAAACTGATGTGTAAAAACAGAACAAACAACAATGCAGAGTGGTAAAACAAATAGTATTTAGCAAATGAAGTATCAAAAGAAAGGTAGCTTTTAAAGACTGAGTTAGAGTATCAAAAGAGTAACTCCACATAGGGGCTTAATCACTAGCATGAGGGCAAAGGATTACTCTGCTACAACATCATCCCTAGGCACCATGATTTCATATGAAAGTACCCCAGGTACATACTGGTCCAGTTCTGGGCAAATTCAAAAGCATTTTAGTACTGACCATTTCAAAGCCTAATAAACAAGAATAAAGAAAGATGGTCTTTCTCCACCTATACTATGTGAAAGTTCTGGTCTGGTTAGTGTTATTACAGCACTTCAACAAATTAGACTGTGCATAAAATAAAGGTACATGAGTTCCCAAGCTTTCTACTTCTAGATGTGCCTCACTGACCCAAGGTATCCTGAATTCTTTTCTGCATAGTGGAAATGTTTTGGCAGGAAGCACAACCCACATGCCTGAGATTAATGGTCAGAATAACTTCTAAGTGAATAAGAAGTATAGATATAAATCTCCTATTGTGTCAAAAAGAAATGACATTTGGAGTATGCTGCAGCTAATCAACATTGTATAAAGACTACAGTATTACTCCCTCCTCTTCTGGCACCAGTCCTTTAAAACGTGACCTTGACTAGTTTTCTCTAAAGAAAACATTTAGGCACCCTAATTAAGGAGAAGTTTCTGTAGCTAACTTGTAAAAAAGGATATGTGATTCTCTGATGTTCTGAGGGACCAACATATTCTTCTGCTGCCGGTTGGATGCTACCCATTCAGTCTGCTGCTGTTTGTGACTCTCTTCGCTCACATTTAGTGCTCCCTACACAAGTGTAGAGAGTCTGGTTCTAGGGAGAGTCTTTTGATTGTACTCATTGTAGCACCTGAACCCTTTCATGGGACTTACTCTGAATGCCCAAATCACTTCAAAAATAAGATTTTGAGTCCTAAACCACCCAGATGGATTAACATTTTATAACCGTTAAATCCTACTTTTAAAAATTTACTTCACTGTCCACTGAGCTTCACAGGAAATTGTTCCTGTTCTTCATAGAGTGGTCAAAAGGTCTTTTGTTTTGTTATCCAGTAAGTGAACTTTTATATGTATCTAGGAAAAATTAACAAGTTGTATAATCATACTCTTCCTTCTGGAATATCACCTTTTGTACTTTCTAATCAATTGGTATCCTTTCCAATGTGTCAACTAATATCCAGTGGAGCTCTGTTATGCTAACAAAATCAAGCAGGGAAAACAGACAGGGTCATAGTAGTATTTTCTGAAAGCAAGCAAGAACTCCACTTTGAGCTTTTAGGGTATGTTTGGTTTTTTTTCATTCTCAAACTAAAAAGCTGCTCATTTTATATGAAAACAATGTGTCTGAAACTTTTAGAACTGTTTCCAACTACAGGAAGAGTTGAGATGATTTAAGTAATTTCTAAAATCATACTTTGTATACTGAGTAGGCCATGAAATCACACAGCAAATCTTTGTCAGTGATCAATCATGTTTTGAAAACTATGGAAATTCTGACATGCAGAACTACTGTAAGATTTTATTTCCTTCTGGAGCCTAGACAAATCTATAGCCATATCTTTGCTTTTACAAAGTACAAAAGCTTAAAAACTGTGCTAGATAAAGTGAATTAATAAAGATACTAGGGTTTTAAGAGTTTTCCAGATGCATATTTCTCAAAGAATTTTAACTGGGAAAAACAAGGAAGGCTGTCACATAAGCAATATATCTTCGCTTGAAATCCGACTTTATGCTGTCATGACACAGTAAACAATTTATCATCTTTCTTTCTTAAGTAAATACAGTTTGGGAGCATGACCTGAAAAGAATTCACTGTTTTTTATATAAATAGCTAAGGTAAATCTCTAAAGCTGAGTGTTTTAAGCAGCAAATAATTAATAAGTTGTCTACCACAGGTGGTATTCTAAAGATACTCATAAAGAAAAAAAAAAGTTTTAGTTGACTTCAATGTTAACAGAATAAATACATAAAGAAATGGTAAACAGAAAATAGTATGCTGCTTCTTGTCTCAGCTGTAACACCCTGCATCAAATAAATGTACTCATTTTCTTCTTTTCAAGAAACAGCTTTCGCTGTCAGTGTTCCATAAAAACTGTTCTGCAAGATGTTAACCTGGATTTCTTTTTGGTTCAGAAAAAGACTATTCATTATCCAATCATAAAATTTAAAAAGCACTTCTTGCCTCAGAAAGATCATTTCAAAAACTCCAGTCCTACCTATAGTAAAGTCAATAGCCAAGTGGATTGATAAGAATCAGGCCTTTGCCTCCGACAGCAATCAGAACTGCAGACCTCCCTCTGACTCTGCATCTCATAACAGAGAAGAAGGAAAGAAACCAGCCTCCCTGGCTGCTGCCCTCCCCACTGGCCTCCCTGCCCATCAGCCTGTCCACCAGCATCCCTGGCCACCAACCTTCCTACTGGGCTCAGTGTGCTACTTGGCCATGGCTTGCAGCATTGCTTCTGCCCATCTCATGGGTGCTGAGTGCCTTGCCCTGCACTCATGAACCAGCAAGGTAGCACCTTCCTTGCTGAAAAGAAGGCTATAGTTTAACTGGAACAGAAGGCCCCAAATTAGTGCCCTGAAAACTATTTCTGCCTGAACCTGGAGGCACTAAACTGTATGATGTTTAAGTCTTTTCCAATTACTTCCAGATCTAAACTGTAAAAAAATATTTATAGCATGTTTTAGAGCCCCAAACTTTCCACAAAGCCCCACTAGATCAGTAGGATATCATTATTCTCTCCCAAATCCTCCATGGCAGTCTTGAATTGTTTTAATCTAAGGGAAACAAGCCCTAAAGGAAGACTGCTCTCCATCCCTACCTGTGTTTATGTTCAGGATTGACATGAGAAAAGACAGACACAGAAAATGCCTCTGACCCAAGTTTCTGGGAGTGCCTTGCCTTCAGAATGCACCTCCCTGCATGCGCTGCAATTCCTCAACAGTAACTACAAATGCTAGCAACTACAGCAGATGAGTCAGTTCAGAACCATTAGTGAACTAAGGCCAACCAATGCTTTCATATTGAACCAATGTTGACTGACGTTGCCTCTGCAAAGTTTTTTGTAAAGCAAATTTTTCTAAGTAAAACTTGTTTGGACTGAAGGATCAGGAGTATTTTACATGAGCCTGAACTTTATAAAGAATAACATGAAGGTTTAGGAGTAGGACCTACAGTTGCCACCAGACAGGTGTCATCTGGGCAAAGAATGGTCAATCTTGGTCTCAGTTTTTCATGCAGTTTAGTATATAGGCATATTCACTGAATTCACATTATAAGGAGGTGCTAACATTTTGCCTGTCTTTATTTTGGCTAGTAAAGATGTGTTACCAGAGGCACTCTCTTTCTGATCTGTTCCTTCTGCCCTGAGAGATGTAGGCACTGAAGAAACAAGGGTGCTATATCCAAAACTGTATTGCATTGAAAGTGTGAAAGCCAGATAAGACTCTTCATGTTACTATATTTTAAAATTAAAATTACAATGGCTTATCTTATGGTTTGTGAAGAGAGGACAGGAGAGGAGGAAAGTGGAGGCAAGAGAAGTAGAAAGGAGGGAAAGAGAGGAGAGAAGCAGAGAGGAGGGAGATAGCTATGAAGATAGAATCTAGAAGGAAAGGATTGCAAGGAATGAAATCAGTACTTCTTTCCTAGAGAAATAAGAGAAAGGGCGTATTGCATGTACTGCTATGAACACCCTGCTCTGTGCCTATTTACATTTCCACTCTCTCCCAACAAGAAATAAAGCTTGACGCAGACTTCTAGTTTCAGGTTTAAGGACCAGATATTTGAAAGTGCTGCTACTAGGAAGGGCTCCTAGTGTTGTAACAGCAAAGTCACTTTTTGGGTATTGCCCTAGCTATAAGAGTGAATCTATGTATGAAAGAAAAGATTAAATTTATGAACTTCAAAATTATGAGTCATGAAACAAAGAAACTTTCCATAAGCAGGGAGAAATCCTGATCTTTTGAGAGTATTTTTCTTTCTTAGCATACATAGGAGCATAAGAAAGTCATGAAGAAAGAAGACCATTTTAGCAAAAAAAAATCTGTCTTTTTTTTTTTTTATCTTGTTTAACTCATTTTTCTCACATAAAAGCAAATGCCTACTGCATTGACTTGGATTTGTTATTTAATTATTTTCACTTGAAAATTAATATATATTCTTTACTCTGGAATTCAGATACTTGGGAATGAATATAGAGAGTCCTTAAGAATTTAATCTAATCTTTATTAATTTGAATAGAGGTCTGTGGAATCAGTGACTTAAGTTAAGACCTGAATAAATGCAGAGTAAGAATTTTCTATTTCTAAGCTTATATATATTTGTATAAAAAGGATAATCACCTAGGTTTTCTACCCCATATTAGGCAAAACCCTTATACCTATAGAGGGATAATGTAACTCGTTATATATAATATTGACCTGGGACTCATGAAATATGAATCCTAGATCATAATTAAGGCACAGACCTTCTTTGGATAAATTACTGTGTCCTTTGTGTCTTTTTTCTCCCTTGCTTGTATAGTTAAGCTGTTTTATTATAACCTTCTTGGCACATTATGGTGCTGTCTCCCATTAGAATGCCTAACCCTACAGGACCTTAATTTTGATTAGAATCCCTGGGTCCTACTATAATAAAAACATCCATATTTTTCTGGTTTACAGTAAAAAAATCCCTAAGTTTCTTTAACATTCTTCACAGTTCAGCTATTTGGGAGCTTATACCCTTTGTTTTCCTGCAACGAATCCCAACACGAATACCATTTTCCCTGAACAACTATTAGTGATATTGTAGACCATGTTCTAGAGATGCTTTTACTACAGTTTTGTGTACACTCACAATATTCTTTATTTTCTTTGATATGTTTTCTGTCTTCCAAATCTTTGCATCTTTTTGACCTTTTGAAATGCTGCTTTGCTCTGGGCTGATGGCTTCAATTTATTTCCTCAATAATTCCTAATTTGTCTTCTTGCTTAGTATATAGGATGATTGTTTTATGTAGCATTTTCTAATTTGTTTTTGTGTTCCTAGATTAATTATTCTATATTTTCTTAGCCAAATTATTTATTTTTGCCATACAAGTTATATAGATGATACAACACCTTTTGAGTATGATCATATTGCTCTGAGCTTCTAGATATGCTTTTAGATCCCACAGAAGCTTCAAATTCTCCCTCTACAAATTCTATTACTTTCATTCAGACATACATAATCATGAACAACAGAAAGCCTAACACTGACACCTCAGAAACTGTTCAGATTTTCAGTTTGTGGCTTACACTTAAACTAGTCTCCCATCCCACAGTCTCTTTGCTTTCATGATGATTTCTCTTATCCATTAATCTCAGATGTGGTGCCTTGTCAAAAGCTTACAAGTAGACTACATCCGTTGAATTGAACTTAGTTACAGTGGCAGTAATATCTTCAAAGAACTCCAGTGGGTTAGTTAAGCATGACCTCCCCTGCCTGAGTCTATGCTGGTTATCCTTAATCAAACTGATTTTCAAGCTGTTCCTTCACACTTCCTTATGGTAGTTTAATTTTCCTCACACTCATTCAAATTCACACAAATGCACTGATGTAGAGTTTCTTGGACTGTCTTTAATCTATTTTGAAGATTTGCTTGATTTTCAATCTGCAGAAAGCATTCCTAGACAGATCTGGTTTAAATTTTGTTAGTAAATAGCCTTTTGTCCCTCTGGGTTCTTCACTAGCTATTTAGAAGTATGTTTTCAAAACTGGTTTTGATGAGAAAAAAGGCACAAAATGCATGTACTTCATGCATTTCTTTTGTTGTTGGTGGTGGATTTTTTGTGTGTGCCCATGTGTATGTGCTGTTTTTCTACATGTGGTAAAATGTAAAAAACCTATTGATGTCAATACAGAGTGGTAAATTTGAACAATTTTTTGTCACTTTGCATCCATGAAGGCAGGGATGAGCTTTTCATGGTGCTGTAATAGTTAATGCAGTGGAATAGCTATCAAAAGCTGCTTCAGATGCATTCCTCCATTTACAGGGAGCCAAAATGCATTGTGTTATTCTCAGGTAAATGTTTTTAGTGATAAAGTTACACATCTGTGGCCTTCAGTCTCGATTACATGTCTCTCTATGCCTTGAGTTGAAAACCCATGTAATGTTGCATCTGATAAGCAAGGCAATACACTGCCAGCGCATCATTCCAGTATTTCAGAAATCCTGGGTTGAAATTCAGAGTCATTGGCTTGAGCTGGAGAACTTGAATGGGGTAGGGTTAAGCATTTCAGACAGGACATCTTCCTGTGTGGCAGCAGCTTGCTCTGACTGCTGCACTCATAACCACAGGGAAAGCTTTCTACATGATTAGAAAAATGGACAAAACTTTAAGAACAGTGAGCAGTAACTAGGGGACTACCTCCACAAGAGATTCAAATGACTGCAATTCTTCCTCTCTCTCAGACACACGTACACACATGTATTTATACCTTATTCATTACTATGGTAACTGGGCATGTTCAGACTAATGAATGCAAATTCAAATGGGAGTGGTATACCTAGACCTAAATTTTTTCATGTCTCCAGTATCATTGATGATGTCAGCAGAGGTAAAAGTGGCAGATATAAATGGCACTGCAAAGTTTGTACTAGAAGAAAATAAAGAAAAAAAAGAAAATTTTGCTCACACTTAAGTAATTATGAACCACAGAACAATTCTAACAATCTCCCTGACAACAGCATACCTCTCTGTAGATTTCTTTGTAGATTTTATTTGAAGAGCATAATATGATGATTGTTAAGTTCCTAAAGATGAAAGCTATTGATTATTTCCTAAAATGAGCTGAAAATAGGTATTTCAGCAGCTGTCTTTTAGGTACTTCCTGGCAAAGGAACCCCTGAGCAGTATTATGGTGGACTACTTACAGCTCTACTTTTTATACAATAACTGAATATTCACTGCACAAGACAGAAACCCAGTCATACTGCTGGCATGACTCTGATGTGGCGAGTAAGGCTCTCCATATAAGAGGGGACCAGCAGGAGGCCAGTTACTGTTCCTGCAGATTTTTTAACATTTTATATTCAGTTCCTTTAAGCAAGGTTTGGAACCCAAACCTTCTACATCCAAAGGAAACTTTAACTGGAAACCTTCACAGCATCAACAGGGGAGACCCTAGGGCAGTCACAGTATATGCCAGAAAAAAAAGGATGACACAGGCTAGCACAAAGGAAAAAAAAACATGACTGCTACTGCTGAACCCAGGACACTTTCTCAGAAGAAGCAGCTTAATGTAGATTTTTCACAATCTAGCCAAGTGCTCCAACTGTTAAATTACTCTCTCTACTGTGGGAAAATGAGAGGGCACCACTTCCACCCCCAGGAATATCTTACGTAAGGCCAAAGTTGGCCGGCACACTTAAAGAAAGCCAAGCAGTTTTATCCCTGTGGAAGAGCATCTATATTGAAGATTACAGTGACTGTTCAATAACAATCTTATACAAATTGTCAGTATACAACTGTTCTGAGTGTGCCTAGAAATGCAATTTTAGGCTCAAAGGAAATTTTCTAATGAAAAATAGATGTGTAAATTTGGGTGTTTCTGGGGTTAAAGTAGCCGTTGAGTAGTAGTTTAGTAACCAAAATACTAGATGTAAATATCTTGACAATAAAGAGAGAACTTACTGCTTAAATTCTTCTGTGTATTTATTTACTACTGAGTATCCTCAACAGCCATGAAATTAATCAGGAACCAGACGTTCAGCACATCTCAGATCTAGCTTTTGAATTAATAAGTTATATTGAATTAGAATAATCAGCATGTTTCTATGTTCTGAAATTGTCAGGTACATACACTATACTAACCAAAAATGATTCAGGCAGAAAGAAGAAAAGATAGATATTGAAGGATTATGCCAACAACGGAACAGTAAGGAATCTTATAGTTTATCAACAAAATTTCTTTAAATAATTTTATCTGAAGAAACTCTGTTCTACTAATTCGAGCAACTAAATGTACATGCCATCTTCAATCTTTCAATGTGAGTGGTTGAGATATTGTATACAGCATTTTTTCTTATAGTCAAGTGAGTAATTATTAAAAGAGGCAAGCTTAATACATAAACACAGGACTATACTAATATTTATGTCATCCCAAACCAGCATTAAAGTATTGCTACCTAAAATGACCAATTAGTTTTTAATTAAGCACAGTGTTTATTTGCAAACTCAATCTGGTTCTTCATCACAATCTTTAGCTGTTCAGGCATTTTCTCATTTTAATAAAGGTTCAATTTTTTTCTAGTCAAGCAGAAAATAAAATTTGTTTGAAAAATGATTTTGTTATCCCATTAAAACAGTGCTACTCAAACCACTCAATCTTTCTCTCGTCTGCTGGAAATTTAGATTGCAGTATGTCAGATATATCACATCTTGTTCGGATGTAGTCCTTTTCCAGTCATCTTTCTGAAACCTGTGCTCTTGTCAGTTCTCAAAAGCCAAGCAATGATTTTGTTTGCACAGGACAGAAGTAATTAATACCTTCCTTTCCTGAATAGACTCTATCAAGAAATATTCAGAAATTTCTCTTTTATGGAAATGAAATGGAGCCTTTCAGGATGAGGGAGCAAGAACAGTCATGGGAGGCTTCTAACACTGAAGAGATTCTGTTTTCTTCTATCTATGTTACTCCTGTTCACAATGGTCAGCTATACTTTTGCTAATTATTTATTTGCATCACTTTGTTTTGCTTTTATGATACTGACAAGCTTTTCTACAAACAGTCCTGAGAGGAATAAATAGAATAAAGGGGAAGGGCAGCATTTGTACATCTTGCTCATAGCCAGCTTAAACGCATGCAGGAAGGCTGCTGTGGCAGGGAATAAGAGAAACAATCCTTACTCATAAAGTAACAAAGTTTCAAACATGAAACTAAACCCCAAAACCTATGGATCAAACCTTTGCTAAGGTTTGAGATAAGCCTCTATCTAGGGGCAGAATTTTCAATGTTATTTTTTATATTTTGGAATTTGTTCTAGATCTGGTTCTTGGGAGAGGGGAAACTGGCTGATTTAGAAGGATAACATGGTTTCAGCATTCTCAGTATAACAGAGCTTTTCCCAAACCTTTTCTAGCAGAAATTCTTGCTGTGTTTCCCTAATCTCCATGGAAACCCAGTCCATCACCAGATCCCATCAGTAGCTTGTCACAGTCCCCACCAGTTCTCACCAGACTTTTTGGTTATTGTCCCAGGGAAGAGAACAACATCAAGGTATGACTTATAACCACTAACAGGCAAACAGCATATATAAAGTGCATTTTATACTATCAATGAGCTACTAACACATTCCATGGAATTTGATGTCAGAGGGAGAGGAGATCAGTAAGCATCTGGTTTGCTGTATTCATTTCTTACCAGGACTTAATTTTCTAAGCATTTTCACAGCTGTTCCTCCAGAAATCTCTCATAGGGCAAAACACTGAACATCACCATCATTCAGATGGTCACTATGTATTGGAAAGTACACAATCAAAATATTATTGATGACTATAAAAACTAGATAATGAGATGATGGGATAGAGGGAGACTATTACTCTTTAAGTAAGGGCATCAGCAACACTGACTACATCATGATCATTGAAAATTATGAGAATTCCTTTTGGGAATTATGAATTAGTATTACTTGAAGTTGTTTAATATAAATATCCATATGGAATTTTTAGGCATATGTAGGACAAGTATGTCATTTACAGATTCACATCACCCTTCCTATCAGACCCAGTTTTGTGCAGGGTGAAGTATTTCTGAAGAGCTGGAAGTGCTGGGAAATGAGCAGGTAGCAGCTTCAAAACAAGCAAAATGCAGTGCTTTTCTACACAGCAGGAATTAAAGAAAACATTGTCAGATAGTGTGGTAGTCTGAATTATGAATGGGTTCAAGAACAGATTCATGAAGATTAAATTTATTGGTGGATGTGCAACATGGATGCAACCTCTAGGTAAAGAGTTCCCTAAACTGGCCAGAAGCTGATAAAAACTAAGGCTGTCTATAACTTGTTTCCTGCAGTTTTTCTATGCATTTGCTAATGGCCATTGTCAGAGAGAGGTTATTTTGGTCTGATTTGATGTGACACTTTTTGCATTTTTAAATATGTGAAGACTGAAATTTAGCTAAATTCATGGGACAAGAACAAAATCTGGGCACAGCTTATGTCCCTGACTTAGCTCTTCCGGTTTTAAGAGTGTCCTGTGCCCATCTGCAGTGTTTCTACTGGCTCCCCAGTGCAGGAGTCATCACAGATTAGACCCTGGGTGCTTTCTTCCATGGGAATGTTAAACAGCCACTTTGGAGCATAATAAAAAGGTGTCTTATACTCCTTCAGCAGAGGAGGAAATTGTAGAATGACTGGAACAAGAAAGATAAGGTCTGCAAAAGGAACATTTTAAATAAACAGTAAGGGGAAAGGGAAGACAAATAGTGTTTAATGATGCAAATCTGATGGTGCTAGCTCTGCCAGTCCTATGAGATAAAAGCCATTATTTTCAGCACATCAGCATAAAGCCTGTGTATCAGCTCAACAACTGGACTACTATGCCCATGAGGGCATCAGTCATTAGCAGACCATATCAGACCTTCACAGCAGTGGTCTGAGGGCTTCTAGTGAGGGCACTTGCCAGCAGACATTTCAAGTTTCGAGCTGTATTACCAGTTCTGCTTAGTGAGACTACACCAGTATGCCTATGTTACTGGAGACAGTAAGGGAAGGTGGTTACGCATTGCTCTTCAGTAAGACAAATACCAGTAATGGAGATCAGGAAAAAAAAAAAAAAAGAATAAAATGAAAAAGAATCATTCTTGATGGATGTGAGTGAAATAATCTGGGCTATGTCCTCTGTAAAATACAGGAAAGCATGAAGCTGCTCTGTGGTTTTTCAGAAGATTTTTTTTCTTTTTTTCTTGATTCTGCTCATGCAAGAAATAGCATTCCCTAGATCTGAGTTTCCTGTCATGATATTGTCCATGTTGTTAATTTGGGTTTTTTTTTTTCATGTTCATACAATCCTTTGTGTGATGAGCCCTTTACCCTAGGATTACCATAAAGCAGATTAATAAATCACACTAGACATGTCACTGCCTAATGAACTTTCATTTTAAGAATAAATAGCACAATAGATAAAATATCCACAAAAAAAAAAAGAGTGGAAGAAGGCAAATGAGGAGAGTAAGGATTGATTTAAGAAACTAAAATAGTCTTGACTGAAACCCACATTAAATGCTGTCATGTTTTTTCATATGTGGGTTCTTTTCTGAGCCAGGTTACCTTCCTCAGTGGTACTACTGGAAAGTGTGTCAATGAAAAGTAAGACTTATTTCCATCAGCTGCCTATGCTGTCTGTGCTGAATGCCGATCCCTCATCTGACACAGTCTGTCACCACAGTAGGTTATTTTTTCATAGTGGGCAGTACATTATCTTTCTAGTGTCAAACATCAGGGTTTTTTTTTTTTTTTTAATTGATTCTTTCCCCCCAGCAGACCTGATCCTCATGCACATCGCTCTTTTAGGATAGTACCTAGACAACAGCAGAGTGACTGAGCACATCTGAGAGGCAAACTTCTGTTGCAACACTCATGCAAAATGCTTCTGCTTTACAAAACTGTACCTGAAGATACCAGTGTTATGTGACTGTGGTGGGTTGACCCTGGCTGCATGCCCGATGCCCAAAAAAGCAGCTCTATCACTGCCATCCTCCACTGGACATGGGAGAGAAACTACAAGAAGTCTCATGGTTTGAGATAAGGACATGGAGAGATCACTCACCAATTACCATCACAGGGAAAACAGACTCAACCTGCGGAAATGAGTTTAATTTATTACCAATCAAATCAGGAGGATAATGAGAAATAAAACCAAATCCTAAAAACACCTTTGCCCCACCCTTCCCTTCTTCTCAGGCTTAACTTTACCCCCAGATTCTCTACCTCCTCCCCTTCAATGGCACAGAGGAACAGTGAAAGGGGCTTATGGTCAATTCATCACATGTTGTCTCTGTCTCTCCTTCCTCCTCAGGGGGAGGACTCCTCACACTCTTGCCCTGCTCCAGCGTGGGGTTACTCCCATGGCAGACAGTCCTCCACAAACTTCTCCAGTGTGAGTCCTTCCCACAGTCTGCAGTTTTCAATTAACTGCTCCAGGGTGGGTCCCTTCCATGGGTGCAGTCCTCCAGGAACAGGAAGCTCCAGCATGGGCTCCTCTCCCCACAGGGCCACAGGTCCTGCCGGGAGCCTGTTCCAGTGTGGGCTTCCCATGGGGTCACAGACTCCTTTGGGCATCCCCCTGATCCAGCATGAGGTCCTCCACGGGCTGTAGGTGGAAATCTGCTCTACCATGGACTCCATGGGCTGCAGGGGCACAGCATGCCTCACCATGGACGGCACCATGGCCTGCAGGGGAATCACTGCTCTGTCACCTGGATGCAGGAGACGTGGAGGTGGAGCAGAAGAATCTCTCTGTTCCACCTCTTCTCTGCTCCACCTCCACGTCTCCTGCACTGACCTTGGTGTCTGCAGAGCTGTTTCCCTCATGTGTTCTCACTCCTCTCTCCAGCTGCAATTGCTGCTGTGCAGTAACTTTTTCTGCTGCTTAATTATGTTATCCCAGAGGTGCTACTGCCTTTGCCAATGGTGGGTAGCAGCAGGTCCATCTTGAAGCTGGCTGCATTGGCTCTATCTGACACAGAGGAGGTTTCTAGCAGCTTCTCACAGAAGCCACCCTTGTAGCTCCCCTGCTACCAAAACCTTGCCATACAAGCCCAACAGTGACAAAAACAAAAAAGTGACACATTCAAAGCATTTGCACAAATCCGTCCTGCCAGTATGGTCTGCAGGCAATGCGCAATAATATCCAAAGAAGTTTGGTGCCTATCCTACAGTGGTAAAACTGTGTGGATTCCTTTTTTCCACCAGAGCCTGCATCTCCCCTTCCAAACATTCTGTTTCTCTGAAAGAAAAGTGGAGCCCCAAAGAACTGCAATTAGTTTACCATCAATGTGGGATAACTGTAGAAATGATGGATACTCTTAGAGGAAATAAAGTGGAGGTGGAGCTGCTTGTTTTTAATTCTGGGCTAGGACAACAGCCTCCATTATACAATATAGCCAGCAGTCTATGAGCTGGCTTCACTCCAAATTCTGATTTGCTGCTGCATTTAATGTTTGCTTTGTTACCACAAACATTTTGTTCCAGGGTACATCAGATCCAGGGTCTTTTTTTTTTTTTTTTTTTTTTTTTAATACACAGAATTACTTAAGTACAACCATTTTAAAGAAAAGCAAACCACAACTTCCCTTGAGGAATCCTAAAAAAAACCCACAACAACTGTGGGAAACTGCTTAATTCAGACACTACCTGGGGGATAAGTATAGTAAATGCTGAATACTTTTGTCTATCTATTCTCTTTACAGCTCTATACTGCATTCAGATGACGATGATTTTCAAGTGTAAAAGTAAGTTCAGTACAAATTCCTTGATGTTCAAAAATGCTGAGGTCTGCAGTTCTCTTTTATGGCAGTGGGAACTGCAGATATTTGATACTCCTGAAAAGAAAGTAAAAATACAAATCTAGGCTCTTGACAGTTATCAGCACCTTCTGTCCCCTTCCCAGCATCCTTGAACTTGATGCTATGACCTGTTTTGTAGGTAAATGAGCTCAGATGAATGCTTTTATCGTTCAGTATGTACATGTTGTTTTATTCAATAAATGCATCTCCTCTTCCATCAGATATTTTGGAAAAAGAAGGTTGTTTTTCATGCTGAATGGAATGTCTATGACTTGCTATCTATCATAAGTGTATTCCATCCACAAGTCTGTTTCTTTATTAAATATTCACATAAATAAGTACTGCTTTACCGTACCACTGTTTATGGATACACTGAGATGCGTTACCAGTGAAGTGGACTTATAAAGTTAGTAAGGAAATAAGACAGAAATGAAGATTCCTGTACAATATGAAATCTAATCTTGAGGACACATCCTATAGTCCTTACTCATCCAGTTCCTGCTCCGAAGGCAAGGGGGTAGAAAGGCTTTCAAAAACAACCATACTTGCAGAGGTTGAAATTATTGTGGTACAACCTAGCTTAGCAATAAAATAAATAGTACTTTATAGAAGTACTTTATAGAAGATGCGTGAGGATAACAGAAAGAAGAATCCAGCTCCGTCACCTTTTCCAGTATGGAGAAATTACAGATCTGTACTTAACCATTTCTAACAACAGGAATTTGGATTTATGGACACAACAAGAATCAACACAAAAAAAAAACAACAATCCATTAGGTGTCCCTGTTTAAAGAGAAATAATAATTTGAGTATATATGAAAAAAAATCAAAAGAAAAACTGAATTAACTTTGACAAAACAACTTCTCAATTTTCCTTCTAATGTGATATGACTCATCTCAAATCTATTGCAAAGCGGTAAACAAACTACACCAACTCAGTAGGCATCATCTGCCAGGAACATTTTAAAAAGAAAACCATTACTGAGCTACTTTTCTTGTCTTCTATACAGAGAAACTTATTTTCCCAGCAGAAACAGCACTTTGCATTATCTTCTTTTCGTTTACTAGGTTTCCCTCACTGCTCACAGCACCCTAAGAAATACCTCTTTAAGCCAATAACTTATTTCTTAAGAATTAAATTAAAATAGTTTGGGCCAGGTTTAAGTATTTTCAAAACAATCCATTTCACTTAAAACAAAGCAAAAGGGCAAAGTCCAGCTTGATTAGTAATAATATTGTATATGAGACGTAACTTGAACAGCAATTTCAATATGTGGACAGCAGCCTCTTGATTTTATTTCTCATTCATTGAACTAATTTTATAATTGGAACTGTAACAAAACAATTAGTTTTTGTTCTATAATCCTTCTGTAATCTAATTTCCTTAAAATAACATGCAAGATAAAATAGTCATGAAGATCAAAATGACTCATCATTATCCATTATTGGTTTATGATTACTATTTATTATTATTATATAGCAAATTAAAAAAAAAAAAATCTAAGTCACCTGAAATCAGCTTCTCTGCTGGTGCAAATCACCAGAGATCCATGAAGAGGGTTCCATGATGTTATATTTTTTGCAATAGTTCTTGTTTGTGGATTTTAAAAAATTATGGGTCAGGCCCTTCACTGTGTTAAATGACACTAAATTGAAAAAAACAGAGCAACTTCAATTTCCAAAATATTCCCTGATTCATTGCTTTAAAGAAATTACTTCAGTGCTTCTCAAAAGTTGACAGGAAAAATCTGAATTGTCATGGCAACGTGAGTTGAAGAAATCCTTCTTTGCTGTTTGCATAGATCATCTCCATGCTATCAGTCTGTTTACTAAATGTTGCAAAAGAAAGCAATTAAAGGCTAATCTCTCCTCAAAACCAAATAAATTATATAACTAGTGAAAGCCAGTGGAGTGAGATACAGACAGATAGGTCAAACAAATTGAGACATCATGTATCTTCAATGTAAATGACACCAAGCTGTTGACACGCTGGAAACAATGGATTGCCCTCCACAGGCACCACCATCTGGTGGGCCCATGCAAAACTCATGGGAGTGCAACAAGACCAAGCACAAGGTCCTGTATATGGGTCAGGGCAATCCATGCACTATTTGTTCTGCAGGTTGATCAGAGAATGGACTGAGAGCAACCCTGAGGAGAAAGACTTGGGGGCGTTGGTTAATGAGAAGCTCAACGTGACCCAGCAGTATGAATTTGCAGCCCAGAAAGCCAACCTCATACTGGGGTGCATCAAAAGAAGTGTGACTAGAAGGTCAGGGGAGGGGATTCTTCCTCTCTACTCTGCTCTCATCAGACCCCCACCTACAGTACTGCATCCAGCCCTGGGGCCTTCAAAATAAAAAGGATATGGACCTGTTGGAGCAAGTCCAGAGGAAAGCCACAAAGACGATAAGTGGGCTGGAACACCTCTCCTGTGAAGACAGGCTGAGAGCATTGGGATTGTTCAGCCAGAAGAGAAGGCTCCTTAGAAGACCTTAGAGCAGCCCTCCAGTATCTAAAGGGGCCTACAGGAAAATTGGAGAGGTACTTTTGGCAAGAGCCTGTTAGGGATAGGACAAGGGGGAATGGCTTTAAACTGGAAAAGAATAGATTTCGATTAGATATGAGGAAGAAATTTTTCACTATGAGAATAGTGAGACACTGAAGAGGTTGCCCTGAGAAGGGAGACAAGGCCAGGCTGGATGAGGCTTTGAGCAACCCAGTCTAGTGGAAAGTGCCCTTGTCTGTGGAAGGGGGGTTAGAACTAGAGGATCCTTAAGGTCCCTTCCAACCCAAACCATTCTATGATTCTAAACGAATTTTCTGTGATGGTTTGCATAGCATTTTGTATTAATAATAACAAAGAGTTTGAATTTTCTTTATGATTGTTAGGTTTGTTCCAGCATCCTTGTTTTAATGCAAGTTCTATGTGTGATATGTAGCTATAATAAAGGCCAGATTCAAAGTCCCTTAAGGTTAATGTGATTTTTTTTTTTTTCTGTCAGTTCCCCTGCCTCTAGATCAGGTCTTAACTGGTCAGAATTCGACCTAAAGCAACCCAAACTATTCAGCTGATGACTAGTGTCTATGCCTAACATACCAAGTTCTGCATAGCAGAATGCTTTTTCTCCACAAACTGGCAGATTTGTCTCAAGTTAACTATATTATGGACCTGTTAAAAAGAAAGAAAAAATTCAGCATTTCATTTATGTTGATTAAATACCATGATAAAGCCTTCCCCATATAGGTTTCATAGGAGAGTAAGACAGAAATGGTGGAGTATATATAGCTCACAATCAAAATGCTGCTACTGCTGCCACTGTTGACTTCGTAAAATCTATTAACACTACATTCTTCAGTGTTAGAGACACTGCAAACAATGGGTCAAAATGTGCACTCAGGATATTTACATGCTATGATAAAGAAAATCAATTTAATTTCTCAAGAGAGATGTCTACATGTGCAGAGGGTCATAGATTGTGATATTAGCAGCTGCTTAATAGTACCGAGGTTCTAAAAGTGAATTATAAAACAGCTCTCCCTCCCACCACCCACCCCCCCAACCCCCTCCCCAAACATGCTTGGTATGACTCAATCTATATATCATAAGAAATATCAGCAGGATACCAACAGAGGATCTGGCTGCTGGGGTAAAGCTAAAACAGTATACTTAGTCACTTGGAAGCAGTCAGGTTCTGCATTGATATCTCACAGACACTAGTAAGAACAGTGTGATTTGTCATGACCATTTGTTTCACAACCAGAAGCACATAAAATTACTCTAAAAATAAGTTAAGCACTTTGCTTTTTTAAATTGATTTAATCAAAGTGGCCTTTTCAAAATCCTCACTGTTGTTCAAGAAGCACTCTTCTTTCTTTTTTTCTTATCCTCAGAGTAACCTGTTTTGGTTTTTTTTCTAAGGTTCAAGGCAAGGCAGGTTCCATGAGCTCACGTGTATTCCTGTGATATCCAGACACTTCCTCCCCAGCATCAGCTGTTTCCTGACAATATCACTTCCTTGCACCTCTAGCTGTGCTGGATACCAGCAGTGTGATGTGGGTCCCAAGCTACATGGCACATGTTGTACACAACGGGTTCAGACTGAACCCTGATGCGCTCATTCAAGGCAAGTTCTAGATCAAGCACAATGTCCAAAGCCAAGCCAAAGCTCTTGTTCATCTATTTTGCATACACTAAACAAACTGAGCCAAGCTCCCCATCCATTTCAAGCTTCAAATACAGAGTAAGGCTGGCTGCATTTTTGTTCCCAGTGTACCTTACATTGATAGTGTTTCAGCACCAATGAAGGCAAAATATATGTAGCCATTTGATCTGCAAATCATAGGATGAGGAAAAGATAGACCCTAGACACGGATTTGCTCTGTGCGAAATATCAAGAGTTTGCTGCAAACAACAGAATTGTAAGAGCATTTAAACAAAAAAAAAACAACCCTCCAATATAGGTTTAGAAATTTCTAATAAAAAAAACATGGAAAACTTTCAGCCAAGAAATAAGGAAAACTTCATGTTTGGCAAAACTGCATGAAAATGTCATTGCCTTGAAATGGAGAATAAGGCACAAAGCAAGTGCTGCAAAATGTAATTTTAGAATGCTGACCATATTTTATGCAAGTTTGCAAAACAAACCCTGACAAAGTTTTAGTCATTATTATTTTTTCAGCTCCGTGTCAGCTGCAGTGCTGCAAACGTTTCTTTTGGAAAGCCAATGTGCAATAGAGACATGAACACAGAACGTGATTCTGTACTTTAATAACCATGGAATACTGTAAAAAAGAGACATAAAAAAATCCAAAGACTAAATGGTTCTAGGTTTCTCTGTAAATTGTCCTTCATAATTTCTTTAAGGAAAAAGCAGAGAAAAAAAAAAGATAATACCATGCTTGGAGATACCAGAGATACTGTTTAAAACCAAATTACTTCAATAAATATATCTATTTTTTAATATTATCAAGTTTGGTTGCTCAGATTTATCCAGCTTTCCTTTTTCTCAGTCACACATGGATGTAAACATTGTCAGAAGTTCTTAGCCATGACAGCTCATATTAGACAGGGTTTGGCTCCACTGTTCATAGAGTCATAGAATTACACCTGCATTATTCAGAGTAGCAATCTTTTCAAAACTGGACAGTCCAACTGCTGCTGAAATCAACAGAAATTTAAGTTTCCACTGTAACAGAATAGGGCCCTCACAACTGTCTGAAGTTAGCTTTTTCTTGACAGTGTAAGACAAAAAATGAATTTGAAAGAAGTGAAATCAGTATTTAAAAATATGCATGAAGGTACTGCTAAAATGCATAATCTAATAATTACAAGACTATAACAAACTGATTAATTTTATGACGGAAATTAAAGCATTACTGCAATTGCAAGAAATTATGATTTTTATTTTTTTTTCTTATCTTTTGCTAAAAGCAAATCATTGATGATATTCTGATTAATCAAGAGGAATCCTGGTTAATCATCAGCAATATAATGGTGATTAAATCTTTCTCTGCCCTGTTAACTGAATGTGCCTTCCAGGTAAAAATGGCAATGTTGTAATTTTCTCTCTTATTTTTTATTTTCCATATGAATAAGAAATGCAGAAAAAATAGTCTCTGAGCAAGTGAGACTTGTTATTGGCAATAAGATGCATTATTACTCTTGTAAGTTTTCAGTGCATGTATGCCTCCATTTACTATTCAACTACTAAATGCAGACAACTGATAAATGTTGCCTTTGTGTGTGAACATAACACTAGCAATAATCCGAGTAATTTGTTTAAGCAGTTATTCCATTGAGAAATGTGTATAACAAATATAGTATAAATTTTCTTACACGCAATTGAAATGTCATATGGTGAAGTCTTTCATCCAGCCAGACAAAGCAAGATCTCACAGTTTTCCTCAGGCATTAATGGCATTCATCCCTATTTCAAAATTTGCTGGTTGATAAAAATGGCTTAAAGGAAATTGCAACTGATATTGAAAAGTAAAACATCTAAGTCAAAGAAAGTGATTCATACGCATTAGGAGAATTTCCGTATGATCCTTATTCCATATTTGGAAGAACAATCAATTTAGCTCAGTCTAATCTGGGTAATTTTGCAGCCATATGAAGAATTAGACATCAGATTCTTATTCGGTGATGTTGATTTAAATCCAGTAGTATGATCAACCTCTATTAAAGATTATGTCTCGTACTTATGCTACGGCTTGGGAGTTAAACCAACAGAGTTAAACAGAGTTAAACCAACAGCTCCCTTCTCCACACTGCATCCCTCTGCTGGTTACAGGCAGCCTCCACTACACTGCAGCATTGGTGCTTACGCTCAAAACTGTTTACTAGCAGAATAATGTTATCATGGTCAAAGAAACGTGACAGTTCAATAACGATTTGAGCAAAATGAAATTACACCTTATCTTTAAATTCATTGGAGGTCTTGTAATGTCACACCACTAAGCAGTTACTTCTCTGAGGAAAGGTTACGAGTAGTTTATTATGACAGTGCACACATTACATGTCTTTAAAAAGCTGAAAACAGTGATCCCTAAGGCTTCTCAGCCCTTCTAGAAAGCATGGCAAACCTTAGACACATTGGTTTCTGTTCAAAATAATTACAGTTTCAGATTGTTCCTAATTTGGTGTGGTCAAAGTTTTCAAGAATATAAATATATTGAGGCCACAGTCCCATAGATATCTTTAAAAAACTTGCATATGTCAAAGCATAAGTATTAATACTACCACATAATGAGTAATAAAAAGATGAGAGCTAGATTCCATGTTTGTATAGAAAAAACAGTCTGCAGGGACAGGAAATACAACTGCCCCCTCCCCCCAAAAAAGCCCATGCCTGATCAAAGTCAGACACGCCTCTATAAAGGGACATGGGAGTGACAGTAAAATAAGCAGAAAACAATCTGCAGAATGGTTCCTATCTATACAGATTACAAAAGATGCTGAAGTGCTCTCAGAGATTTCAGTACATTCTGAAGTTCCTGAGTACTCACACCTGCTTGTATGCCATCTCCAGCTCCTCACACCAGTATCCTGCTCCTCACACTCCAGAGGAGCTGATAACCTTGTACTGCCTGACGATGGGAATTCAAATCTCATCTACACGTTCAAAGGTCTAAAATGAGTATTTGGGGAATCTCTGTTGAACTGATAGCCTCTCCACTGTATTATTTTCAAATTGACCATACTTCCTATTCCTCTACAGAGTTAAGGACACTATGCTCGCATCTTGATGGAAAGTTGGGAAATACAGATCGTGCCAAGAAGTACATGCATTTTTACATTAAAATATTATGTGGTCAGAGCTGGCTGTTGTATTTTCTGTCTTTATATGGTAAATTCCTTGCTGGGCTAGGGGATGGAGAATGCATCCATCAAATACTTGGGTTTGCGTCTGGGTATTCAACACCTAGCTCTGATACTCTTTTAAAAAATACCCTTTTCCAGCCCATTTTCCCTAGAATCGCTTGAGTCTTCTCTGGAAGAGAATGAAGCCTCTCTAGAGACCAGCTTCAGAGCCTGAGAAACACTGCTTTGGAGAGAGAAAAAACATGGCTTTAAAAGAGACAAACACTCTCAGTCCAACAGGATTAGGCCTTAAACACAGTGGTAAACTTGTGCGATGTACTCATGGCAATTATTTTGACAAAGTGATAGCAACAAACAGAGGGTACATAAAATGTTTTGGGGTTTATTTCTTTTTCTTTAATAAAAAAAAAATATAAATCCTAAGCTGTAGATGTGGGAGTCCTTTCACTGTCTGGATTCAGTTGAAAAAGAGAAATGTTTTTCCTTTGCTATTTTCATTAATCTGAATGATACCTCTGTGCATAAGCATGTTTATGTAGATTTAGTTTGAGGCAATTAGATGCCAATGAAGGTGTTGCGTTTGGTTATCTGAGAGTCCAGAGAATTATCTTGGAAACATGTACCAGGACAATTTTAAGTATAAATAATTATGCATTTCTACATTGAAAACAGGTTGTCCACAGAAGTCAGGTCACAGCAGAAAGATGTATTAATCATTTATCTTGAATTTTAGTCTGAGTTCAGTCTAAATTTACCATTTGTTGCTTAGCAGTATGTTTACAGAAATGATAATGACGTGTTTCATATTTCAAGCAAATCCATAGGTTTCTTATGTTTGCTTTTGCTAGGCTGTAACGTACCAGAATTAGCGAATGACTCTATAAACAAACCCATCTTAACATGCAGAGCTGAACACAGTGCTGCCTGTCTTGTTGACGCCTAACTGCTATGATAGGGTAGTTTCTAGGAGTGTGGTTCCTTTAAATGACTCCATACTCATTTCCCTTGATGGTTAAAGCATGATGGACAGGGAAGAATCCCCCAGATATTTTCCAAAACACTCAGATGCATCAAGTCAGACAAAAAGAGTCCAAAGAAATGTATAGATCTGCACTTCATCTACCACAATGAATGGTGACGCATGTTCACCTTCGTCTTTTCTTGCTCCTTTAAAAAGTTATGAAAAATTGCACAGCAAAAAAGGGCTTCCATTTTATTTCATAATAAGGAACAATGTGGAAAGCAACTCACGTCTCATTTTCCTAAAATATATGGGAAAGCCTGTGGCAACACCTCCAGAAATTCACTTTTATTTTTTCCTCATAAAACTCCAAACCAACCAAACCCTCCGTGAATCCTATCACAGTGACTACCAAACGATTCGATCGCCAAGAGGCTGGGAAAACAAAGAGTTCCGGGGATCTATTAATTAAAATTTTAGGTGCTTCTGAAAGCCTAGGCTCTTCATGTTACAAAGGAAGGAGCTGCTTCTCTAAACTACGAATGCAATTTCAGCCTCAGGATTACATTTGCCTAAATACAGATAACAGTGCTCGATTGCCTGGTAATGGGTAAGAAGGTAAATGGGACAGAATTATGTCAAATATCCCCGCTGGTTCCCCCTTCTACCTGTTGTTCGAATTCAATATTAAGTCAGTTTGTAGCCTTTAAGTTGGTGTGTTGCTGATCCACATTAAGCGAGGTATAATTACATTCTGCAGAGCAGCATCGGCGGCAGTGCCCAAATGTTCCTGGCAAAGCCTTTGTATGCAAGCAAAACACGTCGGATCTCCGCTGAATAACCATGATCCAGCCTCCAGATTTTCGTATGTGCTGTCAGCCATGAAAAGAAAACACTTAAATGTCAAACGACAGAACCAGCTACAGTATATTTAACAAATGAGTCGCGGGTGTCGGGCCGCCCCGGGAGCCGGCGCGGCAGCGGCTGCAGCTCGTCCCGGGGCGACCGGGACCTTGCGCGGGGCCAGCCCCGCTCCCGTGTGTGCGGCCGGCCGCACCAGCGCCTCCCAGCCCGGGGCAGCGCCAGGGCTCCCGGCAAATCTGTGGGCTGGGGGCGGTTGCCAGCCGCGGGCGGGGGGGATCGGGGGCCACGGGGGGGTGGGGGGGCGGTGCTGGAAGTTTGGGCAGGGCGGGCATCTCGAGAAGCCCCCGCCCGCCCCGGGCTGTATGTATCGCCGGGCACAGTCCGGTCTCTCGGAGCCGCCTGCCTCAGAGCCCAGAAAACACCGGCTCTGCTCCTTCCCCGCTCTCCATTCCCCGCGGAGGCAAGGCGACCGGGAGCAGCCGGGTGGTGTTGCCTGGTGAACGGGGGCAGCGGCCGCGTCCGGGAAGAGAAGCGGTGCTACCGGGCAAAGCTCCCTGCCTGCTGCCGGCAGACGGGGCTGGCCTCCCACCGCCTCTCCCTGCGGATGGCGGCCGGAGGCTGCCCGGGGGCCGGGCATCCTTCAGAGCCGCCCGGGAAGACGAGGGGCCCTGGCCGCGGGCACCTGCAGGATGGGGAAGGCTCCGGCAGCGCCCGCCAGCCGGGCTGCGACCGGTTCTCCCCGCACCCTCCTCCCCGCTAAAGCCACCTCCGCACAGAAAAAGAAGCGGTGAGAAAAATAAAATGGTGGAAACGTTGTAATTTGCCTTGGGAGGGTTAAGAGAGGCTCAGACAGCACAGACCGCAAGGGGAACCGTGTTACCGAAGGCAGGCAGAAACAGCCGGGAGCGAGGTAGGAGCAGGCAGGGGCTGTAATGGGGACAGGTGCTCAGTTGCTATCAGCCTTCCTCCCTCTCACTCTCCCGTTTGCTCTCTTTCTCGCTCCCTCTGACATACACTCGCATCTCCCAGCGTGAAAAAGCGCAGGGCTAATGAGAGTCAAAGTGAATAATGGGGAAGTTGTGTCCAGCTATGAGGCAAGTGATGGGGCTGAGGCCAGCACTGAAGTTGTGTAACCCAGTTTTCCACCGTCACCCCCCTCGTTTCTCCTCCCTCCCCCCATTGATTTTAAGGAGAAGCCCAGCTTGCGGGTGGGAGTCGCTCCCGAGCAAAGGGGCCCTCATCTCTCCGGAGCGGACGGGTTCAGGGGGACCCCAGAGCCGCATCCCCGCCTCCGCGGAACTCTTAGGGCGCGGAGCTGGCTGAGGCAGGCCGGGGGCAGCTCTGCGCGGCCACCCCTCCACGCTCCCCCCCGAGCATGGCAGAAGCCGGGGAGGCAGAAGGAGGGGATAGCCAAACTTGCCAGCCCGGGGACCGTCCCTCGCACAGCAGCGAGTGCCGCGAGAGCGTGCGCGGAGAGCGAAGTGCTCCCAAACTCCGGCGCTGGCCAGACGAACAGATGTGCCCGGCTGCCTTCGCAGCGCCGCAGCGGCGGCTGCCCAACGCCCGGGGGCTGGTTTCTCCCAGAGGAAGTGGCCGGCCGACTGAGAACCGAGCTCTCGGGGAACACCAGCGGGAGCTGACAGGCAGGGATAAGGGAGACCGGGCTCGGGGAGCCTGCTGTTTCCCGGCGCAGGAACGAAGCGAGGGAGAGAGCTCAACCGATCGGCAGAGGTTTAGCTGGGGGTTGGGGGGGAGAACCAGTGTCATCACCACAGCCTACACGAATTCAGTGCAAGAAACCCAAATCTTACCCTGAGCTGCAGTGAGGAGCCCCGCGCAGAAAACCAGCAGAGACTTGAATTTCCTCCACGCAGTCATGTCTGCAGTTATTCCACACACACACACACTCACACAAAACCCCGGTGGCTCTTCTCGGCTGCGACCGTGTCCTCCGAGCGGCAGCGGGGCTAAGGACAGCGCCAAATAACCACCACGGGGCGAGGAGAGGCGGAGAGGAGCGCTCCGGGTCCCGAGCGCCGCGCAGCTCCCGGCGCCTCCTGCAGGACTGCGCGGGCGGCTCGCTCCGCTCTGCTCATAGCATCAGTCCCGAGCCGCGGCGGGGCTGCGCCGCTCAGCGCCCGCGGAGCCCCGGCGCCGCCGGCCCGCCGCCCGCCCAGGGGAGGGGAGGAACGGGAGGGAGGGGAGGCACGCCCGGTGCCGCGGGCAGAGCGGCATCCACGGCCGCCGGCGTGCAGAGCCGGGCAGCGACGGCAGGAGAGGGATGCGGGGAGTGCGAGGAAGAGGAGGAGGAGGAGGGGAGAAGGAGGGAGGGATCGCCGCGGGAGCAGCGCAGGCAGCGCAGCGGAGCGGCTGCCAGCCACACGAGAAGTCGCTGCTGCCGCCGCCGCCGGACTCAACCATCACTTCCAACGGAGAGGGGAAGGGGCCGGCGTTGCGCAGTGGGCGCACGTTAAGCCCGCAGCCGCCCCTCTTCGCCGGCCGGCCCCCGCACGACATGCCCCCCCCGGGGCGGCAGCGGCCCCCCTTCTCCCCGGCCTGGGCCCGGGGCTGCTGCCGCCGGACCCCGCAAGAGCCCGCGGGGAGAAAGCTTTCCCTCGGCGCAGGGAAGGGCGGTGTCTCTAGGGCTACTACACCTGCCCAGAGGCTTTTGCTGCGCTGCCCTGGCGCCCTGTGCCCCGACGCCCTGTCTCCCGGCGCCCTGTGCCCCGGAGACCTGTCCCCCGGCTCTTCTACCAGCACGGCCCCGGCTCCTCCGCCTGTGTGTGGGGTGCGGTGGTGTGGGCACTAGGGTAGGGTGAGAATCCCTAGTCCTAGGTGAAGCTCTCCGCTTCTCTGGTCCCTGCTTCTGAGATAGGAAGGCTTTCGGATCCAAAATGTGCCCCACTCGTTCTGTCCAAGTTGTTCGTCTGAACAAGCTGTTGTTCCTGAGGGGCAGGAGAGGAACCAGCGTCTCCTTAAGGACCACTGCTTTGTCTTTACGTTTCCATTCCTGAGCGCTCCCGTTGCCAAGAGGAATTTCTGCCATTAACTACCCTTTCCAAAACAAGAAATCCCACCAGAATCAGGCATGTCGGAATGCAGGAAGAGGCTTCCCCGACGCCACCCTGGATTCAGCAGGGCTTGTTCCCCGAGCCGAGGGAAAGGAGATGGTGACCCAGGGCTGGCCTGTCTTGGGTCCCCATATTCTTCCGCGGCCGTGGCAAGTGATGCCCTTTGCCAACAATGGTTTTGGTGCCATGCCTACCTGCAAAATGGGTGGCAAAAAAGTGCCCAAACCTGGCTTTCAATCCAGTAAGAATTGTAAAGATTAGCACCGCCACCACTGTGCACTGGGCCTGCCTCTATAATTAATGCTTACCTATATTCATAATTAAAATGCAAAGGCTCATAGGAAGGAAAGACAGAAATGTGAACACCTTTGGAAAGGTAGTTTCAAGGTTGTAATTACTCACTTATGATGAGTTTTCGTGGTGAAATATGCAAAGTTGTTAGTTGTTTTCTCATTGTAAGTTGCAAGAAGGTGGTGAATGGACACTGAACAAGGTAGGCTGACTTTGTAATAAGCTTGTATTTATGTATAAACCTTGCTCTTCTCAGTCAAAAAGGCGGGGGGGGTGGGGGGGGGGTGGGGAGAATAGGAAACCCAGGCCCAGACAACCTGCCGGGAACGACGTGGCATTGCTGCCATCTCGTGGCAAGCGCTCCCGGCCTTTCTGCACTCCGTTTCCCCGCGTTTCCCCATCCGCTCTTTCCCCTTACCTCCCAAGCTCACTGAGCTCCGGAGCCGGGCCTGCCAGTGCAGTGAACCAGTCAGTATTCATCCATATTTTAAAAACGCCTCGGGGAGTCTTTTTTTTTGTGTTCGTGAAAGTGAAATGATGCTAATACTTGTTAGTACCAGATACGATGTAGTCAAGCTGCTGCGCAGAATTCCCCAGTCAGATCTGGTCAGGCTCCATGTATACACCTCTCCTCTTACTCCATGTCAGTGGGCTAGTGGGCTGGGAATAATTCGCTAAAGATTTTGAGAAAGACAGAAAAGGTCACTAAGCTTAAGCTGAGACTTTTCCTTTCTGGCCTGCAGTAGTCTGAGGCTTAGATTTTTTAAACAGAGTTTTTTGCATCTGTTCTAAGAGATCCCAGTTGAGTTTAGGTTTATTTCATTGTATTGTCTGTTTAGTTGGAATAGTTAAAAAGTTATAAATAAACTCCATTTATGGTTTCCTGAGTCCAACTGAAAACAGTAATGATAGTATAATTTCTTGCTGTGCTGTTTAAGTAAGCATTCTTAATTTGAGAAGTTGCTGTTTAACCCTGTTCATAGCAGATTCTGCAGAAGCTCCAGTATTAATATAATAAATATAAGAATAGAATAGAATAGAATAGAATAGAATAGAATAGAATAGAATATATAATTAAAATGTGCTTTCTTGGTCTTGACTCACTGGGGTTAGATTTACTCTTTCCGGAGGCTTGCCGATCTTCAGAGGATTTTCTAGCCTTTACTGAGCTTTTGGGACCTGGTTCCTTCTCTGTTGAGCCAAACAAGTGGTAATTTCTTCCCATCTAGATAAGACCAAATAACTGGATACTGCTAAACAACCACTATCACTGCAGAAGATACGTTCTCTCCTTTCTCACATCACATGACTAAACCACATGCATAAACGTTGTTGGACTTTAGTACATTATCACGTTACCTGAGTTAGTGCCTTACTGAGGTAAATGGGACAGCACAGTTCCCTCAGCTGACATTTCAGGCTCCCTGCAGACTCAAGTAGCTGTCACAGTGACTTTTAGAAACCCTGTGTGACTCCAGAGTTTTGCCAGACCTCAATGAGATGGAAGATAACTGTGGAACTGAAGCTTGGCGTTCCAGGAGGAATCTCCACCAACGAGCTCAGCATGGAACTTCAGTAGCTAAACACAGCAATTACAGAAGATGATCTAACCTAATGACTGTAATCTCTCTATTGTATTTTAAGTACCTAATGTACTACCATAAAATGTGCAAATTTATAAGTTTGAACAGAAGCAATATTTCTATTCCCTATAGATAGTATGGGGGAGTGTATATGTCAAGACTGTTTGTACTAATAAGGGTGATTTAAAGGTAACTTGACAGGGATTTATTTTTAACTGAGAGCATGTCCTTTTGCTTCACTATGCCATATATATATATATATATATAAAAAAGAAGTCTGAAATGTTAGTTTTCCCCCCTTCTTTTCGTTTTTCCCAGCTTGTTATGTTGATAATTTGAATCCACCTTTCTGTATTGTCACTTTCAGGGAAGAAGAAGCATCCTTTTGTAAGTTGCAGGGATTTTTGCGCATATTGAAGCATAACTACCGATTCAGAACATAGCTGAAAATGTCCTGTATACTCATTAAAAAGGGATGCTTGGGGGAACACATAACTAGAATTTGTACTTGCCAGTGGAGAAAGAAAGCAGTAGTTTTCTGCCAGAAGGTTATTGTGAAGTGTGAAGTTAAAAAATGGGGATATCTAAAATTTGAAATTGTATGTTGGGGAAAGAATGCTATAAGTGAAATCTTCAGAAGAACACAGATTTAGGGTGAGGAAATCATAAAGTAGAAGTCTTACCCATAAGCAACTTCATCAAAATGTTTTTTTGTCACACAAGCTCCTTAGTTTTTAGCAAAAACAGAGAGCAGAGTTCTGAATACTCTTACTTAACACACTCTCTTTTCAATACCTCTGTTTTCAGACTTTAAACATTTAATGATTTCTTTAGTTGTAATAGTCTTCCGAGCTGGAACAGTAAAAAATGTTTATATTTACATATGTTCCTTACCGCAATTTGTTATACCATAAAGAATAAAAAGGAGGCCATTGCTACCCACGGACTTTCTACAGTTAGAAATTTTGTTGTCTGGGTTCAGATTTGGCTCTGCTTTCTTTTTGTTGTAACACTCTGTCCAAGCTAGAAGTTTCTCTTGTAAGATTGACAATAATGATGACTATAGCTGCATCAACTACAGCTGCAACATCAGCTACAACTACATCATTGTTTTATATACTGTACCAGCTCAGTCCTATAAATGCAAGTACAAAAGTCTTCTAAGCTGGAAATGGAGAAAACAGGAGAGAGTTTAGGGAAAAGATGGTTACAGACTGGCAGGCAGGATACTTTAAGGAAATATTGGTCAGCAAGAGAGGATGTTACCATACTGTTGTTCAAGAGGGTCCCTGGGGCTAAATTAATTGTTCTACTATACTGTATTCCCTCTGGAGTGCTTATTTTAGGGGGAAGAGTTGGCAAGGCTGTGGGGGAAGAGGTGTGTTGCCAGTTTTAAAGTACCCTCAAGTATTACTTATCTCCCCCAGGACAGGCTCCAGCACACTGTGTCTTTCTAAGCACCTACACTGATCCCGTCTGTCCTTAAGTTGACAATAATTGATGTTAGGAAGATGAGACTACTGAAAGACATTTGGGCCTTTGAGGGAAGGTGGGACTTGTAGATGGTAGCCTTCAGGCTATAGGAGAGAACATCAAGGTCATTTCACTTAGGTACTTAGGTTGCTCAGAGGTTTAACCATTTTGATTTTAGAGGGTTGACAGAGGAAAAGGAAACTTTGTTAAAGAAGTTCAAGGAAAAGAAGGTATTTATTTTCTAGTTAAGCAAGAGGTATACTATGCAAGAAAGTTTGAAGCAGCCAATTAACATGGTAACTGTAGCTACCATTATGGTTTAAAGACAGGCAAGTCAGTATCTTGATAATGAGCAAAACGTGACAGTAACAGCAAGCTTTGAGAATGAAGAGCAGTAACTCCTTTCAGATGGAGAGAGAAGGAAGAATCAGTGGAGGGAAGCAAAGAATAGCTCAGAAAACAATCTTTTTGGCAGCAATCTGATTGGATACCGGAAGGGCAAGACTGCATTTATCAAAGCTGGAAATTGTTGTTGAGAGAGAAGAATAGATGTTTGTTTGTGAGGAGACTTTGGTCATACCTTTCAGGAAGGCTCCATAGCCACGTGTACTGAGAGTCTGATATAGTGACTCTTAGTTACTTCTCTTGAGATGTTTTGCCTAAGAGTGGCCACGGTGCTCTTATGCAGTGTCTTAAGTATGAACACATGTTGACTGTATTAACAGAGTGCTTGGTTTAGCATCTAGTGAATTGCTGTTACTTGAGCTACTGTGGGTCTCCTATACTATTTGCTTAAACATTTGCAAGAGTTTTCGGCCTAGCTCTCTTTGTGCAATCTCCTTGTGATGAACCATGCATTTCATTTAGTCTTCATAGAAACTGGAGATTTTTTTGTCTATGGAAAAAGACACAAGTTAAAATCTTGACTTATATTTTGAGCTAACTGAGAAAGAAAGGTCTGGTGCATGGGAAAGGATAAGCTGTTTGTTTTATTCATGATGAGTTGGAGATGATGGCTACATATACATGAGGAGATGTCAGAAAGGCAGGCTGAGATTTCAGTTTGGACATAAGGAGGTTAGTGTAGAGTAGACTAGTATATCTGTGAGTCATTAGCAAACAGATGGCAGTTGAATTTGTATTTGCTGATGAGATCACACAGAAACAAGGTGTAGAGGGAAGAGAGAAAGAAAGCAAGGACAGAAAACCCACACAGTAATTTGAAGAGTGGATGAGAAGTATTTTCTCAAATATACCACCCTGGTAATCAGACAAAGAGAATTGTTGAAGACATGGACATACAGTATTCTAAGAAAATCTGTGTGTCAGGCCTGAGTGGATGAAAACAGTGTCTTCATGAACTTTATATAGAAAGTCTTTAGAGATTTTAGAGTGAATACTTTCACATGTCTCTGAAGAAGTTTAAAACTAAATCAGAGAAAGCAAGTTGGTTGGAATGGATTTCTGATAGTGTTATGGTAAGAACTATTGTTCTCATGTTCTTGTTCTCTCATGAAGCATGAGATAATAGCTGGGAGATGAAAGTGAAATAATGGGAAACATACATAAAATCATAGTATTTCTAACATGGGAAAGACTAATCCATAAATCATAGAATCATAGAATAGTTAGGGTTGGAAAGTACCTTAAGATCATCTAGTAAGGGGTGAACTGTCAGAAGAGAGAAAAGAGGACAAGAAAAGTACAGGTCATGAGAAAAATGCTGAGAAGTTATGATACTGATTATGAGAGAAATCAGGTGGCTGGGTAGAATGGAGGCACTAAAGAAGCTAGAGGAATCAGAGGCAAACAGGGAAGAAACTTTTGAATCCATAGAGTAAAGGAAAAGAAAGGGAAGGAAAGGGAAGACAGTTAATGGTGAAAGGAGGAAAAAAAGAGGAGTAAAGCTAAAGCAAGAGTAATTTTGAGCAGTTCTTTAGAAACTGTCGATGATCACCTCTTCTAGCTAGCTTACTTGAGATCTTCATTCCTTATTAGATATTGCTCTCATTTAAGGGTTGACCGTTATCATGATGATGGACAGTTCATATATGGAAAACAAAATATATTGCAATAAAAAATCAAACATATCAACAAGAACAGTCAGTCAAGCATTTTACATCTCCTTTTTTTTATCACACCTTGAGACTGCTTGGTTGGACTTAAATTCTGCCAGATTGCTAAGTGAAAGTAATTCCAAAGATAGAATCAGTCCTTCTATCTTGACATTGCATTTTTTTATTTAGATTTTAATAACAGGGTCGTCACAAGAAGTGTTAACAGGCATGATAGAAAAATGGGGAGGATGCACAGATAACCAGGTGTGCAATCATCAGTGCTTTAAAAATAATCACTATCAACAAATTACACTTAGACTTAGAAGGGCCTTGACTGAAGTGACTTAATCTCTAGAGATGTATTCACTTTGGCAGGTGCTCCAGGAAATGAGTTCCTATGACTTACACTAACTGAACATTTTGGCTACATTTCGCCCAGTCATAAGGAAAAGTTACTGCAGCAAAGACAGAGAGTATTGCTGTGAGGTTTTTAGGAGGAAGATGTTGCTGCAGTTTTCTGAGCTCTGGGGATGGGCTCATGAGGTATGCTAAGCTGGAAAGTAGTAATAGTGACAGTCCCAGTAGAATATCAGAGATACGAATAATCTTGTGAAGCCCATATATATATTCTTAATAGAGAATTGCAGAAACAGCTTCCAACACACCTCAGAATATTTCTTCAGAGTAGATGAATTTCACCCATGTACCTTATCACCTAATTTGTGCCTACCTGTGCTTCAGAAATCTTCTGATGCCGGAGCTCCTTACACAGTAAAGTGGTCTGTGCAGGCCTGCAGAGGGACACTGTTTAGGTGCTTGCTGGATTTCACAGCTAGTTATCTCTCTGTATTGACTGGATAAAAGAACTTGATGGTCTGGTTTAAGCAAACTGCATGACAAAGTTAGGTCTAAAGTTACCTAAATGTGTCCAAACTGTTTCATTATGTGGTTTTTCATTTATGTATTAATCTGCTTCTAATTCCTATTTCTGTCTATGTGGTTGCACAGAAGAGTGCAGCATCATGAATTAGGCTGCTTATATGCATGTAAACTAAAGTGATTTCTTTCCCATGTATGTATTCTGACCCTTCATTAAAGAGCAAAGAGGTGTATTCCACTTTCCTCCAAAGGAAAACAGCCTCAGAATTCCTGTAAAGTAATAGAGTACACATGAGTGTTTATGCAGTATCCAGTGATACCTTTGCATTCTGGGAATCTGAGCTAAGTGTCACCCTTTCCGTTGACTTCAGTGATGATAGGATCATGTCCTAAACAAGTAACAAGACTAGAATCTTGACTGAGAAGGAGATATAAAATTAAAGTATCTTTTGCATTCAAGTTTCAATTGCAAAGCAGTGTTACTCTTAACAGCTCTCTAAAAGCACAGGACAAGAATATCTACTGGTGGAAATTTTTACCTGTAAAGGAAGAACTGGATGTGTTCTTCCTGCAGTAACCCATTATCAAGATAATAATATTCTCCTCACAGGAAAAAAATCCAAGGGGCGCATCACCAGAGTAAGGTGATTAGGAAGTAAACATGTAGTCTCATTTCTCTGGTCAGTCACATAATGACCAAGCCAGATGGGGACCAACAAAGTCTTTGAAATGCAAACATTGCTAGAATTGACCCATCAGCATAACATCAGTTATCTTCCCAGATATTGGGTGGCCTGACATTGGACAGTATTGGCTTTGCTATTGTCATCCAAAGGTAGGATTTTGAGAAAGAGACTAACCGCTGCTTAAGAAAAGCTGACAAAATGCCCTTCTGAAGAGAACCATTAATGATCTTCATCCGTAATGAGCTGAAGTGTCTCTGCTTGCTTTAATCAGCCATTAATTTTTTTCATTTGGAAAGATGTAAAGAAGGCAGAACCATGTTCTGCCATTCATGAATGAAACTAAAGGGGGTCTAGCCTTTTTCACTAGATGAATTTTTTTGTTCTTTGCCATCTCATTTCCTTATTGAACAGTATTTTAGCCAGCTGTTATAAAACAGTGAGTTCCAAGCAAGGATGACAGAATCATAGAATAGTTAAGGTCAAAAAGGACTTTAAGATCACCTAGTTCCAACTCCCCTGCCATAGGCAGGAATGCCTCACCCTAGACCATGTTACACAAGGCTGTGTCCAACCTGGCTTTGAACAGTGCCAGGGATGGAGTGTTTACCACTTCTTTGGGCTACCAGTTCCAGTGCTTCACCACCCTCACAATAAAGAACCTCTTCCTTATCTCTAACCTGAACTTCTTCGTTTAAGTTTGAACCCCTTACCTCTTCTCCTGTCACTAGGCCCTCTTCAGGTACTTGAAGGCTGCTATTGAGGTCTCCATGCAGCCTCCTCTTCTTCAGATTGGACAGCCCCAACTTTCTCAGCCTGTCTTCACACAGGAGCTGCTCCAACCCCCTTATCATCCTTGTGGCCCTCTTCTGGACCTGATCCAACAGGTCCATGCCCTTCTTATGTTAAAGGACACAGTACTCCAAGTGGGGTCACACAGGAGCAGAGTAGAGGGGCAAGATCACCTCCTTTAACCTGGTCATGCTTCTTTTGATGCAGCCCAGGATACAGTTGGCTTTCTGGGCTGTGAGTGCACACTGCCAGCTTGTGTTAAGTTTCTCATCTACCAAAACCACCAAGTCTTTCTCTGCAGGGCTGCTCTGAATCACTTTTCTGCACAACCTGTAGCTGTGCCTGGGACTGCCCCGACACAGGAGCAGGTTTGGCTGAACTTCATGAGGGCATTGGCTCTCATGGGCTCACCTCAACTGTGTTAGGGTCCCTCTGGATGACATCCCTTCCCTTCAACATATCAATCAAAACACATAACTTAGTGTCATCAGCAAACTTGCTGAGAGTGTTCTCAATCCCACTGTCCATGTCGCTGACAAAGTGATGATCTATCCTTCTTCCTTAGTCCTTTACAGTTCATCTACTTGCTAAGCTTCCATTGCCTTTCCTCTCCTAGCTTCTAAGTTAGAGTTCCTCTGTCAAAAAAGATGTGAAAGAGGGGCTTTTCTTATTGAGAACATTGGTAACCCAGTCTGCATATAGGACTTAAGCAATAAGAGAACTTACCACAGAAATAACCTGCTTCTCACATTCACCTTTCCCTTTCCTGTTAAGTCTCTATTCCTGTCTTTGCAGGGAGCATAGCTGCTGGACTGCAGACCTGAAAGAATCAGATGAAAAGATAGCATCATTATCATTTTTCATATGGGCCTATTTCTGCTTAAATTAGTTATTGTCTTTGTGTTACATGCAGACTGTGTTTACCTGACATTGCCTAAATCTCTGTATTTTAAGCCCACCATAATATGGTAGTAGAATGGAGTGAATGAAAAGCAGAACAAGGAATTTCACTATCATCTATTCTAAGCATGCAGTAATTTCATGTCTTTAAGTATTTTTTAAGGAAATTACTAAGAAACTGAGCAATTTGAAATTTTATTATTTGTGATGATTATTGTTAGTTCTGGGTGTTATTATCTGTGGTCCATGCTTCCTTGTAGGAACATGAGTCTTCATATTTCAGCCAGCATAAGAGTTCTTTGAAAATTTTGGGAAGTAAAACAAAACTCATTTGATCCTCAAAAACACCCCCCACATTCTCATGATAATGTGCTGGAGTCAGTGTGGAATACATAAGTGCCTGGGAGGGAACTGACATATCATAAGTCTTCTTGAGCCCATGAGATTGAACTGGATCACTTCGTTAAATACAGTTATAAAAAATGATCATTAAAAGGTAATGAATACTTCCAATTTAGAGTTTGTTTGAAATAGATTCTGTCAATCTGGAAAGACCTTCATGAAGCATACGTGGCACAGTCATCTTTTCTATTTTTTTCCACAGGACCTTGGTGCTCAGTCATTTACTCTTAGTTGTTTTTTGTGTAGAATATACAGAAGCAGGTAATAATGATGTTCCTAGTTCACCGTATGTGCAGGAGGTATTCACATGCTTCCAAATCCCTGGAACAGAGCCTGTTCTGCCTGTCTGGTCAATGGAGAGATGCAGAGATTAAGACCCATATTACATAATTTTAGGCACCTAGCTGACAGCAAGAACTCGGGTGGCATCTGATTATGTTCTGTATCTGAGAGTATGTTCTGTGTCTGTTGTCTAGGTAGTTTACAGAAATTATATGCCTAACATTAGGTGAATGGCCTTGGTCCCTTTGTTAAGTGGACGAGTGACTCTCCCCAGTCATCCATCCACAGTGATGGCATGTACTTCTTTATCCCGGCTAGACTGCTGTGCTTTCCACATTAGAAGAAAGGCAGGGTTCCTTGGGGGGTTGTGGGTGTGGTATGAACCCTAGTGCTGTTAAAGAGAAATTCTTGGTATCTTTTTCATGTTGCATATTCACCGAAGGGTCTGTCAGTCGTCGGCTTTTATTCCACTGGTTTTAAAATGCAGTCTATGGAAAAACAAGAAAATGCTGTGTTATAGAATAGTTAAGGTTGGAAAAGACCTTAAGATCATCTAGTTCCAACCCCCCTGCCATGGGCAGGGACACCTCACACTAAACCATGTCACCCAAGGCACTGTCCAACATGGCCTTGAACACCGCCAGGGATGGAGCATCCACAACTTCCCTGGGCAACCCATTCCAGTGCCTCGCCACCCTTACAGTAAAGAACTTCTTCCTTATATCCAATGTAAACTAAAGAACTTCTTCCTTATATCCAATCTAAAGGCATTCCAGTGCCTTGCCACCCTTACAGTAAAGAACTTCTTCCTTATATCCAATCTAAACTTCCCCTGTTTAAGTTTGAACCTGTTACTCCTTGTCCTATCACTGCAATCCTTAACGAAGAGTCCCTCTCCAGCATCCCTATAGGCCCCCTTCAGATACCAGAAGGCTGCTATGAGGTCTCCACGCAGCCTTATCTTCTCCAGGCTGAACAGCTCCAACTTCCTCAGCCTGTCTTCATACGGGAGGTGCTCCAGTCCCCTGATCATCCTTGTGGCCCTCCTCTGGACTTGTTCCAACAGTTCCATGTCCTTTTTATGTTGAGGACACCAGAACTGCACACAATACTCCAAGTGGGGTCTCACGAGAGCAGAGTAGAGGGGCAGGATCACCTCCTTTGCCCTGCTGGTCACGCTCCTTTTGATGCAGCCCAGGATACGGTTGGCTTTCTGGGCTGCAAGCGCACACTGAAGCTGGCTCATGTTCATTTTCTCATCAACCAACACCCCCAAGTCCTTCTCCGCAGGGCTGCTCTGAATCTCTTCTCTGCCCAACCTGTAGCTGTGCCTGGGATTGCTCTGACCCAGGTGTAGGACCTTGTACTCGTCATGGTTAAACTTCATAAGGTTGGCACCAGCCCACCTCACAAGCGTGTCAAGGTCCCTCTGGATGGCATTCCTTCCCTCCAGCGTATCAACCGACCCACACATCTTATTTTATGATATATATGTTTTGCTTAATTTTTGAAGTGAAAACAGAATATGTAATACAAAGTCAGCATTGAGATGTTTTGTTATACTTGAAGTTTCTGCGGGAGATTTTCATAGGCATGAGGGGCTTAGAAGCCAAGTTCCCTTTGGCATTTAGTGGGTGCTGAGCATCTACCTGCCTATTTCTGCTTTTGAAATATTCTCCCATAGCCACAAATGGTTGAATTAGAATGGGTAAACCAACAAAAAATTAGAGTGGTCTGTCTTTTTCTGACTATTAAAATGATGGTCTTTGAAGAATAAAGTGCTTAAAACAGAAAAAGAAGTATCAGTGGATCTCTGAGCACTGTGGACTCTATTTATGCCTTGCAGTGCTCACAGAGCCTGCCTTAATGTTAAGAATTATTCAGACATATAAGGGGTGTGTAATTGATAATATATTATGACTGTTGCTTAGAATAAGTCTCCTAGGAGAGTCAGGCTGTAGGAGAGGTTTCCACATATTTCACCTTTAGTCACATGAATTAGCTTTTTAAGAAAAATTCTGCCTATTATGAGAATGTAATCCTTTTTTTATAAGTGCCTAGTAGGCTGAAACCTCCCTGAGTAAGTGTCACAGGCCAACCTCTTCCAGAAGCACAACAGCATAACTCTGGATGCAGCACTACATTGCTCACATGCTCTGATCTCTCTTAACCCTCACCAAAAAAGAGCTACAGGGCCCCTATCCTGTCATTAAAAGGTCAGCTTCCATTTCTCCATCACTATTATCAAACAGTAACTACAGCAGAATATATTGTCACTAAAGACAAAGTAGGTTGCAGTCAGATTTTACAGCCAGACGAAACCTCAAAGGCACATAATGAGACCAAACACCACTAATGAAACCTTAGACCAGATTCTGTGATACAGCTCCCTTTCACACTAACGAGGTGATGCTTGCGTAATTAGTTACACAGTGCAGGATACCGCAGTACCAGTTCTACACACCTGATTCTGAAAAGATCCCTCACGCTGCTCTGTGGGGTTTGCTACAGCTTTATGTGTCCAACTTAGAGGCTGCACCACATCTGCCATGAATTATGGTAAATTTTGATGGCTATCTGTATGTTTAAATTACAATAATACTTTGATCCCTGTTCAAGACTAACTGATTAAAATTGATTTTTGTTTTCTTTAAGTGTGTTAACACACCAGTTCTGTGGACTACCGTTTAATCTGTATTTTCTCAGATCCATCTTGTTTACATTGTGGACCATCCATTCTCAGACAATCTGATCACCCTTGAAACAGACACATTTTTATATAACCTGGTAATCTGTGGACTATCCTACCAGTCATGTTTCATTTCAAACACAGACTAATATTATTCTAAGACACCGGACCTGAGTGGTGTTTTCTTCCAAGCAGGATTCAAGGGAGCCTTGACATATTAATGCAGGCTTATATTCTTACTTTAAAATTCCCAAGCTTCTTAGAGTTTTTAGAAATTTCTAGAATCTATAGGTGTGACTGTTTAGTAACTTTCTCACTTTTGCTACTAACATCTCAAAAATCTGATTATGGCAATGTTAATAGTAGTTATCAAAATTTGATTGATACTCTTTGATCTGCAAAGAAACCTTTTTCTAAAACATCTGTACCAGAGACTTCCCATATGCTTGGAAAATGCACTGATTTCCCATAGCAATGTTCCTGACTATAAAATTTCCTTTACAGCACCAACCATGTGGCAAAGGTGTAAACCTGAGTACCTTCATGTTAACCATGAGAGGAACTGTAATTATTTGATGCTTCTCAGTTCTATAGCAGAAACTGATTTGTATTCTGATACCATGAAGCGGGTTAAGCAATATTTTGCTAGCCAAGGTATTTAGATAGAATCTTCTTTCTTATATTTCATAGAATCATAGAATCTTTTAGGTTGGAAAAGATCCTTAAGATCAAGTCCAGCCATAAACCTGACACTGACAATGTCCCCACCAAAGCATGTCTCTAACACCATGTTCACAATTATGTGCCTGAGCAGTTTAAACAAAAAAAACCTCAACAACAAAAAAAATCCCTAACCCCCCCAAAAAGAAAAAACCCAGAAATCAGCATCATAATTATGTTACCAGTTTCATTTAATCATTGTTTCTGAAAATGTAAGATGTATTTGTTTGTTTTTTTTCACAAGTTTTCAATCAATCCTCTTATCCGAAGAAAAGATGTTTACTGTTCCTGAGCTACAGCAATACTTTCTGTATCCAGTTGTGATTTTATTGATTAGTAAATTAAGGTGATTTATATTGTTATCTGTCACAAGTGACTTACAGCTCCACTCCTTTATCACTTTTTCTCACCCTAAGCAAGACTAACTTTGTTTTGTTTTTTGTGGTTTTTTTTATTATTATTATTTAGGGAGAATTTGTCATCATTTAATGACATTGACTCTGCAAGGCAGGTCTGGAGTCATGGGGAGTAGGACTGGAGGGTACCTGAATTTATTAATAGGGCTATTTATAGTGTTTTTTTTATGATTTCCACAAGTTACTATAAGGTGTAAGTTCCATTTTGATGTCTGCTTTATATGTAAAGTTATGCAAATATTGTGTTTACAACATCCACCAGCTTTCATCTGCTTACATACTGAGACAGCTTCATGCAGGTAGATTAATCCATCTAAAACTGCAGTTATACCCAGTTATACCCAGTACATCAGTTTGCAATTCTTCTGTTTAGGATGGCATAATGACTTTAGAGTGTAGACTAAACTGAGATATTCTTTCAAACCTTGTACTGAGAAATATGAATGTGGAGATCTACACTTTTTCTGGCAAAGAAAGACAAAGGCAGAGGTCTCATCTGGAGATGAGTTGTATACTATAAAAGAACAATTTGCTTTAAATGTCTGTGAAACAATGTGCAGTCAAGGGCAAAGTTCTATCCACCCTGAGGATCAGTTTGTTTTTACACATCCATAATCATAATTAATAAAAATTGCGAGTAGAGTTGTGCTTGAGTATTCTTCTGTAGCAGAGATCTGTATTTGAAAATGTTAGTGTTCTGTGCCTAAATTATTCCTAGTATTATGTACCTGAAGTTTTTTGTGGGCTTTATTACTATTCCCATGAGTTCTGTGTGCAGATAAGAAACAGTAAACACCTTCGAGAAATTGCAATATTGCCTCTTTTGGTCTAAATGAAGGGCAGTGCAGTTTAGATCAACGAAGTTGTGACCATTTACTCTTTAGAGAGTTTATTTCTTAGCCTTCTTAGCTGGGATACAGCACAAAACATCTCCAGTTTTAAATGTGTTATCTCCCTTATGCTCTAACTCCAAGAAAAATCAACAACAATTTTGATATATTTTTGTGTCCTGACTTACTTCTGTGATCAATGTGGGGACCAGAATTTTAGGTGACAGAAACTGAAAAATCAAATCCATCGATTTCATTTGAATTCTGGTTCACATGACTTGTGTATTCCTGTCCCAAAACAAATAGACTAGAACAATTTTTCCTGTCTCTTGGCAGTAGCTTTATGACTGCGTGCCTCACTGTATTGATGTCATTCAGTTCCTATTCACCTAAAACATAGCGTGATACAAAACATTTATTTCTTATTCTCCAAAGGAATCAGCTCTTTTATTCATAGGTCTGACTGGTCTCCATGCTCACCAGGTCTCCAGTCTTGAAAGTACTTAAGCACTTGCTTATTTTTACTGGAGTGTCATTGAAGAAGTTTGCGTAATAGCACTGAAGTGTTTGCAAGGATGGATGTGAGATACAGTGTAAAAGACGGGAATTGGACTAGGAGAACACATGCAGCTCAAACAGCCAGACATTCCATAATAGTTTGCTAGACTTACTCCCTTTGAAGGAACTATTTAATACAACAGAATTATGTTGGAATAACAATGAAAGCCAGGTTCCACTGTTAGAGTGAGGCCTCAGAAAACTTACCTGGATGTGTAAACGTTAAAATATTCCACTAGGTGTAACTCCCCTCAGTACAGAGTGATCAAGATTGAAGCGCCATTGCTCTGGAGGCACACTGTGTCAGTTCATGAATGAAAAGGCCCCCAAAAGCTATTCTCATTATTTTTGGATCAGCCATTTAATGACTGAGTTAATTTTTGCTTAACTACTCTAATGACTAAATCTGACTAGTACTCTTAATCAGTCTTGCTTGAATTTCCTAAAACAACATCACAAACAAATCAAACTTTCAAAATTGACTAAATATTTGTCATTAAAATGTAGTCCAAGACAGTGCTTAAATTTCCATGTTAGTACAATTAACTTTTGTTGTCTCTTTTAGTAGCTGGGCCTTGCAGGGAGGCTTAGGATCTCTGAGCGTGTCTCTCACCGTGGTAGGTGGACACACACACACATGGCTGTACGTACAGCTGAAGATGTACCTCTTGAAAACTGTCACTGGTGGGACTAGGACACGATTTTATGAGAGAGACTGTCACCCCAGACAAAACCTGCTTGTGGTACACTTCTATGGCATGCATTACCTGAGCTGCTGCGTTAGTTACAGCAGGAGTTTCACTATAACTTGCTAGCATTGACCTCCATGGATTCATTCTGATGTACAGTGGTATAAATAAGACTTCGCTAAGACCCCAGAGTTTGCAATATACTGTCTACTAATATTTTATATTTTATTTTAATACTTGCAGATCTTTTCCCCCCGAGTTAATATTTTGGGGCTTCTCTGAACAGTGCAAAACCTCTTCTATCACTTTCCCAGAATTTTAATACATTCTTTCTGTTAGTTGCAATATGAATCTGAACCGTGTTATTTGGTCTTGTTTGATATAAAGTATGCATTGCTCTGAGTCACTATTATGGAGGAGTCACTAACAGGCATACCATTCTAATAATCTGTAATAAGTAACCTTTGCAAATTGTGTCTGATGCTTTCCATACAATTACAATGCTCAAATAATTTGCATCACAATTAGTTAGTTTTCCTAAAAAAAAAAAAAAAAAAAAAGGAAAAAAAGAAGGCTTTTGTTTGATCACTTAAGAAGTCTTTTGCCATTCTGCCTGTGAAATATCTGGGAGGTGATGAGTACAGAACTATTACAGTGTAATGTACACATTTCTCCTTTCTCATTTATATTCTTGGTCAAATTGCAGTTAAGGTTGCTATAGTGACTAATACCCTATACAAAACATATGACAAGAACAAAACATTGAAAATAGCCTGAGAAATAGAGAACATAAAAGGAGTCATTTAGGGTGTGGTAACCTTTGTATCACAGATTTAAGAGCTATGGAAGGGCTCCTGCCAGTGGAACTCGGAGGATGAAGGAACTGAGACTCCTCTGAGGAAGCACAGCTAAAGACACCTAGTCTGTCAACAGCCTCATTCCTTCCTTACAATACCTTCTGTTTTCTTTTTTGAGACTTAACACGTGATGACATTTCTCTTGTTTGTCTGTCGTTGCCTACAAATAGAATGAGTTGTAGGCACCCATAAACAGCCTCCAGCATGGCACAGCCTCCATTCGCATCTCTGTCATTATCTTAAATAAGCTTGGCACCATGAAAGATATATGCCCCAGAGAAAAGTAAAAGATAACAGTAAGGATGAGATGAGTGGAACAGCAGAACTAGCAGAAAGAAAGCTATATAAAACCTTGAGGAAGCGGAGAATGGGAGAGCTGGGGGCAGGTGAGAGGAAGAAATGGGAATTGGAGAGAAGTAAAAGGCACATAGCCTATAAAATTAGGGAAATGGGGAGAAGGCGAAAAAAAGGAGAAGTATACTGAGTGTATCACAGAGGAAGAAATGGGAAGACAGAAAGTCCTTGGCTTGAAATAGGCAGTGGATGTTTCTCTTACAGGGGAGGTGGCTTGAAGGACACTCGAAGCACCTGGTACAAGCATAAGTGTTCCCAAAATAGAAGGGAAAAATCACATGCATGAGAAAAATAGATATTTAGTGTTCTTAGTCTACAAGCAGCAAAGGGAGTGATGCTGAATTCTTAAAAAATGAATCACTGGTTTTCTGATACAAAAGCTGTTTTTCAGTTCTGGCCTTTGGGAAGGATTGACTTTCCCTGCTCATGGTCTGAGCGGAAGTTGTCTTCCTTATTTTCTCAAAGGCTGTAGATCTCAGCCAGGTGCATCCATGAGGATGGTTCCCACACTGACTGAGAGCTCACTGACTGTACCAGAACAGGAAAATTCATCTTCTTGCTCCTCATTCATCTCTCTTCTGCTGGCTGCCTTCTCATTCTTCCACACTTTTTTTTTTTTAAGGGATTCTTCTTTTAGCTGTCCTCCAGGTCAGTCATGATCCTTCCCCTCTTAGTTCCTTCTGCAGTCTGTGAAAGACAACATTAGCTTTCCTATACCATAAGGGATCTGTCAGCATGCAATTTTACAGCCGCAGAAGGTTTGGAAGTATGCCACTGGAGAAGAAGTCTGTCCCCAGGAGCTGCTAAGAACTGTCAAACTGCCTTTCTGCAGAACCTGGAGCTGCTTGGGGTAACAACCCCAAGTCTGAAAAGTAGAAGTCTTTCCTATTTTCTTTCTGCGAGATCACTGGCTTACCTCTCAGTGCTCTGCATTTGGAAAAAATAAAGCAGAAATTTTGACATCAAAACTGTTTATTTTACACTTCAAGAGAAAAATCTTTGGGAAAAAATAAGACTACAGACTACTATTTTTTATCTGTCCATTCTCATGGAATAAAGACAAAATAATTAGCGCATTTGCTTGTTTGATCCAGTTAAGATAAATTTAACTAAATTTTTGAGCATTAAAAAACCTTCTTGTTTGAGAGTTCAAAAATATGATTAGCACTTTTGAAACATTTTTGGAAATAAAACACTACAAGGAAAAAATTTTAAAAATAAACTGTATAATTTGAATTATGGTTCTCACTATCATGATCCAGTGTTCTTGATCCAAAAGCCCATTCAAGTAAGTGAGAGCCCTCTATTGACCTAAATTGGTTCTGGATCAGGCTCTGATGGTGAACTCATGGACTCATGGCACAGGTACATGGAAAATCTAGTGAACTGCAATCAAACAGGTAAAAAATTGTATTTGGTTGTTGGGGTAGTTTTTTATGTGATATATGAATACTCAGCTGTGGAATATGAAAACTCAAGGAGCCGCTATGGCTATTTAGAAACTTTAAGGACAGTACTTGATAGATTTTTTTAGTTCCTGTGTAGTGCCTTTAAACTACTAAACCTTTAATTTTTTAACTTTTTTTTTTTTTTGAGCTGTCAGTATACTCTAGATCTAAAATTCTTTCTCATGAAATTTTTTAGGCTTTTTTTATTTGCAAAAGAACAAGTATCTGTGGTTTTCCTTCTTTCCTCCTCCTCCCTCCAACCCCGCGGTTTGGCCACACATTACATAAATCAGTTGGGTTAAATTTGCTCTTTTCTAAAGCATCAACCACAATGGTGTTTTGTGCAAATAAAGTGAAAATGTCAGGCTATTCATGGTTTTAAGTATCACGAACATAAGATATGGGAACTTTGTGTGTGGCTACACAGAAGTGCCAGCACTGTTTGGTTACTTTGCATTTTCTTACTGCTTGTTTATAAAAAAAGATGTTTATTTTTTGACATACATATTGCATGAGCTCTGACAAGAGATGATCATGCCAACAATTTATCTTCCTCAGGATCATTTTGAAATGAAAGGAAATGTGAAGAACATTTTTGTACAACCTTTAGATGTGTAACCTTTACAGTCACACTTTGCAATGGTATCAGGATAGTAATTTAATTTCCCTAAAAAGCAGTTCCCTGATTCCCTCTTCTTCTATCTCTCTTTTTCCTTTAGGATTGTAACTGACAGAAAGCTGATGCCAGATTATAATGTCTCATTTTAGCTGCTTGTTCAGAATGTTTCCCTTCCAAAGCTCTCCTGTTACTCTGATAGAGCACTGCATGGTTGCTGTAATTGGCACCACAGAAGCATTGCAGTACAGAAAATGTACTTCCACAGAAAAATGAAAAAGTTCTCTGGGTTCAGAAGTGTAGAGGGGACATCTCTTCCTGAGAGGGACTAAGGCATGACTGGGAGGTCAGTAAAGCACCATGAGACTTTAGAAACCAATTTTAAATTTTATTTAGGCCCTAAGCATCATGTGAACATTTTTGTCTCTTACAGCCTCAGTTCTCCCAATGTAAACTGGAGGCAGTGCCCTTTACTTGGCACACAGGAAACCAGAATTAAAGGTAGTGTGTCTGTGTACACAGATGAGCATGGGTGGACATGAGCTCACTTGCTGAACACTGAGCTGGCCAGACAGAAACCAGCAGTTCTGCAGAAGCCATGTAGCTCCATCAATTGAGTGGTGTTCCAGGGCTAAAAAAACTCTGAAAAGAATCAAACAACTATACTAGAGCATGGCAGTAATCTCATATGACAACATTATTTATGGGATGGCACCCATCATCAGAAGCATAAGCAGAGGGAAGAATAAGCAGAGGGGACCTGTTGTCCCTCTGCTCCCATCCCCACCAGAATTAGTCCAGAGCAACTGGGAAGTACTGCTGCTGTGGGCAATCATAGAATCATAGAATTGTTAGGGTTGGAAAGGACCTTAAGATCATCTAGTTCCAACCCCCCTTGCAACACTCCCTTTAATGGAGCCACAGGGATTGGTATATCCCTTTGTACAGTTCTCCCTAAGTTATGCCTCTGATTCTGTGAGGCTTTGCAAGACATCAGAATTACTGGTTTGGCCTTTATATACCTGGCTCATATCTCTGCTTCATATCTCCCTTACAACCTCAGATTCCTGGGAAAATTTCTTGTTTTCTGTCATGCTGGATTTTAGTTTGCACATTTACAAGAAAACTGAAGGATGACTCTGGAAATTAATCTTACCCAAGTTCCTTTGGGTAGTTAATTCACATGGATATCAGTTTGGAATTGATCTTATCAACTGATGAAGCTCCATAGCAAAACTGGGGTTGGACTTCTATTGTCCCCACTCGTTTGCTTAAAATGATATCCCAGGATTCAATCTCTTGGTGGTTATGTATTGAATTTTGTAATCTAGATTTATCCCTGTTCTGTTTTTCCTCTTTTGAGAACCAGTTCATGACAGATTTTTGCTTTCAGTCATAAAGTCCTAATTGAATTACCTTAGTACTCAAGGTCACCAAACCTTCCTACATCATATTGCTGTTACCCTCTCTGTCACTGGTCTTTTGTGTAACGTCCACATTCACATTCTCCTATTTTTTGTACTAAGGTCATGGATGATGGTATTTAACAAAATTGTTTACAAGGCTGATCCTTAGGTCCCTGAGGTCTTACTCAGGAGTGGTGGTGACAGCTCAGATCCCAATATTGTACATGTGAAGTCATAGTGTGTCACATTGCATTTACCTATGTTTCAAATCTACTTAATTCCATCTGCCATTTTTTTGCCAGTCACTCACTTTCACAAGGTTCTTTGCCACTTCTTCACAGAATTCATACACCATCTTTATACTTATGATAAATTTTGCATCATTAGGAAATGTTGTCACCTTATTTTTCACCCTCTTTTCCAGGCTGAGTAGCCCAAAGATTGTTGCATAGATATCTCTAGGTATCCAGTGAGTCCTGCTTCTGCAATGAGGACACGGTGTTCTCGTTTCCTATCTTTTAATCAATTATTTACCTCTTTAAAGACCTATGCTTTCTTCCCATGGTTGCTTGGATTATTTAAAAGCATTTGAAACAGACTTTTGCTAATGCTTTCTTGAAATCCAAGTACACTATGTCAACCAAATCTCCCTCATCAGCCTCACTATTAACCCATCCAAAGAGCACTGACTGTGAGGCAAGAACTAATTCTTGCCCTTCAGTCTAATACTTCTCCTTTCATCCAAAATATATGTTATCTTTCCTTTACATTGTTCCTTAGGAACTTTTACAGGGAAGGTTTTTTGGGTTTTTTTGCTTGTTTTCAAAAGTTGTTGTTATCTGAAAGTTGACCTAAATTTAAAAAAGGAAATATTAAATAGGAGTTTAGGGAATGCCAAACGTAAACCAAAAATTTTATTTGAGGTTTTATATAACATATTTTTATTTTTAAAGTAACCTTTTTGATGTAAAAATATCAATATCACTTTACTGGTTCAGCAAAAACCGCCTTTGATTTGGCAATGTAAACAAAGTAACTTTAATGATGTATCCAATATTTCAAGAAGAACAAATATAGAAGAGAAAGAGACATTCTTGTTTTTAGGAAAAGAAATATTCGAATGTGTATACTTTCAAATTAATAAAATAAATTCCTTCATCAAATAATGTTCTTTCTTCATCTTACATATTCACCATCACTGTGCTGACAGCAATTGTATCCTTTCCTTCTATATTTATATTCTTGTGCCTTGGGACTTACGTACAAAGTCTGACTGCCCTCTCTGTACCTAAGTTTTCTTTCAGTGGAAATTATTAACTCTTAAATGCACTACACCCTTAAGTCGGTAATAAAATCTGCAGCTCAGTGTGTAATTGAGTGTTTCAGCATTCTGTTTGTGTCTCATTCTCTCATTTTTTTTCAGAGATATTTAATATGCCTTGATACTTTTTAGCTGCTGTATATTTTAATTTTCCCAGGTTATTTTCTAATTTCTTGATCTAACATATTGACATTTATAGCTTTTACTCTTTGCAATAACAGCTCCAGCAACAGCAAGCAGAACCTGGCATACTGCAAGGGATGCATTAACAAAAGCAAGGCAGAATGGTTCACTGTATTTATTAAGAGACTTGCATGATGATGTCCTTTGCACATTTACAAAGGTGCAAAATAAGGAGAGAAGTGGGTAAGCTCAGTGCTGTTTAACTGTTTCACTCTCTGTTTAGCTCCAGGGATAAATCACATCCGTATCACACATGAGTTGATTTGTTCCTGGGCCCTAATCTGGAGCCAGGTTTCCTTGATAAGGAAAATTATTTATGGGAGAGAAAATAGTTTGCTTCAGGCTTTGAATTTTAGGGTCAGGATACACAGTTAGCTGGTCTGAACTACTTGACCAGGAGAGATCCCTTGACGAAGGTCACATAGGTTATGCAGAAGTGCCTATTACACTACCAGAAAAAGGGAAATAAAGCTTTTTATGCTTGTCTTATTATGGTGTAAAAAAAAAATCTGGAATCATGTAAGGAAGTGGGAAATATAAAGTTCAATGTTTAATTAATTCTTCCTGTTTACTACCATCTGTAGTCTACGTTTCAGTGGAAGAACAAATAACAATTTACATAGAGGGTGTTGTGATTTAACCCCAGCCATCAACTAAGAACCATGCAGACACTCACTCACCACCCACCCCACACTACTGTCCAAGTGGAATGAGGAAGAGAATTGAAAAAAGAAAAACTCATTGGTTGAGATAAAAACAGTTTAATAATTTAAAGGAAGTAATGTAGAATAATAATAGTGAAAAAAAGAGGAAAGAGAGAGGAATAAAACAAGAAAAAACAAGTGATGCACGATAAAATTGCTCACCACCTGCTGACCGGTGCCCAACCCATCCCCAAGCAGTGATCAAGGGCTCCCAGCCAACTCCCCCCCAGTTTATATACTGGGCATGATGTGCTGTGGTATGGAATACCCCTCTGGCTAGTTCTGGTCAGGTGTCCTGTCTCTGCTTCCTCCCTGCTTTTTGTGTCCCTCCTCACTGACAGAGGATGGGAAACTGAAAAGTCCTTGACTTACGATAAGCACTACTTAGCAACAACTAAAATGGTTGTTATCAACATTATTCTCAGACTTAAGCCAAAACATAACACTGTACCAGATACTGAGAAGAAAATTAACATTATCTCAGCTGAAAACAGGACAGAGGAGTTACAACCCCTCCTCATCTCCCCTGCCTGTCTTTCCTAAAGAATCTGTATTCCTCCATTCAGCACTTGAGTCTTAGGAGTCATCCTGTCAAATCTTGTGATGCCAATAAGACCATAGCCCTGCAGGCATGCACACATCTCTAACTCCTCTTGTTTATTCTCCATGCTACCTGAGTTTGCATGAAGGCATTTAAGTTGGGTCCCAATGAAGCTGAAGCTGGTTTACTGGCTGGAGTGCCTGGAATTACTTTGCGCTGCTCTTCAGGTGCTCTCCTAACGACCTTCATTCCCTCTCCAGCCTCTGGCCATCCGTTGCTAACACTGATATCGAACTGGTAGTAGTTTAAAGACCTCTTATATCAACTTGAAATTAATTTCAACTGCAGACACTTAATAAAAACACAGAGACTTAATAACTGCAGACCCTTTAGAGTACAAAGCATGGATAAAGGAGGAAAAGGAATCAAATTCTTTTGCTTACTTAAGACATGGTTATTTCATGAGTTTATGTCTCATAAAAAGTACGACATTTACTAACTTGAGTACTTTTTTAACTCAGTGACCAAAAAACTTGCAAGAACTTTCTCTATAATCCTAGAGAGAAAACAAAGCAAAACAAAAACAAAACAAAAACCAAACCCAAACCCCAACCCCATTACCTTTGTATTTAGGATATTTTATATATAGAAAGTAAAGGATTATTGCAAAATCTTTCAACACACAGACATGGTGTTTGAGGCTTATCAGCTTTACTATGGCAGATAGGTTTGCTTCTTCATATACAATTTGTAAAGATTTTGCAACACTCTGTATACGGCAAAAGAAAGTAAATTATATCATCTGCAGATATAAGTAAAATATATAGAACCATATTTTTTATTTTATTTACCCTTTGAGGGTTTAAATGAAAATGAATGTTGGTTTTGCTATAGTCAGCAGACAAAAGATATTTGGCTAAAAATCTTAGAGCTCTATTTGCCTCTAGTTGGTTTTATGACTTGGCTCTCAGAGTGCAAATACCATTTTAATAAAACATTTTGTCATTTTAATAACTGTAGAAAAAACAGACAACACTGGAACTCTGTCTAATGATCACACTGTCCACAAGGTAAGTATGGGTATTAGGGGTATTATTAAAGGGAGTCTACTGAAATTTTGTTTCCAGAATGTGAAGGGCATGCAGTACTTTTAACCCACACAGACCCCCAGTGGCTTCAGTTGAAGTTTGATATAGGTACAAGCTTTGATTCATCTATCTTTTTTTTTTACATTTGGGGTAATTTACTCTCTGATGCTGAGCATTAGCTACATATAATGTAGTGGGGATCTTTGAATCCTTTTAAAAATAAGGAAAATATGAGTGGCATTTTCAGATGAGTGGTTATGAAGATCTTTTGCAACTAAATTGTATGGAAGCCACTATCCGCTATATTACAGAATATCATTACTCTGTGGAATACCATTATTGATATGGAATGTAGCCTAAAGAAATAGCCTAATATTTTATTTTTTTCTTCTTCTTCCCAGTCCTATTTTGCCATATTCTTTATATTGTCAAAAGTCCTATCTGTAGTCCTTTATCTATCCACAGTTGGGGAAATTAATCTCTCCCAACTTGGGCATTTAAAAAATTAGCTGTCAGGGTTCAACCAGCCACCCTAGATCTGCCTTGTAGACAGTGGAAAGAATGATCACACATTCAAGTTAAGTGTCTAAGTTAAGTGAGACAAATTTCTCCTGGCAGTGCATACTCCTCTTAGATGCCTAACCTGGAATTTGATTAATAATTTTCTGGTCAGGTAAAAAGACTGGCTTCCATAGATAAGGTTCCTAGATATAAGCTATGTATTTAAAAAGTATGCATGTCATTCTTTTTTTCTAAAATCAGACCATGTTTAATATTGAGCTGAGCTTCTTTATGCTTACTATTACATGTGAATATAGATAATTTCTATATGAAAAGATTGCTTTTTGATTGATTCGGAATAAGATGTTTTCTGTTATCCTTGTTAACTTTTTTGAGTTGACATTGATGGATCTTTTGATGACTCCCTAAACAAATAAGAAACAGTTACAAGGCTGGCTGCAAAGTTCACTGTAAGGAAGAACATAAACATGCACAAAGTCTCACGCTTCACAGACTTCAGAAAGTGCCATTTTCTTGTTCTTTTAACATAGCAGATTTTCATTAATAGCCCTGCAAGTTAGCTACTATGTAGTTCTTTATTTAGTTGCTAAGTTCTATGATCTTCAGTTAACATTGAATTTTCATCTAAAACACCACGATGTTTTATAAGCAAATAGTATTAATATATGTGTCTTTGGGTCAGGGACTAAATTAGAAAAAATGCCAAAGAGTACAATAATAAATACAGAGAAGAAGATTAGATTTGTGGAATTGATAGGGATGAGCACGTTTTTGTAAGTTTATCCAGATCCTGTGGCCAAAATAACTGAAGCATAGGCTTAATTCCTACTAAATTAAATGATACTTCTTACATGCTAAAGGACTACGCATTCTGAGGGACTTTGCTCTTTATAGGCATTGCTCTCCTTGCCTCTCCTACAAGCACATGCATCTTGACACTCTCTACTGAGAGCAAAACTTAACCTGACTTGTTTACTGTAATCCCACAGACAGTATGCTAATATGAGTACACAGTGCAACCTGAGTTGATGGAGACATATCTTTCCTTATTACCAAACACCGGGCTAGTGCAAATGCATATACTACATATCAACATTACAGAGGCATCTTGTAATTTATTTTGCACGCAGACTTTCTTATGAGCTCAATCTTACCTACAGCATTCTGACACTCAGTAATCTAGAGGTACCATTGCAATCAGTATAGATCATTGAAAACCTCATTTTGAGCTATAACAAGATTGTTTTCTAGAGGCCTTGGAGAAACAAAAGTAATGATATTTTTAAAGAAAACAATACAGAGAACACAGGTCAGAAGAGGTATCTTTTTTTCTAAATTTGCAGTAATATTTTTAATTTACGCTGAAAATCTCCCTGCTGATAGAAATATCTTTCAAACCACTGCAGAGTTGGAAGGTGCCTATTGTTCCTGCCTCTAGGACAACTGATGATTCCTTCTGTTGTCCTCAGACAAATCTGTCAGCATTGGAGCTCTTCTTTATTGCTAGAGTGAGGAGAAGAAACCAGGTAATACTTGCTTTCTATAAAAGGTGACTTGATTGCACTGGATGTAGAACAGGAAGAAATCTTGTAATTTTAGGAGAAATGGGACTGCTAAATAACACCTCAAAGAAGGGTTCTGTAACTGAAAAAGAAGGTATTTTTTTAGCCTGGGGAAATGTTTGGTTTGCGTTTGGTATCACACTTCCTTGCTTGCTTGTTTTCTTCCTTTCATGCTTTGTCTTCCTATTAGCTATTTGTTGCATGGTTTGATACAGCACCTTAGCACAGGATATGTGCAGTACATCTACCTGTGATACTTCACCTGTGCACCTGAGCCTAATTTGCTATATAGCTGTAGTGAAGTCAGTGAGAAAGTGATGATACTGAGCTTAGATCAAGTCTACTCAACTCAGCTCTGCAGTGGTGCACAAGTGAAGGTTCATTTTATCTAATTTTAGATGTCTGAAATCTTGTTCTGCAGAGAATGGAGAGAAAGGTATATATACAGGGAATGGTTCACATCATCCTGAGCAGCAAAATATGAATCATCATCTGAAGCTTCCTCTTTCTAACCTCTGACTTTAAAGTGAGATGAGGATGATTAGCTTTTACTTAAATAGAGTCACATGATGTCTATAAATTGCTGTAAAGCTAAGAGTGTGTAGGAACATTGAGGTAATGCTGTCATGTTGAAAACACTTAAAATTACCAATTGGCATAGACTGTTATTAAACTTATCTAGGTTCACTAAACTTCCATTTGAATTTGGCCATAAGTCAGCTACAACGAGTATATTGTGAATGAAATGAAGTGTGCCTTCATAACATAAATCTCTTTGACAGGGGAAACTGTTCAATCAAGTTAGAGAGAAAATTAGCACCTTTAAGTTTCATTTTCTCTCGTCTCTCAAAGAAGTTTCATTAGGACTGACAGAACTGGTGCTACTGGATTTTTAGACTGGGGACTTGCCATAGTTGATCTGTGAAATTATGGTTGTGCTTCAGTCTTCTTTTCTGTTGATAATTAAATCTGGTTACCATTAAATTAACTATTTCAGATTTTCTTTAAATTGTGTAGCGATGATTAACATAGACAGTATGTTGCTGCCTACCTTACCTATCTGATTGATTAGAAAAAGAATGGAGAAATCATGATCCCTTCTTACCTCAAGCAATTTATCAACAAAATTCCAATTTACTGTCTTGATATCTGTCTCAGAGGCTGGAAAAGCCAAGGCATGGTTTCCTTCTTCTTATACACTGTGCCATGAGATTTCAGCCAGAAGCTGAAGCAGGTGCTTTCCTGTGAGGCAGATCATCCTTTGCAAAGACATGCTTTACTTTCTCTGTGATCTGATGTAAATAGGCTGTGGTTTTATTAGTAGTAGTGTCATTGCAAATATTATTCCAACTGGTGCTTATAGAGTAGGTTACTCTGTGACTCTTATGTGTTTCAATTATCTGGAAAGGGAACATTCCACTTGAAAATCAGTTATTTATAGACTATAAAGCACACATGCACATATTGTGGGATGACTTTACAATAGAAAATGTTAAATTGAATTTTTCCCACGTCCTTTCAAAGTGTAAAATGAAATTAGTTTAACATGCATACTAATAAGATTCTGCTTACTTTCTTTAGAGAAAGTATGTACTTTGAAAATGCTTCTTCTAATACCAGTTTTTCTACCAATTAGATCATTTCTTCCATCAACAATTAAAACTCAGTCTCTATGCTTGTAAGCTTGCCTTGTGTGGATGAACACTCATGTCTTAATAATGATACTATTCTGAAATATCTTCCTGGGAAAACATAGCTATCTAAGAAATGTGTTCATAGATGGACAGATAGAAAAACTGATGAAAAATATTATTCATCTTCATCTCTAAACCCAGGAACATTCACAACTGCTCTACAGTTCAGTATTGAGTGCCCTAAAGCAAAAAAATGTTTTTGGAATTTAATATTTTTCCTTACTAGTAAAGACATTTTGATGCATCAGAAAAATATAGCATATTATGTGATATTTCTAGCAAGCTGCTCGTATCTTTTGGCTGCAGCAATGGTCCATATGTTTGACATTCTTTATGTAAACCAGTGATACATCATTAATTGTAATTTCATGCCAGGGCGATTGGCAGCCTCTGTGGACAATGACAACAACTACTGCCTCCTAAAATTCTTTGATATACTCTGGGGAAATTTTCATCTGTGTCTTTAATGTAAAAAAATGTATAGTGTTCACAGAGTATCACATTCTTGTACTTTAAAATGAAAGCAGCCTGGCGATGGGTGAAAAAAAAAAAAGATTCATATGAGCCACAGAAAGAATAGAGAAAAGCATCTCTTTAGAATCTGCAAATTATTTCCTGTAGTAACTGGAACTGCTATTAATTTAAAATTCAATCCTCATTTATTAGTCTGCAATATCCTCTAGGGGATTTTTTGTTAATAGTCACTAGCATCCTCAAAAAACAAAGCATAATCCTTTCTTTTCCTTGGTCCTTAGTTTTCTCATGCACTTTAAAAATCTCAACCTTGACAAGGACTTAATATTTTTACTTGTGTAAGAAAGCAGTCAAATCTCTCACGTTTCTGGCATCCACCGAGTTGTTGATACATACGATGTCCACAGCACAGAAGATTTTCTGAAGCCTGTGAAAAACTGTTTCTTTTTCCTTTATTCTTTCTGTCTTGTACATCTGAAACCTTTCAAAACTTTGAATGTAACTGTAAGTCTGTGAGAAGTCAGCAGGCTAGATGGCAAATTGAACTTCAGACAGAAAGAGGGGGTTTGGTAGGTAAAGGGCAGCCAGATTCAGGCTTATGTGTGTTTCTCTTTGCCCCAAATTATTTCCTTTCTGTTAAAGCTTAAAGCATTCATATTTGCTTGATAGTTACAGCTGAGGTAATGACTTTAAGTATGCCAATTTGCACCAACTGAAGATCTGTCTATTTTCAAACTTGTTTTCCAGCTCTCGTATTGGTCTGCACCACACAATTTGCTGACTGTGTTCTCACTACTTCTCTGGTTTAAAACGCAAAGATTTGCTTCACTTCATGAACAGAGGTTGCCACTGAAAGAGAAAAATAATGCTAGGCATGCAGTCTTAGCATGACTGTAAGGATGTACCAGTTCAATGCTAATTATTGTAATACAGATGCTTGCCCTGCCTAGATCTGTAATTGTATGCCTGAAAGTGCCATATGATGTCTAAATGGGTTCAGTAATTTACTAGCCTCTTAAGTGAACATGAAAAGCAAAGAAAACAAACTGATTTAGGTTTATTTATTGAATTAAATACAGAAAATACATCTATGTTCTTTTATTGAGTGGCTGTGGGATGAAATGCAACATACCTTTGGGAAAAACAAATCAAGGATTATTTAAGTGGCTGTTTACTTCAAGAAATGCAAAACATGCTGTTTGAGAAGCTGAATCATTAAAACAATTGCAGTGGGACACAATGCTTTTTGCACTGAGATGAAAATCTTTATGCAGATCATCTAATCTGTTTATACCATGTTTTCCACCAAGGTATCAGATCATCATGGTACTGAACTTGAATTCCATATAAAGTGCTGGTCAGATTGACCTAAAGCTAATTACTTCATAATATTTTACAAAAAGATACTACCTTAAATTAATTTTGATATTATACACTTGTAGCTACACTCCAGTCTTTCCTGAAACTGGGTGTATATACGAGGTGGTGGCAGGGGTGGTGATTTTTGCTCACAGTATTTGATTTTATTCTGAAGGTATGAATTTTATAGTTTGCCTTGAAGATGGGTAAGCTTCATGGCTTTCTCCATCCTTGTGTGGAGGTGTGCTCCAATACTCCTTCTGTCAGCATAATTGCCTGCCTCGCTGATAGCTTCATCACCCCTGAGGTGTGGGTCTTTTCACACAGTGAGAAATGATTATCCCTGAAGTAACCTAATCTAGGTCTTTGAAGATCAGGATTAGAGCAAGAATTATGATTTAGCATTCACTCAAGAACCAGCATAGTGTTCGCAGCCCTGGGATGATGTACCAAAATTGACTTATTTTGCTTAGCAAGCAGAGTGATGAGTTTTGATCAGCTGCCCATTGAAGGCTATTTTTGGCATGGCCAGCACAGAATACTGTAACTGTGGAGCCTGGAAGCCATGAATATGTACAATGCTATTGCCAAGTCAGCATCTGAGAGGATGTACATAGGAACAGCCTGCTGGCTCATTGTGGATGGGAGAATTTATTTCTGACAGATTTCATAACTGGGAGGATGTCAGCTAACCCTGAGGCTGTGAAGTCTCTTGACAATCAGAAACCAGACCCCTCATTTGAGGATGTTGTCATGGCTTTGGCTAGTTCTTCAGAATGTTACCCTTTTCCTTCTAACCTCATTTCTGTCTTGTTCAGATTTAGTTTCAGCCAACTGAATTTCAATTCGGAAGCTGATCTCCTGTAGGCAGTGAGGCAGATGGGAAACAGTGCTTTTAGGGTATGATGTGAAAGATGGTTTGAACTGCTAGTCAGTAACACACTGTTCACTGCAGTGTTTCAAAAATATCTCCCGGTAGTTTTACATGTATGGTTACCAGAACAAAGCAGAAGACTGGAGAAGCTCACCAGCAAGGGGCCGAGATAAGAGGTACTGTTACCAGTCACAAATGTTTTGGATCATTCACAGTGGAATGATTTGATTTGGCTGTATGCAGTTCACTCGTTGCTGTGTGACGCTGCATGTGATGGCTAGTACAGCAAATGTAGCTTCAAGATCCAGCAGCAGAAGTATTGGAATGTTATCACAGCCTGGGAATAACGTGTTGTAAATGTAAAAAAAAAGCCAAGTCATTCCCTAATGATCCCTCTTTCTTAAATACTGCTTGAACCGCATTCAAAATAATATGATGGTGGTTTTATGTGAAATTAGTTAATTGCCTTTTGTCACAGTTTCCTCTGGGAGGTGGATTGCAGCAAAGGGAAGGTATAACAATCACATCCAAAAAGCTGTTCTGCCATCTGTTTGTTTATTTTTGTAATTCTGTGTATTACAGATTTCTGTCTGAGAAGAAGAAACACTATTAAAACCTGTTAAAGTTTTCATTTCTTCATCTATTTGCATTTCAGATTAATATGGAATGTAACATTGACAATAATATAATAAACTGATCAAAATTGACAGGAAAGAATGTCTTAAAATGTCAGATTTTTTTATAGATAACCAATTTTCAGTCCTGTAGACCTACAAATCAAGAATAGATTGGATGGGATAGAATTTTGTAAATACGTGAAGTAAAAAAATTGCTTCCTCTGAGTACTAGCCTCTTCATTTCTGAATCTAGAACAATTGTTGAGGAACTGTTGATTTGAAAACACAAAGAACAAGTAATGTTACACTTGTTTAGTTAATCCTTTTCCACACGGAAAAAAAAAGGGAATTTTAGAGGTATACATGCAGAAAAAGTTTAGATCTTTTCTCAGAAAAATAAATTTACATCTCTCTGTGAGGGAAGTGACAAAGATAAATAGATCTAGAGACTATGTTACAGACCTAGTGTAGTCTCACCTAGATGACTGTATGTTGTTCTTGTCCCCTGATGATGAAAGTTAGTTTTACTAGTTGGCAGAGCTGCATATGAAATCCTGCAGTGGAAAAGAAAATACGATATGAGCTCAGAAAACGCCTCTGAATTGTTTCTCAGTCCCAAAGTCCTAAGAAAAGACCTGCAGAAAAAGAAATGAACCTGCTAATCTGTAAAGCAGAGATGGCCCAGAATTTTCTTAATCATCCCTGAAAGCAGAGATGCCAATAAGGTCTTCCCAGCCTTGTATTCCCCTGCTAACCACTGCCACTAAAAAAGCTTATGTCAGCTATAGTACATGTCTGTGAGCTATGCTTTCCACTGATTTTACCTATTGAGTCCAAATAATTGCGGGCTTCTTGTTTGTGCTTCTGTTTTGTGTCCAGTGGGGCTAGATGAAGGGACTGTTAGCCCTGTGAAAAATCAAGGATCTGCTGACTGTTTCTACCTGAATGACATTCTTCAAAGACTAGACATGTATCTACCTGAAAAGCTGTATAATTTGAAAAAAAAAAGAAAAAAGGGGATATAAAAAAGGTGTCCCATACAACAGATCATTGCTGGTCTGTGCACTGAACAGACACATATCACACAAATCACAGTAGGACTTCATACTGTTAGCAAGAAAAGTATTTCTTAGATTAATAATTGAGAGCAAAAGTTACCTTGCTAAAGCATTGGAAGGGCAAGACAAGGCTAACCTGCTAAGATCGCAGGGTTAACAGAGGCACCCTCACATGATGGAATAACTTGTAGATTACAAAACAATGACAATAAATTTGAAGAGATTTGAGGACAATTCTGGGAATTTATCAAAACTTGAAAATAGACCATGTATGTAAATACAAAAGATTAAGACACTCTGACCCTTGCATTTGCCTCTCCTTTTTTCTCTCAGACATCATGCTTTGGCACACAAGCAGGTAAAAAAAGAAGGTACAGTTTCAGTGGTTCATTTCCAGTGCAAACAGGAAGAAAACAGCAATTTGAATAGTGCTTCTGCATAGAGATGATACTTCTCATTCTGCTATTAAAAAATACCCTGTATTTATTCCTGTTTAATATTTATTATCAGTCTGGTTTACTTGTTCTTTCTGCATTTAGTGGAATCAAATTAATTAGCCATGTGTGGGGAAGACTACATTGCAGAGTATTTGCAAAAGCCATTTGGGATCAGTCTTTGCTTTTGAAGGATACATGCGTCACATAATGATGGTCACTCTAGTGCCACATGAAGCAAAATTTCCTTCTGACTATTTGTATCTGATTACTGAACAGAACAGAATGCAGGTGGCACTGTAAAGATGTACAACGCATTGGATGATATAAATTTGATCCTGACATAATTTCAAAAGATTTGGCCAAGATTCCATTCACCTGATTTTAGTGTTGAGTAGTTCAACAGCCTTTCCATCAGCTACTGAGGAAGCCCAGAACAATAAAAATCCCAACTCAGTTATGTCCCTGATATTAGTTTAGGTGAATTCTATCTTTATAGCTTAAGTCAGCACTGCAAAACAAGAGGGCTGTGTGGCAAATAAAATACAAGATTTATGCAAGACAAGTGGTGTACCAAGAGGAAAAGTGAGCTCAGCAAATGGTTCAAGAAACAGTGGACACAAACAGCAGTGATGTCACATTAGCAGTGACTCCAACTGGAAACATGCAGAGAAGAATAATCAAAAGTCTCTGTTCACATAGATCGCCTGTAACTAGTTCAGAGCACACGGTAGACAGACAAGTTATTCTTTTCATAGTCCACTAAAAGCAGGGATAGGCATGTTATTATAAAGCACATTACAGTTTCTTAGGAGTCACTATATATTTCTGGCAAAAAAAAAAGATGTGCTTTTTATACATCACTTCTGGTGTGGAAGATGTCACTTTTTAACTAGATACTTTTAAAAGTACAGGACTGAAATGGAACCGAGGTGCTTATATCCAAAAATAACAGCCAGCTGCTGCCTGATTCTAGTTTAACCCTAAATTCCATGTCTCTGCTTGGCTTCCTAGACTCCCCTTGCCTGTAGTAGTACCTCTCTGTGAGGCTAAACATCTTGAATGCTTAAGTTTAACTGCAGTCAAAAACTACATATTTTTGTAGGATCTGAGCTCTGCATTTTCTTAACATGCTAAGCTCCTTTAGCAAGCAGTCTTTAAAAAGATCAGCTATTCCGCTTCCTATCTTAGTCAACTGTTGTATTACTCACACAGAAGTGGAAGAACCTGTGTTTAATTGATTCTTCAACCTGGAGAAATTCAAACCACTTGTTCCAAAAGGCTGCCCTAAGCACTAAGAATTTATCTGTGACAGATGTGGGAAAGTGCAGGTGGAATTAAAGGTGAAGGGAGGCTTTTCCTGTTGGAGCAGAGGTATTATGCAGCAATGAATTTATGATTCATTTGTCAGAGTACAGAAAGGAGGATATGACTACCCAAGAGCTACATTCCCTTTTCTCATGAGTCTTTAAAATTTTGGATAAATATTTCTAACACCCAGATGAGTACCTTAGCCTCCATGCCACGGATTCAAGTAATCGTTTTTCCCTGTTTTTCCCCTCTGCCCCCCACACCCCTCATTTAATTTCATTAACCTCAATATATTATGTAAATGAAATTGAAGGGTTGCTCTGAGTTTTCTTGCCTTACATTGGCATTCAACTACATGCTACAAGATAATTCCAAAGAGGATAATAAAACTGGTAGCAAGGAGAAGTAAACAAATATAGAGCATGGAAAAATCCAATATTGCTTTAGGACAGAGTGACATCTAAGATGTCAGTGGAAGTTGGACTATTAAGATCTGTTAGCTAGGAACTCACCATAGGAAAAAAGATGACAATAAATAATCACAGACATATAATAATTTAGGCTGAAAGTGACCTCTGGAGGACATCTGGCTCAATCTCCTACAGCTCAAAGCAAGGGTAACTTCAAAATTAAACCAGGTTGTCCAGTTGAGTTCTGAATATTTCCAAGCACAAAGACTACATAGCCTTTCTAGACAGCCCCATCCAGGGCTTACACACTATCAGGATAAAGAGTCCTTTCCATGTATTTTCTTTCCTGTAACTTGCAATCATTGTTTCTTGTCCTGTCACTGCACATTTGGCTTCTTCTCTATAATGGAGTCTGGCTACCTCTTCTTTATTACCTTTTCCAGGCAGTGAAAGGTTGCAGTTAGATACCTTCATCTCCCTTTTCTCTCCAGGCTGAACAAATCCTGTTCCTTCAGGATCTCGTCATATATGTCCTATGTCCAACCTCCTAAATATTTTAGCATTTTTCCTATAGACTCTCTCTAGCTTGTGGATAGCTATCATTCCCAGTAGTGCCTCAAACCAGACATGATATTCTAGAAGCAAGTACACAGGTTCTGGGAAGATGGAATAAACACTTTCTTTGATTTGCTGACCATATCCTTAATAATGCAGCAATCCAGTATAGAATTAACCTTCTTCACCACAGGGGTGCCTGCTGACTCAAGTTCCACCTGCCCCTCAGGTTCTTTTCTGCAGTTATCCTTCCAGCCATTCAGTCCATACACAGTACTGTTGCATGCTTTATTCAATTCCAAGAGGAGGACTTCATTGCCTTTGTTGAATTTCATAAGACTTTTGTCAAGCTGTTCCTCCAGCTTGCTGAGGTCCCTCTGCACCCCAGCATATCAACTGCTGCTTCCAGATCTTAAAGATATATACATAATTTAATACTTGAATTCAAGAGCCTCTTCAAATGAAAATGTCACAATAAAATATAGCAATAACAATTAACAATAAAAGATTTTGACTGAATGCTAAAGTCAAGTGAAAGGCCATTTTGGTATGGTAGAAAAATATGTGTCTCTTAGACAGTGGTATGTTTAACTTTGATTTTTGGGGAATGAAGGATCTTATTTTACTTTTGTGTTTGTGTGTGTGTGTGTGTGTGTATGTGTGAGCAATATTGATGTGCTTCTTTGATTTGGCTTTAGTTTAGAATTACATTTTGTTTATGTCTCTGCTCATGTTATTTTAGTTCAGAATGTTTCTGACCTTTCCTTAGATTTCTCAGTTTCCAACTAATCACACACATCCCTTGTAACAGCTTTTCCGTAGTGCCTTCAAATTACAATCTCATCTACCACTGAGTAGTTTCAAATAAGATAAACCTCTGTGAAGCCTAAGTCTGAATTTTAGTACCCTTCTCTTGAGAAATCTGAAAGGCCAATTTCTATTAAATTTATAAATGTCAATTTTCAGCTGCCTGAGGACAGCCACCTTGTGCTGTTTTTGGCACTGTGGGATATCATATCCAGCTTTCCGCTGATGTTCTACAAAGATGTGGGTCTCATGTTTATTCTATGGCACATTTTTCAGGTCTTTGTAATCATCTTAGATACAGTGGGACAGCTGAAAGGGTACCAGATATTTGCTCAGCCAAATGAATTCAACTCTGTGTGTTGGCTATGTTTCCACTAGTTACAATGGAAGCCTACATATCTAGCAGATATCTAGACAACTGCGTTGCAGACAACTCAAGTGGAATTCACCATCAGATTAAAACATGTTAATGTAGACACCTACAAGTAGAAGCATAAATATGAGCCAAGTTCACAAGTCCTTTTACAGATAATGGAGATTCAGGCCTTGCTTCAGTTGCCTACACACTAGATGACTATCTAGTAATATTTAAGAGTCTTTGGGTGCTGCCTTACCTCCAGCTGCCTCTCTAGAAGGCATAACTGTTTAGTAGGTCCTATAATATTGCCCTGTAAAACTTTACTCAATGTCCTACTATATGTCAAACGGTACCAGATGCCCATGCTAAGGCAGCTGAATCAAGCCTGTAGACATTTCAATAAATGAAGATGAAAGAACTATTCAAGAGATCATAAAGCACATACTGAAGGCTTTCTGGACCAAATCTGACTGCAAAAATTAGCTGCACTGAATAGTAACAATTATGTCAGAAATACGACCAAATGACCATTGTTGGTGTCTACCACAACAGACATTTCAGATGCACAAATGCTTGTCATGTATTTTTAAAGGTAACCTCTTGATTCCTCAGTCATAGAATAATTCTTTACCCTGTAGAATTTTCACCCTTACAGATGTAATTATACAGTTTTCTTTTACACAGTTGTCCTGTTTTGGTTTTTGTTGGTTTGTTTTTCTTTATCTGTGTAGGAATATTATTTTATTTTGCTATACTGACCTGTGTACTGACCAACAGTATACAGGTTATCACAGTTTTAGGCATTTGTCCTCTGTACACTACAGTAATGTATTTACTAAGATCTTACAGCCTTTAAATTAAGGGTCATGGAATGAGACAATCTTGGTATAACTACTCTTTGGCATAATCTGTGCAGTACCCTGTTGCTAGGGTGATTATCATAGCCCTGTTTTCTTTCGCATGCAGCTTCTTTTCAAGATCATTTTAAACCCAAGAAGGGTATACTTACTTGTAGCTCCAGTGCAAATTCCATACACAGGCACAACCTTTTTTACGCCTATGATGTAAAAGCTACAGCCTTCTTCCCTGTATCAGAATATTAACTCAGAATTTTTAGGTGCAATGAGGTGAAATATGTAATATCCAATTCAGATCATATTCTGTTTTAGTGGGGATAAATTTTTTTCTGACCACAGTAAATCTAGAGCTTCAATGATTTATTTTGTGCCAAATATGTTTTTCTTAAAGCAATGCTATTACCACTGCTTCTGGAAGCACATTAGCTTGTACACTCATATCCAACTTGAAATTAGTATCTGTCTGATTTGTTTTTGTGAGGATACAGTCATGCAAGGCAATGTTACCCATTACTCCTCCAAAGAGTTCTGCTTAACTAGAATTGATATTGTCACTCCTTCTACTTATGCCTGCAGACTCCTGCTGTGAAGCATAATTCTTTACAGTTTTGGCTTTTTTTTTTTTTTAAGGCATCTCCATGTCTCATTTTTGCAGACTGTCATTTGAGTTCTTTCATATGGTACTCTTCATCAAGTGTCTTTTATTCTTCCATATTGGATACTTTTGCACTCACAGCATCAGATCCTTGATCAAATAAGCATTGCTACATGACTATTTTATCTTAGAACAATCTTGGAAAAATACTCATTTTAGGTAGTTCCCATCTCTGTAGATGTTTTTCTTTTTCAATTCTCCTTCCCACTGTGTTTTGGTCTCATATCAAGAGCTGAAAAACCTCCAAACTGTTTTTCTTTTGATGAATAATAACTTTTCTCAGTATCTTGAGTGTGATTTTTACCTTCTTTTTGTACTTTTTAGTTTCGCCTATATTGTTTGCCTCTTGGGCTTTCTGAAAAGCCTTATTTTGCTAGTGAAAAGGATGTGAAATTTTATTAGTTGTTAAAAAAGAAAGCGGAATTGTAGCTTTAAAAGGCACCCTAATGAGAGTTTAGTTGCCTAGCTTTCTGATACCTGTGTTACAGTAGATAAATTCAGCTGTAGATGTCTTGTCCAAAATAGTTATCTAGTCTTCCTTCATAGTGAAAGGAGAGTGCTCAGACTCTCCATAAGATAATTCAATTTACCTGTGTTAGGATGATTTTTTAAAGACTCCCTGGTGCCAAAACCCACTGATGTCCTCAGAAGTAAAGCAAAAACATATTTAGAGACCAAATTATCAAATAAATTCATATCTTTTGTCTTGCTAGTGTTTGGCACAGTATTGCATATGATAACAATATTTTAAGTGTATGCAATATAACCACTACCAAATGCTGTATAAGATAGGCTTACGCTACAAAATCCTGTAAGGCGTAGATGCAAACTTAGTGCTCTTATTACTGAATAGTAAGATTAAGAAGTCTGCAGCATAATTGGACAAGAAGAACACCTCTTTTCATGCATAATTCTGTATCTGTTGTCTGTAGGTTGAATTTATCTCAGTGTCTGTATCACAGATGTAACTAGAGGTGTGTACATTAGACTTCTGAATGATCTCACTTGACATAAAATATAACAAACCAACTTATCTCAGCATATTTGAAAAATTCCAAACAGCTCTTTTAGTATTCCTAATAATTCTTCTGAGAATAGAAGGAATGGGAGAGGATTATTGCAAAAGGAGAATAGAAAATGATTTAAATTAAGAAGAATATTTAGAAAATACAAGTTTTTGTATTCCACCTTTGTTTGAAGCAATTATTATAATTGCTTTGGGCAGCTGACTTGTTGAAAGCAAATTACTGAATTAAATTAAGTATCAGAAGATCCAGCTTTAGCAATGATTCTCAGTGGCAACTTTAATTCCAGATTTATTGACTTCTTAATGGTATGATATTCCTTTTTGTTTGAAACTGAAAAAGACAAAAGAACCAGGATAGATCTGAATATTGCAAAATATGTGCATAATATTTTCAAATCTTAATAAAGAAAGAAGTAGGTTTTGACATCAGAACATGAAGTGGTTTAAGGAAAAATATCTGAAATAAAAGTGACACACTGTGATTATCAGTATAAAACTTGAGTGTCCTTCTGGAGATGTTAGTGTTATTTTGGAGATGATCCACCTGTAATTTTCACACAAAGAGTTGTTCAGCAATAGTCAAAAGCTTTCTGAAATACATGGAACCAATCCAAGAATGTTTAACAGTTAGCTAATATGGTCAGTGCTCAATCACAGTTTATAATACTTTTATCTCTTAAAAAATAGTCCAATAATATCTTGGAAAGACAATGTTGGCCTGTTTGCATTCTTGGCTAATTAGCATGTTCACTTGCACAGCAACAAAATCAACTATCAGAATGAGAAATTCTAACAATGTGCTTGAGCTGAAGATCTGCCAACAATCTCACAGCAAATCTCAAGCGGAATTCCAATGGCCAAAGTCTGTTTCATCAGGAAAGTCACACTCCAGAATTACTTTTTTGTAAGATACCTTGACCACAGATGTGTTATACAATCAATATTGTGTAAAATTAGCAGGGTTAATACTGGTATTCTTTGAACTCTTTTCTGGGAAAAACTGTGTTGTGTAATCATTCTTTAAAAAATCCTGGTTTAATAGAGTGTTAGAAATATTGGAATAATCTTGGCTAATGCTGCATAAATGGATCGGGTTTCTATTACCCTGATGCTTATTTTCATTTCCCAAATTAAGATATCAATCTAAGTAAAATTGAGTAGCTGTGGCCTGGAATAGAGAATGTACAGGGAGGAAAAATACAAATGAAATTACAATGCAACTTTATGTTTATCAAATATTTTGCTGCCAGAACAAATTGACCAGAAATAGGATGTTGATCCTAATTCTGAGCTGGCTTGTCTCTGCTGACTTCCTAACAAACCAGTGTAATACATGTATTTACAGAGCAAATGCTGGAATACACAAATATGAATTACACTCTGGCAGAAAATGAATTATAGCTGAAAAATTGACCGCTGCAGTATGTAGCAGACTAAAAGGAAAAAAAAAAGAAAAAAAAAAGGAAAAGAAAAAAAAAGGTATTTAAAACCATTTCTTAAAACATGAGTGTGCAGTTCTGGTTAGGTTTACCTCTCTTTTACAAAACATGGTGATTAGTACATGAAGACAACGATTAAACCAACATGAAAACAACATGTAAAACAAAGCTGCTCCAAAAAGGGAGGCTATTTTCGTTGGCTGTATTGCCATAATGTGTATTAGTTTCAGAGTTATATTAAAAGAAATCAATAATTATTAATATAATTTAAAACCCAGTAAATTTGAATTAGGTTTAGGTATTTAATGAGCACACGTGTAAAAACATTAAAACCAGCTGTCAATATAATCAAAGACTGTAGATTAATAATTTATAAGTTCATTCATAAGTAGACTGTAAAGCCTATATGAATCTGTTTTCCAGGGGTGCTTGCTTCACTTCACTTTGATCCCAGAAACAGCTCTGAAAATAATCGTGAGGAAATATGATAGTCATCAGTTAGCACAGCCATAATCCCAGGGCACTTCAGAAAATGTTTGCATTTATGATTTACTCAGCCTGGCAAATACCAAGCAGCTCAACTGAGGTCAGCGAAACAGTTTAGAAACTGTAAATTACTGTAACTGTTGTCTTAAACTTAGTTGGTACTTTGGTTTGCTGCACTAATAATTATTTTCAGAGACCTTTACTTACTATATTTAGTCATCTGTGGTGAATGCAGTTCTATTGGCAACTAGATGCTCCTAATGTTACCTATCATTACACAACTTACTGCTCAAGTGTTTTTAAAACAAGTTATTTGCCTAACATAAAATGCTTTTTGTGCCTTAGCTCATTATAACCATCTATAATTTTAGTCTATGTGCTCAGGATTTCAGCAGAGGATGACTACACAATTTCAGAATTCATGCAATAGAAATAAAGGTATACAAAGAGCCTTTGAGTGGTTAAGTCCAGAGTTATGAGCCCACCTATGCTCATCCCTACATGGATCGTCTTCCAGTAAGCTTCATTAAAGTGTTGTTGAATATTCTATCTTCCTTATATTCGACTCAGGAGTGATTGAAGATGCATCATATGGAAATTTCTTAGTAATTTCTTGTTGTCAATAACAAATGTCTGTCCCTACATCACTTAGAGAATGGAATTGCATGCACCAAGTAAAGTCTGATGTACAGGTCAGTATTTACAAAGACTGAAATTAAGAACAACAGCAAAGGTGGTGCTTTAGACACAGACATTAGGCATCATCATAAGCCACTTTCACTAAAAAAATAAACAGAGCCACAGCACTTATTTTTATACTGTTAATCTGGGAATATTGTTTGTTTAGCTTCAGTTGGTACAAATATGTTCTGCTGAAATGCTAAATTGGGGTCTACAGAAGTGGCTGGGAAATTAGATGTCATTACCTTCAGGTCTTGCTCTTCCTGCTCTGCAAGTGCAACCATCTGCAAACAACAGCTCTCTAACAAAGACTCTGATGATGCACACAAACAAGAAAACAAGACAGCTTAAAAAGTTTGTATGAGTGGATTCTAATCTTTACTCCCAGGCTAGATCATGAACCACATGACGTAATTTTAGTGCAAAGGAATCTTCAGACAGTGATGGCGCAATGAATCATCCAACCAAACCACCATGCCCTTGTCAGATAATATCGGTCTGCTTATTTAGCTAATCATTACTTTTTTTTTTGGTAGATACTGAATGCAAGAGCAATTGACATGTTTGCTCTAAGTCTATAATGAGCACAGACTTCTGCTTTTACTGCCCTGATATGTAAAAAGATCTTGGCAGTATTATTCTGCTGTGAATGATGAATTGGCTAGATGCAAGGATGTTAGTACCAAATATTTTTGCTTTAGTTTGTGCCACCTGGTACAACTTAAAGTCCTCACACACCATCTCAGAACAGAGAGCACACACACACCCAAGATAAATAGATATAGGTTGTAACAGGAGTACAAGATAGGCCATGGCAATCAAGTGCAGGCTCAGTTACCTGTTTTTGCTCATCCAGACCCTGATCCTATTTTCCCTCTATTTTCCCCACACTTTTTCCTCTTCAGTCCATCTTGATCATTCCTGTTCAGATCCTTAGGTTCTTCTTCTATATGTCCAACAATGATTTGCACACAATCCCCAAATACTCTTCCTCTTGCATGCCATAATAAATCCTTTAGCTACCTAGGCTTTAACCTCTTAAGTCAACATGGCATTCAGGAGAAAGAATCCTTGGGCAACTTGGTAAGTTTCACACCAGGCTCCTCCTGTAGTCTTAGGAGCAGCCGGGACAGTATGTTTCACATTCACATATTAGATTACTATTGCTTCTCTGCTTGATGCTGTTTCTTGAAGCTTAGTGAATTGGTACGAGACTTTATGCACAGGTTCTGTCTGCCATGCTGTGTTGCTGTGCTTAGACTAACACCAATGCAGGGAAGCTTCACTACTCAGACTAAAAGAAGCAGGTAGCTGTGAAGACAAATCAATTACAGAGGCAGGGCTCTTCAACCTCATTGATCAAGCCATGCTCAGTAGTCCAATTAACCCCATTTATTACTTTTTAGATCCTTATGCTTCTATTTTTATCTTTCCTTGGATAAATATTTTCAATTCTTTGTCTTTGGATACTGTAGTTAAATTATATAAGAACATGGTTTTGGGGTCCTTTTTTGAAGTAGCTGCCAATAAGGTCGCCTTTATTTGCAGTAGATTCGTGTTTGTATTGGCCTTTATTTGGCCAATGTCTGAACAGGATTATCTAGCAGGGTGAAAAACTGGGGCAGGATTCTGAATACATCCTGCAATATCTATATTTTTACAAACACAGTGTGATGACATACTTTTTAAAGTCAATATATTCAGCTGAAGAAATGCAGGCTGTGTAAGGACTTATTTTTGACATGTAGTGAGGTGGAGTGGCAGAGACACTGCTTCTTTCTGCACTGCATCCTCTTCAAATTCCCTAGGAGTCTCTGCTTGTCTGAATGGGTTTCAAGGCTCAGTAGAGAAATAAGAGAGAAGCCTCACAAGGAAACCTCCTCTTAGATACTTCACATAGTTCAACACTGTACAAACCTAATTTATGTCATTGCTTTAATCAAAACTAAAATCATAAAGTGTCCATTGGTTAACTTAGAACATTAGAAAGAGAGCAAACATTTTCAAAAGGACCATATTCTGTTCTTTGTTACTCCAGTGTACTTTTGATAAGACTGTTCACTTACAGTCTACTAGGGGGGCAGTGCAACTAATAAATGTGAGAGTTTGGGAATTTGCTTTAAATCTTCTTTAAAGCAGAATTATGTTAGATGTCCAGAGGAAACAGATGCTGTTTTGTTATGCAGGCTGGATAGGGATTATTGTTCAAATAGACCAATAAAACTCTTGGTCAGGTTTAACCCTCTGTGCAGGTAATATCTCTCTAAACCATCTCTCTACGCAAGCAGTAAGTTTTTGTGCAATAACTAATTCACTGCATGAACTGATGTATAACTCATGTATAGAAACATACAGTCTGATAATTCACAGTTATCTGGGATCATTTTCCAACCAACAGCAGTAAAACACTGCAGTGCTAAGAGATGAAAGCATCATTTGCAGAACAAGACAAGGCAAAACAGTGTAAAAAATGTAACAAAATGATATGAACACATAAAGAGGAAATTAATTTTCACCTTTTCCCTATGAAACTGCCAACCTGATTTGTGAGTCAGTGGACTTTTCAGAAATACTGAACATGTATTCTTTAGTTTTAAATCCACAGTATATTCAAACTGTGTATGTTAACTTTCACATGACAGAGGTAAAGGTGGCAGGTAAAGCTGCTGTCACTATTTTACTTAGTGTCAGTTTAATGTCAGTTTAATGATGCTTAACACTGTATGAGTTCAAAGTCAGGTAGATTTGCTTTTGACACATATTCCTTGTAAGGTGAGTAGATACCATTATCCTGGGATCACTGATAAGATACTTAAGAAGGATTCTGAGTCACTTAAGAGCCAGATTTTGATTCAGTCTTTTTTTTTTTCTCTTTGTTATTATTAACATTGAGGGACATGTCTTCTTGGTTTACAGTATTAAAAACTATGACTGCGATCAGGATCTAACCCCTGAGTGATGTGCGCAGGGCTACAGAGTAAGTCAGTGGTAAAGCTCCCCATCTGGAATTCATCTTGTACTTGCTGATACTCAAAACCAAACTAGTTTCATTCCACAAACCTCACTGTCTAGCTAGCCATATGTCTAAATACAGCCCACACTCTATAATGAGTACTGGACCCCAAAAATGAAATAATTTGTGATGAGATGTACCTTACAAGGAAATAGGCATTTCCTTCAGATTTAACAAGCCACTGAGTAGCTGCAGTAAACAGAAATACAAGTGCAGCTGGCAAACGTGCATTGCTCTATGGTTTATTATAATGAAAAGGAGCAGTACACACAGCTTCTTTGGGCTGTAGACTTTGTCCATTAAAGCCTTTGGTACCTCAGAGAGTACCCAGCGACAGCATAGCAAGCCTGTCGTGCACCAGCCTCCTTTTCAGCATGCAAGGAAACCTTCCTGCCTTGTGCACCTGTGTTCTGAGCAACCCAAAAGGGAGGCAGACTCAGCAAAGTTAAAAAAAAAAAAAAAGAATCTACCCTGTAGGATTTTTCTTGTACCTTTGACATTTACAGAGTAGTATGTCTTAGTATTTATTCTAATATTTAGAAAGTCCTTCTCCAAAGAGTCTTGTCATTGCTTGACAGACGTGTGCACTGCTGGTAGATAAGAATACATCTATAGAACTGGTTTGAAATATATCTTCAAAATATTTTAATAGCCTATTGATTTTTTCCACATTAACCTATCTTGAAAAGAGAGAGTGAAAAGTGTGGCGCTGGCTAGTATACTTTCTGTGCAGAATTTAGAAGTAAGTTGATGCCTTCAAATTTCTTGCATTTCTGTTACCCCTTAAGTGTGTCCTCCAAAGTTACTGTGACAGATAGGTATTTGCATTTATATTTCAGTTTTTACACCATAGAAATTATCTGATATGTTTTCCTCTTTCTCCCAGCTGGCTTACATTTACATTCTCTATGTTTTCTGAAATGTGGATTCTCTGTTTTTCATTATGACAGAAGGAAGCTGATCCCTCAAAGTCAGATTCTGCATTTGAGCAAAGAGCTGGCAATTGTCACACTTCCTCAATTCACCAGGTCTTTGGCATGGCAGCAGAGCAATTCTGAGCACTGCCTCACAAACATACATTATTTCCCAGTGCCTCATCAACTGCATCACGCACTGAATACAAATTAATAGCAAATGCCAATCAATGCTGGTTTATGGTTCCCCATGCTGCCATTGTTGTTCCTCTGTGCTCTTACTGGATTTTTGTGTCCAACTGTATGTTCACCCCCATTTTGCCTCATTCCCTGTGCATGAATGAGTAATGAAGGCATTTCTATTTTTGAATCTGGCAGCTCTGCTACACACTGACTCCTGTGTAAAAGCTACATGGGAAAAATGAAGAGTGGCTGCATAAGTCTTCTGGTTTTCTTCTTTTTTTTTTTTTTTTTTAATGTTTACAGTTATATCTGTGCCATACATAACTAGCTTATCCTATGGACAAAGTAATTTGTTTATGCAGAGGTAATGCACTGCGCTGATTAAGCCTTGCCCCAAATCTATTGCCATGAATAGATTCTCATCAGTTCCTCCCCCTTGTTCAAGTTAACAGAGTAGAATCTTTTAATACACAAAAGACAGGAACTGAACATGTTTGTCAGCAACTATTCATAAAAAACCCCACGTCCCAGCTAGCCTTATTCTTTTTAAGTCTTTCTATGCAGCTACTGTTTGCTGAAAGTGATAAAAATTAGCTAAGTTTTCATTCTGAGAACCATATAAATCTTCTTTCATTATAGCAGGAAGGTACATTAAAAAAAGTTATTTGCTAATTCCCTTTAATAACATTCTTTTAGATATTTAAATTTACAACCAAATGTAATCCTGACCATTGACAGTCTTACTGAATCTTATGACCTTCACTGAACTGAACGCCAGTACAAAACACAGTCATCTTGTAGCTGTTCTCTAAGTAAGTGCTGCACATGCCTCCCCAGTGTAAGGCTAAGCTCTGAGACAACACTCACCTACAGTTCCACCAGCCATAAAGATCAGTATTGTAAACCAGGACAGACATCTGATGAGGCAAACATTATTTTATTTGGATTTTGATCAGGGTCTGGATCCCATATTCATTAATCACCCACTTTTAAACTATTGAACTCAGAAAGTCTGCGTGGAAGTCAATCAAAAAGAGGCAAGAAACCTTCACTTCTGAACCACTTCAAGTGGATGGAGAAGTTGTTTATGGCTGGAACTTCTGTAAAGAGAAAACGTTCCTTATAATCAAAGGAACAGTCACAGAAATTTGTTTGTATCCAGTCTAGATTAATCCTGACTGGACACCACCTGCAGAAAAGCAGATCAGTTGGACAGTGTGTTATGAAGCTTCATTGTTTCCTGTGAAGAACAAAAGATGCTGTGCAGCTCCTTAACCTGCCATTTCTGAACGTGTGAAGGCTGTTCTTCTCAAGCCAGTGCCGAGTGTCAGCAGGGTGAATTGCAGTTGCATTAAGAATAGAGAGAACTTTTGTTCTTATTGAAAATAAGACCTCAAAGGTGACTCACAGAAATACAATCAGTCCAAGAGAAATTAGTTCAAACATCGTAAAAAAACAATGCACATTTTCACTTCTGAAAAATTAAGTTCTTAAGTGCCAGGAAAACAGCTTTCCTCAAGAACTGTTCTGGAAAAACTGCAACCAAAGAGATCCTCATTTACAACAATTGTTCAGGATAGAACGTATTTAAATTGCCCACACAGCAAATTTGCAGTCCTGGAGCTATACAAAATTATTCAGCCCTTTTTATCTTTAATTCTTTATCTCAAATGCTTGCCTATTATATTTTGAAAATATTTTTTTGCAGCTAAGAAGAAAAGATGCTTTTTGAGTTGAATCAGTAACTCAGATATTTCTGCAGGTAAATGTTCAACATATATTTTTCTGATTCATGCTGCCTTAGCCATTTCCTGGAACTGTGGCTGGAAACAGCCCTTTTATTGCTCATTTCTCACTGCTAAAACTCAATGAAATTCAATTATCACAAAAACAGTCAGTAGGCTTCAATTTTGCGTGTCCTGTTACTTTTTAAATTTGGAGTACCTCCCGATTGCTGTCACAGCTATTGCATTGTCTAAATCAATTGCCATGCATGCTCACTAAATTGAGAAATGTTGTTGTGAATGCCTAAGAGGTCTCAAGTATCAACAGAACCAGATACAAACAGGGAGAAAATAAAAGGTAGGGGAATTTTTCACCTGCTACGAAACCTCATTCCTTTGTTTGATTTCCTTTGAGGATTCACCAAGGGACAAATAATACTTCACCTCTTCTGCCTGCATGTTTGTGTCAAAACTTCTTAAGCAGACAAAAGTACTGTTAAAGCAGTGATTCAAAGAGATGGCTGCAAGTGGAAATTTTATGGCTTCAGGCCTGCAGATTCTTTTTCAAACTGAAATATTGTGCTTTTTTTTCCAGAGTATATTTACAGAGAGATGTACTTACAGTCAGATTGTGTCTTGCATATTCAGGTGCTTATGGAAAAGCAAAACCTACAAGAGACTGGACATGTGCTTGCAGGACTATTTCCACCCTATTAAAGGGCTGGCAAAGCTGAAAGCTCCACTTTTTCAATACAATTTTAGCTAAAGGTGGAGTAAAACATTTCACCTCACCAAGGACATATCCTTCAGCCTAGCAGCTGCAGAAGTGCTCTCTGTTCCTCTGAACAAAACCCAAAGAAGCACAAACTGCCTGGCCAAAGTCACAGGCTGTTGTCATTTACCAGCTTTAAGAGCATATACAGGATTCCAAGAAGCAGCCCAAAGCATTTGAAACTAGAATTCAGTTTCCACAGGGACACACACGTATGATTTCGACTTAGTCACACAGCAAGTGGAAAATGTACACAGATGTGTATAAAAAAAATTGTCAAAAATTACAAAAGGTGGGCACCTTTGTTATCCTGAAGAGAAACAGCCTAAGCTTCTTCTATAGAGCACAGGGGGAAACAAACAAAATAGCTCTCATCTGAAAGTATAAATCTAGAATAGATCAGATGTACTGCAATGAAAACAGGACAGGAATTGTAGACTGAGTGAGTAAGAAAGCAATCTGGGACTGGCAAGGGACGGACGAGTGTCCAAAAGACTGGAGATGTGGATCCTGGTTTGTGGATGTGAAGCTAAGGCAGAGGTTGATTGAGAAGTTGGAGTGGAAAGGTTGGAGTAGGAATCAGTGAGAATGAGTAATGATGTGTAGAAATAAAGAAAAAGCAGCAGGTGGAAATAAGATAAGGCACCCTTTATGAAGGAAAGGAGGCTTAAAATGGTTAGATGAGGAGAATGGGAATGGCAGGCCAAGGGGTACAAGTAACACGAGGAGTATCAGAAGCATGGTGGACCAAAATGGTTTACACTGCAAGAAAACTGAAAGGAAGCTCTTGGTAACAAGACCATATTCCTGACATAGCCTGTAAGTAGTCAAGCTTGCAGTAGTCAAGTCTTACCTTTCCTCTGGTATCAAAACTGTAAATATCTCCTCATTTTCTGTCTGCTATAATTCCCTGAGTTTGAAGAAGTGTCTCTGCAATAGATTTAATAATTCTAGCCATGCTGGTGAAGAGTTGATTTATGATCATACATAGGACAGGCACACACAAAAATCTTAAAAGAACTGCATTTTGTTTGCAAAGTCAATTGCTTAGATTTTAGGAAATGTCAGGATTGAGATTGCTTGAGAAATTCTCATTATTTTCAATTGACAAGGCAGTCTTGCCTTGATTGCTAGTGATTTCTTCTGCAAGGTTCCTGCATAATATAGAGTGCTGAGTAGTAGAGTTGCTGTGATATGGGTTAAGGTCATTCAAGGAAAGCCAATTGTTTTCTGTATTATTCCTTCTTCAGAAGGTGAAATATTAGAATGTGGTAATTTTTGAATTAGACAAATGGTAAGAGGAAAAGCAACAACTTAAGCCTCAATTAAAGCAAACTAATCCTTCCAGGATAACTGCGCTCTATCTGTGATTCTGAGGGACAGACTCCTACGTCTGGAAAGTTCATGTAAACCAGAATTAGTCTTAGACCTTAATAACCATGATTTTCTGAGACTGAATACTCAAGATCAGCTAAAGGTATTACTCTTCATACCTTTATGTTTGTCTTCTCAGTTGCTAGAATGTTGATAGCCTCAAATCTCACATGGCAGACATTAGAAAATGATTCACAGAATAATTCACTCACAAGCTATAATGGTAAATGACCTTGAAAAGACCAAGAGAAAAATATGCTTGTTTTAAGAAAATTGTTTGAATCATTAATAGTAAATAGAATGTGGACTTTACAACAAACAATGAAGGGAAAATACAAGATTAAATAACTATCATTAAGAAGCATTTGTTTCAGATGACTGAAAACTACTGTGTTAAAACCACAATTTGTGAAACATTAATTAATAATAAAACAGGGTGACTTAAGGTTACACTGGAATTTCCCAACTTTTCCAAAATTTAGGAATGAACTTTTAGCTTTGTTATGAGTTCTTTGGAAACTTGGTATTTATTATTTTTAAATACAAATTTTAAATTAAGCTAATTAATCCAGTTACATTTCCTATCTATTTTTTCTTAACTTGTGCCAAAATCAGTTTGAACTTTGTAAAAAATAAAACAGGCAAAACAGTTACTGTGTTCCCAGGTGGGATTAATCTAATATCTGTGGATTAATTGTTTTTTTTTCAGTAAAACAACTTAACTATACCACTGAACCAACATAGCTCTTCTGCTTCTTTGTTCACACCCAGTTCATTCTTTTCTACATTTCATCGTGCTATACAGTACAGAAACACACCGAACATGTGAATTCTGATTCTTAGGCACCTTCAAGAAAAACAGGAAAAATAGCATATTTCTAATTCTTCTATATTCCAGGCTCAAGGGTCTCTAGGTTTGTGTTACAATAGCCATGTGTCTACCCTCACTAACTCTTATAGTGGGGCACAGCTGGACCAGGGATCAGCAGGAAATCTCATATAGGGAAGTTACACCTCCTTGCTTCCTGCCTGCGATGAGGCAAAAATGGCTTTGTATTTGCTTCTGTTACTGCAGTTCTGGTATACTGTTAGGGTGAACGAAAAGCCCACTGACTTTAGATACTGAAAAGAATTCACTATGACTGCATAGGTTTTTAGCAGCAGTTTCTAAAACCAGTGGTAAGCCCTGGGGCTGAGAATCAGCTCCAAGTTATTTCTGTGAGTACTTGTAAATAACCTTAGTGGGTGTCCGTGTAATGCCTTGTGTAATCAACTGTCAAGAAGTCTCAGGTTTTGTCTTCCAGTCCTTCTAGCTTCACAGAGGTTCAGGTGTGGAGCAGTGTGTATAAACCTTCCCAGCAATCACACAGGGTGACAGATTTTCCCTGGGAGGCAGGTGGTGTAATGAGCATCACTAGTCTATCATCTCCCAGAGGGTCAAAAGGACAGAGATGCAGCAAAAATTTGCACTATATAACTTGCGGAGTTTAAAAAGATAGATACCCTATTTTTTGAGAAGTTAAATGTAAAATGCTTATAGGCATGACACTTATTAAAGCTTTATTTCAATAGCCACCTTTCTACCAGCTTTCAACCTAAGGAAGCCTAAGATGTTGTACTTTCTGCTACCTTACCTTCCCTCTCCTTCGTTACCCTGGTGCTGTGCTTGCTTCCCATTCCCTGGCAAAGAAGGAGCTGTGACACTGAAAACCCCTTATTATACCTGCATGTAGCCCTGGCTCCTATCAGTTGCAAATGATTTTCACCAAGTCACAAGGAAAAGAACAAGGCTCAGAATGATGGATGGGAAGGCTGTGAAGAAACAGAATTCCTTTAATGAAGTGCAAACTGTTATAGTCCAGTTTTTCAAATAGGCTTGTGCACTGTTTCATATATCTGATTGGAATAATTCATTTTATTTGTGCCTGTTAGTGGATGCCTGTAATTACACGAGGAGTAAGTCACAAAGGTGGTGTTCTGGTGCATGCATATATGCATTCCTGTTTGAATAACTATGCACAAACATGGCAATTAAAGGTGCCTGGAAATCTATGATGTCATGCCATACGTTTGTTTTGTTAAATGTAGTAAAGATGGTGTCAGACTTAGGAAGCAAAGCTTGTAAAGTGATCAAAGTGAGCACCGTATTTTGTGAGGACATTTCATATTTCTTTAAAACCCTGGGAGTACTCAAAGGTGAGGGATTACTGCTGTAAGAAGATCTGCTCTTTGCCAATACTCTGACTAAGGAAAGTTGTCTTTTATGAGGGCTTGTGTCTTTTCAATGATTTTACTCCTTCAGCTGTTGGAACCTAAACAGTAAAGTAGGTATACTGGGAGAGCGTTCTGTTAGTATTGCCAAGGGCCTGCACTGGGGCAGCAGTTGTAGAAAATACTGTCTCTAATCCATGTCATATCAGCATGCAGACCTAGGCAGCAATGCAAGTACAGCACTTTCTTAGCATCTGCACATGGTGAAGAGCTTAGGACCTTTCTTTCAAGACACGGATCTAGCCTCTATTATCCCTGCCTGAGATTAAGTAATTTTTTTTTGTTTTCTCCATATGTTTAAAGACTAAAGCTCTGCCCTGTAAATAGTACAGTTATAGTCACAGTCATCTGTTTGCTAGCAGGTGCAAGAAGCACTGGGTCATTATTCTGAATATAACCTCCTGCACCTGCTTTGGGGCACACAGCAGCTGTGCAAAGAATATAGCACAAACTAAGCTATAGGATCTCTTCTCAGTGCTGGATTTTATAGGCCTTAGTGGGGGTGTACAGGTAGAAGAAATGAATGCCACCAGAAATACAATCCATCTAGGTAGATCAGATACACTTAAATACTCAACAAACAATTGCTGTCATAAAAATCTGCATCTGCTATGCTACTATATTTCTACAATTTACTTGGATTACAGGGAAAAACAAACAAAAAATGCATTTTCATGTAGTCCCTCTAAACTTTGAAAACAACCCTCAGAATGACCACATACACATACCAGATTAATAATGAAGTTACTTGTTTGGATTACATAACTGTTTCTTCTACAGTCTAGCAGACTGATGGCTGTACACCGTGCAGACAGGTCCTCCTTTTTTTAAGTAAGTTTCTAGTGTTTATTGCCAATTGCAGTAACTGACATGTAAATGACCCTGAACAACTCATGGTAGGGTTTTAGAGAACCCTGGGCAAAGCAGCTCCTACCACTTCTAGCATTTACAAGTGTGTGGCAGCTTGGGGATAAATCCTTTTTTCTGTCATGTTAGAGGGCAGCTGAAAGGAACCAGACCTCCTTTGTCTTCTTTGTACAACAATAAGTGTCCTGTTGTGTAAAGCCAATGTGATGAAAGGAAGAGAGCAAGAAAGGGCTAAGAAACACTGCAGAGAGGCTCCATTGTTAAGTACTTGTCCATGCAGCATTTTGAACGGGCATCCAGGTAGGAGAATTTTATACCATACTCAGACTTGAGGATTACATCACCCCACACTGCTTTCCTTTGTCTCTCAGCTGTATTTCTCACATTCATGGCAATTTAGATCCTATTAGAAGGTGTGTTTTGAACATTATTCCCCTCAGTCAGTGAGTGTCTCCCTTGCTACTTGTTGGACAGCTTCAAGATACAAATGTCAGTACCTACAATGGCATTTTTTCTAGTAAATTGCCCTGTACAAAGTGCACTCATGAATCGAAATTGCACACGCTTGTAAGGTACTCTTGGAAGGAATTTTATGAATGGAGGATAATGGCATTTAACTTATGTGTTATCCCATAGGTCTCTAATTTAACAAAGAAACGACTGATTGCTGTAACTTGTCCTGAAGCATAACAATTCAGTTATGTAGGTGTTGTCTAGAGCTCAGCAGAATCACAAGACATCCGAATGCTGCATATTTTGGCTTTAGTTCACTAGCAGTAAGCATTTTTATTTTTTTTTCCAGCATGAAAAGTGAAGAAAAAAATCTATTTGACATTTTTTCTAGCATATTTTTCTTGAAATTTAAAGTAGATGCATGTCTTGCAGTTTATGTGTTCTTTAGTGAAAACTTGATATGTATCTATTTAGGCAGAAGGTCAAGTCTCCTTCCTTTAGCTAGCTAATACAGGTAATAAACAATAAGACTTGCCAATGTTTTCTCTAAAATAGGGTCATCCAGAAGTATTAATTTAGGTATAGATTAAAAATTCTTTATAAGAAGTAGGTATATATTTTGCTTTTGGATCATTTGGAAGTGGTAAATGGAGAGATATATGTCTCACACTCCTGATAAGATGTAAAGATTTGTCTTTTCCATGAGATCTGCAGCTATCATCTGTCTGTTCCCATCCAACACAAGCAACCTTCTGATGGCTGTTTCCTCCTTGGTGTCAAGGATTTAGCCACTCAGTTTCTCACCTTGTATTTGTAAAAAGAAGATTAAATCTTTTTCTGAACCAAATTCTCTTTGATTCGTCTGCTCTATGCTCTACAGATAGATGTTTTAGCATGTGCTTCTCTCTCACAGTGCCCTCCTCCATGAAGTTAATAAAAGCTGAGGACTATAAAGATGAGCCTGTAAGGATGCTGGGGAGGAACTCTTCATTAGGAACTGTAGCAATAGGATAAGGGGTAATGGGTTAAAACTTAAACAAAGGAAGTTTAGGTTAGATATGAGGAAGAAGTTCTTTACTGTAAGGGGGGTGAGGCACTGGAATGGGTTGCCCAGGGAAGCTGTGAATGCTCCATCCCTGGTGGTGTTCAAAGCCAGCTTGGACAGAGCCTTGGGTGACATGGTTTAGTGTGAGCTGTCTCTGCCCATGGCAGGGGGGGTGGAACTAGATGATCTTAAGGTCCTTTCCAACCCTAACTATTCTATGACTCTTTTGCAGATTCCACAATGGAAGAACTTCAGCAGAAGTCTGCTGCAAGATCTCATGCATGGTCATTAAGTGAGCAATATAGCCCCTGCGTTCTTTGTATCTTGTTATGGCAGAGGCTCCTGTACCTCCTATTCTGCTTTTTGAATTCTCTTGTTTCAGCTCCAGGCTCCAAAATGTGCTGGCGAAGCTAGTTGAAATGAAGGGGAGAGTGACCTGTGCTAAAGCATAGTAGTACTCTATTCTACAGTTCTTAATAGACTACCCTGTAGCTCTAGGGAAGCTAAGTAAGGACTAAAATACCAAGTGATAAGAAAGTTTACTGTACAGGAATGGGTCTCTGATCACCATGGTTTTAGCTAAGAAATCACCCTGTATATAGAATGGTCACTAACAGAGAGAAAATTCTGTTCTATGTTTAAGGAAATTGCAATCAGCAGTTGTACAATGGTTAGATGAGGTCTGAAAAATCAAAAAATAATATTTCTTTATTTGGGATATAGCATATAGTCCTTGACTGTTAGTCTAGTCTGTACTTCTCTGGCACTACTAAAACTGCATTTGCATTGATTTCTGTTTTTCCTTTCCTTTAGTCACTAGTACCAGTGAGTTGGCGTGCTACACAAACTGCCTCCCTACCTGAACTGAAAGACAACTCATTTGGGTACCTTGCTAAATCTTTAAACTTTAACTGACAGCTCCTCTTGCTGTAACATAGCTTTAGTTGGTAAACTGTATGTGTTTCCTTCATCCACTTGGTTGTCAGAACTGACTCCCAACAGCCAACAAACCATGAAGAACAGAAAAAAAAACCTCAAAGGTTCCAAACTCCTCCTAATGGAGGGAGGCAGACTTGGTTGGATTGCAGCCACAGTCTGATCCTAGAGCTGCAAACAGCTTAAACTATTTTCTTCTTTTACAAAATTTTAGAGGGGTGAACAAATATTTTTGCTATCAACTAGTTAGCAATTCCCAGTGAAAACCAATTGAGTCAGTTTTATCTCTGTATGTTTCCCTATAAATGTTTGAGTAAATTAAAAGTTCCTGACTGCTTTTGCTAGTGGAAATTATTTGTAAATGCAATTCAGTCCTTGACAATGAATAGTCGTAACTCAGCTCTGTCACTTAATAGTGAATGGTACAGCACCAAAATAATAGGCTACTGGTGTAGTGTCTAGATTAACTAGGCATGAATATCTTTCTTTTTATTTTTTCTCTCTGGATCTGAAAGACCTCTTTGATTCCATGTGCCACAATTATGATGGATGACCACATATAGTCCAACCTGTCCTCCAACCTGTCCACCACTGGAGCAGCTGTACCTGTGCCAAACCAGAACTACAATTTCCAGGTGAGGAAACTTTTGACCTGAATAAGCTAACTTAACCTTCACCATTGCCTAGAAGATGATAAACTGAGGCAAATGGACACTTGGTGGAGCAAGCAGGTGAACAATCACTGGCAGAAATCAATTATAGTTAGCTTACAGAATAAGATGACAAAAATGGAAGAACAAATTGAAAATATTCAATCAAGTAAAAGTGAAAGTAAAGATCCTTCTAAAACTTCAGCTGCAGCACCTGAATTTCTGTACCTAAGTGTAGTGTCCAGTGCTACTACACCAGTCTTATACCCATGTCCTGATTGTTCTGTAGATCTCTTGGACACGGGATCCCCCCAGACACACTTCCTTAACCTGTAGCCCAAACAGCAGTACCAGTTCAAACTCTGTATGAGGCAGATATCCCTGTAATTACACTAATGATGCCAGACACCCTACCTTATACCCATGTGCTGCATGGTTACAAGTAGATTCAAATTTGGAGTAGAATAATATCTCTCAAATTGATTCTACTGTCACTTTGCTTGTCAGCAATACCCCTCTTGAAGTCCTAATTGATACTGGAGCTTCTTTCTTCAATATCCAGAGCTCAGAAAGTGCAGGTCTGAAACCAGCTGATAATTATTGTTGCTGAGCATGGTAGAAACGTCCCTCATGTTGTATCTGAAACAACTCACTCACATGCTCCTCTGCCACCGAGTGAGGAGCATACCTTCCTTTTCAGTCCAACTTTCAATGTGAACCTGCTAGGAATGAACCTGTTGTGCAGATTGGGAGCCACAATTGGTTGCTCCCCAGATGGTGTCTATTTGGACATTCCACATCATCAGACCAGAAAATGGGTCACACTGCTAATTGCTGAAGGGCTACAGTCTGAAGGCAGCTCCACTGACTTGAAGTTCTTCCCTCTGTTTCCTTCCAAACTGCAGGCTTCCCATTCTAATGACGTGAGAAGACTCTTAGCAGCTAATAACCAGTAAAAACTAAGTGCAAAACAGTCAAGCATTCCCAGCAGTTCTCCAATACCCACATGCTTGAGAAGCTGAGGATGGCATTTGCCCTGTCATCCTCTACTTAAAGAACCAAGATGTCTTCATGCCAACCAGGTCACTCTGTAACACACACATTTCACTAGAAAAGAAAGATGAAAATTTGACGAAAAAAAAAAAGACAAACATGAAGGCTTGTCCAAGATCTGTGAAAAATCAATGCTTTTGTTGTCCTGAGTCACTCAGTTGTTCCTAACCCTGTGACTATTCAAACCTCCATCCCTGCAGAGGCTACTCATTTTGCTGTTATTGACCTATGTTCCTCCTTCTTCTCTATCCCTACATACCTCAGTTCACAGTATGTGAACGGTATATGCCTGTTGCCTTTATTTAACAGGGATAACAGTACACCTGGACCAGACTTCCTCAAGGGTACTGTGAATCTCCTATTGTTTTCTCTTAGTGCTTAAAGCAAGACCCAGATTATGTTGCACTCCAAAATGCCTCAGTCTTGGTACAGTACATGGACAATCTTCTGGTAGCTGATTATTCTTTGGGGGCCTGCCAAAAAGACAGACTCCATCTACTGTGTTTCTTGGCTGATAAACGACAAAAAGCATCCCCTAAAAAGCACCAGTTCTGCAAGAGATTGGGTATCTGGGTCTTACAGTTTCGGAAGGGAAATGACAACCGACTCTCGAATTTCTACTGTCTTATTGATTTAACCTCATGCTCTTTATAGACAGCTCTTTCGTGAGACAAATTAGTTGCAGGATGTGCTTTTTGCTCCCAGTTCAAAATTCCTTCCCTAGAGTTTTGAGTGCACAACCTGCTGAGCTTGTTGTACTCACTCAAGTATGCACCCTTGCTTTGGGAAAAGTGCAAATGTCTATACTGATTCACAGTATGCGTTTAATGCTTGTAACTCTACAGGTCAGATCTGAAAGCACAGATGATTTATTACCTCCTCTGGAGCCTGATTTTCTCATGGACCCCTAATCCTGGAGTTACTATATGTTGTTACACTCACTAACGCTATCTCTGTGGTGCATTGTTCTTCTCACATAGGTGCATTAGCTGAAGTAAGCCTTGGCAATGCATATGTTGATGCTGCTGCCAACCAGGCTGCCCTTGAGGGTACTGCGGCAACATTTTTAAATATTGCAGCTCTTAACCCTGACCTCTCCATTTCTATTGAACATCTGACCAAATTACAGGAACAAGCTTCAGAATGAAAGAGTTTGTGATTTCACTCAGCCTGAGTGTTACACTTGGAGCATATATGGAGATCTCATGGCTGCAGACCTGTAGCTCCCCTCTTTGGTTCTTATTCCTACATGGAAAGTCCACTGAACTGGCCACTCATGCAAGAAATGCGTTCCATTCTGTAGTGTCTTCACAGGTGCAAGATTTGCTTACTGTATCAATCGCTGTGCCACAGACTCTGTCATCACATTTAATTCCTGTTAGCTGAATTAGAAAGATGACAGGTTTAAAAGTTTTATGCATTTTCTTTTGCTGTGATTCTAGCAAAGGCTGGCTGGGAAAATATTCACTTGTTAAATTATCCCAAGTCAGGGAAAATTCTACTAACCTTACAAACAGTTGGTTGCATATTACCCTCCCAGGGACCATTGGCATTGCTTCTGTTGGCTTTTCTGTTGGCTGAGGACACCTGTTAATGCTTCTTGGAAGTATAACTCAAGAAATTGATGGGCAGAGTTTCCATGAAACCCTGAACCATTGGCCACCAGAGAGCCCCTGTATGTACCCATTCCTAGTGGACTAAATGCATGGATAATGCATAAGGGGGAATTTGAAAGACTTTCAATAATGAATGTGTGTGAATAGTAACTATTCACAAAAGGAAGAAATGGAGGGGAAATTCAAATGATAACTGCTCAGTAATAATAATTTGTGACTTGAAGAACTACCCAGTTTAACTAGCAAGAAGGCCTGCCTGACTACAGAACCTGGTTAACTGGCTGGAAGTGGTAATGCTAGTGGGGAAACAATTCCATACAAAGCAGCATAAATTCCCTTACAGACAGAGTGATAAGTGCCACAATATAGATTTGTAATGGTATCATTGGTGCTGGTGCAAGTGTACATCAGAGGTTGGCTTGTGACACATCTTTTCAGCCTTCCTGCAGAACAATGTATGATGGTGGGGCTCTGCCTAATGCATTGCTTATTAAATCTCTTTATTCTTAAATACAAGCATGTGTTTAATTTGCTCAATGGATGTGACAAAAATCCACAACATTTGCAATTAAAGTAAAAAACCCCTCATACTGCTGATTGACTTGAGAATGATTCTTTGATAACCTTTAGAGAGCTCTTTTCTTTGATAGTATTTTTAGTATCAAGTTCTCTAAGAAGACTAAGCCAATGTTGTCATATGGCTCAGTGCCAGCAATACTTTGGGGGGTAAATTTCCAGCCATTGCACTCAAAGCTGTAATGAGTATGGAAAGTGTAGTGATAATGGTTTACTGTAGTAATTAAAAGTCTGTTTCCAGCCTTAGGGACTATTGTCCAGTGCACATCCTAAAGCTGCCTTGATAATTCTTTATCTGCCAACACTGGTTTATCTCATTATTCCATATGGCAGAAAAGAAAGTCTGTGTACTCCTTCTTTGTACTACTTTGTACTACTCCTTCATACCACAGTTTCACCACTTTCGCACGTGCCAGTACCATGTTCTGCCAGTTTTCTGAGGTATGCCCCCAAAACAGTAATTGTTGAAAAGAAATCTTCCTGCACCACAGAAGAATCACAGTCCAAGCTCTCAGTCTTAGAATCTGAGTCCTCCCCACAGTGGTGAGTAAAGAGTCATTTGTGTGGAGTGTCATGACTAAAACTGCCATTTTCTACATCTTCTTCCACTTTGCCTCATTGACTTTCAGATATTTTATCCCCCTTCGTTCCTCATGGAGCCTGTGGTCTATCAGTGCTGCAAAAAGCCCAAGTCTGGGAGTATTAACCCCAAGGTACCTAGTACTAAACTGCATGTGAGGCTCAAAGGAACACTTTGAAGAGCCTAGCATCCTCAAGGCTTGTATGGCCCACCGTTCTTTACAGCTACTATTCACACTTACCCACAGGTTTTTACCTGTTTCATCACACTTCTGTTCTTCTCATATTTTTATCCCAGCAATGATAAAATTCTTTCTGGCCACCACTACTTTTCTGAACAGCTATAAAGATTTCTGGCAGCCGCTATGCAAGAACATATAGTTACAGAAACTTTAAACAGCAAGAGCATGTATCGGGATTCAAAATATTCCCATGCTGCATAAATCTGCTGCCCATGCTCTTGTTTTCCTTCAGCTCCCCTTTCTTTTCTTCTTATCTCCATAGTGCAGTCTATGCAGGTATTGTCTTACTGATTAGCCACTTGTGAACCTGGTCAGAGCAGAGCCCTCATTACTGTGCATAAAGTTCACAGCAAATATGCTTGCTCTCTTATTTTGCCCTGCTCACATTGCTAGGCTTAACCTGCTTTCATAAGCTTTCTAGACAAGCACAGAGAGGACATGCCTCTGTGAACTAAAGGAGAGCTAAAAAGGCAGAGAAAAGCTCTCTGTGGCTAGGAATTAATTCTGAAGGCAGCTGGTCATGATCTGACCTCTCTCTTTCCTGAGAGACTATTGTTGCTGCTCTCTCTGAAAATGGCAGGCAGCTTATTTTCCAGAGTCCATTTCAATGTTCCCAATTCCAGGTTGAAAGAACCCTTAGATTTCTCATTGCATAAGTTGCAGTAATTCTGAACAGAAAAGCTCTTGTCTGTGTCAATAGCCATTCTTGCAAACAAATTCTTCCAAGACAAAAGAAACAGTATAATCTTCAGAAGTGCTCTTGATCCTGTAAAGAGTCTGGAAGCATCTTCTTTTCTGTCTTGGATAGCTGGAGTTCAAAGGATCTGCAGATGATTCTTTCACTATGTTCAGTACATGTATTTGTCTGAGAAAAAAACCTGAGTTGGGCCATCTCCAAATTAGGCTCTGGAACAGGCCCAGCCTTCAGATAGGAAAATACTTTGATGCTAGATTTCTGTGGACAATTTTGTCTAGGAGAACTGCCTAAATTCCTTGTCAAACTAGTTCATTAATTTGATTTACAGATCAGATTGGAAGGATATTTATTTTTGATTGGGTTTCATATTTTTCAGAACAACTTCTGGTATCAGAAGGACAACTACTTTGTGAAATGCCTTCTTATACTTCACTTTTTTTTCGTGGGGTATTCCAGGATAAGCCAGTAGACAGACACTTTTTGCAGTAACTTGTGTGACTTCAGGAATTTTAGGTGGAATTAATGTCAGGGGAGTACTGCTTGGGGGGTGCTTTCTCTAGGGATCTATTTTTGTTCAGAGCTTGAAGGATTATAAGAGAAAAAATTGTACTGGAAAAAGATTAGGCTTTTTCTTTGCTTTTCCCAGGATAAAGTATATATGTCATAGAGTGGAAAATATGCCATCTTTTGTCTTGGTTACCTGAGAAAGAAGACTTCTTGCTCTCAAATTCTCACTGCCCTTTTCGGCTCCTCCGAGTCTCTTTGTATTTTGGAGTAGTGTTCTCTTCTGCCATTCCTGTTGGTTTCCCTCAAAGCAGTGGAAAAGTGGGGCCTCTTGCAAATAGCAGGAAGATGTGTCCACAGAATATGCTAGCAAGCCTTGGCAGTGGATTCTTTAGGGGATCAGTGAATATCCTGTTCTCATGTCACTCAGGTGCACCAGATGAATGAGGGCATTTTTTGTCTGAAAGACTGATGCAGACAGGCACTGAAAGACACATATGTACAGTCCTGAGCTTCATTTCCCCTTCTTCCCAGCTTGTGCTAATATGTGCTAGAAAACAATGATGAAAATAGCTTAATATGCATTTATTTGGTGGTGGGCACAGGGGGAGTACACAGGGACTATCTGATGAAGATCACACAGAGAAAAAACATATGCTAGAAGAATGTAAATTACGGGGGATTGTGTGGGAGTTTATGTGAGATCACTGCCCATTTCATGTTCCTCTAAAATGTTCCTAGGGCTTGCAATATGAACGGGGAGAACTTGTTGTAGTCTGGGGCTTTTGGAAGCAACCTGATGTAACTATTATGTTTGAATTAATGTTAAATTTACAGTAGCTAAATTTAGACACATGTATGTGAGTATTTATGTGTGTGATGAGTGTCTGAACTCCCATATTACGTTGTGGAGATGCAGTCAATATACCCAATGGGTCCTAGAGAGCTATGCAGCCAACCAAAACCTAGAGAAGGGATGCAGTTTCCTAAGTACAGATGCCTGCTGTCAGTTAAGTTATTAAAGGGTTTCTAAACACATTTATGGGGCTTCCAGATATGACACATGCCTATAGGAGTTTCTAAGACTTATAGATTTTCTGCTGAGGCCAAGTAGGACAGCCTAAATTGTCTGAAATGACACCAGGTCTCCAGTTAATACAGTCAGTGGAGATTAGAGAGTCAGTTATCAGACACTAGAGTCTTAATTACTTGTTCACAGGTAGGCATCCAGTGTCATTTAGGATCAGGTTTCATGCTTGTTTACTCAAATGCAAGTCCAGATGGTGAGGTCTTACCAATGTCTTGAACTGAACTTGCCACCTCCAACTGAATATCCAATAGTCCAGGTATTCTAAGTAAATAGTTCTAGGTAAGTATGTGTGGGCAACTGAGCTGAGCACATAATACTAATAATTTATAAACATAAATGTGCCATTTATAAATATATACACTTTACAGATTATTAAAAACACGTGGTTTAGCTGTAATTTTAATAACAGGTTATTCTCCTTATATGGAAAAAAGACAAATTCCTGCTTTCTATCTGTTATGCTCAGTGACAACTACATACACATAGTTTTCTTCCATCTTTTATCTTCCAGGTCCCATCTTTAGTGACTGCAAAAATGTTCTGAAGCATCAGTGTGAATGCCGCTCATATAAAGGAAAATATACTTTGCCAGTGTTACGCTGATTCCTGGGATGATTTTAATATTACTCTTCTCCTAGAATAATAGTGTATTCCTTATAGTCTGTATTAGAAAAGGAATGTAACAGGAAAAACATCACTAGCAACTTTAGCATGCCAGCAACAATTCCTAATCTGGACACAGATGCATTGGTTTTGGCTGGAGTAGTTAGTTTTCTTCACAGTAGCTGGTATGGGACTATGTTTTGGATTTGTGCTGAAAATAGTGTTGACAATACAGGGGTGTTTTAGTCACTGCTGAGCAATGCTTACTCATTGCCAAGGCTTTTTCTGCTTCTCACCTCACCAGTGAGTAAGCCTGGGGTGCACAAGGAGTTGGAGGAATACACAGCCAGCACAGCTTACCCCAGTTGACCAAAGGGTTGTCATCCCAGACCATATGACATCATGCTCAGCTGGGGCAAGAAGAAGGAAGGAGGGAATGTTTAGAGTGATGGCATTTTGTCTACTCAAGTAACCTGTGATGAAGCCCTGCTTTCCTGCAGGTGGTTGAACACCTGGCTGCCAATGGGAAGCAGTGAATTAATTCCTTGTTTTGCTTTGCTTGTGTAGACTGCTTTCACTTTACCTATTAAACTGACTTCATCTCAACCCACAAGTTTTCTCACTTTTACTCTTTTGATTTGCTCTCCCATCCCACCAAGGGACAGTGAGCGAGTGAGTGGCTCTCTGATGCTTAGCTGCTTTGTGGGTTTAAACCACAACAACAGGTCAGAGGCTGACACAGTGGTCAGATTCCTCAGATTTCATATAATTTTTTATATGTCTTTTCTGGTGATTTATTTATTCAGACTGATTCTTTGACACGTATTTTTAATTTAAGCACTTTTATAATGGTTTTGATTTCCACAGTTGAAGAGAAATCTAAATCAAATTATTATTCAATACTTTTAATTAATTTGCTGGTTCTACCTTTTTGGAATAATTACCCTTATTGAAGATATATTGCCTTTGAGAATACAATTTCATCCATGTGCTCATCTCCACAGATGTGAGAATCTCCAGAGTGAGAATCATAAAAGAGAAAGCTCATCCTTCTTAATGACTGAAGCTTGTTTAGCTCTTTATAATTTAGCAAGTGGTTAGTATTTAAACATTTTGAATACTAACTGTTTAAGGACCATAGTCTTGAGTTTGGAATCAAGGTGCACATTCTGACACTGACTTGCTTCACGACCTTACACCAGCCACTCTGGTTATGGCAGTGGGAGCAGCAGTGTTTCCCACACAGTATCTGCATGTGTGCACTAATTATGTTCTGGGTAAAAACTGGAAAAAGATGTAGATGTTTATATTACTCTCATGCAGCCTTCTCTATCCCACACATCTCCCACAAGCTGTTGATGTTCATTGAAAGGAACTTCTCTTAGGCAGTCCAGAGAAAATCATGGGATATCCTGGCCTTGTCCTTACTGTGCATGTAGTACTGATATCCCAGAAAACACTGTCATTCACGCTAACTCTTTGTTCAAGTGCAGCATTAAATTGGAATTAAATCTCTTGTCTGCAAAAAGGTAATAATCCACCTTGTAGTGATAATGTGTTTGCCAAAATTTAGGATTTCTCATCATGTGTGTACAGTTATATGCAACATATGAAGCACCAGCAAGTTTTACTAATATGAAATTAATTCCATTTTTATATTAATATCTCTCATTCTAAGATACTGATTTTTTTGACATTTGATTCAAAAGAATATGCTAAAAATTTATGCATCTTTGTCACAAACATCTCCCTTATAAAAAACAATAACAATGACAACAAAAATTCTAAGTCATTCAAAGAGGAAATTCAAAATTATTAGTTTTTTTACTCTCTCAAAGAAAAAAGATATTTTTCCCTTGTGGGCTTCTTACTAATTACATGGCGTGAAGGTAAGGGAAATAGTTTAAAAAAAATAAAACCTCTTTTCTATTTCTACTATCCTGCATTTTTTATATTCCACCTAGCGTTAACATCTTTCAACATTGTATCTCACAACCACAAATAATCTCTTTGCATTTACTGTAACAATAGAGACTCTCTACTTATAAATAAAAGGTTTATGTTATTAACAAGTTACACAGAAGAAAATCACATTTTATGAACAACATCCTAGAAACTTGAAGGTAGACCATATATTTATGTCCCTTAGTCCAGCAAATTATTTTTCATTTCCCCTTTTTTTCTTAATAGGGGTATCTATCTAATATAAGTAATCCACTATAAAGCATATTACATTTTTGTTACTTCTTCATGTACCTCTATTCACAGCAGCGGTGTCACTTCACATTAAGATGTCTCATTATGGTAATTAGCCGGAGATAGAGTTATTCAGTTTTTAAGGCAAAAACCTGCAGTAAGATCTCTGGTCTTTGAGTTCTGGAGCAGCATCCTGCGCTCAGGTCTCTCACAAAGACAGAGGGAGCCTTGCTGATTGAACCTCTTTTGCTGTGTACGAGCAAATGCATACAGTTCAGGGTACACGGCCTGGGAGTTGTTTCACATAGTCACTATGGATGGGACTGTCCATTTTAGAGGAAGGAAGAGATTTTAGTAGTATGGATATGATGTGACCTGGGTCATGTCATTTTTCCTCAGGGCCATTTCAGTAGTACAGATTTAACTATGACAAGTAACATTGGAGGAAAATTGCTTTCTCTAATTTCAATGGTACACCATGACTGCTCATTACAAATGGACTAAAAATCAAGCACCCAACACTGGTAATTTAATTGGGGCTTCCAAAAACGACAAATGGAACTAGAAAAAAACAGTTATTAACTTAATGTAAAAAGTAGACTTTAAAGAGAAAAGATGTGAGGAAGGCATTGGTTTATAGGTCTTGCAGTCTGTTTTAGCTATACCACTGATTTTCTGTCACACTTCTGGCAAGTCACTTATTCTTCCTAAAAAGAAAAAAAAAAAAAAAAAGGAAATCACGAAAAGGAGTCATTAAACCAATTTCAGTTCAATATTGTGTGTAGAAATTGCATGCTTTATTAGAGTTTCTACTTTCCTTATTGTCCTTGCAATCCCCAGTCCCAGTCTGTGAAATTGTGATATCACTTTAGTGTCCTGCAGGAATGTTGTGTCTCAAAATCCACAAATACTGTGCAGACATCAGTTCTTATGGTGATAAGCAGTGTAAAAACCCAATAAATAAAACAATTAAAAAGATGAGGCTAGAGATATAGATAAAAAGCCTACATCACTAAATATTTGAAATCTTAGACTGCCCTAGCTGTTATTTCTAGGGAAACACAGAAAGAAAAAAGGGTGAAAAGGAGATATTCATGGAATGCAATAGAGTCATTTGCCCTTCCTTTTGCTATCAATATAACATGTGAAAGATGTGAATAAACTAGCATGACTAGTAAAACAAATACAGTATTAAATGTAGCAAAAGAGCGGGGATGTTCCAATAGAAGAAAGAACTGTAGAATAAAACATGGAGAGGGAATGATTAAATTCAGTAAAGTTTAAAACATTTCATTTTAATTAAAACAATAAGTGCATTCTTTCCAAACTGTTATTTCAGTGAAAAGTGTTGGTTTCTGGTTTTGATCCCAAATAAACTTTAATAAATCAGAATCTTCAGGGAGGTGGAATACAATTTTTAAACTAAAAAAAGGCATAAGGAATCAAGTTTGTTTAAAATCCTATTTAGAGCTATATAAGCTCTGTTTTAGAACTGAAAGGAGGAAAATCCACACAGCAGCTCTTTCTGCTGTGCCGGGTGTGTGTATGCATTGTTCATGTTTCTCCATATCCTTTAGTACTGAATAGCCAATACCTGAACACCTTTAATGTATGTATTCTCATAGTGTGAGAATATTCTTATTAAAAATTTACTGACAGAGCATGGAAGTTCTGTGTGACTAAATGATTCCCCAGTGTTCACCCAGACAGTTTGAAGTCACCTGCTTAGCAGGAAATTGAATCCTGGTATTTAGATTTCCAAGCTAATTCCCTAACTTAATACTGGGTTCCCTGATGCTGGAATTATCCTTCCTTATTTCATCCTATACAGGAACTAGTATGCTTTCTTTTTCTCTTTTGAACTGCAAAGAAGATTGGTTCTCTGCCTTTCCCTGTAGAGATGTGGTAGATATAGAGCTCATAAATTCTAGATTGTGTATTTTACCCTGTGTGTGAAAGGCACATATGACCAAGACAGAGCTCATTAATTCTAGGATATATATTTCATACTATGTGTAAAGGATTTTCCTAGCAAAGAATTAAAACGTATGTACTGTCCCACTCTCACACTGTCCCAGTCCATGACAACATGTCTCAAGTAGCTTTTAGGGTAATGGAAATGTGCTGCCATTCGGGGGAGTTACATTTTGAGGTCTGCTGTATAACACTAAACTGCTGAGAAACCCTTACACGGCTGCATTCTTACCTTAATCAAGACACAGCAGGAATATACTGAAATGAAGAAAAATTTAACTAGATGTTGTAATCATTGCCCTTTTAAGTAGACAGACCACCCTAGAACAAAGTCATACCACTGGGAGAGAGAAGATAGTTTGGAAAGCTGAGTGCTTCTTAGATGTCAGTGATTTCTGGTTTGGACTTGCTGAAAGCAGTGAAAGTGCTGACTCCATGTCCATGTGGGTTAGCTGACTAGATATGGGACTGACCTAAGAGTGGCCTTCTATTTTGCACATAATTAAGTTAAAGCTGTGCAGATTTTGCCATTTATCACTCCCCTTTGTTCATATCTATGTTCTAAAAACTGCTTATGCTTTAAATAAAGTGTATTTGCTTAGGGGGGTTGGAGATACCCCTAGAGATGCTCAAGAGCTGTCTGCACACAGTCCTGGGAAACTGGTTCTAGGTGGCCCTGCTTGAGAAGGGGTTGGACCAGATAACCTCCAGGGGCATATTCAAACCTCAACCATTCTGTGATACTGTGAATTACCAGAATAATTCTTAATCATGTCTCTGTGCATATTACTTCCATTCATAAAGCATTATGTATTCTTTAAGTCCAGAATCACATGGGAGTTTGAAGCTCAATAAGATTTCCAGGGAGGCATTCAGCTGGGAGGCGCTTTCATTTGCTACTTAAAAAAAAGATGAAGAAATATCAGTGTTTGTGGCGGGTTGACCTTGGCTAGCTGCAAGGTGCCTGCCAAACTCCTCTTTCCCTCCCGCTCAACCGGACAGGGTAGAGAAAAATATGAGGAAAACCTTGTGGGTCAAGATAAGAATTGGTAGATCACCTAGCAATTACCAGCATGGGCAAAACAGACTCAACTTCAGGAAATTATTGTGATTTATTGCCAATTAAGCTGAGAAGGATAATGAGAAATAAGAACAAATCTTAAAAACACCTTCCTCTCACCTGCCCTTCTTCCCAGGCTCAGCTTCAGTTCTGATTTCTCTACCTTCTGCCCGAGTGGTGCAGAGAGACAGTGAATGGGGTTTTGCTCCTTCCTCTTTGTGTTCTTCCCCTGCTTCAACGTGGGGTTCCTCCCATGGCAGACAGTCCTCTATGAACTTCTCCAATATGAGTCCTTTGCAGATGCTGCAGTTCTTCATAAACTGCTCCAGTGTGGGTCCCTGCCATGGGTACAGTCCTTCAGGAACTCATGGGATCACAAGTCCTGCAGTAAACCTGCTCCAGTGTGGGATCCTCTCTCTATGGGGCCACAGGTCCTGCCAGGAGCCTGCACAGTTTTTTTAACCCTTGCTTAAATATGTTATGTTGGAGGTGTTTGTGATGTTTGTGATGGGCTCAGCTTTGGTCAGTGGTGGGTCTGTCTTGGAGCTGGCTGGAATGGTACTGTTTAACATGGCAGCAACTTCTGGCAGCTTCTCATAGAAGCAACTGCTACTGCTACCCCACTACCAAAACCTTACAATGTAAACCCAATACAACGTTTAAAATTAAATTCAATCAAGAGGTTATGCCAAAACTATGTCAAAAAAATCCACCCTCAAAGCCATCCAAGCAGGTGCCCATAATGATGGGAAAATTAGGCAAGAAAGACAAAGGCAAATCAACAGAACAAGATGTCCCATAATATGGGGTCAAATGAAGTCAGACAGATGACAATGAAAAGAAAGGTACAAGAGAGGGAGACTGAGCACACTAACATGACATATAGAAAGACATATTTAGACAGAGTAAGTAAAATGCTCCAGTGAAGTCACAAAGTATTGTAGAATATTAATGCGCCTAAAATTTATCTTTTTATTCTATTTCTTTTTTAATTGCTATTCTCTATTTATTATTAAATATTATTGAAACTGACTTTTAAATGATTGGTAGTCATGTGTGCTTAACGGACAAAATACAGATATAAGTATTCTAAAGAGTACTGGAGATAAAATTTGTATTATTAATAATACCATTTCAACCAAACTCTAAAATCATGTGGAAAAATATGTCAGGGATTTATGGTGCAATTACTTCTAACATTTGTCTGGGAGAAACACAGATTATGAACTTTTACAGTTTGAAAAATTTACAGAAGAGAAGTACATTTTTCTGACAAGGTTGTGTTTTTTTGTATGTTTGCTTTGTTGTTCGCAACACAAATTCCAGAGTCAAAAGGTTCCCATTGACCTCATAAAGAATTGTAGGTTTTTCAGGCCATGTTTCTATTCCTCATCTGTAGCATTAGTGTTATCTGAAAGTGAGACTGAAACACAGGTCTTGAAGCTATTTTGTGCTTTTAAGACTTCATGTTGCTTGAAATGTAACCCCCTGTCCAAGCTAAGTTCTGCAAACTAATGTTAAGTAGGATAGACATCCAAGATACTGACTATAGGCAATCTAAAGTACATTTTACATTCTAGAAATGAGTCCATCTCTTTTATACTAGAAAATATTTCAGGATACTTTCTGTTTTGCAATCTCTGTAACAGCAAAATCCATTCTATTTCACTCTGCAGGTCAAAAGTAGCTGGAGTTTTTCCTTATACTACCTTGTATAAATCTCAGCAGGAGAGAACAGGTGGATTAATTCAACTTAATGGAAATAAAATGACATCTTTCATGACACAGATACGTTTTGAGACTTGTCACAGTTGGTCCTGGAAGGTAATGCAAAGATTAATACAATGGGGTGCCACATGAGATGCATTCTAAAAAGGAAGTTCTCCTTCTGCACAATGCATCTTTAAAAGTATGCATTCAAGGAACTTTTTTAAATCTCTGCTTTATGACTGCAGAGTTTCTTTTAGCTAGAACAGAGGTTTGGGACTTTTCTCTGAACTCTTACCTCTTGTGCTGTGTACTGGGCTGCATGATGTAACCTGCATGACATGTTGTCTGGAGGATAATTGTGTGACTTGTACTGCCATAATGGATCATAGTATGCAGTCAAATTGTTGAGCCTGCTTGAAAAAGTAAGCGTGGAGTGTTCTTTGAAGTGTCTTAGCTGGGTTTGTCCCAGTTAACATCACATACCAGATAAAATTTTACAGAATGATGCAAGCAAACTGAAACTTACAGGCTCTTTAAAAACTAAATTTTAATGCTTGCGAAGTGTGTTTCAAAAGCTCAGATAGTCCCTGGGTAATATCGTTTTCCTTGAACTTTGCTTTCAGACTGTCTGTTTTCTGAAGTCATTTCCATCAGGATATTCAGATTACACAGTATTAATCTATAAATGTCATTTAGCGTTAAACTCTACTGTAGTAAAACAGTAATTAAGAAAGATGACACTAGTTTGTCATCCTTGGCTTGTCTGCAAGACAAATTATAGTGTTGACTATTAGTAACCGTTATCTGCTCAATAAGTAAAAATTTCAGTGGTTTGAACAAAAGACATGTTAAGAAGATTAATGTACTTTTAAAGTCTAGGGGGAGAAAAGAGACTATTGGTAAAGTACAAAAAGATGTAATTATTAAAACCATTTTTTACTGAGGGTAAAGTAGGTAGTGCAGTACTTCTCTGACAAATTTACTAAATGAGCTTTGTCTCTGAAGTACTTTTTAATTTTCATAGCTTACTATTTTCTACTAAACTGCAAAATTTTTGTATTGGTACCTAAATCAGTTTTATCTTTAAATAAAGTACTTTAAGTACTCTTAAAATATTTATGTAAAAGTGTGTATTATAATACACTTGTTTCAATCAGAGGAAAAAGAAAGCTTCAAACCACTTTATGTCATTGCATTTCAAGGACAAATAAAGCAATTTTACAATCATTGCATCTATTTGACCATAGTTTTTGTATTTTGAACCCTCTTTGAGTGAACACTTACAGTCTTACTGTTCTCATCTAGGGTTCCAGTTTCAATGTTGCAGATGTAACAGCAACATTGTTCAAAAAAAAAAAGCAACACTTTTTTTGTTTTTTTATAACTGTATTGACAATAGACAGCCTACCATATTTGTCTCACACAAAAAAAAAAATTGACATATGTAAACATAGTCCAGAAGTCTGTGACTAGTTGTTGGTCAAAACTGCTCTCAAACACTTATGTGTATGGAGTTTCACTGACTATTTTATTAAAAGATCTCCAGTTCTGGAGATCTGTTTTGAATGACAGTCCTTCAGTTCTAGCAATCAGGAAATGCTTGGGCCCTTCCTGACTTATTCCCATTAGCAGGGAAAAAGGGTGACATGAGTCATGTATTTTTTGTGGGGGTCATTTCTGTTCTGGAATAGATATTAATGTCTTTTCCCTCGAAACTTTGGGGTCAAATAACAGTGTGCTTCTTTGCATACAATTCAGTCACCTCTTCCTTCAATCTTACCCCATGCTCACAAGTGTTCACTGTCTCAGAAAATCAAGTGGTTGCTTTTCTCCCCTTCTTAATGCCTCTTGGTTTTCTGATTACTTCTCTGTCTCTGACAGATGTAACGCACACAATTGGAAGTCTCATGTACTAAGAATTAACAATGGCCTGTGGTGGCTAGCTACAAGCTAAGTGGAGCTATTCAGAAATGAGTAACTGGTTTCCATGCTGCAGCTTCTGGAGACGGTAATCTAAGAAAGGTGTGCAGAGGCACAGTGAATATAAATGGGTCAGCAGAAGGTGTTCATACTGGAAAGTATGTGATCTCTAGGCTTGTATTAGTAAATGAGTTACTGGCTCACGGTATGGGCATGACCCATTGTCCATGCAGTGTCTCTGACATAGTTCTTGATGAGGACAAACTTCATTTTAGGCAGATGACACCTTGTACTCACTTGTGCAATGGTAGGGAAAAGGCAGCATTCCTAACTGGTAGTTTGGATGCTGGTTAGAGAACTTAACGGGCAGGTGTTACCTGTGTCAAAAGCAGAGTTTTACTAGTTTTATTTAAAGTCACAGATGTAGCTTATGAGTCCCAGTGGAGAACAGGTCCAATGCAATAATTTTGCAGCTGTCTTGTCCTTTCAAGCAAAACACAAAAGCAGATACACAAGATAGACACAAAATCCGTAGAGATCTGAGATCAGCCTATAGCTGGGATAAAAAACTCCCGACAGCTAGAATAGCCAAGACCCTGGAAAAACAGCTCAAGATCTGTTTCCTGTTCAGCAGCTTCCGGCTGAAAACCAGCATATGAAGTATGCCTTGTTCTAAGGCATTAAATTGTAGCCTGCTCTTACATGAGATATTGTGTTGTTACAGCTAATCAGTCAGTTCTCTAGCCTTTGTGCTTACCACCATCTTTGCCCATACAACCCAGCATGGGTTAAGAGACTAAGGAGATATTAGGCTGCACTGCCTCAGATGCTCCTAAGAAAAACATTTTTAATTTCTTCTCCACCTTGCCTAAATGAATTGTGAATTCCATGCTTGTCATTATTAATGAGGTCTATAAAATACCTTGTGATTGATAATTGTGATTACCGTTTTCAGACAAAACAATACATTTAATCCTGGGCAAATCATGCAAGCCATACAACCTCATTCTATTTAGTCTAGAATTTAACTATTTTTTCCATTTAGAGACTGTTTTCTCATGTGCTATAAAACAGATTAGTGTTTATTTTCCAATGCATTTCCCATCCTTAGGTATAATACTTTAGTATATGTTCTTCAATATGTAATTTATACTATAAGCTAAAATATACAATGTCTTCCGCAGAAACATTTTACAGTCATTTGTTTTCCAATTAAGTGCTAAATAAATACTTTTGTATCTAAAAAAAAACCTACCTTTTCACTTTAAACATTCAGTTCTTCAAATGTGTTTGTCAAACATCAGTAAATGAGACACTCATAAGTCTCATAAGTTGGTTTTTTTATTAACCATAAGCACTTTGTCTCCTTCTGTCCATTTTCATGCCTACCTCTCTAGTTATCAAAAAGTAAATAGTCAAAATCAGTCTTTGTCCGCCCATAATCGGTGGAGAAAGACAGGCAACTCCAGAGGGTGATTCATTCTCTCCCAAAATAAAGGGGATGAATCACCCTCTGGAACTGCCTTCTCTTTACCCTTGATTGCAGAGGGAATCTTGATGACTGCTTTATAAAAAGGCATGATTATGCAGTAATTTTAAATGAATGTAAATTTAGGCTGTTGTCAAAAGTGTTGTCCCACCTTGTTCCATTGTCTATGCTTATTTCCATATCTTTTTTGGTGTTATGGAAGTCAGAGCTGGTAAATGAGTGGTTATAAAACTGGATATGGACATAGATAAGATTATGGATTTTTTATTTTGGGGTGTTTTTTGGAAGGGTTTTTTTTTTACAAAGTTAAGCTTCATTCAGTTATATTCCCTAATTTGGCTCCCATAGTGATTGCAAAAACTTAGCACCAATACAAGCATTTCTCGAAGCCATAACTGGCAATGCTCACTGCTCAAGACATATAATTAAACAGCAAGTAAAGGGGCTTTGGGCCAGGGTTATAAGTGGGACTCAGGCACCTCTTTAGGTGCCTCATTCTGACATCCATTCATCACATTCATTCACAAAACCCTGCTCAGCTGCTGTTGAAGTTAACAGAGCATACATTCCCTTGGCATCTAATTTTGTGCTAAAGATCCCACGGCATTTACCTTTTTCTGCACAATCACCTAGTGGCTGATTGCGCAGGTTACACCTTTGCTGTTACAGGATTAATTAGGTTAGCATCTCTCTGCCTGTCTCACCTATAAAATTGATGTGGCCCTTACATTGTCAGCTGAGTTGACAACAGAACCTGTTTATTCCTAGAGCAGAATATTTTTGTACAAAATTACAGTAATAAAAAATTATAAAGCCTATCTTTCCTCTAGAGACAAAGTTGGGAAGCCTCCCTCACAAAGCTGAAAACTTTAAAAGCAAAGAGGCAAAAAAAACCCTTTGCCTACAACTAAAAAAGGTGGTGGGGTTTTTTTTGTTTGGCGTTTTTTGGTTTTTAAATAAAACCCCAAAATACATACAGAATGACAGCGAAACCTGGTTGCCTACTGGAAAAAAATAATTAGCTTCTGTTCAGAGAAATCTATTCAATCTTTTCAAAGATGAAAACACAATTCCTGTATCAGATAAGTAGAACAATAGAACCTCTCTCATCTATTCTTATTTGCAAAGACAGGGATTCTGACAGGCACTCCATCACATTTTAAAGTACTATTGGCAGCAAGAATACAGACAGCAGTTCCCAGTGTAGCATCAGAAGTATGGTTTTGCCTGACTGAGCTGCAGAGGCATGCCCTGTTCAGCACAACTTCGTTTTTTGAAAAAGGTTGTCTGAAAAGAAAATCCCATCAGAGCACATTTGCCTGCAAGATTCCTTACAGATTTCTTATTACAAAGCCTTCCTTTTGGGAGACAACAGGCAGAACTTCAGGTGCTGAAGGAGCTGGAGAATGAAGTTTCTAAGCCACTGGCCATCATATTTGAAAAATCATGGCAGTCAGGTGAAGTTCCTGATGACTGGAAAAAGGGAAATACAACCCCCATTTTCAAGAAGGGGAAAATGGATGACCTGGGGAATTACAGACCAGTCAGTCTCACCTCTGTGCCTGGCAAAATCTTGGAGCAGATTCTCCTGGAAGGCATGCTAAGGCATATGAAAATCAACAAGGTGCTTGGTGACAGCCAGCATGGCTTCACTAAGGGGAAATCCTGCCTGACCAATTTGGTGGCCTTTTATGATAGGGCTACAGAACTGATGGCCAGGGGCAGAGCAGTTGATGTCATCTACCTGGATTTGTGCAAAGTGTTCGACACTGTCCCACAAGACATCCTTGTCTCTAAATTGGAAAGACATCAATTCGATGGATGGACCACTCGGTGGATAAAGAACTGGCTGGATGGCCGCACACAAAGAGTTGTGGTCAATGGCTCAATGTCCAGCTGGAGACCAGTAACGAGTGGTGTCCCTCAGGGATTGGTGTTGGGACCAGTCTTGTTTAACATCTTTGTCGTTGACATGGACAGTGGGATTGAGTGCACCCTCAGCATGTTTGCCGATGACACCAAGCTGTGTGGTTCAGTTGATATGCTGGAGGGAAGCAATGCCACCCAGAGGGACCTCGACATGTTTGTGAGGTGGGCTGGTGCCAACCTTATGAAGTTTAACCATAAGAAGTGTAAGGTCCTACACCTGGGGTGGAGCAATCCCAGGCACAGCTACAGGTTGGGCAGAGAAGAGATTTAGAGAAGGCCTGCAGAGAAGGACTTGGGGGTGTTGATCAATAAGAAAATGAACATGAGCCAGCTTCAGCATGCTCTTGCAGCCCAGATAGCCAACCGTTATCCTGGGCTGCATCCAAAGGAGCATGTGCAGCACATCGAAGGAGGTGATCCTGCCCTTTTACTCTGTTCTCGTGAGACCTCAGTTGGATTGTTGTATGCAGTTCTGGTGTCCTCAATATAAAAAGGACATGGAACTGCTGGTACAAGTCCAGAGGAGAGCCACGAGGATGATCAGGGGACTGGAGCACCTCCTGTATGAAGATAGGCTGAGAAAGTTGGGGCTGTTCAGCCTGGAGAAGAGAAGGCTGCATGGAGACCTCATAGCAGCCTTCCAGTATCTGAAGAGGGCCTATAGGGATGCTGGGGACGGACTCTTCATTAGGGACTGTAGTGACAGGACAAGGGGTAATGGGTTAAAACTTAAACAGGGGAAGTTTAGATTAGATATAAGGAAGAAGTTCTTTCTTGTAAGGGTGGTGAGGCACTGGAATGTGTTGCCCAGGGAGGTTGTGAATGCTCCATCCCTGTCAGTGTTCAAGGCCAGTTTGGACAAAGCCTTGGGTGAGATGGTTTAGTGGGAGGTGTCCCTGCCCATGGCAGGGGGGTTGGAACTAAATGATCTTGAGGCCCTTTCCAACCCTAACTATTCTATGATTCTATGAACCCACTGTAGCCCATGGAAATTAGCAGATGAGGTGGGCAATCTGTTACATGTAAAACCTTTCCCCTGCTGCCTGGGTGTAGGTACAGATTGGTAGCAGGTTGTGAGAATATTTCTAGATTTGAAACTTGAGCTTTCCCAGTTGTTCTGCAAACTTAGTCTAGATTTAAGCAAATAGTGCTCAGGAAAGAGGGCAGCAAGGAAAAACGTGAAAGAAAGCTTGTAGCTTAAGTGGCAAGTACTGAATATGTATTCTTATTCCATAGAAAGTTTAGAAGCATGATGAACCCAGAGCCTATTCTTTAGGAAAAGCGTTCCTAAAAATGCTGAGTAAAGACCTGGGGCTCTAATATCTGTGGGTGATCCCTCATCAAGTCTGGGACCAACACTGGATAATCAAGATGCTTCATAGGATCCTCCTGGTCTTTCCCATAGGGAATATGGCTTTATAGCTCTCAGTTAAGGTAATTTTATAAAATAAATTTTTATCAGAAGCTGCTTGCAACTTGCGCGTCAGGGATCAGAGAGAATCTCATAAGTAAAAATATCAGTCAGTGTTATCGGTTCAGGAAACTGTTTTCTACCAGCCTAGGTACTGCTCTGACAAATTATGATCATCTTGATCAGACTGAATTTTGTTTTTAATTAGCTCTGTGTAAGTAATAATCTCTGGAACAGTGGCTATTATTTGCATACATTTTAAGTTACCAATTATAAGCATACATACGGATACTTAGAGTTGATTTCTTTTTCTCTTTTTTTTTATTTATTTTATTTTGATAAGATGCTATTTCCAGGAAGGTTTTATCTGAAGTTCTACAGAAAAGGATAGTGTTACAAAAATATCCATTTCCCAGATGGATGAAAGATACATAGAACAAGACTAAGACTTCTATAATTGAAATATTTGAAGACCAGCAAACCCCGGCAGAGTTATAATAATCAGTTACTAAGGTGAGTGTCTAAGGTGCCAGCACAATCCACAGTGGAATGCTTTAGTACAGTGCACAGGAGGGTTTCACAAACTAGGGAAACCTCAGGGGATCTGGGAGAGCTGCCAGGAGCCTGCAGCTCTTGTGACAGTTGCTGGCAGGACCTGGGGAGGGGAGCTGGGAGCAATGGCAGCCAAGCCCCTGTGTGTATAAAAGAAGCCCTTAGGGATCACCAGTGACCAGAAATGCTGCCAACAGTGTGGGCAAACAGGGCATGGAGTGTGGCAGTTCACACAGAAGGGTGTGCAGGAAGGTGCTGAATCTCTCTGCCAGCTTGACTAGGGAGCAGTGGTATCTACCCTGCAGAAAGCTATGGCCTCTCTAAGCTTGCATCCACCACAATGGTCACAGCTGCCCAGGCAGAGCTCCGGTGGGAGCACTTTGCCACCCTGGTGCCAGCTGCAGCCTGTGCCCTGCTCTTACGTGATAGGAAACAGCCTCAAGTTGCACTAGGGGAGGTTTAGATCAGATATTAAGAAAATTTCATCATAGAAAGGTCTGTCAAGCACTGGGACAGGCAGCCCAGGGAAGTGGTTGAGTTACCATCCCTGGAGGTATTTAAAAGATATGTTGATGTGGCACTTAGGGACATGGTTTAGTGGTGGACTTGACGGTGGCAGGCTAACAGCTGGACTCAGTGATCTTAAAGGTCTTTTCCAACCTGAGAGATTCTATGATTCTCTTAATTACTTTTCAGTAAAGAAACTCAGAGGCCTTGAGAAGATTTGGAATGCTAAGTTTAGCAGCTATATGCATACATCTTACAGCAGGATCAAGACCTTTAGTACCAAAATCCTGAGGGTTTCAGCAAAGCAGAAATGTTAATGGCAGAACATTTTTATAAAATCAGCAATACAGGTACAGTTTGTGAGTTCTATAATGTTCTATAAGGTTCATAAATATGCTTTTTTCAATAATTGCTTACAGAAAAAAATACTGGAGCTCACACAAAGCACATCTATTAATTTTTCTGCCTTTAATTGTGATCTGAAAGTTAATGCATACATTTATGTAAATCTCAGCTCTGTTTCATGAATTTCACATTTGCTTTTTGAATCTGTTCTCCGCTGCTATACTTCTGTTCAGCAGAGCCTCCCTGACTGTTTTGGAGATGCCGCCCATCTTTCTACCTAACAGCTACATAAAAAAGATTATATCACTCTATATTAGCTTCCATAAAGTAATTATTTGATAGCTGCAAAGCAGAAAAAAATTTAATTCCGTATATTTGGCTATTTTGGATCTCCAGGTATTGTAAAAATAATCTTTGACTATAGTTTACTACTATTTCCAGCCACACTTATCACTAGAACTTCAGTGTTTAGCAGGCACTGCTGGGGGATACAAAGGAAATAATATGATACAGTTTGAGGAAAGCAAACCACTTACAGAAAAGAATGTGTGCTGCCACAAAGGCATCAGAGCTGTCTGCTAATCTCATACTACATGCGGCATGGGAAATAGAGCTTCCCTAATGTGCTGGTCTTTACCGCTTTAGTGAAAGAAGACTTTCCATTAGCTGCCAGTAGATAAGATTTTCTGGAGGAAATGGCCAGAAGTCAATTGATGTTGGCAGAAATAAATACAGCCCTTTAATACCAATACAGAGCTCAGACTACATTGTCTTTCTAGTTTCCTACGTCATACATAATTCGCACTGGGGCTGCAAACTCACCAACTCCTATTTACAAGTATACTAGCAAGTGTGTATTTGCTTATATTTTTAGCTCATATTCATAAGGAAAAAAGACTTACTTATGTAAGTAGTTACGAAAGTACTTATGTACTTATAGATGAATCTTTATGTGTTAGTGTCCTTAGAAAAAGTTTTTAATAATTTGGACAATTTTGACAAATTTCAAAGAAGAAAAGAGGCTTCCAAAATTAGTATTTCCTGCAAGTTTTGTGAAAAGCTAGGAAAGAGAAAGAAGAAGTCTGCCAAAATCCATTCTGTTTAAAGGTATCCAGAAGGCATCCAGCTGCACTTAACATCATCATGTGAGAAATCTAGACTAGAATAACATGCATTATGCTTTTCCCAATAGGGTCTATTTGAATTTTGTGAAATACAGAGATATTTTCTGAAATTTCACAAAATAGGAAAATCTGAATGAATTCTTCATCAGACTAAAAGCCCCATACAATTTCATTTAAAAGTAAATATTGTAGCTGAATTTTATTTTCCTTTTGCTGGTTAGGAATAATTATTTCAAATTGCGTGTTTCCCCAGACAAATTATTGTTATTTCTTTAAATATACATTATTAAGCTACACATATATGACCTTTATCATGTCTCATCAGTTATCCATAGGTGTTAAAATTGTTATTAGTCAAAGGAGACCAGAGAAACACTGAAAGAATTAGCAAGAGTATTTCTTCCATAAAACATCAGATGAACTTTTCTGCCACCATTAGCTAGCATTAGTTAGCAAAGATTGCTGAATTTTATTTTTTTTTTTCCTTTTCATCTGCTGCTTTTGGGATTTCTTGCATCTATGTGATTTCTAGCAAGTTCTGAAAAGTTGAGAGAAATAAGTTCTGAAAAATTTGTTTCGGTTTGTTTTTTGAATAAGTCTGCAAAAGTCCTGTTGGCTGCATAGATTCACAGGAGAAAGCATGATGTGAACTTTTTCTGTGCTGCATAACTATCAATCTGCAATTTTTAAGCAATTTTTCATAAGATCATGTTTTGCAGAATTTGAAGGATTTGAAGGCTTCATAATGCAGCTTTATAGGTATTTAACTTGGAAACTTCAGTAATTTAAACCACAGCTTCATAGGTATTTAACTTGGAAACTTCAGTAATTGTATATGGCTCTCTTCTTGAAATTTTCAAACTTCAGTTGCCTAGGATATATATAGTGAGACCTTTCCTCTGCAGGAATGAATGACAAGATTATCAGAAATCACTAGAAATTTTTATATAAGTATTCACTGTTATCCTTAGTGTATTACTGTCTTACAATTTTAAATCTGAAATTAAAATCAAATTCATCCCAGATGGTTACCAAGGGACTCCTTAAATTGGATAGCGTGTGAATGTCTTTTCTTGTCCCAGTCTTTACATGAAATTTAGAGTAGTTTATGCCGGTGCAGCATTTGCATACAAAGTCATCATATAAGACAAACCTCAAGCTTGAGCATTTCATAAATATTAATTTGTCAGATAAAAAAAAGACCAGTATATCTACGATAACAAAGTTCAGGAAGTTTCCTGAAACTTTGAAAACAGAATATCTATACTTAAGCTGACAAAAAAAAAAAAAAAAGGAAAAGTATGCTATGAGCACCTAAGGTTGAAGAATGAAGTGAACGTGATTTTATCACTGATTCTTTCTTCATACTTTGGCAGACTGTAATTTCCATCACACAAGTTTTCCAATTAACTTTCTGTATTTTAATGGCTCTATAACTTCATTTATTACACACATGAATTGCTGAAATTGGGCAATATGGAGGAGAATATACTTGGGTGTAAAAATGCTACTGGAGCTGTTAAAGTAGGATTTAAGTGAAAATTAGGTGGCTTAGCTTAAGAAATAAATTCAGAAAGCTCATGCTTTTGCTGGGCTTTATCACACTGGAGATGACTGGATTCACATAATTCCCTCCATGTGATCTGAGATTTACTTACAAGCCTGTATGAGACTGTCTAGAAGAACATGGACAGCCTGGTGCCTGACTTCTTCCAAACTTCCAACATCATTCAGAAAGAAGTCCTAAACTCTTGAATGTAAAATAGCTGTCAGTCTGCCGACACCTAATACAGATGGGTACCCCTGTGCTCAGCACAAAGGAAGCTGATCAAAAAAGGTTTCTATTCCAATAAAGAGGCAAAGGAGGCATTTGTTTGCTTCTAATGGCCTATTTGTTAGAGTACTGTACACAGGAGGGAAACTTGGCTCTATTACATAAAATCCAGAATAAGGTGTAGATAAATTTAAAACTGATTGCCTGTGAGATCAGATAATCATTCAGTATTACATATCCAGCATGAGCTGTTGAAACCCGTTTTCTCCTAATCTGTAAAACAGCCTGCCTAGTTTTCTGGTTTGATTCCTGCTCATAAAATGTACCCTGACACATCAGAACATGATGTAGAGAGTCTGACTGTGGAAGAACTTGCCACCAACCTAGGCAACACTGTTTTAAGATAATTACTTTAACTACCAAAAAAATGTGTTTGATAAGTCTGAATCTGTTTAGCTCCAGTTTCCAGCCACGTATAATTTTACTGATAAATAAAGAAGCCTTTCAATGTCATTTTTTTCCTCACATGCATGCTTACAAATGGTGATTGTTAGTCATTATCTTTTTTGGTAGGTCAAATAAACTGATCTCTGTGAGATTTTTACTGCATGACATGTTTCATATCTTCTCATGGTACTTTACTAAACCACGACCATTTTACAATATTTGTCTTGAACTGTAGATGTTAGAAATAATCAAGGTATGCCCAATATTGGCCAAACCAGTAGAAACATTAAAGTAGCATCATCCCTTTATTCCTATTTAATATGTGTCCTTTCTCTTGTTCTGTTGGCCAAGCATCACACTGATGAGTTAATATTTGCTGATTATTCACCATTACCACCAAATCTTCCAGGACTTAAACATATAACTTATGCTGTGTGTTTTGACTTTAAACATCAGAATAATTGCTAAGCTCACTAAATGCACAATTTTAATGGGAATTACTTTTCTAACTTACTTTATTGTTGATTAAAATATCATTTGGTGCTTATTGGCTCCTTTTCTACCAAAACAACTTTGAAACATATATTTCCACAAAAGAGTTAATACCCTTTAATTTCCTTCGATGAGATTTGAGGTGCATCTTGCAAGAAAAAACAAAAAGGAGAAAATTATATTAAATATTTCTTAAGTTGCTTTCTACATCCTAAATAAATTGAAGCTAGCAAGACTAATTCACATGAGTGTTGGATCCAGATCTTATCAAAAACTCACAGAACTCAGAAGCAGAATCCATTTGCTCTTTCATTTACTCATCTTTTCAGATAGTCATGCTTTTTGCTGCCAACAGGTTATTACGACCTTATTGAACTCGAAATGTCTGATAGAAGAGGACAACCTCATTCAGTGCTAGAAGAAGCCATTTGAAACAGTATCCATTAAAATCAATTATTCATAAAAAATTAATGGTATTAAATATCTAAATACAAATCCAGAAAGTTTTTAATCATTAAGCCAGAACAAAAGCATTTATCCATGTGCTATTGACAAAGTAAACTTGTAAGTGCTTTTTATGGCATTTTAAAATATTGATAGTATTATAGATCGAGGTGGTATATTTGAGGAGCCTTACAGGAACAGACCAGTTTAATACCCTCAGGTTCTTTTATTGCAAATAAGCTAATGGTATGAAAGAAAAAAGTCTGCATTATTTTAATGTGGGTAGATATTGAGCGTAGAAAGAACAAGCTGTACTGTCTCTGAGATAGCCGTCTAAAGGGACAAACATCTATATTCTGCACTTTTCAAATTTTCCATGTGGCTTTCAGCGGCATCCCAAAATATTGTCTGCACTGTATTGTGTGGTCTTTGACAGCATAAGAACTCTACATTCAGAAGTGCCAAAAAGCACTAAAAGTAGTAAAAGTAGCATCTCACCTGCTACCACTGAACTCAGAGTTAACAAAAAGCTGCTGTGCTCCACAAACAAGCTGTCTCTTGTTGAGTATAAGCTGGGAAGTACAGCCACAGATTTGATATAAGGAATGAATTAGTGAAACTTTTATTCAGAAGTTCTTTAAGGTTGAGGCAGGGAGAGAAGAAAAGGAAGGAGTAGAAAGAGTGACTCATTTAGTGATGCTTTCTGTAGAAGATATTCATTAAAAACTGCCCATAGGAATTGGGAAACAGAGAGTTAAGTGCTTGACTTAAACTATGTAGAGCATAGACATATGTTATTACTATTAGCAATTGACTGCTTTGGACTGGATTCCTGATTTTTTAGAAAGATTCACAGTTTTTGTAATGTACCAGTCTGGAGAGGCAACATTTTCATAAAATTCATGAACCCATATTTCTGAGGCAGAAAGAAATCACTGTATTCTTCAGGAATATATACTCTCTCTCAGAGAATTCAGTCCTTCTGCATCTGTTCGGTTATATTAGCACTCACTATCCAGTAAAACAAAAGACTGGTCTGCATTCATTATACATAGTATATATATATATAGTATATATGTATATAATATATATAGTATATACATATTATATATATGCAAGCATACATATTATATATATAGTACATAATAGTACACAGAAGTACTTTTGGTTTTATTGCCATATTTAATATGAATAATTTTATTAGAATAAATCAGAACTCTCAGGTGGGCTAAAGCCAACTCAAAGTGATAAGCATACTATTTATGAACTTTAAATATGGAAATATTCTTTGAATACCTTGTGCTTGTCTAAATTGTGTTAGAACTTCACTGCTTATTATTTTTGTGCAATAACATTGAATGGTCTTTGCTATTAAAGTTTAAAAGACAGATTATCAAAAGAAATCAGCAACTCAGCAACTCCTGGTTTGATATCAATATAAGAAGACAGATTGTCCGAAAAGTTAATTTCCATTTAAACACATAAATGAACCAGAGAGATATTCTTAAGTATTAAACTCTCAGCATGTCCCACTGAAAAAAATTGATCTGTTGGACGCATGCTCTTGAGAATAGAACTGCTTCATTTAGGCATTTAAATCAGAGCTGAATTCTTTTGACAGCCCAAAACATTGTTCTGTTACAAGAGACACATTAATAGTAAGATTTTCATACCACTATGTTAACTTACTGCACACAATTACGTGTATCTTGCTTATATAAAACTATAAAGCTAGGTGATGAAATATGTAATAAACTAAAAAAAAAAAAAAAAGGTTTTGTATTTTCCCAAAATGTGTTTTTCTATCTAAAGGGAATTTTCTCTACAGTGACCCAGTCTGCTGGGCCCTGTGGTTGGATTTCTAAGGATATCTGCAATAGATTGAGTTATAAGCCTAGGGATACAAAAGTATTTCTTTCTTCTTAGGAGTACAGATTTTGAGATTACTAAATATGTATATGCAATTCCCTACTGAACCTCTGTGGATTTACTGGGAACTGTTTACCTCCTTGAATATACCTTTATAGCTTAGATTTTTTTAGAGCAAAATGATCCTAGTCTAGTGGCTTCTATATCACCCATAGAAACCTTTCTCCAAGTCACTACTGCTTTGGACACATTTATTTGGAGTTTGTTCCAGCAGGATCTCACCGGCCATGAGTTGTGTTACACCTTTGTGGCTTTAAAGCTGAGTGGCAGTTCCTATACAGGAACAGGGGTATTATACTTATGTGATTGACAGCAAAACAGCCATAAAGTATTTCTTCCTTTTGAGTGAAGGGAGGACAGCCTCAAACAGTTTTAAGGATACAAACAGTAAAGTTAGATTTCTTCAGTTTTCCCCATCTTCCATCTTGGAAATACTGAAAACCTCCATTGTCTCAGAGAACCCTTTTCATCTTTAATTGCTCACTAATGGGATGTAGAATTTGTCTTGAGCATCTGCATTTGGATTGCCACAGCCGATGAGATAATGAACCAAGTGATGTAAATCATTTCTACATGTCCATTTGCTTTGACTTTTCACATTGCAGCCATTTTCCCATACCAGGAAGGCATTACCAAATAGCGCTAATTGGATTTGGCTCTGGACTGAACAGGAAGACAGACAACTTGTGTCAGTAATTCTAGTTTATTCTGAGAACTTCTTAACTGAGCTCAAAGAAAAAAATGAGGTTCCCAATGCGGTGTTCCATTTACCCAGATCACTTCTTGCTTATTTTTTTCAAGCATAACTCTCTGTGGGTAAAAATGCATATTTTAAAATCATAGAGTACTACTCAAACCTCTTCAGGAAATAAGACATGAACCGTTATGACAGATAAAATCATTATGAAAGTAAGGCTGAGGATATGCATTTTTAAATGAACAGTAAAAAATTAAGAAGAGAACAAAGGTTGATCAGGAAAGTCTCCATTTATGCATTAATTTAAAATAATTCCATGCAGCCTGACATTTTTTTGAGAAAATTTTCCCTGTCTTCTCATCTCTTTATCAGATAAAGGAGGAAACAGTAGAGAAAATTTCCAAGATTATACTGTACATTTCACAGCCGCATAAATACTTATGGAATCTTGCTTTGACTTTTCCTTGCACTTTTTTTGGTGCTGCTAATGTCAGATGTTTATACCATAAACAGTCATGTAAAACATAGACAACTGAATTAAAAATAAGAAGATCTTAATGCAGTTTTTTTCTGCTGTTCCTTTGTTTTATTTTATTTTTTATTTTTCTATGTTATTGTTGTCACGTCATTAAGACTAGACATCTGAAAAAAAAACCCCGCAGTTAACAATACCTTTAAAAAAAAGATTAACAAGTTACTCATCTGTGGGAGCTGGCACATAAGATAATACAAGAAGCACAGTGAATCAAAACATTTAGTATCATTCTTACTTGTTTGTTTTTTTTTTTAAATGCCACTAATCTGTTTTTCCTAAGGAGCTCATTTGTACAGTTTGATTAGGTCCCTTCTCACAAACCCAAAACAGCCCATGATATTGGGATCCTTTGCTTCTCCCTCATATACTTGTCTACCTAAAGAAATGCTTTGATTTATCGCAATAGGCATCTAGATATGCATGTCAGGCTGACATTTTAGAATAGGAAAAAGGGGTCTTATTCTTACTTTTTGTTCTTTGAAATTCATAATTTTTACAGCCTTATGACAAGTTTGTAGCAGACTCTTCAGAAACAGGGGCCTAAAGGATCCAAAAGAAGCAGCTTTTTAGAGAACAGCATTCAAGGCAAAGATGGGTGAGCTAGCTTAGATGAAGGCATAAAACTGGATTTTTAAACCATGTGGAAATTAAATGATAAAAGGTGTACAATGAAAAAAGTAGTGGAAAGAAACAAGAAATGTCAGGGATGTTGCAGGCACTGGAGCTCAGACTGTCCTAAGCCAACACTAACCAAAATGGTAAATCCACACAGAGCAGCAGCACAGACGTGAAGATATACCGCTATAGGACATGAGCTGACTTACACAGAACCTGTTTGGGTTGCCAAAGGAGCAAAATTAAGCTAGAGCCTAGCTTATCTACCCACAGAGAACAGAGAGTTACCTATAGTTTTTTTGGTAAATGTAATAATGAAAAGGGAAAATCCTAAGGAAATAATGTACTCCTACAGCTGAGTGAAGCAGAGGCTGTCTTCTGTAAGCAATCCCTATTACAAGTGGAAAAGAAAAAATGGAAACCTAGGTACACCTCTGAAATATTATATCTCTGCAAATCGCTTTTTCTTCCAGGTATGAAAAAACAGACCAAGGTTTTCTATGAGACAATTAAAAATACTTATTGCATGATCATTGATAGCACTTGTTATCTACCAAAGGATCATTTTCCAAGTCTCATTGCAGTGACTGGTATTTTTCAGGCTGTCTTCACTGAGCTTTGGATCATGCCCATACACACAGGCCAGAAGCACAGATGCTTGCAGCTGTGGAAAATACTTTTCAGTAATCTTCTTAGCAATCATTCTCAAACCCCTGACATTCTTTCATTTTTACCTTGTCATTGGTCTCTGGCTTCTCTGTCTCTCAGCTTTTCCTTGATTTTCCAGAGCTTTATCTCCAGTCTTTTGAGGATTTTCTGTTGTGAAACACCTTTCTCATGGAATCTGAAATTCAGCTTTATGTATGTTTAACAACATGAAACCATTCAGTCAGCACCTGTGTACTTGTTTGCAGAATAGCTGACTTCATTTTTTAGTATTTTTCTACTGTCTTGTGAATAGACAATTTAATTTTATAGGAAAAAAAAAATAAATTCACTCGTGTGTGACTCACATCTAAATATGGATCAGCTTAAAAGTAATCTCTTTCCCTCTTCCAGAAAAGAAAACACTTTTCACAATTTAAACATTTCTCAAAATACTGTGCAGTTCATTTATTCTTGATAATGGCTAAATAAAGTCCTAGAACTTTTATCATTCACTTTGGGTGAGATTAATCCCTGTGGAAATTCTCAGGACTACAGTCATAGAGTCATAGAATCATAGAACAGTTAGGGTTGGAAAGGACCTTAAGATCCTCTAGTTCCAACCCCCCTGTCATGGGCAGGGACACCTCACACTAAATCATTTCACCCAAGGCTCTGTCCAACCTGGCCTTGAACACTGCCAGGGATGGAGCATTCACAACTTCCCTGGGCAACCCATTCCAGTGCCTCACCACCCTTACAGTAAAGAACAATACATTGGAACTGCACAGGTGACAATGACACATGGACAAATGTACAGTCTTTCACTTTATTATGCATATATACCTGTTGCTCATGATTTCAAACACTTAATAAAATTAAATATATTGTTAGTATTTTGTCTTTAAAGACAAATGATTTATTAATAGTTCAGGTAATCAGCATTTTTACATGCTCTGTTAAGTGCTCTGTTAAGCATCAGCAAATCCTCTAAAAGGAATTATCTTTATGAGATAGATGAGCTGATTGAATGTATACCACAAGAAACGAGCTCAGCAAAATTAAGCACTAACTAGGGAAAAGGTAATTCTAGCAGGAAGATGTCATGACTGCCAACTTATTGACAACTGGTGCAAGAAACTCGCTGACCCAAAGAGCAATACAAATGAAGCATGTGGACTAATTAACATAATAAGCAAACGTTGTTTAGGAAATAGGAAACTCAGTATTAAGTAATGAAAGAGTTATGTAACTTGTAACCAGTGAAGGCTGATGTCTTTGTTGATGAAATGTATAAATAGAGTTTTGACAGATGGGGAAACAGATACTCATGGGTTAGCACCTAGCTCCCTTTTCTTGTGCAAACTAGAATAAAAGAATAGAAATAAATTCAGTGTGTGAATTGGTGCTGTGCACTGAATAATGGGCTCATATCCAGACAACACTCAGAGCTTATTGTCTTAAAACTACTTATCTACTCACTTCCCCCTGCTACTCTATTGTCATGTGCGAGATCTCCTACCACATGTACCTAGCTAACACTATACTGGCTTTTCTTCCCTTTTGAAAACAAAAGATGAGCTGTGTTTAAGGTGTTTAAATGTGGTCTCATTGCTCCTCACTTGCTATTCAGTACTACATAATTTTGCTCTGATGTTGCCTCAGTGCCCCTGAAACAGTCCTGTTGGATTAGAAAAGGACAAACACTAAGACTGCCTGTCTTCTTGAATGATCTTTTCATAGGAGTAAGCACTTCATCCTGTCTTGACTGTTTTTCTGGCAACAGCAACTGTTTTCTTTGCTTGTAAGTGACTGTACTGCTGTGCTGTCTACCAAAGTGGTGATTTTTTTTCTGCTGATTTGGGTAGCCTTAATGTGACCTCCCTTCACTTTTCCCTCAGGTGCCAATTACTTAAAGCATTATTGGAATGGACTCTGCTGGAAAACATATGCCAACTAGGAAAACAGTGATGCTTCCAACTACTTTCCCCACATGCTTCTAATACAAGCAGGTATTTGTTCAACTTTAGGTCTTTGGTTGATCTGTGCTTGGCACTGTTAGCATTGCCATTGCCACCTGCCTGACCACATGAGACATTCAGATAAGTAACATCTGAGAAAACCTGAGCTAATTTATATTGAAAATTTCTTTTTGCTGTGTCTAGTTTAAACACTGAATCATTTGCAAACCTATGGCCTAATTCTATGCCATGGAACATTAGCGAAAGCTTATCACTGAAAGAAATGGATCAAGCCCAATAGCTACTCTTACAAAGTTCATTTATATATGTAAGTACTGCATAAAGTATGTTTCTGTTACGTTTGCTTCTAAGTTCTTGCACAGCCATGTTTTTTATTGAGGGATTTTTCTTTTATTGTTTGCTCATCTTTTTGCTCCTTTGTGGAACTCTTTGATCCACTCTCTGCTTGTTGTCTATTTAATTTTTGCTTGAGATTTATAAAAGTAATCTGACTGAGATTTTGCTTTTAAATATTGTATTCTAAGTTGTTTCCAAATCTCTCTCAGCCATGGAAATAAACACAGAAAGCTGAAATACTTGCCAGGATGTGATTGAATCTTTTCAGGAATAGGTTTTTTGCATAGTGCAGACTTTATGAAAGCAAGAGAGATGGAGATATACACATTACACAGGTCAAGCCAAGTTCGAGCTAAATGGTTTCTGCCTGCTTTTGTGTCATGAATTATTTTCTTTCTCACATTCATGTGCTCCAAGAAATCCTTAGATTCCAGGCACTCATACTTTTTGCACAGGGCTATAGAAGTATTTATCTGAAAGATTAATGCTGAGAACCTTTGGTACAGACCTGAAAAATACACTTGCCCTCCCTGTTTGATTGAAACATTGATCTGTGCTCCTTGATGTCTGTCAACTCTTCCCCTCCTGGTCCGGTGCATCCTTCCAATTTATGCTATATTTTGAAAACATTTCCTAACCTGCTGATCATTTTCAGAAATAGCATCAAAGCTTGGAACATTTGAGAGGCAATATCTTTCCTAGGTAGCTTTAGTGCTGACATTGCATTTCCCTCTATTACACCCTTGTATATTGCTTTCATGTATCTTCTGTTGCACAAAATCTAGCACCTATATTCAGACTGGGCAGAGTCTCAGAAGGTCTAGCTTTCAAATCTGAATATAATGAGAGAATGAATGGTGGTGCTAGAAAAGGTGTTAAGGTGAATCATATCTTCTTTAATTCACACTTTTCTTTCATTTAGGTATTTATCTCTTGGGATCTGTACTTTTGTCCATCCTGGCTACCACTGCGAGGGAGAGCAGGTTCTCCTGCTGCTGCCAGGCTTTTGGTTACCAATATGAATGTTCCAGCTTGCCTTCATGTGTGGCCATGGAGGAGCTTTCAGCTCAGGCTCAATACATTTACATCATGATAAAAGGGAAAATGATGTTGCACTTCAACTCTATCTTTTCTTACAGAATGATGCTTCTTCCATTATATTATCTTCATTATATTATTTCCACTATTTTATCCTCCATTATATATATCAATATATTATCACTATATTATATTATGGTTAAAACATTGTGTGGAAGAAGGTTTACATATTGGAGTCTTATGTACCAGAGGATGTAGTATATCTGGGTTCAGGACCTACCCAATATGGTTAGGAAGTGGATGTCAAGGCAATATCTAAGGACAGTACCCTAACTATTCAACCATAGTGTCTTCCATACTCTGAGGCAAAGACTTTCCACCACCCTTAATTCTAAAGTCCGAGTTACTACTGGCCAGGAAGGCAAGAATTATGAATCCAGATGAAGAGCAGTGGGATCCCCACAACATCCAAATCTCAGTTACTAGTGACTAGGAAGGTACTTGATATCATCTCCAGACTGAAGGTGGCTTTGAATCCTTGGTGAATGTTGTAACCACAAGACTGTTAGGCAGAAGATGGACATAACATGATGCTTATCTTTTTAGGATACTCAATGGGATTAATGTGTTTTTTATAAAGAATATATGACAATGCATTCAAAAAAGCATTTTGAAGGAACAGCAGTTGGGACACATATTTGTTTTCCCAGAAAAAGCACTTCTGAAAATGTGAGCATAACTATAAATTATTTAGAGAATTTCTGGGTTGTGAAACTAGGTGTCTTGTTTGTTAATTTATTCTGTCCAGGTTATGCAGTCGTGTCAAATATGTTGACTGGATCATACCCTGGAGCATATGAGGTTTTTGTTTCTGATGTCCCCCTTTTGCTTCTAATTTCATAAACATAAATATAAACTCTGTTTTCTTATTAGCAATTTTTATCTCAAATTTGAATTTATATGTGAAGAGAATAATATTAGGAAAATCTAGCAAATATCCTTGACCCTCTATGCTGTCCCCTGAACTTTTAAAATCTTTTGCAGGGTTTATCACACAGACTAGAAGTGAAATCAGTATTCAAGATACAGGAAAGCCATGGATTTATAGAGTGATGTTATTATATTTTGTTTCAGAGTGAGTATTAAATTCTTCCTAAATGCACTTTAGTTTTGGAAATTTTAAATTCTGAATAAGAATGTGGTGTAGAGAACTGGAGAAGAGGTAGATTCTGTAGGATGAGCTGACAAACCCCTTCAAATGTTCTTTTTTGAAAACCTTTATTATTGTTTTAGGAATGCATTTTGAAATGAATTGATTTTTATGACAGCATCTTCTACTCTATTAAATGGTAATAGAGCTTTAACAAAAATTTATTGCCAAAGAACAATATTTATTCTATCATGAAAAAATATATTATGGAAAAATCATCATGAAATGGCAGGGCTTAATATACTGATGATGTGATATTAAAAAACATAAGAAATTTAATTGCAATAAGACAATGTTTTATTTGGAATCAAGAATGTAATGGAATGTTTTTGTTCAGCAGACACCAGAGATGAATTTAAATCTCCAACTGGAGTGATGGAAAATTTTGTCACTAACTTCAGTTCCTGATTGTTGATTATTGTAAGACATAATATGCAATCACTATTAATGGAAAGAAAAACAAACAAGACCACCTCAGAGAGAAACTCAAGTCAGGAAATCCCTCGTACGTAACAGCTGTTCAAGGGGTGAAGACCCCTTATAAGAGAGACAGAACAGCACGTTGGATCAATATCATTTAAACGTTCCTAACACTGAAGCAAAAGAAAAGATATAGCAAGGTTGTTTCTGTTCTAAATGCTTTTTGATGGTTGTCCACTGCTTGTCACTACGCAGGTCCATGATTGATCTCATCTGTTCGTGACTGGTTGTTTTACAAAGGTACCCAGGAATGGGTACCATCTATTTAATATATTTATGGTATCCAAGAATGGTTGCCATCTATGTCCAAAACACAGTTTGTAGCAATAACCCTCAGGGATAGGCTCTGATAAAAAATCCATGGGATTAGAGAACTGCAGAGCATTTGAAAAAAAAAGGCTATATTTTCCCCCTTAACAATGTTTATACCTAAGTGAAGTACACTTACACATGTAGAAGCTTTGCTGGATATCCAACAAAGGTGTTAGACAGCAGAATGCTACTAGAAAAAGTACAAGAAAAAGATTTATTGAGTAAATTATCAATGGAAGCTTGAAGTCTGGGCTTAGTCAAACTCAGTTGTAAATTGATGCTGCATTTAGCAAACTTTTTTGGCAGGAAAAAAAAGAGAAAAAATATGTGAAGGTTGAAACATTTAATTTTGACATATTATCAAGTGTGTTAAAATTAATATATAAAGATTTAATTCTAATAAGAAGGTAAAGAAACCAAAAATCAATTGTTTCATTTGGAATCTGATTAAAAATTTTTGTTCACCTAGAAAGAACAACAATTAAGAAAAAACAGGATTTATTCAGCAACAAAACCTAAAGAATTCAAAGAGCAGGTAGATCCCAAACAATTTTATGTTTTTTAATTTAGTCACTGTGCTGAAAACTCAGTTATTCAGACCATTCTATCCTTGAGAACTTTCTAACTTCCTGCTGGCTTTCATGTGAAAGCTGCAATGTTGATTTTAATTTATAAAGCACTCAATGAGAGATTTTTCTCTCTTTTCATGCTGTCAGCTTGAGCCACATTCCTGTCATGATAATGAAAGCTTGATCCTTCTCTTTGCAAAATATATGTGATGCAATATTAAAGTCCTTTTTTTTTTTTTTTCTTTTCTTTAAGAATGCTTTGTTCATTGGTGTCCTAAACCATTTGTTTCTTGTCTTTCTAGGTAGGTTTCAAATCCTGTTTGCATGAATGTTGGCATGGGCATAAGGCAGATAAAGATTAGATTTTTATGATCAAGAAATATAAAGAGAAGCTTTAAGATTTATTTGGCTGTAATTCTTTTTATCAAATGATATGTCCAAAAACAGAAGCACTGTGTTAGAATTTTCACTTATACTACCGGCTTTTGATTTCTTTTAATTCTAGCAGAAGTTTACATAAACTTTGAATCATTCTTTTTAGTGAGGAATTCAGGTAAAAATCTGAAACAAATTCTAAACATACCTGAAAGTACTGTTCAAAAACTAATATGACCCCTATATTTTGAGCAGTTCTAATAAACATTTTGATCAGGACACATGAGGTCTTGAACCCGCTTTCTACGGCAGAGAGGTGGACATTGAAGAAGGCCATCAAACTAAGATGACTGAGCTTCGACATACATGTTACATGACTCAGTTCAAGAAGGATAATCAGAAAAAAAAATCCTCACTACTGCAAATTGGACAGCCATTGGTGTAAGCACTGCTGGGTAAAGAAAGACTGTAAAGATGTTGATCTTTAACAACATAGAGCAGACCAAGAGGTAGACGAAACACAGGGTTGTTAAGTGCAATAAAATTTTTTATTATTTTTTTTATAATTTCCTCTGTCTCAGGTCCAATGACAAAGCAAACACTGCTCTTCAGTCAGTGGTGTTGTAAGTTGCTGCATCTTTACATTAGATGATCCCAGTCAACATTTTTGGCTGCAGCTATAAATGTACAAAACTGCTTAATTTCAAAGGTGCTGGGTAACCATAGTTTCTCCTGAGAGCTCAAGGTAACATATTTGTTGCTGTAAGGCAGGGAAGAACAGAGCAAGATATAAATGGAATGTATTCACCTTTCACTGCCTAGTGGCTACATCAAAATGTGAGATTATTACTGGTTGTCTTCTCAGGAATTTAAGGGTATTACATCATTTATTTATGCTCCAGTGAACACTTCTTAAACTCCCCTCAAAAACACCTCTGTGAAACTATGAACTTCTCCATCTTTAATTTTGAGACAGTTTGATTAAGGTCACCTAGGTACTTTAAGTAATCACTGTAATTTAGGTTTTCTTTTATCCATTCTTGTGTCAGTATTTTGTTAAATATATTGTAAACTATGCATTTTAAAGAGAGGTGTTTGATGTCCCTGCTTTGATCATGCACGAGAATGAAGTACATCTTAAGACAGATACATGCCTACAATTAAACCAAGATGAATTTGAATGGTTTGAGTAAAACTGCAAGTTTACAGTGATGTAAATGAAAGGACAGTTTGTCAGTTTTTGCACAGAGTAGAATTCAGAATTGTATGTTATCAGAGACTAAGGACCTCGACTCATTCATATTTCAAAGTCCTACATCTGTAATATTATAGATTATGTTCAGAAACAGTTATAATTAACCAAGTTCAATGTTACTAGCCTACTTATGAAAGCTAGGCATATGAATATTTGTAATGAGGTGAGGCATGAGGAAGAGTGTGGCATTGCTTCCTTTTCAGTAAGTTTATTTATCTTATTGAGAGGACATAAATGATGGGAAGAACAAAATTCAGGTCACATAGCAAGTATGCATAATCATAGAATCATAGAATGGTTTGGATTGGAAGGGAACTGGAAGATCACCAAGTTCCACCCCCCCTGCCATGGTCAGGGACACCTTTCATTAGACCAGGTTGCTCAAAGCCCTGTCCAACCTGGCCTTCCACCACTTCAAGGGAAAGGACATCCACAACTAACTGAATACAAGGAGTAGAATATACAATAGAGTACAAGAAGTGTTTAGCCAGGTATATGGAGGGCTAATATGCATAACTATGTTCAGGATTATTTATTTAGATCTTTTTTATTCTCTAAAGAGTTTTACATTTCATCTGGAGACAATATTTATGCTACTGATTGCCTGCTAATTTCTGCTACTGAAAGAGCACATCCTTCAAACAATTTGGTCATAATATTTAAGTTGTAACAGGCAGGGATGGAAAGAATACAATTAACAGAAGACTTTCTTAAAATAAAGGACTGTTTGTATAGTGTTGCCATGTAAATAATATTCTGATCAGGTTAAAAAGAAAAATAATTGAAAAGAAAATAAGTATTTGGGATATTTTGAAGTTTTTACTCTAGAGTCCTCAATTACACAGTTACTGTTGATTCACATTTCTCAATTTTTTTATTTGTTTTTTTACATATGGTCTCAGGGAAGGAGTGCTTATGTTCTTCCACACTTCTAACTGTTGGATAAATAATCATTTTTAAAATATATCTCAAACATATTTACTTAGGAAAGGTGATTAATTATGGAATTTCCAGAGTGAAAAATAAATGGAAAGTAAGGGAAAAATGAACAATTACAGATTACATGGTGTTCTGTTTCTAACCCATACTTTTGTGTGTGTGTAAAGAAATTCAGATTATTATGTGACAATCAATGCATCCTCAATGTACTGATCTCAATTGAGGATGTTTGAAATTGGAGAAATAGTTCAAAAACACGAAGCCATGTTGAAAACACCTTGCTGCATTGTTTCTGTAGAACTCTGTCTTAAGCAGCAAAATGTTGACTGAAGAATATTATTAGTTCTGCATGAAACTAATCAAGTGAAAGGTTCTGCCCAGCCTTCGACATTAACCAAAGGAAGGATCAGGGTTTTGAATGTTTCCAAGGTTAGAGACTCCATAGTCTCTCTGGGTAGCTTCTGCTAGTGGCTAGTCACCTTCACAGTGAAAAAGTGTTTCCTGATGTTCAGACAGGGTCCCCTGCATTTTAGTTTGTGCCCATTGTCTCTTCTCAGTATCACTGGGCACCAGTAAAAAAAGCTTGGCTCTGGTTGTTTTACACCCTTCTCCTCAGGTATTTATATACATTGGTGAAATCTCCCCTGAGCCTTCTTTTCTCTAGGCTAAACAGTTGCAGCTTTCTCAGCCTTTCCTTATGAGACATGCTCCAGGAAGGTACAAGGAAAAACCTGTTTTCTCCTTTACTCTCTATGATCCAAATTGTATTTTGTTGCTTGCACACAGGATTTTCAGGCATGTTGCTCCTTCTACATCAATTCTCTTAAAATCTAAGCAGATCTCTCTCAACTGTAATTGTTGCAGAAGTGCTGCTGACATCTCTTTCAAGTTCTCAATTTCTGTAACCTTTATCCTTTCATCTGAAATCTCATTAACTTGTTCTTTCCTTTAAACACTGTTCTGTTACAGACGGATGACTTACAGGCCTTTGGGTCTCTGCAAGATGCTACTGATATCCAGGAAACGTGTTAGGAAGATGCTTAAACACTTCCAGGGAGAAGTCTTTTCTTGCCAGTGTTTCTTAGCTCTGTATTCCCAATGCTTTATCAGTCCATAATATCTGGAAGATGCCTTCCATCTCATTCCCATCTAATCCTGAATCACTTGAATTCTGCTGTGACCCTTTACTAGAGTGTACCGTGTTACGTATGCTTTAGTCCTTTGGTCACAGGTCTTTCCTGAGTGTCTTCTCCAAAGACTGCTTCCACAAAATGCAATTATAAGGTATCATGATGTGGGTAGAATGAGTGAAGCTAAGAAAACATGAATACCATATGGAATTCTTAGAAGTTGAGAGATATTGAAGATTATACTTGGGGGCTGTGGGAAAAAAATAGTTCAAGTGGTCAGTTTCCAAGGTTCCAGGGAAAGCAGACAAAACCATCTGCTGGTTTTGGGAGGATGATGAAAACACTATCATTGTTTTTTGACAGTTTGAACCTGTCATCTTTGCAGTGCTTGGGAACTGCTAAAAGTGATAAGCAATTTTTGTTTTGTGGGTGCATTTCTTTCTAAAGACCGACCACAATGGAGCTTTAGGTGTTCTGGTTAACCACTCTGTTCTTTAGACACGTGTTATGTGGTTGTTTAACTTAGTGTGCTGCAAATGCCATGCTGCATTATGCTATGTTAACATGTTAAGGATTTCGAGACTACTGATAGCTGTGCACCCAATATGAAAAAAATTATTAATAGCTTTTGGCCTGTATTGTTTTGAACTACTTTGGTTTCTGTCTGTATATTACTATGGTTCCTAAACAGTAAACATGCATAAACAAGGGATCAGCTCTGATCAACTTCAACCTCTCTGAACTCAAGCCTAACATCAGGCTTCCAAAGTCTATTTTTATTTTGTTGCCCTAGAATACCATGGTTCTGGGCACAGTTTTTCTTGAAATCTTTATCTTTTAAACCACCAAGAGTGTCAGATACAACTGTGATGGCTGCCAAACCCTTTAGTGTTTGATCTAGTATACTTTGGAGGTTTTGTGTGATGTCTACATAGCATGACCAGCTACTGGCGCCTATGTTAATATGATGACAAGAGTTGCCAAAAGGGTGGTTTACTTAATTCAGTATGCCAGAAATAATCTTGATACATTAAAAAGGAGAATATTTGCACTAGGATAAAGTAAGTTTGCATTTCTTATGCCTATGGATTATCTAGTGAGGGTAAGATGAGGCTTTTATTTAATCTTTGCCTTCCTTGCTCTCTTGAGATTGCTGGAAGAAATAAGCATGTTTGCATTTAAGGATGGTCTTTCTTTTGTGTTCTGACCAGTTGAGTACTTTGTGTTGTTCTGCTTCTCTACAGCTAGCAGTGCTTCTCTCTGTCAGCTACTCCAAATGGCATTGCCTCTTGTTTTATGGTGTCTTAATGACAGCTTGAATTTTCCCAGTAGCCTCAGATAGTTTTAGTGTACATCATTATAACACTGTCATATTTCTAGGCTTATCAGTGTTACTAGGATTACATTGTGGCTGGCTCCACAATCCATCTGGGATAAAATTGGTCATTGATCTAATATTTCAGTTTATCAGTGTTGCTTGGATTACATTGCAGATGACTCTGTGTACCATCTGGAATTGAATTGCTCATTAATCTAATAACATCATTGTAAACGTGGCAGTTGAATAGTGGCTTCCTTCTGTTGTTTCTGTGCAGTGGATTTCTCTTTATTTGCTAGAGTCAAGCTCCAGATATCTTCTTCAATTGATACCTGTTACTGATGAATAACTGCTTGGATTTTTCTTCTCTTTTTATTTCAGAAGTCACTTTAGGACAGAAAGTGATTTTGTTTAAAAAAAATTTAGGTCATGACTCAAAGGCAAGGCATTGTTCTGCTTCTTCTTTCCATGCTAGTTCCCAGTGTAATAATGACACTGAGAAAAATCCTTTATTTCATCTACTATTAATAATTTAAAATTGACCTGTTGAAGTAAAATTTTAGAACTTACTGTCAGGGGAAAGAGATAGGCATTTTTAGAAAGCTGTTAGTCCCACTTGTCTTTGATTTAGATTGAAATGATTCACCCAGTAGAGGAACCAGTTTTCTCCATTAACTAGAGATGACCAGTTTAGAGTATGCTTAATTTTTTAGGTGGCTAATATTTGACGTGATGAATTCCCTGTTCTGTTTCCTTGGTTCCTTTAATTTAGTCTGTATATTTATTGTAAATCACAAGCTGCTTTGGTTTGTTGCTCCTCCCAGACAGTTCAGTCAGCTCTGCTCCAACAAAGCATTCTCTGTTTCTCAAGAATACCTTCCACAAGCTGGAGTCTCTTGTACCACAATACCTTTGAAAAAAGATTTCTTAGAGAGTTATCTGCGGGTGTTTTAGATCTCAGATTTGTAATATGTCTACTATCTTGTGCTTCTTGGTTTGAAGTAAAATCTTCTAGTTCTGCAGTCTTGCTCTGTCTGTTATCCAACACCTTCATCAACCGTTTCAGGTTCCTCTTCATTACTTCTGCAACAGTTTCTGTTCCCACCCACCCCTAATATCCCATAAAGGAACTTTGCCTTCATTTTCTCATTTTTATTCACTGCACAGAATTGTTTGCATGTTTGGGCATTGTATTCCACATACAAGTTCGGCTTTTCTTGAAGACCAGGTTTTGGTATTCTCTTTGCTTGCTCTTCTGGATGTTGTCTTGTCTGTGTGTTTGTCTTAAATGTCCTGCTGAGGCTAACAGTACAACAAGTTCAACCATGCTCCTAAAGCTGAACAAGTTCCTTTTTAACACAAAGTATTGGAGAATACTCTAAAATGCAGCTATCTTTGCAGCTACATCCACGCATTTTGTGCTTCCACTAGATTCATTCTTCCTGAAAGCTGTGCTGCTTCACGAACATTCTGCTACTTTCTTGCTTGTCCTTAGGGGTAAGCAAAGTCTCTGGCAATCCTCTCTGCATTGGGAGAGAAGAGAAACACAAATCTAGTAATCTGTAGAACAATTCCAAATGTATTCGTCAGGCAAGAACACACAGCATAAAAATAAGGCTGATCAAGGATTTATCCTGCATAGTTTCTTTTTACAGGCAAAGTCTTATCAAATGGCATTATTTAGGCAGCCACTCCAACAGACTAGAATTTATTTTTCCAAATGAAATAGCAGTTCTCTCTACTTAAATTTTTGCTTGCTTAATTTCTCCTACAATAAGAATCTAGAGAGAAGAAAGGAAATTAACTAGGTTTCTCCTCTGTCTTGGTAAAGGAACTGAAACCATGCACATTTTGCGTATCAAGATAATTTTTTACATTATCTTGATATCTCAAACTGTCTCTTCCTCCAGCTGACAAAGCAGTCTCTTTCAGGAATGAAAACAAATCATTCAAAAACCTGGCTTTGTAATAAATAAAAGTAGCATATATTCATTTAAATTCTTACATTTTAATATTTTTTCTGTAGTTTGTGTAATTTTGTTGCTGTGTTCAGGGAAAATGTTCTCATTATTAGTAGATCACACTGTTTTTTTCCCTCTTCAAGTGCTTTCCTTGCCTTTTCATAAGTGTTTTATTACCTTGTATAAAGTTTAAAATTAGCCAGATGGGGAGAAATATGTATCTTGGTCTCTTATGCCTCATCTGTTTTTACTTTTCAATTTATTGTTCACTGTTCATTAGAAAGTGTTATTTATCTCTACTTTGAGAAGTCTTCCCAGTACACCAATGTATATGGTAATCACTATTGGGAATCCACAGAAAAAAGAAATAAAATTTAAACTAAAATTGTTAACATTTTCCAGTTGTTTTTTTCGGTTCTTTTTTCTAAACAGTACCTTAAATTATTTTCAATGACAATATACATTTGTTACTGGAGGATTCAGACCTCGCTTCAAATACGAAAGCTTCAGAAGGGTAATGAGGATAATTCCACTGATATGAATCCAGTGTAATCTTTTTACTACCAAAGTGGGTAAACAGGACTTGAATTAATATGAAGAAAAAAAATAATGAATTAGAGTCTGGCTAAATAACTGTTTTCCTCTACTAGAAGACAAGTTAACAGGTGAGCTTGTTAAAAGTTGGGTACTACTGTGGAACAGTAAGAATGAAATACTGCTCTCCAATAATGGCAAAGTTAAAGCTCTCTAAACCCACAGTGATTTAAAGATATAAATATTTAACCAAGCTTACAACTTTGCAAAAATGAATATAGTCTAGTCTACACTGGGACTTTGGGAAAATGTATCTTTTTGATAGATTTAGTCTTCTGACTTCAAAGATCATGCTGATAGGTGAACATCTCTTTATCCACAAATGACTCAGCACACAAGCGGGAACTATCACCTCTACTAAGTCAACAAAAAAAAGATAGGATAAATTAGCCTAGGTGTTTACTAGTTCACAAAGATTGCTTCAAAGTGCAGGTGGAATCTTAGTCAAGACCCTCCTGAAAAACCAGATGCATCTGTTTCCAACTATAGTTTTCTCATTCTGTGCTGCTGAAAATCACCCTGTCTCCTGAAAAGAGGACTAGAGGAGAAAAGGGAGAAAGGCAGGGGAGGCAGATCTGTCCATTTTCTTTTGGAAGCCTGAAAGGTAATGAAAGTTTCTGGAGAAATGTAATCCCTCCTCACCTGCCACCAGCAGCAGAGTGCTCAGACACATGTCCTAATGAGAATCATTCCTTTCAGAGGACCCCATCTAATTTATTTGCTAGCTTCTTTACAGCATGTCTCTCAACATAACAGTTCACAGTGGTACAATGACACAACTCAGGGTAACTCCAAAAGAAGTTATTGTCCTTAAAAATAGAACTATTTGAAAATAATCCGAGTGATGCATTGCATACAGTGGTGGAAGTAGCTCCATCTAAATGGTGAAAGGAGGGACTTGTAAAGCTGCAAACTCATTGCATGGGAAGGACAACTTCCATGCCTCTCTTTCCCTATTAATCCTTCCCTCAGCTTATGTTGCTGACACGTTGTCCTATGCAGATACTGAGGTAAAATAGCAAAGCTAAGCATGTTTGGAGATGTCTTTGAAAAGTAATGAGAAATAGAATCTGCTTGCTTATTCATGTGCTTAATGTTGCATGAAGTTGCCACTTAGATCATGGCCTAATATCTTGGACCACATGTAACTGTTTAACTTAACAGGAGCAAAGCAGAGTCTGATTAACCCTTTATTCTTTGCTGAGCCTAGGACATTTCTTTATCAGCAAAATTTATAGAAAGAAAATGAAAGAAACGATTCCAATGGCAATTCTGGCTCTGGTGAACCTCCTTAAATTTCTTCCTTAAGGTGGCTATTTTGCTATGAAAGGGTTCCACTCTGTTACTTTAAAATGAAAACCATTTGAAACTGAAATAAATTAACATTGGCATATGAACAGCTTGGGGAAAACAACAAACCAAATGAAAAAGAGCTGGGCAGCCTGCTATGTGGAAAGAGAAAAAAATCAAGAAAGCCATTTGCAGAAATAAAAGCATTAAAGGCAGCAAAATAATCAGGCTAATGGAAAAAAAAAATCAGATGAATGTGGTATTAGTGGAAGATGAGGATGTAATTCACAAGTAAGATGAAATTGTTAAGAGAGTGGATCAATATACATAAACGCTAACATCACAAAGTAGGCTAACCTCAAAATGTTGAATATACCAAAAGAAACAGGAAACTGGACAGAAGAGAAAAAAAAGATGGAGGAGTTAAAAGATCCAAAAGAGGATATCATTGATGAGAAGACATAGTGAAAAAAAGTGCTGTTATTATGAAAAGAACTAGGTTACAAAGGATTTTGTCTAGTTCATAATGCACAAATTTCAGTCTTTTGTTCTAAGATGAAAGCTTTTGTGGTAACAGAAAGGAGCTGTTTCCATGTCTAGGGTATGACCATTCCATTCAAACCAGTAAACTGGTAGCAACCAATCAGCTATTCTTAATTCTCTCTAACTCTCTAGGTATAACACCCACATGGAAAGGCGGGATGTCCAGGTCACTGCTCAGTACCCACAATGGGGTCCTTCACACTGGCATCTTTGTTGGGGACACGAGAACTTCACAGGCAGAAAATAACATTTTTGAACGGTTGGGTAAAGGTCTTGTTGTGATTTAAACCTTAGCCAGACAGCTTGTTCACTCACTCCCAGTGAGTGGTGCCGGGCTGAGAGCAATCGAGCCCCCCCTCCCTCCTGGAGGAACAGGGAGGAGGCTGGTGCATGGTAGGGGATGTGATATACCCACTCAATGCCATGCTCTTTGGCCCAAATATCTATAAGGTTATTCCGGAAATGAGTCCCATTGTCTGACTCAGTTCTCTCTGGGGTGCCGTGTCGCCACAAAATCTGTTTCTCAAGGCCCAGGATGGTGTTCCGGGCAGTCGCATGGGACACAGCGTATGTTTCCAGCCACCCGGTGGTTGCTTCCACCATGGTAAGCACATGGCGCTTGCCTTGGCGGGTTGTCGGCAGTGTGATATAGTCAATCTGCCAGGCTTCCCCATATTTATACTTCAATCATCGTCCTCCATACCAAAGAGGCTTTAACCGCTTGGCTTGTTTAATTGCAGCACATGTTTCACACTCATGAATAACCTGGGCAATAGTGTCCATTGTTAAGTCCACCCCTCGATCACGGGCCCATCTGTATGTTGCATCTCTGCCCTGATGGCCTGAAGTGTCATGGGCCCACTGGGCCAAAAATAATTCACCTTTATGTTGCCAATCTAAGTCCATCTGAGCCACTTCAATCTTAGCCACTTTATCCACTTGTTGGTTGTTCTGGTGTTCCTCAGTGGCCCGACTCTTGGGTACATGGGCATCTACATGACGTACCTTCACCACCAGGTTCTGCACCCGGGCAGCAATATCTTTCCACAGTGCAGCAGCCCAGATGGGTTTACCTCTGCGTTGCCAGTTGCTCTGCTTCCATTGCTTCAACCACCCCCACAGGGCATTTGCCACCATCCATGAGTCAGTATAGAGATAAAGTACTGGCCACTTTTCTCGTTCAGCAATGTCCAGGGCCAGCTGGATGGCTTTCACCTCGGCAAACTGACTCGATTCACCCTCTCCTTCAGCAGTTTCTGCAACTTGTTGTCCAGGACTCCATACAGCTGCCTTCCATCTCCGATGCTTTCCCACAATACGGCAAGAGCCATCAGTAAACAAGGCATACTGCTTTTCACTTTCTGACAGTTTATTATATGGTGGGGCCTCTTCAGCGCGCATCACCTCCTCCTCTGGTGACATTCCGAAATCTTTGCCCTCTGGCCAGTCCATGATGACTTCTAGAATGCCTGGACAACTGAGATTTCCTATTCGAGTTCGTTGTGTAATTAGTGCAGCCCATTTACTCCATGTAGCATCAGTTGCATGATGTGTAGAGGAGACCCTGTCTTTGAACATCCAGCCCAGCACGGGCAACTGGGGTGCCAGGAGGAGCTGTGCTTCAGTGCCAATCACTTCCGAAGCAGCTCGGACCCCTTCATAGGCTGCCAGTATCTCTTTCTCAGTTGGGGTATAGCTGGCCTCAGATCCTTTGTATCCCCGAATCCAAAAGCCGAGGGGTCGACCTCGAGTCTCCCCTGGAGCTTTCTGCCAGAGGCTCCAGGTAGGACCGTTCTCCCCAGCTGCAGTGTACAGTACATTTTTTACATCTGGCCCAATCCAGACAGGTCCAAGGGCTACTGCATGAACTATCTCGCGTTTAATTTGCTCAAAGGCTTGTTGCTGCTCAGGTCCCCATTTAAAATCATTCTTCTTCCAGGTCACACGATACAGAGGGCTTACAATCGAACTGTAATTCGGGATGTGCATTCTCCAGAACCCCACAGCACCCAAGAAAGCTTGCGTTTCTTTCTTATTAGTTGGTGGAGACATTGCTGTTATCTTGTTGATCACATCTGTGGGGATCTGTCTACGTCCAGTAAAAGCAAACTGTGGCCTGCACTCTGCTGCCAAAGGAATTGAGAAAAATGCATTGGCAATATTAATCGTGGCATACCACTTGGCTGCCTTTGACTCTAGTTCATGCTGAAGTTCTAGCATGTCCAGTACGGCAGCACTCAATGGTAGTGTGACTTCATTCAGGCCACGACAGTCTACTGTTAGTCTCCATTCTCCATTAGACTTTCGCACTGACTATATGGGGCTATTAAAGGGCGAGCGGGTCCTGCTGATCACTCCCTGACTCTCCAGTCTACGGATCAGCTGATGGATGGGAATCAGGGAGTCTCGGTTGGTGCGATATTGCCGCTGGTGCACTGTTGTGGTCGCAATTGGCACTTCTTGTTCTTCGAGTTTCAGCAACCCCACAGCAGAGGGATCTTCTGAGAGACCAGGCAAGGTGGACAGCTGCTCAACTTCCTCAGTCTCCAAAGCAGCAATACCAAAAGTCCATCGGTACCCTTTTGGGTCTTTGAAGTACCCTCTCCTGAGGTAGTCTATGCTGAGGATGCATGGAGCCTCTGGACCACTCACAATAGGGTGCTTTTGCCATTCCCTCACAGTCAGGCTGATTTCAGCCTCCAGCACAGTCAACTCTTGGGATCCTCCTGTCACTCCAGAAATATAGATGGGTTTCACCCTTGACAACTTGATGGCATCAGGGTACACTGTGCACCGGTATCTACTAGAGCCTTATACTTCTGTGAGAGTGATGTGCCAGGCCATCTGATCCACACAGTCCAGTAAATCTGATTGTCCCCTACCTCCACCTGGCTGGAGGCAGGGCCCCTCTAATGGTCATCACAGTGTTGGACACTTAAGTCGTGGTGAAAGGGATTATTCTTCATTATCACAGGAGCTGGAGTAAAATCAGCTCTTCCATTACATCTGGGAAACTGCTCACCAGAGACTGAAGCCGTAGCTCTCATGGGACAATCAGTCTTGGCCCTTGCTCCCCTCTTCAGTTCACTCACCCCTTCCTCCAAAGCTGAAGTAGGTTTTCCATCCCACTTTGTCATGTCTTCTCCGTGATCCAGCAGGTAAAACCATAGGGTACCCCGTGGCATATACCTCCTGTATCTCCTCTCTCGAACAATAGGACGCCTTTTGTTAATAGCTGAGACGTGTGTTGGTACACGTGAGGAGCTGGATAAATCAGATAGATCGTCCCTCAATTGTTTGAGGTCCTGGGACAGTTTTTCCACAGCTGAGATGATGGAAGGGGTGAGATTGCCTTCGAACTCTCTGAGTTTATGAACCATTTCATCCACTGTTAGTGGTACTATGTCATTCCAGGTTACTGTTGCCAATGAGTGGGCATATGATGACGGTGCATTCCGTGTAAGTTTTCGCCACATGGGTCGTGTACATTCAACTTCATCTGGATTTATGGGTGTATCCCCATTATTCGGCTTGATGTGATAGATCATCTCTACGATGGCCGATTCCCTCAGAGACTGGATGCCTTTGTCTCTAGTAGTTCACTTGGCCGAACGACTCATAACATCATCCTTGTACGGAAACCTTTCTTTCACAGCTGCCAAGAGCCTCCTCCAAAGGCTGAGGGACTTTTTCTCTTTTGCGATTGCTTTGTCAATTCCCCCTTCTCTAGCAAGTGATCCCAGCTGCTTGGCTTCTGTACCTTCTAGCTCGTGACCATCAGCCCCATTGTCCCAGCATCGGAGTAACCAGGTGATGATGTGCTCCCCTGGTTGACGGGTAAAATCTTTTCGCATATTCCGTAGCTCGGTTGAAGTCCAAGGTCGAGAAGTTACCTCTTCTTCTTCTTCTTCGTCATGTGATGATGACTCCTGATCAGATGCTGGACCGGGTGGTGAATTCATTGTTTCTTCATCTTGCTTCACCCTTCTTGCCTCTTTTTTGCTTGTTCCCTTGCGTACAGGGGCAACTGATATTGGTACGAATTGGTCCTCTGGTTTGGCTGCAGTGATTATCAGTAGCGACTGTATTTGTGGCTGGGGGTGGTGCAGCTGCTGTGCTCGGAGCTGGGGTGACCGCGCTGTCTGTTGCAGTCAAAGTTTGAGCAGCTACTGGACTTGCCACTGGGGTAGCTGCTCTGTTCATTGAGGCCAAAGTTTGAGTAGCGACTGTACTTGTCGCTGGGGGTGGTGAAGCTGCTGTGCCTGGAGCTGGAGTAGCTGTGCTGACTGTTGCTTTGCCCTCAGATCCACCGACATTCTTTTCCTTTTGAAGGTGCTGGATAGTGTTGAACAAGGCCCTGTAAGCATAGGCCAAGCCCCAGCACGTTGCCATGGTTTGTCCATCTCTGCTATGGCCAGAATGACCACACACCTCATTTAAGTGTTTTACTAATTCTCCTGGATTTTGCAGTTGTTCGGTGGTGAAATTCCAAAGTACTGGAGGGGCCCACTGACCTAGGTACTTGCCCATACTATCCCCCACGCCCTGCCACTCATGGCTGTCCAGCCTCAGGGAAAATCTCTTGGTCCTCCTACATCATCGTTTGACCCCAGACAAGACCCAAACCTGACTGCTTAACTCTTGAAATCAGTCGTAGGGAAAACACACTCCGTATGAGTGCTAGCATGGTGATTCCCATCACGATCAGCAAACAAGTCTCAACAGCATTAAAAGGCCATTCAAAAACTTCAAAACTCTCAAATGTAAATGGTCTGGGGGGACAACTGGGAGGGTAAAAGGATGTCTCCTTCACAGGTTGAGCACCTGAGAAGGAGAAAAAAGATGTGTAATTGCTAAGCACTTCTATTATATACCTCCCAAAGTATAAAGGTGGTGACCACACTGGGAACATAAGCCAGATCAGTTTCATGATCAATGATTCTATTGTATTACAAGTCATTACCATAAAGTACAATGAGACAAAAGCCTTAGCCCAAGCCCCACACTTGAAAAACACTAATACAGCAAATACCGGATGGAAGTAAGATACGATATACTGAAACTGTGAGATCAAGAGGAACAACCTTGAGAGCCAATAAATCAGCATTGTGACAAGTGACTATTAATCCAGACAGATCTGTCGTTATCTCAACCTCTCATGCCCCACTTTGGGTGCCAAAAAGAACTGTTGTGGTTTAAACCCTAGCCAGACAGCTTGTTCACTCACTCCCAGTGAGTGCTGCCAGGCTGAGTGCAATTGAGGTGTGTTGTCCTCCCCCACCCACCCCGCCCCCCCCCGGGGCTCTCCCCTTCCCCGCTCCCAGAGTAACAGGGAGGAAGATTAAAAGAGTGCAATTCCCACAGGTTGAGACAAGAACAGTCCAGCAACCAATGTACAACACAAATCATCACCGCTACTACCAATGACAACAATGATAAGAGAAAATAACAAGAGAAGAGAGTACGATACCACCAGCCAAGAAATGAGTCCCACCCGGAAGCCTGTGTCCTTCCGGGTAACTCCCAGTTACCCCCCACCCTGGGCATGACTTGTTGTGGTATGGAACACCTCTTTGGCTAGCCTGGGTCAGGAGCCCCGTCTCTGCTTCCTCACGGCTTCCCCTCCTCCCTGGCAGAGCATGAGCCTCACAAAGTCCTTGGTCAGGGTAAACATCACTTAGCAACAACCAAAAACATCAGTATCACCAGCACTGTTCCTAGGCTGGAAGTCAAAGCACAGCACTGCACCAGCTACCACAAAGGAGAAACATGACTGCTGCTGCTGAACCCAGGACAGGTCTCTATACCCTGGCCGTTTAGACAGAATGGGAAAAGAAACACCAGTGGAAAATGTTAATTGTCTAGGATAAAAAGCCCCAAATGAGCCAGCTTGCTTGTCACTTCAATTTTTATGACAGTATTTGTGTGGTCCGATAGTTTCAGTGTGTGATTGATCATAATGTTTATGCTAGTTGTTCACTTCAGGCCTGGGATAAGTGTGTACAGATCACAGGTTTACTGTGTGCTGGATTAATGTTCTTAGCTATGTACTGAACAAATATGTGATTACATGATTTTACATTATAATGTTTATTTCTGTATATTTCGCACAAACTGAAGCAACACAACAGAAGAATCAAGGCTTCGCAAAGTCCAGAGTTACCTAAATGAGTAGCCTTGGAGAATGCTGGTAACGGATGCCCTTAAAATCAGTGAAATATATCTTAATTTCTGGTCTGAAGAATTTCAATACTCCTATTTTCAGAGTAACATTGGTACTGAGTGTTCACAGTTTATTCAGTTGATGTCAGTGAGCTATGTGAGTGCCCAGTATACTGTCTGGCACCACTGTAAACACAGTCCTCACAACAAATTGATGCTGTGAGGAGTTAATGATTTCTCTTCATGACCAGCGAACTGCACCCCACTGTCACTATAGCGATAATTCACACTCTCCTCACATGTTCAAAACTAGCCCAGCTGGGAGTCCCACCACCATAAGTGCCTATACAGTACAACTATTTTGTACATGTACTTACAGAGTTTAAAGATTAAATTTATTAGATTAGGCTGAGGGAACAAAAGAAAAAAAAAGGGAAGGAAGGACTTCAATCTACTGAAGAATTTACTTGTTCCGTAACATCACAATGAATATAGTTCCTTTGGTGACTCTCTTCCATTATTTGTCTCCCTACCTCAAGTTAAAAGACTATCTGCAGGTTTTGCCTGTCTTTTGGTCTCATGAGACAGTATGTCTACTATGTCTACCTCCAGTGGGATTTCTAATTGCTGTGTGCACTGAAAAATATTTGCTTTACTATACTGTAGCATTTTATAGGTGTATCTGATATAATAAAGAAATAGATTGCCCAAAGAGCTATAGGACATTGCTTCAGTGAATTCTCAGTTGGGAAACCCCAGGAAGTATATTCTGTGCTGGTAACCATGTATAGAAAAGAGAACATCCTAAAAGGTGTTTCCCAGAATTTGTGGGGTAAAGAAAGTCAACAAGAAAGTGTTTTACCATATCAAACTTGTTCAGAAGAATGAACATAAAGCTAACATAAATCCAACATGGTACCAAAAATCTTTTTCCTTAAAGAAGTTCCCAGTTAAGATTCTGTGTGATTTTTTTAATTCCTCCTTAGAGAGAAGGGAGACTTCAGATGTACCTTTCAAAAAAAAAAAAAAACAAACTCACAAATTTTAGTATAATAATAGAAATTAATAATAATTAATAATTAATAATAAAAGAAAAATAAAAATAATATGGAACTGTTGGAACAAGTCCAGAGGAGGGCCACGAGGATGATCAGGGGACTGGAGCACCTCCTGTATGAAGACAGGCTGAGGAAGTTGGGGCTGTTCAGCCTGGAGAAGAGAAGGCTGTGTGGAGACCTCATAGCAGCCTTCCAGTATCTGAAGGGGGCCTATAGGGATGCTGGGGAGGGACTCTTCATTAGGGACTGTAGTGATAGGACAAGGGGTAATGGGTTAAAACTTAAACACGGGAAGTTTAGGTTGGATATAAGGAAGAAGTTCTTTACTGTTAGGGTGGTGAGGCACTGGAATGGGCTGCCCAGGGAGGTTGTGAATGCTCCATCCCTGGTGGTGTTCAAGGCCAGGTTGGACAGAGCCTTGGGTGAGATGGTTTAGTATGAGGTGTCCTTGCCCATGATAGAGGGGTTGGAACTAAATGTTCTTAAGGTCCTTTCCAACCCTAACTATTCTATGATTCTATGAAATTTACAGCAAGTTAATGATAATATAAATTTTGCTTGGAATAGTACAGTGAAAAATAAATTTAAAACAAATTAAAAATTGAAATTTAAATTTGTCTCAGCAGTATAGCTTGCTTTACATCAGAAAAACAGAAGCAGATTTAATTTCAGTTACAAACATGTGAACAACTTTCCCTACAAGTAAAGATCTCTTTGGGACACCTGTAATGTTAGTGAATAGCCTGTCAAGCAGTTCTCCTACTTTGCCTTTTTGTGTGTTGATAGGAGTCTTTATGTCCTCTTTATATAGGTCAGTCTTCCTCCTGGGTCAATGCTTCTCAGCTCAGTAACTTCTGTTTTTCCAAATTATTATTAATTTCTGGAAATCTATTGGTTTGCTATACTGTAATCCCCAAATCAGTTTATTCCAGTAATCATTGGTTCTAAAATAAACCACTGACATCATCTTAAATGTCCAAGGTTTCAGGGAAAGTTAAAAAACAATGGCTCAGAAAAAGTTTTTGCTGCTGTTTGAATGTTACATTTGGCTGGCAGTAACTGCTTACATGTCTCCAAGAACTGGATTAATTTGTATAGGTGTTTTTTTTTTTTCTTTATTCAGTGCCTCCATGCTCTTATTTTTTTTCTACATGGGTCCTCAAATAAAAATTATTTTAGGGCATAAATCTATATATGTTGCATAACATACACCAACATCAATAACTGTTCACGTCATTATTTACTACGGAGGAGGTATCCAAAACATGATAACTGCAAATGAAAGCTGAGTGCTTAAACAACATTTGGGCTTATAAAAATCACCCCCTGGATCTGCTTAAAACAAAATCTATTTTCTGTGGTAATCTGACTTTAAAATGGTTGTAAAAATTTGATGGAGTTAATGTAATGCCTAATGAAAGACATAAATTGTAGAAACCAGTCAGTTCATTACTTCATACGTGGACGTTTCGTTTTAGTATATTCAAATCTGAAAGAAATTACTTTTTTTTCTATTTAAAAATAAAATTCATCAGTTAGGTTTAGCAGAACCTTTTTTTTTTTCTACTGTTGTAGAGATGGAAAAGCTATGAAGCAAATGGCAAAACTTGGCAAAATATATGAACCACAAATACAGAAGCCTATCAGTACACCTAGATCAGTATACTGGGATTGTAAGAGCAGGTCTTTGTCCAGTTTATGGTTGGATGGCCTCCTAGAAATCTTAATTACTGTAGGCAGGAACAACAGGCTAAATCAACTCTACAAAGTACTTCTGTACTTGCTGAGTTAATGGATGAAAGAAAAGGGCAGAATGTGCTGGAAACCGAGCGGTGAAAAATGATTGTGATTCAAGAACCGTGATAAGTACTCGCTAACCATGAGGAAACAGGTTGAAAAGGTGAAAGGTTAGAAAAGAAATCCTTCATTTTTTCACCAGTTTGCTTTCATCCTTAATCCTTGAAACTTGAGCCTATTATCCAAAAAATCCTAACAAATTCATGCAAATTCTTCAAAGTCACAGAGGAAATCAGAAACACAGAGATCAACTGGATGATGAAAATAAAACATTTTGACCATAACCTATGCTCTATTCCTTGTAGCTATTCTACTGCCTATGTATCAAGGTGATTCTGATATATATATTTGTGCAAGGTTTCTATTGTTTACTTACATTATTTATTTTTCAGTTCTCATTTTCAGGAAGGAAACTGAAACAAGCTGTAATGCTTGTATAAAAAGTGACCTTGTTTTGTAAATATTTCAGGATATTTTTACTAAGAGACACAGCATCAACTCTATAGATTACAATAGTGAACGAGTAAACTCCTGTCAGTAAGCTCAAAACAGCCGTGATTCTACAGATGGTTGAAAGTAAAAGTTTGCAAAAGACTCTAGAAAACATTAAAGTGGGAGAGAGGGGAATCGTATGACTTGAAAGGAAGCATCATAAGGATCAATTGATCTGAACTTGTCTGAAGACTCAAAAGAAGCCATGTGAGTAGTATCTGTTTTCTGCATCCTAGAAAGGCTTTTATTCTCTGTGGGAGATGTGTTCAGGCTTTCTAGTTTTATTCACTTATTTATTTAATGATAATGGCCAGCAAGTCCTGATTTTAAGTGAAGGAGTTGATGGAAGTCTGATGTCTGTGTTCTAAATCATAAGCTTGTTTTGGTTTTAGTGGATTCATGCTCTTGAATTTTACTTATCAACAAGACTGCAGGATTAACTTGCAAGAAACCTTTCTAAAACAGGTCAGCAGTGAACGATATGATATCCAGGTTGGCTGGAGCACACATGACTAGTTGGTATTTCCTAAGTGCTATGGAATAAGTTGCTGGAAAAGTGTGGTGCAGAGTCCGAAGAATCTGGAATAAAAGATATGAAAAAAAGTATTAATGGTGATAAATTAGCACTAGTGCAAGCCCCCCTCCTCCTCCAAATCAGAAAAATGCTTTAAGCTATCTGTGAATGAGTAAATCTTATGCAGAATCCTGGCAAGTTTAAAAGCATATCCCATGTTACAAGCAGAATCTCTCTAACACTATTGTCCACCTTTCAGTTATTTAAAGGGAAGTGTGCCATTTTAGGGCCTTTTTTACTAAACAGTACTCTGTGAGAACATGACTTCTTGTTGGAAAAGGTGTTTGCCTGCCCTGATTCAGCAGACCCTGTCTGTACACCTGCTGCAGTTCCAGTTCAAGGGCAACTTCACCGGACGCATGAATCTCAAATTTTTCATCATACACATGAAGCAGTTGATTTCACAGTGGAGATGATATAGATCCGAAAAAAAACTGTTTCTGTTTCTTACTCACATAGATACAAATTAATTGAGAAGGAAGGAAATCCTTTATTTTGATGTAACATTCAGGGAACAGCGTCACTAAAGAGTATTTGCATATTCCCCCAAGACATGTTCCAACATAGTAGTTTACCCGAGTGTTGTCAGTGTGATACATGCACAGTGATTGGGAAAATGCTGTCAACTCCCTTGCTTCAGAAGAGTCAACTGACACATCTGAAGCATGAGGAAACTTAAAACACCTGCTCAAAGATGGGGGAAAAAAAATCAAAGGGAAATTAATGCAACACTTTGTGTTGTATTTTTAACTCCTAGGAAAGTACACGTTATTCAGGAAAAAAAAAAAAAGAAAGAGGGAGAAGCAATTCCTCTGACTCACAAAGAAAACGAGAGCATCTCGAGCTAAATAAATAGAAACATGGATGCAGGGTTGTTTTGTGGTTTGTTTGGGGTTTTTTTTGGATGCTGAGACAACTGTAAAGGCAATGTGATTTTAAAAACCATAATGTAGTAGAAAATAATTTCGGTTCAGCTTTGGATGCAAATCTGATATAACCAAACCAAAAATATTTCAAGAAAGCTGTTTATAGAATCACAGAATCATAGAATAGTTAGGGTGGAGAGGACCTTAAGACTATCCAGTTCCAACCCCCCTGCCATGGGCAGTGACACCTCACATAAACCATGCCACCCAAGACTTTGTCCAACCTGGCCTTGAACACTGTCAGGAAATTCCACCGTTTGGAAATTGGTTTTTGTTTTGAAGCGCAAAAAGCTGGGTGTGAGGGGTAATTCAGATGTCAAAAATTTGAGTCACACAAACTGCTAATGAAAACAGAACTTTACACAACAAAAAGTGTGGAAAGTAGAAGTCATTCACTCCTGAAAAAATAAACAGCAACCATTTCCAAAGCTTAATAACCTGATATTTTATGCCTGATCTATGCCTCCTACACCTTTAAGCATTGAACATTTATTTAGTTCTGTTTAGAAAAATTCTAGGCAAAAGATACATTTCAGCTTGAACATAAGCACCTGAATTTGTTTTACTTCAATAAAGACAACTCTGAACATTACAAAAGTAATGCTTCTGGTCGTTTTAGTAACAAGAGTCTGATTAAACTGATTTCAGTAAATAATTGGTAAATTCTGCTGTTTATTTTCATAAATATTTTGTGCTTTTAGAAATCTTCCAAGTTTATTTTGAGGTTGAATTATGTAAAAGTGTATGAAAACTTAGATATTAAACTTAGATATTTTTTCTTCACAAGATTTGCAGATAGTTTTATAGATGGAAAACACCAAATGATGCAAGGAAATATAGAAACCAGTGAAAAATTATCACTAGCAATAAAAGTCTGCATGAACAGCTGCAAATAAATGTCAATTTTTTATGTCAATTTTCATTAAAACTAAAGCTGAATGCTAGATATGATTGACAGCTTCTATTATCAGTTCTAAAAATTCACATAACTTTATTTGATAGTCATCAGTATAAAAGTAATGCATATTATGTTATTACTTTCAACTTAAATGCTACTTGAGTTTTCAGAAATAAGGGATAGGCAACTGGCTGACACCCTGTGTGGACCCATGTGTTAGGGCCACACTCTCGCTCTGGTATAAATACATTACAAACCTGAATGAAGATATATTCAAAAGTGGGAAATTATTCTGTCTTCCAATTCATATTTGGAGAAATAGCAAGAGAAATAGGTTGAGTGATGAGCTGTTCATAGTCACATACAAAGGCCAAGACAACTTCTCTAGAAAAAAAAGCCCTCTGGAAAAAAAAAGATGCAATGCTCTAATGGCAAGTACCAATTTCATTTTAATTACTGAGATTTCTTATGATGATTTTGTACTCTACTGTCAATGGTATAATCAAAACATACTGTAGAAGTATTTGAAGCTATTGTAAGTAATTCAAAACACCAGTGGAACAATCCTCCAGTATTTTCTGGCTCTTTCCAATCTACCCTGACCAAGAAACATGCTCTTTTCTGACCATATTATCCCTCAGATTTTGTTTTGTAATGAGGAAAAATGAATTGCAAAAAGGTTGAGTAAGCCCCCATTCAATGAGGGAGAGTTTCATCCAGTTTAAAATAGGTTCCAGAGACCTTGAGGCCCTTGTCAGACATCATATGACTGCTGGTGTGACTGACATGTAACCTCTTCAAAGAATACTTTTAAGTGACTTACTGAAAGGGTTATAGCTGATGTCACTGCAGAGCTGAACAGCAAAAAGCACCATGGAGAACAGGAGAGCATGTTAGTCCCAAATGCCAACTTGGTTTCTAGTATTAATGAGCTACACTAAGGGAATAGCATCATCCCTTCATTTCTGTGCTTCATTAGAGGAAGTCTCAAAAGGCTAGAATAAGATACAAGAGCTTAAAGAGCTTGTGCCTTGGTTGTGCTTAAAACAAATGCAAAATTATGGTGGATCTCTGTTCTCCTTACAGTTTAATCATAATTAAATCTGACCTTAAGGCACAGTTGGAGGGAAGTAAAAGTTACCATTCACTAAATAGTTCTAAAAAACAAAACCCTCTGGTAGGAATTTTTCCTCTTTTAAATTAATTTCTGACTTGCTTATGTTCCTTGTGGGCTGGTTAGAGAATTCGAGTTTACTAGAAAGCCAGTTCAGAGAACCCTTTCATTTCAAAGGAAACTTGTAAAATACTGATAAAAATTGCATTTTGATGCAGCCAAGATGATGGTTTGTATTAAATATACATATATATATATATATATAGTACCAACTAGGGGACATATTACTGAATAATGTGCTTCTCACAAGCCAAGAATGATCTTTTACTTTGTGTTTAATTATCACTATTGAAAATAACTGAGAAAACTGAAAGCTATTCAAACATAATTCTAGAAGAAGGATGAGATCGGTCATTAAGTGCAAAATATTTTTCAGATATGCACTGATTCAGGAAGAGATGTAAAGGACATGAATTTTGCAGTTGATTTTAAAGTTCAATGAACTTTTCCATCCAATACCTGAAAAAACTGTGCCTGGTTTAAGCAGGGTCCATGAGAGAACCCACATTGGAGATCTACATTCCCTGTGCAGTCGATGAAGAGATGAGGGTCTTTGTTGAGGATCTCCTGGCAGATGCCATACACAGGGATTTCAAGATTTAAGATCCTCAGTTCACCTGATAACATAAGTGTTTTTCTCCTAAGGATGAAGCTTTTCAAGGAAGAGCTCATTTATTTTGAAAGATCACCAAACACTTGCGATGCATACCTTTTCTGTAATATCCCACTGGTCCACATGCCATCTGGGAACAGCAAGTAGTATTCTCCGCGAAAACTCTTCGTTCCTGTATAGAAGTATAAAGACTATTAGGAATAATCTCTTGAAATTGCTCTTCAGAAGATGCCGATTCAACAAATGGAGGTGTTTTGAGAGAATTCATGTCATGAAAAATCATGACTGAAAATTACTGAAGCAGTTTCTTCTTAAAAAGATTGGAATAGCTTATATATAAGTTTATGATAAATATGGCAATCAAAAAGGCACCTGTTGTTTATCAAATCCAACATTAAATATCTGTTTTCCACATACCTTATGCATCATCGATGTGAAATGTTAATAATATAAAGCAAGCAAACATGTTTTAAGTCAAGGTTTAAATAAAACTTTCATCTGTGTGATACTGTATCAACTTTGCAGCTAATTTAGCAGTTTTCTACTCATTTGGAAATAGCATGGTTCTTTTCATTCTACAGTTATTTGAAGGAAAACTACCTACACTGCCTAGCTGCTATGTACAGTGTAGGCATTAAGCTTTTTATTGCTTTTTAAATCCAACTAAATTTAATAGCTAATTTAGCATTTGAAGTTTTGGGATTTCCAGAGAAATCTCTAATACTGTTCTCTGCTAAAAGCAACTCAAACACTCAGCTGAGATTTTTTGAGTATAATGATTTATTTTAAGTTGTGAATGCACATTGGGGAAGTTTCTCTACGGTTCCACACCCGCCTGCCATCCCCCCCCCAACCCCCAAATCCCATTTCTCCTCCTGTTGCAATTCTGAAACCTCTAGAAATGATGAGATTTCTGGTGTTGGCTGACCGCTGGTGCTCTAACTCCCCGGATAGCTAACTCTTTCCAAGGGAAGTCTTAAATAGCAAATATAAAAAAAAAAAACACAGTTGTGAGGCCTTGCTAGGTCTAGACTCCTATCAGTATATTCTCTCTGCAGCTTAAGGAGAGATAGGCACAAGGCCAGAGTCATCTCTCAGCTAAATTGGGCATTACATCTCACTTTTAATGCTTTCAGAGTTTCAACCTTTCACTCTAATTGAACTTTACAGTTCATTTAACAGTATAATTAAAATTAGATGCCAGTGTTTCTACCCATTCTTTAGTATTTTCCTCTACACTCTAACTGCTGCACCCTTTACACTTTTCCCATGATCTACTAATTTTTTTATAATTTTTCTTCTTCCACCTTATTCTTGCTTTTCCTTGCTGTGCAGCCACTCCACATTTTCTTTCATTCTGGATATAATGTATCCATAAACTTTCTCCTGCCTTCTTATGCTCCAATTCAGTGACAATATGCTCCTAACCTCTTTCTCTCAGTTGCAACATCCAGAGTTGCACCTTCATAACCACCCACCCCTCCCAGTTCTTCATTCCTTTCCCATAATTTAAAACTCCTGTTCCACCTGTTTCATAATCTTTCATTGTCTTTTTCTATTTCTTCCTTCTATTTACTTGCTTTTCTGTAATCTTATCCTGTCCTAGGCTTCACCTCAATCATTTGGAGCTGGTAGAACCATCGGTGTGGTCCATCACACCCAGCCTCTCCTAAACTTTTTTTTTTTTTTTGTTAATATATAGTCTCACCCCTTTCCTTCTGTAGTTTCGACTTTTCCTCACTGCACAGATCTATTCTCTCTGGTTTCAAATATCTTGTGAGCATATAACTCTGCATTTGTTGTCTCCCTTCCCTTAGCACTGAACCTGAGCTGGATGTAGACAAGCTCTTTGCTTCACTGTGGTCCCTCTCACCTGGGAGGTTGATTTTTCTCCGTTTTCTCTCTGTGTCCTTTTCTCCCTTACTCATCACACTCCCAGAGCTGCTTACTTTGCCATACTCCCGCTCTACTCTGAGCTCTCTGGGAGTTCTGTAATGTTTTTCTCTCTCTTTTCTCACATTATGTTGGCAAGAATCAAACCATTCACTGTCTTGTCTTTCTTCCCTCAACAAGTTTACTATGCTGTGACAGCAGGTAAAGGTAGTGCAAAGCCAGCAGCATATGGAATATTAAGAAGGGTAGAAAACAAGATAGTGTCTACTTTGCTTTATTGACATCCCTTTAAGAGTTTAGGAATTCAGAAATAACATGAAAAGACTATACTCACAGCGCTGTGCTGAAGTGACTTTAGTTTTGAGGTGCTCTCTTTAGCAAGAAATTGACATCAGAGACAAGCAAATTGTTAAGAACAGTTTTGTAACAAAGACCTAAAATATTTACTGTATTAAAGGATTCAATCCTTAATATCTAAATCTTTTTTCAGCTCCTGCTTCATGTTGCTATTTCTAAAGCAAATAATTTCCAGCAATAGAAAGGACAGTTTACCTGGTTCAAATGAAAAATATAATTTTAGCATTAAAATAATTCATAATGATGGACATGACAGGGTTGTGCTAAGCAACCTCAGCCACAGTAGAAAGAGATCCTGCTATATTATGGTGTCAGCTGTCACTAGGCAGAAGGTGGCATTGATCTGTTAGCAAAAGCCAAGCTCAGAAAGGATTAAAGGTCCCAGCCCTCCGAATTTACCCTGCAGATGTCTCAAGGAGCCTTGGTTTATGTAGCACCAATTACCAGTCCTTGAGGAGCAAGAGTAAAGTCTTGGCTGCATGTTATGAGTTTGTATTTAGTCAATAAACCGGTTAATGGTGATTTCTCCAGACAGCCCAAGAATATATCTTAGTTCAATTCTAGATGAACTACTTCCCAGGTAATGTAGCTTCCACAGCCAGTTGATATTTACTCTTGGCAAACACTGTTAAATAATGCCCAAAAGGAAGAGTTAACTGCAACAGCATACTGCCAATATTTTATCAAGCTGTTATTGCTAAAGTGTCCCTCCTTACCTGAGCTGCTAGATGTTTGCCTACCCATGTAAATACAAGGGCTTATTCCTTCTGAAGATCTAATAAACATAAGTTGGCAAGACAACTTGCATTGATTGCATTCTGCTGAGACATATATTTTCTTCTGATAAATTTAGTTGTACCACATTGTTCATTAAGCAGAATTTGAATAAAGCAGAAGCAGCAAGTAGGCATAGAGGGAAATGCAATGATTTAATGATCTCAGAAAGGATCTTAAATATTAGGTAACATCTCTTATTCTCAGAATCCGGTATCAAAGCTACACTGGAAATGCTTCTTTTCAGTGATTCATGGCTTTGCACCTCTCCTGTTTCAAAATAGAAAGGGAGTCAGCTCTGCTATTTTTGACTAAATAGGAGGTAAGAACAGGAAAATGTGGTAGAAAATAATGTGGTTTCTGTGCACAGCTCATTCATAAACTGCTATGGGAAAAATCCAAGACACTGGTTCCACATTGCTCAGAAAGATTCAACATGTCTTGCAACTCTTGATTATGAAAGCACTCCAGCGGGCAAAGAGTATTTCCTTGTGAGTGTCATAAGAGGATAAGCATCTGTTTTCTCAACTTGATTCCACCCACGAACTACTGAAAGAAGAAAGAATATGAAAGTTACAGTTATTTTTAATTAGGTTCATCAAACAGATGCCTTCATTTAAAAAAAATCAAAGAAAAAGCAAAGAATACCTACAAGGAAAAAAAATAAATATATATATATATAAAGAAGAAAAGGAAGAGAAGGGAAGATAAAAGGAAAAGGAAAAGGAAGGAAAGGAAAGGAAGGAAAAGAAAAGAAAAGGAAGGAAAGGGAAAGGGAAAGGGAAAGGGAAAGGGAAAGGGAAAGGGAAAGGGAAAAGAAAAAAGAAAAAAAAAGAAAAGAAAAGAAAAGAAAAAAGAAGAAAAGAAAAGAAAAGAAAAGAAAAGAAAAGAAAAGAAAAGAAAAGAAAAGAAAAGAAAAGAAAAGAAAAGAAAAGAAAAGAAAAGAAAAGAAGAAAAAGAAAAGAAAAAGGAAACTCTTTTCCCTCCCTCCACCTCTGTGATACAACAGACAAGTGCTTACCATTTCGCATTGAGTGCTGTTGTGAGATTATTCAGTCCTTGATTACTTCTTGACTTTCAAAGTGTTCCTCTCATGAGTGAAGCATTACAGGAATGAGACAGGAGATATGAATGATATGGCATCCTACTACCTTGTTTCTTGTGCAAAAGTCACATTTTCCATGCCTTGAACAGTTCCAGTCTCTACATTATTTGCAATCAGCATTAGGATTTAAAGAGAAAATTGTTCCATTGAGACATGTAGCAGTACTGCAGCTTTAATTACAATCACAAACCGACTTCCAAAAAATATAGCTAGATTTTCTGAGCAAGTACAATATGTATGGTGAAAAGAAGAGCATTTGAAATAAACGAGAAAATAGAGAAAATATTATAGATAATATCATGGCCTTCTAGACTGTTCAATTTTTGGGTTAGTTTGATTGCCTCTGATGTCTCTGCACTTATTAAGAACACCTGGCATTTTTCTAAGCATTGTCTTTTACAATTTGAGTTATATTTCTAGTTATATTTGTAGTGCATGTAATATGCTTTCTGTAGTGCATGTAATATGTTTTCTGTAAATGAAGTAAGGATACTTTCTTCTTTTCAGAAAAGTGAAAAAGGCTAATTTCATTTTCCATTACTAACTAGAACATTTTCCAAAATAACTATAACAGGCAAATCAAATTTAGGAAATGAATGCAAAATTCTTGCAGATGTCAAATGATACAGAAAAAACAATAGATAAGATAGTTACAGCAGATTACCTGCAATCTGTAACTAAAAACAAAAGATAAAAGGGCCTCTTCTCTTTTACCTCTATTACCTGAGAGATAGGCACATACATTTGGTTTCTGCTTTATATCAGAATAATCTCTTAAATAATTAATACGTAAGCATTTGGGAACAGAAAATTTAAAGACCAGTGTTTTCACAACACAAAATGATAATTGGTTTATGGAGACTTGTCTCTTCAGGAGTCTTTTTCAAAATTAGTGTTTAATACAAGGAACATAGTGCTTGCACTAACATTGAAAAATTTTACTAGTTTTTAAGAATATTCCACCTTCACAGAAGCTACCACTGCAGCCCCCTGTACCAAAACCTCGCCACATAAGCACAATACAACAGCCTAAAATGTTCAGCTCTCCATTGTCTATTATAAAGAAGAATGCTGAATGCAGCAGAAGAATATCAAAGCAACGATTCAGCAGAGAAAGTAAGCACATTTGTAAGTTACCAGGACTATTCAAGGACTTAGAAGACATGTATGCGCAAATGCCATGAAGAGACTGGGCAAGAGGTTCTTAAATATATGATTCACCTTGGTTAAGTATAACATAACTTATATAATGATTCCAGAATGATAAATTAAGAAAATAAGACTATTAGTAAATGTTAACACCCTAGACTTATTTTTACAACTCATTGATTGAGTTCCTGAAATATTACAGTCTGATTCATATATAAAAAAATACAGTGAGAAAATAAAAACCACTCAGTACTTCATTAAACCATGGATAATATATGAATTTTTTAAAGAAAGTTTTATTCTTGATTTAAATCACAATTACCTTTGCTAGTGCCACACCGTTAGCATGAAAAACCTCTCTAGCTGAATATTTGCAGTCATCCAACTACTGGATCTTGTGACTTAAGTTAATTGTGGAGCTCATTTATGTTCCAAGGGACTTATTCAAAGGTCTTTAATGAAACTTCTATGCCAAAACTCTACAGAATATATTTATTCTTCTTGCCATTTTTCAGGGCTGAAGAACAAGCTTCTGCAAAACTTAAGGCTTTCTAAAACATTCAGGATGCCAAATTCTTTGGCTTCAGAGTTGCATGAGTGAAGCCAGAAAATATCTGGATCTGACACTTTGGAAATTACCTAAAAATAGAAATATTATAAAAGTTGCACATGTGCAATAATAATACTTGTTCTGACAGCAGGAACAGCATGTATATTGTACTTTTTTTTCTTCCTTTTTTCCTCCTTTGAAGATGTAAGCTCAGTCAACCCTCCTAATTGTAGGTAACTAACTCAACCAGTTCTTTCTTGCCTTCAGAACAGCAAACTGGATCAACTACCATACAATGAAACCTCACCATGCTAAAAATCACTTACTAAAATAGAAGTGAACATTAATCTCTTGCTGCCTCTGATACTTGCACATCTATTGCTTCCACAAGTCTTTTCCACACTTCAAAGTTCCATTTTTCTTTATTTTGCCACTGAAGTAAGTTGCTCATTCCCTTTGACAAAAGCTAGATACTTATCTAGGTAATGTGAACTTTCATTAACAGCCTAGAAGCTGCAGAAATGTTTGGAATAGTGAAAACTTTTCTATCATAAAGGAGGAAAAGAGTTCTTGTTTTCCATAGAAATTTGCCAATCAGTCACTATTTAACGCCTGGACTTCAGCGGAATGAATTCTGGGTCTTTGACAATATTTGTCTGGCAACTCAACCAACTGGGGTTTTAAGTTAAGTAGAAAGATGAATTCAAAGCTGTGTCCTGATCCCCTGTATGATCTCCACAAAGAGACATGATATTTATACTTCATTAAATACCATCCCAAGGATAAGTGCACAGTTCTACCCAATGTTTTGTGCTGAAGGAATGAAAGGAGTAGCAAACCTGTTCCTCTGGACCAAATGTGTTAGAATGTGAAAGGCGTGGTCATTATAGTCACACTATTTTCCTCTTTCCTTTTACCAGGCTGAAATATCTTTCCTTGAATGTCTGACTTCTGTGGTTTGAGAGAAACAGCATGAGTAGGAGAATATAAAAGAGAGAAATTCTCTGCGGCAAATCTTTCTGTAATTTTTTAGCAAATCCAAATATTTCCATCTGTTTTCCTAATAAAAACCTGAAATCATTACCATAGATATACGTCACCACCTCTGAATTGCAAGCTTGATAATCATTAAAAAACTGTTGTGTAATATTCATGCAATACTACAATGACCTGATACTGTGCACTATTTCATGACACATCCAGTTCCCATTTCATCTATGCTTTTCACATGTCCATTCATGAATCTCTTAAACTGTGTGCTGCTAACCTTGGTTTTTTGCTATTTAAAATTTGCATTATTAACATGTCTGAAAGTTTCAAAAATTTTGCTCCCTTGCGCTAGGTGCAGTATACACATATAGTAAATGACAGCCTGCTCACAAAGAGACTATTACAAAATTGTACATTAGCATCCAGGAAGAGTTTTTCTGAAACTATGTAAACAACAGAAGAAGTGGTAGATGTTGGAAAAAACTAAACAGGTAATACATAGTAGTTAATAATTAATTTGCTCACAGAGTATTTCTGTGGGACAAAAAAAAACCCTAACTTTGACACTAATATATGAAAATATCAGGGTTATACTTTATCACATGTGATCAAACATCTGCATTCAGGATGTCTACTACTGAAATGGGAACAGTCCATTGGTGAAGAAAAATTGGTTGAAGCTGAACAGAAGTAAGGATGATGTCAGACAAGAAAACACACAAGAGGGCATGTTGAAAAGTGTGCAGAAATGGCACAACTGTCTCTTCTTGAATAGTAAGGGTAAAAACTGCTGTGCAACAGCAGATGGGAGGGACAAGTGAGAATACCTGAGCGAAACAGCCCTGCAGACACCAAGGTCAATGAAGGAGGAGGAGGAGTTGCCTCAGATGCTGGAGCAATGATTCCCCTGCAGCCTGTCAGGAAAGTCAGGGTGATGTAGACTGTCCTTCTGCAACCCATGGAAGTCCACTGTTATCCAGCTGCAGCCCATGGTGGACCCCATGTTGGAGCAGGTAGATATGCCCTGAGGGCAGCTGCAGCCCACGGAGAGCCTGCGATGGAGGGAGGCTCCTGGAAGGAAACTGCAGCCTGTCAGGAACAGGTTTTCTGGCAGGACTTGGGACCCTGTGGGGGATCTATGCTGGAGCAATCTGTTCCTGAAGGACTCCACTCTGTGGAAAGGACCTATGCAGGAACAGCCCTTAAGAAGCTACAGCCCATGGGAAGGACCCATATTGGAGTCATGAAGGACTTTCTCCCATGGGTGGGACCCCACATTGGAGCAGAAGAATATGAGGAGGAAGGAGCAGCAAAGACAGAGTTATGAACTGACCTTAACCCCCATTCCCCATCCCCTGATCGGGGGAGGAGGTACAGAAGTCAGGACTGAAGCTGAGCCTGGGACGAAGGGATGGTTGAGGGGAAGGTGTTTATAGAGTTGTTTCTTATTTTTCATTATCCTGCTATTAATTGGTAGCAAGTTAAATAAATTTCCCCAAGTCAAGTCTGGTTTGCGTGTGACAGTAATTGCTGAGTGATCTTGTCCTTAATTCTACCCACAAGTTTTTCATCATATATTAGTCCCCTTGTCCCATTGAAAAGTGGAAGTTATAGAGCAGCTTGGTGGGCATTTGGCAGCCAGCCAAAGCCAACCCACCACAACATGTGCAGTTAATCCTAAATTAAGGTAATCTTCAGTGATCCTAGAATCAGTGATGCAGTTATGTGACCCTTCTCATGCAGTACTGCCTTTAGCTTCATTATTGAGGCCCACGAATCTTGTCAGAAAATAACCTGACTTCAGGGATTCACATGCATCACACTTCTTCTGAAGTAACTCCATGTTAACTCCATGTATGTTAACGTAACACCTAGGAAGTTCCAACTAGTGTAAAATACTCCAGCACCTTTTCTCCACAATGCAAGCAATCACAGACATTAGCACGTTTATTTTTTCTACCTTATTTTGCATCCTCACAGATTATCAAATATTCAAGGTCTTGTTCTTACACAAAAGCTCTTCATGACCTGGACCAAGGCTATCTATCTAACACTGCAAGCAAAAACTTTGAGATAAACACCATTTCTCTGGTAAAGTGGAAGAGGATTATTTGTGTGGAAAACATAATTTTACATTGGCTGGTAGGACTGTGGAATAACTCTCTAGAAACTTCAGGCTTCACTAGTCCCAGTACCTTCTAGACAAGCTATCTTGCTACTTGTACAACTAAATAATTTTTGTATAGTCAAAACATCTGTGTGCAAGCTGCTGGATAATTATCACTGTAACTGAAGAGTTGAAGGGAAAAGAGCTGGGCTTGACAAACATTTTTATGAGCAGGAAATGTTCGGATGAAATTTATACATTCATCTTTAAAATTTGAATTTGCAATATATACAATATTCTGTCACTGAGTGGTGATATATATAATGTAAGCAAAATGATATTTTACACTATTAATGTTATAGATGTTTTAAAAAAAAAATCTTCTATTTAGCTTTTAAAGAATATAAGATGAAAGTCATTGCAGAAAGCCATCATATGATGGTTTCAGCTGGACATTAGAAACTGTACACTTAGATTGATTTTAAGATTCCTGTTTTCTGAAGATCAGAGGTCTGTGAGACTCCTAATTAAAAAGACAGGTAATCCTTGTTCCATTTTCTGTGCAAAAAGTGAAGTAAAAAATGCATCCCAAGAATGATTGTTTTAAAAGATTTTTTTAAAAATCAAAGCATAAATTACTCTGACATTTTTAAAAAATAAACTTAGCTTTCACTGCATGTCTTGTAGGCACTCAGATCCTTTTAATCGTAGGGAAATCAAAATGAAATCAGACTATAGATCTTGATGAAATTATGGTAAGTAGAAATTATTGGACTCTAAACATGAGTAGTATGAAACAGCCAACCAGCCTCAAAGGCAACAATCCAGCACAGCAGTTAAGCACAGGTTTAATGTTTATTTCAATGAATTTACTCAGACTTTGTTTGTAATGTCCTGTGCTGTGTATTCTGGTCCTGATCCAGCAAAAACACTTAGAGAGCTTAGAGAAAGTGTATGCTTAAGATATATATGTATTCAACTGAACATCTTGGCGTTGCATGCTCAGAATTAAGCATGTACTCAAATATCTTTTTCTGCTGCTAAACAACCTAATCTTTTTTTAGCAGAGAATATTGGAATTTTGCACACAAATGAGAGCAACCAAATTTGTAATACTCTGATAACCACCAATAAAGTTACTGTACAAACTTGAAATTCAAAATGTTACGTTGAAGAATGGGTTTGACTGTTAATAGACTAAGCACAGTAGTCTATTGACTGCTAATAATTGGCATGACAAAGATGTTAAAGTTTTTTTAATACACATGGGTATTACGTAAGCATTGTTTGTTGTATTAATAAAAATGTAATATCTATGAAGATTCAGTGACTGTAACAAGCAGTACAGAGCAGTTTTCTAGCAAACTATTGCTGATGGAAACCATCTACTAACAGTACTGTATGCTATGAACCATTTTAGTGAGTCCCAACTGGTTATTTAATCTCACAAAGACAGTGAAGATTGTTCATGAGCTTCTGGGAGGCTTGTTTTCAGGTAACATATTTGAGGGATTTTATGGTCTGCTTCAGTAATTCTACTGACAAGACCAGCCTGGGGGGCTAAGTGAACAAATTCAGCTGAACAGTTACTGTTGTTCTTGTGTTTTCTGTTTATGTATAAACAACTTCACAAAATTTGCTGCAGTAGATTTCTTATTTGTCATTATTTTCAAGCAATCTTGCTAATATGTTGTCCTAAAAAACATTTGTTCGCAGTTTGCTCTCCACCAGAACCACTTTCAGCCTAATCATAAGCCTGTGTGCTATAGCAATTACCATCTCCCACCACTATATAACAATTTGGCAGACTTTATGAGTCCCTAGAGAACAGTTATATAAAAATATACACGAACAAATTTTAAAAGAAGTACTTAAGATGCTTCAAAAAGTAAATGGAAATAAAAATTGCAGTCTGCCATAGGTAATAGGGGTCAGCAAAAGGACTTTTACTTAAGCGTCTCCAGTTTCTTAACAAAATTATTTTCCACTTTCCATTTTGAACAGAGACAATTTAGGGATAAGGTAGTGCAAAAAAAGCCATGAGTCTCAGTTTGATTCATGCCTCCCTACAGCTATTTTCTGGGTCCTGGGGTACAACGAACTATATCTAGGAAGGATCTAGAGACAGAATAGTAACGACAGCCATTCTCTGTCAGAAAAACCTAATTTGGTATATGAGTTGAAGAAGGTGTAAAGGAGGCCTCTGACATCTTTTGCTGGCTGTTCTCATCCTCTTCTGCTCAGCAGGAAAGACAAACTGGGAAAAAGTTTCCAAAAGCACCATGCTGTGCTTTTACTAAAAGAAGAAACTAAGCCACAGAAATGTGCTGTTCACAGGATATTTTGCAATCTAATAAGCTCTAGACGACACTGAGTTCATGGGTACTTTGAGTTGTTTGACCAAACACATTGTTTAAAAGCCGATTAATTCAATCTTAGCATGTCCTTGTTCCTGACACAGAGGCTATGGGGTTTTTTATTTGCATAAATTCTCAGAACTGTTGTTATTTCAGCTACATTTTTCATTTCAATGGTCTACATTGTTAAGTTTGTTTTTGTTTTATGGTAAATAGGACATAAAGACAGCATGAGGAAAAGTCAACATATACAGTGTGAGAAGAAATAAACTACCTTTCAATGAAAAAGTTTGAACAAACTTGTACCACCACTTTTGAAAGATCAGTGGTCAGAAACCTAGTAAAAAGAGTAGTTAAGCAATGCTCCATAGATACAGTGCTGGCAGCAATGATGTACACAGTGGAGAAATCAATTTAACTGATTGGGGATCCAAAAACAATGCTGAAGAGAGTCTTAAAGGTAGCTTACACACACCCTGTAGAGAGTAAGGGAAAGACTGTCATAGCATGCATTTGAAGAGTGAAGTCAAAAGCCTGCTGGAAGAGTCCCACCTGCATATTGACTTACTGAGAGGGAGAAAAAAAAACAAAGACACCCTCACTTCGGCCTTCTCCTCAATAGGAGAATTTTTGTTTTCTTTTTCCAAATAGAAAAGAATAAACTGGTAGGTCTCAATAATCTGATACATTTATGTAAAAGTTAACCATTCTCTTGCGTTGTGATGTGATGTAGATGCTTATGCTTATTTTTTAGCTGCTGCTATCCTGATACTTGTTACCATTTTCACAATATGGTGGTTTTCATGATTAGCTGATGATAGTAGACTCTTAATTCACAGCAAATATTAAATAAAAAAATACAAAGCTTCCTTATGGAACAGAAAGCTGAAATAACAGAGATGATGCTATACAGCTCCTGAGCTGTGAAAGGCCTTCCTTGCTTTTCATACACCTAACTTATGAAGGCACAGGTTTCATCAGGGCTAGATAGGGAAGGAGCTGAATATAAGCTTTGGTAAGAAAGCTGCAGGCATGTGTAAGACGGACAACTGGAGAAAGTTGTTCAGTAACATCCAAGGGAATACTTCGCAGGACAACCTGGTGAGAAGCTAGTAAAAAGAAAGTACTAGACAATTTTCTGGATAGAAAAAAAGCCTTGAGATTATGAACAAATTAAGGAACCTTTTTCAATTTAGTTCATGCAAACTTCAGCTTTTCCTGACCTCTTTCAAAAAAGTGTGCAAAAAACATACTTTGTGATGTATTCATCGCTTGCTTCCAATCAAAACGAAAACCACAAAACAGAGTAACAAACTGATCAGTGAAGATCAGCCAAACAATTACAAAACACTTTTAAAAATCTGATTCTGTCTTAGTCTTCTAATATCCGTGTTTTGTCTATTAAAATCAAGTGTGTCCTACAAAAGAAGCCCTTCCCACAAAACAGTTTCGAGTTCATTATGCAAGTCTTACATTGTCTGTGGTCTTGCAGGTTCTTTATCCTTATTTATCTTTAAATCTTTACCCTTATCTTTATTATTCTCTGTTTCCATTTCACTATATGTATTTTGATCAAACCATAATGTTGGGGTTTTTTTTAACCAAATTATAGTTTATTATTGCTTAGTCTTGTGCACTACCCTGAGGTGCTATGTGCATTTCTATACATGTCTTTGTATAGCCAAATTTCATCATTCTTATCTGTCAAGGGAACTATATAGCCACTGATAGTAAGTAGGTAGATACAGTGTGATAAGAACATAGTGTAGAGACAGAAGTGATACTGTCCTCTTGTAGATAAATATATGGTGCTTTTTTACAATATTACAGATGCACTTATAACTTTGTAATTTACTTCATTCTAAAACTACTTTCTAAAGGTGACTATTTCTAAATATAATAATCACCTCGCCTCTTCACAAAAAAAGCTATATCCTCTTCGTAGCTTCTCCATTTTCAGAAAAGGCAACAAGTAAGTAGACAGTAAACAGCAGTTACACAAGTACAGGTGCACCATATTGCTAAAGTCAATTCCATTTGGTATTCCAACAGAGGTTTGGCTGAAGTCATATCAGTGCCTATATTTTCTTAGAAAAGACATTATATTCACTTCCCATCCTTGGGCTGGGGTTTTTTGGCTGAAAACGTATTTCCTTGGAAGCTATTAGAATAGGCCTGTCAGACTGGGCAGAAGAGGGTATAAACAGATAGATCTTGGTCTATAATGAAGTGTTAATTCTATTGGCTCTGGACTGCCAGAGCATAAACCTTGGGTAAGGGGTTCACATCTTCAGGATACCTGTAAGGATACCTAGGTTACAAAGACATGTGGTCTGTGGCAATATCTGTTTAACCACTATTCAGCATAAAAAAACCCAAACGAGAAATAGGAAAATAAATTAATCAAACACACATACAAAAACTCTAATGAGAGTAGACAATGGAGGCTGTGACGAAGATCAGAGGTCTCTGGTCATTGAAGAAACAAACCACACTGGTGAGTATCAATCAGAACTTTATACCTCATGAGAAGGAAATAGGGTTATTATGTGTCTGATGGGAAAGAACAAACTTACTCTAGAATGTTCAAGGGGGACTTTGTTGTGTTTAAAACTTGATCTGGGATATTTTAAAAGGATTGTGGGAATGTGCAAAGCTTATTACAGACTGCAAAGGAAGAGCCAAAGGGAGGGAAAGAGGAGCCCCACAGTAGAATGGGGAGCTACAAACATCTGAATTAGAGGGAAAAAAAAAACAGAATAAAAAAGGCCATCTGTGTGCAAATGGGCTGATTTGCACTCTTGTCTGACTAAGCCTTGCACCCGATCACCCGAGTCTGCCCTATCTTCTATTAAACTCTATTTGCCATATGACTTTGCTTTCTATTTCACGACTGTTGTGATTTGCTAGTGAACTTTAAGCTGTACTAGCCAGTGAGGAGACCAGATTATGGGAAAACTAAGGTCAGAGTCATAGAGAGGACAGGAGACCTGGGGGGCTGCGCATAGATTCTGGATTGACTCAAAGCCTGGGCTGGGTTTGAAGATCCATAGGCGCTTGTGCTTGAAAATCAAGAAAGTGCAGGGATGCATGCTTCTCACTGAGGTATGCAGTGCTGCACTACTGGCTGGACCTGGGAGTAGAATACAATAGCCTCCATTTAACAGACCAAGAAGGAGAAATCCTCTGGGTCTTAACAGAAAGACTCTTTTTTATTTACTCACTAGAAGTTAAAACAATGGATTAAAGGACTTCATCATTTCATAAATGAGGTTATATGGTAATGCAATAGCTAAATAGAAAGGCATAACTTGTGTTAATGCATATTTTTAATAGAAATTACAGTTGCACCGTACCATGCCAACTGACTTCACTGGCTCTATTTTGCTTTGAGCCTGAGGCAATAGCAGTTATCATTTAGAGGAATAGTCCCTCTATGTGTGCAGGCACTATGTTGCACAGTGCAATATTGTACAGTTGTTCTTTCTTTTGCCCTGAAATGTGGTTCCTTGGAGGTTATGGTACAGATGTTTTCTGAGCGTGCTTGTGTTCCTCACCTTGGAACCTTAGAACTGGGAAAATTTGAAAAACACAGATCCCACCAAAAGGGAAGGGAGGTAAATGGTGACAATCACACTCTGTGTTTACTGTGCTTTTTCATTTACTGGAGATGTCTACAATTTGAGATTGCAGTGTCTGTCCACCAAAAAGCATTGCAACACAACGCCTTTAACTTTGCCTTTTAGTGATTTTTCAAGTAACACATCAGACTTGATGTCTTTCTAGTAAAAACAGGTTTGCCATTTAAATGTATCATAAAGTGGGATAAACATGTATTAGCATACATTTCCCTAAAGGACAGGAAATATGTATTATCAGATCAGCAAAGATGGGCTCACTAGACATGTGATTTGATATGACTTAAAACATTCATTTAGATAGTGTAAATTGTGTAAATGAACACAATTATCATTGCAGCTAGTTAATGATAACGATAACACAGTAAAAGGTTATGCTGCTGTATGCCAAGTTTCTTTTGATTAATCACTTAAGTGATTTTCTGATGTAAATTAATATTAGGCTTTTAATTTACACCAGCTTTTGAAAACTGACATGAAAATTTACTAGTAGGGGAAAAAAATCCATTAACACTACTCTTGATAACAGTGACCAGTAAAAATAATAATACTTAGATATTTTAATCAGCTGTCAAAGATGGCCCATTTAGTCTGAATGATTAGAATTTGAAAAGCCAGATTTAGACAATGCTTTGTTTAAAGTCAAGGCAGGAGCTAGCAGAAAATTTTCAGATGCAGATTTTAAATACTGCAAACTCATAATCACTTTTTGTTTTGAATTTATATTTGAGTATTTTTTCAAACCACCCTAGACTGAAAATTAAGAAATATATTAAAATAAGCTATAAAATGCATTGGATCTCAGGGATCCCAAATGAAGTTATACAGTAGCTTGGCACCTAGGATTCTCAGGGACTTCTACCACTACTGATTTCACTGTTTATGTCACTGTTTGGGCCAAACATATCTGTTAGTTAAAGTGGTGGATCCCATGGCTGTTATTATGTCCATTGAAGTGCAGCTTGGCTTTAGGTGATTTTGTATTTGCTCAGACAATAAACTGTGAGAATAGGGTTCTCTGACAAAAAGGACCCTGGGGTTATAGTCATCTGTCTTGGAAGAAATACACAACAGTTACATTATTTTAATAATTTCAAAATTTCTTCCTAAATACACAATGGCTGAAGATGCAAAAGATCTCTTGATTTACCAAAACTATCTCTTGCCAAGCACAGAGGTTATGTCCAGGAGACATTCATTTCCCGCTCATGAAAAATGAGAACTCATACATACAATATATCCTTTTAGAATATATACATACATGCATACATGTCCACCCACAGAAATTAACCTTGACAGACACACTCAGTACTTGCACAGACTCAGGTAAAACCAGCGACCTCATTCTGTTTCCCCTCTCTGGCTGAGCAGCCTGGAGCTTTGCAGGTGAGGCCCCGATTCCACCTGGGGCTGGCACTGGGGTCACTCACTTGGGTTTCCACAGTCACCGGCACCCAGGCGCATGGTCCAGCCCAGCTACTGGCACCCCAACAGACACCTGAACCCAGGTTAGTGCTCATGGGCCCGTATGACCCCTGTGGGATCATGGACAGGCAGGCCACTATTACACATGCAACCAACTCTGTTTGTTCCCTCACGCCTCTATTTTCCCACAGCTGTTCCTCCCTAAATCATCTAAATCCACCCCCTTCTATACTTCTGGTTTCTTCCCTGAGCGTCCTGTAATAAAAGTCTTGTGCAATTTCAACAAGCACTTCCCTGGCATCCCATAACATATCCCACACTTCAAGCAGCAATCCCACAAGTCTTAAAAGTGGATCTGGTGATGTTCCTCTTAGACCATCATGGTGGGTGTCTTATTTAGTCACTGCGGCTGAGACTTGCCTGGGACAGGCTTTAGGTTGGGTTTCTGCCTGCCCTGGGGCCCTGTCATCCTCTGGGCATGTGGAGATGCAGCTCTGATGTGCTGATGGCTCCTGCGATGCATCTGGGAAGAGCTGGGGTGCTGTTGGAGCTGCCCCATCTGCCATTTTTGCACCATATAACATGACATAGCCAGTACAATATTTGATACTAAAAAAAATCTATTAAAAGTAATATTTAGAAACTAAACATTTTGCATAAATACAACTTAGCAAAGCCTGTTTCATTCAATATCTTTTTTATTAGTGCCAGACAAAGCACAACTTCAAAGGAAAGTCAGCTTGAAGAAGAAACAAGTCAAGATTTAATATGAAAATTGCAAACTTTATCACACAAATATCCTATAATTATCTTCAGCCATAAAATGTCGTATATTGAGTCTATTAAGATCCACAACAGAGAATATGTTTTAATCAGTTCTTTACATTCTCAAATGTTTTCTGTGTTGCTTTAGTACTGTTACCACCTTTTTTAAAAAAAAAATGTGTATCTCTGAGCTTCATGCCAAATTTTAAAAGAGGTTTTGACAGCATGGTTCAAAGATGAGAATTAGGGGAAATTCCTATTAATTTCAAGCATACCAGCTAAAATGGCTGCAATTAATCCAACATCTGGCTGCAGACAGTGAGCTGTAACATCTAAAATCCCTTGAAAACACCGGAAATGTAGGAAAATTTGTTAGTGCCCGATGGACAGCTGTGGCTGCACATTACTCCTTCAGAAAACAGTGGTGAAAGGCAAAATCCATATAAAGAGCTGTCACAGAGACAAGGAATGATTTTCAAATCATCTATAATTTTTTTAGATGTGATTTCTTATTCATAAGGAAAACTCTGAGGGCAATACCATGTGTCCAGCTAGATGTAGACACGGTATTACGTACCCACATAGTAAAACTGGAATCTCTTTGAAAATCATTTTTTCACTATCAGCCACGAGGAAGCCATGGTACTGAATCCACCAAATCTACCGAGATGCTCTAGAGAGCTTTTCAGGGAAGCAAGCAAAATAATCTTTAACAGCCTTCTCTGTCTAAGCTTCCTTCGGTCCTTGACGTACTTCTCTTTGAGGCCAACACTAGATAGTACAGCCCTACTCTCTGGGGCTGAATCCTTTGAATCTTGTTTATTTTTATTGCCATCTTATAGCCTTGTATCAATCTTCTGATGACATTTCAAAATCTACTAAAATAATTTTCTGAACTGTTGTAACACTTCGTACAGAATCAGGGCAGGGGGCACCAGTGTTTTCACCTCTCGTTGTTTTGTTGATGGGTTTGTTCATTTGTTAGTTTGTAGATCTCAGTTTTGTCTCACTGATTTTTTATTTTTTTGCCCTTCAGGGTAATGGGTACTGAGGACAGCTAAACTCAGGTATATTTCTTTATCTGGAACAGATACTAAAAATGCTCTCAGAACTAATATATCTTTAACTACTAGCAGAAGTGCAAAATAACCTCCTGGAGATGTTTTATCTCTGCATGAAATAGCATGGACGCTACTAGCAGGAGAATCTCTGTTTTCAGGTGCATGAACAAAGAAATTTGGCAAATATTATGTCTTCTCTGCCTCCTTTTCTAACAAAAGAGTTGTGCACACACTTTCATCCAAACATAAATTAATAAAATGACTTATAAATTCATGAATTAATAATGGAAATATAGAGAAGTGTTTGTGAAAAAGGCAAAAATACAAGACAGAGGAGAGTATAACAGATTAGTTTTATTCATATGGGACAAGTTTGATTATGCCATAGTTGCATATATTTATCCTGGAATTTTAAGTGTTTATTTTTTAAAATACAAATATCCCAGATATTACAAGTTATCGAATGCCTGACACCTTAAATGTTTTTTTCCAGGTCTTTCTTTCCTAGAAATGGTTTTAAGAGACTGTAATCTTGTTCCAGGGTTATGATGGCCCATGACTTCACCTTCATTGCCACTTGAGAGCTGGAATATTGCTTTCTTCAACACTACCGTCACTTAATTCACATGAAAACCCACAGAGCTTCTTCAATGTTATTACACAGAAACAATCACCCGGATCAGTAGAAAGGATTTAAGTAAAATCTCACCTAAATTTAGATAGCTGTGATGTTTATCTGTAAAAGTTACAGAGTACTTAAATGCAGCAGAATACAGTTGCCTTTTATGCTAGCAGGACATACCCTCACATTGTTAACAATGATCATATTCAAGCTTATGAATAAGCTTCTAAAAATTAATTTCTTTCATGTGCATTCAAAATGTAATCTATGTAATCAAAATCAGCTGTGATAGTACTCTATTTGGCAAGTAGAAAGCTTCAGGGAACATCCCACAGTTTCACAAGTGTGAATGGATGGAAGTGAAAATTGAAAATGTTTTCTGCTAACCAGGTCTGTGCCTTTAGGACGTAATTTGGCAAACCTTTTACTCTGGTCCTTCCTCTTTTTTAATTTTCATTTGACTCAATTCCAGCCCAAATAAAGTCCAATTAGGTCCATTTGGATTATGTGGAAAAGTTTACTGAGTGTGAGATAAGAAGACGTAAAAATGTTGCCTAAAATAAATAAACTCAACTGTGCTACAAGCGAGAAACAAAAATAAATACTCAGCAAAACTGAGTCCTGCTTGTAATTCAGCAAGAAGTCTATACTAATATAGTTGATATCTTGGGGGGGGGGGGGGGAATAATTAAGAAATCCAGAAATAATTTTCATTTCTTTCCTATAAAGAGAAATTTGAGCATTTCAAACTACTTCTAATATTCCCCGTCCTTTTCTGAACTTGCCTGATCAAAGCCTCTGCATGCTTAACGTTGTCTCATATCAAAGATTATTCTGGAAAGAAGTTGGCAGGTTCCACACTGGTTCATTTTAGAAGTATGAATACCATTCATTAGAATAGCTTTTGAAATGAATTGCTTGCAGCATTTGGGTGAATGGCGCGTTTGTAGCTGATGTAAATCATTCATTCTTCACTTGGTTAGTTTTACATCCTTTTGGAGATGGCTGCAGTCCATGGCTCGAACCCCTAAATGTAGTAATGGTGGTACAGTTAATAAAAGTGATATCATGTATTGGAATCCTAGTAACAGAAAACCCAGCAGATAGTGCTTCTTCTCAATAAATTTGACAGAAAGTACCTTCACATTGGAAGAGAATTATTTGAGAAACTGCATTGCATAAACAATCCTGAACCCAGTTTTTGGCAGTCTATGATTAGTAATCAGCTCATGATCATTAGGCATACCCCAGGAGATAGTATGCAGGAATTTGTTAAGAAAGGCAAATCGAAGTCACTTGGAAAAATGCACTCCCAATCTAAAAACATAAATCCTAATGTGAATGCATCCTTAATGCTGCAGAAGATAAAGTCCATCACACAAAGGTGTGGTTCACACCTTTGCCCAATTTGTATTCATAGACCCCTCAAAAAGATAGTCCAAACCACTAATTCAAAGAGAAGAAGCTTTAATTCTTGTTTACCTGGGCAATTTCACTTTGCAGACCTAATTAAACATGCACTGGAACAGGGACTGGATTTAGGATCACTCACTTCCTAGGTGAGTGTGGTAAATTAAATATTCATTATGTAAGAACATCTGCTGTTCATATGAAACAAGCAGAAAATAGGTCTCATTTTATTTTTTTTTTTCTATTTTTATTTTAAATGTCCTAGCCAGGCCACAGAATTGTTCTTAATAAATAAATATATTACACAACGTGATTTCTCTTCAACAGGATAAACTGAGAACTTGCTGCAGAAGACCTGAAGGAATAGTGTTTAGGATCCTCAGACTTAATCTACAGCACCAGCAATAGGAGAGAATAGTATTTCCAAATTCAGGTACAGACTATACTTTAATGGCTTGATTAGTTTACTGCCAGAATGGAGGTGGATTCAAATTCTCTTAAGCAGAAAAGCGTTTGAATTCAAGTAACCTCTATAGACACTTTCCAAAACCAGAGGTACTTTCTGGTCCTCTGCAGCTGTGTGTACCTCATGCTCCATCTCCTTAGTTTTTTGCACACCCTTCACAATGGGATAATTTTTTTTTCCACTGTAACTTGAATGTTAAAGTATAAACCACCAAAATGAAGGTGATGTTTTTACCTCTACTGAGTCCTTATGAAACTGGGTTTGTTCAGAGTCTCTTTCTTCCTCATAATTACCATCAAGTTCAAGGCAACGAAGGCATATGGAGGAACTGAATATTACAACATATTTTACCTACCTTAATGTCAGGAGTGATGACAGGGAGGTACACAACAACCATATTTAGTCATTGCGCCCATAAGCAATATGGATGGTATAACTGGTATTTTATGAAATTATATTCAGTTTAATTATTATTGTACTTGCAGTGCTGTTTTAATAAATAATCATTAAGATGTATTGCAGTTATGTATCATTTTTATCTTAATATTTTTAATTTCATTATCTTCACAGAAGCCTCAGAGCATTTTTAACTAAGAAGGTAAGTCTAATTTTGCATAATAGGATGAATACTAACATCAAACACTAATACTCTGGGATCGTAGAGCCTTCATATTTTCCCTACCTTGTGCTTTTTCCTCTTCATAAATATACAAAAAGCCATCTCGCTGCTCTGTTTGAAACCATTTCTTAGCATTTTGTTCTTCTGAAATGCCTTGAAAAACCCAGGGAAATGACTAAGGAGTAAATGTGCTATGACCTCTGTTTTTCATGGGACTCTTGTAATTATCCTTACAGTAGGTATTTTATACTGTATCAAATTTTCTCATCTAACACAGCATATAAGGAAACAGATTTTGCCTAGAGGGTTTTCAGAGCACAAAACCTCTTCTAGCACAGTGCAGCCAGGGCAAACTAACCCCACTGTGACCAGCAGGCACGTAGTGCAGCTGCGGCTGCATTCATTTACTCACATGAAGCCAGAGCCCCCCACTGCGTACCCTCACCTGGTCATGCCCTTTGCTGCTCCCATGTGGATCAGAAGTGGGAGGTCAATCAAGCTACAAGAAGGATAAGGAGCCAGCAAGAAGTTGTGGTGCTTCTTTGACAATTCAGGAGCACCAGTGTTGTGGCAGGGCAGCACAAGGTAGGGTTTAATGGGGAGGTAAAAGCCTCCTGGACTCTGCTACAGGGCTACAGTGTGTATACAGGGTGCCTCCCCATACGTCTCCCTGTGACAATGATAATTGCCTCCCCCACAAGCAGAATGTTTTCCTATTCCTACTGCTCCTTTACAAACAGTGAAGATAATTTCTAATGTCTCATACAACTGCTAAAAGCAGTACCCATGTCATGAATGGTGAATCTTCTTCCCCATCAGATTAAAATTCCCATTAAAGGTAGATAGATCAGATTTGCAGTGTTTTTCACAATTAAAAAAAAAAAAAAGAAGAAGAAACCTTGCAGATATAATAAAGTTCATAGTTGCATTTTTTTGAATGCAGGAACACTAGCAGTACTATGTATGTCAGCACATCTCTAATTCTCTGTTGAAAGTTCAAAGGAATTTCTTTAATTTATTGTGCTTTTGAATTAAAGAAATATATTCTTATATGTTTAAATATATTTCATCTTTTGGTTGAGAATGGCCAGTACTCAGTGTCCTGGGTTTAGCAGCAGCTAAACCCAAGACACTCAGTTTAAAATATAAAACAAAGACCTACAGGATGCAAATGCTATGGATACAAGATCAAGCGCTAATTTACTCAATGAAGTTGAAAGAAATCTTTTTTTTTTTCTAGATTTTTACTAGTTGTTAGTAAAGAATTTTTGTCAGTTATTTTTTTTTCCTCCCAGAAGTGCGAATTTCTTCATGTCAGCAATTATGCTTGCTTTGCACAGTGGAGGACAGCATGCATTTTCTTCTCTTACTGCTGACTCTATCTACATTTTGCCTGATATGCTTTTCCATCCCTACCTTCACCTTTTGCACCCTGGGAACATAAAAGATAAAAAATAGATTAAATGCAAGGGAGCTGAAGAAACTGAAGTGATCACACAGGTTTGTTTTCCTGAGATAAAAGTAGTATTGTCGCTTTCTCTGGTAAAAAGATTTCTCATATACATGAGGTCTTTAAATGAAAGCGTATCATTACATTACAAAATGTCCACTTTTTACTTAGCCCCTTATTATTAAAATATACCAATTGCAATTAAAAGTAACAATTGACATACGTAAAAAGAGCAGAATCTGACTAAAAATATCTCTGCAACATGCAAATCTTGTGTATCAACCAAGATTGTTATTTGAGCAGGCTGTTTTCAGACTTTTCTAAACACTCAGATTCTGTAATTATACTTTTAATCCCTATTGCAAAGAAAACCTTTATTTTGCATAAGAGAAAATATTAATCTTCAGATTTCAGTGTTTGATTCCCTAAAGAATTACTTTTGTCTTTGTATCTTATAGTGCAAACAAAATTACTTTTTTTTTTTTTCTCATAAAAGATACTTTCTTTCTCATCATAACAGAAATAGAGGTGTCTATCAATATGTGTTTTGGCATTGATTTTTGCCAGGAGTGTTGATTAATGTACTGCTGTAGCACAGACATTCTCATTGTGTCCGTGTACGTGTGTTTGCCTCTCCGAGATAGAGACCTTTTCTCTCTCTCTTCTCTCTCTCTTTCTGGCAAGCTGAGCATAAGGATCTATTTTTTGACAGGCTGCCATTCTCAAGAGGGCATAAAATCTGCATTTCCTTTCATCTATCTGGTTTAGAAGATTATCCTGCAGTCTGCTTGGTGACTGAGATACTTTATATCTTTGAGTTCTTAAAACTAACATAACAACAGGTGTATTTCTAAGATTTGGCATGTGTTCGAGAGTGAGAGGTTTTATCACATGGCTGATTCGTATCTTAAAATCACTTTTTTTTTTTTTTCACAGAGACCTCATTTTAGCAACCAACAGTACCATAATAAGGAAGTCACGCTTTTTATTTTTGCTTCATTTTGTGATAAAAGCACATCAAACAACAAAGTTGGAAGTCTGCCTTTACCATTTGATCCAGTTTCAGAAGGGAGAAGGCACAAGAGAAGAAAAGAAAGGAATTAATTAGAGCAGAAAAAGCTGTGTAAAGAAGAGGGTTTGTGTGATGCTCTCCAGTGTAATGCTAGAATAGGAAACAAAATTTCATTTTAAAAACAAAACAGAACCTTTAGAAGAAAGTGCTGTTCCAGTTAACTGTCTTCCAACTTCCAAACTACTTCTAACAGGTGTAAAATAAAGGACTTGCTGATGTCCTCCACAGCAGCTGGAAAGAGCAGGTGAGGGATCTTGCCATTCCCCACTGCCAGCCATGCACCACTCACCAGGACCCTCACCATGACCTAGACAGCTTCAGTGAGCCTTGACCAGGTTTCCTGTGGTAGCACTAGGTTTTTTTCCTTCAGGTGTTTCAGCAATGTACTACTAGCAAGTGGCCAGACACAGTGATCAAACAAACAAAGAAAAATTAATGTGAAAAAAAAAAAAATTCACCTACAGAACAGGTTTGTAGAGCCTTATTATAATACTGGTTATCAGCAAGGTTGAAATATTTCTTTCTCTCAGTCTTTTATTTTCAAATCAAACCCATCTTTTATTTTTATACTCAGTTGCTAATCTATTTTGTCAATTGATTCAGCCATCTATCACTATATATGAGTCAATGAACTTCTTATCTATGTTTCCCACATACCTTATTATTTCACTTTTTTTGGGGCCTGGTTTCAGCTGAGATAGAGTTAGTTTTTTGTCCAGTAGCTGGTACAGTGCTGTGTTTTGGATTTAGAATGAGAATAATGTTGATAACACAGAGATTGTTGTTTCTGAACAGGGCTTACACTAAGCCAAAGACTTTTCAGCTTCTCAGACTGTCCTGCCAGTGAGGAGACTAGAAGCGCACAAGAAGCTGAGAGGGAGCATAGACAGGACAGCTGATCCCAACTAACCAAAGGGATATTCTGCACTATATGAGATCATGTTCAGCAATAAAACTGAGGGGAGTTGGTGGGGGTGTCAGCTCTCTGCTCGGGGATTGGCTGGATATTGGTCAGTGAGTGGTGAACAACTGCACTGTGCATCTCTTGTTCTGTATATTTTCTTAGCATTGTTATTATTGCCCCGCACCTTCCTTTTCTGTCCTATTAAACTGTCTTCATCTCCAGCCAGGAGTTTTACCTTTTTTCCAGTTCCCGCCCCCATCCCACAGGGGCTCATGAGTCAATGGCTGTGTGGCGTTTAGCTGCCTGCTGGGTTAATCCACAACATTTTATTTCCATATAACTTCTAATGATCCTAAATCTTTTCAAATGGCCCTGACACATATTCAATTCTTTCTGTATGTATATGTCAATAAAGATCTAGATACAACTCATCTAGATGCTTTATGTGCAGTTGGAGCTCAACTGAGATTTACATAGCATCTAATGTATGTCCTGTACCTGTCTATAACTGCGAACTTCGTTCATTGTGCCGTAGGCTGAAAGTCCCTGAGACCTTTCAGGAAACTTATTGTTTTGTGTAGTGCCAGCAAAGTATGAAGCATTTTTAGATACTCAGGACCATGCAGTCACTACCCAAAGAAAATCATACAGTCTAAAGGGAGCAAGTTCAGAGGAGAAAAGAGCAAAGGGGTGTTTGCACAAATCTTCTAGTTCTCTGTCTGAGTAGCAAGCTGTAATGTTCTGTATTCTCAAGCTAGGGATACAATAAATAAGGAAAAATAAATGTTGTTTTGTAATGATGTTCAATGAATTTACAATGTTTTTTATTTCACTTTATAGTTTTTATTCCTTAAAACAGCTAGGTATTATTTTTTGTTCTCCTTTTTATCAAATGGAAAATGATAATAAATGCTTTGGAAATTGATTTAGATATTGATGATAGAAGACAATTGCATGCTTGAATTTTAGAATTCCATGAGCATAACTGAAACATGAAAAAGGATTTCAGTGGCAAGCCAAACTAAATAAAAGTGGTTGATGGGGAATAAAAAACTCCATTTTTTAGTCCTGCCAAGATGAGAAACAATGACCGCAAGTTTTAAATCTGAAAATAGATTGCTATAGCATGGGCATAACATATGGCATAGACAGCAGCCTAGAGAAGGAAACAAGATGCAAGACTCAGGCAGGTGAAATGAGAGTTAGCTGTAAGTTCACTAGTCTTTACATTGATATTCCAGTCTGAAACCAGCAATATGACACTGAAAGCAATGAGAACATAAAAAAGTGAAGAAAATGAAAGAACGGAAATACTCTTTAAGAATGAGAAAGAGGAAAGGACAGAAAGTCTCCACCAGTACAGCATGAGAAAGCAACTCAAATAAGAAAAGGGAAAAGCTAGAAAATCTGTCTTATCATGGAATTGTTAGGGTTGGAAAGGATCTTAAGTTCATCTAGTTCCAACCCCCCTGCCATGGGCAGGGACACCTCACTTGTCCTTTGAGACGCATGGACCACCAGCAAGGGAATGAAAAATACACTGAGGTCAAGCAGGCTAAGAAGAAGGAATAGTCATTCACTGCAGCTGCAACATTTAACACTTGGCAAATTCCTGTGTCACACAAGAAAATGGCCCAAATAACTTGCCAGTCTGGACCTAGCAAGATGGTTTGCAAAGTGACTATTACGTATTTGGACGGAAAAAACATAGCTCAAATATTTTAAAGTGCATTAATTTGCTAGTATGCATTTCCTTGACATTGCTGCAACATAATTGGGATTTTGTGCCGAGATCGGTGTTGAAACCTTGAGGACACTGCAGTGCTGTGACAAAACTAACAATGAAAAGTTCCATTTTAAAAATACAGAATGTTCACTGTTTTCCTTTTTTAACTATCTGCTTTATCTGGCCTTTGTTATAATGAATTTGCATTATGTTATAGGGATTTATAATTAATTCCAAATGTAAAATAAGCAGTTAATAAATTGGAAGATAGGTGGTCCCATGAGAGAACTGCATTGAAGATGCAAGAAACCTCAAATTGTGAGAAAAAAATCACCTGTTATTAGGCTAACAAATGTCTACTTTTAGATACTGCCAACAGCTCTGGGGGCTAGCTCTACAAGCTATGCTGCATGGCCTGACTAGTTACTAACTCCCCTTTGAATTTTCCTAGTCAGCAGACAGAGAGTATGCTAAGTCCACAAAGGCTAAGAAAGGTATCTTACATTCTTTAGGTTTATGGAAGGTATCTCCTGGAAGGTAAAGGGTTTTTCTTAGACATAAGATGCATCTCAGTAATGGCTTACTACACAAGGCAGCATGTTGTTATACATGGGGATGACTTGCATTTTAAAGAGACTTCATGATGATGATGGAAGATCTTGCAGCAAGGTTTCAAGCATAAGCATGTCCATGGTGTTAATGTGTCCAAAGCAATCTAGAGAAACTTACAAGAGTAGTGAACAGAGCAGCATAATGTCTAACTTTAGTCCCTGAGTTTCAAATTTGCAAAATTTATGACATTTTGAGTTTTAGTTTAAAAATAACATTTCTTTCTAAACTTTCCTCTGACATGTTTTATCTTTCTCATTTCCTTTAAACCAAACATTCTAATAAATTAAAAATCCTTTTTATTTTAAATTTGATATTGAATTAAAGTAACAAACATTTCAAATTAAATAATTTTATATCAATATATAGGTTAGGTATATTAACAAACTCACAAATCCATTTTCATTCAGTTTTACTCCAAGGCCCTTTTCAAGTCAATGCTTTACACATAACTATTCCCCACTCCATAAATATGATGTACGTTCCCTTTTTCTTGTTTCATGACCTTGTGTATGTTCAAATTAACCTTACCATCTCTTTACCAAGTGACGCATAGCAATCTTTATTACTGACCTGCCTCTACTATTATTTACTGCTCTACCAATGTTCGTCACCTACAAATTTATCTTCATTGATTTTATATTTTCTTCTAGAACATTGATAAAAGCACTGAACAGCACTGGTCCCTGTTGGATGCACATAGCAGAAGAGTTTGTAAACTATAAGCACTCTGTAAGTGCTTATAGTAAACTATGAACAATCAACTAATCAGTTTTTGATATATTGAATATGGGGGTTGTGAATTTTGTGCAGTATCATATTTATAGTAGCTCGTCATGGCATTTTAAGACAAATATTTTTGTGTTCTATCTACATTATAAAGTCCTAGTTACTATCTGAAGCCAAATGTAATCTCATCAGAAAGACATAATTTGTTTGATAAGTTTGTTTGATATGTTTATTTTCTATCTTTCCTGATTTTATCTCATATTATTTTCTATTGCTGCATAAGTTGAAAGCCAAGCTAGTTTTCAGAATCCATATTCTTAAACTTCCTTAAATTTCAGTGGAACAAAAAAGTACCAATTGTTCTACTACTTTGAGCAAGCAAATAGTAGAGGACTGGAAGGAATACCCTTGGCCAATTCCAGCTGTCACAGGCAATCAAACTAGGTAGTGTTTCTGAATGCATATTGATCACCAGCTTAAAACCAAATTCTTTTTTTTGCCCTCATTACTTCATTACTTTTATTAGAAGTTTGTGCCAAATTTTCTCCGTAGCCATCTTGCATATTCTTACCTTTAAGCCAACATTATCACTTATTGCCAAAGGTCAAACTCCTTCCCAAAATATTTATCCTGCTCTTTTCTGAAGTATTTATACTGTTCTAAACACCAGTCTTAGGTCCTTCATCTTTTCTTTTGCTAGGCTAAGCATTAATCTATTGATAGTCCAACCAAGATATATTCCCATTGTACCGATCATAGTATTAGCTTATCTCTCCATCTGTTCCACTTTGAAATAAATTTTCTTATGTGTGACCAAGCTGTACTCAGTATTCAGAAATATGTGTACTGTTTTGCATTTTTCCTATTTTAACTGGAAATGCATGACATGAGCTGAAGTTTATATTTTTTTATTCTTCCCTAGACACATTGGATTGCTGGCTCATAGGTATTCTGTGATCAACTAATACACTAGCTCTCTGTTCCTTTGTGTCGTTTCAAATGAATGAGGCCAGTTAGTAGCTCTGATTCAAGATCAGCAGTTCACAGCCAATTCTATTCAGTGATCCAGTCCTTTGATTTAAAAATGTTTAACTTCTTTAATGAATGCTGTTAATCATCCTCTCAAACTACTAATAGAGAAGAACATATCATTTTCTCTAGAAGATATAAATACATTAACCCACTTCTTTCCAAAGACAAAAATAGGTGGATCAACCAAATATTTCAGACTCTGCTGTATCATGGGGATGATCATACTTGTCAAGATCTTAAAGCAGACTTCTCTCCAAAACTATGACGGATCTAATCCTCCTGATGATAAGCCTTCATAAATAGCATCACGCAGTTTTGTCATCTTCTTACTTGGGTAACAAGAAACAATATAAAACAAAAAGAATGGGAATTGAGGATTCACAAAACTGCAGAGCTAAACAGTCATGATTACCTAATGATTTAGTTTTAGACTCTTCTTCTGTGTATCAGAAAATATGAGGAGTGTGAACATTTGAGCTCTTTTAAAAAAAACAATCCCTGGTTTATGTGTTTTGGTGTTTCTATTTTTCAATACCTTTTTTTTCTGAAATAAATGGAACATCCCTGTATCTATTAAACTTGCAACCAATCAAAAAGCCTTTCTTAAAGTGATATTTGGGATTTCCACTACAGACATTGGAAAATGTACATGGTGGCAGTAGCAGGTGGTGAAAAAAAAAAACACGAGCTGGAAATGAAACATCAGTTCCAGAAAAAATTGATCATAAAAGATGGCAGAGAGATAAGGGATCAACTTTTTTCTTCTTTCACTTTCTGAACATGATTAGTCATCTATTGTACAAATAAACAGAATAATTAATCTGTATTTGTTGCATGGCAGAGCATAAAACTATGACACCACTAACATGGCAGCTGGTTTCCCTTTTTAATTTGCCACTTAGGCACTTTCTATTAGTGATTTTCTTCCCTTATCACACACATTTACGAGCTGGGTGACTATTGTCTGTTAGAGCTGGTTACTGTGGTTTGAATTCTCATTCTTGACAAAAAAGAGGGGCAGAACCTGACTAGATGCATGGGACCAGCCCACTGATGTTATTAAAAATGTTTAGGCATTCTTGGTGAAATAATCCTGTCCAATAAGAATACAACTGCTTACTGAAAGCTGCTTAAAACCTTAACCACTTTTGCCTTCGTCTGAGACTAGTAGGTAGCATCCTTGAATGTGATCCTGTAGGTGACAAGCACTCCTATGTTTTACATAGTAAACCTCACAGTCTTTTTACACAAGGCTCTTCAACAAGAGGAATTAGAGATGTGTGCATGTCTATGGGGGTATGATATAATAGGCATCACAGAAACATGGTGGGATGGCTCCTATGACTGAAGTGTTGGAATGGAAAGTTACAGGCTCTTTAGAAAAGACAGGCCCGGCAGGTGGGGAGGGGGAGTTGCCCTTTATGTTAGGGATAGGCTGGAGAGTATGGAACTCTGTCTGGGGACAGGTGAGCAGTTAACAGAGGGTTTGTGGGTCAGGGTTAAAGGGAATATAGCTATGGGGGACATTACTGTGGGGATGTGTTACAGACTGCCTGACCAAGGAGAACCTGCAGATGAAGCACTCCGTAGACAGATTGGAAAATCCTCATGGTCACAGGCCCTTGCTCTCATGGGTGACTTCAACCACCCTGACATCAGTTGGAAGGACTGTACGGCCCGGCACAAGCAATCCAGGAGGTTCCTCGATTGTGTGGAGACAACTTCCTTCTGCAAGTAATAGAGGAGCCGACAAGGAGAGGTGCCATGCTTGACCTCTTGCTCACCAACAGGGAAGCACTTGTTGGAAATGTGACGTACCAGGGCAGCCTTGGATGCAGGGATCACGAGATGCTCAAATTTGAGATCCTCAGGACAGTGAGAAGAGCGCGCAGCAAGCTCACTGCCCTGGACTTCAAAAGAGCAGGCTTTGCCCTCTTCAGGAACCTGCTTAGTAAAGTTCCGTGGGATACAGCCCTAGAGGGCAGGGGGGCCCAAGATTGTTGATTGGTGTCCAAGCATCACCTGCTACATGCTCAGGAGTGTTGCATCCCAACCAGAAGGAAGTGCAGCAGGAGGGCCAGGAGACCTCCTTGGATGCATAAGGAGCTCCTGAGGAAAATTCAGTTGAAAAAAGAGGCTTATAATAAATGGAAGAAAGGACAGGTGGCATGGGAAGAGTACAGGGATGTTGTCCGGGAAGCTAGGGACCAGGTTAGGAAAGCTAAGGCCCAGTTAGAATTAAACTTGGCTAGGGGTATTAAAGATAACAGGAAGGGATTCTACAGGTACATAGCAAATAAAAAACAGACTAGGGACAACGTAGGCCCCCTCAGGAAGCTCTCGGGAGAACTGGCTACACAGGATTTGGAGAAGGCTGAGGTTCTGAATGACTTCTTTCCCTCGGTCTTCATTGCCAAAGGCTCTGACCAAACCACCCAAGTCTTGGAAGGCAGATGCAGGGACTGTGAGAATGAAGACCTTGGGACCACTGTAGGAGAGGAACTGGTTCGAGATCATCTTAAAAATCTGAACGTGCACAAGTCCATGGGACCTGATGAGGTCCATCCACGGGTCCTGAAGAAGCTGGCGAATGAAGTTGCTAAGCCACTGGCCATCGTATTTGAGAAATCACGGCAGTCAGGTGAAGTTCCCGACGACTGGAAAAAGGGAAATATAACCCCCATTTTCAAGAAGAAGAAAACGGATAACCTGGGGAATTACAGACCAGTCAGTCTCACCTCTGTGCCTGGCAAAATCTTGGAGCAGATTCTCCTGGGAGACATGCTAAGGCACATGAAAATCAACAAGGTGCTTGGTGACAGCCATCATGGCTTCACTAAGGGGAAATCCTGCCTGACCAATTTGGTGGCCTTCTATGATGGGGCTACAGAACTGATGGACAGGGGTAGAACAGTTTATGTCATCTATCTGGACTTGTGTAAAGCGTTCGACACTGTCCCACAAGACATCCTTGTCTCTAAATTGGAGAGACATCAATTTGATGGATGGACCACTCAGTGGATCCATCTCTGGATGGCCGCACACAGAGAGTTGTTGTCAATGACTCAATGTCCAGCTGGAGACCAGTAACGAGTGGTGTCCCTCAGGGATTGGTGTTGGGACCGGTCTTGTTTAACATCTTTGTCGCTGACATGGACAGTGGGATTGAGTGCGCCCTCAGCAAGTTTGCCGATGACACCAAGCTGTGTGGTTCGGTTGATAGGCTGGAGGGAAGGAATGTCATCCAGAGGGACCTCGACATGCTTGTGAGGTGGGCTGATGCCAACCTCATGAAGTTTAACCATGCCAAGTGCAAGGTCCTACACCTGGGTGGGAGCAATCCCAGACATAGCTACAGGTTGGGCAGAGAAGAGATTCAGAGCAGCCCTGCAGAGAAGGACTTGGGGGTGTTGATGGTGAGAAAATGAATATGAGCCAGCAGTGTGAGCTCCCAGCCCAGAAAGCCAACCGTTATCCTGGGCTGCATCAAAAGGAGCGTGACCAGCAGGTCAAAGGAGGTGATCCTGCCCCTCTACTCTGCTCTTCTGAGACCTCACCTGGAGTATTGTGTGCAGTTCCTTTGTCCTCAACATAAAAAGGACATGGAACTGTTGGAACAAGTCCAGAGAAGGGCCACGAGGATGATCAGGGGACTGGAGCACCTCCCATATGAAGACAGGCTGAGGAAGTTGGGGCTGTTCAGCCTGGAGAAGAGAAGGCTGCATGGAGACCTCATAGCAGCCTTCTGGTATCTGAAGGGGGCCTATAGGGATGCTGGAGACGGACTCTTCATTAGGAACTGTAGTGATAGGACAAGGGGTAGTGGGTTAATACTTAAACAGGGGAAGTTTAGATTGGATTTAAGGAGGAAATTCTTTCCTGTTAGGGTGGTGAGGCACTGGAATGTGTTGCCCAGGGAGGTTGTGAATGCTCCATCCCTGGCAGTGTTCAAGGCCAGGTTGGACGAGGCCTTGGGTGCGATGATTTAGCATGAGGTGTCCCTGCCCATGGCGGGGGGGGGGGGGGGGGGGCCTAGATGATCTTAAGGTCCCTTCCAACCCTAACTATTCTATGATTCTATGATTCTATAGCATGCAAAAGACAAGCAGTGTCGGAGCTCTGTAATGAAGTGTTCCTAGACCGGCTCATAAAATACTGCCTTATATTCGATACTGGGATTAAACTTTGAAACTGCAGATCAAACACATGACTCTTTACTATGAGAAGATATAACTTTCATGCCTGTGAATAAAGGCATCATTTACCCCAGGTCCAGGTCATTCACCAAGATTGTGAAAGACCTGACTTCTTCCTTTGCCTGGTTTCATATGAATGCGGAAGTTTTCATGTGTCATAAGAGAGTGACACAATTACTGTCCTTTTGGAGAGAGGTGGGAGTGAGTGGAAGATGCTTCACTTCCTACAGATAAATAAACAATAAAAATACTGAGTAGTTATCACTAGTGCATGGTATAAAGTAACATCAACTCACTCAGGATAAAGCATCACTGGATATGACTGTCTTCTTCAGTTTCTAGTAATTTGCACAAAAAAAAGAATGCTTCCTACATAAGGATGAATGCATTTTGTTCCAGCGTATTGAGTATTCTGACAGTAATTTTTTTCCAGAAAACAAAGGACTAAGCTCAAGAAATGAACAGGGAGAGGGATGTAACATTGGTTCTTACCTCTCATTATACTTTTGACTACAGTGTGCAACTGTGGGTGGGAACTAGGCAAGAAAAACAATGCCAAAATTTTGTGAAAAGAAACTGTTCTCAGCTGTGTGAATGGCTGTGTGAGACAGATGTTGTTTGGCTAGAGGTTGCCTGGGCTTTGATGGCATCACTCAGTAATGGTGCTCCAGGCACCTGTCCTGGGTTCAGCAGTAGCAGTCATTTTTCTCCTTCTTGGTAGCTGGTGCAGTGCAGTGTTTTGACTTTCGGCCTAGGAACAGAACTGATAGCGATGTTTTGGTTTGGCCAAGGACTTTGTGAGCCTCATGCTCTGCCAGGAGGAAGGGAAGCCAGGAGGAAGCAGAGACAGGACACCTGACCCAAACTGACCAAAGAGGTATTCCATACCACAGCACGTCATGCCCAGGAGGTAACTGGGAGTTAGCTGGAAGGGTGGGGAGACTGGAGGGTTGGAGGAGGTATCGGTCGGAGCTTGGTCGGGCTTGGGGGGCGAGTTATCGGTCAGCTGGTGCTGAGGTGTTGTATTCTCTTCCCTTGTTATTTCCTTTATCATTATTATCATTGGTGGTAGCAGTAGTGATTTGTGTTATACCTTAGTTACTAAACTGTTCTTATCTCAACCCGTGGGAGTTGCATTCTTTTCGATTCTCCTCTCCGTCCCTCCGGGAGTAGGGGGAGGGAAAGAAGGGGGGGTGTGAGTGAACGAATTACCTGACTGGGTTTAAACCACGACAGCACCATACAGCATTTTACTGCTAGAAATCTAGCTGATAAAAAAATGAGTTCTGGGCTAGATGACACCTGATTTAGGGTTCTGGTTTTAAACCACTAGCAAGACCTTTTCCAGTCTTTCCCTCTACTATTCCCTTATTAACCTAGTTGTCTGCATTCATATGAGTAATTGAATCACTGAACATTTAAGGGATATATTAGCTTCCACTTTCTTTTTTATCACTTTATGTTTACCCTATGACAGCTGGAAAAACTGTAACTTGAAAAAAAGTGAATCAACACTTCTGGAAGCATCTCCACCTTAAGATGCTGGTTTAGAAAACAGGTTCAGCACTGTGGGGTTTTGTATGTCAGGATGACTATTTTATAAATCTCTTTGCTAGAATACGATTACATCTAGAAAAAAAGAAAATTGAGCACAATGATAAACAGTTTTTCATTGTATCTTGTGCATTGCTGTTCAAGAATTCAATGCATGAGCAAAGTCAATATAAGCTAATAGTACTGCTTTGCAGGGCAAAGTGCATAATGAACTGCATAACATACAACCGCAAATCACACTATCTTGTACCACACAATTCTTGCTATAATCATATACTTTTCTAACATAAAGAGATATAGGAAAATGGATCTTCTTGTTTGATCTCCTAATATTTAACAGAAGCATGGTAACAGAATTAGCTCTGAGTTACTTGACAAAACAATAACCAAAAATTCTGATATACGCATGTTTAGGACCTCACATATTTTATTTTTTCTGTTCCATTTGTTTTCAGTTTCGGTGTTAGTATTGTTCTTTTTCTTTCAACCAGGCTTTCCTGACTATTTTAACCATCCTGAAATCCAGTTTGCCCTCATCCCTGGTAGCTTGAAAACAGTTTTTTCAAAAAATTGCCTGCTTTCTTAAACATTCTTACTACTAAAAAGATTTGGAAACTCAGAACCCATGCGGCCTTCAGTCTCATGAAAAATTCATAGTGATTTAGACATAGTAAGAATTGGACCACAGAGATATGACAAGTTTTCTTACTGTAGTTCTCCTTATGATTAGAAATGATTGCTGCTACCTTTATACACCTTTGTTTAATTAAAGTTCACAGAAGTCATATGAAGTAAAAATGGAAATAAGATGCAACTTTTTTTATCGTAAGGATAATTGACATTGAGAAAAATGAAGATGCAATAAGTAGAATGACTATTTAGAAAGTATGCTCTATTTCAAGCACAAACCAGTATATTTGCTAGAAGAAATAGCAGGTATTAGCACGTGGTTAATCTTGGGCTGATGGACAAATTAATGCTGGATTACACATTTTCTATTTTGGACAAAGAATCAGAGTTTTTTTGAAAAGCCTCTTTTACAAATGTTACAGTGGTTGTGGGAATTTGTATAATTTATATTAAACCCATATAAATACAAATAATATTAAAGTAAAATCCCTAGCAATATATGCACCCATACTCATGTCCTAAAGCTTAGTTCTCTTTCTTCTCTAAAGCAGCCTGGAGAAATAGGTTGACATCATGGTGCGCCAGAAGTAATTTATGCTGTTTGTGCTTTAAGAAAGTTCAGCAGTTGACAAGCTTTTTTTACTGAATGGCCTGATAAAACTTAATAGCTTCAAAACAATGAAAAAGATGTAAAACTAACTTCAGTGATTTTTCTTCAGCTAAAGAAAAAGCTTATGAGTAAACACTGTTTTTTAGTTTGTTTGGTTGTTGGGGTTTGTCCTGGGCTCAGCAGTAGCAGTAATTTTTTCTCCTTCTTAGTATCTGGTGCAGTGCTGTAATTGATTTTCAGCCTGGGAACAGCGCTGATAACACTGATGTTTTTAGTTGTTGCTCAGTAATGTTTACTCTGACCAAGCACTTTCTGAGTCTCATGCTCTGCCAGGGAGGAGGGGAAGCCGGGAGGAAGCAGAGACAGGACACCTGAATCAGACTAGCCAAAGAGGTATTCCATACCACAGCATGGCATGCCCAGGGTGTGAACTGGGGGCAGTTACCTGGAAGGGGTAGATCACTGCTTAGGTCAGGCTGGGTATCAGTCGGCGGGTGGTGAGTGGTTGTATTCTCTTCCCTTGCTATTTCCCTTATCATTATTATTACTGGTGGCAGCAGCGGTGGTTTGTGTTATGCCTTAGTTACCGGACTTCTCTTATCTCAACCCGTGGGAGTTATATTCTTTCAATTCTCCTCCCCATCCCTCCAGGAGCGGGGTGGGGGGAAGGGGGGAAAGTGAGACAGAGACTGCGTGGTCTGATTTACGGCTGGGCTTAAATCATGACAGTTCTTTTTGGTGCCCAAAGTAGGGCACGAAGGGTTGAGATAACGACAGATCTGTCTAGAGTGTGTCTAATCATATTTGTGTTAAGCATTCATTGTTTTGGATTAAGAGTCACTCTTCACAAGGCTGATTTATTGGCTCTCAAAGTTGTTGCTCTTGATCTCACAGTTTCAGCATGTCATACCTTACTTACAGCCAGCATTTGCCGTGTTAGTGTTTATCGGCTGGGGGCCTCGGGCTAGGGCTCTTGTTTCATTGTACTTTATGGTAATGACTTGTAATACAATAGAATCATTGATCATGAAACTGATCTGGCTTATGTTCCCAGTGTGGTCATCACCTCTATACTTCGGAAGATATATAATGGAAGTGTTTAGCAATTACACATCTTTTTTCCCCTTCTCAGGCAGTCAGCCTATGAGGGAGACATTCCCACACACCCTAGGGACAAGTACAGCAGCTACTCAAACTCTGACCCCAGCAGACAACGCAGCTACTCCAGCTCTAAGCACAGCAGGTACACCAACTCCAGTGACAAGTACAGCAGCAGCATTTGAGAGTTCTGAAGGTTCTGAATGGCCTTTGGGTATCCTTGAGACCTGCCTGCTGATTGTGATGGGGATCAGCATGTTGCCACACATACAGAGTGAGTTTTACCCACGACCATTTTGTCTGATCTCGAAAGTTAGGAAGAGTCATCTTTGGGTCTTGTCTAGGATTAGACGACGATATAGGAGGACCAAGAGATTTTCTCTGAGGCTGGATAGTCATGAGTGGCAGGGTGTGTGGGATAGTATGGGCAAATGTCTAGTCCACTGGGCCCCTCCAGTGCTTTGGAAGCATTGGAGATAGAAGGCAGCTGTATGGAGTCCCCAACGACAAGTTGCAGAAACTGCTGAAGGAAAGGATGAATTATTTTGAGCCTGGTGGGCCCATGACACATCAGGCCATCAGGGCAGATATGCAACATAGAGATGGAGTCATGATCGAGGGGTGGACTTAGCAACAGAAACTATTGCCAAGGTTATTCATGAGTGTGAACACTGGACACAGCCTCTCCTGCTCTGAAAGACTGCTACAAGAAATGGAGCCCAACATCATGGACCAGATGAACTCAGCAGTTTTATAGGGATTAGTCCATGCACTATGGAATGATCTCTCTGTTTGTGTGTGTGTGTATGTATATATATGTTTATATATAAGTGTGATGGGATATTGAAAATATGGGATTTGAGCATGACATGAATGGTATAGAATAAGGGGTGGATACTGTCCTGGGCTCAGCAGCAGCAGTCATTTTTTCTCCTTAGTAGCTGGTGCAGTGCTGTGGTCTTGATTTTCAGCCTGGGAACAGCACTGATAACACTGATGTTTTTAGTTGTTGCTCAGTAATGTTTACTCTGACCAAGCACTTTCTGAGTCTCATGCTCTGCCAGGGAGGAGGGGAAGCTGGGAGGAAGCAGAGACAGGACACCTGAATCAAACTAGCCAAAGAGGTATTCCATACCACAGCACGTCATGCCCAGGATGTAAAACTGGGGGCAGTTACCCGGAAGGGGTAGACCACTGCTCAGTTGGCTGAGTATCGGTTGGCGGGTGGTGAGTGGTTGTATTCTCTTCCCTTGTTATTCCCTTATCATTATTATTACTGGTGGTAGCAGTAGTGATTTGTGTTATACCTTAGTTACTGGACTTCTCTTATCTCAACCCGTGGGAGTTACATTTTTTTGATTCTCCTTCTCATCCCTCCAGAAGCAGGAGGAGGAAGGGGGGGAGTGAGAGAGCAAGCTGTGTGGCTGGGCTTAAACCACGGCAGGTTTTTTTGTTTGCTTGTTTAGGTTTTTTGCCTATTTTTTTAACTTTTTTGGTTGTTTTCTTTAAAGGAGTTATTGAAACCCTGAGGCAAATTTACCATTTATGAAAAATTTTCATGGGGATTCAAACGCTCCTCATTCCAACAGTATATGAAAGAGAAAACTCTGGTCTTTAGGTCTTGTACACATTATTCAGAACTGTGTTGAATCTAAGCCAGTATATCTGTACTTGTAAAATTTCCTACAGTGGAATGAAAACTCGCTTGTTTCAGAATAGGAGTCTCTACTCATCTATGGCAGTGCAGCCAGTTTAACGGCAGTAGTATTGTTAGAATTTTCTAAGCAAACAGGCAGTTTCCTGGATATATATAAAGTTTCCTTGCAGCAAGTGCTTAATCTATGACCTATCTAATGCTCTAGAAACAGCAGAAATTTGTAGAAGAGACTGTCACTGCAGGTTCCTTTTGGCGGTAAGTGGTGCTTTCACATTTACCAGGGAACAGGCTTTCTCCCAGGTCACTGGTGTGTGTTTGCTCTTGCCAGCTGATAAATTTACAAAACCAAGTTAATTCTACATATTCACTGCCTCCAGATGAAATAGCTTATTTATCAGCCTGTCTCTTCCTTGCATGGACTATGGTGTATAGATCCCTGAGCTAGCAGAGATGCAACTCAGTAAATCCACATGGTGCAGATCAGCTCTATGGCTGACCTAAAAAGCTCTGCTTTGCAGCTATCTTTGTTAGCTTGAATGCACTGCTGCACAAATGTGGCTTAGCCTGCAGTCAGACCCAAGCTGATTCACATCCAGTCAGCTCAGGAAGCTCTGCACCATGCACTCACTGCATTATCAACCCTGGGAAAGATGCATTTGTAACAGTGTTGTAGAGAAATCTATACGCCTATGTGGAAGCTCATATGAAAAACACACCACTGAAAGGTATTGTTTTCTAATGCAGATAAGGACCAACATTTCAGCTAGAAAATTTTTTTGTTTCTTGGGAACTTTGATATTTGAAGAATTAATTAAATGTAATTAATTTATTTTATTTAATTAAATAATCTCTTAATAGCAGAGGTGTTCACGTAGTATTACATTTTTTATATCTTTAATGCAATATCTTTACTACTAATCCACTGGCAACCATTCCCCTTGACAAAGGACAAGGACAAGTACAATAGTAGCTGTTTCTCAGCGTGATTTTAAAACTGATTTTTAAACTTATAATTTCTAGGACTCCTAGACAACAGAAGGTTAAAACTAGAAAGACCTACTCTTTAATTAAAGCCACCTATTCCTTTCCAACCTACACAATACCCATAATTTCATGCCAATTTTATGATTTTCAACTGTTCATGGAATCTGTTCATATAATTAAATGCAGCACAACAATATTTCTAAGAGCTCAGAGATATCACTATGAACCATATATATCCTGCTGTGGTGTGTAAACCCTGGCTGGACACCAGGTGCCCACCAAAGCTGCTCTATCACTGGCCTCCTCAGCTTGGCAGGGAGAGAAAATATGAGAGGCTCATGGGTTGAGATAGGGGCAGGGACAGATTGCTCACCAGTTACCACCACGGGCAAAACATACTTGAGTTTAGGAAATTAATTTAATTTCTTACCAATCAAATCAGACTAGAATAATGAGAAAATAAAACCAAATCTTAAAACACCTTCCCCTAATGGCTTCCTTCTTTTCAGGCTTAACTTTACACCCAAATTCTTTACCTCTTCCTCCACAGTGGCAGAGGGTGATAGGGAATGGGGATTGTGGTCAGTTTATCACATGTCTTTGCTGCTCCTTCCTCTTCAGGGGGAGGACTCTTCACACTCTTCCCCTGCTCCAGCCTGGGGCTCCTCCCACGGCAGACAGTCCTCCATGAACTTCTCCAATGTGAGTCTTCCCACAGGCTGCAGTTCTTCACAAACTGTTCCAGTGTGGGTCCCTTCCATGGATGCAGTCCTTCAGGAACAGACTGCTCCAGCCTGGGTTCCCTGTGGGGTCACAAGTCCTGCAGCAAACCTGCTCCAGCATGGGCTTCCCATGGGGTCACAGCCTCCTTCAGGCATCCTCCTGCTCTGGTGTGGGTCCTTCCCTGGGTTAGAGGCAGGTATCTGCTCCAACATGGACCTCTATGGGCTGCAGGCACAGACTGCCACAGCATAGTCTGCACCACGGGCTGCAGGGGAACCTCTGCTCTGGCACCTGGAGCACCTCCTCCACCTCTTCTGCACTGACCTTGGTGTCTGCAGAGCCGTTTCTCTCACATGTTCTCACTCCTCTCTCTGGCAGCTGTTGTTGTACTGTTTTGGTCTTTTCCCCCCCTTCTTAATTACGTTATCCCAGAGGCACTACCACTGTCACTGATGGGCTTACTCTTGGCCATTGGTGGTTCCATCTCGGAGCTGGCTGGCATTGGCTCTATCTGACTCGGGCAGTTTCTAGCAGTTTCTCACAGAAGCCACCTGGTAGCCCCAGGCTACCAAAACATTGCTGTGCAAATCCAACACACCTGAAGAACCCTATCAGAACTCAGAGAACAACAATTTTTCAGCAAATATTGTCATTTGATACAATGCATCAGGTGTGAATAACTTAATGCAAAGAGCTTGTTGATTGCTTCTCATAAAGTTATAGAGAATGATGGTAACATAGGCCTTTGTTAAAGGCCTGTGTCCCTGGAGAGATGGCATTCAATATAAATGGAAAGGAACAAGCTGGCCTTGGTCCAGCCTCTGAGTGTTCCTGCTTTAAAACCCCTGCAATTAAATTGGTTAATGAGAATCATGTTAAACACGAAGTTGTTCATGCCATAAAGTCGAGAAAGAATCATCATGTTCTAAGTTAACAAGGGAAAAAAAGATGAATTAATCCAATCGCCCCTTTTTTTGTTGTTCCAGGGAAAACCAAATTCATTCACATTCAGCATCCAATGCATTTCCCTAATTAATGCAATTTGATAAGATGAAACAAATTCATGATGTCGTTATCTGAGTTGTGCTTAATGAAGTTGGGCTGTATGAAACATTAACTGCTATATTGAATCCATTTCCTTGGACTGGGAAATATGCATTTATCATTTCAGTACATTTACTCTGGAAGTTCCAATCATGAGGCCTTATCACCATAATCATTGTGTCCTGATAAATCTACATAATATTATCATTTTGATCAATGTAATCGTTAAGCTCAGACTATAAAGAATTCTATCACTTGGTAGCATGGAAAGCTAAATAGGCTCCTTGACAACCTGAGCTCTTTACCAGTCAAAGGCAAGAAGTTGCCTGACAGACAACTGTCAAAGTGTAAATGGAAATAACAGTACTTATGTCATCAGCTTTGTTTAGCTACTTCTTCTTCCACAGAGGTCTGCATATTAAAGTGACGTCTGTAATATTCATATTCACACAACAAAAGACATATAAACTTTCATTGATAATGAAGAGTATTACCAGAGGTACATTTAAGAGAATGAACCTTTCATAGGGACATTCGTGTGGGAAGGAGTGATAAAAATTTAGCATTGTTTCCTCTTTTGTTTATGCATTCAGGGGTTTTTATTAAGAATATGCTATTGAAAATGTGAAAAGATTCAAGCCTGCTGCCTAACACTAAAACATTTGTTCATGTAAGGCCTCCTTGTTTATTAAAATCTGATAGAATATAGTATAAGCAAACGTTATCTATATACAGGTTATTGGACCAAGAGGGAAGTGTCTGATGTTATGAACTTTGAAACTGAATCTGATGAACTGAAGCAGAAAATTGTGCATGATTTTTCTAATGAACATGGTGTCATTCTCCACTCAAAAACTTAGGTTGCAGAATTCCCAAAAGGGAAACACCAGAATACTGGAAATTTGTTCCTAATATTAGGCTATCCTGCACACCTAATGGAGCAGAAGAGATGGGACAAATCATATTCAGAGATTTGCAGAAGAGAGTGGAAAAAACATTTCCTAGAACTGGCCCACAAAGGATGTTTAAAATTCAATGACTACAGAAAAAAAGTTATATGATTATGGAATTGTGAATGCACTGATATATATATTTGAATACACCTGTATCTTATTTCCCTAAGTTTTCACTGGTGTACAGCTGTATAATTTCAGTCTTATGGTTTAATAAGACACCAGCATATTAATTTGTTTTCATAGAGTGAAATTGGTCTAATGAAGGAAATTAACACTCAGTTATACATAAAGAAGGAATGAACCACCAGTGTTCAAGTCATAAGCAAGCTCTACAAAGCTTTATAATGGCAGACTGCAAAGTTTTATTTATTAATTGACTTCATTTAAATTATTGTCTCAGTTTAATTTTCATTACAGTTTAATAATACTATTGCAAGGAAGAGATCCATAAAACTAAAATTTGAAACTGGATGTTTGGCTTGAGCAAATCATTGATATCCGGAGCAGCAGAGCCTGATTAATAAAATATTTACATATTATTTACGCTAAAAGAATTAAGGTGGAAAGCATATATTTAAACTTCTTTCATTAACTGAATACTTATTAGCCTTTTGCTAAAATCAAGTGTGGGATACAGTCACTCCCAAGGAGAAAACTGTGGACCAGAACTTACAGACTCTGAGTAATTCAGCCTGTAAGTGACACTTGTTTCAGATTTGTGTGTTGCCTTGTAATGAAAAAAATTACTTGCAGGCAATTTACATCTTAAAATTACAGTTCAGTGTGCCATGTCAACTTTTTGAATATTAGACAAGTCATACAAAAGGGAAAAATATCAGATGATAAGGTTTAGTTAATTTAAAAAATCTAGGTAATTGTACAGTTGTTTGGTTGGTTATATTAAATATTAAAAAGTGACATTTTCAGAGGAAATTTTCAAATGCAAGGTCACCTCATTTTGAAAGTGATTATAACATCATTTTTTCAATTTCAAATAAAATGTAAAGAAAAATATCTTGGTGTAAATTCTAATATTTTCCAGATTTTCTAATTTGCAAAAAGCTTGCATTATCTACAAATATTTTATTCTCTGGAAAAAGAGAAATTCGGGCCACTGCCACATCATCAGGTTAGGGACAAAGACTTCCTGGTAGCCTGTTTTCACTGACTTGTTACAACTCCAGTTGTGTTTTGTAATACTTCTTTTGACAGCCTGTTAGTAAGTCTAAAAAAACCCAGCAATAACAGTCACAACACAGTTATGTCATTTAAATATACTCCTTGAAAAAACAGTGTTTTTACAGTTCAACTAGTAGTTTGTTTCATCTAGTTGTAGCTAAGCAACCAGCATTTTGACAAGATTTTGCTGCCACTGTTAATGTCCCCAAACATATGGTTTTCCAAGGCTATAATTACAATTTAGCAGTGGTAAAACAACATGGCAACTATCACGGGACACAGCCTTGCAGATCTTCATGCTACAAATTAAGCCAATGGTAATTACATTACCATTGCCAGAAGCAGCCAATCCACTTTCTTACATAAAATCAAATGCTAAACTATGTAGTTTTAGGATAACAATTTCAACAGTTATTTGCATAATGTATACTGAATTATATTAAGTTTTCATAACACTCCTACTGAAGTATTTTAGAAAATATTAAGCATCATCTAATCCCAGTAATCCTCGACATGTCAGCTTTATATTTTTAAAATCAACAGAAAACATGGCTTGGTCCTATTATATGTACAAAGCTAGGATCTGTAGTACACATTCTTCATGACACCTACTATGCTGCAGTAAATTATCACAAGTGGCCCCATTAATCTTTCTTACCAGAAGGCCCATCCTAACACGTAGTATAGTTGTGTTTTAAAGTATTCAGTCTGTGTTTTTTTCCTTCTGTATGAAAAACCTGCTGTCTATAACCATCGGTCTGTCTTCATTTTAGGGCAGATTCTTAGACAAAATGTGCAAAGTGAGGGACTATTCCAGAAAACAGGAAACTTCATTCAGATTTCTGTTCAGTGGAACCTGAGTGGAGATGAACATTCTGCATATTTGACCCATATATATTATCTTTAGGAAGATTATTAAATCAAAAAGGCCATTATCATAGAGCTGCAGGTTATTGTGAGTTTAACTTGAAGCGTATGATTAAATCCCAGTGACTTCAAAGTGCATAACAGCAACAAAAAAGTCACTATCATGTTTAACTTCTATTACATTTTCTAAGGAAAATATACTCTTGCAAATTTCTATATTGGTGATAAAATATTTTATCTCTTGACAAGGGCAAAACCCCCCAAAACACAAGTACATTTGTTTTAGCAGGTATATGATATCTATTTTGAGTAGTTCAGCTTTAAAGTTTCATAAAAAATCTTCTGCAGTTCTGCCTCCTTGAATGCGATTTAAAAAATAATTGAGTCAGACCTTTATGTAGCAGTATTTCCAGAACATCAAATAAAGTAGTAACTGAAATAACTGTAGGATTCCTAAGAGTTTAGGCCTGAATCCCAGACTTTACATCTGCCTCTAAACTCATAGTGAATGTTTTCACTCATAGTGAATGTAATTTGCTACATCAAAGGATCATCTACAAGGACCTTTACATTGTCTGTTTTTTCTTTGAGGAAGTCAGATAATGCAAAATTCAATCTGAAAGAGCCATAGTTCCTGGGGATGCTAAGTAAAATACAGAAACAAAGCTGATTTCTAAATACCTAAATTATCTAAATATTTTAAGGCTATTTTGCAATTGCAGGCTGTGAGTTAATATTTTGAACCATAACATTTTAAATGTAACCAAGGTGGGGAGATCCATACACTCACACAAGCTTGCACGTGTTTTCTACATGTTGGGTTAAAAGAACACTTGCTTCCATTTCTGAACCTTATCTCACCATTGCTCAGTGTGTAGGTACCATACTGTGCCCTAAGTGTTTATTTAAACAGTTACAACTGAGGCTTAATTCACCACAGACATTGCTGTTAAAAAAAAACACTTAGATGTGAAAATAGCTCAGTGGCCTTCACAGTGCTAGTTAGATGTGCAGGAGGAGGTAGTGGCAGAATGTGCTGTGCCTCTTTGAAATACAGCCATAATACAAGCATTGTTGTGAAAACATTGGCTGAACTTGTAAAAAGAAAATAAATTCATGCTTCTGCTCTGGCTTAGCTGTGTCCATTGAAGTTTTATTTTCCCTTACACATTATATGAAAAATGCTAAGAAATAGCAAATCTTTACTTGGAGTTTAGCCAAAGTACTAGCTGCTCAAAAGAGACTCGTTGAAAGCAGGTAACAGATGCCACTTATACCATTCACACAGTTGCCTCTATTGCTTCATTTCCAAGCTTAATATGTAGCTCAGGAACTTTCAGCTCTCTTTATTTAAACTGCCTACATCTGGAGTAAATTAAGCACACAGTTTAGTCTTCTGTCCTTTTTAAAACCAGATTTCAGAGGAGTCACTCCATATTGCCCATGTAGATAGAGGAGCTTTGCAGATTTACAATCTGCAAATGCTCATACCTCATTCTAAGCTGTTTACTTCAAATTATTTCTGTGACATTGCAGCATGATGAGAGTATTTTCCCAGAAGCTAAGAATAACCTATTATCACTTATTGTTAGCTTTATTATACTTTACTATAAATAAGTTTGTTTTGACAGAAGAAAATAAGGTTACAAATTGCATATTTTATCATAATTTTGTCTTCTTTGACAAAAATGACCTCTTAACTATTTTATAGATATATACTTTATTATTCCTGTAGACCTTTAATTGTTCCTCTGACAAAACAGTGTCCTAAGAACCTTGATGATTAAAGTGGAGATAAAAACTCTGTATTTTTTATGGAATTGAAAATATAAATAAAATTTTCCAAGTTCATCATATCCTTTAAGATATGATTAAACTTACATACAGATGAAACCCTGACAGTTTTTTGAATAATCTTTTAGTTATAAAAAGGAAAAAAAAGACTGATGCAAAAAAACCAAACTAATAGCATACTCTTTTAAAGCTAAGCATGTAAGTTAAGAAGAGGAACTTTTAAACATTGAAAACTAAATGTTTTTAGTTTTAGAATCAAAATTTGGGAGATATTTTTACCTAATAATAAATAGTTGTGAACAACATATTGTAAAAAGTCATTGGATTAAATATTTTTATTATTTACATATATATTGTTTAGAAATGTATATACATTTTTCACCTGACAAAATCAGCTATATAGTGTCCAGAGAAGAGCAACAGTTTCTTAGAGCAGCTAAGCCTGAAATCAGTTTTCTTCATGGCTCTGTCTGAGACAAAATCAACTTTATGAAAACCTCATGATGAAACATTAAAGTTCCCCCAGCAATATGACTATTTTTTCTGCTCATGTACAAACCTCCTTTTTTATCATTTTCCTAGCAGAGTGGTTAAAACCAATCAAGCTTTGCCAGATAGAGCTCATTTGCTGTGTCTTCCCAGAGGGCTGCTCTGGAAGGATTTTCTGGAGCATAGCTCTGCAGTCTGTCAGCACGTAGATGGTAGTGATCACATCTACTTCCTATTGATACAAGCCTGGTGAAGATTTGTGCCACAACTTCTCAGTTATTTAATTATGTAATTAGAAGGCTCATGCAAGAGAAAAGAAAGCCAGATTCATTTTTCTCCTGATGTGAAGGGCTTGAAACAGCCCCCTCTTAAAATTTACCTTAAGAACAAACCCGATAAGTTCCACCATTTTTTAGGTGCTGCTCATCTTCCACCAGACAGACTACTGCTGGTGCCTCTGCACTGCCTACATCTCATGGAAGAGGCTGGTGGAGAGAGCACTGCTGCAACATCCCGTGAACGGTGTCATTTAGACTGGGGCTGCATCTGCTCAAAATGTGGATGGGTGCTCTAAGGTAAATATGCTGTACCTCTCCATTGGTTTAATTTTTAGGGCTTTTCTTCACTCCCAGAGAGAGGTTTGGATTCTGAGTGGAGGAAGATGTTACTCCTATCTTTGTATAATGCCTGAGATCACAAAATCACAGAATGTTTGAGGTTGGAAGGGACCTCTGGTGGTCATCTAGACCACCCCTCCTGCTCAAGAAGAGCCAACTAGAGCCAGTTGGCCAGAACCCTGTCCAGACAGGTTTTTGGATATCTCTGAGGGAGACTCCACTCCGGGAATCAGTGCCAGTGCTCAGTCATCTTTATAGCTAAAAAGTAATTCCTGATATTCTGATGACACCTCCTGTTTGTGTCCGTTGCCTTTTGTCTTACCCCTGGACACCGCTGAAAAGAACCTGGCTTTATTTACTTTGCACCCTTCTTCCAGGTATTTATACGTGTTGATAAAATATTCTCTTCTCTAGGCTAAAAAGTCTCATAGTCTCACATGAAGTGGCAGATGTACTTGATGATATAGTTTTGTCCTCAGTGATCTTTACTTGATGGGATAGGTTTGTCCTCAGTGTCTTTAGGCACCCCTGTTCAACAGGTTGATCTTTCTGGATACTTTTCTCACAGTAAGACTGCAACGAGATTATAGGAAAAGAGAGTACAGAGAGTACAGGTACCTAGTTTTGAATTCTTTCACACAACCAGCTCTTAAGATAAGCCACACCACACTCTATTAAGACCCAAAGCCTCATTTTAGACCTCTCCCTTCATGATCTTTATTTTTTTTAACTGAGAATGTAATAGAAGGTTAAAATTGTCAAAGGGCTAGCCAAAATGATGAAGTGTTAAGAAGTAGCAATGTATTTAAAGACAGCACTGTAAAGGCTGAGGCAAAACACATAGTGGTTAATAAATCTACAAAAGAAGACTTTAAAAAGAGCACTCCTCCACAGTCATCTTATTTTAAAGAAAAAGCACTCTGTGTTTGCAGTAAGCAGCAGCAAGTAGCAAGATAAAGGAAGCTATTAAATGTAAGAAGAGAACCTTCAAAAGCCATGTCCCACTGAATAAAAAACAAACAACCAAACACGAAAGGATTTAAACACTGTGGAGTTAAATGTAAAAATATAACACAGCAAGTCATAATAGATTTTAATGAAAAACATGTGGATGGCATAAAAGCTAACATCAATTCATTTCTAAACAGATCAGAAGGAAGCTTACCGGACAATATGTAGAGCCAGTAAGTGTAAAAAAATATTAAAGAAGCTAATGTTGTGGCAGAAAAGCTAAATACTTTTTTTTGCATTTATATTCACAATGGAGGATCTAAAGAAGGTACTCAGATCAGAACACTTGTTTGTGACCAACTTACTGGAAGATCCGGCTCAAACTGAAGTGTCTTTAGGAAAGATTCTAGAATGAACTAGTGAAATGACTTAAGTTAACAGACCCAGATGGTATTCTTTGAAGGATAAAGTAGCTGACCTATTTAACTATGGTGTGCGTGCTATCTGCTAAAATTGTTTCAAAAGAGTTGAAATAGAGGATGACAAACATAAGGGCAATTTTAAGAAAAGTACTCTAAAATAAATCCCCCAAACCTGCAAATAAGAAATCTGATTTTTATACTGGAAAAAATAATGGTGGAAAGTCTAATAAACAACAGACTGTACATAGCTACACACACACAATCACAGCAACATGTGGTATGTTTGGGAAGAACCGCCACTGATTTTTGAAGAAAGGATTCACATCCTGCAAATCTACTAAAATTCTTTAAAGGAGTCATTGTGCACAAGAGCACAAGTCACCAAGTTGCTACAGGCTATTGCAGTCTCTATAAAGCTTTTGACATGGCTTTCAGCAAAACCTCTGAACAAAACTTGAATTGGCATGGGATAAAAGGGAAGTTCATCAACAGCATTCTTTTAAAAGAGTAGACTTTAAAAGTAGGAATAAGTGGTTGTCAAGTGTAAAAACTGAAGCCATCATTAGAATCCTATGGGAATTAATGCTAGGATCTGCTGTTCAGTTTGTTCATCAATGATTGTTAAAAGGATGTGAATGAGATGCAAAGGTTTCTAAGTTATTCTAAGCTAATTGGTGTAGTAAAGATGAATATGGACCAAAAAAGTCACAAATAAACCATCTGATGCCAAGTGGCCGAGAAAGAAAATGGCAAATGAAATTCAGGTTTATTATGGTTTATTATATAAAATGTTTTTTATAAGGAAAACCTATCCTAATTTCAAGTAACAATGATAGGATCTGAACTATGAAAAAGGTTTCAGTTGTGAGGGAAATAATTTTTATACAAATATCAGCTTAGTGTTCAGTAATTATCAAAGAAGCAAGTAATATGCAATAAATTATTAGGAAATAAACGTCTGATAGAACAAGATACATTCTTATATCATTATACATTGTACAGCACACCCATGTCTTGATTACTCTTCAGGTTAAGCAATTTTGAACAGGATGTAGTTGAACTGAAGGAGATGCACAGAAGAGTGAATTAATTTATATATAAGGAACAAATAAACAGACAATTGCTGAGGTGAGTAGCTGGAGAGAGGATGTCTTCAACACCTGAGCGGGGGGAAGCCCAGCAGCCAGGAGCCTCAACTCAGAGCCGTAAAAGCCACCAACGGAGCCTCAAGTCCTCGACAGGACCTGCCCAGGAGCCGGCAGCTCAGCTGACGAGAGCGAGCAGCTGACTCACAGGGGGTGGAGCCAGGAGGGATGGCACCAGCCCTGAGTGGGTAAAAACCTGCCCCAGGGAGCGCGAGTGACCAGGAGTGGGTTGAGGTAGTTTGCGCTGACCCGGCAGTGGCCAGCGTAGGCACCCACACAGAGCCGATGAGAGGGGAGGCTGCAGTGCAGAGCTCGGAGTGTAGCGAGTGCCTGCACTGGTCTGGTGAGGGGAGGGTGCACAATGGGCAGGGCTGCACTCGGTGCTCCCTGGTGGAGGTCCTCCTGCAGCAGGTGGCTGAGCTGCGGGATGCTGTTAATAGACTGCAAGATGTCAGGGAAGCTGAGAGGAAGCAGGAATGCCTGCTCCAGGCCCAAACTGTGCAGGGGCCTCAAGCGTCCATTGTAGCTCATGGAGGAAAGAAGGAGGCCATTAACCCAGGAAGTTGGGAAATAGTAACAAAAAAATGAGGAAGAGGACAATTAAAAGCAATGGGCTTCCTCCTAAATCTGTTGTCCCTACCCAGAACCATTTTCCTGTCCGGCAGGGGGCTAATAAGGAAATACGCCATGAACAGCCGGCTACTGCACTGGTAAAGAAGATCTCTACTGGTGCTGCCAGGAAAAAGCAGCTGGTTGTAGTAGTAGGGGACTCTGAAAGGGATAGAAGCACTCGTCTGTCGGCCTGACCCAGTCTCAAGGGAGGTGTGTTGCTTATTAGGGACACAGATCAGGGATGTTGCAGAGGCTGCCTGCTCTAGTAAGTCCCATGGACCGTTACCCACTTCTAGTGATCCATGTGGGTGCTAGTGATATAGGTAGCAGTAGCCTGGAGAACATAAAGAAGGACTACAGAGCCCTGGGAGAGGGGGTTAGGGGCTCTGGAGCTCAGATAGTCTTTTCATCAATTCTCCAGGATAAAGGGGAGGACCTTAAAAAAGGGTGGGTGGATTTGCCGTGTTAATAAATGGTTAGAAGGGTGGTGACGTAGTCAGGAGCTTGGGTATCTAGAACGTGGGACTCAATTTAGGAGGCCAGGTCTACTGGGGGCTTGTGTAGCTGGTCTAGGGAAGAGCGGTTTTGGTAGGAGGCTTGCCAGGTTGGCCAATGAAGCTTTAAACTAGATGTGTTGGGGAGGGGGGCATCGTTCCATCCCAACACTCCCAGTCAGTTGCCAGCGCATATAATAAATGCTCAGAGCAATGTAGAGATATTCCAGCTGCTCCAGCCAATGAGCCAGCTTCAATTGATGCTTCTATACAAATGTCCGTAGCATGGGGAACAAACGAGGAGCTAGAGATGTGTGCATGTCTACAGGGATATGATATAATAGGCATCACAGAAACATGGTGGGATGGCTCCTATGACTGGGATGCTGGAATGGAAAGTTACAGGCTCTTTAGAAAAGACAGGCCCGGCAGGTGGGGAGGGGGAGTTGCCTTTTATGTTAGGGATAGGCTGGAGAGTATGGAACTCTGTCTGAGGACAGGTGATCAGTCAACAGAGAGTTTGTGGGTCAGGGTTAAAGGGAGAACAGCGATGGGAGACATTACTGTGGGGATGTGTTACAGACTGCCTGATCAAGAGGACTCTGTGGATGAAACACTCTACAGACAGATAGGAAAAGCCTCATGCTCACAGGCCCTTGTCCTTGTGGGCAACTTCAACCACCCTGACATCGGTTGGAGGTATGGTACAGCCTGGCACAAGCAATCCAGGAGGTTCCTCGATTGTGTGGAAGACAACTTCCTTCTGCAAGTAATTGAGGAGACAACAAGGAGAGGTGCCATGCTTGACCTCTTGCTCACCAACAGGGAAGCACTTGTTGGAAATGTGATGCACCAGGGCAGCTTTGCTTGCAGAGATCATGAGATGGTCTAATTTGAGATCCTCAGGACAGTGAGAAGAGTGCGCAGCAAGTTCACTGCCCTGGACTTCAAGAGAGCAGATTTTGACCTCTTCATGAACCTGCTTAGTAAGGTTCCATGGGATACAGCCCTAGAGGGCAGGGGGGCCCAAGATTGTTGATTGATATCCAAGGATCACCTGCTACATGCTCAGGAGTGTTGCATCCCAACTAGGAGGAAGTGCAACAGGAGGGCCAGGAGACCTCCTTGGATGCATAAGGAGCTCCTGAGGAAACTTTGCGGGAAAAAAAGAGGCTTATAAAATGTGGAAGTATGGACAGGCGGCCTGGGAAGAGTACAGGGATGTTGCCCGGGAAGCTAGGGACCAGGTTAGGAAAGCTAAGGCCCAGTTAGAATTAAACTTGGCTAGGAGTATTAAGGATAACAGGAAGGGATTCTACAGGTACATAGCAAATAAAAGACAAGGGACAACGTAGGCCCCCTCAGGAAGCTCTCGGGAGAAGTGGTTACACAGGATTTGGAGAAGGCTGAGGTTCTGAATGACTTCTTTCCCTCGGTCTTAACTGGCAGAGGCTCTGACCAAACCACCCAAGTCTTGGAAGGCAGATGCAGGGACTGTGAGAATGAAGACCTTGGGACCACTGTAGGAGAGGATCTGGTTCGAGACCATCTTAAAAATCTGAACGTGCACAAGTCCATGGGTCCTGATGAGATCCATCCACGGGTCCTGAAGGAGCTGGCGAATGAAGTTGCTAAGCCACTGGTCATCGTATTTGAGAAATCATGGCAGTCAGGTGAAGTTCCCGACAACTGGAAAAAGGGAAATATAACCCCCATTTTCAAGAAGGGGAAAATGGATGACCTGGGGTATTACAGACCAGTCAGTCTCACCTCTGTGCCTGGCAAAATCTTGGAGCAGATTCTCCTGGGAGACATGCTAAGGCACATGAAAATCAACAAGGTGCTTGGTGACAGCCATCATGGCTTCACTAAGGGGAAATCCTGCCTGACCAATTTGGTGGCCTTCTATGATGGTGTCCTGGGTTCAGCAGTAGCAGTCATTTTCCTCCATCTTGGTAGCTGGTGCAGTGTTTTGCCTTTCAGCCTGGGAACAGAGCTGATAACAATGATGTTTTGGTTTGGCCAAGGACTTTGTGAGCCTCATGCTCTGCCAGGGAGGAGGGGAAGCCGGGAGGAAGCAGAGACAGGACACCTGACCCAAACTGACCAAAGAGGTATTCCATACCACAGCATGTCATGCCCAGGATGTAACTGGGAGAGACCCAGAAGGGCTGGGAGACTGTGGGGTTGGAGGAGGTATCGGTCGGTGCTTGGTCGGGCTGGGGGGAGGTGTTGTATTCTCTTCCCTTGTTATTTCCTTTATCATTATTATTATATGTGGTAGCAGTAGTGATTTGTGTTATACCTTATTTACTAAACTGTTCTTATCTCAACCTGTGGGAGTTGTATTCTTTTGATTCTCCTCTCCGTCCCTCCAGGAGCAGGGGGGAGGAAAAGAAGGAGGTGGGGGGGGGAGTGGGTGAGCAAGTTGCTTGACTGGGTTTAAACCACAACAGGTGGGGCTAAAGAACTGATGGAGAGGGGTAGAGCAGTTGATGTCATCTACCTGGACTTGTGCAAAGAGATCAACACTGTCCCACACAACATCCTTGTCTCTAAAATTGGAGAAACATCAATTTGATGGATGGACCACTCAGAGGATAAAGAACTGGCTGGATGATGCACGCAAAGAGTTGTGGTCAATGGCTTAATGTCTGGCTGCAGACCAGTAGTAAGTGGTGGCATGGACACTGGGATGAGTGTTCCCTCAGCAAGCTTGCTGATGACACCAAGCTGTGTGGTTCAGTTGATACGCTGGAGGGAAGCAATGCCATCCAGAGGGACCTTGACACACTTGTGAGGTGGGCTGATGCCAACCTTATGAAGTTTAACCATGCCAAGTGCAAGGTCCTACACCTGGGTGGGACCAATCCCAGGCACAGCTACAGGTTGGGCAGAGAAGAGATTCAGAGCAGCCCTGCGGAGAAGGACTTGGGGGTGTTGGTTGATGAGAAAATGAACATGAGCCGGCTTCAGTGTGCTCCATATCCTGGGCTGCATCAAAAGGAGCATGACCAGCAGGTCGAAGGAGGTGATCCTGCCCCACTTCTCTGCTCTTCTGAGACCTCATGTGGAGTGCTGTGTGCAGTTCTGGTGTCCTCAACATAAAAAGGACATGGAACTGTTGGAAGAAGTCCAGAGAAGGGCCACGAGGATGATCAGGGGACTGGAGCACCTCCCATATGAAGATAGGCTGAGAAAGTTGGGGCTGTTCATCCTGGAGAAGAGAAGGCTGTGTGGAGACCTCATAGCAGCCTTCCAGTATCTGAAGGGGGCCTGTAGGGATGCTGGGGAGGGACTCATCATTAGGGGCTGTAGTGATAGGACACGGGGTAATGGGTTAAAACTTGAACAGGGGAAGTTTAGACTGGGTATAAGGAAGAAATTTGTTCCTGTAAGGGTGGTGAGGCACTGGAATGTGTTGCCCAGGAAAGATGTGAATGCTCCATCCCTGGCAGTGCTCAAGGCCAGCTTGGACAGAATCTTGGGGGGCGTGGCTTAGTGTGAGGTGTCCCTGCCCATGGCAGGGGGATTGGAGCAAGATGATCTTGAGGCCCTTTCCAGCCCTAACTATTCTATGATTCTATGACAAAGTCTCCTCAGTCTGGAAAAGACATTAAAGAGGTCTTTAAGAACATGGAATAGCCTGAAGAAATTAAATAGAAAACAATTATTTCCTGATCCTCATAATAATTAATGGAAATAAAATAAAATTATGAGATAGCAAGTTTAAAACATACAGAAAGAAGTACGTTTCCATGGCATGTATCAGTTGTTTTAAATGCCAAAATTTTACATAGTTCAGAAAGCAATTGGAAAATTCATGAAAGCAAAACTCATAAAAGGATATTCAATACAAAAATTTTAACCACTAGGTCAGAAATATAATTCTAAAGAAATCTTACTAAATGAATGCTATTTCTTATACCCTTTCTTAGACATCTATATGGACACCAGTTCTGGCTGATTTCTGGTTTTATGTGGCATAACTATTTCTACTTTGTTGTTCTTGTGTGGTTTTGATAATCAGAAACTGTTTCTATCTTACGTATTACATGAAGGTAATAAGAAGATGAAAGCATTAAAAAACAGAAAAGAGTTGGCTTGTGCAAAAAAGTTTAATACCAGTACATCAACTTGACTTACACTTTTTAAAATGACCCCTTTGAAATACTGAAGGGATTGCATTATTTGTTTTCAGCTTTTTAGAAGCTATGCTGACTCATAATGAATGAATGAATTCACAAAGTGGTCTCTCTAAAGTAGGATACTTAAAAAAAAATATTTCACCCCATATCTATTTTTCTCCTCTGTAGATTTTATTTCATATTCAGGAGCTTCATGGGCAATGTACAAATATTTACTGATGTTCCACACAGCTCTAGGAAACAGCACATTAAGAATATTCTCTCCTAGCAGGGAAACAAAACGCATTATTTCTCTACATACACTGAATTTATAACAACTTTAGCACTAATTTTTAGGCTTGATTTTCTTTCTAGTAACACTTTTTTCTTTCTTTTTTATTTGTCTCTGAAAACTAACCAATGATTTGCAAGAGTCTGAACTAGGTCTCATGAAGCAGAGCTCAAGTCATATCAATGTCTCTATATGCATCTGATTGAAGAAAATGGAGCTTTAGTTCATAGCTCATTCCTTTTACACCTGTCTGCATCAAATTTCACTTGTACCTGGATATGACATTGGCTGAACCAACATCCTCTCCTCAGCTCACTTCTTGTTACTTAATGTCAAACACTATTATTAGAAAAGTACCAGCTTGAGGCTGGGAAAACCGTTGAAGTGGTTTCCAAATGAAGATTTCAGATCACAGCAGATATACAGATTTTTCATACTTAGTGTGTTTTGACATAAAAATTTGGTATTATGGGCAGTTAAGTACACCTGCTCAGGTAGGTAAAATTTTCCATTTCATGTGATTCATGGAGTTTAAATTTCCCAAGCATTTTGAGATGTGTTTGTAAAAGAAACTCATACTGTCTACCATGACAGAGTCCACCCTTCCCTTGGCAATTCTGAGTTCTTAGCTGGGATTTACTACACTAGAGTGATTTTTATTTTGAAGGTGCATTATTCTGACACAGTTGTTACTAACACCTGCCCAGAGAAGTTGTGGATGTCCCAGCCTGGCCTAGTGGAAGGTGTTCCTGCCCATGGCAGGGGGGTTAGAACTAAATGGTTTTAGGATCCCTTCCAGCCCAAACCCTTCTATGAATCTATGATGATTCCCTATGTTGCATGCTTTTGCATAGAAGCATTTAAGTTGGGCTGTATGAAGCTGATTTAATGGTTGGAGTGCCTGGAATTCCTTTGTGCTGCTCCAGGTATTCTCGTACTCTGGGCATCACTTGCTGTCACTGGCATAAAACTATTCAGAGTGCGATGGATTGAGGTTCCTCTCCCGCAGCAACTCATTTAGAGTTCTGACAGATGGATATCATCACCCCCCATCAGCCCAGGTTTCTCAAAGTAAGTCCCACAGCCTAAGTAGCAGAGGCCCTGGCTGTGGCACCAGTCCTATAAATAGTTGATTTACCAGATTTGAGTGGTCCTGTCAAACCCCTTCCCTTTGACAGGGAGGGAACACGTGTCCAGACACGAATGGGTGGAAATCCTCAATTTCTTTTCTAGTTAGCTTCTGTATATAGCATAAGAACTATGATTTATTTGGTGTGTATAACCGCATGCTTTTTAACTATCTGTCACTGAAAGATCATCAGCTTTCTGTCACTTTGGAATTCTGTGTATTGTGGAATGTGCCCGACTTAGTTCCTGTTAGTAAAGAGCTGTGAAAATGATCAATAGAATCTGTACATGACTAGAATCTTCAGTTCTAATCTACAAGGGCCCTATAGCATAAGCATTCATATAAACCAGGCACTGAGATGATCTGCATAGGCAGATGTATTCTAGCAGAATTGCAGTGCTTAGTTTAGTGCTTAGGCTAGGATGTATTCTAGCAGAATTGCAGTGCTTAGTTTAGTGGCTGAGATTTAGGATGGAGTTCCATCCACCTAATTTAGGCATTACTGTGCCAAGGGGAATAACCCATAGTCCATTCCTCTTAATGAAAGCATCTAAAGTCTGTGTTCAGGGCAGAAGGAAACATCTCTAGAGATTCCATTTTCTCCTAAATATAGTTCTTTAACTGGAAAATTAGAGACTGAGGATGGGTGTATTCCAGTACAGCAGTGCTGGTCTGAAGACACCCATACACTAGTGCTGTATTGGTCCTTTGAGCCTTTTATTTGCAATAAATGTGGTTTTTAAATTAGAGCAATTAGACTCTTACTGGCTTATAAACAGAAAATGTCACTATTTCCTAAGTACATCTAGGAGATAGTCTAGTTTACAGTCAGACTGTAAGATCTGTTTCACAGATTTTTCAAAGACATGAGAAAGCCTAATGGAAAAGAATTAACTGTGTAAGTGTCTCATAAAGAATGATATGAAGAGACAGAGAATGGGATGTAAATAGGACTGAATTATATAGTTAATGAAGAAGTAATGCTGACAGCATAATGACCTTTAGCAGACAAATTCTGTCTTTTGCAATTTTCATATTCCAGCATGTTTCTCCATATCTGTCTGACCTATTGTTTATTGTTTCAATGTGTGTGGTTGCATTTTCAAACACCAAACCAATACTGAAGATATATATGGATGATGGTTGCCTCACCTCAACCTTTTTTTTTTTAAGTTTCTGCCACATTCAAGAATGTGATAGGACAACAAATTGCTCTAGGTTAAAACCTCCAAACAGAATTTTCTTCAGGAAGACATAGTTTGAAATTGGACTTTAGCGGCAGGCGAGAAGGGAAAGGAATCTTCAGTAGGATACTTTTTTACTTGTTCTCTTACTATTCAGCAAAGTTTGATGTAACTTTAATTCCCTGAAGAAGAATTTTGAACACATGCTCAGTGAAGATTTGCTAAAAAATGGTAGCTACATTCTCAATATAGTCCTATGCTATGTTCTTCTTCCTACATCTCTAAGGACTTTTTCTGTAATTGTCACCATGTATAGGTGGGTACCTAAAATGAACGGGCACTGAATGTTCTCAGTGATTCCTCCAGGACACGTGAAAGAAGAATCTGTCTGACAAAAATTCAGATAGACTGATATAAATTCAGACAGACTCATCACAGTGTATGTGTTGAGGGAAGTAGACTTATTCCAGGAAAGATGGAATAGGAATATAGGGACTAACAGTTGATTTAGGAGAGAGAAGCCTTTATGGAATTGGTATTTGTTAAGAGTCTTGAAAAAAGAGTAGGAATTGAGATTTGAGGAGAGAAGTTGGAAACCCGAGGTTCTGTGGAATTGCTTGTCTCCCCTTACTGCATTTTGGCAAAGTCCTGATTGTTTTACAATGAGCATATTTTGATAAACTGTTTGGGTTATTTTCTATCTGCCTGAAATGTTCTTGGAGGGCAAAGGGAAACTTTGTAAAAGTGTCTTTCCTCAAAAATTCCTCCCTCTGTAATGGCACCCATCAAAGAGGTCTCGTACAGTTCAGCATTTTATCCCTGACAGAGAAGTGGAGAATGCTGGTGGCTGTCAAAATGGATATAGAAAAGAGAACAAAAAATTTGTCTTAGATATGTGGTGTGGCATAAGGACTTTTGACTGTTAAAATATTTTTGTTTCTATCATTTCAGAGAATGCAATATCCTCAAACCTCAACATACATAAGCTTTAAAATATACTGAAGGAGAAGGAATAGAAAATCTAATTTAAAGCACAACAACTTGGATCTCTGCTTGTTTTTTTCTCTGACTTCTGGACCTGATTGAATTTTCCATTTTTTATTTTGTTTAGCAATATACCTGACAGAAGTACAACATGAAGCACAGAGTAAATATTCTCTCTGTTCAGTGGTCAAAGATTTTCCATTGCATCCATCTTTTACAACTACAGCAACATCTCTGCAGCCTATACATCAGCCCGTATTCCAACAATCTATAAAAGCTGCTTTTTGTGTGTATTTGAGACATACTAGGCACAAACTACTACATCACAAGAGGTTTTGTACAAAAAGCCTTCTACTTTTACTGTTTGAAGTGAGCTTTGGTAATGTAGGACATGGAATTTATAGCTCTATTAAAGATGACTCTTTTTGAGGGAGGAATGCAATGGAAACAGGAAATGGAATTTTAATGACCAACAGCACCTGCCTTTTGTTTAGTGTTTGACAGGGTTATCGCTCCTTAGACTGTAAGTCTGACAGTTCTACTGAGCCTCCAGGTCTGGGAGGCAGGGGAGTATTGAAATATATTTTGAACTGAAAAGATAAGTTTCTGGTATTTTCAAGAAAAGCCTACAAATATTGTGAAGGATCCCCCTAATGTGAATATCCCAAGACAAAACCAAACCAAAACCCAGGAAATACTCATTAATTTCATAGAAGCATAGAATGGTTTGGATTGGAAGGGACCTTAAAGATCATCTAGCTCCATGCCCCCCGCCATGGGCAGGGATAGCTTCCTCTAGACTAGGTTGCTCAAAGTCCCATCCAGCCTGGCCTTGAACACTGCCAGGGATGGGGCAGCCGCAGCTTCTCTGGGCAACCTGTGCCAGTGCCTCACAGTGAAGAATTTTTTCCTAATATCTAATGTAAGTCTCCCCTTTTTCGGTTTAAAGCCATTCCCTCTTGTCCTGTTTCTACATGCCCTTGTAAAAAGTTCCTCTGCAACTTTTTTGGAGGCCCTCTTTAGGTACTGGAAGGCTTCTCTGAGGTTACCCCAGAGCTTTCTCTTCTGCAGGCTGAACAAACCCAATTCTCTCATCCTGACTTCACAGGAGAGGTACTCCAGCCCTATAGTGATCTCCATGGCCTTCCTCTGGACTTGTTCCATAGAGTCCATTTTAAGGAAACCCTCATGCATTTAAGCCAGTCCTTGGATTCTGACATTATTTTAGGATCTTTGCTGTTACGAATGCTAAGAAGGGCAGAATTTCAGCTCATAAGAAATAAAAAAACATCAGGAAAAAAATAATAAGCTGCATAATGGAATCTTTCTTGTATTGCTTATGTTTTCCTGCATAGTCAAAGCCTGGACATTTTTTTGTCCAGTCTCTTGTTTTCCTTTTGGGATTAGTCTTACTTGTGTTCCTTTTTATGGGTAAAATGACCTTCATTCAGAACAACTTTCTTGCTTGCTCATCATTGCACCCACAGGAGAAGACAATCTTTGATCCTGTTTATGGAATGGTTTTGTTGTATTCATTTGCTAAATCATTTTTCTGGTTAGCATACTAACAGTTCTTCTGTTTGCACCACAAAAACTAACATACCTTAGCAGAATAAATTTGAAGCTCTAGGACAAAAACTATGAAAAATTTACATTAAAAAAAAAAAAAAGAAATTCTAAGGAGTAATTCAACTTCATACTTCTAATTTCCAGAGCGCTCCAGTGACTTCCACCCACAAAAAATCTCTTCTGACTTTGGCATGTATACAATAACATTTCCTTTGGAGCAAATTCATAAGGTAATAACCCTCCATTTTAGGTAATGTCATTTCTAATACAACTGCTTTTAGAAAGGTGTTGAAAAACCCTTTTGAGAAAGCTCAACCACCAAAGTTTGAAAGGCCAAGGAAATCATCACTTCCTTATTTATCTTGCACTGAGGTAGTAAACTGTCTTTTCAAAATAAAATAAATTTAAATAAAATAAAATCATATTTTTTTTTTAAGAATTAAATTTTCAAATTGTAGTAAAAATCACTGCTTGTGTTTTATTGCAGAAAGGGATAACTGGGTCCATTCTTATATATTTTTGTGCCTGAAGTGAAGTATTAATGTTCTTTGTCAAGAAACAAAAAATAATTCACAGTTGCTGCATAGAAGGTGAGTGATGATTTGCTCCTAACAGAGGGATGCCAGGTTTAGATCCAGATAGATTTACAGTCTCACAGTTATATGGTAAAGCCCTGCCACACAAAACTGTGTCTGTCTCACCAAGAAAAGCAAGTGCCATTAGGAAAAACATACAGATATTATTAAATGCAGGTGTATATTTTTCATGCGAAATCCCAAATCAGATTTGAGTCCGTCTTTCTTGCAAAAGGTTTATAATCAGACAGAAGAAGTGCTGTTGATTTAAATGAGTTTTTGTAGGAAGATATTGACTTTGGGCCAGCAGATGCATACAGTCAGACCACTATAGCTCTGCTTGCATTAACAGGAAAATCAGCAAGGGTAGAAAATTTGGCTATTTCCCTCTGAACAAAGGTTTTGTAGTGTTGCACAAATATGTTACTATTGCTGTATTTCCACAGCAAGGGTTTTACTGCCCAGTAAAGCTGTGCCTCAAGTCTAATTTACAAATTTATTGTATCAGATGTTATTAATGTAACCAAAGAAAAAAAAGAAAGAGAAATTCCTATAGAAGCATAGTATGCTTTCAATGTGGTTTGGACTCAAATGATTTCCAGCACTATAAATAATTGGGTCAATAATATAATATTTTAAAGTATCAGGACTCTGTCTCATTTAGTCTATTTTTCCATCCCTGACAGTGTGAACTAGTTACAAAGCTGCTCATTGAAGATCTCATTCAAATTCCTAATAGCTAGATATCTGCTTAAATCAGAAACAGGATTATTATGTAGTTGTGGTATAAACAAACCTACACAGGCTTTGAAACACCTTTTCAGCTTTTTGTTATCACTCAGCTGACACAGACCGATGCTTCTACAGCATGGCTGGCACATAGGATGTGTGTCTGTACTCTTCTAAGATTACTAAGATTGTCCTAATGCAAATCTACCTTCAGTGGTGATGTCAGCTTGTGTGCTCACATGTGAACCTGATACACAGCCCACGCGCCATTCTGCTGAATCTGCTGTAATGTTGTTATCCCCAGCACATGGTAGAAACCTGGGTCTGAGGAGCCAATAACACTCCAATCATTCTTCCTCACACTTTGCCTCTGCTCATTAACTTCTTGCACTTCAGAGGATTTATTGGAGTCACCACCTCTGATCACAAAGTCAGTGATTCATACTATACTTCTGTCGTGGTTTAAACCCAGTCAGGTAACTTGTTCACTCACTCCCAGTGAGTGGTGCCGAGCTGACAACAATTGAGGTCCGTGTCCCCCCCCCCCCCCCCGGGTTCTCCCCTTCCCCACTCCCGGAGGAAGGGGGAGGAGGATCGAAAAAAGTGCAACTCCCACGGGTTGAGACAAGAACAGTCCAGCAACCAATGTACAACACAAACCACCACCGCTACTATCAACTACAACAATGATAAGGGAAAATAACAAGGGAAGAGAATACGATACCACCGGCCAAGAAAACAAGTTCCACCTGGAAGCCCGTGTCCTTTCGGGTAACTCCCAGTCACCCCCCACCCTGGGCATGACGTGCTGTGCTATGGAATACCTCCCTGGCTAGCCCGGGTCAGGCACCCCCGGTCTCTGCTTCCTCCCGGCTTCCCCTCCTCCCTGGCAGAGCATGAGCCTCACAAAGTCCTTGGTCAGGGTAAACATCACTTAGCAACAACTGAAAACATCGACTTCACCAACACTGTTCCCAGGCTGGAAGTCAAAACACAGCACTGCACCAGCTAACACAAAGGAAAAAAAAAAAACAAACATGACTGCTACTGCTGAACCCAGGACAACTTCCCTCCATGAGATGCTTGTATCCATTCCACCTACAGAGTTTGCTGCCTGGGCACAACAGTCTCCTAAAGTGCATCAATCTGATCACACATACGGCTTTTGATCTTGTTGTTGGTCCTTTCCTACACTAATCAGCCAGCAGAAGACCAGAATATTTAGTTTTTAAATATTATTTTTTTTTAGTCTGGCATTTCAGCATATATTTAGTTGAATATGCAGGCTGAAATATTGTGTTCTCTGGAATTTTAAATTGTGGTGTTAATATAGCAGACAGTTATATTAACTCTAAACTGGTCTCCCTGGTGACCTTAACAGGACTTGGTTTTTTTCCTTTTGACAGAGGTACCTCCTTCCTATGAAGTGTTAAGTTGAATAATATTATTGTGATAAGAGTTAATAACTGTTTTTTCTTGTTTGTAGATTATGCACTCGTGAAATTTTTATCGATTACCATAATTGTTGCAGATGTGAGGTCATTATCCAATGCATGACATACACATTGATGACAAACAGTTTAATTTACAAAACTACAGTCTCCCTACCTTGCATTTCAAGACCAGGCAGACATGCGCCAGCAGTCAGAACATCCTGTTCTTCAAATCTATTGTCTTTCCCTTTATAGGACATCACAGGGACTGATCTAAATTTGGCTCTCATAAGAAGTGTTTGATTTCTCTATATAAAAAGGACTTGCCTTTTCTGTCATCATTGACTATCGGAAAAAAAAAAGCTAGAATACAGCAAAATTTTAATGTTCGCAGCAGGAATTAATGTACGGAATATATATCATTCATAACTGAAGCTGCCTGGTTTTGTTGGCATGGAGTATAGTGTGTTTCTTTCATGCAGTAATAATGTTACAACACAACCAGAACATCCTTTTATTTTAGAAAAAATACACGGATTAAGAAAAATAATTCAGGTAAAAAGGAGGCTGTATAACTCAAGAGAGGAAAAGTCATTATTGAGTGTCTTTGTGGTAGGAAAGCATAGCAAAATGAAACCAAATTTGCAATGTAGAAAACTGGTCATTAAGGGAGTCATAACAGAATCGATAAAGATTGTTTCCCTTGTTTTGGGTTCTATGACAGCAAAACTAGTTTATCATCGCTTTATTGTATTCTCTGTGAAATAGAAATTAAATGAAATTGTAACATAATGAGCTTTATCCCTCTGAAAAGAGAAACTGAGTCAGTAACACTATCTCTTGAAGACAGATTTTGCAGGTGAGTAACTCAAGAGCCATTATTGCCCCAACATGATTAATTACTGTAGTCTTGTGTCAGTCAAGACTCACTAAAATGCAACCGGAACAAATCTAATTCATGTGAATCATGTGCGTTTGTCATTTCACAGGTTACTATAAAATAAAATGCTCAGAATTTGAGAAGATACATCACATTGTAATATTTCTGTCACCCTTTGCTCTGCTTTCATGATGAGCCAGCTGTGCTCCAGAAGCTACATTATGGCTACTGCTAAACTAAATACAAAGGCCGTTAGTATATTTACTCCTGAGGAAGGCTCAGCCTGGGATCACAGCAGGCAGAGCTAACTTGGTTACTGTTTATCAGATAAGTTTGCTTATAGCTGGGCAGTTTGGGGCATAGGTGAAAACCAATTTGTATTCATAATTGTGTATAAGCCCCATGTTATTAAACATTTCACCCTTTTGTATGAATGACTGAAATTTTCTGGCAGATTTTTGTCTTGCTTTAAAAAAATTCTTGTATGCATTTATATTAGAAATTTAATTTAATTATATTAAATTAGACATTGACTTTTAATAAATTGCTTAAAAAATTTCTATGTCATGGACATACCACAGGTTTTTCAAGTGGCACAAGGGATTTATTGTGTTTTCACCTTCATCAGCTCTAAATTTTCAAAGAAATCATGCACCTCCATGCCAACAATTTTCAGAAAGTTTGTCGTTTCCAATAGAGTTAGATCAAAGAAAGTATTCGGGTGTTTTTAAGTAAGAAACTGAGAGCACTGGGCTCTGTGTGAAATTGTACCCCTCTCCTGTTGTTATGTCCAGAAATTAGGTAGGTCCACCTGGCAAACTCTGTAGTTTTCAATCTTTACATCTTATCCTTTGAAAGAATAAAATCACCATTTTTGCCTCTGTTTCTCAGAACACAGTTGGGAAAAAGAGCTACTGCTTGTTTTGAGAATCAAACATGAAAAATAAGATACCCTTAATTTACTGTGTTCTTTGGCTTAAATACACCTTATCCTAAACCTAAATGGGAAATTTCTCTGATCTGGAAAGCACCTCAATTGCTAGGGTCTAGAGCAAGTTGAAAGGATGACCCCTTCATCCTTCCTTCTGCTGCAACTATATGGCTGTCAAGAAATTAATCACAACATTAATAAGAAGATAGTGTGGGATAGAAATATCTGGGAGTAAATGAAAGACTGAAACTGATGTCACACCAGAGGGAGGGGAGGAGTCTTTAGTTTTTGTTCCTAGTTCTAGGGTTGTACATTCATTTTTTTATTAAATTGATATTGGTGGGGAAAAGGAAGTAGGACACCCTCTTTAGACCTACTGTCTAACCTATATTTGCATCACCAGGAAGCTCATGGGGGGGAATGTAACTTAATTCTTCAAGCCTCCAGTTGAAACCTCCAGTTTCTTGGGCATATTTCTAATCATCAGGATACTTTTCTACCAGTTCTGTTTCGAAAAGGAAAGCCACAAGCAAATATACATGCAAATATACAGCCGTGCCATTACTTGCTAATTCTGCTCAGAGCATATGCGTTTTGGGACCTTCACAGTAGCAAAGCAGAACATGAAACTAAAACTGAATTGGGACTGATCTGAAATGCAGCCTAGATACTTGCGTTCAGACAGCTCTTGGTCTGCAAAGGAAGAATTCTGGCTGAGTGCACTCAGGCCCCTCAGGCCTCCATGGATCCAGGAGGCACAGTGGGTTTAGAAATTCAACCCTTCAGGGTTAAACTTTAGCTAAATCTGGGTTAAAAGTCTGCCTAAAATTTTCCTGTGATATTTTTATCGGCTACAGCCTATATATGTAGGATAATCCTGCCTCACTAAGGTCATCCCAGGTATTTCTTCTGACTTCACTAAATGAAATTTAGTGAAATAAATAAATCTGAAGTGGAATATGATGTATTTTTAAACCCACACTACCCTTACCCCACAGATGTTATGTCAGAAATTTGTCCAATCAATCTCACTAACCACAAATGCAAGGGAAAAGGTTTGCTGATTTGCAATGGTTAGCACTGGTCACTACAGATCTTCAAACTTGGGTCTCCCCATAACTTCAAAAAGGGAAGTTGTCTTCTTACTTTTTTTCTGTGCCTGAATTTACATGTGGATAAACCAAGAATAGTCTTAACTTGAATATTGTACAGATATTATGTAAAACAGCTGATTAAGTGTCTGTACAGATTACCTTTTTATATTAAAAGTTTGCCTCAGGTATTTTTTATGTTTATGTTGTTGCTTTTCATTTGTACATTTGCACCAATCAGTCTTAATAAACAGGGCTGCCAAAAGCATCTACTATAAATAAGATTCATTGTGCAAGTGTCATGTATTTCTCTATATATGAGGTAATAGTTTCTTGTTTCTGCCACAGTTTCTATTAGATTTTTTTTTTCTTGTGCTTTAAGCATTTCCCAATAAACATAGAAAGGAATGAAAGTAGCTGGGGAAGGTTAACATCAACAACATCAAGAATTATTCTCTCTTGCATTTGCAGATAATGAAATTCCTTGCATAAATTTCTAACATGATATTAATGAGGTAATATTGAATAATTATTATACTAGACTGTTGAACCATTTATGGAATTACAAAATGCAACTTTGATTTGACTGGGCTATTAAGAGCACAAAAGAAATATTTTGGCTGTTTTTAAAAGCAGAGATTTTCCTTATTATACTTCAGGGTGAAATATTCTTGAAATATTCCCAGGGTGAGATATTCTCAAAATTAAGAATTTATTAAATTTATAATGGAAATGCATTGTACTCTTGCATGTTGTATGTTGACATACTTTCTGTGTGGTGTTTTACCACATAATACAGTAATATTTTGTTCATGTTTCAAGTCTTTATGAAACATTCATCTTAGACTCTAGAGAACGCTAAAGCTTCATGGTGCTCGTGAAAAATAGTATTTAAGTTGATGAAACTGGAATGAAATATGGGGTTCCAAGCTTCAAAATCCGTGAGGGTTGTGTCTGTATTGATGTTTTGAGAAGTTGCAGCTCCTAGTGCACCCTGGGTCTTGGTACCCTGCAGCTCACAACAGAGTGAAACATGCTACAGCTGTGTATGCACATTCCAGTTTCCTTCCAAAGTCAGACCCTGGTCAGATGTCTACCTAAAGAGGACTGTGGAACTTGCATTCCATGCACCACTGATTCAATTCGTTATTCTGGTGAAAATGCAATATTGCTACCCACCCCTAATGTTATCATCAAGGTCTTCAAGACTCAAAAGCTAGGTGGGCTGTTCTCATGCTTGAGAAGCCTCTCCTCAAGATATCAATCTACTAGGTGAATCTATGCTCAGAAGCATGTGTAACAAATAACAACAGACCTGAGTTGCTCAAAGCACAGCATTCATTGCCTTTTTCATTCAGAAAGGTTTTCAGACCTTTAATGGCCACACTGATCTCTAACTTACAAAATTAGAAGTTCATGTCATTTCCTACAAGGAATGATACGTGGGTTCAGTTCCTTTCTGACTGACTTTATAACCTGCTAATTATGTCAGTCCTTAGCAGCTAAAAATGTGTCAGCAATGGATTTCTGCATTTTAAATTATAAACACATTTTATAAAAACAATCATCTTTCTGAACAGAGAATGTGAATCCTATTCTCTTCACTGTAGGCCTAGGGACTGTAAATGGCTAATACAGCATCACAGAAGCCACTTCAGTCATGCATGTCTGAGCTACACTCTACTTCTTTATCACATTTTTTGTTGTTGAATAACAGTAAGAGATCATTCCTGCTGGTTGAGCATTCTAACTTTAAAACACAAAACATTTGTTATAGAACAAAGAGTTAAAATTGTTTTCCATTTTATCAAACTAATCCCCAGTGCTTGGCTTGCAGAAAGCCTACCTTGGAGTAAGCTTGACTTCCCCTCACAACAACATTTCCTGGCTTTCTATCCTCAAGACCATGGTAATTTTGTAATTTTTTTTTTTTTTTTGGTTTACAATTGCAAAAGAAAATCAGTGTGACACTGTGCTATGGATGGTAGAAATCTAGGGGCAAAATATGTCTTTTGTCCCAAGGAGTTTGTAATCCAAGTGTAAGAGAAGAAGGGATGTGGGTTAGTAGGTGGAATTGATGAGACACAATATCTTCTTACACCATCACCTGAATCAGTGAGCATCACAGCTGAGGAAGTAGCTCTGCTACTGAACTACATTAGAGATACAGACATTTTTACATGAAATCTTAACTAATGGATTTTACTATTTGATAACTTATGGACAAAATACCCTTCAGGGCTAGCTCCAACAGAGCTGGGGGCCTCTCTATGACAGGCATTTAGTCATAACACCTTTATACACTTAATAATGCCACATCAAACCAAGCAGAATTAATTGGAGAAAGAAAAATAAAAGACAATAAAACCTCCAGAGTCCTTTCAGTAAATCAATCAATCAAGTAAATCTCAAACAAGTAAATAGTTCCTCATTGTTATCAGCAATTGGTATATTGTTGGAGCAATCCCAGGCACAGCTACAGGTTGGGCAGAGAAGAGATTCAGAGCAGCCCTGCAGAGAAGGACTTGGGGGTGTTGGTCGATGAGAAAATGAACATGAGCCAGCTTCAGTGTGCGCTTGCAGCCCAGAAAGCCAACCGTATCCTGGGCTGCATCAAAAGGAGCGTGACCAGCAGGTCGAAGGAGGTGATCCTGCCCATCTACTCTGCTCTTGCGAGACCTCACCTGGAGTATTGTGTGCAGTTCTGGTGTCCTCAACATAAAAAGGACATGGAACTGTTGGAACAAGTCCAGAGAAGGGCCACGGGGATGATCAGGGGACTGGAGCACCTCCCATATGAAGATAGGCTGAGAAAGTTGGGGCTGTTCAGCCTGGAGAAGAGAAGGCTGCATGGAGACCTCATAGCAGCCTTCTGGTATCTGACGGGGGCCTATAGGGATGCTGGGGAGGGACTCTTCATTAGAGACTGTAGTGATAGGACAAGGGGTAATGGGTTAAAACTTAGGGGACGTTTAAGCAAGGGCCAGGTCTGCAGATGGCCACATACCGAACGAGAGACACCTGACAAGAAAGACATAGCTGCGAACAGCGGAGACCCTGAGTTCAACCCAGGATCAGACTCCGAGTCCCCTGAATCCGAGCCAGATTTATATCCCCTGCTTCCAGACTTTGACTCTTCGTCTCCTGGGTCGGTCTGCTCAGCTCATCAGCAACTACTCACTGGCCTTGGAGATGCTCAGCTGCAACAATTGATGAAAAAGCTTGAAGCCCTCGAGACTCGGATTGAGACATCTCCATCGGTGCCTCCACCTTATCCTCTGCAAAACCACTTCCTTAAAGAAGGCAAACAGGGGGAGGGAGAGGTATCAGGGGGCACAAATCCTGAGCAACGTTGGCACGGGTTAGTCAAAGATGCAATTATTACAGGTGAATTTTCTGCAATGGGCCTCTCTGCATATCCTGTGTTTACTACACAGCAGGTGGGTAAAGAGTGGGAAGCTTCTGATCTCAGAACAGTTAAGGAGGCCTGACAAGTGGTGACCACATATGGGTTAAAATCCTCTTATACTCAAGCTGGATATCTTATGATTTTTTTTGCAATTGACAAGAGACTGTAATGACTCCCCTGCTATAATACATGGTCAGGCATTAGGTTCAGGTTATATGACTAAAACTCCGGGTATTCTGGTCCAGTACAATGATTTGGAAACCGGCATTTGGAAAGGTCCTGTGGAAGTAAAACTAACAGGTTGAGGTTAAAAGTGTGTAAATTACAGATTCCGGTTTGTGGTGGGTGCCAGCTCGATGGGTGAAACCCTGGAAAGGGTCAGCACCGCTCCAGGACACCCCCCTTGTCAGTGATTGAATGAATTGAAATTTGAGCTTAGGACAACCGTTTTCAGTCCTTCTTAAAGTGAAGAAAGCAACCTTTTGTATGTTAAAGTAAACAAACTAACAAACAAACAAAAATAAAACCCACCACCCACCCCCACGCCCTCCACCCCCAAACCTCCAGGGAAGCGAGATCAGCACGGGATACAGACGTATTGTGTGATTTTCTGGTGGTGGGAAGGTCTCTTTTATGCTCTTATCAGGGGTATTGGGCATACTGTAACGGACCGTGGACTTGGGACCCCTTATACAACTCATTTGATACAGTCTCTCTGTGATACTCATGTACTAGAAGTTGGTAAATATAAGTATGCCCACGTTTCTGTCGACCTTTGGAGACCTTTGTAGATATTGCTGGCCACTTCTTCCAACATAGGCTGGACACCTGTGTCGGAATGAGTGTGCATTTTGGTCAGTATAAAAACCCAAGCCTCATGCGATGTGGGGGAGGCAGAGCCTCTGCGGGGACGCCCACTAAGGATGATCCTGCCACCTCGCAGTGCAGTGATGCTTCTCGGAGCGGGTTTCCTCTTAGTCTCCACAGGGTCCTTGTGCCACGTTCTGTATGTGGGACTGTGTAGTGGGAGTAATGATTGTCTGGATTTTGTGCTTCAAATATTGTAGTTGTGTGGAGCGTGCTTGTGGGATCTCATACGTGTGTGTGTGTTGAGGGCAGACGGTGTTCTGTGTATTTTTTGTTGTTGGGTTCATGTAAAAGTTTTTAACGGGTAACAGTTTAACATTTCGGGCATGAAAGGGTTAATGCAAAAGTGTGGTTGCCGGCAGGTATTTATGGTTCCTGCTGAAGCAAGCAGGCAAGCACCTGTAGCTGCTGCGGAGCAGGCCGGCATTTGTAGCTGTGCAAAGCAGGGTGAGCGACTTCTGAAAAAAAAAAGAAAAAAAGAAAAAAAAAAAAGGAAAAAAAGAAAAAAAAAAGCTGACCTCCGATTCAGCTCCCGGTGCCCCACCGGCAGAACGGCCAGGATGGACGCCAGAGCCGAGGGGTGAAGAAAAAAAAAACAAAACCTACAAAACCAACCAACCAAAAGAAAAACAACAACCCAACCTCTCAATCTATTGAGGTATTGAGGCAGTTTGTAGAGACACCACAGACAAAGCCTAAAGAGCACCTGCAACACAGTGGGTGCATGGTAGGAGCCTTGCTTAGTATGTTTAAGGTAGCCTGGGGGTGAATCCAAGACTTGGAGGAATAGACAGATCGGCTGAAATAAGAACTGCTAACTGAAAAAGCAAGAGGGGTAGTGCAACCACGAGCTTTATGGGCCATCACCTAAGGAGCATCAGGGTGGCAGAAAAAAAAAAAAGAAAAAGAAAAGAGGCAATGATGCAGCAAACTCCTCGACTGTTAACAATGTGCAGTTTAAGCTGTCTGCTTCTCAAGAACTGATAACCTGGAGGAGGGGCTATATTTGTGTCCTCCTGCCTACAGGGCCATAGCGACTGCCTGCAAAGTTTGTCAAGCCTTGCCATGAGCTGGACAGACGAGTGGATAAACCTGATACCTCAGGCACAGGAGCTGACCGTGAATACCCCAAGCAGAATGAGATAGAGGAAGAGAAAAATGAATGATTGCAAAACATCACTTGGGGGCAACTGAAAAGTAACAGCCTGAATATGTGTGCTTGTAAAGTAGCTATTATTAGAGGCTGTGATTTTGTGTATAAAACCACCTGTATTTACTAGCCAGTTGCTAATAAGAAATTACACCTTGTATTGTATAGATTTGTCACTTGTAAAAGAGATGTTAGAGTATGGAAATTTGCAGTAGCTGCTAGAAAACGTTAAGGCAAAAGCTGGAAAGATTCTAATACAATGGTAGTGTTATAAAGCAGGTGATGGAACAAATTAAGGGGGTGGGAGAATTCCACTGGTAAGAAATTTCTTTGGCTAGTTCCTCGCTGCCATCAGCATCTTCAACATGCTGCTGCACCCTGTAATAGTTACTCTGCTAATGCAAATTTGTGTGTGCCTTGCTGTAGTAGCAACTTCTTACTGGATGAAGCAGGTGAAACTCTGCATTGACAACAAGGTGCAAGGACTGAGGCTGACCAAATGCCTGCTACCACAGTCAAGGGCAAGACTGGGTTGGCCTCTGTGTTTGCCACCAAGAAGAACCTTTAGCTCTGCTGTTGGCTGCAACCCAGCAGGCGTGGAGCAGTGGGGACACATGCCATGCCAGACCTTGATGTGAAGGATGGCCTCCCCTGTTACCAGAGATCCATACAGCAGAAAAAAGGGGCAGGCCCAGCAGCCTGTAGTTGGCATATGTTGGAGATATAATCTAGCCCAAATCCCCTGCTCAAGTAGGGTGGCCCAAAACATATATAAAACATAAAGGGGGAGATGTGGAGACAGTGTTCTCACAGGAGAATGCATAATTGGTACATAAACTCTGAATAATCCTGAAAGATACAGCAAGGCCATGAGAGGCCCGAAGAAGCTTAAGCAAGCAAGATAAGAAGAAGCTGGAATTCACTGAATTATGAGAACTGTGGACTGTTGGCAAGCTTTCAAGGTCAAGTTCTCACACCTGTGCTTAGCCAATTATATGTTAGTCACTAATGGTCTTCAAGACATGTATCCAATCATAATATGCCATATCACTGTAAGTGCATGTAAGAAATAGTATATAATGAGTTAAGGTTTTGTAATAAATTTGGCAATCGCTTGATCACATTGATCATTTCTGTGTTGTCTGTGACTCCCGCGTCAACAGAAGTTCTTTACTGTTAGGGTGGTGAGGCACTGGAATGTGTTGCCCAGGGAGGTTGTGAATGCTCCATCCCTGGTGGTGTTCAAGGCTAGGTTGGACAGAGCCTTGGGTGAGATGGTTTAGTGTGAGGTGTTCCTGCCCGTTGCAGGGGGGTTCGAACGAGATGATCTTGAGGTCCTTTCCAACCCTAACTATTCTATGATTCTGTGATTCTCTATAACAAATCTGAGAGAACAGGATCAATAACTAATTGGTAAAGTATTAATCAAAAGCAAAGCTTATCAAGGAGGTGCTTCCCAAACTCCAAATACTCTAGTCAATTTTGAATAATGTATATGACTCAGATTCATTGGGGAGGGAGCTGAATATGTTGTTCCATGGTACTGTGGTGCAAAAGCACAGAGTAGAAATTACAGGAACTGTTAATGTTGACTTTTTAAAAGTCTGCTTTGATTTATCATTAAGTAATCAATACACAGAAATCAGAAATGAAAAAAATCCCAAAATTTAAAACTATAAACAAAAAAAAAAAAGAAAAACCAACCAAATAAAAAAACAAAGAAAAAAAAAAAAAAAAACATGCAGAGACTGCAAACTCTTGAAACAGGGTTTAATTAGGTGATAGGACAACAGAAAATGTCTCACTTCAAAGTGAGAAAATGACCAGAAACTTAGGGAGATTTGGTTGAAGAAAACAGGTGAGAATAAATAATCTATTTAAGCCTAAGACTTTGTGCGTAGTTATTAAAGCTTTCAAGTGTACACTAACTTATACAGGAGGTCATCCATATATGCTTGAAGCATACACAAGAAAGGTGCAATACCATATTTTGACATGTATTCGGTTACTATATATCAAAAATGTTGAATAGGAACGACAGTTCCCAGGAAATGTTCCTTCCTTTGCTTCTAAAACACACTGTGAACTCAGGCAATCCTTCATCTTAGGTGATACTATTTTTCCATTTCTAACATAACATTCCTAACAGGATTTTTCTGTTTGAGAATTTATATAATATTTCTACAACTTTCTGGTACTCTTTAATGAAAAATGAGGTACTAAAAATCCAGGTATCAGTAAACCCAATAAAAGAAATCACCTCTGGCATGAAAAGAAATACTGGAAGTACATTTTATTTTAAACATTTGCTCAAGTGTTTTTCTAAGCTGGTTCTGTAGCATAAAACTTATTTTATTATTCTGTATTTTAAGACTGGTATTTGGAAGTTGTGGGAGATACTGAATATGTAGGCAACCACATTAGCATATTTTTTTTTTAATTTCTTTTCCTGGAAGACATTGGAAAGGCCTTTGGCAAGTAGATAGTCTATGAATATGTATGTAAAAGAAACAGACTGTAGCAAAGTTTTTTTTCTGGCTAAGGTTTTCCTTTTTTATTCATTATGTGTAGCTCATTGATATAATTCACAATTTCAGTTCATATCTTGAATAGGAAGACTTAAAAAAAAAAACCAAACAAACCCAAAATAATCCAAATCACCCCACATTTTTCCTGTGCAAAATATCAGACACATTGCCATGCATTTCATGATCACTGCACTAGAACATCACATATCAATGGATAAATCCATTGTATCTACAGAATAAAAAGTTAATAAGAACAGAATAGTTGCTTTCGTTGTTGCTCTTGTTGTTGTTTTAAGAAAGTTCTCCCATCTGTTGCAGCACAGACATGGATTCAATTTTGTTATCTCAAAAGCTCTATAGAAATTTGAAAAATAACACTATATTTGAGAGTAAGAAAAATGAGTACTTTAAAACTAGTAAAAATAACAGCAAAATGATGCATTACTTAATCCATAATCTCTGCTTGTCAACAAGATACTAACAGTGAACTAATAGCTTATGTAGGTTAGCATGAAATCCAATTTGCAGTAATCAGCCAGAAGCAAAGGGGACATGAAATAAAATACTTGTAGTAATTTTTTGGTTTATGGTATATATTTGCCCACCATACAACAAATGGAACTCAGATCTGCTTAGATCTTGTTCAAGTAATAAACTTGTGATGATTCCTACTCATTTGAAATGGTTTCATTTTCTGCAGAATATATTAAAATCTATTGCAGGGACAATCTGGAGTGTTCAAGTGGCCTGTCTATTTCCAGGGTGGCAAGTTCAGACTTAAAAGAAGTTTGTATATAAATATGACATGTACTAATGGACCCTTTTCATGCATTTTGCTTTTCCTCACTTGTGCCTATAATTTACATATATGAAACAGTACAGGAAACTTTCGGAGTTCTAGGTTGAATCTACTTAATGCAAAGGATGATACATTTTATGACCTTTTCCCACCAAATTATTTACTGGTTACGCTGCTCAGTAGAAAATCTAGTTATCTGAGTAATATTTACACAAATTCATACAGAGACTTAATAATCAACACTAAAGCAGTCTAGATATTTGAGATGGCAATCTAACTCTTCCTTTGTTATTAAATGCAAATGGGCTGGAACCAGGTGAACTTTGAGGTCCCTTCCAACCCAAAACATTTTATGTTTTATGGAAAAAGGGGAATATAACCCCCATTTTCAAGAAGAAGAAAACGGATAACCTGGGGAATTACAGACCAGTCAGTCTCACCTCTGTGCCTGGCAAAATCTTGGTGCAGATTCTCCTGAGAGACATGCTAAGGCACATGAAAATCAACAAGGTGCTTGGTGACAGCCAGCATGGCTTCACTAAGGGAAAATCCTGCCTGACCAATTTGGTGGCCTTCTATGATGGGGCTACAGAACTGAGGGACAGGGGTAGAGCAGTTGATGTCATCTACCTAGACTTTTGTAAAGCTTTCAATACTGTCCCACACAACATCCTTGTCTCTAAATTGGAAAGACATCAATTTTATAGATGGACCACTCAGTGAATAAAGAACTGGCTGGATGGCGCACACAAAGAGTTGTGGTCAATGGCTCAATGTCCAGCTGGAGACCAGTAACGAGTGGTGTCCCTCAGGGATCACTGTTGGGACCGGTCTTGTTTAACATCTTTGTCGCTGACATGGACAGTGGGATTGAGTGCGCCCTCAGCAAGTTTGCCGATGACACCAAGCTGTGTGGTTCGGTTGATACGCTGGAGGGAAGGAATGCCATCCAGAGGGACCTTGACATGCTTGTGAGGTGGGCTGATGCCAACCTCATGAAGTTTAACCATGCCAAGTGCAAGGTCCTACACCTGGGTGGGAGCAATCCCAGGCACAGCTACAGGTTGGGCAGAGAAGAAATTCAGAGCAGCCCTGCAGAGAAGGACTTGGGGGTGTTGGTTGATGAGAAAATGAACATGAGCCGGCTTCAGTGTGCGCTTGCAGCCCAGAAAGCCAACCGTATCCTGGGCTGCATCAAAAGGAGCGTGACCAGCAGGTCGAAGGAGGTGATCCTGCCCCACTTCTCTGCTCTTGTGAGACCTCATGTGGAGTATTGTGTGCAGTTCCTTTGTCCTCAACATAAAAAGGACATGGAACTGTTGGAAGAAGTCCAGAGAAGGGCCACGAGGATGATCAGGGGACTGGAGCACCTCCCGTATGAAGACAGGCTGAGGAAGTTGGGGCTGTTCAGCCTGGAGAAGAGAAAGCTGCATGGAGACCTCATAGCAGCCTTCCAGTATCTGAAGGGGGCCTATAGGGATGCTGGAGACAGACTCTTCATTAGAGACTGTAGTGATAGGACAAGGGGTAACGGGTTAAAACTTAAACAGGGGAAGTTTAGATTGGATACAAGGAGGAAATTCTTTCCCGTTAGGGTGGTGAGGCACTGGAATGTGTTACCCAGGGAAGCTGTGAATGCTCCATCCTTGGCAGTGTTCAAGACCAGGTTGCACAAGGCCTTGGGGGATATGGTTTAGTGTGAGGTGTCCCTGCCTATGGCAGGGGGGTTGGAACTAGATGATCTTAAGGTCCCTTCCAACCCTAACTATTCTATGATTCTATGAATGTCTCAGGTTACATTTCTCAAAGTTAGACGTCAGAACAAGCAGATTAATTTTGAGAATAGATATAAATTATTCCTTTTAAAATATGCTTCATTAAATACACCCATCATTTCTCTTTAGGAATGAATGATTAAGGATAAACAGATGTGGGTTAGGTTTTTTTGTGTGTGTTAATTTGTACTAATAGTATTGATGAGCCTGCAGCAATAAATATTAAAGGTTAACCAAAAAGGAATCACACCCAAACACTTTAGTTTTGCTTTTGGTTTAGACCTCCTAAATATTTCTGAAGACCCATCTACATCACTCACAGTAGTTCAGAGGTCAGCTTCAGCATCAAACTATATGAAAACTGGAAAACTGCCGAAGGAAAAGCTGGACACAGCTAAAACTTAAAATTACAAAAGTACAGACTTTTCAGATTTTCGTGTTCATCAACCTAACCTGGGGTACAAGTGTATCCTATCACTTCAGAAGTTAGAGCTCTGTCCAATGTTACATCAGTAACATTTATCAAAAGAGCATTTCTTTTAAATAACAGATTAGTGTCACTTCCGACTGCCAAGTATAGAAAACAGCTATGGTACTGAATAACACCAAAGCTCAGTCTCCTTTCTTTTTCTCATTTTCCACCACTACTAAGGAAAAAGAATGCCATTAAAAGATCAAAAGCTCTTATAAAGGTTAAAGAAGTGAATAGTCTGCAAATTAGCCTTAGAAAGCAATTTCAATACCTGTACCTGTATAATTCTACTTTAAAAATCTCAGCCTACTTGCAGCTCATGGAAGCTTAGTTTAAGAAAAAGGAGAAGGGTAAACACTGAATCTGTCTAGGTATTTTTTATCATTATAAACAGTTAGATAGGAGGGGCCAAAATATGAAAGTTGGGGAAATTTTTCAATTTAGTTTCTATCAAAACTGGATTGAAATCAGTCTTTTCCAAGCTTATTTTAAGATGGATATTCAAAACCAAATCCCGTGTTTGGCAACACTGAAACAGAATATTTGTCGAATTAAGTAAGCCCCCATATCTTTTCAGCTATAAAATCAAATGTGCCTCTTCCTTCCACCACAGCATTTATCTCCTGTCGTAAGATTGAGAAAAGTGAAAACTGTAACCAGTGATTGCTGTGTGCCCACAATTGCTGTGTGTCAGCAGCTCTAGACCAGCTCCTCCTTGAATTGCACCTGGTAGATGAGGGCCAACTCAGATTTCTGGTGCCAGGGCAGAAAGCCTTGCACCACAGCTTCCAGCTTTTTGTGAGCAGGGGGAGCAGGCTTGGATCCAAGACAAGACACTGATGGTGCTAAATTTAGCAGCAAGTTCTGTGAATTTGTGCATCTTATTGCCCCAGAGCTGTAGGTCATGAAGCATCATGATCTCTAGTGTCCCTCACTATTACGGGCAGAGAGACTGTGAAAGGAATGAAGCAACATACTATAAGGTCACAGAAAAGTTCAGAGATAAAACAGAAATGAAGTCATCTCTCTGAAGCCTGTGGTAGTCACTAGAATAAGGACACCACCATGTCAGTTTGTCTGTGCAAGCCATTCCATGTATGGTGCTTAGCAGGTTTATGCTCTTCTAAATAAGAAGTCAAGCCAACAAAGTAAAAACTCTCTTCTTCAGATCTGGCTGTCCGATATCTGGCTGTCCTGATCTGTTCTGTTCAAGATCTGTCTTCAGTTCAACACTGCTGGAAGAAGGAAACTGTTAACACTATTCAGTAAAGAGACCCATTCAATAGAGTTTAATCTTGAAGTGCATACAATCCTGACAAAATAACAAAGATCAAGACAAGTTGCATAGTCATCATTGGAACCTGTGGAAAACACCAAACCAGATCATTTTTTAAGCAGTCATTGATGTCACACAGCACTGTGCCAAGGAACTCACCAGTCTGGCCAACATTTCTGAGCTATTTGAAACATCTGTTTACAGAGTCAGCCAAAGGCAAGAGGGTAGATATCTGAGACATGAATTATGAATTAAGGGAAAAACATGGTATCAAGTGGAAACAATCCAAGCAACGTAACAGATTTAATACAGCTGGTCCCACTCACAGAACCACAGCATTCAGATTTTGTCCCCCAAGTCTTTCTCAAGATGTTTTCAAATGGGTTGATATATAAGGGGAGAACTGTAAAGGTTTTAAGATAACAACAGTATCTTCAGAGTTTTAAGGGTTTTTAAGGCAAGCAAGCGAACCACTGGTAAAATACAGAGACTTATATGCACAACATATTTTAAAGACTTGCCATATTGTTTTTATATTCACAACTGCATGTCAGTATCATGTGTCACAATGCATGGATATTTCTTCAGTAGTAATGAATGTCAGGTGAACTTTTAATTTGGTAGAATTAAAAAAAGAAAAGTAAAAAAGCCATATTACCCATGTATATAAACTTAGATTAAAATACATTGTGGTTATAATACTTGCCTGAAGCAAAGTTTATTTGAGTTTTCATTGTATTAGATGTTTATTCAATTAGCTAGGGGGTTGAGAGAGCATATTAATGCTATTTAAAACTATTTGTCTTAGTATTCACATCAACTCACATCGGCTGAGTAAATTATCATATTAATGTACAAAGACACAAAGATCTTTTCCACAATTATTCTCCAAGCAGTGTCAGAAATATCATGGGTTTAATGACCTGTAGATCTTTTGCACCCATACTTTAGTCAACTTTGTTTCTTGCCTATCTGCTCTCTAAATGGTGTTTGGGACACCACAGGAAGAAAATATGACAGAAGTTTTTAAGCGAATACCTGAAGTTCACATGCTATAATCTGGGACATCAATTTATTTCAGCTATATCTGATTTTTGAAATGATGGTTTCTGACAGTGTCATATTCCATTTTACAACCAGCTTCTGTTGCAGGCAACTGAAATAGATAACATTTCTTCCTTTCTTCCTGCTGAATTCAGTTAGCTTACAAGCTTAAAATGCCATCAAGTTTCTCTTGTTCTCATATTAAAACAGTTTTTTTTTCCTTGAGTGTTTCCTCTACCTTGTATAAGACAATGTTTCTGCTCTGTAAAACCTATCACTAATATTATTGTGTATCTGTTCATTTTCTTTTACTGTTAACCTTTTCTCATCTTTTCAATGCCCATTTAAGAACAAGACTTCATATATTTGTAAGAATTACTATTTTCTTTCTATGATCATCCCCGTAATTAAATGTTAAATTAACTTTTTAGACTATCGTTGAGAAAGCAGGGACACTGTATTGTGCACTACATTTAACAATTACATCTGCTTTTATCTTTCTACTAGGAGGTGTATTCTGCATTGTATAATGTATGGGAAACAGTAAGCTAACTTTAGCAGACAAAAGTAATGCAGTGCATAGTAGTTTCTTGTTGAAAAAATTGTTGTTAGCCTTTTTTGCATCTGACAAGTTAGCCAGAGTCAGGTTTTCTCTGAGCTTTCCCCATGAGGAAGAGAAATTGCGGAAGTCTGCAGTGCTTATTTCCTATGAAGGTATAAGCTCATTTTCCTAGAACATAGCAGAAACCTAAGGAAGGACTTGTGTCTCTACATCATACATCTCCAGCTGCACTCAGCACCCCCCTCTCTCGGGAACATTTGTTTTTTTTATTCTCATCTGTAGAGGCAGAGTTCATGTCTGAGCCAATTGCCACTTTCTGAAAAGTCCCTCTGTGCACTCAGATCACAGGTGGAGAGATACTTGGGTCTGTAGGCCAAGGGAGTTTGGACTCTACTAGTGACCTGCACTGTGAGGTGACATAACATTATACCGAGGCTTTGTCTGTCTGTATCAAATTTGACTACCTGCATAAAACGGGAGTTGGTGAAACTGGTGACTCCACATGACTTGGTGCTTCTTAGTCATGCCAGATTTGTGACTGGTGATACAAGGTAACCGATACAACCTACATTAAAAATTCTTAGATAAGAAAAAGATTGTTTTTAACCTGCTGACTTCAGAAACCTAGCTTATAGCATGAACTCACAAAACCCAGCATTGCTGGAAAAGAGGGGACAGCATTTTGTAGAGCCAGGAGCAGGCAGCCAGGGAATAATGCTGGGGGACAAACTAAACTGGATTTGCCTAAATTAATACTGACTGAGATTATTCACATGGTTTCATGTGCTTTAATATATGCACAATAACTTCATAACTGTAGCTATTTGACTCGATTTTCTTGAGCATCTCCATACAAATAAGTTTTAATTACACCAGTCAAAACACTGCACTGCACCAGCTACCAAGAAGGAGAAACATTACTGCTACTGCTGAACCCAGGACACCAGCCTAAGCTGAAAAATGAGAAACCTCTGGTAAACATGGTTCTAGGGTGTCATATCACGATTGTGAGAAAACTCAGGAAACATTGCTTCCATATAACATATATGAGTAAGTAAGAGTGACAGAAAAAACAAAACCAAAAACCCAAACGACAAAACCAAAATAATATGTAGCTGAAAAGAAACTACCTAAATTCATTTGAAACCAGTAGCTATATTTGACCATTAACTGGAATAGTAACATGAACTACAGTCAGAAATGTTATGCACAAGGGTACTTTTGCACAACTAGATCAAAAACAACAAGAAAATGTGTCAGTATGGTACAGAATATCTCCAGGGGGAAATTGTTCGTCCCTAGACTGCCTTTACATTGGCAAGTCAAACATTCCTACAATCACTTTCTGTCATAAATGCCAAAACACAATTAATGGATCTTGTCTCCACTATTAAACTCTCTCATATGCAAATACAGGGCAGCCACCTCCAGACTCCCTGTTGTGAATAAATGCTGGCTTACATGAAGCCACAATCTCTGCTTAAGAACTGTTTTGTAGAGTGCTAAAGTAGCCCAGTCTCAAAGTCAAAAAGCTTCCCCATTAAAATAAATGATTCACAGTGACTGGGAATGTTCCTCTTACAGCCATAACCACCGGACAATTATAATATATGCCTAATGTTTGATGTGAGGTAGTGGAGAAAGAATTAAGTCACAGTGGTTCATATTATTACTCTAATACGGTAGTAATTATAAGCACTAGGTAGAATATAAGCTTCAATCAATTTATAGTGTTAAAGCAGCAATATTTTTGTTAGGAAGAAAGGAGCCTTATCTTCAGCATACACCCAGCTTCCTTTAGCTGAGGCTTCCGTACCTACACCACCTTCTACCTTCCCATCCCAACGTGCTTAAGATATTCTACATTAATACAGTGTAAGAATTCATTAGTACTTAAGTTCTGCCTGCTTTTGTTACACATACCAAAGGAATGGGTGACATTTTACTTTAAAGTGTCAACGCATTTCACAGTTATAATAAAGAATAATAAATTAGATGTTTTCAGCAAACTTGAAGCTACAAGACCAAGTTCTCTATTATTTACAATTTTATTGTCTATAGGGTATACTAAAAACATAAAGTTACTTTTGTGTTTCACAAGTGCTTCAGGTCATGAAGCTTGAACATGTTGAAGTTGTGCAACAGAAAGACACAATTTTGAAGGCTATTAATACTTTAGTAATAGTCTTTCTACCTAAACAGAGCAAAAGTAGATTTGCATGTGATTCAGGGTAGTGGAATATGGATTGTACAATCGCACAGATTTTTAGTATGATTGCTTTTGACTCTAGTTTAATAGGGGAAATGAAACTTCGGCATAAGTATTCATGTTCTATGTTTGCAAGTTTGATGACACCATTGAAAGATTTATGGAGTAGGTAAGGCATTAGGTGGATCAATACAATCCTCTAAGTACCCAACAGTACTATCTTCTCTACTCTAGCTCCTTCTTGTAAGAGTGCTAATTGTACCCAAATGTGTCATGGATTTAAGATTTATATTCTACTGAGGAGTGGTCTATGGTTTAATGAGTATAGTGTAATCTAGTTAAACCCACATGTGCTACTTGATTTTTATTTTAAACCAAATTTCAGACTCCTACACCGTTCAGTTTCCATTACCAGCAATCTTTGAGTCTCACTATCAGCACCTGGCAGATAGCTGGAAATGTGCAAAGACAGAGATTTCAAAGTATACAGCAATTTCTCCTGGAAGAGTTAAAAATACATACAGTACATTGGGGGCAGTTTATACTGTAGTTTATTCCATGTATTTATGCAATTATTCCAACACCAGCCCTCTGTTTCCTGTAAGACATCTTTAACAGAGGAAAGAAGATTGCTCCCTCTTTGGATAGCTCTATATTATTGAGAAATTAAAGAACACTTTTGTGATATGAAAGAACAAAATTCCAGTCTAATGTCTAAATTAGCATAAAGTACCTCCCAGAGCTGTAACTTTTAACCTTTTTTTGACCTGCTTTTGCTGAAGAGGTACTTTTTTTTTTCTTCTAGAGAAAAGGTAGCTAAATATATTCTGTTCTTTTCAGCAGCATACAGATTTCAGGAAGATGAATTCCCAGTGTATGGAAGGGCATGATTTTTCAAAGCACACACAAGAATCAGGCTTACTAAATGACTTCTTCTAACCAATTTTTGTAGCTGCACAAAGTTTTACAAGTGCTTCCCCCAAATTATGGCTTTTAATGAGCCGTTATTATTTAAGTATTAACAAGGCTTGGTTATTTGGGGCTTTGAGAAACTTGGTCTAGTGGAAGGTGTTCCTTCCCATTGCAGGGCGTGTTGGAACTAGATAATTTTGAAGGTCCTTTCCAACACAAACCGTTCTACAATTCTATGATTATTTGAAAGGCATAATTCAGTTGGTATAAGACTACTTGTCCAGGATAATCTTAAAGGCTTTTCAGTACACCAGAACTAACAAGGTCTCTTTTGAACCCTTGCAGATCATGGGGTCTATTGAAAAGATAGCCCTCATCACAATTTTTGAGGCACTGTGTAGAGTGCGAGAAAATGCATATCAGTTCAAACACAGTCAGTAAATCAGTACTTTGAAAGAGAAGAAGTATTTTGAAGAAAATCTGTTACAGAAAATGGGATTTATTTTGCAGACAGCTGTCTGTAAAAAACCTTGCAATTGGAAAGTAAGTTTAAAAAGCATTAAGGAAAAACATCTGCATTCAACGCAGTATATTCTCATTACACTTTCACAGCCTTGGGAAAGGATTTATATCAAGGCAATTAGGGTCCTTACTGGCTCACACTGGCATGAGTTAGTCAGCTAACAGCCCAGTACCATCATACTCCTTTTTTCATATCTATAGTTACTGTCTTTTTGCATCCTAAACACCAGTTTCCCTACAGATCAATTAAGCTTTTGGGCTTTGTATCATTTCTGAAAGGCTAGAGTAGTTCTTTTAAGGAAGGTCTTTGAGAAAATCAAATGTATACTTCATTTTTTTTAAACTAGTGATTTAGCTGTGGCAGTGAGGACTTGCACAGCACTGAGGTCAGAAATTTAAGTGGGATTATATCTCTCAATCTAACCCATTAAGAGGGAAAAATACATAGAAATTTAACTCAAGAAGTCCTTTGGGGACGGTGGAATTTCAAATATATATTTTGCATGTGAAATCTATCCTATTGCTGAGGGAACAGTTAAAAGTGATTTTTCAACTATTTTCCTCCCTATTTTTCCAAGTTCCTTTTGTTCATTTACTACCATCACATATACTCCAAGCTTCAGACACCTATACGCATCCCAGTATATTCTTAGATTTGTAGCTCCTTGTTATAATTAATCTCACAAGGTTAACCCCCTAATGAGATCCCTATTTGGTTCTCTCCATGCAAGGATTAGCCCACAAAAGTTCCCCAAATCATCAGCTAATTTCTTACTCCAGTACAGCCATGTGTCACCAGTTGCATTTGGTGTGGACTGTTAAGGTTCAAATCAGAAAAAAGGGACCCTGTGAAATGACCAAGAAAATGTAACTTCAGAGAGGAAAAGTTTGATGCTTTTTCCTCTCTTCTCTGTCACCTACTTATGTGGTTTCTGCATTTCAGAGGAAATGAGCATCTCTTTATGCAAACATTTCCCAAACAAAGCTTTCTAACTCTACCAAGGAGTTGAAGAAGAATTTGAGGAAGATTTGTTGTCTCCTTTTGCCATGTCTCACTCCTATGGTCTAATGAACCTGTTCTTCCCTCACATGAGCCATTCCTAATAAGTTTCTTCCTCAGAAGCAGGTCAATTCCTCAAGCTTTTCTTTTTTACTATGCACATGCATGCATGTACATGAAAGCTACACGGGATTGGGAAACTGGTGAAAAGAGATTAAGAAGTAGAAAAGGAGAGTCAGGGATCCTTGAAGCTGTGTCTCCAAGGTGGGAAAAGGGGTTTCAGTGCATACTGGGAGCTGAGCAGGCTGAGTGTTTAAGGTCACACAGCCACACAGGCTGCCCTGAAGGGCATAGTGCTTAGTGCAGGACACAGTGGTCTAGGAAATGTAGTCTTGTGAAGCAATATGCAGCGATAAACTTGCCTGACCTTGTAGTCATACAAAAGCTTTATCAGATTTAAGACCTTAACAAACAAAACTGCAGTCTAATACCTCATCCTAAAATTTTAGAATTTTCAGAAATATTTCATAGGATACTCATGCCATCCACATCAACGATGTTACAGTCCTGTTCTGTTTAATTACCAAGTGTCACTCCAGCAGTTAAACAGTTCCTTAATTACCTAATTATTTAATAAGAAAGTAAATAAAGAATTTTTATTTGATTTAAAATGTCAAGGGAAAAAAACAATCAATTATACTTAATTCAATAGTTACTTACTTAGCAATAATTTACCAGTTTTAGAAATGTTGTTAGGCTTCAGAGTCAGTTTTGTTTGGGTTAATTGCATACTTTTAATTGACAGCTGAACACAATCTTTTATAACTTTAAACACAACCCCAAAGGCAGCACTTGGTTAAAAAAAGTTCAAAGAAAATTAGTATTTGAAGTACAGAACATACTCCAATGGTTTGCCAACTGAATTAGTAGAGAGGTTAATAATCACACTTTAGAAATATTGACATAAGTTTAATTCCCTTTTCTGGATGAGGTTACTAGTCAAATTAATTGGTGCCAGTCCCTAAGAAGAGCAAAAATAGTAACTTCATTATTTATAATAGCATTTCACAGAGATAACTCTAAATAGATGCAAAGACTATACTCTCGGAAAGTTTATGTTTTGCTACTGTAGCATGATAAAATTACATTATGCTTCTTCAGAAGACATGTTAATATTATCTGTTTACAAGCAAAAATGCTGTTTCCTACAGAAAAAAATCCAAGATGTGCCAAACATGTAAATCTTCAAACATTTCCCAAAGATATTGAATCACTTAAATTATCTTTCCTGCCTTATTGATATCCACAAATACAAGTCAAAATGAAATTTTGTTTGTAAAAGTGTTCAGGCAAACAAACTTCATGTTTGTTCATAAGAAGGGTGCTCAGAAGTCACATTGAAACAGTGCCATTTGGAGTATGAAAGGGAAAACATAAAGTGATAAAGGGCAAGCCTATGAAAATGCTGCTGTCTGGATATATTTACTCTTTATGACAGTCCCTAACATGTTCATATTTAGCCCCTCAGTACAGGATTTTATAGCATGTTTCAAACTTACAAGATTTGAAACACCCTTTGGAGACTGAGGGACAGCGAAACAAGCCCTACCCATAAAACATTTCTGGTTTGTAAATGAAGCTTTTGTTTCCTCTGTACAAAGAGTATCTTCAGATTTTTTTTCTCTGGTGTCACACTGATGCCAATGCATACCTTCTGAAATCGATAGAGTCACTGCACACCTGAATGGTGCTTCAAACTTTAATTGTTGAGTTCCAAACTATTGTATTCCTTATGTACTGATTCACACTCTATTTAACAAAAAAGTTTTAGTTCTGTAAGCTCTAAACACAGAAGAGACCCTTGGGTCCCCTAACTTATCCTTCAGATTTAGGATAATAGAATTTAAAGAAATGCATTCAGGTATTTCTCTTTGAAGCCTAATAACTGGTGTTTCATTGAGGCATGGGTATGATGTGAATTCAAGAAAATTAATTTCTGGTGTGAAAATATAAAGATACTTAGGATAAAAATGTTTCCATTACTTTTTTGTAACTACTGTTTACCTTTGCAATTTAAAAACTCTGACATTTTTTATATAAATTAAGTTCTATATCATGAACCTCCTTTTGCTTTTATATGTCAGGTTAAAGATCGGATTAAAGATACATTTTGTATACAGAATTTTCTGCCTATGATGATGCTTAAAAAATAATCAGATCACCTCTCAGTCTTTTGTTCACAACATATAAAGAATGAGTTTATAATTATGTAACTTTATATAATCTCTGAATTATATAAGAATTTATTTTGAAAAGAACACTGCAGTTCATTTAGTCTAAGCACCTGCTCAAAACAGTGGTATCTTTGATATTGCTGACCACATCGGTCAGAGTTTGTTCAGCCAAGTTTTGAATATCTTGAAAGAAAGATCCCACAGTCTCTTCTGGCAGCTTATTTTAATGTTTGCTCACTCTTACAGTGAATTATATATTTTTTTTTTTTATGCCTATTGTGGTATTTCCTCTGTTGCAAGTGTGCAATTCTGCAACTTCCTCCTTTTAAGACATCATCTCTAGTGCTGAAATCATGTTTCATATTACTTTTTACACTTTTCCTGATTTCTCAAGAACTTGGAAAACATTTCTGGTCACCACAACACTAATGCTCTCTTAGCTCTGTTTCTTGAGTCACTAGTGCTGTAGATGTTGCCAAATCACTGAACTGCCTGTATATTTCCAGTCTGCATCCTTCATTTTGCCATTATGCCACCATAGATGCATTTGTTGTGTTTCATGGCCACTATGATTGTCATAGCCTATTTGAGTCATTGTTCTTGGGGTTACATAATCCATAACCCACCACAGTCTGTAGTCACTGACCTTGAATGTATAGCTTTGTCTTTTTGAAAACACATTTTGTATGAAGACTCCCAATTATTGAAAAAATCTGGGATTGTTCAATATGGTCACAGAGATTCATTACTATTCATCACTTTATTAAGTCTAATTTCATCAATAGTATTTTAAAATGCATCTTATTTTCAATAATAGCAATTTTATATTTACTTCCAACTCATTCACAAAAGTGTTCAATAGCATTTTTCCCTGAACCCTGAGAAACATCAAGTAGAATCTAAAACCATGTTGATTGACATTAATGATATTCTTATAATTCAATTCTCTATTGATTAAATCCTAAATCAACATTTTCAATATTTTCCTTTGGTCTGATGCCAGCCTAAGTAACCTATAAGTACAAGACTTGTTTTTAAATAGTTATGTTTGTGCAGTCTTGATACCTATTCATCTGTGACCTGTCAGAATTGTATGTAAATATTACCAACACATTGCATTCCATGTTACTGTAATCTGTGTGTGTCTACCTTTTGTAACCATATTTGAAAATGGAAACATTATTTTTCTAATAAAAAGTACACACGTTATTAAAAGAAGTCTATAGCTATTTAGACTGCTTATGAAAAACTATTTGGATATGCTACTATGATGCTGAATATAAATATTTTAACAAAATTCAGGTAAGTAAAAGGTGTGTACTTCAGCTTATCTGCCAGATCACACAATTATATGACATGTATTACTACCCGTAATAAGAAGCATACAGTTGAATACTTTATAAACTTGGCTGTGACACAATACTTTATAAACTGGATAGTGATACAAGGCAAAATGTCCTTTTGCTTAGTTTGGGATTTGATTTCCCTAGTCCATGTTCAGTTTTATGACTTGAAATTACATTACTGAAGAATTATGTAGTCAAAAATATTAAACTAATCTGCACTGAACTAAAGTTAATTTTTTTACATTAGGTGTTTTAGTATATGTTCATTTGTAATTGTCACTTTTATTAATGACTTACTTCAATATAAAACCACAGAAGATCAGAGGTCTAAACTTGAGTGTCTGCAAGATACTAGTACTTCTGAGAAGTTTTACTTTACAGGAAAAATCTTAGAGGCATTTGACTATTTCCCCATAGTCATTATTTCTTAAACAGCCTTCTTGTTATCACCAGCAAAATCAATCCAGAACTGGGTGAAAACCGGAAAATTATTTTTGCAATATCAATGCTTAGAGTTTTATCTTTATGTGTGGAGAACAAATGACAGTTTGGGTGTTTTAGGATCCCAAATAATAGCAAAATTTAATATACTTAATTCGTGAACAGCAGAAGTTCTGATCCTGTGGTGTCCTACTTCCTGGTAACACCCTTAGCATCAAGGAAAGAACTGACAAGAGTTTGTGGAATCAGTCCAGCTCATCTAAGAATGAAAGATAAAATGAGTGTGCAAATTGTTGTTCCCTTCTGCTCTTGCTAAAAGAATTTGATAACCAAAGAAGACTCATGTCTTTGCAAGTTTTGAAAACATACTGGGTTTCAACCAAATTTGTTTTGCCAATTAAGATTTTATCTTTCCATTGTGACAGCCAGTTAGATTGAAAAGGAGAAACTGAAATATGTGGCATATTTGTGCTTATATCCAGTGATTTTCAGGAATATTTTCTGTATTTGATAGCCGTGACATGTTATTACTTTATAATACTGCTTTGCTGTGTATGACTGTTGCCTAATTATGTGAAAGTACGAAAATTAAGAGAAATTATATAAAGAAAAATTATGCTACCCAGGCCTTCTTTCATTAGTACAGTATTGTTCCTAGTCATTAATTAATTTTGCAGTTCAGAAAGATTAGGAAGAAGGGTTTTCTTAATTGTAAAGACTGCAGTGGTATTTCTATATTCTGTTAAATGGAAAGCTAAATCGTTTACTCCTTACAAAAAGAAAGATAAGGCTGCTGGATGCAGACCAAAGGATAGTCAAGCTAAAAACTTCAGGAAACTAAAGGCTGTGTAAATGCCTTGAATATTCCAAGTCATTAGCCTGTTCAGCTTCAATTATTTAATCTGTCAGTGGGTACCCCTAATCAGAAAGACTTAATACCTCTCTTTTTTTCAGGTAAATGTTTTATAATTCAACAAAATACAGATTTGTATTACAGTTAAAATGCATCAAATTGCCATTCAACTCCAATTTAAATTAATAATTGTATATTTTATGCACTCAGACTAATTTTTAAGAATCAAGATGCTGAAACAAAATAAAACATTACTATCAAAAAACTGCCAGAGTTGTGGCAGGTTTGGAAGCTAGTTCCTTAGAATATTGGATGAGGTACATGCAATTAATCATCCTTTAATTGTCAAATGTGTCATTAACATAGATTTGTTATCCAATGAAAGTTTTCACTACCTGGAAGGACCAGCATTTACTGAAAAATAAGGTTTGCCTTTCATCTGGTCTACAAAAGAAGTAATTTGTGATTTCTAGTAGAACATAGTGTAGTAGTATAGTAGAAAATGGATATTTCAATATAAATTATTTGTCCTTTATTGAAAATATTCGCATAAAAACGATATATAATAAAGGATACAATTAACTCTTACAATACAATAATAACTGTATATAAATTTCTAATTTAATTGAAAACAAATCTTCAACTGGGATACTGGTTGCATGCTTGATTCCTTTTTTACATGTGTCTGAGCAACACCTGGCTTTTGATATTGATATATATAGACATTCATGGCTTTACATTTTACCATCAGCACATGATCTTGCATCTGAATGCTGAACAAAATTAATATTCAGTCAACCAATAATGAAGGGATATTGCCAGATGGATCCTGCCAGGTGTTAGCAATTAATTATTGATATATTTTGGGAACTGTTTAAAGGGATATTGAACTATGACCCTCCTGCGTGAGATTTCTGCATTATATTGATAGTTGCTAATTGTATGAGTTTTCCTTTTCTACCTTAAAGAAAATGTTCAAAACAGATCCTTCTGAAGAAATCGAAGACATCCCCTCTGGCAAGTTATTGTGGCCTTTTGAAATCAGGGTTTAGAAGAGGTGATTTCAGAATGTGTTTTAAAAAGGAATAATAATCACACAGAAATGCATTTTTCATTCTCCCCAGCTTGTTTGCAAGTTTTTCTCTGCTCTTCTCTGTAAATGTGCATTTCAATACCGACCATAAGGACCCCCCGCCAAAAAAAAAAAGGAAAAAAAAAATCAAACCAATAAAATTTAGCACGACCTCTTGTTAATAGTCCAATTATGGTTTTGAAATGTTGAAGGACAAGTAGAAGTGCAATTTACCCAACCTATGATTTAGAAGGTATGATGCAATAGGTCAGCTGACAACATTTATGATTGATGTCTTCTGTTTCACAGAGTTGGGAAAGCAGTAGAAGTCACTATAGAGACTTATTCATGCTGTATGAGTAATGCAGTGTTTATGAAACCTGTCCTTGGTACCATAGCTCATTCTTTGCCAGCTCAATTTCAGAGTTGCAGCTGGATGGCAAACAGCAGTGACAGGGAGGGGTTTGTATGAATATTTGGCTATAACATCTAAGCTGTGGGAAATTAGATCACCTCATGTTTCCAATCCAGATTTCCTGAAAATTTCCTGAAAATTTTGAAAGCTTTCAAGCTTGCACTGAAGGTATCCCAAAGTAAGGAATTTTCTCAAAACAGAACTGCTCTAATGTGCCAATATATTGGAGAGGAGTTAATTGCATGATCATAGTCTGTTTTTTTTCCTACTCTGGCTCACATCATTTAATGTAGAAATTAAGCAATAAGCAAAAAATATCTGAAGCAGTATGGGACCATACGAGATATGTTTCTCATCATATATGTATTTATATGATGATGATAATGCCAGTGACGTGTAAATGCAGCAGAGACTTATTTAACAGATGATTAGAAAGCAATTCATCATTGCCTCTTTTGTTACCTGCACTAAGATCCGATGGAAAAATACTATAGGTAGAAATACATAGAGAGAGAACAGGGAAGGAATATTAAATCAGTATGCACAAGAGTCATGATTGAAAAGATAATTTTAACTTAGGCATTCATTTACTTTTAAACATTTTGCTCTGCAGCATTCAGGTTTCTTGATACAGCTGTTTATATAAAATCCACAAGAAATATTTTCCTACCTCTTATAATTTAATTCATATACATCCAGTGAAAAACTCTGTACGTACTTTGTGTTAGGATTAAAGGATATTTTAAAAATTTTAAAATTCACCTTGAAGTATCCATGTTGTCATGGAAAAAATAATGTATTTAGAAAGTCATATTTAAACCATATCTGATGTGAGATAAGATTTTTTTTTAATGTTTTTCAGCTGAAACGGCTGTGACTTGTAAGATTTAGAAAATGATCAATTTTTAAAACGCCAAGACAGAAAAAAAAAAAGATTTATCTCTCTCAGACCTATAAAAATAGAAGAAATAACTTTCTCCCATATTTTGCTTTGTGTTTTGCTTTAGTTTGTTAGGGCTTTTTCAGAATATTAAGTACCAACTGCAAACAGATCTTGTCATACCATGTATATCTTGGTATATTGTGTATGTATCAGTGAAGATTTATTTCCTTTAAATCAACTTCATTTACTTCTGCCTGATAAAAATCAAGGCTACTACATGTAGTTACCTTAAAATATCATACGTAGAATTTTTAAACCAAGAATATATGCTAATATATTTTCCTGATTTGATATTTTTAATGCACAGTAGAATTAAATTATTTGAGCTTTGTTTTCAATAGTAGGACAAATTATGACACTTCTGCAAAGCAATATTAAAAAAATTGCTACATAACAAAAAAATTTAGACCCTCAGGTGAAATTTAAAATGTGACAGTGAACCAAAAGTGACATTAAGAGAGTTTGATTTGAATATGCAAATAGCCATCAGAAAAATGACACGTGAAAAACTATGGCAACATGACTTAGGAACCTTTGTGTCATCTACTGACTAAAATTAATGGAGATAACCATCTCATAGATAAAGGTAATTAACTAATGTAAGAGGTTTATCCAGCTATATTTTTAAAGAAGGTTTACCAAAAAAAGCATGAAACCATTTTTTTCATAAAAAGCCTTTTCAAGTGCCCACTAAAGCCAGTAAGACTCCTTCCAGTGATTTCAGGCAGCTTTATTTCCAGTCTTGCAACAAAATGTCAGGGCATTAATAGAGAATAAAAGCTGGCACCAGAATATTATTTATTTATTTTTTGTCAGGCAGAAGTTTTACACAGTAGGCTGACTCTAACTGCTCATCTATTACCTGGCACTGCAGGTTCTTGAGAAAAGGATTTAATCATACTGGTACCACCATTTGTATCATTACCACTGACGCCCCCCCCCCCCCCCCCAATGTTACTGTGACACTAACTTCCTTAACCCTGAAAAACCCATGGTAACTGTGAATTCAATAACTGCCTGCCTAATTTTCTATACAAAATGCATTGTTTAAGCTAACTCGTGTTTGGAAATTCAGTTGTTAGCCCAAGCAATCCATAGTTAAAGAATTCAGTTGCCTTGCATACATGTTTGTATTTGATCACATATTTAGTTTAGCATGCATACAGTGATGATTCAAAGTGAATATAAAAGTCTCATATATTAACACACCAGAAAAAGTAAATCCACGAATACTTAAAAATAACTGACACTGAAATATTGATTTTTTTCTGTTTTGGCTGATGCATTAAATATTCCAGTAAGGGCCAAAAAGTCACTTAAAAGTCAGTGTACCTGATGAGTGAAGCTGAGCTTGGAAAACTAAAGGAAATTAATTAATAGAATCATAGAATGATAGAATAGTAAGGGTTGGAAAGGACCTTAAGATCATCTAGTTCTAATCCCCCTGCCATGGGCAGGGACACCTCACACTAAGCCATGCCACCCAAGATTCTGTCCAACCTGGACTTGAACACCACCAGGGATGGAGCATTCGCAACTTCCCTTGGCAAGACATTCCAGTGCCTCACCACCCTAACGGGAAAGAATTTCCTCCTTATATCCAATCTAAACTTCCCCTGTTTAAGTTTTAACCCATTACCCCTTGTCCTATCACTACAGTCTCTAATGAAGAGTCCGTCTCCAGCATCCCTATAGGCCCCCTTCAGATACTGGAAGGCTGCTATGAGGTCTCCATGCAGCTTTCTCTTCTCCAGGCTGAACAGCCCCAACTTCCTCAGCCTGTCTTCATACGGGAGGTGCTCCAGTCCCCTGATCATCCTCGTGGCCCTTCTCTGGACTTGTTCCAACAGTTCCATGTCCTTTTTATGTTGAGGACACCAGAACTGCACACAATACTCCACATGAGGTCTCAGAAGAGCAGAGTAGATGGGCAGGATCTCCTCCTTCGACCTGCTGGTCACGCTCCTTTTGATGCAGCCCAGGATACGGTTGGCTTTCTGGGCTGCAAGCGCACACTGAAGCTGGCTCATGTTCATTTTCTCATCAACCAACACCCCCAAGTCCTTCTCCGCAGGGCTGCTCTGAATCTCTTCTCTGCCCAACCTGTAGCTGTGCTTGGGATTGCTCCCACCCAGGTGTAGGACCTTGCACTTGGCATGGTTAAACTTCATGAGGTTGGCATCAGCCCACCTCACAAGCCTATCAAGGTCCCTCTGGATGGCATCCTTCCCTCCAGGGTACCAAACAAACCACACAGCTTGGTGTCATCGGCAAACTTGTTGCGGGCACACTCAATCCCACTGTCCATGTCAGCAACGAAGATGCTAAACAAGACCGGTCCCAAGACCGATCCCTGAGGGACACCACTCATTACTGGTTTCCAGCCGGACATTGAGCCACTGACCACAACTCTTTGCGTGCGGCCATCCAGCCAGTTCTTTATCCACCGAGTGGTCCATCCATCAAATTGATGTCTCTCCAGTTTAGAGACAAGGATGTCTTGTGGGACAGTATTGAAAGCTTTACAAAAGTCCAGGTAGATGACATCAACTGCTCTACCCCTGTCCATCAGTTCCGTAGCCCCCATCATAGAAGGCCACCAAATTGGTCAGGCAGGATTTCCCCTTAGTGAAGCCATGCTGGCTGTCACCAAGCACCTTGTTGATTTTCATGTGCCTTAGCATGCCTTTCAGGAGAACCTGCTCCAAGATTATTGCCAGGCACAGAGGTGACACTGACTGGTCTGTAATTCCGCAGGTTATCCATTTTCCCCTTCTTGAAAATGGGGGTTATATTTCCCTTTTTCCAGTTGTCGGGAACTTCACCTGACTGCAATGAGTTAATATGTTGCTTGATTAGTTTCTTTTACTGTTTATTTATACATAGGCTTTTTATTTTTGGTAATAACAAAATTTCTGCTTTATAGGTGAATAGAAAGTAACCCAAAAATTGCAGTCACTTATGTATCTATTAACTACTCCTTGTTTTTTCCTCAGAATAACTATGATGCTTCAATTTTGCTTCTATTTGTCCTTAACAGAATTGATCCCTTAACTCTGCAAATTCTCCTTCACTTAGGTATTTTAGGCAGCATAATTTGCTTCAGTACACTTCTTACATACATTTGACATTTGTCAGCTGGTAAATCAGAACATCTATTAAGTGTAAATGAGCAATCATCACTGAAAAACCTTCTTCCCTGTTGATCACTCGTGGATGGATATGTTCTGTATTGTAGTGCAGGCATTGATACTTTCCTTGTGATATCATGTGTTTGAAAACAATGCACATCTAAACAGCGCTTCACTCTATTTTGCCATTTTCACTTTGTTTTTCTTGTTGTTTTTTTGTGTGTGTGTTTTCTTTTTCTTTTTTTTTCTGATTTTCTAATTACAGATCTACCTCTATTAGTCTGCCTGATGAAAGCAAGGCTGTTTACTGTTCACATCAGTATTGTCTCTCTACTTATATAAAATTCATTCACACTAACAGAGTGGTGTCAAAACAAGGCCTTTTACCTCCAAGGTTTTTTTTATGGCATTTCGACAAAAGTTAAGCTGTTTCCTTAAAAAGCATCCTAGGGTAAAAGTGGCCTATCTTAATCCAAGAGTTATTCCAGATATTCTCAATATCCAGACAGACACCGGAAGCAACAAAGGGGGAACCTCCAAACTGTAGCTTTATAATGATTTTGAATGCTATCAATACAAAATTAAGAACCCGTATTAGTTAGCAAGAATTAGAGCTCTCTTTTATTGTCAAGTTCAGTTAAAATCTAACTGGAGCGTTGTTTGCAGTCTTGTGTGTTATACTTTCCAATCTTTTGGGAGGAAGCGGGCTTAAGCAGAGCATAAACAGCAGACTAAAGCCAAATATGGTATAAATTTCACAGATCAACATCTGAAAACTTTTATCTGTAAAAATATAATGTTCATAGCAAAAATTCATTGGTTTGTGGAGAGGAATAAATGACTCCGTATGTCTCTCTCTCCCCCTCTCTCCTCTTATTCTTGTCATTAGGAGACAATACTGAGATGCTGAAGAACATTTTCAGCAATGGAAACTTACAGTTTATAAATATTTCACACAACCAAATGATTACACTTGATTAATTAGTTTTCAAGAAGCAAGTTGAAAACATCAACAAAACTTCTCTGAATAATTTCTCAAAGAAAATCAGTAATCAGAAATCCCCTTTAAAACATCAGTATTGCAAATTACCAGGGCTACCTACCTAACTGTAACGTATGTGGCCAAAAAAAAAAGAGAAAATTTTAGTATTATTTTGATGGCTATTTTACATAATAAAATACCTGCACTTACCCTGAGAGAAAAAAAGCACATCTTTACCAGAACATGAACAGGAATGTTCAGCACTTTTTGGGCTGAATTTTAATTTTAGTTCTAAATTATTTTTAAAATACCATCTGTTCCATTGTTGGAGCCATCTTCTGTCTTAAATTCACATCTGAAATTTCTTAAACCCACTCAATATGTATGATAAATATTGGTAAAAAATATTGGTGAAAATTGGTGTTTTTCCACATCTACCAGGATGTTCAATATCCAGTGCACCATTCACATGGAAGTCCAGTAACAGATAAAAGTGATGTTAAATTCCAAGACACTACAATAAAGGTGCATTTTTTTCTTGCTTAAAACAGAAATTTAAAGAATATAAAGTAAAAACAGGGCTGAATTTACAATGATTTTGCTGCTGTTTGTTAGAAAATTAGTTTTAATTAGGCTTAGTGCATATGCCTTATTGAAGGCATATTGAATCTTAAAGACATGTTGAATGCACTTTGAGCTCCAATTTTTGATTCTTTAAAGGAAAGACTAATGATTCCACAAGTTTGCAAAGAGAATACAATTCAAAGATAGTATTTTTGCTTTCCCATTGAGCCAGGAGCAGCAACGTAAGAGGCAGGACCTTCAGCTGCACTAGCTAAAAGATTCAGCTTCCTAACTAAAAAAACAATAAAAGAGGGCAAAACTCATTTTATCTTAATACAGAATAAGAGCTACTCTCTTTTCTAATTAGTGAATAAACTAATTTTTAAATTTACTAACACCAAAAGGAATTTTCTTGATAGGGAGGGAAAGGAGAATGTAACACTTTGTAGTACATGCATACCTGTAAAATCCTTATTTTATTCTCAAGAAGGAAAAAATCTGGTATAGGAGCAAAATACATTCTGGCTTATTTAATAGTTCAAATCTGGAGGAGAAAGCTTCTCTAGAGGTAATGCCCTGTAAATCTGATGAACTGGATTCTTGGGAAATACAGTTCCTTCTCTTTCAATAGCAATTTTTCTTCCCCAGCTAATTCATAGAAATAAGCAGATCTTCAAAATTGGAAAAAATTGCAATCAGAGAAAGAAAACAATGCAAAACAATAGTCAAAGGTAGCGGGCAGTTTTCCTCCTATATATTTCATTGCCAAAAGAAGCTATGTTCAATAGATTTAAGCTAGATTTAGCCAAATGCACTTAGATTTATTTATTTCTTTTTTATAAATCCTCTCAGATAACAATACCACTGTGTCTACCACTAAAAAATATCATTGTCCAAGTTGTAAGCCACCCCTCTGAAATGTTCCAGCAAGTCCTAACATGGTCTTCTACTCTCCAAGGCTGTAGAGTCTGTAGGTATCCCTGCGCATCTACTGCCTCTCCACATTCTACTCACATGCTATGCATGTATTCTATGTACATACTATGTAAATTCTGTATTCTGGTTTTCTATTACTCTCAGAGTTTTACTTCCTTACTTGAGCCCTGCCTTTCATCCTTTATTATCTAAATGCCTTCTGTCTCAGTGTGGCTGCACTTCAGTCCCTTCAGAAGATTTTTATTGATGCCAGTCTTGGAAATATTATTGAACTGATTCACTTACATAAAACAGATTGCTTCAGTAGTCACTGATAGCTTACACAAGCTAAGGATTAAGTAAGGTAGACTGATCCAGACTTTACTGTTCCCAAACTGGAAGCAAGAAGAGAAATACAAAATGAAAAGGTAGCAACATATATTGGCATAGTACAACTTGTATTTCTTCTTTGATCGGAGTTACTGATAGAAACTGAGAAACTGAGCTCTGATCTTTCCTATTGAACAAGTGCCCTATTATTATCTGGTCTCCTCTGTAAACTTCAGCAATCACATTTTAAGCTCACATGTTCTGCATTTATACGTTATAAATTATTTCTAATATCAGAAAGCAGAGGTTCAATAATTGCTTAACAAAACAGAAAACTGAAGAAGTGGCATCTGGAGGAGCATCCAGTGGATGACTTATATTTGATACAGAACTGTAGTTTGAGAAAAGAATATGTTAAAAAGAAGAGCACAAACCAGACAGAAAATGTACCTAAGCAGCAGTAGGAAAGGGATTGAAGTGCCAGAACTGCTACAAAGGATTCAACATAAAGCAAAGAAAAGATGACTGGAAAATGGGGAAGGTGTTCCAAGTACAAAAATTTCTAGTTACAGTTCTGGTTCATTACTTTTTCATTACTAAAACCTTATTATTGTCTGGGATTATAGTGTAAGAGGGAGCAAAAAGCAGCAAACAAAACCTAAACTGTAAGCAAATCAGTCATCAGTGTAGTGGTTGAAAATAACTTCCTATCTCTTCTCATCAGCTACTAATGCAAAACCCTTCCAATGGACATAAAGAAATTCTGTAAGAGATCCATCAAATACACTATCTTCTCTCAATGAATATACAAAACTATTTCAATAGCAGGTTCAAGGAATTTTGCAAAGTCTTTTATGAAGATATTTAATGGTTAGACTTATGCCTTGAAAAAGCGAAATATATCTCTAGTTCAATGTATCTTATCTATTGGGTAAATATTCTCAGTAATGATACAAATTAATTTTATTTTTACTGAGTTCAAGAAAATCACTCCTGTTAATTAAAATTGTGTTAAAAGCAAGGTGAACTTTTATTTTTTACTTGAGTTTCTACTGTCACATTTTCCTTGCACTGAAATCTTTTTCTTGTATTACGAAAATGTAAACTGGGACTCCCTACAATCCCAGTCTTTTCAGTCTCTCCTTGGATGGAAGCCTTTCCATGTCTGTATCTTAATTCATGCTTGAACTCTCCACATGACAATTTGATCCACCCTAAGCAGGTTACCATGCCAACCTTCTTAACACTAACCTTTGCAAGAAACCACAGAAAAATTTCCAAATAATACGGGTAGCTGTTCTAAAATAAGAGCAATACTTTAAAATGCTACCACCTGGTGGTATCTGAGTAGCAAGACCTTGGCACATGCTAAAAACAGATAACCAAATTTTGCCTCGGACTAAATACAAATTCAGACCTTGCAGGGTTTGCAAACTGGTAAATGGGAGCTAATGCGATCATACTACATTACGCCTACAGTATCCTGTAGCTATGCTCAAGAGAGGAAATATGAGATACCAACCCTTGTACAACCTAGTATCATGTGTTATGGGCTTTTGTACACTTCAGCAATCACATTTTATGCTCAAAAGTTCTGCATTTATATATTACAAATTATTTCTAATATCACAAAGCAGAGGTTCAATAATTGCACTTAATTTTACATATGAATCCGTGGATGGAAAGCCTAAATCAAAGTCTCCTAAATAAGATAGTTATTGAGGTGGTCCACTACTTAGTATTGAATGAGTAGACTACTTGTCCCACTACAGAAAAAAAAATGCTATAATTACACAAAAAATTAAAAAACAAAACAAAACAAACAAACAAACAAAAAACAAACAAACAAAAAAAGGCAAACAAGCAAAAAAAAAAAAGGCAAAAAAAAAGAAAGAAAAAACCAACCAACCAAACGTAACCACCAAAACCAAAACAACCAGAAAACCAGCTGCATTTTCTGCAAGTGTAATTGCACTGACTTCAGCAGACCTACTGGTGCAGGAAAACTCCATCGTTCCTTTAGTGAATGGATTATATAACATGAATCATGCATTAATCAGTAACTAAGAGAAGGTAAAGGAGACAAACATTTGTTTCTACGAGTATCCAGTGACAGCAACTAAAATTTTTACAGTTGCCACTTTCAAGTAGTGAAATATCCATTCTCTGAGCAGGGAAACCAAAAATATGAGTGCTTTGTCAAACTCAGACAGGCAAAGTAAAGACTATTACCCCAAAAATCATGGACCTGGGCCTGATCTCACACTGAGTTAGTGAAAGGCTGACTGATGGCTTTAGCTGAACTATTTCTGATTTATATAGGACTGAGATAAGAAAAAAAAGTCTTCCTCCAAGCATAATTAATCATAGAATCATAGCGCATCTCAAGTTGGAAGGGACCCACAGGGATCACCAAGGCCAAATCCCTGCTCCTCATGAGATTACCTAAGGCTAAACCATATGGCTAAGAATGTCTCTCAGATTGTCTCCTTGAACTCTGAAAGGTTGGTGCTGTGACTGCTTTCCTGGGGAGTCTGTTTCAATGACTAACCACGGTCTCAGCGAGGAACCTTTTCCTATTGTCCAAAACTTCCCCTGACACAGTTTCATTTCGTTTCTGCATGCATACTGTGTCTGAATTAACAGTCAACATTTGATATGTATGCATTAAAATTTCCCTATTAACTCTGATGATAGAAGCATATGTGTGTTTCACAGAGTGCTGTGCTTCAGGGTACCTGGAGAATATGGGTTTAGTTGGTACCGACAGATCATAAGAGAAGATACCCACAGGTATGAGAAAAATGCCTGGTAATTTGCATAAGCATCTGGCAGTATGCTCAGCGGGCCAAAAGCTCGCAGCACATCTGCAAATCACCATCAGATTGCTCTGCCCTGCTTCTGAATGGCTGCTGCATCACATATAGAACACTACAGAAACTACAGTATCTTTTTCTGACATTTAAAATTTCAATAGGCTTAGAGGTGAATGTGCTATTTCTTCCCCTTCCCTCAGAAGCAGGAAACTCTTCCTTATATGTGACAGCTTCTTCCCTTTTAAGGACATGGAGTTTTGTTTTTTTCTTTCTAGTACATTCAGTTTCCTGATCCATAATCATTAAGTTGATTGACAGATGCATAATAGCCAGAAATGCGTGGTGAAGTTGAAAAAGAAAATAACCTTTGTTACAGTATAACATTTCATTTAAAAAGCAGTTGTGATACCTCATATTCCCTATATTATTTCCTTTACTTATGACAACATATAACTGTGATATCTATTTGCACTTACATTTTATGATTGCCACTGCAGAACTGACTACTGTGAAGCAGCATAGCTTGTTCAAATAAATAAGGAAACATTTCAAATAAGAAGATCCTTGCCTTTTTTTTCTGGAATAAGGACAGTATTCTAGCCAATCTTTTATGTCTGTCCAGTTGATTATAGTTTATTACTTCAGATGACACTAGAATGGTAGTAACATGTACAAAAGCATCAGATCCTTTCAATTATTTTAGCATATGTTCAGTCTGAGTATTTGATTGGGACTGAAGTGGAAGGTGATTTGAACATCCATTTGTTCTTTATTCTTCATAAGTAGCTGCTGCTAAATTCATCTTGGTAATCAAACCAGCTTTTTTCATGGTTTTTGCTCATACTTCTGAGAAATGATGAAGACATAAGAATTAGACTTTTTTTGACAATATCAGTTCTGTTGAACTCCTAACTGTAACTGGTGTTCATTTGTACCCGCAGGATAATAGACCATTTCTTTTCAAACTTTATTTTTCTCTGGAAAATCATGAACTACTAAATGTACTTAATATTCTCAGGTGGAATGTTTTGTAAACCTGTGTATTGACCTAGCTTTCCCTCAGGTGACAGTATGGTAGTTCTTTAAGAGCCTTACTGAGTAACTAAGGTAGTGATGGATTGGAAAACAAAGTCATTTCAGTCACCTCCTACACACACTCTTCAACCATTAAAGTTAGATTAAGTATTTGCAGCTTGAAGTCTGGCTGGTAAAAGGTCTGATTGCCCTGCAGTTTGTAAATGCCCATGAAGCAGAAGGAAGTATGCATCCAGAAAGAGGAATGAAATCACTGACAGGAGCCACTGGTTCTGTCAAAAATCAGGAACTATGAGCTTATGAGATTGCAATGTGATTAAAATCAAGATAACATAGCTGGCACTAATAAACAAGAGCCTCAGGAGGGACAATCAAAAGCAGTGTGAAGAGAAAAGGAGATGAAAATGATGAAGGAAAAAAGAATGCCATGATTTCAGAAAAAGAAACAGAATGTTATGTTTGAATTTGAAATTCATGAACAAATGAAATTATTTCACAAGCACTGTTATACACATGCTCCTGGATAAATCTATGACAGCCATGTGATGAGAAAAAAGAACCTGCAAACAATTCTTTTCTCAAACAGTGAAGGACTTAAACAGAATTTAGGTCAAAGCACCAAATGAGTGGTAGGAGAACCAAGGGCATGTTAAAGCAGAAATATTTGAGATGTGCAGCAAAAATTTGGAGCTAAAAAAGGCAGACATACAAAATATCACTCCAATCCTTGATATAAGCAAAGCCAGAAATCAGCCAAGGATACAGATATGCCATTACAAAAATAGAGTATAATGTGAAATGTAGTGGAAAACTCTTTAGAAGGGTGGTTGTAGAGGATGAAAGGAGTTACTCTAATAATGTCTGTGTGTAGTATTTTTAAGTGTTTCAGAAATAGCAGGTCATATGTACATTCTTCATACATACAGAGACATCAGAATGCAGAAAAGCCATATGGGAAATACTGTAATAAATTGAAAAGAGAGGAACTATGGTGTTAGCTGCAGAGTTAGAACAGTATTATATAGCTGCATAGTTAGTAGAATTTGGCCTCACAAGCAAGCTGAAGACATTTGATAAAAAGAAAAAAAAAAAACAGAAATAAAACATTTTATAGCAGCATCAGCCTCAAGTACCAGATACACTTTTCATGACTAGTGCTTCAAGGAACCAGATGCTAAATGCTGTATCTTGCGAAGCCCTTAACCCACAACACATATAGTTTTATAGAAGGATCATGCAATAGCATCTTTTTAAATGGTGTTTCTCCACAAAGGAGCTATTTGTCCTGATTTGTCAGCCTATTGCTTTGTACCTAACCTAGCAAAAGTAAACCGATCATAAGTGAAAAAACAATTCAAAATGCTGACCTATTCTTCAAGGAACTTGACTCCAGGGATTTCTATAAAAGAAAATAATGTAGATCCTGCAGATGAAAATTCTGCAACCAGCCCCACAAAGAGTGAGGTTCTATTGTATTTCAGCCTACAACTCTCAGCAGTTGTGACACAACCAACCAGGCAAGTAACGTAAAATTCTAAGCAACTTGGCCAGACTGATCCTTGGTGTAACTCCATTTATTTGGAGGAATTTGTATCCCAAACAGCTGTTGTATTGAATCACATTCAAACCTGATGTAAGCAGGTTCAACTCCCTTGATATCAATGCAATAAGGCCAGCTTAGCTTAGGAGGTCTGAATTTGGCATAACATGTCTGTTGCAGTGAATTGATTTTGCAAAACACCACACTTTGACAGCCCTTTTGATATCTCCAGTCTCAAGAGAACTGCCCCCTTCTAGTACTGCATTGATTCATTGCTGGGTTGACCTTTACAAGTGGACCAGAATAGAATGGAATTTAGTTTATATAATGTCTTTCACTCAGGAGATGTATCCAGTCACTGATAAACCACTGATAATATGAAAATAATGTATAGGCAAATATAAAAACGGTTGTAAATTAGTCAGCAATACCTATATTACTTTTAATACAAGGCTATTACAAATGAAAAAACATTTTTTTGCTTGCATTTGAGAGTTTTCCCCCTTCCCATTTAAAGCATGATATTGTAAAATTTATTTTGAAGGCTCTGAATATACTAAATTGTAGTATAAATTCACATGTAACTCATTCTTTTGCTTTTAAAACTCTTCTTTTTCTTACAGATAAAAAGTATGTCTTTTTAATTGCTTTCCAGATTTAGTTTCAGGCAAATCTATACAGTTGTTTTGAGTTATGTGTGGGGCTGTGCTTTGTAGGCCTTGACTATCTGTCTCTACAAAGATTCCCATTGACCATAGCAAATTGTTCTTTTCAGCTCCATTACTTCCTATTTCCTGATACTCATGAGGTTCCACAGAGGTAAAGAATTATCATCCTGCTCTTCATCTGAAACGCTGAAAATGCTCTAAACAATACAGCTGTATGCTGATACATTAAAAATATTTGTGAGGCTGCAAAACCAATATCTCCCTTACATGCCTTTGTATTCACCCTGAATTGTACCATGCTTAATAGGACTTACAGCAGCTGAACTGCCTTATATGCTTGGGATCCCAGGGAGCTATAGCATGGCAACAGAGAGGACATGAAGCACTTGTTTTGCTAGAAATGCAAAGGGCAAACATTTGAAACAGCAGTCTATGAGCCTGGGAAAAAAAACAACAACAACAAACAAACAAATAGGGGAATGCAAGAAATTCAGTTTCAGGAAGGCTAATTTGGAGAGATTTAGAAATGCAAACTAGCTTCTTCTTTGCCTTGTACCAGCTGTGGTTATCCAACATCAGACATTGCCATTATGATGTATGTGTTATATTTTCTTTCTAGTAGTAAATATAACCCCAAATGCTTAATGCATCATCAAATGCCTTTGTGGAAGAATGTTGAAAGTACTCAGAAATACCTGTCTTGTTCCTAAATACCTCTTTGTAAATCCGTTTTGTCAGTCAGTGTATTTCCTACTCCTTTGCACCAGCTAATGGGTAGCTATGAAATGCCAAGAACTGGTGCATTCAGACCTCTCTGAGTTTAGGGAACTTTTCAAATATAGACTTTTTTTGAAAGTAGATTGTAGCAGATGGCTCATTCTGTCTGGTAAATCCTTCTTCATTCGTGGCTCATTGAACTAGTAGTGTCATTACTGTCTAGCATGTTAATTTAGAATCCATGTGCTAAACTTCATTGCAAAATTTTATGATGAAAAGATTTGTGTACACAATAGCTACTACTTCTTATTCAACATGGCAAAACAGTTAAAGTCCCCTCTGCATATCTTTTAAAGCTGGATTTTAAAATCTCTTCTACCATTTGATTGGAAAAAACAGATTTCATGAATCTGTGTTTAGTTCTAGGAGGTTAATGTGGGCTTATATATTTTCCTAGTGACTTGGAAACAGATTAAAAAAAAATCCCGTTCTCAAAATAATTCTTCTAACATTAAATATATTTTACATTTACAGCTGTATCTTTCAATTCTTTGCAACCGTTTTCTCAGCACAGGAGTTGTTGAAGAACTTCACATTTCACATACTGCACTGTTCATCTCTACAACATAAGGCAATCTGCACTGGAAGCATACATTAAAAAAACTTAGAAATTAATCTTCAACATTATGTAGTGGATTTCCACAGGCGTTTTAGTGATTAAAATTTTAATCACCTGATGATTAAAGGTTTCATTACCAGGCAATTAGCACTTTAAGTGCCAGGCATTTAACTCTCTTTTGGAAGTAGAATAGTCAGTGGTTGCGGATTGCAAAGTCAGATGGATCATAAGGCAGCAATGAAGTAAGAGCAAAGGGGCCAAACAAGGTCAGAGACAAGGGGAGGTTTCAGGGTGCAAGTGCATGAGCAGCATGAAGATCTCTCAGCAATTTTCGGCAAAAGAAGGAGATTTAGGTCTAACAAAGAAGATAGCAGGGCCTAGTGGGAGCCAGTAACTCCCTGGGTGCCAGGAGCTGGGCAGCTGGGGGAGCAGCAGGTCAGCCCCAGCCCCAGGCACTGGGCACCTCCCTGGGGATAGGGAAAGTTGTTCAGTCCTTTCATGATAATGTGGATCTTGAGACAGGATAAAGCTTGCCCAGAAATTGGTCACAAAGAATGTTTGTTTAATCTCTGTCTTTTGAGAGAGAATCCACTGTTGAAAACCCAGCTATTTATTGTAGTACATTTTAACACATGAATCATTATTGCTGCTGTTATCCACAAAAAGATATATTTAGCTGGAAAACTTTATTACCCTAAGCAAAATGAACTGCAATTTAAGCAAGATGCATTTGTTTGAGTTTATTTCAGGATTGTAGATTTTGCATATTGGCACTGAGTGTTGAAATGCCAAGCTGGAAGCTGATTAGTTCTTTTCTTAGCTCTTGCTAGCTTTAGCTGCGTCTTAAACTTTTTTTTTTTTCCTCACTAGCAGGAACACTTTTTTTAGTCATAGAAGGGTTACACAGTCTTTTTCCCAGTATAAATATCTAGTATTGATTTGTCTGTGAACAAACTGAATCTGTTATTTCATTATACAATATGTTCAGTAGATGCTAGAACTGGAGGATGTTAGAATTATCTGATCTGCCATAATAATAGTAGTAGAAAAAAAGACCAGATTTAAGAAAATACCTAGTTCTGACTCAGCACCATAGCTCACTTTGATATTAGAGGAAGCTGCATTCATGTATCAGAGTCTAGACTATAGAGCTTAATATATTCCCTCGAAGTTGTCATGCTATTTGAAGATAACATAGAGGTTTAAAACTATAAGCAGTCATTCAGAAAGATAGGAAGAACACTTTTTTTTTTCTTTTTCTTCTTCTCTTTCTTCACCATTTTAGCACCATTCCAGTGACTAAAGTCATTGAGATGCTGAGCAAGTTGCTCAACAACATAAAGTCCATCGTGCTTGTAGTAGATTCAGTAAATACATGGGGAAAAAAATCAAAATTTTTCCCTGTGCATTACTTAGTTGCTACATTTGGTAGAAGAAAAATGTAACAAGCATTGGACTAAGTCCTGTCCTTAGTCCTGCTGAAAAGCCAGATAGCAACTGAACAAGGAAGCATCAGAATAAATCAGGCATTAAAGAGCTATGTATAAGTAGGAATTAAATGGTGTGTATAAGCTGAAATAATTATTTTTTTTTTTTTAGGATTCGGTTAAAAAAAGCACAGAGCAATGTAAAAATAGAGAATGAATGCTGATTTCAATCGGGTGTTTTGGGAATAGGAAATAGTACACTGAAATATTCTATTACCTGAAGAAGTAATGTCAACTAACAAGCAAAATCCTCCTTGGAGAGCAACTACTGAAAAGATTCTAACCTGGAATATAGTATTATTTTTTTCCTTTCTGTGGCTGGTAAAAAGCATGAAGACTGCATGTGTCCTTATATGCATTTTATTTAAAAGGTGGCAATTACAATGGTCTCTGCTTACATGAATAATTGCACTGAGACAGGCCAAATTCCAGTATGGAAGTGACATCTGAATGCTGGTTTTGTTTATTGTTGATTATGATAAATCCCTGCCAATTTACAGCAGAAAATTCTACAGATGTTATAGGCACACCTGCAGCATTTCAAAGATAGGTCTATATGGCCTATAGAGTAGGTGCGTAGGATTTGTCTCATGTTTATTTTAGCCGCCTGTAGAAATTCATCATAGTTTTACCTACCTCCCTAAGGAGATAAGGGATTATGTCCTTGAGGTGCTTATTTCTTTCCACTGACTGCAAAATGGACTGACTCAGACATGTTTGCATTGTGGATATTTATGTCTGATGAGAGGAATTTTATCCTTAGGAGTATGAAGTTCTTCTTTGGGTGTTCATGGTCAGCTTTCATTTTTATACACCCTAAATAAATCTAGATCATCAGCAACTTGTTGTATTACTGCTAGGATAAAATGAATCATGCCCTGAAAGTGATGTGAGGGGGGTGTTTTTGTGTCTGCGTGTGCGTTTGTTTTTTTTTTTTAATCCCAGCTCATGACTATGTAGATTAAAAATCCTTAGAATAATGTTGTTGTAAACAAATTAGGTGGGATGAATTCAGGCCTGAGTATTTTCTTTTCTTTAACAGTCAGCCTTTATGCTTCTGAGCTGCTAACAACACATCTTAGAATGGAACGAATTGTACAACACTATCTGCAGCTCCCCATAAGCCTTAATGTAGCAGTTTAAGTGAAAGGAATTGCTGTACTGGCAAAACTGACCTCTGTACCTTAAGAGGAGATTTATTTTTTCCACTTTTTTTGCTTTAAGTAGAAGGCTATCATGCAGGAGTAAATGGAAAATTTATAATATTTTTTTATTACATGCTTGGTTTTGTATTGGTTATAAAATGAAATCCTGATGAATATTAGTAATGAAAATGATAGAAAAACCAAACTCATGTATTATTGGAGTTGAATGGTGAAAGAAAATCTTGAGGCACTTAACAAGGATTATCAAGTTGAGCTCTTTCTGACTGGTTTTTGATGAAAATATTGTTTGAAGAAACTGTTTGGATAGAGTCAGGGCCAGTTTTAAGGAAAATACAGTCATGATCATAGAAAAAGGCACAACCAGTTAAATAGCCTTAAGGAGGGAGTACCTTGTCAATTGAATATAACTCTATGGTAAACTAAATTAACAGGGGATCAGACTTTTATATGGCTATAGTCTGTCTTTGTTAAAAAGAACTGGCTGAAAATTATGAAAAGGAGAATATCAAAAGCACTTTGAAAACTGAATTATTACATTAATGAGTATAAGCATATGGAATGAAAAAGAAATTGGGAAATTTAAAGCCTACACATACATTTATTCAATTTGTGAAAGTACAAGAAGACCAAAAAGGACATGTAAAATTATCTATATATTGCTCACATTTACCATGAAAGGCAAAAGAATTTAGTTCCACTTAATGCATTGGTCCATGACATCACCTGCATACAGAAAATTTGTTCTAGGACATTTCCAGTAGCAATACATCTTAATTCAGGAGATTATGTGATTTTAGCAGTGTTGCAAGTGACTTCCTGTATAAAATTGAGAATGATCTCTCAATGAATTAGAAATAAATCAGTGATCCATATTGTAGCAACACAAAGTCATGTGTTTAAACATTTAAATCCAGGGAAGATACTTAGTAACATTAGAGTTGACATGCAGGGACCATACGGGAGCTGTGTCAATATTAGAACCTTCTTTGGTTCTTCCTTAACTTCTAGTAGCTCAGGCTTGATTCTGGGCTATCTGAAGATGGAAAGACAGAGCAATGGAGAAAAGTGACAAGTGTAAAAGGGTCTAAGCTCTTTGAAATATAAATGTTACAAAATACCTGTTAATTTTCCCCCTTTTAATGCATCCAGATACTTTCATATTCTTCCAATCAGCAAGTTCCCCTGTGTTGCACAATGCTACATTTTCATTTGATAGCATTCAAATTAGCTTGTTTTAATAGACCACCATACTATCTAGATTACATTCTGTAGCTGGCCTTGCCTAATCATAACTCATTCTTCAGGTCTTTAAATCACTCAGAGATCGTAAGAGCCTCCCCTCGCCCCCCCCCCCCGCCCCCCCCCCCGCCCCCCCCCCCACCTGCCCAGTGTCTAATTCTAGCCCATTTTGATGGCTATTGAGTGATAGCAACATCATTCCTCGTCTACCCACAGCCCCACTAGAAACATGCTCATTCACAATTTCCACTTGTTAGATCTTGAGATCTGCCCATCACCTGCAATCCAAATGTCTTGAAAATTGCTGATGCTGCATCATGCTACCTTCTTAGTCAGTATGTGATAGGACACTAAACCAGAAATGTCACTAAAAAAGAAAAAAAAAGAAAGTGCATTGATGTACATATTTATCTTCTTCTTGTTGCTGTTTAAACCACTGACAAGGAGCACAACACAGGACAGGACTGTATGTCTGAATTTTGTCAGAATATTTGACCTAGTTCCACTAGATGCTTGATTAAAAATCTGCATTATACAAAAATAAGGAAGACTAAGATAGGTTTTCCCAAACATAGTTGTTCATGGAAATTCATCAGTTTGTGGGCACATATCTCAAGGGATTGGTATTGTGCCAAGTGCTATTCAATGATTTTGTCAAGAATGTAGACAATGATATAAAATCTCGACTGAGTTTAGAACTGACACAATGATAAATAGGAAAGCAAATAACAGAAGTGGTTACCATTATGGAGTGATCTGAATTTTTCAGTTAAATGGTTACTCTCCAAACAAGCTTGTTTTCAAACAGATGTAGATAAGGTAATTCATCTGGGGAACAAGGAATGAATGTTCTAGATAAAACATGGGAATGCTATTTTGGAAAACAGTCATTCAGAAAGCACACTGGAGTCATAGCATATGAGTGTCCTAATACAGAAAAAGGGGATGTGGAGTAAAAATATGTCACTGCAAACACAATTAGTGAGACTATTACTGTACTACTGGGACTATCCCTGTTGACTGCATCTAAAGAGGATGTTAGAAAAAGCAACATGTGTAGCTAAAAAACAACTCATAAATAGAACCTTTAGGGACTCAATTTATACAACTAATCAAAGTGGAGGTTGAAAGGTGATTTGGTTGCTACATGGAAATACTTACTTCTACTTTGAAATCAAATCTGATCATAGGAAAAACAAAAAAAATTCAGTCTTACAGACAAAAGCATAGCAATATATGCATATTCAACCTTGAAACACAGGCAGTAAATGTAATTAGCAATTTATCAGGAAAGGCAGTAGATGCACTGTGGCTGTAAAATGAGATTAGATATCTTTCTGGAAAGCATGCTTCGACTCAGTATCTGAGAAAATTATATACATTATAGACTATGTGATCATAATGGTCTGCATATAAAGGCTATGAATCTATTTGTCAAATGAGAAGCACTGGCAAAGAATAACAAGGGATAACCTGCCAGAATTTAATCCTGTCATGCAGTTTTGAAATGGCAATATTTTTCATTCTTGTACTGGGTAAAAGTATCTGAAATGATGTGGCAGATCTCCTCCAGCAGGTGGAAGAGTACTTGGGTTTGTTATGACAAGGAAAATAACCTGATTACTTCAACAGAGAATGGATGAATGTTTTAAGTACAAAGAGTGCCCTAGGACAGATGATATGTTGAAAGAAAATGGGGTTTGGGTGACTGAAGAGGGCTGGTGAAGAGATGACTTCATAGATGGGTACTCTGCCTGAAAATGACCCTAGAACTACCTGAAGGAGACTGCTGTAAATGATACAATCTGACCTGAGTGGTTCAATGAGCAATTCCTAGGTATTATTTGGCTAGCAATGTCAATGTCATTTCAATGTAAGCCAGCACAGAAAACCTTTGAAGTAAACCAGTATACATATACTAGCCATACAAGTAGATAAATGCATGGAAACAGGTTGAAAACCAGGCAGTTAAAAACTTTAACAGAGCTGAAAGCAAATTTAATCAAAATGGAATGAAACTAGTAGATCAAATTAAATGAAATACTACAGGATATGGTATTGTACAAAAGGCTATTATGTAAACTATTTGAAAAATGAATTAAGGCAAAAACAGTCATTAAACCAAATAAGAGCTGAGAAGCAGTTAAAGTATACTACTTTGAGCCTTTTGGAGGTTTTTCCCATCACTTGGTCATATTAATCAGCATGACCTTTAGTAAGAAATAAACACAAATATCTTGCAAATGTGGTTAGTGGCACTTAATAGTCATTTGGTAAAAGCTTGAACAGCCCTGTAAGAACTTCAGCAACAGAGCAGCTTGTCAAAATAAAACTTTAAGCAGATGGTTCTAAATCACTGGAACTCTACTGCATATGCTGAATGCTTGAGCAGTTCCATGAATAACAGAAAGCTGTCCACAAACACAGATGAAAATAGCAGATGTGTAAGGCTGATGTTACCTGATCTCCATCACATGGAATCCTATTGCTGTCAGAAGTGCTGTCTCTTGCCTGCTTGAGAAAGTGACTAAAAAAGTCCCCATTGATGAAGATGTTCACAAGAAATATGTCCCTTTTTAAATACTGTACCTCAGCCTGTTGCTGTGAAAAAGGGGAACTTATGCTAGCACAGTCAGAAAGCAGCTAAAACAGTTCCAAAGAATGTTTTGAAATCTCTTAATCTCCAATTTACATGTCAACGTGAATTTAATGCTTACTTTCTGTTTTTGTATACATGCATTTCCCTTTCAACAAACAGAGCATGTCCTAGTCATTCCTCTTCATGAGTCTCTGTTTTCTGTGTCCCTGTAGAGTCTTACTCTAGTGTAATGCTCTGAGGCATCAATTGTTGAACCTTTATTTAGCATCTCAATCTCTAGAGTCCTGGTCACCTCAGAGAAAGAGAACTGAACCTGGTCCCTATTCCCAATACTGTTTCTTTGTTTTATTATTTTATATACTATTTAGTATAAAGAATACAGCATAACTCTGTCTTTCTGTAGTAAGTGCTACAGCCTTTGGCCTCCAGAGCTCTAGTTTCTGAGGCAGTTGGTTTCTCTGAGAAACGAAGTACCCATAGCAATAAGATTTGTTTCTGGTAAGTAGTAATGTTGTGTAATCCAGAAAATAGAATCTTTGGCTGCTGGTCTTTCATTCTCTACATAAATAGGGATCAGTTGCACTTGGAGACCTTTAAGCATATATTTTTTCATAAATGTGAATTGATTTTACCTAGTATTTTGTACTGGTGGAAGCTGCAGGCAGCCTTCCACTGCATTACTGAAATCTGTGTATCATGGTGGAATTACTGGTGTCCCCAGAAACTGTTCTTGTTTGAATTATAACCTTAAAACTGCTGATAGTGATTTTCAAAAAAATATATGGCAGAATGCAGATCGTCATCTGCATGAGGATGTATGTTATGATACTATATATATTATCTGTCATGTTACTATATCATACTGTAATGATACTGTACTATCTGCAGAAGACTGTGTATTATCTGTAAAGTGCAAGAATATCACAGAAACTGTAGTTTCCATATATTCCAAGAATACATAAAATGAGATATTCTGAGACAGTTTTAACTTATATAATCTTACTTCTGTTTAAAGTAAAGAGTGAACCTATGCAAACTGAAAAGAAAGAAAATTATTTTGGATATGCTTACCTGAGAGTTTTATTGCAATGCCATTCCAAGTAATTTCAGTATCTGTCTCTCATCCTAGAAATTGACAGACTGACTAAGATCTTCAGAGTCCAGAGTCCAGACTCCAAAGGTGCCTTTTGTTGGATTTCAGAAGTCCAAGCCAAACATCAAGAACAAAGTGCATTTTTAGCATAGCAGGTGATTTAACATCACTGATTAGGATTTTGTTAGAGAACTGCAAATTAAACATTTCTGAGAGGTAATGTTTGGGTTTCAGGTTGGGTTTTTTTTATGATTTAATATAATACATTATGATGCTGAACTCTTCATTTGGGTCATCAGGGGCTCTGAAAGATTTTGGGGCTCAAAGTAAAACATGAAGATCGTATGTTTTCTGTAATATTTATAATTTTTTTTTGTGTAATCTGGAAGAAGTCTACTGAAACTGAGAGTTCTCCTCTGTAGTTACAGTAATTTCATTTTCTATTCTTTCTGACTGTATCAATAGAAAGCTTACTCTTTTTTCTTTTTTTTTTCCTTCCCAAAAGGGAGCTGCTATATTTTCTGGTGCTTGACAATTTGGGTAAGTGGTCTGATTGTAACTGAAATGTTATTTCATTATTTTTAGTGCAATAACCTCAGAGCACAAGAACAGACATAGCATAAGCTTCTGTTGGAAGGTAAAAGCTTCAAATTGTATCATTAGCTTACCAGAAGCTTTAGTTCATGATCTGCATAACGGTACCAAGAATAAAGCATATGGAATATTGTCAGTTATTTAAATACTGGTACCCCAGTATGTACCATTTTTCCCTCCTCTCTTAATTTGTAAAGGAAAATCCAAGGAAAGGGACAGTTACCTTTTCCTCTTAAGATTAAGAAAGCTAAATATAGATGCCTTTGTACAGTTATCTAAAGAACTGTGTGGCTAAGCCACCATTATAATCACTGGATAGTTGAGCTCCATTTAACCAGTGGCCAACAAGGTTAGCCTTGACTAACATCCCCCCTAGGACATCCAAAGGTTCTCATGATGCCCATGCGTTGGCAGCTGAATTGAGCTACTAGTCACTGTCCATCTGATTTATTCTTCAGGTTCTACTGATTTTATTGATTTATGACCACACCCAACTCTTCCCTTGTAGGCTAAGCTTAACTGCCTTCTCAGTGGATTTCTCACCCTCTCTTTCATTGGCCTTTCTCATCGTTTACATACCATAATTCCTCTGTTTACATGGCCAGAGGTTCGTGGGCATTGCCCAAGTGCTTTCATGAGAATCTTGGTCATGTAATTCTATATCTCATTCTGTTTATGAAAGGAATCCAACAAATCCAACAAGACATGATCTTACATTACATTCTATATATATTGTTTCACAGTATGTTTCCCCACCAAACTCTCTGAATTACTTCCAAAGTGTTAAGCAAAGTGACTAACATCTCAGTTGTGCCTTATTGTTTATCTTCTGCTCCCTGTGTGCAGTATGCAGTGTGCAGTTTTTGTTTCAGTTAACATTGGTTCTTATGTTTTTTATCTATGTTCTTTCTTTTAATTTTAATTAAAATATTATTAGGAATTTATATTGAAAATTACTGTCAAAGGAACACACTTGGCAATTGCAGCAGAAAATAATCAGGTGTGATACTGTCATTAATCTCTGGGGAAAGCTCCTTCTGTAGTCGCACAGAAGACATCTCTAGCAGAGATGAGCTTTTTATAATGGTAGAAAATTCATGCACCAGTGGAATGAAATTGTTGGACACGATTTCAAGACTACAGTTTAATCATTTTTTTAGATCCAGAAGAATAAAACATTTTTAAGCAGGAATTTGAACTTAACTCATTCTAGAAAACAGTAACATCAGAGGAGAGGACAAGTGAGTGTGCAGCAGCTAGGGGTGTCAAGGGAATTGATCTATGACTTCACAGTCATAGATTTTAAAGCTGAATATGACTGCAGGTGGTGTAGTCTAACTTCTTTCATATTAGAGGCCACATAATATTCTGTTGCCCTCTAGTGAGTTCAGCAACTGTTGCTCAACTGAAATATATTTTCTAAAACCTTTTTCAGGAGACTGAGGCACTATCCTGTCTTTCAGATCCTATTTGCTTTATTGAGGCCCATTTTTGTTCTGTAGGTGTGTCTGCTTTTACACTAGTAGTTATTGAACTCACTGGCTGCTTGAAGCTGAATTTGTCTGGAGGTGGAAACTCCCAGAGATACTAGCATTAAAATTGACCCCTAGGTAGTGGAAAGAGGCAATGTTAATGCTTCTAGTGAAGGAAAGGCTGCAACATAAACTTATCTCTTTAGCTGGCAGCGAGGGAGGGTGAGGGAGAGGTCACATCCACCAAACTATAGTGGTTTTGATTGGACTGTAGTCCTTTACAACTAACTTTGTTGACTTCTGGAATTTCCTCAGAAGGTATCTGTGTAGAATGGATATGAATCAAATGCAGATGCATAATTTTTCTCCTAGACTCCATAAGAAAACGAAAGCATTGGCTTGTCCAGTGCAAGTCCTGACTGTTAAAGGAAGACAGAGGGACAAAATTTGGTGTACTAAGTGTCCTCATAGGAGACTTGCGTCTTTCTATTTGCAGTATAAGGAACATAGGGCTTCATAATCTTATATTTTCAATGAAGTGAGGCCTAAAATGGGAACATAAATTAGATGATGATACATTAAATTTCAGTCTGAGGAATCTGCTCAGGAGAGGAATGTTATGAAAACTGCAGAACAGAAGTGTCAGTCAAGCCTTGTAATTTTTAGATACCAGATACATCAATCTTAAGGAAATAGAAAAAAATGGTTTCCTTACCAGTAAATTCAGTTGAAGTGTTCCTAATTATCTTCTTTTTAGATCAGGACAATAACAATTACTTTTGTGATGATGTTTGAGAAGTGTTATACAAAAGTATTTTTTTGTTTCTGTATCTTTCCTGACTTGATTACAATATTAACTCATTAGTCAGTATTTGTTCAGTTTTGAAAACGTGGCTGGATATATTGGAAAAAAGCAGCAACACTTTGCACTTGTCTGCAATTCAATGTGAATGAAGACTATGCTAATGTAAATTTATGGTAAATTTTCCACTTACTGTGGGATTTTGTTATCCAGAATCTAGGGCTATAAAATACCTTTTCCTGGATATCATTAAGATTGTGCCAGATAGTCAGAAAACACTGAATTGACATATGCTGAGAAGAAATTTCCATTTATTTTTTTTGGATATGAATATTCATACTTGGATGGAACTAGCTACTTCCATGGAAGCAGAGATGTGCCTAGGGGTTAAATCCAGTTTTCTCTACTTAAGTCTCAGCCAACGCCACCTGGTGAAGTCTAGGAGCTATAAGGGTAGGTTCCATCAGTCATATATTTGATTCGCCTGCTGGGGAATAAGAAGTAGATGCTATTTGGAGAAGTGGTAGGCGAGCTTTGCTAAAGAAAATACTTGACAGTCACTGAAACTGCTTTTCATCATGTAGCAATAGGTTCCTTTTGGAGGCAGAGGGAAGAAGTTATGGTAAGCTGATTCCAGCACTGTTCTAAGTTTCCTTTTTTTGACTTAAAATGGCTTAGCAGTACGTTTGGTACACTGTGCCTGAACTTGGTAATGGGCAAAGATGAGATGCTTGAAAATAGATGAAATACAGGAAAAGTGCAGCAGAACTGAAATCACACATTCCTTTGCTTCTGAGAAACCTCTTTGGGGTCTGTAGTACTGGTTGACTGCTCTATTACCAGTAAAGCTTCACACAGAATTGAAGGTATATATGTCACAAGCATCAAGGTTTGTGAGTATAGGCAACTGTGACATCAGTATATCAGTGACATTTAGCTTTGTGCCATGATTCACTCTTCCCAGTGTCTTTGAGCAGCTAACTTAACATCTAGCAGAAAGAGGACTATTGGTAATAGCTAGCTTTGTCAGGCGCTGCCTAAAGGACACAAAAGCATCTTTTGTATCTTAAAAATTATGCCAACATCTACCAATGAAGCCATTGTTTTCAATTGCTGTTATAAGGCAATATCTAGAGAATCATCATATGCTTGCATAGAAGTGGTTAACATTCAGCTTTAGCCCACTATCCAACAATAATGAGCAATACCAGGTAAGTAAGGAGCATTAAAAATTACAAATTTACAGTGGTATTTATCCGTGTGTTAATAATTGCTATACGTAGGTATAGCATGTGTAGAATGATGTTTGTTTCTTTGCTTTTAATGCTGTTAGTTTTCCAGCCCCAGAATAAATTCATACAATCTCCAGCGGCCAGTTTATTCCTCCAGGAGGTTAGAGATGATTCCACACTAATCGCATAAAAAATCAATAGTCTTCATCTATAAGACTATAGCAGTGGAACTAAGCTGAGATTATCCAAAAACAAAAGGAATATTCTTTCACTTCAAAAGTCATGCTACTGATGAGAGGTCATCAGCTTTCTAACATGGTTTTTTTTTTTTCATTAGGTCCACTGGGGTCCACATTTGAGAACCTTTAGTTTCTTGCTAACCTTGACTGTTCTGAGACACTGAACTGACAAAAGACTATGGTCTAAAAAACCTGTGAGCTCAGGAAAGGAATTTCCTGTAATAAGAGCATAGCCTTGATTTTTTTTCTATGTAAAATAAAATAAATATGTTATAAATAAATATGCATTAATCTATTTCCTTCCTAGGAATACAGATGACATTAATAAGATTTAAAATATACAAGAATTGTGCTGCTGTTCCAAATGCATGTTCCAAAACTCCAGTGAAGTAGAAACCTTTGAACTCAAATGTGTTGCAAGTCCAGAAAGGTGATTTCTGAAGTCACCAAATTTAAGAAGGAACAACTAGCGTTCAAATAAAGCTGAAGTTGGAAATCAGGACTAAGATGCTCAGGAAATCATCTTTAATATTTGTCCAGTTTTGAAATAAATCTTTCATTCTTGGACTGTGTGAGGACACAGCCATGTTTATGCACCCACTTAATCCCTGCATGTGTCAGGAGCTGTAAGAACTCAGCAGCAAGGAATGGTTCTTTGTGATTGTCTCAGCTTCTGTCCAGTCTGATTACAAATAAATATTTATAGACAATGCCATTTTTTTTAATATTATTTAAATGTTTACAATAGGATTTTTCCTTTTTGGAAGCTAGATGGAGTACAGCTCTATGGGCTGAGTTCTAGCCAGTTGAGTGCTGCTTTCATTCATAAAATCAATACTGTACATTGGCAGTAACATATGCAAGTGTCCTTACCCTGTCCTGGTGCTGGCCTGACAGAAAAATCAGTAAATGGAACAAATGCAACCCTTTCTGTGAGCTATTTTTTTCAACTTCTTGTCTGACTCCCAGTGCAGTTTTAGCACTTTTGATAGCGTGAACATATGGACCTATATCCATGAAAGGACTCACAATGTCTTCTGGGCTCAGCAGAAGAATGAATGGGGATTGCAGGAACATAGACAAAGAAACCAAAGACTTCATGATGCAGTGCAACAGTTGCTCTCAATGATTTTGCCCCTTCCTTTTCAGAAAAATGGACTCTTCTACTAACTTACATAGTCATGTTCACCTTAGCTTTTTGGCTTAATAGCTATATATATATATATATATATATATATATCAAGCAATTCCTGGACCAAAGTAAGCAGGAGGGATTACAAGTCTATCTGCACTGGGAAAAGTGTGGAGACTACAGGAACTTAAATTTGATTCCTTTCAAGAAATAAACCTCTAGTCATGAATACTTTAGCTGGAGTCTCACTCATTGAAACACTGAACGGATGAGGGTCCTGCTGTATCACCCCCTGACAGAAATCAGCACAAACTGCTATGTTTGTTTGACAGGCACTTGTTTGGGCCCACTTATAGATTTGAATCCTTAAGAAGACAGACGGAAAGATGAGATAGGTGGAATTTCCAGTAACTTTTATACATGATGATCTTAGTGCTCCAAACAGGAAAATTCTGGCTTTTCCCAGAACTGAAAACAATTAAAATAAATTAAAATCTGGGGTACCTCTGCACTGTAGCTAGTTCCAGGGTAGACAATGGCTGAACAGAGATTTGGAAATTGGAAATTAGTCTCCAAACATTAGATCTAAGTGGGACTTCAGTGCACAAAAAGAACATACCTCAAATGAGCTAACTAGAGAAGGTGCCCTGCTTTACCTGCTGTGAGAATGGAGAAGGACTAGTGGATGACGTGATGGCTGGAGATTGTCTTGGGTATAGTGATCATGAAATGATAGAGTTTTCGATTTTTCATGAAGGGAGGAGGGGGAGTCAACAGAACATTTACCCTGGGCTTTCAGAGTACAAACTTTGGACTGCTTAGGAGACTTCCCATGAATCCCTTGGGAAGCTGGATATGCTTCAAGAAGAAAATCTTAAAGGCATAAGAGCAGGTAGTCCCACCTGCTGAAAGATGAGCAGTAGTGAAGACAGCCAGCTTGGCTGAACAGAGAATTTTGGCTAGAAGTCATGGAAAAAAATGAGAGTTTTATGGTCTTTGGAAGAAGGAATAGGCATCTCAAACTCAGGAGGACTACAAGGATGTGAAGTTATGCAGGTGGAAAATTAGAAAGGCCAATGACCAACTAGAACTTTATCTGGGTACTGCTATACAAGACAACAAAAAGTGTTTCTAGAAATACAGTAACAACAAAAGGGGGTCTTATCCTTTATTGGTGGGGGGAACATAGTGACAAAGGAAAAGGCTTAGGTACTTAGTGCAGGTACTTCCTGTCTCAGTTTTTCATGGTAAGACAAGCTGTTCTCCAGTACCCAGTCCCTGAGATGGAAGACAGGGATGGGGAAAAGAATGAACCCCCCATAGTCCAAGCAGAAATAGTGACCTGCTACACCACACAGACACACAGGTCTATGGAGCTAGGTGGGATCCACCCAAGGTTACTGAGAGAGCTGGCACAAGTGCTCACCAAGCCCCTTTCAATCATTTATCATGAGTCCTGGCTGAGGAGGTCCCAGCTGGCTGAAGGTTATCAAATGTGGTGTCCACACACAAGAAGGGCCAGAATGAGGGTCCAAGGAATTACAGGCCTGTCAGCCTGACTTTGGTTCTGGGAAGGTAATGGAGCAGATGATCTTCAGTGTTCAAGGCCAGCTTGGCTGGGGTTTTAGGTAACCTGGTCTAGTGGAGGGTGTGCCTGCCCACGTAGATGTAGGTGATATGTATATGTGGTGCTTGTTAACATGGTCTAGTGGTGGCCTTGGCAGTGTTAGGTTAAAGGTTGGACTTGATTTTCAAAGTCTTTTCCAACCTAAACTATTCCATAATTCTATAAATCTTTTTTTGTGGATCTGTTCTTTCTTGCTAGGAGATTGTACTGATATTACTATACCCTATCCGACATTAATCAGGTGGTAACAGCTTTCAGTTGTTAATGATCTATAAGGGATGAAAGGCTGTTTGATGTTTCCTGTTACTTATTTTTGCCTTTTTCCAAAGATCTGTCATATGCTTATGAACACAGCACCTGAGTATTAATACTTCAAGTATTTTGAACCATCCACACCAATTGGATTTTTATGTTTTGAAACATGATGTTCTGCGCATTGATTTGCATGTTGTTCAGGAACAAAGGCATGGCTGTTTGAAATGACAAATGAACACACTGATTTTTTACTATCCAAAATGGATTGAAGCTCCCAGCCCTCTGAGCTGGATTTTGCCAGCTAGCACATTGTATGGCACAGTGGATTCTTGACTATGCCAGCTGCAAAAGAAATGCTTAAGAGCTGGGTAAATTATTTATTTGGGTAATGCTTTTCCTCAAATAATACAAGTTCTGAGTAACATATCTGTGTTTCAGGACCAAGTTCTATCTTTGAAATGAAAATTCACATAGATTTGTCAAGTGGATATTTGGCGGAATTCTTCAGGTCCTTATTCATGATTCCGAGGTGGTGTATAGCAGGTAAACATTCACTAAATTTAACAGCAAAATGCTGGCTTTTAATACTAGAATTGCAGACTGCTCAGTCTCTCCTCCAAGAATGCCATGGCCTTTAATAAACTGCTTGGAAGAGCTGTCCAGTGTCTTTCTGGACATTCATTCAGTTGTCATTTCCTACAGACCACAAATGAAGCAATAACAGCAAAAGTAAATCACTACTTGCAAAGAGATACTCTCACTTTTGTGGATTGCTCAGTAAGTGTGGGTGTTTAGATGAAAAAAGTCAAGCAAGAAATAACACAGGAGCCACAGGAAGAGCTGGGAGTAAATCTAAATATACATTTTAAAAAGCTGCAGGTGGGCTTCATAAGCAGGTGTAAAAAATATTACTGTGGGGCCAAAACTTCTGTTCTGAGTAAACAGTGCATATTTTGATCTTATACTGTGTGTATGGATGGGGAAAAATAATTCAGAGATAATAGCCTGTATTTAAGAGGGTAGAAAACTCTATTCCTAAAATTAAAAAACAAGAAAGATCCAAACATACCATGTAGATCATAAGTCTGTAACTCAACCAAGGCTTAGGATATAGAATTACTTTGAAAGGGAAACATACTCATCCAGTAGGCTTGTTTTTACCTGTTAAATGTCCTACCTATTGAAGGTTTTACTGTCCTATCCACTTTACCTATTCTATTTTTGAGTTTCCAGTAATTTTCTTTTTTTTTTGTTTGTTACTCATATTTAGGGTAAAAGGTGTCAGTTATTCCATCAACTACACCGAGTAACAGTTGTTGAAATAACTGGAACCTCTTCAGCTGATATTGCAACTGATCACAGGAACTCCTTCTCCTTTTCCTTTTTGGGTGATTTGACATGTTAATATCTGCTCAAATATGAACTTTCTGGAACTAATAAAGGGGAAACTATTCCAGGTTGGTAAACTTAATAAAAATATTCTTTTAACTTTTTTTCTGCATACTTTTAGGTAACTTAAGTTTCTCCACTGTAAACCAAAGTGTCTTGAAATGACTTCTAACATGGGGCCATTGACCTGTGAAATGAATTTGGCAGTCTCAGTTACCAGGTGACAGGTTTCTACACCATGCACAGCTGAAAACCACTGCACAGCTGGCATTGACATCCACCTTTGGCCACACTCCTAAAGCAGAGGCCAAACACTGAATCAGATGTGAGAAATGGACTATCCTGATGGCTTATGCAGTTCAGGTTTCAGGCTTATTACCAGGAAAACTTCACTGTCACTCTTTTCACTTGTAACCTTTTCTTCCATAGAAAGGACACTCCAAAGAACAGAATATATTCTTCAAGGCCATGTAGCATAACCCCCAAGAGACATCCACCTAAGGAAATTGGAATCTCTTAAGTGGAATTTCGGTATTTCAATGTTTCCTTGAAAAACAAGGGATCTGAAGGAAGAGCAACATAAGAAGACTGGATTTTGCTTGTATACATTGCAGGATTTATATTGGCTTGGGAAGTAAATCCTTTTGTTCTGAACGGGAAAAAAAATGTTTTCAATTTTGCAATTTAGAAAGAATGTTTTTTCTGCTCTGAGAGAATAAGTATTCCAAGACCCTGAGCTATTTTTACTCTGTGTGCAAGACAAATAATTTTGAGCCTCACCAACAAATATTATTAAAACATCGAGCTCTCATACACCTTTCTTTTAGATTACTTTTACAGTTTCTCTTTTCCTCTGGAATCAGTGTACAAAAAAATTTTGATGTTTATTTTAGATGTTAAAAATCTTGTTACTTCTTTTCTACACCCCACAGCTCCATACATATTGACATCTTCATTTTTGTAGCCCATTACATCAGAAGTCTTAGTATTAGGCAGTACAAATTTTATCTAATCTCTCTAAAATATTAAAACTGAGGGCATGACTGTCATTATGGTAGCAAACAACAGGCAAATCATCAGTTGCAGATGTCAGGAGATTCATCCTATTTTTTTTTAGGATTCCCAAGACGAAGGAATGCAAATATAACTGCGTAGAGAAATAACACCCTAACATTATCCAGATTTGCAAGCAAAATTAATTATTAAAAGGGGAAAGTAAACACAGTATAATTACAAGACCCTAGACACTGATATGTAGACACTGATACGCCTTTACCATACATCCTCAATGGATAAGACAAATTATTCACTGTAGGAGTAGCCTTTGATGAAAGCATTTTTTGTCTCTCTAATGACTGTGTTTGCCTTACCATCTGAAATAACTTCTTTTTCTCAACACCATTTCTTTCCGTATTAGACGTTCTCATAAGTTTGGAAGCTGTGCAATACCTCCTATTTAAAAGCAAAATAAACCCCATAAAAACAACAAAATCCCATCCAACAACAAAGACATCCAGAAGATGCTAACCAGCAGATTATTTTTCTTGGTTGTATAAATCCAAGCTCAGTTTCCTCTTCTGACTATTTGCAGTCAAATATTTTAATCCCATAAGGCAGGAGAATGACTAAGCTATCAGTCTATTGCCTATTCAGTGTAGGATACGTGATTAAACAGTAATTTAACTATAATATTAGATTCACTCTTCTTCTGCACACTCTGAATACAAGTATATCTGAGCAAATTAAACTGAAGGGAAGTGAATTTTGGCACAACCTATGCAATAATAGTTGTTTTCTTTTCTCAAATGACATATTGCTAGATAACCATGACTGTAATAACACTTTATCTGTTACTATAAAGTATATGACTCAACAGTGCAGATGTTCTCTCCATCACTTTAAGTTTTTGCATGAAGTTTGGCTATTTTTCCAGCAGATCTGTATTTCATGAGAAAGGAAGTATATCCCTGTTACAGAAATCGAGGAGAAGGCTGTGGATGTTGTTTACCTAGACTTTAGTAAAGCCTTTGACACTGTCTTCCACAGCATTCTCTTGGAGAAACTGTTTGTTCCTGGCTTGGATGGGTGTGCTGTTACTGAGTAAAAAAAAAAGCTGGATGGATGAGCTTAAAGAGTGGTGGTGAATGGAGTGAAATCCCATTGGTCACAAGTGGTGTTCCTCAGGGCTAGTTCTGTGTCTTTATCAGTGATCTGGAAGAAGGGATCGAGTGCACCTTCAGTGAGTTTGCAGATGACACCAAGTTGATCTGCTTGAGGATGGATCTGCAGGGGGATCTGGACAGGCTCCATCAATGGGCTTGGGCCAATTGTATGAGGTTCAACAAGGTAAAGGGTCCTGCTCTTGAATCACAACAAGCCTGTGCAATGCTTGTGCAAAAGTGGCTGGAAAGCTGCTTGGCAGAAAAGGCCATGGGGGTGTTGGTCAACAACCGGCTGAGCATGAGCCAGCTTGTGCCTATGTGCCTAAGAAGGCCAATGGCATCCTCACCTAGATCAGAAATAACATAGCCAGCAGGGCCAGGGCAGTGATCATTCCCCTGTACTTGGCACTAATGAGGCTGCACCTTGACTCCTGTGTTCAGTTCTGGGCTCCTCACTGCAAGAAGGACATTTTGGTGCTGGAGCAGGTCCAGAGAAGGAAGCTGGTGAAAGGTCTGGACCACAGGTCCTATGAGGAGCAGCTGGGGGAACTGGGGTTGTTTAGTCTGGAGAAATGGAGGCTCAGGGGAGACCTTGTCATCCTCTACAAGTACCTGAAAGGAGATTGTAGTGAAGTGGGTGTCAGTATTCTTCCAAATAACAAGTGATAGGACAAGAGGAAACAGCCTCATGTGCCAGGGGACATTTACATTGGATATTAGGAAAAACTTCTTCAGATGAAGGGGGTTGTCAAACATTGGAACAGGCTGCACAAGGAAGTGGTTGAGTGACCATCCCTGAGATATTTAAAAGACATGTAGATGTGTCGCTTAAGGACATGGTTTAGTGATGGACTTGGCAGTGTTAGGTTTACATTTGGGCTTGATGATCTTCAAGGTATTTTCAACGAATTAATTTCTATTGCCACTGTTTGAGGGCCAGAAGAATAGTGTCTCATCATTTTCACACATGAGAAAAAATCCAGTTTTGTAATGATGTCTGGACATTTTAAACAACGATGGCCACTTCATGTAATTCCTGTTGGTGCATAAAAACCATTCAAAGTCCATAGGGCTCTATAATATTGAGGTTACCTGCTCATGTAGAAAAGTCTGCTGAATATGAACCCTGAGTGTACACTAATTTCCTCAACTCTCTTTTGCTGTCATACGAGTTGCATGTCCAGTCATTGGTGAAATGTGGCCTGCAACACATCCTGCAACACATGAAGGCCTTCAAGATTTTTCACGTCTTATAAATAGATAGACAGATGGTAACTAAGAAGCAGACTGCATTAGACAATGTTCAATGTTAATTAAAACAGATGCTCCATACAACCATGCAAGTCTTGGATCTTTCATTAATTAAGAAACTATTGTTTTCCACTTTGTTTTTAAAAATACTTATTACATGTTAGTGTCTATATTTTCTTTCTTACATTCTGTAATCTAAAAAGCTCTGGTTGATAAGGCTGTGTCTGTAAACTTGACAAAGTTATTTGCTTTCTTGTTTAGATTCTTAAGAGATGGATAAGATGCAGAAAAAGTATGGCTTCAGTATATCAGTATTGTCATGCAATGAAAATCTATGCCATGACGAAGGCAGAAAGTAGTTAAAGCATTTATGATTATGTCCTTCTTCTCTTGCAGCTTTTCTCCCATGTACCTTTTCTTATATCTACACCTAGATTTTAAAAGGCTTTGCACTTTAAAGAGCACTGAGCCTTACATCCTGTACCAGCTGCCATTTTCTGGGTTGCCCTTCTTACAGCCAAGCAGCAAGTTGGTAGCAGAGCACCTATGCAGGTGACACAGGTCTCATGTTCCTCCAGAAGTGCTCCATGTGCTGTGCATGCACAAAAAGAGTGCTCTCTGGGAAGTGACAGATTTCCTGTACCTGTACAACAGATCCAGTCATATTGTCAGGCCAGGCGAGTTCCAAGCCCTTCTTTTGCTAAAACAAGCCCTGCTTTTTCTAAAACTGGCTGTCCTAGTCTTATGCTTCCCACAAGATGCTTGCTGCTATACAACTGCTGATTTTATTTTTTTGTTGTTGTTAATTAGTGAGAATACATATGACAGTGTTTCAGGATTTAACACAGTCTGTGCAGAGATCTAAAATCTTACACTTTTGTTTCCATCCCTTTTTCCAAAAATGTTAGTTGAAGCAAGAAAATTTCATTTTGAGCAATGACATATCCCATTAATTACATACAAACCCTAGTTTCTTTGGCATTGTTAGGAAGTCTTGACAAAAAAAAAACCAAACCAACAAACACGTAGGTATAATATTATATCAACAATAATGTGTCACAGTTTATTACTTGAGAAACTTAGGAACATTCAAAAGCATTTGAAGATCATCTTCAGTAAAAATTAATTTGGTATTGTGAGAGTATTCAGTTTCACATTATTTGTCTTTACTCTTTCACGGTTCAAAAATAGAAAAGTATTTTGAAGTCTTCACAAATTCCTTATTTATAGGTTCATGGTTTTCATAACCAATATTTTTACTTTTTCTTCTTTTTGTTGGCAAGCTTATAAAACATCCCACCAATTCTTAGTTATCTGAAATTTTCATTTTCCAGATTTCATGTTTTACTTGTGCATTTTCTAGGTAGCTCTGTTGTCAAAAAAAATAGTTATTTCTCCCAGAGTTTTATGAATTTACCTGAAGACAAGATACAGTACAATGGCAGTGCCAGCAACTGAAGGAGGCAAAGCAGAGATATTAATATACATAGCTTATTAGCACCTTGTTTAGATCAATTGTAGGCCTGAACTACGGCCTTAAGTCAATTCAATTATTTCCATTAACTTCAAAGATCATCAGATGAAGCCCTATGTGACAGATTCAAGTAACTCTCAAAAGTATATCAATAAAAAGGAACATGAATGGTATTATGTACTTTTTTCTGACCTCCTGGCTAGGGATTTCTATTTAAAAGAAGGATAATATCTAGAAATATCATCCTCGGGTCTGACATATTTAACTATTAAACTACTGCATGTTCTTCCCTAATGTGACAGTTCATGTCACAATTGCCCTATTTACACAAGTTAATGCCCCTTTCATATTGAACAATACTGAACCATACAAATAAGGCATCTGGCATGATCTCCAGAAAGCTGCTCTTCTTGGTCATATTCTACAGATGATGCTCAAGTTTTCCCATGCATTAAAAAAAAAAAAAAAAAAGAACCATAAAAAAAAAGACGTTTAAGAAGGCATGAGAAGTATCCAATATATTGAAGTTTGCTAAAATATAAAACAGTGAGTACTTGTGTATGATGCAGAATTCCAGAAATAACTCTGGAAAAGACTGAGATAGATGCAGCTTCAAGGGGAGGTACAGGGTAATATGAGCAATAATAAACTGCTTGGATGTAACTGAAGCAGCCTATGACATGATCTTTCTGTTCTCTGTCTATTCCTCTGCTAGAGGAAATCTCCCTCACAGCTGGGGCAGCTGGGGCAGAGAAAGTTATGTGAAGCATCCTAATGCAGAGCATGGGATGAGCCTGGGATGTGAATGCCAGGAATAAGACAAGTTTTTTTTATCTATCAACTGGAAAGCCCATGCATGTCTTGATAAACCCTCTGGAGAATGCAAGATGCTAATCCTGCTGTTAAAAAGGAGAAATGCCCCCTCCCGGCCTTTGCAGCTCCTCTTTTCTGACAGACGTTGTGTATGGTATGCTGATGCCCACCTATTTCTTTGTTGGAAGAAGTCACAGGGCCACCAGTTTCACAGCGAGAGGAGGGTAGCTGCTGCTGCTGCTGAATTGCTTCTAATGCTGGTCTGCGTCAAAACAGCACATCTGAGTCCTTTGAAATTAGTTTCGGTTGTTGGATGTGACCGTGCTATAGGCAGTCTAATGGCAAGGGGAATAGTGCAGAAAACAAAGGATCTGTGATTTTTTAAATGGGTCCACAAAGCTAAACACAGACAAGATTTACTAGATAACAACACATGCTGTTCTAAACATGTGCCTCTACTCAACTCATCATGCATGTAGAGGACAAAAATATTTAATGAAGATTTTAGACATGCTGTAACTGTCAGAATTTTCCTTCACAACATAAAGTTGTTTCTCTCAGTGGAGCTGCCATTTTTATGCAGCAGAGGTCTGCTTTGATGATGCAAAAATGAATGAAAGGATTAACTTTGCCATCAGGAAAGAGGGAGAATCAGAAAGTTTAACAGTTTCATAAGGACATATTCTGTAATTTTAAAGCATTTTTGGTTAATCGAACAGCTTATTTTAGTTAAGGAACTTACCTTTCAGCACTGAACTTCCTCACTGCTAGCTCTTTCCAGAGCTAAGCCTGTCCTTTCCAACTTACTTTAATTAGCTTTTGCTTTCTCCATTTTTAAAGGAATAATATCCTTTCCTGGGTTAATCCCTTAACTACAATATCAGCTTAGCCTAGTGGGATTGAACATTATCCTTGCTAATGCTGTAGATGTTCTTTCCTTCTCTGCTGGCCCTTGCAAAGGGCATTTCTTCATAACTGTCTCACTTTTTGGGTTATACAATGCTTGGCAGAGCCATGTGCAGGACAGAGAAACAAGACCTCCCTGCAGGCAAACAACAAAGAGCAGGATGCTTTCATCCCTCTCTGATACAGCAAAACATGGCAGAGACAGCACACCCTGTTGTGGAATTCCTGGACTTAGTGGTACATATTTATGTGGTCACTCAGCAGATGTAGAGCAGGCTCCCCTTCGCAGTTTACAGTGGTGCCTTTGAGCAAGATGGAAATGTACTTCACCTTGCCATTATTTTTGAAGCCCAAGTTTTCTCTGAGTCTTTGGGTACTGTGAAATTATTTTAAAATAGCAAATGTCAGTTGCTTTGGAAATCTCTGTAAGCACTAGGTGTGAGACTATTTTATTCTGACACTTGAATCCATTGAATTTGCCCAGTCGTGAGAACCAGTCTGCTGGAATAATGAATTCATGCATAACAAACTGCCTAACTGAGCTTACAAAGACCAATCTCTTCCTTAACACTGTGATAAAAATTACATTCAATCTTTGTTTTGTGCTATTACCGAGTAAGACTACATGTATGATTTATATAGCTTGATATCAAGCTTATTAGAAATTTATTAGCACTGAGGAATACATTTCAAAATCTACATAGAGTTTCACTTAATTTTAATTTAGGGTCTGATCAAAGACTACAGACCAGCACTCTTCTTCTTTTGAGTAGTATTACCGTGTCATGTGGAAAATCTCTGCAAGATTCAACACTTAGACTTTCCTGCATATTCGTCTGGACTCTTTTTTTTTTCCTTTCCCTCCCTTTCCCTTGCCACCTCCAAGTGAGGTGGTTTGGTCTCTAAGTTTCAGGTCAAAAAGGCACAACAGAACCATAGGAGTATCTGAGCCTGTTCCCTCTGTGATTCTCCTCCTGTAAGCACAGCTCTGCAGTACTGCAGTACACTTCATAATATGTATAGGTTCCACACCTTCTGCTGCTTTACAAAAGCAGGTATAGGGGTATACAGTTCAACAATATAGGTCAGTGTTCTACTTTACTGTTGCCTGTCTGACACAGCACATACAATTCTAGCCAGCCTCAGAAGCCTAGTATGTGAGTAAGCACTATATTTTTTCCCCTGTTCTCTTTTCAAAGATCTATAGAAGATCGCATGGTTTTGACCAGTTATCTGCATTCATTCTGAATATCTCTTTTTTTAAAAAAAAAATGTTGTGCTGTTGGATCAATATAAGCAAATTTCATTAAATGCTCTGCCTCTGCAAGATTGAAAGCAAGGGTTACTTAATAATGTAGACTTGCTTAATGAGTTTGGAAGCATCTGTTGCATTGCTACCAAACTCTGAATCTATTCTCAGTAGCCTGAGAGTATGAGGACAAGTTTTCTGTCTGAAAACATGAGTTAGGTAGCTTGATATTAGCACTTGAGACAAAAAAAGACTTTTGGTGTGTCAGCTATCTTGTTATCATTTGCATATGATATAAAAAAAGGATCACTGAGAAATAAAAAAAGTTATAGCAATAGTGAAATAGCAGACTATTGTTGTAATACACATCATATATGTTAATGTAATGTGAAATAATGAAAGCTTCCTGCGTGAACAATAGAAGCACATTTGGTGTGAATTATTTAAATGTAGCTTGGTCAAAGCTATTGAAAATGCAGCAGTGAAATGATTCTTCATTACCCATGTGTTGTGGTGTGACCCCAGCTGGCAGCTATGCCCCACACAGCTGCTCTCTCACTCCCTCCCCTGGTGGGATGGAGGAGAGAATTGGAAGGGTAAAAGTGAGAAAACTCCTGGACTGACGTAAAGACAGTTTAACAGGTAAAGCATACATGCACGCAAAGCAAAACAAGGGTTTCATTCACTATTTCCCATTGGCAGGCAGGTATTCAGCCATCTTCAGGAAAACAGAGCTTCATCATGTGTAACGGTTAACTGGGGACAAACACCATAACTCCAAATATCCTCCCCTTCCTTCTTCCCCAGCTTTTCCTGCTGAGCATGACATCATATGGTCTGGGATATCCCTGTGGTCAGCTGGGGTCCTCTGTCCTGGCCATGTCCTCCCCTCCCAAAACCTTGTGCATCCCCAGCCTGCTCGTTTGTGGGGTGGGGTAAGAAGTAGAAAAGAACTTGACCCTGAGTAAGGACTGCTCAGGAATAAGTAAAACTTCAGTGTGTTATCAACATTATTCTCACCCTAAGTCCAAAATGCAGCACTATACCAGCCACTGCGAAGAAAACTCTATCCTAGATAAAACCAGCATGCCGTGAGATGGACAAGATACCAAACATATCATAAGAGCTTTGTTATTGAAATACTACTACTAATTTTTGAGTGTATATAGTGCATGTAGAGGCCTCATGAGACAGTCATGAACAAAACTATGCATACACAAAACAAGAAACGATTTCCATAAAAATGTTACACAAGACTGAGCAAGCTCTTCACAGCAGCTCACAGACCCATATTATCCAGTCTGTAAAGCTGTATGACCTTTTGGGATACAAGCCAGTACAAGCCTTCCATGGAAATAGAAAAGGATGTTTTGATTTAATAGCTGATGCTTATTTTATGATCCATCATTTTAGGTTTTAGCTTATGTTGTTGTATTTTAGAAATTTTACCCAGCTGAGATGCACAACAATTTACCACACAAGACGTCAGATTGTATTCAGATTCTAATTCAGTCTGAACAGTAATACACCTGTTCTAAGTGAAGTCAAATGTAAAGTTCCCTCAGCTTTAACAAGGATGAGATTAGCCTGCAGTTCTCTTTGGTCTGTTCTGGCTCTCAAATATCTCAAATCCAGTTCCATCTCATAGCAATATGGCAAGTCTCTGCATATTTCAGATTTTAGTAAATAAGAAAAGAATATGAAATAGTATTGTTATCCTTATTTTAGAGCAAAAATGTTGCTTAAAAAAAAGAATGAGTATCAATTTTCAAATATTAACAATTAGGTAGATTTTTCACATTTGCAGATACTTCACATTTTAACTGGGACTGCTAAACTTTTTTTTTTTTAACATATTTTCAGATTAGCCTCATGACTGACATGACCTTCAATTAAGATTAGATACCATACATTCCTCACAAGCAATTTACAAACTGAAATGGCAGTTGATCCTCTCAAAAGAAGTCCTTTCCAGATTATCAAAAATTAACTAAACTAAGGGTAGCTCTGAAATGATGCACCTCACACTTGCCCTCTTTTGAAGAACTCTGTTATAATAGGCTGTCTTTAATACTCTGTGAGGGTACTTGGTTCCTAACTGTGATAAATCTTCCTATAATCACTCCTTTTAACAAGATCAAACAGCTTAGAACATCCAAACCACTTAATTCCTTCAAGTTGATTGCATTTATCATCAAAGAACATGAAGCATATTTCATGACATTTGGAAAATAGTTTTAATTGCCCTTTTATTCATTATCAGTTGTAGAACATAAGAGTGAACAGGAATATCATAGATCCTACAGTTTTCAATAGACAATAGCAGTATTTAGAGTTTGAACCAGATGTCCTCCAGGTAATTTATTCTATGATTTTATGATTAACAATTACATATATGCATGAATTGCATGCCAGAGAAGGTGTCAGACAATTCCTTATTTATGGAAAGAGATGTGCATCTTCATCCATGAAGAAGCAACATGGTTATTGCTGCATAGGGTCAGGTGTACTATGGTTTTAAGAAAGTGCAATTGGACAGGAAAGGGAAGAATGAGAGGAAAAGCGCTTGCTGAAAGTGCTGCAGGAGAAATGCCTTACAAAATGGGAAAGAAAGCTAGAAAGGCAATGGAAGTCCTAAACTCGATAGCTTGGAAATGGAATTATGCAATATATCATTAAAATATCACAATAAAAATAAGGTGAAAATTTGGAGAATTATGAAAGATGCATTTCAAATTGAAAAGCAGCATAGACAATAGTTGTGATTGGAAGGAGACTAGAGTGGTGTTCATTTCAGAAAGTATTCTGACAAGAAAAAGACAACTCAGGTCACCTCACGTTGAACTAACACTAAAGTGAAAGAAGAGAGTAGTTATTTAAGCAGAACCATTGCCTTCAGGTAAGTGGAACAAATTGGAAGATTTGTATTGTTGTGTGAAATATTTTTGCATCAGACAGAAGTGCCAGATTTACATCCTGTAAAGTAGATGGCCTTGAATCTGACACTGAACCATACATTCCAAGCATGTGTTGCAGAAGTCTGTGGGTCCACCCACATGATTCTGTCATACTGGAGTATTGCAGAATTATTTTTTTTTTTCATGCCTCTTTTCTGAGTGAGGCTTCTTCTCCCCAGTTTGATTACAGCTGACCAGAAGTGTCTTTTGAAGGGGGAGGGAAGTAGCAGGTGGTGAGTAATTATTCATGAATTTAGGTCAAATATGGCAAGTAGCTCAAGCTAAAGAAAAATTGAAGACTTAGAAAAGTCAATTCTTTTTTGATGAAAAAATCAATTTTTTCTTGTGACAAAAATTTTTACAGACTATCAGAATTAATCTAAAACTTCAAGTTAAAGTAAAGAAAGTGTTCATCATAGATTTTTTTTTTCAAGTTTGTTTTGCTTTTTCTCCTATGAAAAATTACTTACACTGTGTTAACCATGAGGCCACCATAGCTCAATATCTCCAGCCAAATAAAATAAACATTTTCTTTCAGGTCCTTCCAATAGCTATGTTCATTCACAGAGTTGCTGCTATATGCAGAGAACTTGTAACTTCTACAAGGCCACCATAGGAGCAGGGAGAGAAGAATATTATAGAAGCATCTCTTTGCCACTGCACTAGGACCAACCTGCCAAATACTCATCATATCACAGTGTCAGTCTGAACAACAGTTATGTGTGCCAGCAGAAAATATATGTGGCTGACTCATTCTGGCTGTAAACACATGCCAACTGGCACTGTCTGGGAATTTTTCAGCAAAATAATTTTGACCAAAACCATTGATTTGTCAAAACTAAAATACTGCAGTGGGAATGTACATACCAATTTCAGCATCCAGACACTCGTCTGCTACAGGATAATCAGTATCATTATGGCAGGGTTATCCTCTGACATACAGAGGTCCTGCTCTGCATAAACGTATAAAAATAAAACTAAGTTTTTCTGCATTGATTATATATTGAGTCTAAGAAAACTGATTATCTAGGTTATGTATCTAACCCTGTGAACACCTTCCCACAGTTCAGTCTTTTCAACCCTCACTTGAAGGGAAACCTGTTCATAATCTCCTAAATATAGATGAAATATCAAATGCTCATCAATGACACACCAGCACACCAGGTGTCTTACAAAGCTGACAGCAAATATTTGAAACATAAAAGGCCTATGAGGAATTATGGAGTGAGATTTTTATTTGTGTTTTATGATTCATCAGTTGAGTTCTTTATTTGAGCTTCCATAAAGAATTAGCAGAAAACAGATTTTTCACTATTTAAAACTTTTGAGAATTTAAATGCTTTCCTGTGTTCTTTTAAGATAAAATCTGATACCTTACAAATGTGGAAAAGTGTGAGAGCAAAGACTGAATTTAGCCCACATTTGGAATTTGGGAAATTCTAGTTCAAATCTCTTACTATTTGGCAACTGTTTACACAGTTGGAAGATACCCGGAGATGCATAATGTTACAACAGTCAATATCGTGTTCAATAGAGAACTCACCTAAGCACTGGTAATTTTAGCTTCTCTGATGAATCCAATGGAACATGGAGTATACATACCTTTAATTGGTCCCCAAACAATCCAATTATGTCTCTACTGGTATTTCCCTAACAAACAAGATTTTATGCCTTTCCTGCCCATTTGACATTTTTCTTACTGAGTTGAGAATATCCAATTCCTATAAACAGTATTTTGAAAGAGCAGCATCTTCTACCAACATAATGTACGCAATTGAAAATATCAAAAATTTTCCTACTAGCGCTGATTTCTTTTGACTACTACAGAATGTTCTTAAATTCCTCCCAACTCTTACAGATAAACTGAATCCTGAGACAGCTCTGTGCACAAAGCTTATATCCCACCTCAACTTCCAGATTGCCCAAATTTGCTGTAAATATAATCTCTCAGCAAAAATAGGCTATTTGCTTCAACTCCAAGCAGAAAGAATGTTCTATCCTTTTTCATACTCACTTGTGCTTATGTACTCTTAGAGCAGATGGCAGAAATTTGCTTTAGCAGTAATCTCTTCAGTTTGGATCTCTGTAGGCAGACAGGCACCTTAAATTTCACTTTGAGCTTCAGTGGAAAGAAAATGAAAAATATGAAAATAATTCTCATTGAAATACAGATTTTAGCTGAAACTTCTCTGTTGAGTCTTATTCTTCCTATGACTGTAAATTTTAATCTGAACACCTGGAATAAAATTAGATATTGCTATGTTATAGTCATTCATCCGTTCTCATCTTGGCCCTAACTTTGACTAAATCCTTTTCTTTTTTTGGCATTGGTTACACCAATGCCACACTTGAGCTATTCATAAGACAGAAGCAGAGACTTCAATTTGTCAGAGTAATTTTATGAGGTTTTCTTCTATCTGTCTGATTTTGGTGTAGCTCTATAAATTCCTGCTCTAATCTGTCTTTCTTTACATGTGTGATCAGACCTGTATACAGTATTAGAAACTAGTTTTCCCTATTTAATTTGACATGTATAAATTACTTTGTATGTGTATTAGAAATATATTAATATAATTAACAAATTTGTCCTCTTAGGAAATGTGTTTCATGAGTAGTTTATAGTCTTTTTATAGCCCTATATTAGTCAACTAATATAACAATGTTTTTCTTCTCTTTTGTCAGTCCAATGGCCAAGCAACCAGAAATTTTAGCTTATATCCCATATGTACATTATCTTGTACTTTATACTTTGAAAAATTAACACATTGCTGTTGTTCCTTTCCCCAAAACAATTCACTTTACAGTACAGTATTATCAGTCCTCTTGTGTGTTGGCAATATTTTTTAGCTTTTAATCACATCTGTTGTTAGTAGCAGTTCTTTTTCTTCTTTTTTTTTTTTTTTTTTGTCCTCACACAATAAATGAAAATATTGTCAGACAATTTCAAAGAACAGACATTTAGGAATATTTAACCCTTGTCTGAAAGCTCCAATTTTTGCTCAAACTATGGTCACCTGTTCTTTATCTAACTCCTAGCCCAAATTCAATTCTTCTAATAAACCTCATCTTCAGTATCTTCAGTTTACTAATTTCCCTTGTAGCCATACAAAATACTTTCTGAATTCCAGCCAGGACAAACTTGCTACATTATTTTCATCTTTAAATAAGTTATCTCAAGAAAGAAAGATGCAGTTGGATAAAATTTATCCTTGGTGAAATATGTATGAACTGGTATTTATATTGGTTTTCTACTTTTTTTTAGTAATTTTGTCTTTTTCCTTTAAAAAAAAGAAAGAAAACTTTCATTTTACTTTGGTCTGAAAAAAAAAGTACTCTTGCACTTGTTAGGAGTACTTTTTACCTTTTCAACAAGCATGTTATTTTCCCATCCTACAGACTTGGTAGGTTTATTTAAAGGCAAAAACAGGACCTGTGGATCCATATGTAAGTTCTTTCTGCATTTGAGTTGTGAGGAATTTGACCTTGATTTTTGTAAGTCTTGTTTTCATCTTGAATTTAGCTAGTTTCACTAAGCCAAATGTCAGCCCATCCAACATATCTTTTTCAGTAAATTTGCTAAGGATGTGTTCTGTCTCATCACCCAGGTTATTGACAAATATATTAAATACTTCCGGCTTCAGTTTCAACCACTAGGATATTCCACGTGCTACTGGTCAGCCACTGAATTTCAAACCGTTGAGTACAAATCTTTGAGCTGGACATTCCAGTCAAATTTTAATTCATCTAGCAGCATTAGCTGTTAGTTCCTCTACTTCCAAATTAAACAGATGTAAGAGATGGTGTTAAGAGCCTTACTAAAGTCAAGTCACATTATATCCACCACTCTTCCTCATTCACATAGCCAGCCATTCAATCTCAAAAAGCAGTCCTGCTGATCAAACATGACACAACCCTCATAAACCCATGTTTCCTGTTCCTGATTGCCTTCTCATCTTTCATGTGTTTGGGAATGGTTTCTAACATGATATGCTGTTGCCTTAGAGCCCAAGAGGAAGCTGACCAGCCTATTATTTCAAATTTCAGTCTTTTTGTCTTTTCAAAAAGTGAGTATAAGATGAACCTTTCTTTTACCAATTATCAGGAAACTCCCCTGATTGCCATGACTTTGCCTAAAGAATGACAATGACCATTCTCGGATGAAACCCACATGGCCCCATAGATCTGAATATATGCAGTTTTTGTTGGTAGTCTTACTAAATGTTTCAGTTTTCCTACAAGGCTGAAATCAGAAATCAGATTGATCTTTGACAGGTTGTCTCTATGCTCATCTCTTGACTCTCTAAATATAGTGTTCTTTGCTGATCTGTCTTTTTTTGCCACTTTTTTTCCTAGTTCTATGCTCCTAATACCATTCCCTTACCCCCTATCTCCAAAATTATTCATTTAACTCATTCTGGAATCCTTCCATACAGAATTTTTACCCCTTGCCTTCATGACATGGAAAACCTTCCATTACAGTTTTTACTCTCCTTAGCCATACAAATATTGTTGACATTTCTAGTTAGGTTTCTTTAGTAGCCCAAAATTTGTTACCACAAAAACCATTACATATGGACAAGCTTTATTAAAACATCCTTCTGATGTCCATAAACACTTGATCTAAGGGTGCTATCTACAATTCCACATCTTCTTTGAGTTAAAACTGACAAAATTACATCTAAAATTTGATGATTACAAATGAAAATATTTTGGTTATTACATCTAGGAACTAGCTATCATGTATGGACTCTATCAGTATTAGTAACATTTTTTTTAATCTAATCTCTCTCGGAAGTTTAAATAACACAACTCCTAATAGTTTATCTCTTTTAGTACTCTTGCAAAAAGTAACCTACCTATCTATACAAATGTATTTTTAGTAAGGCAGAAGCCCCTAGAAATATTCTTTTCTATTGTAACTAATACATTTAACTAGATTATAAAATCCTAAGAAATCTATGTGTACTTATGTGTACAGAGATCTATATATACACCATACATGCATATATACTTTTTTTCACATAAAAGATCTTCATCCTGATATTTGAGCATTAAAAAGGAATATTTTTAAATATGTCACATTGTATTGAAATATTTTTGTCCTGAATTACATCATCTTTAAAGCTGTACTATGAAACATGGATGAAAATTTAACTGGCTTTCTAATGTAACAGACTAAGTAATCTGTTGACAAATTATCTTTTTCAAAACCAGGCTTCTTCAGATCCAGTTCTTTGCCCTTCTGTTGCTTCTGAAGGACATAGTATGAAGACATCATTTTATTTTTACTTCCCATATCCTTTACTCAATAAGCATTGAGAGTTGTCAGGAATATGCTTGTTCACTGTGTTCAAAATTGCAAAATTTAGTAATTTTCTTTGGTCCATAGTACTTGTTATCCATTATTTATTGGTTGCCTGTTAATACATTTCTGACACGAAGAACTGATGACAGGCAGCCCACCCAATTTTGCTGAGAAAGTTTGGGAAGAATTAGTTGATTTAAATTTATATTTTAAAATCTAAACATATCGCTTGATCCTCTTTACACTGAATCTCATATTTGAACAAGACAACCTTGGAAATAATTTTTGTCTAAATGTAAGCAGAATCTCATTACCTCATAGGACTGTAAAATACTTGCAGTTTCTAACAACTGTAAAACATGGAATGAAAATAAAATGTATCTAATCATGATTAGATTAAATTTGGTATACTAAAACAGCTGCTGAAAGCAAACTCTCTCAATGTAGCTCTATATAATAATACAATACTCTTTTCATCCATGCAGCTTTTAAAACCACTAAAATTGAGTGGCATATATGAGTGATCCAGAAGAATAATTGCACTGATGAGTGAAGGACATTTTACAAGCTGCAGTGGTGCATATGGTATAAAATTCACTAGAACACAGATTCTGTGGGAGGGACTGCCCCTATTTGTATGTATTTAATAATAAAAATCTTTTATTTTTAAAGTCTACATCTTGCAAAAATTTCAGGGGATAAATAAAAAGAGATATGGGTGATCTGACAAAATATACTTCTGAGGATAATGGAACTTGACTGAAAGCCACTGAAACAGAGAAGGGATACACTGGATGCTAAATAACAAGAATTTAGGGCTCCTATGAGTGAAGGTGACAAAATGTCTTGAACTGAATACTGAATCTGCACCATCTAATGACAGATCAGATCTCATTTCCAAAACCTGAAAGAAAAAGTTGTTTTCCCTTTTTTTAAGAGGCTGAACTAGTCCTAGCCATAAAGCCAAGCATTTAGAGAGTAGTGTTTCCATCATAGAGACAAGCACATCCATATTTCTGTAGATGGAATTTGGAAATCAAGCCTCAGTCATGAATGTGAAATAAAGAGCACTTCAGGTCATCAACTAGCAGGTAAAAACCACTGTCAGTACTGCAAAATGGGCCTGCAGGGTAGAGGAGATAGAAATTAAGGCAAAAGCAGCTCAGACTGGGAGCAGGTGAAGTGTTGTAATCGAACCACCAGGCTTCCCATCTGACACATTGTATTGAGGCTGCTGCTAAACATCACTGCAACTTTCAGCTTGAATTAAAGTTGACCCTTTTGGTCTATTTACTCCTCTTATGGCATACTAATCTTGATCTTTTTTGTTCCCAAACTTTTATCATATGAGCACTGGGATCTGCACTGCTGGAGAAATTAGGCCTTTCAGTTCCTTGCTTTGAATAAGGTGTTTGCCATAGCTGCTCCATTCATTTATAAAGAAGAACAGAAATATAAAATAAATTTTCTGTCTCTATTAAAATATTTTCAGTTTCTGAATATATTATTTGCCTAAATACAAAGCAGGGGCAATGGGACTGCTTGAATGGTTTTGTACAATCTAAATACTCTTTTGGTAGAGCCCTCTTTTTCATCCCCTCTATTGAATCTTTCTAGTTAGTATTTACTCTCTCCTGATAAATCCTTTCTACAGCTCCTTTCTCTGGCAGCAGCAGCAGCCTGCAAGTGTCAGGCACATTTACCCTCCTTCTATATTTACACATAGTCTTTGTAAATTGTGTAAAAAAGATACCTAAATCAGACTGAAAGAGGTAAGGAGGGAAGATAGCAATTCAGAAGGAGAAGTAACCGCTGGAGTAAGTGGGTGCATTGTCAGGATCAAACAGGAAGTTGGTAAAATTCGGTAGGGAATCTGATAATCTGTGAACACTTGGAACAAAGAGAACTTGAATCACCTCCAGGTTCCTTAAGACAACTGGGACTTCTAAACAACAGATTGATTAGGATTTCTTAATAAAACTGTAAATATCAGCTTAATTTTACCTAACCATGCAGGTACCTGGTAAAAATAGTCTCAGAAGACAGACTGTCTTTTTATCTCACTTGCTAACTGCCCACAGCCCAAGCTACCTGCTTTGACAATGGCTTTCTTCAGCAAGGACGAATTTGAAGATCTGAAAGGATAAGGTCACAATTTGCTAGGTTACTGCAATTCCCTTAGACTTTTCATCAATACTAATAGGAGTCTCATGGATCATATTCTTGTTTTAGACAAACAGCCCTGCAAAAATGTATCCAATTCCATGATGAACAAGGTGTGTAAAGATGAATTTCAATGGTTTCAAATACATATGAGCTGAGAGATAGGATTCCATAAGAAGAGGGACTAGAATATTTTTCTATGCTTTACCTAGTAGGAAAGTAGATAAAATATACAGTGAAATCTGCATATGCTTTCACTTTGGAACACCTTAGGGAAGCACAGGGCTTCAGCTGTGGCACAGTTATTTTTTATTACACTGTCAATTCTAGATATTTCAATCATGAATGAAAAAGTAGTAAATTACAGGCTAACCCTATATGCATGAAACATACATAGTTATTACATGCCTTTAAAATCTTATTCCTCTCTAAACAAGGAGGACTTATACTTGTAAATTAAATAGTATCAGGACACAAGCATTGGTACTGAAGGTGAATTTCTTACGCCATTACACTGTTTGGTTACTTCCTGAGGTGCTCACAGGACATACCAACCAGCACTCCACCAGCAGCCGTTCCCAAGAAGCTGGTTGGATCACACTACCCTGGAGGATGAAAGAGTTTTATAACTAGGAAGTTAATGAAGTTTGCCAGAGGATACACATTGGTCCTGTTTAGTTTACACGTACAAATACCTCCTTAGTGTCCTAGACACACCTCAGATGAGATGCTCATCTTTACCTGTTTTTTTGTTAGTCTTTTTTTTAATGTAGTTTGGGAAAGGAGACAAGCAGCAAATGTGTAGAAATCCCACAGTGGATACTTATTTTTTATTATTGTGGTGGAAAACTGAGTAAGAAAAAGAGTTGTGATTCTCTTAACTGTTTTCAGTAGCAAGACAGGTTGTGTGTGGGGGTTGAACATATAAAATGATAATGCATGAATGTGGAATTTTACTGAAATGCCTGCATGTTTCATTACATTATTTCTTCAGGTTTTGACAAGCTGTACCTAAGAATCACTATGTTACGTACAAAAATGTTACTCTTCAAGCACTCAGGACGGAAAGTGTTTTCCAACTCACTTGTAATGGGCATTTTCCCACCACATGAAAGCATTCCAGCCAACCTGATCTGAATATCTCCCTAGCCTTAATTCTAGCTGTTCCATCTTCCTTTGCTTTCACCGACCTCACAGTGCAACACAGAAATGGAGTGGCACTTATCAGATCTCAGAAAACCAGTTGAGTTTAATGAGTGCAAAAATAATCTTACAGTCCAAGCTCATGTGCTGTGCATTGTAAGCAGACCACAGAAGTTCTAGCTTTCAGATAGCTGATGAAATATTTTCTTTTCTGCAACACCATCAGCAATAGTGGCAAGGTTTCAACCATCCTTTTAGGAGGAAAGGCAGTGGGAACTGTGGCTTGCCAAACCTCCTAGCCAGTACATGGAAAAGGCACAATTTGGAACTGCAATTTTTCTTGGAAAATTCAAGGGCTCATAGTAACAGAATAACATTTATTGTCCACAGAGAACTTTGGAGCAATACAAGGAGCTAGAATACATTTTTCTTTTTTCCTGGGATTGTAATTCGGGTGGAGAGTTGATTTTGTTTGTTAATAGCAAACCGCTCTAAGTAGCAGTTACTGGGAAAGTACAGTTTCTAGCTTAGATTTCAAGTGTCGTTTAGCTGGGCTTCTGTATTACACCAGTAATATAATGTCTAGACACCAATAACTAAATTGGATTCAGTAAGGGACAATCTAATGACTTATTTACTAAAGTTCTTGTGGAAGCACACGTTTTCCTTAGTCTTCCTTTTGCTACTGATGTCCTTGACATCCCTTGCCAGGTTTATTTCCAAATGGACCTTACCCTTCCCAGCTGCATACCCTGACAACATTCCTGTCTTCCTAAGTTGCCTGTCCTTTCTTCCACATTCCATAAACTTCCTTCTTCTGTTTGAGTTTTGTCAGAAGCTCTATGTTCATCTATGCAAGTCTCCTGACCCCTTTGCTTGATTTATTACTCATAGGTATGCACTGATCTTGAGCTTGAAAGAAATGATGCTTGAATATTAATGAGCTCTCTTGGTTTCCCTGCCTTCTGGACCCCTAACCTATGGGATTCCTCCAATTAGGCATGTAAAGAGGCCAAAGTTACCTCAAAGTCCAGGGCTGTAATCCTACTTATTGCCCTGCTTCCTCCAGGCAGGATTCTAAGCTCCACCATCTCATGATCATTGTATCTAAGGCTGTCTCCAGCCTTCACATCCCCCACCATTCTTTGTTTGTTTCTACAAGGTCCAGCAGCCTTGTACCTCTCCTTATTGTCCTCTCCACCACCTGTATGAAAAAGTTATCATCAATGCTTTACAGAAGCCTCTTGGACCACGTGTTTTTAGCTGAGTTGCCTTTCCACCAGGTATCAAGGTGGTATCAGATAAGAACTCATCAATTTCATCCTCCTGATCAGGTGATCTATGAAAACACCCACAACAGTGAGCTGTCAACTTGTTCTCAATCCACCGCTGTGCAGAGCTCAATACATTCCAGGCCTGTCTTTCCTAGAAAGCATGTAGCCATCCATGGCAGCCTTCCAGTCATGCAAGCTATCCCACCATGTCTCTGTAATTGCAATGGCATCATAGCCCTGTGACTGCACACACATCTCTAATTTTTCCTGTTTATTTCCCATGCTGAGTGTCCTAGTGTACCTGCATTTCAGAAAGGTGATTGAGCATGCAGCTTTCGCAGGAGAGGTGCAAGAGGATCCACCATAGTAATATACACCTTTGAGGTGGCTAGCCTTCTGATTCTCATCTTGGGTGGCAGCTAAGGAACATTGGTCACTGCTCTGCTTGGCCTGGCTTTGAAGTGGTACCACCGGTAGATAGAACAAACAGCTGCAAGCCATGGTATTTTCCATTAATTTATCCAAATATCTGTCATAACAGAGTGGAAAGGGGTATGTAATAGCAAAAGTATGAGAAATCTAAATTTAGACTTACTGTAATTTTATACCGAAGATGGCTACCGCCTGAAGCAAAGACCCAATTACTAAGGGCCAGATGTTGCAACTCAGAAAACACATCTGTAACATGGGAAAATAAGTAGGAAATCCTCTCAAAGATAAAAATGCCAGATGAAAAGGTATTTCAAAATTTAATTAGTTTTATGACATGTGGTTATGTTTGCAGAAATATGTTTTGAATAGCCTAAGTAGAGGGTGTTGACCAAAATTAAATCTGTTTTTAGAGGCAACTGTTTACCACATATTTAAAGTAAAAAATGCTTGCTAGTTTGAAATAAAAAAAATGGGAGAGGCTGTTTTTTCAATGAAATAAAACTTGAGCACGATCCATCTGCTTACTTGCTGTGCATTGAAAAAATCTAGGATTATTTAAAAAGAAAAACAGAAAGAAAGAAATCTGACATGTGGTAGACACTTCTCTGATGACATCTCTGCGAGTAAAGATGGAAACCAACAAACTTCAATTTCCTTCTGTTACACCTTTTGCTCTCAATAGAAAATTGTATGTTTTGTACCATTTTCAAGTATGTGAAGGAGAGGGGAATTATCCTCTCAGGGTCCTGGTATAAATAATTAAATCAAATGTGCTAGGAATCTAGACCAAGAATACATTTGAAGCCACAGGACAGACTTCACATGCAATGATTTGCCCATATGCATTACTGTTTACATTTAGCTGATATGACTGCACACCTCAGTCATGCTCATAAACTACAGAATTCTTTTATCTTATTATTTCTTACTTTTTACCCAGGGAATTACAGACCAGTCAGTCTCACCTCTGTGCCTGGCAAAATCTTGGAGCAGATTCTCCTGGAAGGCATGCTAAGGCACATGAAAAACAACAAGGTGCTTGGTGACAGCCAGCATGGCTTCACTAAGGGGAAATCCTGCCTGACCAATTTGGTGGCCTTCTATGATGGGGCTACAGAACTGATGGACAGGGGTACAGCAGTTGATGTCATCTACCTGGACTTGTGTAAAGCATTCGACACTGTCCCACAAGACATCCTTGTCTCTAAACTGGAGAGACATCAATTTGATGGATGGACCACCCGGTGGATAAAGAACTGGCTGGATGGCCGCACACAAAGAGTTGTGGTCAATGGCTCAATGTCCAGCTGGAGACCAGTAACGAGTGGTGTCCCTCAGGGATCGGTGATGGGACCAGTCCTGTTTAACATCTTTGTCGCTGACATGGACAGTGGGATTGAGTGCGCCCTCAGCAAGTTTGCCAATGACACCAAGCTGTGTGGTTCAGTTGATACGCTGGAGGGAAGGAATGCCATCCAGAGGGACCTTGACACGCTTGTGAGGTGGGCTGATGCCGACCTCATGAAGTTTAACCATGTCAAGTGCAAGGTCCTACACCTGGGTTGGAGCAATCCCAGGCACAGCTACAGGTTGGGCAGAGAAGAGATTCAGAGCAGCCCTGCAGAGAAGGACTTGGGGGTGTTGGTTGATGAGAAAAAGAACATGAGCCGGCTTCAGTGTGTGCTTGCAGCCCAGAAAGCCAACCGTATCCTGGGCTGCATCAAAAGGAGCGTGACCAGCAGGTCGAAGGAGGTGATCCTGCCCCACTACTCTGCTCTTGTGAGACCTCACCTGGAGTATTGTGTGCAGTTCTGGTGTCCTCAACATAAAAAGGACATGGAACTGTTGGAACAAGTCCAGAGGAGGGCCACGAGGATGATCAGGGGACTGGAGCACCTCCCGTATGAAGACAGGCTGAGGAAGTTGGGGCTGTTCAGCCTGGAGAAAAGAAGGCTGCGTGGAGACCTCATAGCAGCCTTCCAGTATCTGAAGGGGCCTATAGTGATGATGGAGAGGGACTCTTCATTAGAGACTGTAGTGACAGGACAAGGGGTAACGGGTTAAAACTTAAATAGGGTAAGTTTAGATTGGATATAGGGAGGAAATTCTTTCCTGTTAGGGTGGTGAGGCACTGAAAGAGGTTGCCCAGGGAGGTTGTGAATGCTCCATCCCTGGCAGTGTTCAAGGCCAGGTTGGACGAGGCCTTGGGTGATATGATTTAGCGTCAGGTGTCCCTGCCCATGGCAGGAGTGTTGGAACTAGAGGATCTTAAGGTCCTTTCCAACCCTAACGATTCTATGATTCTGTGATTCACTGTGCTCTACTAACTCCATTTTTATAAGCAATGTACAGTTTTAGACAAAGTTGCTGATCTTTTTTAAAGGCTTTTTCTTCTAATGGTCTAACTTTATCATTAGTCAGCCAATTTCACACAGAGCAGTCATTTATATTATTTGGCAGGACCAGGAATAGGATTTGCCTTAATCCACTATAATTAATTTTGAGAGATTCTATATGTCACATTTGCATTAATGAAGATATAGGAGAAGAGGGTGAAAGAGAGACGACCTGTAGAAATTAATTTTTTAAACAGGTGCATTAAACATGACTAACACAAACCCTATCATCATTTACCCCTGGCTTCTGGCATTTTTGTGATCTTCAGGCTATAGGTTTGTAACAAGAACACATGCACACAAATAGCTCTGGTCCTAGTTCCTCTTTAAATAACCAAATCCTTCAGTATGGCTTCACCACAGGACAATTGTTCCTGACTAATGTGGTGGCCTTCTACAATAGAGTGGCTGCATCAGTGGACAAGGGAAGAGCTATGGATGTGACCTATCTAGACTTCAGTAAGGCCTTTGGCACGACCCCCACATTATCCTTACCACTAATTCAGAGAGACAGGGGTTTGATGAATAAACTGTTACATAGTGTCTTGGTTTAAGCCCAACTAGTAACTCAGAACCACACAGCTGCTTGCTCACTCCCCCCCCACACACACACATTTCTTCCTTCCCCCTCTCCTGGAGATATGGGGAGGAGAATTGAAAGAATGCAACTCCCATGGGTTGAGATAAAAACAGTCCAGTAACTAAGGTATAACACAAACCACTGCTGCTACCACCATTAATAATAATGATAAGGGAAATAACAAGGGAAGAGAATGCAACCACTCATGACCTGCTGACCAATACCCAGCCCGACCCGATCAGTGATCCAACCCTTTGGGGTAACTGGCCCAGTTTATATACTGGGCATGATGTTCTGTGGCATGGAATACCTCTTTGGTCAGTTTGGGTCAGGTGTCCTGTCTCTGCTTCCTCCCGGCTTCCCCTCCTTCCTGGCAGAGCAGGAGACTCAGAAAGTCCTTGGTCAGAGTAAACATTACTGAGCAGCAACTAAAAACATCGGTGTTATCAGTGCTGTTCCCAGGCTGAAAGTCAAAACCACAGCGCTGCACCAGATACTAAGGAGAAAAATTACTGCTGCTGCTGAACCCAGGGCATATGGCTAAGGAATTTTCTGGATGGTCTCACTCAAAGACCTGTGGTCCAACAACTCATGGTCCAAGTCATACAATGGTATCCCTCAAGGGTCTGTACTGGGACCACTACTGTTTAATATCTATATATCAGGCATTGACAATGGGATTGAGTGCACCCTCAGCAAATTTGCATGCACCAAACTGGGTGGTACAGTTGATTTGCTGGAGGGAAGTGATGTCATCCCAAGGGACCTTGACAGGCTTGAGAAGTGGCCTTGTGCCAGCAAGACAAGTTCAAGTTCCTGCACCTGAGACGGGGCAATCCCCAATATTAGTACAGATAGAGGGATGAACTGCCTGAGAGCAGCCCTGCAAAGAAGGAGCTGGGGATACTGGTGAATGAAAAATTGGACATAAGCCAGACATGTGTGCCTGTAGTCCAGAAAGCCATTGTACCCTGAGCGCAATAAAAACCCCACCTTCAGTATTGCATCCACCTCTGGAATGCACAGTACAAGAAAGACATGGGCCTGCTGCAGTGGGTCTGGAAGATGGGGCAACAAGAATGATCAGAGGGTTGGAACACCTCTCCTATGGAGAGAAGCTGAGAGATTTGAGGTTGTTCAGCCTGGAGAAGAGAAGGCTCTGGGGTGTCCTTGTTATGGACTTTCAGTATCTAAAGGGGACCTACAAGAAAGCTAAAGGGAGACTTTTTACCAAGGTCTGTTGTGATAGAAAAAGAAGCAGTGGTTTAAACTGAAAGAAGAGAGGCTTAGATTTGGCATAAGGAGGAAATTTTTTATTATTAGGGTGGTGAGGCACTGGAACAGATTGCCTAGAGAAGTTGTGGCTGCTCCATCTGTGGAAGAGTTCAAGAACAACATGGTCTAGTGGAAGGTTAAATGATCTTTAAAGATCCCTTCCAACACAAAACATTCTGGTATTCAATTAATATCTTTTAGATGTCTAGCAAACCGGGATGGTTTCCCAAAACGTCTCAGTGTATTCTAGCTAGAACAGCTGAGAGACTGCTGAAGATTCAAGTGATCACACAATGTTGCAACAAGAAGTGGCAGGAGCATATGAAATACCTAGCAGGTACTTTTACGGGGTACCTTGAAATGAGTGTCTTCAAATGAGGAGTACTATGGCTAAACTCCATTACTGACATTGCTTGAAGTCCTCAATGAGTCCAGAGCCACCACATTGTAACAAACTTCAGTGCAGGGAGTGAAGGGTGCTGTGATAGTCTTTGTCTCTTCTTATCCTTCCCACCATCTAAGGATAAGAAGAATATATAGAATTAGAACTGTGTGTGGAAATACAAAAGGAATGTGTCAGAACCCAAACGGAAATCCTTAGTTCTCAGAAATATTTTGGCTATTGGACGAAACTGTACATCAGGGTCAGTCATGTACAATGCTGGACAGTGATGTCTGCCAAAAACACCCATAGGTTCTTGTTTTCAAACCCAATTTTCTGAGCTGGTGTTGATTCCTTAAAACATACATTTTCACCATCTATTAAACAGTGTTTCATAATGCCTAAAATTTCCCATCATCTGTTTTTGATAAGTCTGTGCATATTTGTCAGATAAAACCATAACGCTTTCTCCTTCCCACAGTGTACTGAAGTTTACAATACAGTGCACTGGGCATTTGTTGGCTCTTCAGTTTTAGTATAGTAAAGTTAATGTTGCATACTTTTATCAAATAGACAATAAAACTAATTCAGATCATGAGCATTAAGAAAATCCTGTCTTCTGGAAAATGAGAAATATTTCTCCTGTGGTTTTAAGAAAAAAATGAAACCTAACCCCATACTTTTCTCCTGCTCTTTGTTTTCAGTTTATTCATCCTTCAACAGTTTTCTGGTCAAAAGAAAAATTATATCCCTCAGTTTCCAGTGGGAGGGGGATATGGAAGAAATCTGGTCATTATGACCTGGGACTAGGGCCATCATTGTGGAAGCCAAATAGATGGTCTGAGGAGAGAATAGCTGTCACATTATGTGCAGCTATTTGAGTGACAATTTTTGAATGCATAAGAGTGAGTGAAGGCACTGAAATTTTTCTGACTTTAGCTGTCTCCCTTATCCAATTTATCATCATTGGTTCTCATCCTTCATTTTCTACCTTCACCTCTTTTTAACAATATCTTCTTTTTTTTTTTCTCCTTTTTTTGGAAAATCTTCCATTGGCTTGGTTTCCATTATAAGAGCTATTCAGATGGAAGTACATTGGAAACATGTCTACCAACAGTGAAAGGCATTTTTTTCCTGGTATGGTTAAGCCATCCCTTGGAGTGACAGATGCTATACCCAGTAAAAGGTCCATTTGCTTTTGTAAATTTCACATACATATTGGTGCTGAATAGTGTTGGTTTGGGATAAACCTTTCATGTCATAGTAATTGCAGGACAAAGTACACGTTTTTTGTGTACAAACTAACAAGTTTTGACTAGAAACAGCTTTGTAGTATATACATAACTTCTGAGTTTCCTTCCTAACACAATTGTTCTCTATTTTTAATTTCTGAGTATTTATCTCTTTCTCCTGTCAAAGTTATTTCTTCTGTAACACTTCTGCCCAGATTTTGATACTTGTCTCAGGAAGTGTAACTCAGGCCTGTATATTCTGAAAATATTCTGAAATTCAACAAATGTTAGAATCAACATACTGATATAACCTAGATGGTCTATAGAATCATAGAATGGTTTGCTTTGGAAAGGATCTTAAGATCATCTAGTTCCAACACACCTGCAAAGGGCAGAAGCACCTCCCACTAGACTCAAAGCCCCATCCAGTCTGGCCTTGAGCACTGCCACGGCTGGAGCATTCACAATTTCCTTGGGCAGCCTGATCCAGTGCCCCACTACTCTCACAATAAACAATTTCTTCCTTATATCCAATCTAATATACAAAAACAAGAGGGTAAAATGTGGCCAGCAATATCTTTCAGTAGCTGATAACTAATGCTTCACTATGCCTGACTGTTCCCAGGTTTTGCAGAAAATATGTCCTTCGTAATACTGCTAAGGGGAATCAACATAGAAAACTAAAATGGCAGGTCTTAGCTTTGCTTTTCTCCCTTTTCTCTCAGTTCTTTCTTTCCAACTAAAGTCAGAGGGAAATCTCAGACACAGCAAGGACAGAAACCCCAGCCCATCTGAACCAACCTGTTCTTATTCCCTCAAAAATAACAAGTAATGATGTGTCCAGCTTTACTGAGATCATTTTTTTTTCAATGAAGTCAAATATTTCTTTGCTTCATCCCCATTTCTTTTACAATAAAGAAGCCAACAGGAAGATAAAGAGTGAAACTGCTTTATAAAGCAACCAACTTTCCATTTATTCAAAAATAAGCGCTCTTTCCAGTGTTATGCTTTGTATTTCTCTCTTGGCATGCAGACATCTGGTTCCTTACAGGTTCTTAGAAACCTGCAGCCAGATCAATGACTCTGACTTGTGTGTTTTCAGGCAGCGTGTCTGTCTTCAACAAGCTTCCCTCTGCTCTGCGCTTTGATCTCTGTCATTACAACATGAGATTTTGTAACAGTTTACTTGAAAGGTGTGACTAGCATGTATCGTCTCACCATGTCAGACACTGCCACCACCAACCACCAGAATCTACAGCTGCTTCTCTGACTTTTCAAAATTCTGCTAAACAGAGGTTCTTCTCATCTATTATATACATTATGTGACTCTCCTAATTCAGAGTATAATGCCTTTAAGTGAAAAGACTTCCTCATAATACAGGTATGTACATGGGGTGGTGTGGTTCTAATCTCAAATGGTGGATACCTGCATTCAAGTAAATTACTAATGCAAAATAAGGATTTTGAGTAAATACGGAAGCAGTACCAGCTCCTTGTGTAAAAATACGCAGAGTTCTTCATAGACTGTAGAGTAGGACCTTGAAGTATTTAATGCTTTTGTACAAAAACTTGCATTTCCCTTGTGGTTTTGATCTTGTTTTCCAAATTGTTATATAAAATATATAGCTGTTCTATAAAGTGTTTTCCAGCACCAGGCTCAGTGTCTGGTACCCAGAGTTTGCATTAGCTAGAATAAAATAGGAATTTGGGGAAAGGGGAACAAAAACAACAAAAAAGAGCACCTCAGAGAAGGATAAAAGAGCAAAGTAAAAAAATAAAAAAGAAGAGAGAGAGAAAAGAGAGACAGAAGTATGGATGGGCATGCAGGACTAGGAATTTGTAATATTCCCCTGTTGCAGAATCTGTCACTGCCTGAAGCACCACGCTGATATGCGAATTGCACCTTTTCAAGGTGAGAATACTTAAGGCACAAAATGAGGGTGGAGTGAGAGTGAGCAGAATTCACACCAGACAGATGTGTGAACTCACAGAGGGAGCAGTAGAGACAAAGGTTCCTCTCAGAAACATTACAGCCAAGGCATAATAAAGCTATTAAGAACATGGAAAATGAGAGCATAGTTTAAGTTCTGCACACATTACTTTTGAAGAGTCTTTCACAATTTCTGTACAGTATCAGCAACCTTACATATTTTTGACATTTTTTAATATGAATTTGAGCTTCTGGTGTATAAAGAAAAATATATGAATAGCATTACAAACCATGACATAGTGGGATCGATGCATTTTAGCATAAGCTTTCTTATTTAATTTCTAGCAAACATCCCTGTTCTCATTGCTGACAGCTTCATTTACACTGGCTTGACTGAAAGACGAGCACCCAAAATTGCCGCAGCTCTGTACTGTACCTCACAGCATAGAATGTAAAGCAGAAGTGGCAGCTTGAGCCAGGAGAAATCACAGGGATGGAAGAAGAGGGACATTTCTCAGAAATGCTTATCTCTCACCAACTTATTTTCAGATAGAAATCATATCTTGATGTTTAAAAGCTTACCCACTACTGGAAAGAGAAACTTCTTTTATGAAAACAAGTAAATGATTGCCTCCACCACACACTCCTCTCATCTATTCGAATCCTTCTGCTCCATTCACCATTTCAGTTTAGTGCATTCTCTAAGACAAATACAGCAATTTCAATCTCTCTTTCTCCTAGTAAGAAACGTTGGAAATTAAATTGTCAGTAATGAAAACGGTGGTGCCTCCTATGTATTCAGATATTTGCTGAAATGAAGTGAGCCAAAATGAAGTGAGCCCTATCTTTCAGTAATACACTATGTTCCATAAGTAATCTGATGGTTTATTGACCCTATATACAGAAGAAGAGCTCCTAAAATTAAGCTGCTGGTGGCATTTAGAGTGCTTCGACCTGGAACCTGATGAAAAAGTTCAGTCTAAACTTCTTTACAGGTTCAGCAGTGCCAACCTATGAATATTGTACAAGGCAAGGGGGCTATTGTCTGGTCCTGCCTAGTTTTAGCTGTCACATTTTATTTATATGTTGCACAACCTTACGCTGAATGGCATTGTTGATAGCAAGTCCGGTTGCTCCTCTAGTAGTATCTAGTTTTTACCAATATATTTCTGATGAATAGGTTTCAGGGTTAATAGGTAGGTAGATACTTCAGGCTTCACCGACAACTCAGAGACCCCAGGATCAAGCATAAAAAGTTTCTGCAGTCAGCAGTTTTAAAACGTGAAATCCTGAATGGCAGCTGCTACTCTGAGCTGTGAGAGATTACAGGTGAAAGGAAAAGCAAAAAAAAAAGAGTAATCTCATGGCAGACTGCAGTGATTTGGGGTTTCTTGTATGGACAACAGTGGGGCTAAGTCAAGCTTAAATAGCTTTATGTGTTTTTCTATCCTAGTAAAGCCACACAGATTCTCAAGGCTCCTCTGCCTGTGGAGAAACTTCAAAGGTAGCACTTGCATTAACTTTATCTCCTCTACTGATGGGCTGAAAAAAGCAAACCTAGTCAGGCAGGAACAGTGAAGGCAAAAGAAGTCTGTTGCAGGCACATACAGCCTTTTGGCAGATTAGCCTCTGAAAAAGAATACCATATTTCCTAGATGGTCCACGGAGAAGATCTGGTCTGCTCAGTTTAGGGGCATAAGCTTTGACAGCCAGGATCTCCAGCTCAAGATCTCAACATCCTCACTGTTCTGCAGAGGGAGCATGAGCACCCACCTCAAGTCCCAGACATACTTTGGTCAGGAGAAATCATTACAGAAAAATAGCAATCATCCTGTAGCTGAGAGACTGCTTACTCTAAAACCCTGTCATAAACTGGCTGGCAAAGAATATCTTGAAGGAGTTTTGTATTCATAGGGTGCAGAGATAAATGAGTTCTTTCCCTTTAAAGTTTTGTCCTTCACCCACAGGCAGACCTTTGCTCTTTGGAGAGCTCAACTGAAATCTGTGTCGTTCATCAGGGGCACAGGGCTTTGCAGCACACAGAGTTGGAGGATAATTAAGGACAAGGCACAACAAGTGCATTACAGAAACTGGAAGGCAATAAGAGAGAAGGAAAAAGATTACAAGCAATCTTGGCATTATGTAGGCCAACAGTGTGCACAGCTTGACAGTTCAATATGCAACTTGTAAATGATATACAATTTTACAGTTCAAAAATGTTATACTGAATCAGTGCTTCAGCAAATCCTACTAATCCTTGCCTTGGATCTAACAGTACACCCACAAAAGCATCAAACTGCCTTACTCCTTTTGAGGTGTCTGGCATTTTCTGAGTTCCAGGGCAGGCAAATTCTCTCAAAGCAATAACTTTTCAGGTCCCAATCCTTATCCTCTTTCCACAAAAACAGAACCACACAACCCCACAGCACTTCAGCGGAGTTTCAGTGAGTAACTCAGAATCACATCTGCAAAGCCAGCTTCGTGCCCTGTATATCTTGGCTACCAGTTAAACAATGCAGAGCTGAATATGTTTGTGGAGAAGGTGAGGATACATTCTCCCATTGGGAATAGCAGCTGCTTGTGTATAGAAAACTACTAATTATAAGAATAACTTAGGAAAAGCATAATCTCAAGTTGTTGTGTTGAAGCTGCCTATTACTGTCAATTACATCAAGTAAAATTACTTGGCATTTGCACGTAGTGAAAAATATCACTGTAGAATTCTGACATGTTGCTATAGGTTATCAGTCCTTGTCTAGCTTGCTACAGAGAAATGTTAGCTGGAGATTATGATGAAGAGGAATAAACAAACAAAAAAAAAACCACTAAAACCATAGAATCACAGAATCACAGAATGGTTTGGGTTGGAAAGGACTTTAAAGACCTTACAGTTACAACCCCACTGCCACAGGCAGGGTCACCTTCCATTAGACCAGGTTGCTCAAAGCCCACCATCCAGCCTGGCCTTGAACACAGAAAATGAAAGTTTCTACAAAGCCTATAATAGATTTCTTAAACAAAACTGGGAAGATTTTGTTTTATTTTGGCTTTCTGTGATCTGTAGTCCATGAGAAATGGAGGCTCAAAGAGAAACCCATGTATTATGGATTAGGTATCATGTGTGGCAGAAGCTGCCTGCAAGTATCAGGGTTGGTGAATGACCAAAGAAAATGTCTGTGTTGCTAAGGACTTAATATTTGTTTTGAATTAAAGGAGATGATGATGAAAGGTGCTGAAAAAATCCAAATTATAAACTATACGGTAACTGTAATTGTAGTTCATTCAAGATTTTTATGAATCTCTTTATATTCCTTCTGTGTTTTAGCAAGCACAATTATCTCAAACATTTCAGTCACAATTTAATTCAAAATGCAAATAAATTATCCTAGAACTTCAGAAAAGAGACCTCATTATTTGAATAAAATCATTAGTAGATAATAAGTGTAATTTTGTAGAGAAGATGTGCAAAATCAAGCTGTGCATTTTAAAAACTGTGTGTGGATCCCTGGCCCTAATAAGTCAGCAGAAATTTGGCAGCTTATTTAAAAGGGAACAGGATCCCACTAAGTATCATTATTTTAATAAAACATATGAGCTCAAGTCATGATGACAAACATGAAATAGTTTAAAGCTATAGAAACTCTCCTAATTCTTATTCCCACGATAAAAAAATCCAGGCTTGCTAAATGCTCTCATTTGAATTAATAACAATTCTTTTATCTTAATAATATGAAAAAGGATAACGATCCAAAGGACTCTCTTCTTCCTGTAAGACATTAGAATATAGGTGCTCTCTACCTCAAGATAAAGCTCTAGAAACTCACAGTGCACTCTCTGCTCATGCAAAAAGCCATCTGCTGCAAAATTTTTCTCTTCATTTTCTCAATTTGAAATGGTACCTTGGTGTTGGTTGTGTTTTATCAGTTCCTTGAATATAAATATTGAAAACAAATAGATGGATTTTGTAAGATGTCCAAATCATGTGTATTATTTTTCCTAGTGAATAGTAAGTAATCTCTTCATTCTCTGTAATATTTGTCACAGTAACTTGGCATCCACTCGCATTCAGACAGCACTAGGGTGAATATAGTGTAACAGTTTGCTGATAAATGCTACCACCCAGATCTGGACAATCACCTGCTCTGCCGCAAGCATAGGATCAAAGACAAATATGTTAATATATCTTCCAGAAGAGATATACATTTTTATCCAGAAGCTGTTACAACTTTTCTAATCTCCCCAGTGATTTATGGCATCACACAGAAAACATCATTCTAACTTGCAAATGCCCTTCCAGAATTTGAAGTACTGCTGAATGCAGAAATACCAGAAAGTCAAATGGATCAGTCTGGATGGCTTCATTGTATTAATTTTCTCACTTTATTGCTGCTGACTAGATTGGTTATAGGACTGTTCACTGATCACTAAGCTGGCTATTTCTAAATTCATTTTCTCACCTAACTTACTCTATCAAACCTTCCTTATTGAAAGAATGTGTTTTTAAGAGATGTGGGATGCATTTGGTTTGCCAATCTAGTAAATTTGATAATAGCCTGAAAAAGGACCTAGATTCCTTTCTCTTAAATTTCTTACTCATATATTAATTATATATAGCATTATATTACTGTGTAATATATGGTAAAAATATATAGTCTCATTTTAATCTGAGGTACAGTGACTCAGAAGTTCCCCATAATGACCACTAAGAAGCACTGTAGCTGGCACACAATGTCCACATTCTTTCACAAATGCCAGCAGGATTGCTAATATTAATGTCTTTTTGTATTCTGTCTCCCACAAAACAGCAGTCTGCACAGAGGAGGCATTCAGAGTGCACTAATATAAGCAGAGTGGCCAATGCTAAAGGGAGAATGCACCCCCGTCTTTCTCCCAAGGTCTCCAGGTGGGATGGAGCCAAAAGGGAAGCATTGATCTGTTTGTTTCTCATGACGTGAAAGAAAAAGAAAATGAGTCAAGGGGCAGGCCTGATATATGACTGATTTATATGTCTCTCACTGTCTTTTATGACAAGTGAGTTGCCTCTGTTAAGAGTAAGACATTTGACAATATTGAGAAAGATTTAATAATTTTATGAAGGTGTAGAAATGTGAGACAGCTAACTATGTCAGACTGCTTGTTAACTCTTTGCCCTCCATTAAATCAATCACTTGCCACATAGGGTTGCTAATGCTACAGGTTTAGAAAAACATCTAGATGAGAGAGTCTGCATATGGGATTTCTTATAGGTGAAAAACTCTTGCGTACTCATTGCACATCTGTTCACAGTGCATATATCACTATGGACCCAGACTTGTTAGCAAAGGTGCAGTGGCACTGGGAGAGCCTTTGAACACTGAGTGAGATGGGATGGCGAGACAGCTGATGCTGCAGAGCAGCTCTGCCTGGGGTGAAACCTCTCTGCCCTGCAGGGTAAACAAAAAAACCTGTGGGACTTGACAGTCTCAAATTAGAAAGAAGGCGCTACTGCAGAGGCTGGGAAAGAGACAGGTGCCATAACAGTTGTCTTACCAAGGAGACAGAGAGAACTGTGAATAGTTACCTAAACTATGGAGAAGGGGCAGTCATGTGTTTTCTTTATGTGCACCATCTTCTTTCAGTAACAGTTCTTCAAGCCAATGATATATTTGTGACTGCAGGAAGAAAATTAACTGAGCATCAGGCAGCTCAGGTTTATACTTGCAGACTTGGGGAAGGCTTGAGCTTGTCATTATTAATGTTCCCAGAAATTTAAATCCAGACTTACATAATGACCATCAAGCACAGGGGTTCTGTGAAGCCAACTAAGCAAAACCTTAAGGATGAGGGTAAGTTTTTGCATTTTTGCCTGTTCAACTCAACTGAGTTAACCAGCCAGCCAAGAAAATAAACTCTCTAACCAGAGCTTGTTTGTCTCAAGTCCCAGCATATTCACTGTGGATCTGTAAGGAATTTACCTAAACTTACCATCATAGCTTTTTAACACAGGAAGCTTCCAGAGAAATAAATACATCCGTTTTCCACCTGTTTTATCATCCATTAACTGTAAGGCTTAGAAAATGAACAATCATTTTCAGGTAAATGTAACCTGAAAAAAACCAGCACCATTCAAGGTTTTTTTACCACTCCATATTGTAAGGCTGAGTATGTACTGCACAGGCACACCACAATTCAAAGTACAATTCTACTTCCAGTTGTTGTATTCTTTCATGAAGGCTCACAGACTTTATAAAGTAATCTTGGAGGAGATGAAGGCTCACTGTATAGGGCTGTGCTAAGATTCTTCCAAAAATAAATAATCAATAGAGAGCTACCCTACTGAGTGAGAATATTGCAGGGAAACACCATGTTATGGAAAACTACATCATCATTTTGTACCTAAGCAACAAGAAAAAGAAAGGAAAGATTGTTAAAACTGCAGGATGTGCAGGAAGACTGTCATCAGAGCAGGAACTGGTAAGTGAAAAATATTAAACTGTCTTTTTTCAGACAGTTATGGGGTTTGAACAGCTTCCTTTCGACACCCTCTGAAGGCATTAGTAGTGACAAAGAATGCACGATCAGGAGCCTGCAGCAAAACCAGGGCTTAGCTCAGCCACTCAGGGAATTTTTGTTCTCTCTGCTAAGATAAATTAAAATAACAAATATTGGGAGAGACTAGACAGGGAGCTCACGTTGTTAAGCGGTTACCATTTGTGCCCCAAGTAGAAACATAAAGTAACAAGATTATGTCTGATTTACAAACAGGCAAATAGTTACTCGGAAGAAATAATGATGCATTGCTGTCTACATGCGCACCTTTAAGTCTGTACTCATGTAAGAGCTAGACTTTTTAAGGCAAAGCTTTAATTCTTTAATTCATTATTTATATTAGTTTTAGCATTAATTTTTCATAGCCATCGGCCATCTGTAAGATAAAAGAGAAACCAAGTTTTAAAGTCAGAGAAGCAAATATATAGCACTGTATTTTTAAATATAAAATTGCTACATTAAAAAAAAAATGCAGAAAAAGTTCATGATCTCTGCATACAAACTTCATCAGTAATTCAAAAGCTAAGTTAACAAATCCCAAAAGTCACAACTTCCAAGTGACCTAGATGACCTTGGAATCATTCTGTGGACCTCTCTCAGTGCTCTTAAGTAAAGTCTCCTGGGCCTTAGTGGTATTAGATCTTTTAAGCCTGGCAGCTCTCATCTTTCTCATTTCTCTCCTGAATCATAGAAGAACTCTGCCAAGACACACTGGATATAACCATGGCTTCCTTTGCTCATTATGTAAAACTGTAAAACATCTCACAGAGCTACCACTATGCAGTAGGTACTTATTCAAAGTGATCACCTTTAATTTTTTCAAGAATTAGACCACAGCAAATAGAACGAATGCAATGCAACTTTCTTATCTGAGCTTCAAGATGTTTTCACAAAAGACAGCCACAGAGCCCAGATCAAATAGCACACCAAAGCAGCAAATATCTGAGACACTTTCATTGCTGGTGCTGCTGCAGCTTCTCAGTCTGGAGCAAGCAGGTCCAGAGAAGGTAGCTGTGGCAGCTGGCAGGAGGCAGAGGACCAGCTGCCAAAATGTCTTATTGTGGTCCGTTACAGACATGCTTAGCTTATCCCATATTTGATATCATAACAGATAATTTTCTGTTCAGTTTAAATATAGGACTCCAGATTCCCCCTTACTGTTTTAATGGACAATCTTTCAACTTTGCATCTTCTGAATCTAGCTACTAAATTGAGTGAGATGACAAAGCATGATTTTCAATTTTAAACTGTAGGGCTGTAGATGTATATTATTTGCACGCAACCTCTCATAAACACTCTTGGTTCTCAATTAAATCTCTAATAATCCTTTCTTAGAACACTGTGTAACAGAAGGTAATAAGAAAACTAGTAACTGTCATGTGCATGTAATAGACCACCAACTGTGACATAACATCAACAGTTGTAGGCATTGACTTTAAACATGAAAATCAAAAGAAAAACCTGTCAAAACCATGACTATCTGGATTTTTTTTTCTCATAATGTACGAATTTTGATGTACTGTACTACAATACTGTATAATAATGTACAATACTACAAACTTTAATGGGCTAATCTTTGGGGAGATTACCATGAATGTTTGTCATGTGTTATGTGATTAAGATTTGAGTCCAACTTCTCAGAGCAATCTCTCCTTATTATTACTTGTAAAAGATTTAATTTTTATGGGGCTTTCACTGACCACTGCTTTTACTCTACAGAGGTTTTTCTGAGAGAAACTTACTTTCAAGGAGGACTAACAACTCTACAATTGCTTCACTGACCCAATTATTTCCTGGGACATTCCTAATTTTACCTGCCACTCTCAATTAACTTCTTTCTCCTTGCAGTTATTTAACTAATTCAAGCTTTTCTACCAAACAATGTAAAATTCACCTGACCAGACATAGACATCTACCTTATACTTAACCATTCTCTAATTGCTCAGGAAAAATAGGCAATTCTAGGACTCAAATCATCTCGTTCTAATGTAGATGCCCAAAATAATGGAGTAAACTGTATTCCCAAAAGTACCCTTTTCATTCTCAACTGAAAATAAAGGGAGTTTGAGATGGCTGGTTCAGTGGAGGTATCTACAATCTAAACCACTAGCCGAGGTGTTTAGATTTCTTTCAAATCCAAATTCTTTAAAATGAAGTATTTTGCCTCTTTTTCATGATGAACCAAGAGCCATTTAAGTGTGATCATTGGTTAGGTGTTTGATCAGCTTTGCACCATCACACTCCCAAGGTATTAGAGAGTTCTCAGTGGAAACCGTGTACAATTAACCTGGCTTTCAAAACTCATCAGTTTACTCAGTTACAGATCTATGGTTACTAGGCAGAAGTGTACACTGGAAAAATGCCTTTTAAGTTATACAACACAGCAGGCTGGAGGTTTAATGCTTTATCCGTCCCAGAGGCTAAATTGGGAAGTATATCACTGTATTAAAACAGAAAATGTAAGTAGAATTTTAAAGTTTAAGGACTCAGGTGATCAATATAATCTAAAGGCTCAAGAACAGGAGTTAGTATGTACTAAATGTATCTCAGCAATAATGAATTAGAATTAGAATGTAAAATAATGCAATGATACCTCAATAATGAGATTAGTCTTTGACCCTCAAAAAACTATTACTGTTTTCTTTTCTTTTCTTTTTTTAAACAGTTCTGAAGTAAAAAGTAACCTGAAAACAATTATTAAATAAAACGGAAACAGGAGGTAATAAAAACTGCCTCAGCAAAGAAATATCTGATTGAGCACCCTGCATAAACACACATAAGTAGATCTAGATGGAAAACTTTTACTAAGTACCTGTCAAATGGTGGTGTATTTCTTAAAGGCTTCTCTATTAAGGAGATATATATTTTTATTGGGTTTACATGGCAGGGGGTTGGCAGCAGGATAACTTCTGTGAGAAGCTGCTAGAAGCTTCACTGAGTCCAATAGAGCCAATGCCAGCCAGCTCCAGATAGACACACCACTGGCCATGGCCAAGTCCATCAGGGATGGTGGTAGCACCTCTGGGATAACGTATTTAAGAGGCAGAAAAAGTTACTGCCCCAGGAGCAACTGCAGATAGAGAGGACCGAGGACATGTGAAACAGCTCTGCGTTCACCAAGGTCAGTGAAGAAGGAGGTGGAGAAGGCACAGAGCAGAGATTCCTCTGCAGCCCACGGTGCAGACCATGGTGAGGCAGACTGTGCCCCTGCAGCCTATGGAGGTCCACAGTGGAGGAGATTTCTACCTGCAGGCCATGGAGGACCCCATACCAGAGCAGGAGGATGCCTGAAGGAGGCTGTGACCCCACATCTCCAGTGAGGAAGCCTGTGCTGGAGCAGGCTCCTGGCAGGATCTGTGGCCTGATGGAGAAAGGAGCCCACAATGCACCAGGTTTGCTGCAGGACTCTCGACCTTGTTGGAGACTGCACACTGAGCAGTTAATGAAGAACTGAAGACCCTGGGAATGACATTGCAAAAGCTCATTTAGGACTGTCTCCCATTGGAGGGACCCTACAATGGAGCAGAGGAAGAGTGTGAGGAGTCCTTCCCCTGAGGAAGAAAGAGTGGATGAGACAATGGATCATGAACTGACCAAAACCCCCATTCCCCTCTGCTGCTGAAGGGGATGAGGTAGAGAACTGGGGAGGAAAATTAAGTCCAGGAAGAAGGAAGGGGAAAGGGGAAGGTGTTTTTAAGATTTAGTTTTATTTCTCATTATCCTACTCTGGTTTGATTGGTAATAAATTAAACTAATTATCCCCAAGTCAAGTCTGGTTTGCCCACGACAGTAGTCGGTGAGTGATCTCTCCATGCCCTTATCTTGACCCATGAGGCTTGTTGTAGTTACTCTTCCCTGTCCAACTGAGAGGGGCAGTGATTGAGCAGATTTGGTGGGCACTTGCTGTCCAGCGAGGTTCAACCTGCCATAAAATCATAATTCTTCTCCCCTCTTAATCCTAAACCATAAAACCATGATTTTCACCTATCTTTTAAAGTTTAGAAATCAGTTACCTGATCTTTTAACAAAATCTTTGACAAGCTAGAGGCAATTCTGTCTTTGTATTGTTGTTTTTAAATCATTCAATGTGTTTTTAAATAATTTCAACATATTCGGGTATGTTTATTTAATACATTTCTGTGACAGAAATAGATGGCAGCAGTACTATTTGTCTGATGGTATGTCAGCTGTCTCTTCCAATGAGCTGGTGAGAGAAGACCTAATTTCTTATAACCTCTGATAATGCTTGGAAAAGGAGTCATCCCCATGCTTTAGATAAAAATACACTTCGTAAGGCAGTGAAATACAAATTTACCTTGACAGTTAATTGACTAGCAGCAAAGCTAAATAAATGAGTTTATAGATTGAAATATATCCCTCAGCAGTATGTTTGCCAATGACCAACATTCTCTTTAGATTCCAGGTAAGCCTTACTTTGCAGGCTTATTTGAGATTTCATTATGTCTGGCAGAACTCTCAGATACAAAAAAGTCACCATATACTTCAAAAGTGAAATCTGCAAAGTTTACATTGAAAATATGACTCCTCGAAATGAGAGTCATAAACCACTAGGATAGCTTATCAGCGAAGGTGATAAATTTTCCATTACCTGGACTCCTTATGGCCTTGTTTTAGCAAAGCGCTTAAGCTTCCATATCCATAAATTCCACTGTATAGGTGTAGTCACAAACATTTCTGTCCAGGAAGATGGGTTTTGTGGACTCTCCAGACAAGAGTATAAAACTGCCTTTGCAACATGCTCCAGGGGGAGCTGCAGAAGAGCTCAACAGAGCTGAAACCCTACTCCTTTGTGCAATATCTGGTATAGAAAAAGTACGTGTGAGTCTGCTGAAATGCATGTAGCAGTGCCTGTGTATCTCATACATTCAAATTGGCCTACACACAGCAGCTGTAGGCAAGCAGTAGGGCTACAAGGCACAAGGAGACATAGAATCAAGGAGGAGTGGTGTGAAGATGAATCCTCTTGGTTATTTAATTGGATGAACAGAAAGCAAAGCAGATTTATGCATGACTGCGTGGTAGGTAGTCCACTTCTCCCTATTCCTCAGCATAACCTTTAGTAAAGCAGAAGCCAGAAACTTCTTTTTTAAATACAAACCACTAGAGTTGCAGGGATCTCTAATACGATTTTTCAGAATTTATGAGCATGACCATACCTCATAGTGCAAGCCATTCTGCAGAAAAACAGCATTTTAGCATTCTGCAGGTAACTCTGCCAGCAAGCAATCATGGGGGCCACAAATGCTCTAGCTTTTGTGTTAATATTTGGTGAAAGTCTAAATCCTCTGTCCAAAATGATAGAAATTCAAGGGTCAATGTATAACACAACTCTTCTCTGGATCTCTGTAGAGATTTAATTCTGTAAGTTCCAGTTAAACTAGTTAAGAAAATGTCAAATCAACATGCATTCTCTCTTCTCCTTTTAGGAAAGATAGAATTACAATTTAAAGCAGGTAGCTACACTATCTGCAATTTCTACTCGTATGTCGTTTCTGGAGATGACAGCCACTCCTTATTTATCCTGCTGGCTTCTGAATGCCTGTCTAAATCCTTCCCTCTGGGTCTTTCAAAAGCGCAATATCATAATAAGCTGCTGTTTTGGATAAATAAGCATTGACAGCGCAGAGTCTGATAGAGATTCATTTGCCTTTACTACCAGGAAGTTTGTACACAAAATTTTCCTTTGCTTACAGGTTTTGCAGTCTCTCAAAGCAGCAAACTGGTGTTCATCTAACAATCATTTATGTATCAGGAGTCAGTATTCCCAAACTTATTTTCCCATAAACAAAAATGCCGTGCAGTTGAGCATAGGTCCTTAGTTCTCACTGGCAATAGCGCAGCTCCATGACCAAAGCATCTTCAGCTTTGCCATTTTACAGCCATCCCACTAACACAAAATCCATCAGTTTGGTTGCATTCATAAGCAGGTACACCTGTCAGAAATCTACATCATACTGTTAATCTGAGTGAAGAGGAAGTTAGGTCACTGCTTCAAGAAGTCCATTACAGTTTGAAATGCATAGCTGGTTTGCCAACGTGACACAGATCTTCTTCCTGGCTTTAGATAAATCACCCAATCATTCCAGATTACTAGCACTGTCAGCAGCAGACCTACTTTAAGCTCCTCTGTCCAGACCCTCCTCCTTTCCACCTCTCCTCTATTAGAACTTACTTCCCTCTCAGTCGTACAAATTTAGCTGTTTATATAACTGTGCTTCACACATATATTCTTTGTGAATATATGTTTTGCTTTTCCTGTGTTGGAGTTTTCAGTTTCAAAATTTGTATAGTTGCATAAACTGCTTTAGAGATTGGTTGCCTGAACAGGTACAACTGAGGAATGTCAATTTCCGCTGGGAGATTGCAACAATGTGCAACACAACAAAGTGGGAGCCTAACAAACTATTAGAGAGGAGCTGCAGTCTTAGTTTTTTCTCTGGCTCCAAACCCATATCTGTAAAAAAAGGGTAGCCTACATTAAAGACAGTATGATGCTAACATATTAGAGTAATTATTCACCCAGACTGCATTCATGAACATATTGTCTGTTAGAATCCACTTACAACTGCCACTGGTACTTCCTCAGGAGCCTTTTTTTGTTTTTTTTGCCTTTTTTATTTTCTGCAAAATAACGTGCTAGCACTACAGTATGATGTAGCTTTGCATGTGCCTGGTATATATTATGGGACTTATGTTGTTTTCCTGAGGTCCATCTTAGATGACGGTGAGAGAAAGGTATGAAAGATTCCAGTGGAAATACCTGACTATCAGTTCAGGCACCAAGTACCCAGACATGATCTGCCTATCTGATGGCTTTAGAGGCACATACGAGAAAGTTGGGTGATTAAATTAGAAATCCCACTTCAGGATACGTACATCAGCTCAGAATATGTAACATTCCCTCTGTTCTGAAAAGACAAAACATTTCACTATTTTTATGTTATTATTATGCACTTCACATCCTTGCCATTTATCACAATTTTCAACATACCCTCAGATGCACAGCACTGCCTATTAGCCTGTAAACTTTCTTAGCAGGAATATTTTTCAGTATTAATTGCATCCTTTATACCATATTTACATAGATTGATGCACCTGTACATCTGCAAGGTTGGTGGGTATTTTTCCTAATATTTCAATAAATGTGTATTAATTAACCTTAACAGATATTAAGAATTATTATGTAAAAGCTACAAGCTCAGAATTTGATTTACCAAGGAGTTTGAAGACACTGTGAATGGTGGTTACCAAAAGCTGTAGCTAGTGAATGCATAGATAACTCTCTGCTTTGACAAAATCATAGAATCATAGAATCATAGAATAATTAGGGTTGGAAAGGACCTTAAGATCATCTAGTTCCAACACTCCTGCCATGGGCAGGGACACCTTACACTAAATCATGGCCCCCAAGACCTTGTCCAACCTGGCCTTGAACACTGCCAGGGATGGAGCATTCACAACCTCCCTGGGCAACCCATTCCAGTGCCTCACCACCCTAACAGGAAAGAATTTCCTCCTTATATCCAACCTAAACTTCCCCTGTTTAAGTTTTAACCTGTTACCCCTTGTTCTATCACTACAGTCTCTAATGAAGAGTCCCTCTCCAGCATCCCTATAGGCCCCCTTCAGATACTGGAAGGCTGCTAGGAGGTCTCCACGCAGCCTTCTCTTCTCCAGGCTGAACAGCCCCAACTTTCTCAGCCTATCTTCATATGGGAGGTGCTCCAGTCCCCTGATCATCCTCGTGGCCCTCCTCTGGACTTGTTCCAACAGTTCCATGTCCTTTTTATATTGAGGACACAGGAACTGCACACAGTACTCCAGGTGAGGTGTCACGAGAGCAGAGTAGAGGGGCAGGATCACCTCCTTCGACCTGCTGGTCACGCACCTTTTTGCTGCAGCCCAGGATACGGTTGGCTTTCTGGGCTGCGAGCGCACACTGAAGCCGGCTCATGTTCATTTTCTCATCAACCAACACCCCCAAGTCCTTCTCTGCAGGGCTGCTCTGAATCTCTTCTCTGCCCAACCTGTAGCTGTGCCTGGGATTGCTCCGACCCAGGTGTAGGACCTTGCACTTGGCATGGTTAAACTTCATGAGGTTGGTATCAGCCCACCTCACAAGCGTGTCAAGGTCCCTCTGGATGGCATTCCTTCCCTCCAGGGTATCAACTGAACCACACAGCTTGGTGTCATCGGCAAACTTCCATCCTAATGAATGCAGTAATTGATAGCAACAGGACTCAGCACCATACGTGTTAGATCCAAACCTTACTGGCCAACAATATTAAATACTAGAAAGGATGTTAAGCACCTGTCTTCTTATTTAAACTTTCTGACAGTATACTTAGCAAAAAACTTACTTTAATCTCGACTGCAAGATTTTTTGGATACAGGGATCAATGCTCCAATTTCCATCAGACCTACTATGTACATTTATCATCAACTTTTAAGTAAAAAATAAAGTTCTGTGAGCTAGATATTACTTACTTTAGATTAGCGTCATGGAACATAACTGGCGAACACATGCTGTAAGATATTTGCTTGCTTCCCCTGTCCTACAAATCACTTAACACAGAAGACTGCCTGTGCAGGAAGCATCAATAATTATCCCATGTAAAAGATTCACTGAAAATTGTTTTAATACATTTAATACGGAACTGATGGACAGGGGTAGAGCAGTTGACGTCATCTACCTGGAATTGTGCAAAGTGTTCGACACTGTCCCATGTGAAATCCTTGTCTCTAAATTAGAGTGACATCAATTTGATGGATGGACCACTTGCTGGATAAAGAACTGACTGGATGGCCACACGCAAAGAGTTGTGGTCAATGGCTCAATGTCCGGCTGGAGACCAGTAATGAGCAGGCAGTGTGCGCTCACAGCCCAGAAAGCCAACCGTATACTGGGCTGTATCAAAAGGAACGTGACCAGCAGGTCGAAGGACGTGATCCTGCCCCTCTACTCTCCTCTCGTGGGGCCTCACCTGGAGTATTGTGTGCAGTTCTGGTGTCTTCAACATAAAAAAGACAGGGAACTGTTGGAACAAGTCCAGAGGAGGGCCATGAGGATGATCAGGGGACTGGAGCACCTCCCGTATGAAGACAGGCTGAGAAAGTTGGGGCTGTTCATCCTGGAGAAGAGAAGGTTGTGTGGAGATCTCCTAGCAGCCTTCCAGTATCTGAAGGGGGCCTATAGGGATGCTGGGGAGGGACTCTTCATTAGGAACTGTAGTGATAGGACAAGGGGTAACGGGTTAAAACTTAAACAGGGGAACTTAGATTGGATATAACGAAGAAGATCTTTACTCTAAGTGTGTTGAGGCCCAAGGAAGTTGTGAATGCTCCATTCCTGGCAGTGTTCAAGGCCAGGTTGGACAGAGCCTTGGGTGATATGATTTAGCATAAGGTGTCCCTGCCCACGGCAGGGGGGTTGGAACTAGATGATCTGAAGGTCCTTTCCAACCCTAACTAGTCTATGATTCTATTTGTTTTTACAAAATTGCTGTGTTGTTTATAGGAGCCCACTATGGGAGGGCTGTAGAGGGTATATATAGCTATTGCTACATTCATCATTAAATTACTTATAATATTTTGTTCTGAATTAGATTAATGAGACTCCTGAGACTATCAGAACAGGTTTCAAAACTGGTGCCATTACCTACTTTCATGTATTCCAAATGCTGTTTTAAGGAATATGTTCATAGAATGTCTAAATTTCCATTGAAAGTAAGTCAAAAAGCATAGGGTTCCTGCAAACTACTTTTGTTAATAAGCAGACTTATTTTAACTTATTTGCCTTTCTTGTGTTACGTTGTACACAACACCTTGTCAACAAATCTCTAAGATAACTACTTGTCTTCAGTAAGCTTTATGTTAACCAGGAGAGAGCATACCATAACAGATTCTCAATGAGAGATTCTCTTTAATGTTGGTTTCTCTCTGAGGGTTTGTAAGGAGAGCAGCTTTTGGATGGTGATTCTCATTTCAGTCACAGCCCTACAGTTGAAGATGGTATATCAGCTCTGCCACAAGAAGTTGAATGACTGTTGGCATTAATTTGACCACAGCTTTACCAACTGTTCTAGAAAAGACAGAAAAAAAAAACAAACAAAAAAAAAACAACAAAAAAAAAAAAGAAAGAAATTGTCTTGGATGGTTTATAATTTTTTCCATGTTCATGCCCACATATTCTTACACTGTTTAAAAGGAGGTGGCCATTAGTTTGAGAAAGAGTTTTCTGTTTGGAAGAGACTTGCCTCTTCTGACCAGCTGATGTTTGCAGTGAGAGCATCCTGTTCTTTCCCTTATCACCCCAAAAGAAAGGATGTAAGAACCCACCACAACTTTTGTTGCTATCAACAATAAAATAGCCCATAGCTTCCAACCTGAGAGTGCTATCAGTGCCTCTCAGTGTGTGTGCTTCACACTGCCAGTCTGATCAGATCTAATACCCTAGATTCATGTAAAGATGTTTCCTATCTGAAATATCCCAGCAGTGTTGAGCAATAGCCAGGTGTTTATCACACTGGGAGTCTTTCTGCTGCTCTCAGCGCAAGCACGTACCTCTTTTCTCCAGTGAAGGAGTCTCATGCATATGGAAGAGTCAGAGAGCATCACACTTAAAAACCCAAGGGTCATCCCTGCAGCTGCAGGTTTCACCACCTTTCTGAACCAGCCTGCTGGATAGAGACACACCTGGATACTGAAGCCCTCTTTACAGGCAGAACAGGTACTCTGAAGGCAGCAGCCAGCCAAGCCACTTGCTTAGTGGTTCAGATCAAAGCTAGATTTGAAACAATGTTCTAAGTCACTGAAGCTCTGCAAGGATGTGCCTTGTATTTACTGTTCCAGACAACAGATCACGTATAAGACGTGGTGTTAGCCCCTTCCTTCCAGCTGCGGATCTTGACACTTTGGTGCTCAGTGCCTGTCTGTGAAAAGAGATCTTGTATTTGTTGCCAAAAGCTCAATTATAACCAAAAGGACAAAGAGCATCATTGTGAAATGACATGCTACCCATTTAGAGAAAAACCTGTCATGGGTATGGTATCTGCATAAGCTGTCTGTTTTAACTCTTTCAGTCCAGCTGGTGTAATCCACCACTTCAAGCAGCAGCAATGAAATGAAAGGAATTGCCCTACTGCTTCACAGTCAAGCTCAGAGGCACACGGTCAAGTGTAACATGACATAAGTTTTCTGTGCTCTGAGTGAAATCTATATATCTGCTACAATTATACCGGCCCTTCCCTCCAAGGAGCAGCTGGGAAAGCACTATTCCTAATGGCTACATTCTCATTTGCCAAAGGGAAAATGAACATTGTATTTCTTCCTTGGGAAGCATTATGTTGTTCATTATTTTACCCTTAGAGACAAAGTAAACTAAAACAAAAAAAAGCTGATTTGCAGCACAGAGATGGAGTACCAGGAAAAATGCCGATCAGCTGAGAAAGTGAGATATCACATTAACTGAGTTGACCAACGCATACAAATTTTTTATGAAATTTTCCACAAGCTACCAGGCAAAATTATCTCAATTACATAAAAATGTACAATTTAGCAATGGATGGCTCACTGAACAAACTGATACCACCGCAAGGACTGTTCAAATTATCAAAACTCATAAGCATAAAGAAATAAAATACCGATTAAATGCAAAGCTATTATAAACTGTAGCTACAAGAAGAAGAAGGAGGGGGATCAAACAGAGATTCTCCCTCCTTTTTGTTTTTGCAAACCACTGAAATACATTATCATCTGATCAGTCCAGATTTTTGTAAGCAGTAGAAGATAAATGGCTGGGTTAAGTGCTGCTCCTCGTAGCAGCAAGAATTCTCCCCCACTCCCATAAGCTTTATTACTATTGTTTAGCATATCTTGAAATACACAGTTAGTTTTACTGGGAAGGAACTAACCAGGCAATCACCTGACAGGCAAATTCAAATAATACCCTCTAGCAAATAAAAAGAGTGACCGCCTGCCAACCTCCAATATAATTTTCTCAGCAGAGCAGCAATTCATGAGTAATTCAATCAGGTATTCAATTGAAAATTATTCCTGTTTTACAGACTGCCATCCCTAACAGTGGGGCCTGATTTTGTTGCTTTACCACATCTGCCCACAACCAAGGAGTGTGCAGTTTGGGATTTTCTCGCATGCCATTTCAGTAACTGTGATGTGAAAGGAATGAGACAGAATCCAGAAATGTGGATAAAGACCTTTGCATGTTGCTACAATATAACCTGCATTTCCATAATAATTTTCAAAAGATTCTTAAGTGGGAAATCATTAATTAAAATTAATAGTAGGCCCACATGGGGAGCATGGTGATAATGCGTTATAGCTGTGACAGACTAATATGCAGTTATTCTGTGCTTCAGGGATGTCCATGAACAGAACTCAGAACATGGCAGACATACTGCCTCTTATAGGAGCACAGACTGACTGAGTCCTTCCAGGAGCAATCCTGATGATAGAAAATACACCTCCGCTCCCAAAACAGTGGAGTCCAAGACCTTCCGTGTTGTAACGGTAGATTGCAAGGAGTTGCTCCCAGGGCAAGGTAGTCCTCTGCCATCCACTTCCCTGAGCAGCCTGCAGTTAGGCTGCTGCCACTCCCATGGTGTTGATGTTCTGCAAGCCTCTCTCCTGTCCCTGGCTGATTCTCCACACACACATTGCTTTGCTAACAACCTTCACTGTCTCCCACTCTCTTACCTACAGCATGCACTGTGCACAGACCTAAACTCTTACTGTCAGCTCCTTAAGCAGCCTCTTCTGTTTTCCTTTTCAGGGAAAATACTCTAAATACTTGAAATATAATGTAATTTATGATATGCCTTCTTTTATCATGCACATGCCCTACCCAAATGTAAGGAACAGCAGCAAATGCCTCTAAGCCTCCCTTGATTCCTCTCATCATCCCTTTTTTTACAATCTGTAGCCAACAAGAAGGCTCTTCCTCTGACTCCTTCTGCCTAATGAAACTCTAGACTTACACACTGGTAGAAGAGCAATGCCCCACTACACACACACACACACACATATATATATATATTTTGTAATTTATGGTGCGTCTGTATCTGTGCATCACAGACTGACTGCTCCTTTAGTCTTACAAAAACAGAAGACTGCAAAGTAGGCCATTTCAGGACCAAAAGGTCCTCTGAACATCTGTTCTGTTTAGCGCAGGCTATAAGGCAACTCCATCTCCTTAGAGTGAAAAAACAGGCACTCACATTCACCAGTTTAAATTACACAGGACATGCTCACTGGTCCATGTGTTTAAATATACAAGAACTTTCAAGCCCTGACACAGGTTAAAGTACAGTCCATCTAGCCTAATAGGCTTACCCAGCTTTGGAAAGGATCTGGAATATTGAAAGTATTTATACACAGGATGGAAATTCTTTCCTGATTATTGCACCAAGAATTATAGCAAGAAGAATAAAACTTGATTCTCTTTCATATCCCTGCTTTAGCTTTTTTGAATTCCAGTTCAAGTACCACATGAAGGGCTAGTATCTTATTCTCAGTAGTATCATGCTGTAGTATCAACATTTTTGTCCTCCGTGGTACTCTTCACCATGACAAACAACCACAGAACTTTGTTCCAAATGATCGTACCTATTTTTGAGTTCTAGAAAATGTTAAGATATTAGAAATCATTTTGATCTGAAATGTTCTAGCAGGATTTCATTGTCAAGGGAATGCACTGTCAGAAAGAATCACCCACTGGAAACAGTCAGAAAGCAGCCCCTGTCTAATCACAGTCTGTCACTTTTTTAAAGTGCAAAGCCTACAGATGAATAACACTGACCTCCAGATTTTAGCTGGGAAAGCAGGAGTTCAAGAAAGCTACTCCAAGGAGATTAGGCTTTCATGGTAGCAAACAAGAATTTTACTTTACAACATGTCGTGCTGTGTAGATATGGCATGGCAAATTTATGTATTATAATGGTGCATAGGAGATATATGTAAATGCCAAATAAAAATAATAAAAGGAATAAAGGAATTAGATTTGGAAAATAAGGAGTAAAAAAATTGAAGAAATGTTAGTAGCTAGATTACATCCTGAGACAGGTATTTTATTGAATTTTCCAAGTTATGGGAAAGGATTTGACTTCTGCAGACTGAAATATGTGCCTAGAGCAGGTGCAGATGAATGCAGTTGGGTGTCAGTAATGTAATATAAAATATCTTAAGATAATCAGAGATGACCTAGTCCCCCTATCTTAATCTAAGAATGATAAAATGTTTATTAGCTGCTCATTCCTCAAGTTATTTCTTCTAAACTATTTTCTAGGGCAAAATGTCTTTCATCTCTGATATTTCTGGTCATAAAACTTCTCAGCCTAAAAAAAACTAAGTTTGCATGAGCTACCCCAATATTTTCACATATGTTCTCAATACCTAAAAGAATTAGGACTGTATAATAGGTCTGAAACGACAACTCTTTAAAGACCCTCTGAGGTAAGAGCCATTAAAGAAAAATTTGGACCACAGTTAATAAAGAACTGTATTCTATTTTGGATTCTTTTCAGAGATGAAGGATTTTAATTTGCAAATAGCAAATCTATATCAAGCCACCTTAAGCCAGTTCCATGCTGATCTCTAAGGCCGACAGAGTGAGAGGCTGATATCTCACCTGCGGTTCAGGAAATGTGAGGAGAGATTTCAATTCAAACCTCTGCAGGAGCAGAAAAGCCTTGTTTGGAAGTTTCGTTCTTAGTGGTCCTTACACAAAAGAAAACTCCTTAAAAGAGAACAGATTTTGATTTCTCATTGCAGAAGGGGTCTTTTTAGTTAGTTTTACATTGCAGAATGAAAGCTCCATGCAAGCTAACATCTACAAATAAAAAGTAAAGAGATTTCTTTCCCTAAAACATGCTCCTCATTAAAATTTACAGCTTGCATTTTTTTTTTTTCCAGTGCCACTGCTATACTGATGCTGTCTGCTTCATTCCTACAGCAAACATTTCCCTTATATCTGTGATGGAGTTTTTATATTAATAGTCCTCATTTTATCAGGTAGCTCAGAGAGGGTTGTTATGGATTCATGGGGGAGAGAGAAGAAAGTGACTGTAAATGTATAAATCATACACATATAGAGATAGCATAATTACTCAAAAAAAAATATGGTTTCCTGCCAGAAACAAAAAGTAGACAGTAATAGGAGCAGAAATAAAGTGCAAGATGCACTACAAATCCCAGAGAAGATTTACAGAAGTGGGAATAAACTCCTACAGATTTTCCGTTACAGTGGGATAACTTTAAAAGCTTCAGCATTGTAAAAAGACATACAGGAGAAGAAATAAAAAGCATTGAAATTGGTTTTTGCATGTAAACATCTGCTTCTGATGAAAAGAATACTCTCTGATAGACTGTTATGGGAGGAGTGGTAACAGGTCCCTGTGAGTTTATGAAGGAAAAATAGTTCTCATTTTGTATTTGCAGAATGTTTCTCTGGTGATGTTCTGTCAGGTACCTGGTACTGTGTACTTCCAAACTTTGCAATGTTTTGACATGTTAGAACAGTTGAAAATGAAAAAATACTTTGGAAAACATTAAGTGGAAAAGCCATTCTCCCTTTAAGAGCTGAAATTAATATTTTTGTGATATCTCAAAATTTTATCAAGACTATGATGAAGTATTTTTCAAAATGTATAATAAAAGGGGTTTCTATAGCCAATCCAAATTCATTTGAGGAAGTAGAGATAACTGAAAGGTTCGCATCTTCAATATTAGTTATAAATTTTTCTGACATCTAAAATGAAGACTTCTTAAAAAAACTTTGTTTAAAAAAACAACCATTCAGCCTTAGGTTTCAGAAAAGTAAAAGAAGGTTGACTGAGTCAACCTCCTAGGAAGGACTCTTCCCATAAGTTATTTCTGTGAAAGAACAATTCATATAGTTAAACTGCCAGCATGCCTAACTTCCAAACAAAATCTATAGTCAATAACTTATCATTTCTTCCAATGTTCATCAAATCCCACAGCACTTTCTGCAGCAGCAGAGTGCTCAGTCCTTTAGGAAAATATTTATAATATCAACATTTTTGGCCCAGAAAATCTAGTCTGTTATATCTTTTATGTGTGATTCACCCAACCTAATCTCAGGGCCGTGTCTGGAAAAGGAAAAAAAAATGAATCTGTGTTTGTCATGGTGACACACCACTAGGTGCCCAATTCCTTGCAGTTCAGAGAGGAGCTAGTGTACTCAGCTTCAGAGCTTCATCTTCCTGGCCCTTCCTAGTCAACAGACTCAAATTCTGGACATTTAGGAACTGTAATACTTCTAGAGGTATCACAATTTTTCTTTTGTTTGTAAATAGAAACTTAAGGAGACTGAGGACCTGATTTATACACTTCTGTTGAGTGGCAGAATTTAGGAGGGGTGAATCTTAACCTGAAGTCACACTGCCTAGAATTCCAAACAGGACCAAATTACTTCAATAACTGAATTTTGTTCCACTTTCAGTATATCTGAATCTATATTGGTAGAAAGAAAATGGAACCTTCAAGTCATTCAAAAGTGAAGAAAAACTACTGTTGATTTCAGGGTTATCTGACTTTCTGCACATCTCTCATCATTCATAGTTTTCTTTGCTATGTTTAGTAATGTTGTTTTTTTCCTGTAAAGTTTGTCAGAGCTAGATTGGTACATGACACAGCATATTTATGACACAGTACAGAGCCAGTGATACAAGTCAGCTTTACACTAAGTAATAAAAAGAGATAGGAGATAGAGCAGCTAGAATTTAATAAGCTATTTGTTGCTGAGAAGCCTGTTCCATGTTTCCTGATGAGTCTGACGAATATTATCATATACTGTATCTGAAATTTGCCAGAGATCTTCTTTTCTTTACACTACATATAATCCCTGTGGCTTCTTTTTTATGCTATTGGGTAATAACCTTTCCCTGAGCAACCAAGATCACTGAAACTGTCCTTTCCAATCTTGTGCATCTCACAGTGGGATCTGAAAGACAACCTTTTGTTCTAGACTCTTCTTCAGAGGATACTTACCTTGAGAGAAGCATTACAGGGGTTCTAAACTTCAGTCTTTTATAAATCTTAAGATTGCAGTAATCTCATAGGATTTGTATTGAAAGATGGCCTTTACTCTTTTTGCAGTAACTTTCAATTAAAGTGCCAAGTAGCCCCCAAACCATTGGAATAGTGGTGAGTCATTGTAACCAAAGGTCTATAAATAAATCATATAGTTCAGTGTTTGTATTATACTGTACTACAGGGTCCATCCAGAGCAATCATTACTCAATGAAAGAATTGCTATTTCAGTTTTTTACTATCCACTGAAGGGTACTTTTGAGAGTATTCATAGACAATAAACTGCCAAAAAACACTATTTGGCAGCTAGTAACAGAGCGATTGTGATTCTAAAAAAGTGCAGTAAGTTTCTGAGGGAGTTCATCATTGTATATTAGTGAATTCTTCATTGCAGCAATTTTCCACCTGATAATTCCACTAATTATTGTCTCTGGTACAGAACAAATAGCTATTGAATAACATACCTGATATTTCCCCCTGCATCGAACTAATATTGAGTAGCACTAGTATAGTTAAATAACATATTTCAAAAAGATGAAGATTTTACTGTAAGAAAAAGGCCTCTCAAATGATGAGGCTGTATTCTTGCAGCAAAAGTAAATGCAGGGAGTCTGTCCAACAACTAAATTTCAGATTATATATGTTATTATATATGCATTTGTATAATTTCATATACAGCTGGTCTTAAAGTGACTTACAGATATTACTGAATAATGTTAATTCACATTAGTAGTCCTGTTCCACAAGTAGATACAATGAGATACAACACTGATTAGGCTAGCACTATCAAATCACTGTATCCAATTTTCTCAAGCTAAGCACTCATATTTATAGTCCTAAATCAGTGGGCTTGATTCCCAAAGAAGCTGAGGGAGTTCACTCCTTTTTGAATTCCCTGCTTAATACATTAATTATATTTAAACATCCAGCCTTTAAAATGTTGCCTTAATTGGCTTACGAGTCAGAAGAATTTAAAGTTGGAGCTATAACTGGTCATATTCTGGCTCCTGAGATTTTTATCTTAACACTAAGAAAAAAGTTCTGTATTCTGTGGCAAAACATAGTATTTCTTATTTTTTTTTCTCCAATTTCCAAAAGCCAGTATTAAATTCAAGTTTTCATTGAATACATCACCAGTCTTCCCATCTCTATCAGATTTAATTATTTTTGCAAATCTACTCAAATTCATGCATGACACTAATAACAAATAGATGTTGTGACGCTGGTTTTGATGTAACCATGTAAACAGGCGTATCATTCTGCTTTTTCTTGCCTACCAATGGGCCACTGATTTCAGAAAATCATTATTCTTTTAGAACTCAAGATCCTAAATACCAGTTATCTGTTGAAAAGCATATTACTATGCACACATACCTCCACCCCAAGCATTGTCTTTTATTGCCAACAGTAATGCTTTTAGTTCCAATTTCTGCAGTGAACTTGACAAACTTTCCAAGCCCTCAATACCTTGATTTATTGGTCATGCCAACACTGAGGAATGAATTCTTATGTTGAGATGACAATGGCATGTGGTCTGTCTGTGTGCACTGGGGTAGCATTGCACAGCTGAACACGATTCTGCAGTCATGGCCCTGCATGGCTCATGTGGCAATCCTGTGACAAGGCTGGCTGGCAGCCAAGCTTGAACATCTCTGTACCTCACTCCACACTGCAGTTGTGTCCTTATTCTCCTGGGTTTAGAAAGGCTGAATGGTTCCCAGATCTAGATTATGGAGAGCTGTTTGGGCAGGGGCCTGTCTTTCTGCAGCTGTGCTGGCAAGCTTCAATAAATGTTAATTTCTGTCAGTTATCAAAAACCTTCCAGAAAGACACCTAAAAAGCCAAAAAATGCCTTTGTGGCTCACTCACTTCTTAAAAGCTTCAGGTCCTGAAATTTCACCAATCTTCCCCCAATTCTTTTTTTTTTTTTTAATTTTCATACCCACTGGAGGAACAAACTTTACCAGTGTAGCTCTTTTCCCAACCAAAATCACCTGTGTTTCATTCAGCTATGCTAATGAATGAATGAATTTTTCACATCTGTAGTGACTTTGAGTGAAGGGGGAAATTCTAACCAAAATATTTCAGCTGGCCTGGAAGATTCTGGGAATCCACATAATTTGATCCTGCTCTGAGCACCAGTGGTACAATGAGATGGATGCAAAATTCAATTAGATTTGAAGGGCTCAGCTGGCCATCATTTTAGAACAGCATCAAAGGCATTAGGATCAGCATATCACATTCCTTTTGACAGCTTCTGGAAAAGCAACCAATGAGAGAGTACAAAATGTCATCCTGGCACTCCTCATATGTCAGTATGAGACCAGGACCCCAGGAAACCTCATCTATAGAGTTGTTGAAGAGGAACAAAAGACTTTGCAGAAACATTGCAATCCAAAATTGAAAACTCATGCTCTTTTGTCAGAGGAAAGTTGAGAGCAACTACCACTAAAATGATATACGACTATGTGGGAAATGTTTAAGTGTTTCACAATCCTAGAAATAAATCAGAATCCTGACCTGGAAAAAGCTTCAAATGAGCTTTATGTGGTACTGATACAAACAAAATATATGGTATGTAGAACACAGCTACGTAAAAAATTAAGCCAATTCCAGAAGACTACTGAAGGAAATCACAGGGGGAGAGGAGATTAGGGATTTAACTATGACAGCCGAGAATGGAATGGCTGCAGTAAGTGAAGTTCTCCAGTTGAACAAAACCAACAGTCTCTAACTCAGATTTCAAAACAGAAACATAAAACCAGCAAAGGTAAAAGATAAAGAAAGAAAATCAACCTCAGAGGCAAAAATCTCCAAAGAAATAAGGGTGTTCATCAAATCAGTTTTTTTGTTGGAAATATGAAAATGTCCTGTCAGCAAAAGGTGTTCTGAAAGTTTGATTTGTACCATGTGTAATCTGTAAATTACCTTTTTTTTTTCCTTTCTGTTCTAGGTGGCCAATAATGACAGTCACTGTAGTGGACTCTGCTTAAAAGGAGGTGCTATTAATACTGGACTGATGGCTGCCGTTCATTCAGAACATGTTAATGTTCACAGCTTTAAAAACTGCAGCTATTACACAAAATACTGGCTGCCCATATGGCTGATCAGAAACCATGTTCATTGAAGAGATTTGTCTGTTTACTTGGTGGAGCTTTCAGTTTGTGTGTACTAGAAACAACCCAGGAAACTTCAGAAAAGGTTGAATTCAGTCTGGAGACAGAAGTACTTGCCATTTGATACTTAAATGTAGAAAAAGCTTTGCAGATAAGCTGCTAACTGAGAAAGTGCCTTGGAGTTGCGGGAGAAAAGCCATACCCTGCTGGTTTATTTCTACTGTGTATAGGAAAGTGAGAGCTTGCCTATTATTTTCTGAGCTTAAAATAAGTTTTACCCAACTCTATATAGCCCTCTTTCTAGCTGGTGAAACCTTCAACACATATGTACTGGCAAATTACTGGACACAAAAGGAATAACAAAATGTCCTATTATAGGCAACTGATGCATAATGGAACAGGCATTTGGGGACAGGAGGCCAAAACAAGAATTCATTTGGTTAATTAGGCCATTGTTAAAACTCACCTGTGTATTGGTCTTTGAGAACACCTGCTTAGCCTGTAAATCTCCCTATCTAACTCAAAATATGCAAATCCTTCATATCTAGATTTATTCACGGTCTGATCAAGACAGAAAATTCTGGGTCACATCAAAGTTTAACAATCCCTTTTCGTAATTTCATTTCTAATGTCATTTTTTTTGTTTGGTTGGTTTTTGGGTTTTGTGGTTTTGTTTGCTTTAACCACCTTCTGTAATTAATCATTCACTCCTAGTAAAGGTCGCCATTAGCAATTCGCCAGTCTGTTTACTGTGGCTGCCATTACACTACGTTCACGTACTCTTGTAATTCCCTTGGTTATTACCAAACACTGATTGGATAGATGGCAGCACTAGTCCTCTGTCATACTTCCTTAGGAAACATATTCTGACTTGTCCCTTAGCACAAACAGGATCTCACAACTCACATACCCTAAGCCCTCAGGACCAATGCTAATATCAACAAAACACAGGCACTTAAAGTATATGCACTGCAATGCCTAAATTTCTGAGAGAAACTGAGCATCAGTGTAGTTCTTAAATAACGTGTCCAGATGGGAAGACTAAGAATAAAATTGGCACAGTTACCAGTTATGAATCATCCGTTCTTAGCTTCTAGAGAGTTTTCCTAAAGAACAGGCTTAAATTGAAAGCATAGACTTTGTCACACTCTTCTGTGTGATGCTGGTGTGGCCAACACCCATTCTGTAAGAAGAAAAAGTGAAACTTAGTCATTTTTCCTTCCGTCCAAGTTACACTTTTTTACTATGAGTAATACAAGCATTTTAGGAATATCCACATCATGAGTTAAATACTCAATTTATTAGTATTTATTAATTTCAAACAACATGAGGTGCATTTTAAGAATACAAGTGCTTAGAAATCAAAAGGAGTTAAATTGGTGGTCTCAGCAGAGTCACACATCTTGGTATGACACTTTGCTGGTTACACACCAGAATGTTTTTAGGAAGTTGTACCAAGTGAGCACTGGTGAGACTGTAGTAGACACAGTGCTCCAGAAGTGTCCAAAAGTGAAATGTCAAATCTAGAAAGGCATTTGGGGAAGGTGTCTGTTACATGTTCTCAGCCAGCTATTTTTTAATGGAGCTTTCAACTTGGAAGTATCATTGCAACTCTACAGTGCAGTAAATTCTAATAAGATTTATGAAAAGAATATAATCTGAATATTTCTCACCATGACCATCATGTTACCTCTACTGATCCTATTTGTAATTGGAAATAAAATTCCCTATGCAAATTTGCAGGCAGTGCTGAAGGAAAGATTTATTGTTTGACTAATTTGTGAGGGACCCCATGTTTAGCTGTATAATTACATTACATTAGCACAGGGATTACCCACATGACAGACCTCTGACTAGTCTAAACATTTGAAATGATGTAGACCACTTTCAATAGTAATTCGTAATGCAGTATTTCCAGATGCAGAGCAAGATGACAGTTAAATATGGGATGCATATACACTTAGATGGTGAATCTCAGCTCCAAGCAAGATGCCTTATTTATCCCCACAAACAATATCCAAAGAACTGCATAAAAGCAGATATTACTTGGCCTCATATCTTTTTAATTTTGTGACATTAAAAACATTTCCATAGCCTACTTTTGTCCCATCCCACTCAGCAGGTCCAGTGGGAGTTGACATTTTACAATACTTTGAACAGTCCACAAGAAAAACCACAGGCCCTCCAGAGGCTATAAACTTCCTAAAATTGTGTCAGGAGATAATAGGCTCTTCTCCTTACAAAAGGCATGAAGCAGAAAAGGACAAAGACTGAAAAAAAAACAGAGAAATATGATGACCAACCTGGGGATCCAGAAGCATCTTTTCAGTCAGCAAGTGGAAATTCTTTCAGTTGTACTCCTTACATCATTAATGGGCAATGAACCTCCTAAAGCAGAGGATGATCACCATATGATTATAGGATGGCTGACTCTTTATAGGGTCAGGCTCTCTTGGCCCTCTCTCAGACCTGAGGCTCATCTGCAAATCTGGTGAGCCCCAGACCCAGCTCACGCTGTGCTCTAGCAGACTCTGCAGTGTCTGTGCTGCTGTCTTGGGGCAGTTGTTTCACTGCCGGGCAGTTTGCTGCCGGGCAGTTGATCTTCGCGGCCTCAGGGCAAACACAGGGAAGCATCCCTTGCCTTCGGGGAGCAGGATCCTGCTCTGCCTCTGTTGTCAGAGCGACAACGAACTGTCAGTTTCTTCTGTCTTTTGAGTTGTTTTGACACAAACACCAAAAAGGTCTCGACCATCACAATTTAGCAACAGAGGCTTTTATTATTTGATATGAAGAGGGATTAATTCTACAAGGACTTGTATAAGGAGGGGTTTTTAAATATAAGGTAGATTCTCAAACCACAAACTATGCCCACCTAAAGATATTCTGCTGGAGTTCAAAACAGCACTGGGCTGCTGGATGAAGAGTGGGCAGTAGACCTGGATGACCTTGTCTGCAGAAATTGAATAGCTTTGAGTGGTGCCCTCTTTTGGTGTAAGTAGACTGTGTCTACCACATTGAAATGATGTTTGCTATATCAGAACTTTACAAGGTTAACAGCTATTTTTCCTCTACACTATAGTTTACAAAGGGTGCCATAAGGAAACTCTACCACATTGAGCTAGACTTAAAATTTAATAGATTTATAGTTGTAGGGGCAGAGTATTTCATCTTGCTGCTTGTATGACAAGAATGTATCATTCCACTGTCTAGTTTATGAACCAAGACAGCAACCTCTTGTAGTGGTGGAGAGTACCTGTTTTGATAGAGAGCCAGGCTCAGTACAAATTCTCCTAGCAATGAAGAACCTACCATAACTTATCTGCTTTCAAGTAAGTCATTCTTTATACCTAGACAAATGGCCATTTTCCATAGTTTGAATTAGTCTACCTCCAGCTTCCAGCCAGTGAGGCTTACAATGACTTTTCTAATCAAGGTGGTCTCTGCTGTCAGATACCTTCTTTTCGTTTCAGTTCAAAAGAATCAAGTCATCTTACACCACAAAGGTAAAAGCCATGTTCTCTCTTGCCTGCCTTCTGCCCCACCGAGCTCTAGCTACAGTCCTAATGGAGTACATGTGTTGGCTTCTGCTAACTTTTATGCATTTCATATGAACTGTAGAAGGTCAAGTGGATACAAAAGGGAAGGCAAGGTTTTCCTGGAGCCTTATGTACAGTTTAGGAAGTAGGGTCATTGAAAAGAAAGCATATATGTTCCTTCTAGCTGCAAGTCTTAGACTGCATTATACTTCCCTCAGCTGCAATGAAGTTGGGGTACAGAGTTCTCTGCCTTAAAGGTCTCAATTTTCTGTTTAATGGAAGTTGGGGAATAATAATGAAAATAGAAAAGTCTTGTGGCTTTCAGCAGAGTAACTTTTTTTGGCAGAGTTAGCTCCATTAATCCACTCTGAAATCTAATCACATAACCAGACAAAGAAAAACATCAGGTTTCATTTGAAGCAAGGAAATGAAAAAAAGAAAATGAAACAGCGTATACCTCTTCAAACTATCTAGCGACCTCTTCACTCAGATGTTACCCTTAAAAGGTAAATATTACATTTTATTTTTTATAAATTTGAGAAGCATAACTACAGGAAAATCTGGGTCTTAAGTGAACAGCCTTGTTAGTGTAGATTCAAGAATGACATAACATGCATGATTGAAGTCACCAATAGCAACTGCATACTTCAATTTGCTACAGGTATTATACCCATAAACTATATTCTTTTCTCATTTTTCTAAAATAAATCCTTCTGACTTTAAATCTGTAAATCTTAGTGTCAGCTAAAACTGAATTTATTTTGGAAAATGTGACCAACATCCCATATCTAATAAATATATCTTTCATTAATATTTAATGTTATTTCACTGAAATAATAATAGATTCTTCTGTACCTTGATTAGGTCACAATGTCACTTCATGCTTTTCACTAATGAACTTTTATGTTAAGAGTCATAGCTAAATTATTTTGTCTAATTAGAAGACAAGTTAATTCCTTCATGTCCACAGTCAACATTTCTCAGTTCATCTTCCTGCCAATAACAGGCTGTGCTAGGTATGCTAGGGAGTATTTTTCTTTTGGTAAAATCACAGGATCAGGACTCAAGAGATCTGGCCCCTGTGCAGACCCTCTGTATGACGTTCAGCCTTTTCTGTTTGATAAATCTAGGCTAGTAAACATGAACTGCTTACTCACAAAATTCATTTTTATATAAGTACCTGAAAAGGGAAAAAGGTTAATTAAAGACCTAAAGTTCACAGTTATGCAAGTAAATTCATTAAAGCTATAAGAACAAAAGCTCTTTGTATGACTGCAGGACATTTTTGTTGTTGTTTCGTATCAGAGACGTCAACTTTACCAGTCTATCTGGGCATTCTCACAGTAATAATATTCAAATCACATCTCTTGACCCCTTGCCTACTGACACAAACTGTGCTCAGGTATGGAAGTATTAATGCCATTAATATTGGTAAGACTTACTGTGAAATCCTGCATGCAATCACCAAAGCTCAATAAAGTTGATTCAAAAGGCATGAGAAAAGGTCCATTAAAATGATCAGTATGATATATATCTTATTTTGCATTAGTAAAAAAATATAAATAAATAAAATTAACATCTTCAGCCTAGCAGCAAAGCCAAGGTTGAGTGAGGATATCATTGTTTCTATAAATATGTCAGAGGAATAAACAGCAGAGAGGGGAGTTCAGGCAAGAAATGCTATTGCCTAAAATGAGCAAAATAACTTTTTATGGTAAAAAGGCAGTGCTGGCACAAGAGCAAATGAGTAAAATCTACCTGTGACTCAGTTTAGCCTACAATTAACAAGGTTTTGAAACACTGAAAAATAATATCCTGTAACAATATTCTAACAGGAATACTGAGCAAGAAGCTTTTTTTTTTTTTTTTCTTGTCTTTCTTGTCTTAGAGTTTATTACAATCAGGAAGATATGACTACATGATAAAAACTGTAACATATGATTAGGCATCATGATCCTAGAATCCTTATGTTCCTGTTGCAGATGTCTAAGACATGTAGCCAAAGATGGCTGCTAAAATTGCAGAACAAAGATTTATTTTAGCACCATTCATAACATTCTTCCATATAAACTCTAAATTTAATGGCATTATTATTACTTCTGTAATTTTTTTCTTGTTTTGTAAAGTTAGCACCAGAATACAGCAGTGCACAGCCTCATACTCTTACCCACAGTCCCATTGCAGTACAAGCTGTTGATATCTACATGCACCTACCAGTTTCTCCTGTATGTATATTCAAAGTTAAAATGCCTTTGTCCTAAGAGATGGCTGCTATCTGTACCTACCTGTTTAGCGTTCTCTGTACCAACTGCACAGCAAGGGGACCATGTGTAACAAGAACTTCATCTAATGGGATGGTAAATATTTCTTTAGCATGAACTCTGAAGAATAAGGATTGTACATTTTTTAATGTCATAGTAATATTTAATCTTTTTTTTAACTCAGATACTACCTTGGTAATCGTGTAGCTAAAAATTACTGACAAATTTATTTCGCTTGGGAGAAGACAACAGAGAACGGTGTTGCAGAGGCCCCATCCCAGTACAACATCAAGTAAGGAGTAGCTACACACATGGAGCTATACAGCATGAACCAATAACAACTTATAATTAAACCACTGGGTTAAATCCATCACACAAGCCTATTGTGGAACTCCTGTGCCATCAGTCAGCATTACTTTAGTGAGGTGTTTTTGTTCTTCAGCAAAACTGCCTCCAGGAACAAGTTACATCCCTAGCTTTAGTAAGGTAATCCCCTACAGTAAAGTAATAAGATTGCAACAGCCTCATAGGTACAATGATATAACCTGTTTCTCCTGGTATAGGGTCTTCAAAGAAAGCTATAGCAGCAGGTCTACAGCAGAATATTTTTACCACTGTCATTATACCAGTGAATTTCTATGAAAATTGCTAAACCTCGTTTGGAATGGGATATCTGCGATCCCATTCTCCGTGGCTTCCTCCTCTCCCTCCCACCAAAAAACAATTTAAAAATGCTGTGTCAATCAATTTGGCTATGCAGACAAGCTCAAAAAGTCCTCAGGCTTCAGAAAAATAAAAGACCATACTCTATGGCAGTAAACCAGAGATTTTCTGATAGTCAACAGTCAACAAGCAGTAGTGCCTTTGAGAGAAAATGGCAAGCAACTGAGGATACAATATTTAAATCTGTTTGCATAGCATTTCTACTGCAGAGTAGGTCAACACTGACAGATGCAGGCACACCTGAGCTTACAGTGTCTTGCCAAACCCATAAAGGCACACCTTGAAGTGAGCTGGCAGAGTTGTCTGTGCTTGCTCTACCAAATGAACTTTCTCTCCTGGGCCTCAGCCAGGTGAGGGGTTTATGTACATTGCACTTTTTATTAAGTACAGCCTAAGAAAGCACATCCAAAAGTCATCTTGATCCCCATATCATCAATGAAGGGAACAACCAAGATCTGAACATCCACAACATATCTATTATAAATTACAGCAGATTGATAGACATTTTATTGCAGAGGTGGCTTTCTGGGCTGTATTCATAGGAAGGATCTCTAAAAAATATCTTAATCTGCTCTCCTGCTGCACAAAAAGATCAGTTATAATTCCCCTTAGTATTTGTTTGGCCTGTTCTTAGAAAGTCCTTTAATGGCTATTCCATAACCTTCTTTTACACAGAAAAAGTCATCCAGTTCTAAGTGTTCACAAGCTGTTTCTCTGCTACCTTCCTTCCCTATGATTAAGTTTATTCTTCTCCACATGAGAAGGAAACACTGCATTACATGACACCTTCTTATACATCTTCACCTTTCAGTTAAGCATGGGCCTTCCAGGTATGGAAGGGCCTCTATGTTTTTATTATCTCTGGCACTTCATCTCCTACATTGCTGTGTATGAACAGGTGCTGATTCAGTGCTTGTGCACTTTCCATCACATGCTGAGAAGCTGTGGCATTATGTGAAGACTGCCAGCATTTTGTTCTGAGGTAGATGTTCATTTGTCAATTCACTATGTGGCAATGGCACAAATCCTTTATAGAAGTGGTGAGGTTTAGCTAAACTTTAGAGATGGCTTCTCTGATTTGAAGCAGCAGCAACATCCTGTGAAAGGCTGCTAGTCCAGCCGAAGCTTGTTGTCACCCCATCATTGCAGTATGGTATTTTTTTTTCTGTCACTAAAAATACACCAACAGTAGGTAATCTTTGCAGTAAAGGACATAAAGGAGAAAGAGCTGTGGATCTGGCTCCTCTCTGGAGTCCTGCAGGTTCTAACCCATGATTACCTTAGCTTTCCAGTTTACAAGATTGCCATTTTGGAAACACGTCCATAGAGAACGCACTATCCTGAGACTATGTATATATATACTTTTTTTTTTTTTTTTCCTCAGAACAAACTTTGTTTTCTGTGTAAGTAAATTATTGTAGGCATATATTGTGTAAAATGATATTTCTTTTGTAAAAACGTGTGGGTACATGTAATTGAATCTGTTGAGTTTTAATTTATGTGTGTTTTCATCTTTTGCTTTCGTAAGGGATAATCAAGAGAACTTGACTGACCTTCTCCACAGTAGGAACTATTATTAGTGCTGGTTTGTTATATATTCTCTCTTGCTTATTATTTCCATAATAATTAGCTGTCACTTCTTTAATCTCTCTTCATATGGAAACTCCCATCAAAGGCTTCCACAGAGAAATGGATTTGGTCTTAGAAAAGAAAACTTCTGTTAAACTAATCGAGAACTTCTTTGAGGAAAATGGAACAAATGTGTCAAGATAAAGGGGGAAAGCATATAAAATTAAAAGTAAGCTTCCTTTTCTTTGCATACTGGAAATACCTCAGGCTAAGAGCTTATTGAACAGGGCACATGTATTATTATCTCCTTCTCAAGGGACTTGCTACCAAAGGCTCTTTGTCCTCACTATTAGTTATGTTGGCAGGTGTTCCTCACGGCTCAGAACTTGGCCATTTGGAAATCATGATTTAAGTTATATCAGAATCTCAGTCTCCTGACAGGTGCAATTTGATGTCATTCTGTGCTACACAAAAATATATTTCTTAAGTGCAACACATTGGGCTGCCACTTTTTTCGTGGCATAGAGCAGAACTTTACTGAACACTACCATTTCATCTCAGCACATAGCTTGGAGATTGATTGATTGTTGCTAACATTCATCTTATTCTTGTAACTTGTCTCTGCTATTATATGACTTTGGTTTAATCTCACTAATAAACCCATACTTTTAATTTTAGAAAGCTCACCGCTGATTTTACAAAGTCAGATTTCATGTTCCCTTGAACCTAAGTGTTTAGATGAAAAGAAAGTCCTGTCTGTGCATTGAAGCTCCTCAGAGCACAGACATTGGGCTAGATTGTGTCATACAGTGTTTTGGTAAAAGCTAACCATGGATTTTGTTGCACGGTATATTTTCCAGGACAATTGCAGATGACATGTTACGACCTTTCTGCCAGGCGTAAAAAAGTTAATAAGAAGTAGTTAAATGCCACCAACTGGAACCTCTTTCAGGAGTCTGGGAAAACATGTCACCTGAGCACTCCAAAATGAGAAGGATTTCCCTATGTGAGCCCATGTCTTTAGGTAAAGGAGCTGAAGAGTTAGAGTTTTGTGGAGTGGGGGAGGACAGAGAAACATACTGAGGCAATTTGGAAAACCTAAATAATTGAAAGAATGGAACATTGTCACTCCTGGGCTTTGTTCATAACCAGCCTGTCCTCTTCCTACATCTGTCAGTACATTGGCAGATTGCCCTTCTCCTTCCTGGGCTATTCGCCACTCACAGTTTGTGAGCCTCAGAGAAATCCAACTGTTTGGCACAGTCATCTGCTGTTTTCCTACATGATGTGTAGTTTCCTGGGACTCTATTAGCAATATAATCTGAAGCACTTCTGAGTAAGGAGCACCAGACTTCCTGTCCAAGGCTGCTGTTTTGGGGACCTCAGCCTCAACAGCTGTTTTTTTTTTACCCTTTGCTCTCAATTGCTGTTCTGAGACATATGGAAGCATGCTCCTTGTCCTGTTTCTACTCTTCTGGCTACCTTTCACAAGAAGTTCTGCAGTAATTCAGCTTTTGTTTAGGATTCCCTCCTCAGACACTTGGCAGACCTCTTATCCTAAGAATACTGTTCACAGTTTTCTTGTCCATCCACTATGAAACAAGAATACAAATGTTATGTTCACCTTAACTTTACAGCACTGTCTTCTTTTCCAAGCTATCATGATAGCTCACATAAATGCAGATGATGGATGATGCTGGAGGGATCTGTGTGTGTGTGACAACATGTGCTGGCAGCACAACCCTTCCCTCAGAGGGATGTCTGTCTAACTGAAGTTCTCAGGACCTATAGATTGCCCTTTTCTCTTCCCCATCAGATGTCAACAATTGGATCTTGCCTTTAGGCTTACATCTGGGGTTGAGACATTTCAAAATTAGATGAACAGGCCAAAAACACACATAAAATATGACTGAATTTTAACACAGCCACATTTTAACACTCTGCTTATGCATATATGCCATGTTTTCAATATAGAAGGTGTATCTCTGCGTAGCAGAAGATCAAATCCACTTTCAGTTTATCTTCTTTTAGACACAGTTTTAGAGTATCTTCCTTAAAGTCAGTCAAGCTTACTTTTAAACAGTCATAGTATTTTAGAAAAAAATATATCTCAGTGGCTTTTTGGTAGAAACTTTTCAGTATTGTGAAGTCAGAGGTTTTCTCTGATGTTAGAACACAACACTAGAAAAGGTTGACTGACTGGAAAATGAGATTTGCCAAATCGATCAAGTCATTGATTTATCTACATGGGTAGCTCACCTCTTGCAGCAGCCAGCAAAAGCATTTCCTAAGAGGGTAATGCACCAGTCCAATCAGCCGTTAGCTGTTTATGTTGGCTTTTTTGGCATGCTATCTATCAGAGAGAAATATACACATTTCTTACCCAACCTCATCAGATGCTAGTCTTTTTCCCGAGGCAAAAGGCTGGATGTTTTATTCTCTAGCAAAAAGAACTTTCTTAGAGACCTAACTTGAAGTAGTCTGAAAACAGTTTTGAATGGACCTGGGAAAGAATCCTGTCCAAAATTGCAATCTTCCTTTTTCCCAAAATTGTGGTGTTCTGCTGATGAAAGCAGACCTGTGCCTACATGTCAAATGGAATAAATCACTACCTTGTATAAGCTTAACATGACCTATGTTTAGGTACAGTGTTGATTGTATGCTTCTCTCCTTGAGATAAGTGAACGATGTAGGAACTAAGTAAACCCATGCACATAATACCCATTACTCAGTAGTCATCAGAGCTGAATCTTTTGAGCAGCTGGTGAAGGTTATTCCTGTTCAATGAAGAAAAATAGAACACTAGAGAAACTGTGTATTAGAAGAATGTCTTTAAGGGGATGCTTGTTACTTCTCAGGATGATACACCACTCATGACTCAGCTCTCCGTTAAAGGTTTAATGTACCCTAAGTGTACATCAGCAATTAAGAGATATAAAAAAGGTAGCCTCGATCATACATCCCTTGAAAAAAAAAAGAAACCAAAGCAAATCAAACAACCCTTCTCCCTTCACCCAGTGATAGTAAGTAAAATATTCTTCTGAAAGTACTGAGTAAAAATATGGAGGATAAAAACTGTAGAAATGGCCAAGATTGGGAGACACATTTTCTCTTTATAAGAGAAAAAATGTTCCTTGTACTGCTTTACTTTCTTTAGTGATCTATAGTCCTTTACAACAACTTGCTAGATTTATGTACTATTGAGTGTGATATTGAAAATGATTCATGTTTTTATTGCTGATTGGATTACTCCTGTCTCATATAGCCTATCTTAAGCACACAGCATGCTGTTCAGAAGTCTGCACTTCATATTCTTTTTCCAAGAATTATAAGTTCAGCATCCACCATGCAAACTTATTTCCCATCTTTAGGGTTTTGAGTGCATTATAGTTGGTCTACTGTGGGTTTTTTTAACTTATCCCTTTATTTCTACCACATTCCCATAAAGTTTATCTCCACAAAGTATTGTACTCTAACCATGACCTTTTTCTATTTTCAAGTTAGGAGTGACCATGCTTGGACTTCGGGTAGGTATGCAATAACAAAGACAATAGATAACCATAGAATTAAAGAATCATAGGCTCAGGTTGGAAGAGATCTCCAGAAGTCATCTAGTTCAACCCCAGACTCAAAGTAGGTCACGCTGCTTAGGACCTTGTCCTGTCCAATCGTGAACACCTGCAAGCATGGAGGCTTCACAACCCATCCTGACAACTTCTTCCAGTATTTGATCACTCTTACAGTTAAAAAATCCTATATGAATATTGAATCAGAATTTCACATGTTGCAGCTTGGGCCCATTGACTCTTGCCATATTGTAGTGCACCTCCAAGTGTAAAGATCTGTCTCCTCTGCATCCTCCAGTCCTCCAGCTGTAGGCAGCAGTAAGGTGTCCCTTCTATTTCCAGTCTGCAGGCTAAACAAACCCACATCTCAGCTTACCCTTGTATAATGTGTAATCCTCCACTGGACTCCCTACAAGGTGTCAATGGTTGTATGTAATCATGAAAAAGGAAACACTTTTTTCAAATAGGATGGAATTTCTGTTTTGGTCTGGAGGAGTGAGAGAGGGGACATCAGGGAGAAAGATCTCAGTGTTTCCAGCCTTGGTAGAAGCCTCCCTGACAGAGTACCAGATGACAGCAGTGTTGGGCCCAAGCTTCAGGACCTATGTTTTAATTTGTCCTAAGCAGGCAATAGCATTGCTTTGTTGTTGCTTTGGTTTGGGTTTGGTTTTGTTTGTTTGTTTTTTCCCCCCAGTCCAGTCTATTTATTTTGTCAGAATTTCATTACTTGATCCCTACAAGCAAAAGGTACTGACCTTTGAAAGAACCAAACCAATTTCTGCCATAACCCCATGGGAATCAAATCCTATGGATCCTTGGAATCGCTAGTTAATTATTACAGACTATATGACAGCTGAAACACATTCCACACAGATCTTTAAAAGTACCTAAAATCATATCAAATATGATGTATTAAAACAAACAACAAACATTATTTTACAATGTGAGAAATAGAAAAAATAACATATGCTCTGTTTTCCACATTTCTCTAAACACTGAATTTATGGATGTTTTGGATCTGTGGGACCTGGTGGAGCATTTATCATCCTTTCGCAATGCTTAGAGTGTCTTACGTGTCACAGAATCTCTCTTTCTCTGCTGTTCAACTGTCAGTCTCACTGTTAACCTAAGCCTTCTATATACATCGTCTACATTGTAATTATAAAGCATTCAAATTTTACTGAACAACATCATACTTACTTTGTTCTAGCTCTTAAAATTTTTAATCCACAAACTCTAGTCTTTCATAAGGTATTTTCTAAGTTTATTTTCAGAAAGTCAAACAATTTTTCCTCATCTTAGGCACAAAAGGGCCTCTGTATACCAGAGTGAAGCCCTGTCTGTAAGTGCTGTTGAGTTCATTTCCCTTTCCCTTTTCTCAGAGTTCAGAAAAAAAAATAAAATAATTTGATGGGAAAAAACAAAACAAAACAAACAAACAAAAAAAAAAAACAAACCACCACAAACCAAGAGAATTTTTTACTTCAATCACTTTTCCTAAATAGAATATTCATTTCCTCAGCAGACTGGAACCCACATGCAAATGTCTCCCCACTTAAGATGCATGTAAAGCTCTTCTCCCAAGAGAGGGTAATAAGCAGGATCATCTAAATGTGGAAGAAAAGGGGCAAAGAATAGAATTTACTACAGTTCAAAGGAAAAAACAATGGAATTGGAAAAATTATGGTGTAGGAGGAATTTTGTTCCCTAAGATGTTTGTAGGGAAGTATGTTTAGGACAGAAAGTTTCCTGTAAATTGTCATGAAATTTTACTTGAATTTTATCTGAGTCATTCTTGATTTCACCAGCATTACCTTCAGCTTAGCCTTAGAAAATCTTGTCCATAGATTTTTCCCAGTACACATAGAATTTCTTGATGCAGAATTTCCATGAACCTGGATACATATGCACATACTATCAGGGGTCTAAAGGGATATGACAGATCGAGCCGATATAATTGACCATTATCAGCCCTTGCATGAGAGTCTAGAAGCTCTTCAAGCTGAATCTCTTACTGTGACCAAAGGTTGATCCTTGTCATGTTTATAACTCCTTGTGCTTTAACTAATTATCTCTGAGGTAAGAAGAGGAAAATATTCTCCCTCTACAAGTTAACAATACTATCCTCAGTTTAATAGATACTTAAAACATACTGGTGCTAAACTTTAGTGCAACTGTTCACAAAAGTAGAACAGGCTTTATGTGGTGATTTCTATTTCTTACTGAAAGAACTGTCTTATTGTCACTTTGAGCTTTCTCATGTTTGTTGTTGTGTATGCCTATTATCCCATTTTTATTCTACTTTAGCTGTTTAAAGGATGTCTTTCCATGACATGCAAATACAGCATCCAGCAGAATGACTCCTGGCTGGGAACTACAAGAAACTACTACAAAGCACTTAAAGACAACACTAGCAACATCAACAATAATCACAGCAAAAACAACACCAGTTAATATTTAAGAATAGCAATGTGAATAGTGTTAAGGGTCATATTATTGTTACCACTATTGTTATTACTACTTGACCACTATTGTTATTACTACTTGCCTATACTTTGGGCAGTTTCTCAGGTATCTGGAAACAAGTAGGGACTTGGAGGCTCAGACCTATGCTTTGTTTGAGTACACACTGTTTCTAGTAAAAAGTGAGAAGTTGGGATAGGTGATACACCAAATCTACTGTTGTTGAAAACTGTCAAACTTACTTCCAGATCAGCAAAGAGACTGAAAGCCTAACAGAATACTTTTTAGGACAAAGATATTTTGTCCAGGATTGATGATTTTCTGTTGTGGCTAAGATCAACTTCATAAGGGAAAGAGTAAAAACATAGCTAAGCCATTGGATACCTTGCAAGTCCCTTAGAAGCACACCCACAGATTAAGAAATTGGTCTGCCCGTAAAAAGAGATGAACTGAAAAGAAAGCCGCTTTGCAGAAGGGAGCTGCATAACGTCCATCTGAAAGGAATGTCAAGGAGAAAATGAAGATGAGTTATATGATGAATTCCAGAAGAGGATTATGTGTTTCCCTCTGCTTGGGATCTGCAGCTAGAAACTGCCCTAGAGTAGAGCAATGTTCCTGCTCTATTATTTTTTTTATTATTTATTCTAAAATAATAGTGATGATGTTTTTCCCTTCAGTACATATTAAGTAGCTGGAATACTGTGGAGTGTGAGCAGATCAGGTTTTGTTGTCTAATCTACAGTAACAATTTAAACCTGTGTGTACAAAAATGCACAAAGCTCTGGCCTCTACGGGAAAGCCTCTTGCTTTTCAAGAGAGGAATTCTTCATTCATCCCTGTTGAAGTGCTTCTATTATGCAAAATAATTACACTTTCGTGGAAACAGAGCAAGACTGAGAGCAACCTTACAGCCTCTATTTTGGTACTTCTTTGAGATACTCAAGTTCAGTCTTGTAACCTCCACTTAAAATTTTGTAGAAAAATGAACACTCCAAAGTCAGAATTATTTAAATCTGTCTTTTCTGCATTGCTGCATTGCATCAGTAGTTTCTTGTAACTGTTTTGGGAGGGCTAGGGTTCCTGCCTGTGATTTTCAGTGAGGTACACTAAGAAATGCCATACTTGTTCATTACACAAATCTGGCTTACACAGAGAGACAGAGTGAGACAGGCCCTGAGATACTCAGGTGTTCCAGTTTGTTTAGTGATATACAGACATAGCTGCTGAAATCTAAGCATTTGGACCAAGAAGCAGAGAAGTTTTTAACATCCTGAATCACTCACCATTTCTATTACTCTCAGTTAATTAAAAGCTGGCACGATAAATCCCTTTGGGGATCAGCTTTCTAGCAGCTACAGGCTTTTACAGCTTAGCTACTGGCTGAGTAAGGTCTTATAAATGCTGCTGGCACCTGGATTTTAGAAACCTTTAGGTGTTTGAAGTAAAGAGCTTAATTCAGTCTTGTCAATCTAGTGCCTTATGCCTATCTTTAATCTTTTTTCATCCTATCGGAGCTGAAGTTTCCTCTAGGATAGATTTACATTTGTGCTCAGCCTATATTTGTTGGTAATAGTTATTTCGTGTTTGAGGACATACAGCTGGTACTGAGAGTTGTGCTGTTTATGTTGACAACGATTCCTTGGGTAATAAACTTTGAAAAATGTTTTTGTTTAACTAACTATTGTATTATCATTAGTCTTCACTAATGTGGCTTTACTATCAATCAAATATGACTTCATTCTTTGGTTAAACTACAAGGCTGGGTACTAAAAGAATGTTTTGATATAATAGATTTAGATTTCTGTAGGATATATTTTTTTTTTAACACTTCATGATATTTCAATTTAGAAGAAAGCACTACACAGTGTCATTCAGGCACATGCTAAATGACTTAAGAAATAGTTTGCTGGATATATTTCAAATAGTATCTGTGGATGGGCAATCATCAAACAGAGATAGTCCTAGCGGAGGTACACTTGAATTAATATGTAGAACTAACATTTTCACCTGCACGCAGTTGTAGAACTACAACTCATAAAATACATGGCTGACACACAAAGTGGCAAACTAATAAGGAAAAAACAATTGTACAGAGGAATTAGAGCTTTTCAAACAGTCAAGACACCCTCATGCTAAAGGTAAATGAAAACTATGTAGTGAAGAACTAGGAATTTTGCCCATGTCTACAGAGTAAGATATTGTCACCAGAAATATAAGACTTCTGAAACATGAACTTCCATCAACACCATGGCAGAAAAAGCTCAAGTTTGGACTGGGATTTGAAGAAATATTTTATCACTGTATGATGCGATGCATTGCTGGGATTAATTTAAGAAAACAATACATATGATTATGTTGTAACTGCTGAGACTGACTTCATAAATTACAGACATGGTTCTGTTGTATTTCTCCTTTTAGAAAAAAAAAGATAGTGGGAAATCTGAAAGCATACAGAAAAGAGCTATTACAATTATCCAAAAGCTGAAGAAAAGGCCTTACTGATAGACTTAAAGGAATCAGTCTAGCTTATAAGAAAAAAAAGATTGAAAGGTATCTTCATTATAGTTTATAAGTATCTTCCCAGGAAGAAAATATTGGGTTTAATGGATTCTTTAATCTGCTGGAGAAAGATAGACATAATAAATCCCCTTAATCAATCACTTTGAGCAATCATTCACTCACCAGTAAAACATATATACTTCTGAATGAAAATATGAAAATTAGCAATGTTCAAGAGCAACAGAGAATAATTAAGGGTAGAAATAAAGCAGGATGTTATGGGCAATTAAAACTAAAAGAGTAATTTTGCTAGGGAGGATATAATTTTTCCAAATGGATTTTCTCAGAACACAGGGCCACAAATTCTTAGCCTTTGTAAAGCCACTTTATAAAGTATCACAGCTTCTTTAATAACCAAAGTGGTCAGGACTTCTATTTCCTGTGCCACCCAAAATGTATTCTTGTAAATGAGGTGTATTAAGTGTCACGATGAGAAATCAGAGCAGTATCTTTTTCTCACACGGGTTTCTCTCAAGGAGTGCTCAGCTCTCGAGGCACTGATATTCTGTTCATACAACTGTATAGCCACATCAGTAATGACTTCTCATGGCTGTGACAGGTTTTGCACAGAGGAAACTATTCCCAGTGGTACATTGCATCTCATTGTGTATGAACACCATGTCATCATATGCTCTTGGGGTGTGAAAAAATATGAGTAGCTGCTCATATCTGTCATTTGCTGGAACAAAGACTAAGCTGACAACTGATATAGTGGCTTGTGTTAATTTGACAATGTTCACTTGAGACTAAGACTAGAACATTTATCTGTTATATACGCCAAACTCCTGTCATACAGCTGAACAGGTAGGGCATTCATTGTTTTTGTGTGCCTTTGTCCCCTAAACATTGCAAGGACAAAAGAGCAGTAACTGTTTTATATCCACTTTCTGCCTCCCTCAAGCAATGATCTGAGTTTGACTCCAGTTGCCTGGGAAAAAAAGAGACTTTGTTTTTCTAATAAAAAATAATTTTGTGATGAAGTTTAGAAAGTGACAAAAAGATCTTGATGTCTACACACACTGATTGCTCTCACTGAATTAAAGCACAGTCCTTGGGGAGGGGGGAATGTGGAGCAAATGGCTATACAGGCAAAATAAATGAAGAAAGAGATCAGAGAAGGGACGTTTATAGAGAGAGAGAATAATAGGGAGGTTTGGACAATGTCAAAGAAGGCCTTTATATCTATCTCAGACGGATGTGGAAGTGATGTCCCTGTAGTCTGAGCTCTCAACTGCAGCAAAAGGATGGTACTATAAGTTAATTCTCCTACCCTTTCCTATGGAGAAAAACATTCGAAGAGAAATGAAAGAATTTATCTTCTCATTAGTCAGTGTGCACATGACGGCCCTATGTGACAGGCTGAGACAGGCTGGACAGAGAAGAGATTCAGAGTAGCCCTGCAGAGAAGGACTTGGGGTTGTGGTTCATGAGAAACTGAACATAAGCCAGCTTCAGTGTGCGCTCACAGCCCAGAAAGCCAACCGTATCCTGGGCTGCGTCAAAAGGAGCGTGACCAGCAGGTCGAAGGAGGTGATCCTGCCCCTCTACTCTGCTCTTGTGAGACCTCACCTGGAGTATTGTGTGCAGTTCTGGTGTCCTCAACATAAAAAGGACATGGAACTGTTGCAACAAGTCCAGAGAAGGGCCACGAGGGTGATCAGGGGACTGGAGCACCTCCGGTATGAAGATAGGCTGAGAAAGTTGGGGCTGTTCAGCCTGGAGAAGAGAAGGCTGCATGGAGACCTCATAGCAGCCTTCCAGTATCTGAAGGGGGCCTACAGGGATGCTGGGAAGGGACTCTTCATTAGGGACTGTAGTGACAGGACAAGAGGTAATGGGTTAAAACTTAAACAGGGGAAGTTTAGATTGGATATAAGGAAGAAGTTCTTTACTGTTAGGGTGGTGAGGCACTGGAACAGGCTGTCCAAAAAATTGGTAAATGTTCCAACACTGTTCAAGGTCAGGTTGGATGGAGCCTTGAGTGACATGGTCTAGGGTGAGGTGTCCCTGCCCATGGCAGTGGGGTTAGAACTAGATGATCTTAAGGTCCTTTCCAACCCTAACTGTTCTATGATTCTATGTCAGGATTTCTCTAAATCACACAAACATTTAAAATCTCTCCAGCTTTACTCCCAATGAAGCAAACCTTTGATATCTCCAACACTGTCTTTTCAATCTTAGTATGAACATGAATTAATGAAATAAAACCACAAGTACTTTGTGAGCATGACATTTACCACTTAGTTTTTCTAGTGCTTAAAGTTTTCTCTAGTACTTTCTAGGGTTTGTTGGTTTGTTTTATATTTTTTTCCTGCAGTTCTGATGACTAGAACTTATTTGTAAAACTGCACTTTAACAAAAACAGTTTTTGCAGACAGCAAGACCCCTGAGGTTAGGCCTTTTGAAAATTCATGACAGTTATGAAACACAGAATAACATCATGAGGCTTGCCTGCACAGAAAAATGATCTTCATGCTTTTGTCCCAGATACCTAGGACACCTACACACTCTTGCTTGTAGGTTCTGCATTTACAATCATAAATTTTACTGACACATTTAAAATAACATATTTCTGATTTGTTCAGCTGAGGTTCGATTCAAGAGTTTTCTCAAAAAAGTACCCTTGACTTGGGAACTCACTTCAGACAAGAGGTAGATATTAAAGTTGCATGAGGAAAATACATCAGAAAATCTTGAGATACAGTCAAAAAAAGCTTTGGTGATGTGAAGAAAAATCTTCCCTTATGTCTCTGGTTTTCTTGGATTCTTTTCTCCACTCTAAATTCTTTCTGGTTTTGGCCATTGTTTGAGTTCTAATTTAATTCAATTTGTTTATTGCTTGCTTTTTCTTAGCATCTCAGATTTCAGCACAATGTGTCCCACAGTGTTATCAACCTCAGCGTGTTTATATGCTGTCTTTTCTATTCCTTGTCAAGAACTAATCACAAGCTACAAGCAGTAGGTTTTTTTCTAAGTTGTTATTATTATGTGGTATATTTATGAAGCTTTATGTCATAAACTGCTTCTATGTCTGGGTTCATAAACAGATGTAAATCTGCTTTGTTTACCTTACAGTGAGGAAAATGTGCCTTCCAGTCCTATTAAAAGGCTTATTTACAGCTGAGAGTATCTGAGAAGACAAACATTTATTTGGCAAAAGTCTTGGTGTAAGATAGGCCTACTCTTCTTCCCCTGACTATATCGGCATGTCCTTGTTTGTACAATTTGAGTAGTTTCTGGCAGGGTCTTATAAACCTTGCTGAATGGAGGTTGTTCAAATACCACTGAGAAGCCAAATCAGTGTCATTGGACGTTTCATGTTTGAGATAGCAAATGTTTAAAGCATGTTGTTGTTTCAAAATACTGTTACTTTGCACTTTTTTATTTGATCATTTCACTTCATTGGTATCAAATAAATTTATTTCCACCTTGACGAGAGAGACTTTGGCAACTCCAGGCATTTTTATTGCTCAGAGAAAACCCAAGACAGTGTTATTATTCCTCTCACACCATGGTATTCAACCCAAAGAGTCAACTCTCCAGAGTCAATAGAACTCTCTTTCACTATCTCACAAGGGCCCCTTTGGTTTCTGACCACATCTGACTGTTCTTAGGAAAAGCAATCCTTAATTACAAGGACCAGAAGAGCAATGGCCCGTACCTCAAAAATGTAATTAAAAAAACAAATCTTATCACTTTCAAATCCTCATGGTTTTGAATGTCATCTTCTTTCATCTCTGCTCCTAGAAGAAAGTAGGCTGGAACATTAGAATGGGAAGGAAATTGTTGTATGGTATATCAGTTAATCAGTTTCTTCACATAAGATGTCTTCTTTCTCCCACCCATGTTCAAGCAAAGGTGCACATCATCCACTACTCACAAGGGAATGGGCCTGTCACAAATATTACTGCTTACCCACTGCGATGCAGGGGGATTCGGGAAAACAAAGTTTGCTTCTGCTGCCTTAGAGTATTTATTAATTTCATGTTATAATACTACAATGTCTGTAAAGTTCAAGAACATTCGTAAAACTGTTTTCCTGGGAATTATTTTTTAAAATCTTTGTGAATATTTTTTTCAGCAGCCACGTGTTTTTCAGAGATATGAGGATTCAAAGCATACTGGACAGTTCAGTGTAAGAGCTAGAGATCATAGAAATCAACTGATTTATTTTGAGTAGCTAGGAGAAAGCAATTGAAAAATATGGGGCTTATATTTTGCTGGTATAAAATCAGCCGCTACAGCTTATCTCTTCTTTAGGTTTAATTCTATTAATAATAAAATTAAATATGTACATGTTAAATGAGAAAACACAGCCTGAAATTTCTGCACACTTGAGTTAAGGTGGCTTCATTCCATCCTGTAGGCAAAGAAGGTCATGTAGGCTGAGGCCTGTTAAAATTGTTGTCATTCATAGAGGTTAAAAAAAAAAAAAAAGGGTTATTTTTGAGAGCTTTTAAAAATGCCAGAGGTGATAGATTTTCTACTCCTTTACTTTTAATGCCTTGCTTACCATGTATCTAAATGTGCATAAGACAAAGAAGTAGACAAATAAACCTCTAAAATTACTTAAATACTCTTGTACACTTACAATGTTCTATTTTATAAGTTTGATGTTGCAGGCCTTTCTGACTGGTAAGATTATCTTTCTGGGAAATGATGAAGGTCCCTTTTGTGGTACTGTGGATTTCCTACTGCAGAACTCCAAGAAAATACACATTACTGTTCTGATGAGCTTTATGGATTGGAAAACAGTTACTGAGTCAGGATGCAATCCTTCTAGATCCTGTGTCTATGATAATTTTAATTTTGGAAGAAAGTTTCTAGCAGTAGAAGAAGAAACAAAAAAAAGAGCGATTTATTATTATTAGACCTAAACATTATATGAAAAGTGAGACAAATCATGTAATTTAAGACAGAGCAGCAAAACTGGAAGGAACCGAGGACAGTGATAATATGACCAGAATCAAAAGGAGTTCAGTGGTGTGCACAATGGAATGATTTGGGGGAAAGGCCTTAAAACCTATTTTCTTTATTTAATAACATTTCTATTAAGATTATGGAAAAAATCTCTTACAATTGCATCTGATCAGCTGTCCAAATGTTACCAGTCAGTAATTTCTTCTGAGCACAGCAGCCATTAAGACTCCATTTCAGAAACGCCAGTCCTTTCATGAACTCTTTGATAAGGTGTGGTTAGTACTGTACATAATCTATGAGCTTACGCAGGACCTGTAGGATGAACACAGCCATATGAAAGAGCACTACTTGCATGTGAGTTCAAAGGTATCCTCCTTGTTTCTACTTGAGTTACTTTTTCAGAGTGAAATTTCACATAGCAGGACTGTACCTCAAAATCATGTTTTGTTTTATTTTTCTGTTTGTTTGTTTTTTACCTCTGGTAAAGCTTTTGGTCATTTTGAACCAATCTGGATAAATGAAGCACATAGCAAGGAAGAAAGGAAGATTAAATGAGAAGCTGGTGCTGGGAAAGGAAGCTGTGTGACAGGAGACAATGGGTCATGGTGTGATGAGCAGTGAAGCTGGACTGATGTGACCTGCTCCAGCAGAGTGTGAGACTGGGCAGGTGGGGATCAACAAACTAGGGAGGAAGAAGGTAGTGGCAGTAACAGAAGAGATAAGTTCACATGAGTATGTATGCATATATATATATATATATACATATAAAATGTCTCTGAATGCTAACAAACAGTGGTAGGACAGTCTTAGGCATCAGACTCTCTGATGTATTTTAGAAAACTACTGTATTTCATATTGACTGTTGTCTAGGAATATGTTAACATGAGACTCTTCTGTGGGTAATTTAATAAATGTGTGATGTTTAATAAATTTGTGACTGAAATCAATGAAGGAGTCATTGAAACAGAACAGGATAAGTTTGAAATATATAGATATTATAGGAAAAGGGGTAGCATCTCACTTTTGTGATATAAATGCTTAAATTCCCCTCTAGGTGGATAGGTCAAGTGTGCCACATTCTGGAGCTATAGTTGTACTCACAGTCATGTCGATGCAACCAATTCCCTGGAGGAACTATTTTAATTCAAAAATTCTCCTGAACACCTTCCTGCATATATTGAAAAAGCCATATTTTTCTTTTGACTTTTCTTATACCAGCTGTCTATATGGTCTCTCAAACTTTTTCTGCAGTACTTTCTGTTATACATTTAACACTCTGCAGAATATGCTTAGATTACCTTGAAGTAATAGATTAATAGGTTCATAGTTTACTACCCTTTGTGAGAATCTGTCCCTTGCTTTTGTTCAAATATTTTGAAATCATCCTCAATGTAAGCCAGGTTAAGTGCAAATAGTTCTTAGTTACAACATATCTGCTCATAGAACAGATATGAATATAGACTATTGTCATGGTTCAAGTGCAGTCAGTAACCCACTCAGCCTGCTCGCTCACTCCCCCCCTCCTGCCCAGCCCTGGCTCCCGGAGGGATGGGAAGTAGAATCAAAAGAATGTAACTCCTGCAGGTTGAGATAAGAACAGCCCAGTAACTAAGGTATAACAGAAATCACTGCTGCTACCACCAGTAATAATAATGATAAGGGAAGACAATACAATACCACCATCAAGACCCAGCCTGACCGAGCAGTGAACAAGACCTTCCAGGTCACTCTCAGTTACATCCCAGGCATGACATGCTGTGATATGGAATACCTCTTTGGCTAGCTTGGGTCAGGTGTCCTGTCTCTGCTTCCTCCCAGCCTCCCCTCCTCCCTGGCAGAGCATAAGACTCACAAAGTCCTTGGTCAGACTAAACATTTGAGCAGTAACTAAAACCATCGGTGTTATCAGCGCTCTTCCCAGGCCTAAAGTCAAAAACACAGTGCTGCACCAGCTGCTAAGAAGGAGAAAAAATGACTGCTCCTGCTGAACCCAGGATGTAGATATGAACATAGATATGAAGATAGCTGTTCAGCCTGAAGAAAAGGCTGCGTGGAGACCTCATAGCAGCCTTCCAGTATCTAAAGGGGGGCTATAGGGATGCTGGAGATGGACTCTTCATTAGGGACTGTAGTGATAGGACAAGGGGTAATGGGTTAAATCTTAAACAGGGGAAGTTTAGACTGGATATAAGGAAGAAATTCTTTATTGTAAGGGTGGTGAGGCACTGGAAGGGGTTGCCCAAGTGTCGTAGTTTAAACCCAGTCAGGCAACTCGCTCACTCACTCACCCCCTTCTTTCCCTCCCCCTATTCCCGGAGGGACAGAGTGGAGAGTCTAAAATAATGCAACCCCCACAGGTTGAGATAAGAACAGTTTAGTAACTAAGGTATAACACAAATCACTACTGCTACCACCAATAATAACAGTGATAAAGGAAATAACAAGGGAAGAGAATACAACACCTCACCACCAGCCAACTGACACCCCCCCCCCCCCCAAGCCCCACCAAGCACCAACCGATACCTCCTCCAACCCCCCAGTCCCAGCCCTTCCGGCTAACTCCCAGTTACACCCTGGGCATGACGTGCTGTGGTATGGAATACCTCTTTGGTCAGTTTGGGTCAGGTGTCCTGTCTCTGCTTCCTCCTGGCTTCCCCTCCTCCCTGGCAGAGCATGAGGCTCACAAAGTCCTTGGCCAAATCAAAACATCATTGTTATCAGCTCTGTTCCCAGGCCAAAAGTCAAAACACTGCACTGCACCAGCTACCAAGAAGGAGAAAAATGACTGCTACTGCTGAACCCAGGACACCATGGGAGTTGTGAATGCTCCACCCCTGGCGGTGTTCAAGACCAGGTTGGACAGAGCCTTGAGTGACATGGTCTAGGGTGAGGTGTCCCTGCCTATAGCAGGGGTGTTGGAACTAGATGATCTTAAGGTCCTTTCCAACCTTAACTATTCTATGATTCTTTGATTCTATATAAAGTAGGCAACAGAGTTACAAATATTTAAGAAATTTCAATGTGGAAATTAAAAATTTACTTAAATTGTGACAGGATTAAACAGAAAAGGGTCCTGCACTTTTTTTCAGTCACTGTTGCGTTTCCTGACACCTACCTGTGAGGTGTTACTCTTCAGGTCATGATCATCACAGGGAATTCCAGTGCCCAATAATTGAATTAAAAAAAAACAAATGCAATACCACACCACTCCCACAGAAGCCTGTTTTTTAAAAAGCCCAGGAAATTCTACATACATGCAAACCTTTAAATTGTGGTTGCAAGCATAAGCATTCTGAATGTAGAAACTGCTGAAATTAAGGATGCCTGAATAAGAAAGTAGAATGAGAAGGAGGGAAGTTATTCTCCCAGATGTATAGTGCTGGGAAGAAATATATTTTATTTCTTTCTCAGAATTCCTGCATTATAAACTCATCACTACAGCCACATTTATCAAAGAAAATCAGTAAATATTTGATTCATCTACCTTAAATTTAGATATCTAAAATGCCTATAGTCAGTGGAGCTAGGCATTTTCAGAGGGGGATTCTTCAAATCCCTTTTAAGAGGACGTTGAATGGCATGAATCATCCTACGGATGTTCTTATTAATCATGACTGCAACAGACGAATTTAGGCCAAACACCTAACTTTTAGACCTCTGCCTTTGCCCTTGCAAAGAATGAGATTCATCTTACCTAGCTTCAGCCTACAAGGAAGGTGGATTTTCTCTGCCAGAGCAAATGAGCACCTTCAGAAGGCAGTTAATCCTATTCTAAAGCTCTTTTCTAACAATGTAGGTAATGACTCCCTTGCACTGCCTGTCACTCCATTAACCGGAGAAGGAAGAAGTTTAAACAAGTAGTTCAGATTAGATGCCTTAATATTAAGTAGCTAAATTTTAATTAATTTCAACACGTTTCCTTTTTCAGCTTGAGATTTGGATCCTCATTTGCTGAAGTTTTGAGTGTTAATAGATGCAGATTCAATCAGCAGGAGGCACAGCACACTGAGCAGGAGAAATGACTCCACATATTCAGTGCTCTGCAAAGTGTGCAAAGAGATAATGCAAAGTGGATCCACTAAAATTAGTGTGGATAATTATTAGGATCAAAATCACTATGCTTCATCTCAATATTTCTGAAATAGGCTAATGCCAGCCTTTCACTATGGAGAAACTTTGTAGAAAATAAAGCAACTGATATCTGAACAGTCTAATAATGTGTCACAGAATGGCTCCTGAACAAATTAGTAACTACTGTTAGAGCAAGATTTTAATATTATGTGGTAAACAAGCCCTGAGAGAACTACAAAATGTGAAACAGCCATTCACTGAGAGCAATGAGCACATCATATGAGATAGCTCTCCTCTGGGAAAAAAAAAAAAAGAGTGGTCTGACTCTTAAAAGGAGATTGCCTTAAGGTAAATCAGTTGCAGATCTACTTAAATTTGGCTTTATTTATCTTTTCTTGCCTCATTTGGTAATCTCAATAAAGGTTAAATACTACTTTAGTGTGTATTATATTACTTTTGCATATAGATAGGTAAAATGCAGGTATATATGCTTATTTATAAGGACATCAATGTAGATGTACACTTTTTTTATATGTATATCTACAAATGTGTATACATATACATTTGCAATTGAAACTGTGCTGAGGTTTAGAAGGTTAGCTTAAGTCAGTGGAGATGATTTAGTGTACAGCTGGAAGCTGACATGGTAGATGTGAGTGATAAATCATGTCTGGCATTAGCTATAACTTCCTGGCAGCTAGAATATCTAAATAAAAATATGGTTTAAGATGCCATTATTCAAACTGCAGAAAAAAATCCAGACATCCATGATTAAAGAATAAGCATACAACTGATTGCTGTATTATTAGATGACATGTTTCACAAAGTAAACTAAACTAAAGGAAATTTTTGGCCTGTAGTAATTTTAGAATTTGATATTGTTGTTGTTAATTGTTCATATAGTTTAAACCTGTATAGATATTTCTATTGTTTTCTCTCTTGCAGTGCCTAAGTATGCACTAAATAAATAACACAGTAAGATCATTCAGTAAAGAGTCATGGAAAAAAAAATCAGTCATATATGATGTTTCAACATGTAATATTCACGTAAAAGGCAAAATTATCTTCAAAAGGTAGCAGTCTTTTCTGAAAACAATTACAGAGGAGTGTGCATATTTCTATTTAAAGAGCTATTTATAACTTCAAAACAACATTTTGCCAAATGGCTAGTTAGAATTAACTTGTGTTTCTGCCATGAGAAAAACATGCTCACTCCTCTACAACTGTGTGAAAGTCTGATTTAGGCAAAATAACTGCCTGAACTGCAAAAGAGCAGCTAATATGTATACAGTATATACACTGACCAGGCATAAACTGATACTTGGGTTAGCCCTCCCAGCTGTACTATTCGTCATGAAGAATTTGAAAGAGACAAAATTTGAACTAAAGCTCACCATACCTGTTAAAATCAGCTACTATTCTCTGAATTAGGAAGAAAGATATGAGATTCCACCGACTAACTTGACTGTACCTCCAGTCAATTACATTTAAATTACAATAAAGTAAGAAATAAAGAAAAAAGTTAATGTCAGAAAATGAACTCATGAAAATTACCATTACCCCACAGTAGTCAAGGTTGTGGCATTAAATTATGAAAAATGAAGAACCAGTCCATTCTGTTCATATTGTAAACCAGCTGACTAATAAGCAGCAGAGCCAAGAAAGCCCTTTTCCATGTTTGTTAACACATGCACAAAATAGGTTTTCTCGGTTACGTTTGCAGTGCTCTAGTTGTGCACCTTCTCCTTTAAATCATAAGAAACTCAGCTGGAGAAAAAAGGAAAGTTATACTGGTGCAAATGCAGGGGAACAGAGAGAACCATAAAGTCCCAGTAGTTTGACCCTACTCTAATTGAAATGAGTTAAAAATAGTCCCAGTGACTTCAGTGCTGCAGAATCAGCCCCTAACCATTGAGAAGCCAACAGATTTTACTATCTCTGAATGCTGAATGCCTCATTTGGGATTTAAAGAAATATGTGATTAAAATCTAATTTTGTCACAAGACGTACTCAGACTGAAGCTGAGCAAATAATTGATCATGAATAATTTATCTGAGGAAGTTCATCTCTTTTCTTTGTCCCTGAACATCCATGAATAGATCATCATTTCTTCAAATTCACTTTTGCAGGCCTTCTTGATTCTGAATCAACTGGGTGCAGTTTTCTTCACACATAGATTACTTGATCTTCACTCTTTCAGCTGTGTTAATTATTTAGGATTAATCAGAAACCTCATGATGTATCCATCTAATAACATTTCTAGCACAGATACTCCTTTACAATTAAATTTAATTTAAAAAGAAAACCATTTGCACAACAGCTCAACAAAACCTTTTTTCCTTTTGTCGTGGTTTAAACCCAGTCAGGTAACTCGTTCACTCACTTCTTCCCCTTCTTTCCCTCCCCCTACTCCCAGAGGGACGGAGAGGAGAATCAAAAAGAATGCGACTCCCACAGGTTAAGAACAGTTTAGTGACTAAGGTATAACACAAATCACTACTGCTACCACCAATAATAATGATAAAGGAAATAACAAGGGAAGAGAATACAACACCTCACCACCAGCCAACCGATAACTCACACCCCAGCCCGACCAAGCTCTGACCCATACCTCCTCCAACCCTGCAGTCTCCCAGCCCTTCTGGCTAACTCCCAGTTACATCCTGGGCATGACGTGCTGTGGTATGGAATAGCTCTTTGGTCAGTTTGGGTCAGGTGTCCTGTCTCTGCTTCCTCCTGGCTTCCCCTCCTCCCTGGCAGAGCATGAGGCTCACAAAGTCCTTGGCCAAACCAAAACATCATTGTTATCAGCTCTGTTCCCAGGCTGAAAGTCAAAACACTGCCCTGCACCAGCTACCAAGAAGGAGAAAAATGACTGCTACTGCTGAACCCAGGACACCTTTCTTAGTTCAAAATGCAAGTATGAAGAGTCATAAACACAAGCAAAGTTTTCTTTATTTTAACTAAGTAGTCACAGATTTTCCTTGTCTGACTTTCCAACATATCTCTAGTTAAGAAAGTTGTGCAGAAGAGGATTATATGGAAGTGAGTTGCCTGTCCCTGTGTATGTGATATTGCAAGATTGAATGCTATCTTTTCTCTTTCTAAAGCATTGTGAGGCGATGTTATCATCACTTCAATTTATACAGATATGCTAGTGTTCACTTTTTAAATTGCATAGATCAATCATTTATTCCCTATATTGTTAATAAGGTTGTTAATATTGTGAATAGTTGATATTATTAATAATATTGTTCATAAAGTTAATTAGCTTTTGAGACATATAAATTAATCGATTTCCTATCCTCTTTCAAATTTCCCTGTAAGTTTAATATGTGTATATTATGTAAAAAAAAACCTATAACATTTCTTCCTTAACTTTCTGGAACCCACACAGAAGAAACTCTGTATGGTGAATGTGAAGTGAAGAAATTCCTGGTGAATATTTACTTGACAAAAAGTAAACCAGTGCTGTTAATGGACAAAACTTGTAAATAAAAACAAACTTCTGTGAGATCATAATTTTAACTGTCAAGAAATACATTAACAGTCATCCAAAGATGAGAATGAGTCATTACATGTTTAGAAACTGCATTCTGAAAGCATCTGGAATTGATCAAGAAAAGTCTGATGCAAACGACTGTTCTGAAACTATGAATCTGAAAAAAATTGAAATGTAACAAATGGCCATTAAACTAAAACCTGTAGGCGTTGTGTGGCAAAATTTTCATATTAGTCCTTTTTAATAATTTTGTTGTCTCGAAATTCAGTATGAAAATGTAACAGTGAAGATAATATATTCTTACATGAAATTAGATCACATGAAACCAAAGAAGTACCGTAATTATCATTCTTAGACCTCTATTCAAAAAATAAATTTAGTTTTATTAAAAATCAATCCACTATTAAACCAGACACAAACTGCAAGGAAGTTGAGGAAAGGTCTAAAAAGTTTTCTAAAAAAAAATAAAATTTAATTTAATTTAAAAATTATTCTCCAAGAAAATTACAGAGAATGAGAATTTCTGGGCAGAAAGATTAGGAAAGGTCTTGGAAACTAATCAAGGCAACTTATTAAACAAAGCAATAGGGTTAATTAAAAATAGTTTAGCTGACTTTTCAGTTGGGCACTGAAAGAAACACAAAGACAGCTTCAGTGTAGCTGCAAACACCAGCTTAACTGTGATCAGAAGGACAAGCTGAAGCATTAGATTACCATTTCTAGTAAAACAAAGGAGCACCAAAAGTCCAACAAAAGCAGGTGGTATAGGTTTGTAGATAGTATGTGTTACTTTAGTTGTTCTGATATGATCCTACTACTACCTTAAATTGATCCTCCCATGGGAATAATGGAGGAGTTAAAGGCACTGTAAATTGAAAAGGCACCCATTTGCACAACTGAAAGATACAGGGTTAAAAAAAAAAAAAAAAAAGGAAACAAGACAGTGGAATTAAAAAGCTTTCAGTTAAGATGGGGGAAAAGTAATTTCTCGTAAAAATTTCTCATTCAGGTGATGAAGAAACACTTCTATTACATACACAGAATCCTTATTTTGTCCTGATTTGTAACTGATCTAATTAGGGATATATTTTTCTTAGAATTATTCATTGCTATTGGTTTTGATACAAATCCTAATTTACCCTATTTGACTCTTTCTGCAGGAAAGTATCAAGAAATATTTAATTGGGAAATATGTCTCAAAATGTTACCGTGTGAAAAAAAGTGTTACAAAGACACAGGTGTCCCCCCAAACATCCCATGGGAATGCCCAACAAACATGATAAAAATCCCTTTTCTCCAGACCAGAGAATATGTTCTCATTTATACTTAGTTTAAGAAAAAAAAAAAAAAAAAAGAACAACACAGAAAAAATCTAGATGAGCTGATTTATTTTGTAACTAATAATTGAAGCTCACATTTATTTCAGAAAGAGAATGTATTTGTTTATCTAAAGAACGAGGAGGATACCAGAAAGGAAGACTTAAGTTTGCTCGTTTCCCAGTAGCTAGTATCCTGCTGAGGAAAAGCAAGAAACAGCAAATAGGTCAAAACCTGTGGGTCTTCCCTAAATCTTCACTGTTACTTCCCTGTGTTTGTCCTGGCAAGACTGGAAAATATTCTGTCATGTTATCCTCAGAAGTGGGATTTCTCTAATGCAGCTGGTAAAAAATGGAGGTCTGATGATTTCATAGTAGAGCCCACAGTACTCAGATGTTGAGCTGATGATGCTGGCAACATATGTTTTCAGATCCTGCTCATCTAAATGCAGAGTGATTAATAAGAAAAATCTTTGTTTTCCGATCAGAAAAGAGACCTGGATTCAGATCTTTACCCTGCTAGCCTTTGTACAGACCTGTAGAAATGTCAGCATCCCGACTAGTAATTTATCTTCTTTATTTTTGTCTCAGTCTGTTATGAAAATAACCTTCAAAAGTTGCTAAAAACATTAATGTTTTCTTTTAAATACATGCTAGGTTGCCCCTCGACATGCATACGCCACAGACAGTGTTACACTTTTTTGATGACCTATAAGGAGATGGTTTGCAATGCACACTCATTGAATGTGACAGAGTGATTTTGTATTGTCTAAAGATTCCTTGGTGCTTTATCTTTCTCAATGCTTGAATCAAAGTGTAATTGAGAACCAGTATATATAACTATCCATTATAGGTGTCTATTAAGGAAGTACAATTATACTCTGGTATAATTTTAAGCAAAACAAAACCAAGAAAAACCACCCAACTAAAACACAAAACCAGACCAAGCTGTCTAGTTAACCCAGCTGGTTTTGCCAGAGTCATATTAGGAAGCTTCCAAGTTAACCACTGCCGCAAAACTGTGGAGGCAGTAACTTCCAGGAAAATGACAGTAGCAAATAGCATGGGGAGCAGCAATTACTTCATCCGGCATCTACATCTGAGGAGCTAGTGGCTGCCTGAAAGGTTGGACTTTGTGCCCTCCTGAGTTCTGACAAGTCTCAGAAGGTATGCTAGCTAAAAAAGGCTACAACTGAATGAAGTTTTGCTCCTATTTCACAAAACTGCAAGGAAAAGCATCTTCACTCAGCTATTAGATTCCACTGGTCTGGAATCTATTCTTTAACCATTTCTGTCTGAGCAGTTCCACTGACTGAAGTAATTTAAACCTACAAGATGAAAGGGCCTTTTGGCAGTTTCCAACCTCTAAAACTTTCAGACACCCTGGAGATGAATGTTTTTTTTGGAATATATTAAGGAAATATAAAACCTGAGACATGTTGCATGGTTAAAGTAAATCCATAATAATTATTTCCCATAATTCATCCCTTGTGGCCCAGTGGCATTAACAATAATGTAAATTTAGCGTGTTTTAAAAACATACAATAATGTTGCAGAATTAATACAAAGACATATTCATACACATTCTGATATCCGTCATAAGACCAGGTAATAAAAATCTAGGAATAAAGGAAATTTAATAATTTCTGTAGGTCAGTGATCAGTTAACATTGGTAACCTGATGTAAAACTAGATTTAGCACAGACGGGATAGGTTAAACATTTGAGTATATGTATGCCCAAGATCATAAATAACTGTCAGAAGCTTACAATAGATATAATTCTCAAAAGGACTTTTGTAAAACAGGAGTGTGAGTCCCATTGAAAATCTCATTTAATTCCAAGGTGTTCTCTCAAGATTTATATTCCATTAAGTATTTACCATTTGTGCTTCTCTGAATCAGATGGCTAGAAACCCTGTCAAATTGCCAAAGGGAGATGAACGCATTTGCTAGCCTGTAAATGTCTCTTGTTGACTTGGAAGTCACGCACTATGTGATCTACGGTTTGGAGGCTGCTAGTGGAATGGACATCGATCCATAACATCAGAATGAAGAGGAAAAAAATTACTTTTCTGTCAGTACCTTTGTCATTTCTGCTGTCAGCTGTTTCAGGACTGTCAAGAGTATAAGAAAAATAAGATCATGTCCCTAAATTGCAATGCAGAACGAGAGGTAAGTTTCACTGATTAGAGCTTGCAAAAAAAACTTTAAACAGAGCCATTTCCACAGGAGAGTACCATGTAAGTGACTGGAAAGCTCATGAGATTTAATCAACTTCACTAAATTTTAATAAAAATATTTAAATCAAAGCAAATTTAAAATTAATTACCTATTTTAAAGTTTCATGTTTTGTCTTTCATATGATAATATTGGTCCTTCATTGTACTATTCATATATTATGTTTAACAATTTTTTTTTTTTAAATACCATGAAATAAAATTTCAGCATTGAAGCAAAATATTTCAGCAATATAATATCTGATTCCAAAATCAAAGTGGTTGGAATTTCCATTCCCCAAATAAGTGGAAGTTTTGTCCTTTTTACAAAGAGTCTTGAATTCTGAAATGCCAGAGTATCCCACCAAATTGAAAATTCTGCTTTCTGTACATCTCCAAATTTTAATTTCTGTATGGGATTATTAAGGTCTTAATTATTATCAGAATCCTTTTTCAAAGTAGCCATCATAAAACTTTATGATGTATACAGAAAGCATTAATTAGAGCACAAGAAATGTGGCAGAGTATGATGGACACGTCATGGAACAGCATCAGGAAGATCTAGAGCGAAGGTTATAAACTGTGACTTCAGAACTGTAGCATTTTCCATTTGTGCTTTTATTATAATGCATGTTGTATGCTATGCTTTCTGTATTAAGGTTTCTGAATCCTGATTAATGCAAAATCTATTAATGAAAAGGAAAGAGAAGTTAGGAGAAGTTTGCATGGTATTTCGGTATGCCATATTTGTTCTACATTGGGAAATGCTTTAGATATAACAAAGGTATTTTCCTAGTCCAAGACTATATTTGCATACCTGGATAGGCTAATTTATTTATCAAAACAGTACCATAAATCTTCACCTAGATACACTGAGCTTTGATTCTACAATGTATTTCCCTCCAACCTGCTTTCTACAGTTCCAAAACTCTGAGGCTGACATTTTTCTTTTGATCTAAAAACATCTCTTTCCTGCTGTTACTCCCATATTAACAAGGGGGTGCCTTGGGAGCTACCTGGGACATTTTTCCCACACCTTTGGCTGAGGGTGCTCAGATAATATGATCCCTCTTCTTGTGCAGCTGTTTGGGCCTGAAGCTGCTCAACCACCTTCAGTGAGGCTTCATTCTGCTTGTCATATTCGAGCAAACCTCCTGCAGGCTCTCTTATTTCTCCTGCCCTCTGCTTAAGAAACAATTTCTTCAGTAGAGCTTTGGATGGGCAGTGGCACCGGAGCGTTCATCAAGCTGTCAGTGGTCTCCTGCAGATTTTTCTTTCAGCTGCTTGGTGAGGGCAGCTAGTTTAACATTTTACCGCTGGATCCTCTCTGCCTCTTTGCATGCTTCTGAAGAGCTTCCCTTTCTCAGGATGTGGTTCTCCATCTCAAGGGCACTGAGCTGCCCATCCAGGTCTTCCAGAACATGCAGAAGGATTCATTTCCATCAAGGGAGCAGGGCTCTGCATCTCCTGATGGCCCTTGCACCCAGGAGGGCCTTTGAACTGGGCCCTGCAGGGGCTCCTGGATTTATTTTATGAAGTCTCTTGTCTAGCTGCAGCTCATTCTGGCAGATAAACAACTTCCTAGCTACCAATACACAGCACAGCACTATGAGGGCTACTATGGGGAAAGTTAATTCCATCCAGCCATACTCAATACAGGGAATAAATATCTGCATGTGCTGTTAGTCACTTTGAGCATTCAAATCTCACATAGCCAGGTTTTTGCAAGACTGCACCCTGTATCTGTACAGCAGAAACACTTACAAACCAGAACTTTAAGACCGTATGTAGACCTACAAGTGTTTTCCTCTGTGGCACACCCACTTTTGTCAGAGCAGCTAATGTTTACCCTGTTACTAACCTTACCCGGTTAGCTGCACCTCTCAAGTTTTAATGTTTTATTTAACAATGTGTAGGGTAGCAAGAGATGACCCCAGAGCATCTTGAGTAGTATGAGAAGAAAAACTTTATTTCAGGCTGTAAGATCTTTACTATAGCATCTAACTAAAACCATAGTTCCCTGTTTCCTGGCTAAGGCTGCGAAGGTCCAGGTCACCTTGCTGTGACATCAGATCATGGTGTACACAGACAACATGACTTTGCACTGCATAAAGGCATGAAATTCTCCTTTTTGAGTGCAACATGTGTGTCAAAAAACAGCTTCTCCAATGGGAAAATAAAGATTGCATGAGTACATGACTAACTTACCTAATCACTCATGGAGCTGCCACCCATAGGTACAGCTGAAGCTGTGACATGGGCTCAGTAGTTGGCCATGCAACACCTGTGCTCCATTCCTTTTCTAAGAATGCAACTTTCACCACCATTAATCTCACTTTAAAATATCATATAAAGTGGGATCTCTGAGCTGCAGAATAGAAAATAATGCATCAATACTGAGTTTCTTTCATTAGTCACCATAATCTGATTTCCTCTTCTCATAAGAAATCATACTGTGACAAATTTTTTGAAACAAGACTTACCATGACATACCATGTGCATTGCTAGTACCAGTCACAGTAAAAGAAAACAGTTAAAATAAATAATACAGGTAAAATAGAGACTTCTCTTTTGCATGAAATTTTGAATGCAATGCATTTGCTGTAAGGAGAAAGAAATATTGTCAATAATTACCTGTGAATACCATAAAAGATCATATTTTTCTACTTCCCTTCACCAGAATATAGTATATTTTCTCCTGTATATCTACTGCATGAGGTAGTTGTAATTCTAGCTGCCAGCTAACCTACACTTGAGGACATTATAGACAACCCAATCTCCTCCCAAGCCTCACCCAGAGACAGATTATTATTTCAGGGCAATTGCTGTTTTATTTAATATACTAATTACATATTTAATCTGGTCTACAATACTGTCTGTACAATTCTGTAGATAGATGTTTTAGTCTCTGTGGCATTAAAATGTAAGGGAAAAATATGATTAAATAGTAACTATTTATATAATATACCCAATGTTCTTTATGAAGTAAAAGGAGAGATAGATTCCATTTGTCCCATATCTGTATTTAGGAAATAAATAAGGCTCATTTTCACCCTTAGTATTCTGATGTAAGTGTTCTGTCTGGGACCCACAGTCAGGGAGAAGGGACTTGGAGGAGGAGATATGATCTGATAGACAATAAAGAAAAAAGTTAGTCATGGTGAATAATGTAAGAATATAAGAACTGACTTCCTGGAACATATGAAAGAAACATCCCTCCAGACCGTATTTTGACAGTAGATAAATCAGTGGAATTGTTGTTTGCTTTGAAAGCAAAAGGTGCAGAGTGATAAGATGAAGAGAGTAATAACAAGGTGAAGAGACACCTATCTCAAGTGTATGTACACAAATACATACAGGCTGGTGAAATAGGAAGGAGGAACTGAGGCATCACATATGATCACAAGACTGTGACGTTCCAGGAATAACAAATGTGATGGGGTAACTCTTGTAGAGAAGGGATGTATTCTCTATGTGAAGCAGCAGCTCAGATGTGGGGAGCTCTGGTACAGGATGTGCAACAGGCTGGCAAAAGTTTCTGTGTCGAAATCAGAGAAGAGGTCTCTGTAGGTGAAATCATAGAAAGCCTGTGCTATGGACCACATAATGCAGGTGAGAAGCCACTCTCAAGGAAGTGTCTGGATCACTCTGTTCCTTCACAGGGATCTTTAAAGTCCCTGACATCTGCTGAAGGACAAGGATGCAAGAAATCCAGGGAATTTCTGAAAAGTTTCAAGGATTGGTTCTTGATAGCAGCACTAGATAGACAAACCAGTTGTGCCAAACTGGATTTATTATTCAGAAATGAGGAAAAAATGTCTGGGGGTGTGAATCTCAATGGCAGCCTTGTCTGTAGTGAGCATGAAATAATGAAGCTGAATACGCTGTGGGAAGTGAGGAGCTGGCAATGGAAATCACATTTACATCATGGTTCAAATGTATATTCCAAGTGCCATATTCTGCCAAGTGTAGTGTATTGCAATTTCAGTACATTGCTGTATTACTCTGCTAAACCAAATCCCATGTAACATATACAAATACGTAATTGTATATTAGATATTGAATCCTTCTCACGTAGAATATCTCAGTGAAGATGGTCAGAGAATACTGGACTCTGACAAAGGCCCTCAACAACATATTTGCCTTAGCTGTCATCAGTGACTCCCAGTTCCCTGTGCTGAACAAAAGAGTTTAAGGAGTTCAAGAAAAACTATTGTCACACAGGATCTAGTTCAGCCAGGGGGTATTACCAAGATGGTGGGGCCAGAGCACTTGCCCTGTTTGGAAAGACTGAGGGAGCTGGGCTTCTTCAGTCCAGACATGTCTTCAAAGAGATTTAACTGCAACCCCTAGTGCCTACAGGAAGTGTTGAGGAGACGGAGCCAGGTTCTTCACACTGGTGCATGGTGGGAGGATGAGAGGCCAAAGTTGTAAATCACAGCAAGAGGCATTCAGGAGAAACTTTTTCACCATAAGAGCAGACCAGCAGTGGAGTAAGTTGTCCAGACAGGTTTTGCTGGCTCTATCCTTGGAGGGTTTTCAAAGCGCTGAGCAACCTGGTTTGATCCCACAGATGACCTTGCTTTGAGCAGGAGGTTGGGTGGGTGAGAAACCTCCTGTGGTCCCTTGCCCCCTAAGTGAATCTATGATTCTGTTCACTAGGTATACATGAAATAATGAGAAAATAAAGTGTGGTATTAGACATTCCCAGTCTCTAGAAACCTTAGGGGGTGTCCTGAGCTAGCAACTGTGTTTTTATTTTTTGCTCAATAATCTTTCTTCCCTGAATTAGTCTAATTAATTTATACTTTCTACATTAAGACTGTCAAGACAATCCTGTGGCAATAGCACTAAAGGCTCTTTGCAGAAATTTGTTTGCAGCCCATTGCCTGCCAACTTATTCAAGGCCCCTTTTGTATTATGAGAAACTGTAATTAAGTATTCCTTACTCTTCAATGCCTTTATGATTTTTTTTTGGTGGAGTTTTTTTTTCCATTTTTTTACTCTCAGTTACCTTAATGAATCCTTATCCAACCAATAGCTTTGAACATAACTCTGGCCCTTCTCTGAAACTTTGCTTAGCTTTACTATACCTTTTCTGAAAAGGTGGTGATGAAGACAGCATTCACAATTTGGATGCACTGTAAATGTACGCAGCAACATAATAATGTTTCCTGATTTGTTTTCTCTCTCTTATTAATAAATCCTAGCTTGCTTATTTGTCTGGTACAGAACACTATGTTGTTGTAAGATATTTTCATAGAATTATCCATAACAATGATTTCTCCTCTGAGTGGTAATAGCCTATTTAGAAGCTATCTTGTATGCATACTTAGTCTTATTTTCCTTTAGGTGCATTATCTTGCATTTATCAACATTGGATTTCATTCACCACTTTATCATGTAGCCATTCAGTACCATGAGACTCTTCCCTAATTTTTTCAAGCTGGCTTTGAATTTTAATACCCAGAAAATTGTTAAGCTATCAGGAAACTTGTCATTTTGTGTATCTTCTCTTCCAGACAAATGAGTACACTGAAAAACACAGGTCAAAGAATAGTGTACTACTGTATTTCACTGGTAACTCCCTACCCCAGCAGATCCTTTAATTTCCTTATAACAGGCTCCCTTATAATTATAATTCCTTTTTGTGAAGCTTGAATTCTTACAGAAGGCTGGGGAGGATTTTTGCTCCTAGAAAAGTTACATTTGAAATCACAATTGTCACCATGACAGTGTCTCTTAGAAAGGACCTCACAAAGCTGGTTTGTTTAACAGCACCTGTTTAACAGAATTTACTTCCACCCTTACATCAGTCTTTCCTCTTCTGCCATTTGTAAATCAATTTTTTCCTGCTGTGAGGGTATTCTCTGGACTGTGTTTCTCCCATCAAATTTCTAATTCTCTTTATGTCCACATCTTTTTAACTCCACCTTATTTTTAGACTTCTGGCATTTGCCTAGGCATCTTGTCTTTTTCTGGTTCCCTATTTTTATGTGTCCTGTTTTCAAAGGCCTTTATTTGTTGAGACTGCACTTTGACTATATTTTACCTGAATTTTATTCACACCTGCCACAGATGTGGCAGGTGAGATGTATAGAGCTATCATAAGCCATAGGATACTGTGAGCATATTTCTGTGTGCAGCTGGAGGTATCACACATCTTGAAGCATAATCCCTGCCAGCTCCCTCCTTCCCCTGTGCCTGAAAGTCTGCCTCTGCATTGCTAATTCCTTGGATTCTGGTGTGACTGACTTCATAACACACAAAGTAAAACATAACACAAACATGTAGGAAGACCGATCAAGGAGGTTTAAATTCTAGGGTTAATGGAAATCTCCAGGCAGTGGGACACACTGAGCCTTTTAGACAATATCTGGGAGCTGACTGGAGTTGCACAAACTGGAAATTGCCTCATCTGTTAAAATATGGCATTATAACAGCACTATGCCTGATTATTTTTTTATTTTTATTTTTTTTTCCTCAGGATTACACAAAATCTTTCTATACATAAAATCACTTTATGTCGTCATTCTCATACTCAGTCAAACATTGCAAGGGCACCAGGACTTTTTTGTTTTGCTCTAGGGAAAAAAAGGAGGTATAAAAGGGAAAATGACCCTTCGAGCATGACAGGAACTATCTTTATCTTCACCAGTCAGGGATCTTATCGACCTTTAGGAAGAGCAAAATTAGATTATTCTCTATTGAGAGAAAAAACATTAATTCCATCATGATCCAAACACCCAGGTTTCATCTGCAGCAGGTTTAGAATTTTCGCCCCAATATAGAATTAAATTGAACTCATAAAACAAATGTTTAGAGTGGAAGCTATCATTTTGTAATTGTGTTTAAGAATACCCACTGTTTTCAAGCCTAGTCATTTGGGAGCAAATATGACAGGAAGCCCAGTGCCTAATAAAATATTCTTTCCCCAAACTGATACTTCCTTCAGCTGCTATTAGAGACAAAGTATCTAAAAGAAAGAGATACTGTCTAACAGCATGAAATATTTTACATATTGTAAAGCAAAACTAAAATGGACTATCTTAAGCATTCTTATAATGTGGGAAAATCTCATGTAATTCAATGAAACAGGGAAAATAATCTCCACAGAATCTTGTTATATTGGCTTTTCTGAAAGCTCAAGCTTTTCCACAAAAATGCATTAAAAAAATCTTCAGGAAATTAAAGCAGATAATCTGTAATTTATAAGTGTTTTCCCAGACCAATATTTGTTTACAGGCCTTTAACTGAATACTTCCCCAAGCAGTCTGTAAAATGTACCAGAAGCCCAACTCAGGAGTCAAAGAGGAAGAACAGTTATTGCCATTATGACAGTGTAATATCTCAAATTAGATTTACTTTACTGATGCTTGCAGTTTTGATCAGCAATTGCTCCTTTAAAGAAAAAAAAAGAAAAAGAAGTAGAAACAACAGAAAGAGAATTATAGTTAGCACTTACAGAATATTTGTATTTGATGGGAGGATTTTAAAGACACATGACAGAAGATGATCTCTATACTACTTAACACTGTAAAAGTCCTCAGTTGTTTATTTCAAATACTACCTATAGAGAAAAGGAAAACTTTTACATAGGTATTTGTTGTGAAAATCTTGCCTTATGCAGCCACTAAAACCAGTGTGGAAAGGATGGGGTTCCTAGTCTTCAGCTATACAAGACACAAGCTGCCTTCTTGTTGTATGACTGGGAGAAAGCACTCAAACTTTAAGGAAAGAGTCCAGAGACAAATTCCTTGTAAGAACGGTTTACATCAGTTTAGACAGTCAGAAATGATTACACCAAAGTCACATTATATACTGTATTTTGTGTGTATTTTTAATATAATCTAATTGGTAGAGTGACTTTTTACCTACCAAGAGTTCAGTATTGGCTATTCTGTGACTGCTTCATTGCGGTAAAAAAACAGTAGTAATTTCAGGATAGCTGTTGCTTAGTGTAAAATGGAGTTAGCAGACAATAACATCATAGTTTAGGAGAATTTGGAGAACGGAACTCTGAGACAGAGGTCATTACAGCAATGTGTTACCATACAAGAGGTTGTCAAATGTTTTAATGGCTTTGAAGTTGTCTTTAGGCGACAGAATGTCAACTTCTTTGGAACATTTCTCTTGTGTTTTCTTCTTATATAGTTTGTTTTGAGATTGTTTCTGTGGAAAGTAAAATAAATATTCTATGACCCTCACAAGATTAATGCCTATGTTTGCTTTCTTTTTTAACCAGGTCACACCACTGTTTTTTCCTCAAGACAATTTTACATCTTTAGTTTTAAAAAATGCTATTTCATTTTTATTTTTACATGCTGTTTTTCCTACCCAATGCAATTTTGCTTGTAACATATAATTCAATACGCCTAATAGGACTAAGTATGAAAAGACAAACAGCAACGTTATTATCCATGCTAAGCACATTTAGAAGTGTTCATTTTGCTTACTGATTCTTTGAAGCAAGACGTTTCCTTATTTGTAAGGCTGGCAGAGTCCACAGTTTTAGGTGTTTATCAGTCACAGCACTCCCTCTTATGCCAATAGGCTGTTTCTTTGATCATTTGCTAGAAGTTTCAAAATATCAGGAAAAACAGCCCAGAGGTATTTTGGCTGGATCACAATGCAGACTTAAAAATATCTTACCTCCTTGCTTATTGGTGGCACTTTACATCAAGAAAGACATTTAAAAAAACATGCTGGCAAAGACAGCCATCTAACTTACGCCTCTGTTTTGCTTATAGTGAAATGGCTGACTGGCCATACCCAGAGGGTGGTAGTATATAGCTCTTTTCAAACCTGTTACTACTGGGGTCCACCAGGGATCAATATTGAGCCCAATGCTGTTTAATATCTTCATAAGTGATCTGGAAGATGGGATCGAGTTATCCTGATGTGTACCTGACAAAGTTTGCCAATGATACCAAACTCAGCAGTAATATAGTAAGTAGTCACACATAGTTGAGTCTTGTTGAATCTACTGCAACCAATGTCTTAAATCAGCAGTCCCAAATAGCTACTACCAGAGTTCTGTAAAAATACAATTCCACACAGCTCACGTGTATTTTATCTTCTTTGTATTTCACATGTATGTGTGTCCAGCTGTTCGCATAAAAGGGTGTACTTTTAAAATAAAGCCATATCTTGTACCCTTTCTATGCCACTAGGTACATGACTTGTCTTTCTCATCCACATCTAGGTCCATCTAAGTCCATCCACCAAATTACACAGACTGGTTCAAGTTACACTGTTTATGCCCTGTTACATAGCAGCAGAAATTCAAAGTTGCATAACAATTGTCCAAGAAACTTGTGTCAGATCATTCTATTCTACAGTTTATAGCATTCCTGTTGACAATGGCTGGGGCAGCTTTGTTTTCTTTAATTTGTGCTTCATCAGCCGTGTGCAGTCCCTCATGCGGGTCATTATGACGCCTTTAAGCCTTTAGACAGACAAGGTTGTTTCCCACAATGGGAGTTTTGTAACCTTATCCTGAAAAGACAAGGATTTCAAACAGACCCTGGATTCCTGGGTTTCACTTGAAATATCACCTGCCAGCTCCAAAGGTCTTCTAAGTTGGTTCTCTGAAACCAACAGCTAAACACCAGGTTTTCCAGTGGGAATTCCTTTAAAGAAAAACAGAGTACACAAGAAAGGAACTGGAAATGCACAGTACACTGCATTATTCTCCGTGTGCAGTTTCCTAATGTGCCAAGAATTCAAGACAAAAACTGGGAACTTCATAGGCTAAAGCCATTCTTCAACAAGCAGTGCTCTAGCAAAATAGCATGGAGAATACCTTATGTAGGATGACATTATTATATTTCTGGACTTTAAGAGATTTTAAGGGCCTCCAGCTCATTCCTAGTCATCTGTAAATGCAGCAGTCAGTTTATAAAAGTATAGGCAGTACAAATGAGAATAAGAAAAAGAAGTGAAGGTCTTTGCCACCTGTGTCAAGGACATTTTGTAACGGCACTTCCTTGCTGTGCCTTTGCGGTATATTCTTTGTTGCAAGTGAACCAAAGTTCCTTTGTGCTTTGGGTGTCTGTCAAAAGTTAGTTGGGCCTTTAAGATCAAAACTGGAAAGCAATCCCTACTTGCTGAGAAGCTGCTTGCTTTTCCATTCCTAAATTGTACAGTGAGCTACTGGCAACACTAGTTACCAAGAACTTTCCATCTGGTTCATAATTACACAGAATTTGTCTATCTGTCTCACTATGAGGGATTTTCCACCTGCTGTGATACAGTGATGGTGTTCTTCATCCTCTCCCTTGTCCTCCTGATACTATTCCCTGTATCCAGAATTTATCTATAGGAGAAATCAAGCAGACTGTGTTTCATCCTCACAGTTCAGAGGTTGTCTCTATGCTCCCAAATTTATCACCAACTCTGCAGTAATCCTTTCAAGCCTTGCTTCAGATATTGTCATCAATGGACTACCCACATCGTGGGTGTGTCCAAAAATGTGGCTTGACAACAGGGAGACAATGGAATGAGGCAGGTGAATGGGGTTGGAGTTTTTGTTCATTTCTCTACAAGCTGTCTCTCCAGTCTATTTCAAGCTATGGAGAGATTTGCATTTTTGTCATTTAGTTGTCGAATACTCAGTTATACAACCTGCAGGTACAACCACAGTACTGTACAATAGAACTGATTTGGACTTACCAGGGGACAAGATTTCTGCACTGAAAAATTTTATATTCCCCTCCACCTGTATAAGAGAAAGCAGTAAATTATGTGCTTAAAGTAGTTTCCAAACATTAATAAGTACTGTATATTACTAAAGACTGAAAAGGAAGAGCTGTAATCTATATTTAATAAATCCCAATTTGATTTGCTGAAGTTATGAAGTTCTGGCCTGGCTCTGAATAACCAAATTAAAAATAGCTTAAAAATAAATTTAAAGTATATCCATATCAGTGACTTGTTTAAACATCTCATGTAGTGGAAAGAAAGTGAATGTGTAACACAAAATCATTTACAAAGAATGCAAGGGATTAAGGGAATTCACAAGAAAATTGAGAGTTTATGCCAAGAGCCAGCTCAATCCCTCTAGCAGAGGCTTTATTTCTGTAAACAAAAGGAACTTGAAATACACCAAATTTAGGTTCTAAGTATCATGCACTTCAAATTAGCCATTTTACTGTAATTTTAACTCATCATATGACATAGCAAATCCAAATGAGACAGTTATGGTCCTTCTACTAAGGGCTTCGTTTCTGATTACCATGATCATCTGATAAGCCCCAGCCTTAGTTTTCAGGGGACAAAATGTTTGGAAGTAAAATAGCCTGACTAACCTGATTTAATATAAGACTGAGGGCAGAAGATTATAAGAATATAATTTGCCATGATATGCACAAGCCCCAGAAAGGCAGAACACTGTCATGAACATTTGTGAAGGTGTATGGGCTTTGATGGCATTGGAAATAGTAGGCAATGAGCAGGAAGCATCTCAAGGGCAAAGTATATTTTAGCAACTTGAGAAAATTATTGAACTTCAGTGATTTTTAATATATCTCTCAAAGACAGCAAAGAATGTAAATTTTCAAATTCTGCAGGAAAATTTTTGTAGCTAATCACTCTTATTTAGAATCACACAGAAAACCTTCAGGTTTTTATCAGCTCCATGTTTAGCATGGGCTGAAAAACAGGATTAAGTATGATGTTTTCATTTTTTTCCCCTAGAAACAGGGATTAACATAATTGTTACATATTTCTGAAGAACAGAAATTTATCAGAATACATTGAATTCAATACGATTCATATTTCTTCCAATGCAAAACACATAGTAAGCTTTACATTCCAAGTTTAATCAACAAGTTGTATTGCAAATAATTTGTTAGGGAATGTTGGGAGCAGCTGTCACCTTCAGCAGCTCTGGCTCAGGACTCCCTCCTATCTGAATACCGAAACCCAAATGGGTGCCCTGGAGACCTGGGGTCTCTGCTGTGGCTGAATGACATGTCTGCTGCTTTCCTGTTAGCAGTTTCATCCAGCAGGGAAGCTGAGCACATGCCCTAGAGACATACAGACAGGACAGCTGACTCACCGACTGGTCCACACACTCATCCCATGGTTGCCCCACAACTACTTGTCTCCCTGAATACCCATGCAGACACTCCACCTATCTGAGACTCCTAGCTGGAATCAGGGCTTCCTACTTGCTGGTGAGTCCAGCTTGGATTTTACTGGTGAATGACACACGCACACCGCACACACATCAGGACTGGGGCAGATACAGACACTTGCCACCCACAGCAGCTGGCATCAGGCACTTCGACTGTGACCTGTGCTCATGCTCCAGCCCCTGGCACTGAACTACTCACTCACTTCATTCATGCAAGTCCCTCCCAGTTCCTGAGGTTTGGTTTTCTTTGCCTTATCATCTAATTTGGTCCTTGAACACATGACCTTAAGGGAGCAGGTGCTGTCTTTTTCCACAAGCCCTTAGTTTATTAGGCTAAGCATCACAGAATCACAGAAAGGTTGAGATTGAGTGGGGCTTCTGGAAATGAGGACCTTTACTCTTATGTCATCTTATCTGGTCTAACCTTCTTGCTCAAGCAGGGCCACCTACAGCTGATTGCCCAGTACCATGTTCAAATGTGTTTTGTATATCTCTAAAGATGGAGACATTCAAGTTACCTGTAGATATTCAAGTAACCTGTAGCTTCTTCATACAAAGATGAGCTCTCACAAAGCCTAAATTTATACACTTAAGTGCCTTAAACTAAGTAATTTCTTTAGACTTCTCTTTTAGCAAACTAAAAGACAGTATGTAAGCCAGGTGCCCAGAATTTCCAGGGATGATGCAGAACATCCTAGGGAACCTGGCTGCTTATGCACTGAGTTCAGTTCCTCTTCTATGCCATGTGAATCCTCCCTATCTTGAGGACAAGTGGTGTGGCATGACTCCTGTTTGCAAAGCCCTTTTCTCCATCCTTCTGCAAAGTTGGCCATGTCCATACCACTTATTGACCTACGCTGCATCCAAGCTGTGCTTTTCTGGTTGGTTGACCCAGGCCAAAACTGCCAGAGAGCATGCTAACCAGCAAATAACATGGTTGATCACATACCAGTCCTCAAACCACGTCTCACACTGTTTTATTTACTATTATTAGGCATAGTAATGGAGGCTGCTCCTCTTACCATCCTTCTAGGCATAATCATAACTTTTGTACGTCATGCCACTTATGTCACGAATTCACTTATTTTGCAAACTGCTGTAGCCTATGAAGACTTTGCAGCTCTCAGTCACTGCCAGAGGTCACTCTTTCCAAAGCTCTTTGAGAGGAAGGATCACACAAACCCTCTCTCATTCTCTTCAGGCAAAGTCAGTCAGGTTAACTTAACCTGTCAATGAAAGTCGTTTAAGCTAAACTGACTAACTTTGCCAAAAGCAGATTAAGGAGAATTCACATGATCCCTCCTGCTAGCAGGGCTTGGGTGGTCAGAGTCATCAGCTGGAAGCCAGCAACAGGCCACTACTAGAGAAGAAACATGAGGGGTAATAAAACTCTTATACGGTCTTGGAAGGTAGCCTTTGGAGATCAGGCACCAAAATGCAAATAAATTAAACCTTGTGTGCAGCTGCTTGCTTAATGAATGTCTGCATGCAATAATCAGGCTGTTTTCTGAGAAAGCAGCAATAAACTAATATAAGCCAGAGGTAATTATCAAGTGAGTGAAAAGTTCACACTGATGGGTAAGCCAATTACAGACTAATGTGCGTTTAAAGATCTAGTGACACAAGGCCATCAGTGATTTGCTTTAAACAGAGGTTGATGCCATTGCAAATCTTCTGAGCTCCATGCAGCTAAAAGCTTTGCAATGAACACAGCTCTGCAGTCCTGTAGCTGCCATTTGAATAAGAGTCTCTTTTTCAGGGAAGACGACCTTGCCTCTGGAAAGAAGTTTCGAGTATACATGTGCACTGTGGCTGACAGCTGCTGGTAGCATTAAGCCATTCTCCTCTTAGTCTTGCTGATGCAATTACAGATAATATTACATACTGATGCCAGTGGTGCTCAGCTGACAATGACCAAAGTGGACACTCCAGGTGCACTGACACAGAGGAGGAGATAGATAGCCCCAGATGAGAAAACCTACATCTTCAGCAGAGACAAAGGGAAAAGTTTGTGTTTTACCATCTATACAGCATCTAGATAAGAAAATAAAAATGAAAAAATAAAGAAAAAAGGAAGGGAAGGGAAGGGAAGGGAAGGGAAGGGAAGGGAAGGGAAGGGAAGGGAAGGGAAGGGAAGGGAAGGGAAGGGAAGGGAAGGGAAGGGAAGGGAAGGTCTTTGGTATATTGTCAGTAAGGATTCGCTCATGACTATCTTTTATCCATAATGTTGCACTGTAATTCTGATTTCAGAAGTCACATTTGCCTTCATTCCCAGTGCCATGGCTCAAAACCCACTAATTTTAGTGCTATAACTCTTAATTTTGGTTTGGTTTTGGTTATAAGCAGCTGAAAGTTTCTGGGGTTATAATAGCGTTGTGGTCACATGCACTCTGTTTTGTCTTTCCCCACCCACCAAATCTGTTGTGTGTTCACTCTCACTAGAGGGAATCTAGTAAGCAGATTTGCAAAGGGGCCAGCAAGCAGTTGTGTCAGCACAATGATTAGGAATTATGAATTGCCAACAAAGGGGAAGCAGGTTTCTCAAACTAAAAAGGAAATGAAAGAACCCTGCTGCCTCTGAAAGAGCAACAGTGATCAGAGGCCAGGTATTAACTGCTATTCAGCCATAAGGAAATCTCAATTACTTTGTACTGACAGCACTGAGTTGAAAAACACCAGCTGAGCCTGGATGCATGCATTTGTAAAGACTGTGTTCTCAAGTTTACCTTAACCAATTTTCAGAAAGCATCAGAAAGGCTCCATTCTTTTCCATTAATGGAAAGGATCCATTAGAGATGGATCTTAAAAAAAAATGGAGAATACTTAGTTTTGGAATTAAATCAGTCTGCAGTTTTCAATCAAAGACACTCAGTATTGAACTCTTACATTCCTATGGGTGGTCAGAGGCAAGCTGCAGCCACTGCTGTTTGCTTATGGCATTCCTGGGCTTTGTGCAGTATTTGTGAGAAACAGGTAGCCTCAATAAAAGGTGAAGCTGCACCACAGCCCAAATTCAATCTACTTCCACAGCTCATGACTTCATGCCCTTGTTTTGCCTGGTGTTGAAACGATATTCTCATTCAAAATTCAAGCATCAGGTGTATCACTTATTTCTTCTTTCATATCATGTTAATTCATTGCTACCAAGACCGCCGTTAAATGCATTTAATTTGAAGGAGTAGAGAATGACAACACATGTAGTCCTAAAATTCGACACGCTCTTTCAACTAGATAAAAAGACAGCTGAATCACAAATACTGCAGGGCAGCTTGTTCCCAGCTCCAACATTTGCTCACAGCCGGATAGATCTTGTATCTGTGATAGAGTTCATGGTCACTTTCAGAAGAAACAGATTTTCATGAAAAAAAAAATCCAACTCTGGAAAAAAACACATTTCATTGTCAAAAAAACACCTCTATGCTGCTGCCAAGGCACTTTACTTCCTAAGGTGGTACTCCTGAAAGTGACATTTAGCTTAACAGATCTCACTTTCACTTTCTTTTAGTGCACAGGTCACAGTGTTTCCTGCTGATTGCCAGGCTGCAGACGGCTATATTTGGATTAGTGTGTCTTTTATAGAACACTGATCTTTCTGTTATCAGTATTGTTAGTACAAATTGCAGGACGATCTTTCTGGTCCCCTGAGAGTCACTAAGAGAATTATATGAGAAATTAGATCTAAGTTAAAGCTTAAATACTATAAAATATTAACATCACTTTTTGAACAATTTTTCTTATGTTGAGAATATGGTGAAGAAAATATACAGTCATTGTATTAGAAGTATAATTTTTCATTAATCTCAGAATAATACGCTCACCGCAGTTCTTTTTATAATGCCCTCCCATTTTCATTAGGAGCAGACTTAGACAATTTGAGTGCTGTAATTAAGGTAAATGTGCTTTTCAGGTAGGTAATCCCCTTATGTTTATGCCCGCTAGCTACATATTGACTGTTCGCATTTGTATTAGCACACAGGCACTGTATTTTAATCAAGTAAATAGAGTTTCCAATTTGCAAACCTTAATACTTCACATGTTTGGCCTAATCATTTGAAGTTCTCCAGGAATGTTCTTTATCATTCAGTTAGTTTTCCATACTTGTCATGGCAATTAGGTAGGTCTACTAACAGTTTACTCAGCAATCACTCAGTGACAATGTCCATGTCAACTGAAATACTTATTTGCTTTTGCTGTTAACAAAGGAATTTATTGAAATCAGGAAATATTCTAAGATCCTAACATATCAAATTATACATTATAGAGTCATAGAATCATAGAATACTTAGGGTTGGAAAGGACCTTAAGATCATCAAGTTCCAATGCCCCTGCCATGGGCCCGGACACCTCACACTAAGCCATCTCACCCAAGGCTCTGTCCAACCTGGCCTTGAACACCACCAGGGATGGAGCATTCACAGCTTCCCTGGGCAACCCACTCTAGTGCCTCACCACCCTTACAGTAAAGAGCTTCCTCCTTATATCCAATCTAAACTTCCTCTGTTTAACTTTGAACCCGTTATCCCTTGTCCTATTACTACAGTCCTTAATGAAGAGTCCCTCCCCAGCATCCCTATAGGCCCCCTTCAGATACCAGAAGGCTGCTCTGAGGTCTCCACGCAGCCTTCTCTTCTCCAGGCTGAACAGCCCCAACTTTCTCAGCCTATCTTCATATGGGAGGTGCTCCAGTCCCCTGATAATCCTCCTGGCCCTCCTCTGGACTTGTTCCTACAGTTCCATGTCCTTTTTATGTTGAGGACACCAGAACTGCACACAGTACTCCGGGTAAGGTCTCACAAGAGCAGAGTAAAGGGGCAGGATCACCTCCTTCGACCTGCTGGTCATGCTCCTCTTGATGCAGCCCAGGATACAGTTGGCTTTCTGGGCTGCGAGCACACACTGAAGCTGGCTCATGTTCATTTTCTTACTAACCAGCACCCCCAAGTCCTCTCTGCAGGGCTGCTCTGAATCTCTTCTTTGCCCAACCTGTAGCTGTGCCTGGGATTGCTCTGACCCAGGTGTAGGACCTTGCACTTGGCATGGTCCAATTTGGCATGACATTGAAATGCAATTGAATTATATACCTATTAAATTGATTCTGGCATATATGAAAATAGTTTCTTGTTCCAATCAATAAAACACTTCAGCACCAAGAATTGTGGGGCCAAGCTCTGTTGTCCATAAGCAAACGGAACTCGCATCTGCCAGCAAATATCTGCCTATGTAGGAAACCCCATGTGCGGAAAGACATTTATACTTTATGTATAATACAATGTGAGTTAGCTGCACTGTTACCTGGAAACCAAAAGTCTATCATACTCATCTGGGAAAGATGTCACAAATGGTAGTAGACACACTTGTCAGACTACAATCAGGAGTAACTTTGTGTCTGGGATGTCCTGATAGTGGCCTTTTGCCATTTGCTGTGTACAGCACTAGAGAGGCAGGAATGCTCAGAAGTGTTCAGAAATGTTTAGGATTGTTCAGATGAGCCCACCTTTCTATTCTAATTTTAATTTCCATAGTTCCAACAAGAAAAGCAAAGATTCAAGGGAAGATGCAGAGAATTAGAGAAATTCTTTGTCTTCTATTATCTTTTCGAAGTTAGACCTTCTTTTCAAGTCAGATGTTTGAAATTAGACTCCTGATAGGCACAAAACGTCTATCTACCTATTGAAAATTTGGTTTGTATTCATATTTAGAAATGAGAAAGTGGACATAAACTGCCCTACAATATTGCCATGTTCCCTTTTTTTTCTACATAATATACAAAGAGTATAGAGGAAGAAGTTTTTGATCAAAGTAGATTGTGCTTTCAATTTTTGGATGGTAAATAAAGGGAATAAAACAGTCTCCTACTACACCTGCTTGTAAAATAGGGAGACAAATTTATAAATTTTAGCATTTCTGATCTGTTTCACCTTTTTTTTTCCTGATATGATACATTGTCAAATAAGAGAATTAAAAAAGCTTTTATAACAACACAGAATTGCAGATTTCATAACACATTCTTCTTCTCTCTCTAAGGCTGACCCTACATCAGTAATCTTAGACCCAATGAGATGTAGTTTATATACCGAGCTGCTTATTTTAAATAACTAATAAACTGTCACACATAGATTAGTGTATTATCTGATATTGTAACTCCTCATTCTATGGCATGGTGAGGAACATGTGGAAATGAGTTAGTCATTTCTTACTTTTGAATTAATTCTTCCATTGCTCATATTTACATACATGCTTCTTCAAAAGCTGATTAAGACTTGGTCCACTCAATAGAATGTCAGATGTGGTATACTGACCTATACTTTATAGTTTTAAAACACATATTATTATTGAATAATGAGGTGTTCCTGTATATCTGGTGAGAGCAGCTTCTTACTACCAAAATTGTTACAACCCCAGAATTTTGCAAAGGAAAAAAGAAAAACTTGACAAAGGAACTAGGATGACTGAGTGGAAGAAGCTTGAGAAGCACTGCATAAATATACCATCTGAGGTATAAATCCACTAAACTGAATGACTATGTACCTGTGTACATGCAGATAATCACCCCCGAAAATGTAGCAAAAGGTTGTTACAAGCATCATCTTATAAACTGATCTCAACCATAGAACACAATGAGAATTTGATCAGTGGGTCCATTTAACATAGAAAAATGGACATACTTAAGCTAGTGAAGCTTCCTTCCAAATTGTTTGCATCTGATTATTATTTTAGCTTTTTCAATTTGAAAATTTAAATAAGTATCCGTGGCAAGCTTGAGTCACCTGGATGCAATAGCTGGCATCATTAATTTGAAATGATGTCCTGTCCTATACAAAATATATGTAAAACATACAATATTTCACATATCAAACAACAGGATTTGTACAAACTTCAGTGCTTCTGTGCTGTAACTGAGGAGGTAAAAAGATTAGCTTTACAATCTGAAAAATTAATTGAGCATTGTCTTGGCAGAAAACACTAATTTTAAATCCCAGGATCTGTCATGAAGGTTAAGAGGACAGGAGTTTCTGGCAGCACTGTCCTCTCAGTAATGACAGCATTAGCAGATCATAACTGTTCAGCATGTCACCATGACAGAGAGATGCACTTGGATCTCACACAGCCTGAGCTTTACATTTGACCTCCATCCAGAAACAGTCACCAGGGATCAATGATGCACAAACACAAAATACCTCCTATGCGGTGCAACAGCATTTTGTTTTCATTCCCACTTCCATTTTAGTCTAAAGACCCACAAAGAGTATATTATAGCAATTTTATCTCAAACTCACAGGGACACAGATCTCTGTGGCAAAGGATACCTTGAAGTAAAAGGGTTATGCTCTCCTTATCGGCCATAGCTATTATTAGCTGTTTTTCAAGCAAATGTACATGCTGTAGTGGTACACCTTGGATGTGCCTCCACTGAGATACCCAGACTGGCTCTGAATGAGTTAGGTTCAGAACTGGAAGTGATGCAGCTACAGTGCATGGACTAATCATCCTCCTATTCAGGAGCTACTCATTGGGCAGTCAACATAACACTGATGCAGGTATATTGTTTCTGTGAGACAAGCTCTTTGCTACTCTGCAGTGCTGATAAACTAGTTCACATAAAGCTAGCTTCATTGCTGGTATAGTGTTGACTGGATGGAGAAAGTAAGACATTTATCATGAAAAACACCCATTTGAATAACCCAGTAATGCTTGCCTAACCTATCTGGATGTGCCACATCAAGCCAAATAGTAGCTTTTAAATTGCATGATCCACAGTGGTGAAATATTCCACTTATCTAGAAAAGCTCTAAAGCAGTAATGATCAACTTCTTGTGCAGGATTTTAGATACTTTGGTAATAGAAAAGAGCCTTGCTTATGGTGTATAGAAAGTGGACTTGTTTTCATGACCTGTCCCAAGATACTGACAAAACCAAAAGCACTTGGTCACTGTACCCTTGCATTAGGCATAAGGGTATGCTAGATGTTTAAGCAAGACACACTAAGAGCAAAATGCTTCAATGACTTCTCAAGATAGCCACTGACATTAAATGGAATAGTCTACTGTCAGTTAAAATTACCCAGCATAAGTCACCAACACCACCCACCCTTTCAGAAGAGGAATCTAGACATTTCTGTAAGCCAAAATCTTGGGCAGAATCTTACAAAGAAAACTAGTTCTGAGGATATGGATACAGCATTCACTATAAAATGGTAGTTCCAAGCCCCCTTCTTTTTTTGCTTAATTCAGCACAAATTCCATAGGGTCTTCATTATTCATGCAATTCAGGGGTCCCATCCTTAAAATTATAAATGTTGTTAACATTATTAGCCACTGGCATTGGATTAATCTGCGTAAAGAAAAGAGACACATCTGTGGTCACTGAAGCTTGTTTTCCTGAGAACTATTACAAGGTGAAAACAAAGGAACTGAAAACATATTTTGTGTCCTTTGCTTGTTCTTGTTGAGCTAATTAATGCACCTTGTTCTTTCACTGCCATTAAAACAAAAACTGGGAAGAATAATTCCATGACAGCTCAATAGCTTGCAATGGGTTCATGATAACGTGCCTCTTTCTAGCATAAGAAACAGAGACCTTTGATTTTACTTGAATCCTTCAGGGTCTGGAAGGTAAGGGAATTCAGTCTACTGAACAGGTCCTGTTTTGCTTAGTATTACTCAGCAGGTCTGCTCAACAAGAAACAGGTATTGTTTGCATTCATAAGAAATACATGAAAAATAAACTGACATTTTCTTTTAAATATACACAGGATAATATGATTTTTGTATTGGTAATGCAACTTTCTTCCTTTTCAACTGTACATCGTGTTTTATCTTTCATACTTTCTCCTTTGACTGCAAGTACAGACTATGGATGGTGTTTTTAATAAAATGCTACTATTCTATATAGATAACTTATGACATCTTCATACTTCAGGATATTTATGAATCGAACAATTAATTTTAAAAGTTACTTTTTTTCTTATGCTAATTTTTTTAAACAAATGAAATAAATAAATAATGTCCAATTTCTTCAGCTACTTTAATTTGAAACATAAATTTTAACAGCGCAATTTTTTCTCATCTTTTGAAACAGCAGAGAGGCTGATGATTCATTTTGCCTCTTTCTAAACGCATTAATAGAGAAATACAGATGCAAGTAGATAATAGTCACTGTTAATTAATAAACCAGGCAAGGAGACCCATTATAGAATTACTGCCCCTCACAAATCAGAAATTGAGTTTAGTACTGCAAACACGTATGACTGCAAAAGACCCAAGTGCAACACTCACAGGTCTGCACATGTCTTGGAGTGTTTTAAGACTGAATCTTATAGACTAAAATAAAACATTAATATCTGGGCTTCATAGTCAGTGTGGATGCCATGCTAGAGCACCATCTTATATCTCCTTTAATTAGTTTTCTAGCCTTTTGAGGAGGCAAAGCTACTGTTCCATTCCAAAGAAAAGCTGTAGAGACACTGAATGGAACTATTCCAGCTTTAATTAACTTGTCTAAATACTAATTTAGGTGGGGGAGTTGTATTTAATCATTCAGGTTTGCAAATCATACCTGTGAATGAGATCCAGAGAGCCCATTTAGGTGCTTAAAAGAGTGAGTCATGTATTTTCAGGAAGTCTATTCAGAAAGCCAGCAATCTCCAGCTGTAGCTAGCCAGCCTTGCAGCATCTGTATTATTCATCATCTACATTTTGAATCGCAGACATTCCCTATGCGCATTATATAAGTACTCCAAGACTGTAACAGTGTAGGTATGATATGTTCTAGTGATACCTAAACTCTACCTGCTTTCCTAATTAATCCTACTCAATGGATATTTTCAAGCCTTCTTAAAATACATCAAAACCAACAAGCCCAACATAAAGCACTGCATTACTGGCTAGTGACCTGGTTATGACAGTCATTTGTCAAGGAAGAGAAAACCTGTATTCCAGCCTATGTTTCATATTACATGGATCCTGGTCACCAAAAACAACCATGGGTACTAGAACAATCTACCATGGGTAGGAACCTTTATTCTCCTGCCTCCATGACAGAGTGATGATGTTTCTTGTTTGTTCTTCTTCTGACACAGCTCCAGCAGGATCAGTTTGGGGGTGTCCCCCGCATATTCTCCAAGCAATTGGCTAGGTATCTATTCTGGGAACTAGCAGATACACATTTGCAAGGACTGCTGTCCAATTTTCTGGCTAAATCCTCTAACCACTGATATTTCAGGAAGAAAGTGCTTTGCCTAGATAGATACACATGTACACATACACGCATACAGCATGGGTATCTACAGTAGATGTGGATCTGTTCAGATAGCAGCAGAAAATGGAGTTTCTCCTTGAGGGAACAAGTAAGCTACACATAAATAATATGTTCTAGGTAACACTCTGGGTTTTCTGTGTCCTGCATGTTCCCTGAGGTGAACATTTTTCAGCTTTGTCACTGAACTGATTTTGGCTGAGGTAGAGTTATTTTTCTTCTAGGGATAACTATTAGCTATAGGGTAGCTAGTAGGGACTGTTTTGGATTTGTGCTGCAAACAGTGTTGATAACATAAGGATGGTTTAGCTATGTTTTAGGTTTAGTTATTACTAAGCATGTGCAGCTTTTGCTTTACCTATTAAATTGCCTTTATCTCAACCCATGAGTTTTCTCACTTTTACTCTTCTTTCCCCCGTACCACCAGGGAAAACATGCCTAAACATGTTGGCTTTTGTGATTTTTGTTCTCCCATTCACCTATTTGCCTCTTGCTGCTTTTGAGATTTTATTAAACTACAGGTTTGCAGCAAGTAATAATTATTTTTTTAAATATCATGTTTCATTCTCATGCTGTGAGCCTTGGAGATACATTATTAAAAATGCACATTTCTGGTGATATGTAGCAAGGCCCATCTGCTTCTGCTAACCTTTGAAGAGCAGTTGGTTGTTTGAGGTATAGGCTGGTGTATGAGCTGTTAGAATTTCACTATGTGCTGCAGCTTGGAGGATGACAAATTGATCTTACAGTATTCGAGGTTTGTAATTTTAAGTAATTGGCAGGATGCATTAAGTCCATATGTTAGACCTTTTATTTCATTTTAAATCCAAAGAAAAAGTAGAATAAACATTCTCTTTTTTAAATAATATTGCATCATTGTAGTCAATCAGATGAATAGTCTATCAAGAAGTCTATCAAGACTAATATCTTACCTCTATCCATGACTTAAACTTTTGAAAAAGTAAATATGTGTGCATATATGCACATAAAGGGGGTGCGTGGGTGAATGCGTAAGTGAAAACTTACTGTGTAAACACATTACGGACAGCAAACTGTGTTTAATACTCTGCACTGACCTAAGAATTGTCCTCAGTTTTATGGCACTTCAAATCCAGTTGGAGAAGGCAACTGCATAAAGTAGTAGAATAATCTGAACCTTTTGATTTTCTGTGAAATATTTTATTTAACTTACCACTATGTGTAACACTATATATATGATCAATAAAAGGCATGCTAATAAAGGAGAATCTGGGTGATGAATAGACATTCCAAAGTAACTAGAAGTGGGAAGTCATTTTTCTTGTAGGCTCCAGTTTTGCCTTAATGGTATTTGGCATCTTTAGCAATGATCTGTAATAAAACTACTACTAATAAAATCCAATGATGCCAAAAAAATCATTGACTAGGCCATACCAATAAGTCACTTATATAGATCTAAGATAGCATGCATATTTGCATATTAGGAAGTAAAATCATTGTGGCGACAGAGTCATACAGAGTTACTTCTCTAAAAAATGACTTAGGTAAAGAGAGGGCTGATGGACTATACCCTCTCAGCATAATATGCTAGCAATGAGTGCTAACACAGTCAAGGCATGACTAAACTGGGACTAGCTGAACAAGAGCATGATTCTGGAATAAATCTAGAGAAGGGCACTAATAACTGCTAAAACTGACTCAATGGGTCACTCTATCTAGCTCTGGCAGTCACATTTCAAAAAGGGTTGAAAAATGGGGTAATATTCAGTGAACTGAAAGACAGATTTTAAGTTCCTCTCTTCTTCAAGGCAATGAATCTGCTTTCACACCTGTACCTGCACAGACTTGCCATGTTAAGGGATGTACCACCCACGAACATTACACTAGTCATAAAATGAACCAGCTACTTCTCAAATCTAGCTCTGATATTTTATTCTATGACATCCTGTGCTATGAATTCCACATGCTGAGGCTAGGTATATCCATAAATAACCTTAATAACCACTGCTGAAACGTAAGTGTTTAGGGAGTTTTCAAAATATATTTTATTAACTTGAAATACAGCAGGAGCTCTGTTGTGTACAGGGAAATCTGATAGACCTTAAAACTTGCAACGTAAGGTATTACAAACCATAATAGCCACAGAGAATATACCCAGCTTCTTCTAAAATTAAATGAGCTAAAATATCTGTCTGCTGTATGGAAAAGTCATTAAACGTATTTTTGTGTTGTATCTCATAGCAGCACCACATGTATCAATTTGTAATGTGTTATGAAGTTAATATGGGTATGCACACACAGTTATAAATGATATAAAAAGTTACTGTGTGCATAAATTAGACAGTTTTCAAGTGATAATACTTTTTCCTTAAAAAAAAAAATCCGTAATATACTGATAGAAGCCAGTACTGGGAATAAAGTAATTTTCTTTGACTGAAAATAGTTGTCTAGTTGAAGAAAATGTTGACAGCTCACTTAATGTAACTTTAAATAATAAATAGGAATTCTGCAAGGAATTAACAATGAAGGATATGAAAGAACACAATGAAAGAATAAAATTCAGACATAACAGAATTGTCTTAGGCCAGTAACTTCCGTGAATTTACATGGTAGATCATGTGCAATGTTTAAGTGCTTCGTAGATTCAATATATGTTCACTGAATATTTCTGTACTGTTAGAAATTTCATTGCTGGAAATTTCAAAAGTAAAATAGCATGCAAAAAAGGTGACCCTTCCCCAGGGAAAACAAACCGAAGTATAAACTACTACCTGCTGCTGGTCTTCCAGACAGGTGAGGAAGAAGCTGCTTCCCACAGTCTGAGGGGGATGAAGAAAGACTACAGGGCCTTGGGGAGGATGGTGAAAGAGTCTGGGGCTCAAGTGATCTTCTCCTCACTCCTTCCATCTTCCATTGATGGTGTGGGACGGAGTGAGGAAAATCAGTCCATAAACGATTGGCTTCGAGACTGGTGCTGCAGGCAGGGCTTTGGATTCTTTGATAACAGCTGGTTTTATAGGGCACCAGTCTGGACAATGACAAGTGGGAAAGGTTTGTCTCACAGAGGCAAAAGGATGCTGGGGCACGAATTAGCAGGGCTCATTTGGAGAGCTTTAAACTAGATTCGAAAGGGGATGGGGTTGTAGCTGGGCTTGCCCCAGTGGGGCAGCACTCCAGAATTGATGAGGACTGGGAGGCCTCCTATAATCCTAGGGTGAAATCGGTGTGCTCAGCTCGCTCCCTGGAATGTCTGTACACCAATGCGCGCAGCATGGGAAATAAGCAGGAGGAGTTGGAAACCTGTGTTAAGTCAGGAGACTATGATCTGGTGGCAATTACAGAGACGTGGTGGGACAGCTCACATGACTGGAATATAGTCATGGAGGGCTATGTCCTTTTCAGGAAAGACAGGCCAGCCAGGAGGGGTGGTGGGGTTGCTCTTTATGTGCGGGAGCAACTACAATGCACAGAGTTCTGTCCAGGGACAGATGACGAGCAAGTTGAGAGTCTGTGGGTGAGAATTAAGGGGCAGGCTGGCAGTGGGGGATACTGTTGTGGGTGTCTGTTACAGACCACCAGATCAGGGTGAGGAAGTTGACGAGGCCTTCTACAGGCAGCTGAGAGCGGCCTCACAGTCACAGGCTGTGGTCGTCGTGGGGGATTTTAACTTCCCTGATGTTTGCTGGAAGGACCACTCAGCAACACAGCCACAGTCCAGGAGGTTCCTCCAGTGTATGGATGATAACTTCCTCCCGCAAATGGTGGATGAACCGACCAGGAGAGGAGCACTGCTGGATCTCATCCTCACTAACAAGGAGGGTCTGGTCAAAGCAGTAAGGGTTGAGGGCTGCCTTGGTTGCAGCGACCATGAGATGGTGGAATTCAGGATCTTGTGTGGTAGGACCAGTAGAATAGCAAGTAGAATTGCAAACCTGGACTTTAGCAGGGCAAACTTTGGCCTTTTCAAGCAATTGCTAGGGGAAATCCCATGGCCAAGGCTGCTTGAAGGTAAAGGGGCCCAAGATGGTTGGTTAGCATTCAAGGATTGCTTTTTCTGAGCTCAAGATCGGAGCATCCCAACACGTAGGAAGTCAAGGAAGAGGGCCAGGAAACCTGCGTGGCTAAATAGGGAATTTCTGGGTATGCTCAATTGGAAGAGGAGAGTTTACAGGTCATGGAAGGAGGGGCTGGCCACTTGGGAGGAATATAAGGCTGCTGCTAGAGGATGTAGGAAGGCAGCTAGGATGACTAAGGCCTCCTTAGAATTAAATCTGGCAAGAAGAGTCAAGGACAGCAAAAAGAGCTTTTTCAAATACATGGCAGATAAAACTAACACCACAGGCAATGTAGGCCCACTGATGAACGGGATGGGTGCCCTGGTGACAGAAGACTCAGAGATGGCAGAGTTACTGAATGCCTTCTTTGTCTCTGTCTACTCTGCTGCAGGCAGTCCTGAAGAGCCCTGTACCCCTGAGACCTTAGATGAAGTCAGGTCAACGGAGCGGTTTGCCTTAGTCGATGAGGAATGGGTTAGAGACCAGTTGAGCAATCTGGACATCCATAAATCCATGGGTCCAGATGGGATGCACCCGCGGGTGCTGAGGGAACTGGCGGAAGTCATTGCTAGACCACTCTCCATCATCTTTACCAAGTCTTGGGAAACGGGAGAGGTGCCTGAGGACTGGAGGAAGGCAAATGTCACTCCAGTCTTCAAAAAGGTCAAGAAGGAGAACCCGGGTAACTATAGACCGGTCAGCCTCACCTCCATCCCTGGGAAAGTGATGGAACACCTTATCCTTGGTACCGTCTTAAGGCATATCAAGGATAAGAGGGTTATGAGGGGCAGTCAACATGGCTTCACCAAGGGGAAATCATGTTTGACCAATCTCTTAGCCTTTTATGAGGAAATAACACGGTGGATGGATGATGGCAGAGAGGTGGATGTGGTCTACCTTGACTTCAGCAAAGCATTTGACACAGCCTCCCACAGCATCCTCACAGCTAAATTGAGGAAGTGTGGACTGGATGATCGGTAGTGAGGTGGACTGCGAACTGGCTGAAGGAGAGAAGCCAGAGAGTTGTAGTCTATGGGGCTGAGTCTAGTTGGAGGCCTGTATCTAGTAGAGTGCCTCAAGGGTCAGTACTGGGATCAGTATTATTTAATATATTCATCAACGATTTAGATGAGGGAATTGAGTGTACTATCAGCAAGTTTGCTGATGACACCAAGCTGGGAGGAGTGGCTGACACGCCAGAAGGCTGTGCTGCCATCCAGCGAGACCTGGACAGGCTGGAGAGTTGGGCAGGGAATAACTTGATGAAATACAACAAGGGAAAGTGTAGAGTCCTGCATCTGGGCAGGAACAACCCCAGGTTCCAGTATAGGTTGGGGAACGACCTGTTAGAGAGCAGTGTAGGGGAGAGGGACCTGGGGGTCCTAGTGGACGACAGGATGACCATGAGCCAACACTGTGCCCTTGTGGCCAAGAAGGCCAATGGCATCCTGGGGTGTATTAGAAGGGGGGTGGTTAGTAGGTCGAGAGAGGTCCTCCTTCCCCTCTACTCTGCCCTGGTGAGACCGCATCTGGAATATTGTGTCCAGTTCTGGGCCCCTCAGTTCAAGAAGGACAGGGACCTGCTGGAGAGAGTCCAGCGCAGGGCAATGAAGATGATTAAGGGAGTGGAGCATCTCCCTTATGAGGAAAGACTGAGGGAGCTGGGTCTCTATAGTTTAGAGGAGACTGAGGGGTGACCTTATTAGTGTCTATAAATATATAATGGGGGAGTGTCACGAGGATGGAGCCAGGCTCTACTCAGTGGCAAACAATGATAGGACAAGGGGTAATGGGTACAAACTGGAACACAAGAGGTTCCACTTAAACTTGAGAAGAAACTTCTTCTCAGTGAGGGTGACAGAACACTGGAACAGGCTGCCCAGGGAGGTTGTGGAGTCTCCTTCTCTAGAGACATTCAAAACCCGCCTGGACACATTCCTGTGTAACCTTATCTAGGTGTTCCTGCTCCGGCAGGGGGATTGGACTAAATGATCCTTTGAGGTCCCTTCTTATGGATGATTTGTCATCAGCATAAGGTGATAAAACATACGATGTGTAATAGAGAAAATGTTATACAACCTATTTTTGTACTGCTAAATACTGTCGTGTACTGCTTTCTGCAGCTTCTGCTTCACACTTAGCAATGATACTGACTTTTACCTCAAAATTAGTGACTGCTGTTTTTCAGATTTAATAAACTAATTCACATCATTGAAAGTATCAATTACCTGATAGCTGTTTAGTGACTGCTATTAGTCCTTCCTTCTTATTCTGAGAATGATTTGCCATATGCAAAAAGTAAACAAGTTGATCCAAAAAGTAAAAAAGTTGATCCATTGAAATGATCACATTTAGTATCTTGCTCCATATACCTGGGAGAATAACGAATTACCAGCGAGGACAGGCATCTTCATTTTGCCTGTGATAATTCTGAAGTCACTGAGGTGTTCCTGGTTCAGAATTGAGTGAGATGAAACTTTTATTTTATGTATTCATTCCTTTCACCTGCAGGAACAGATAGAAAGATGGAAAGTAAAATTAATAATGGAAAATAAGGTGAAATTGGTGCAAAGACTGGGCAGAATGAAAAATAAGGTAAGAGAGTCTCTGTATACAAACAGAGATAGAGAGAATGGGAAAAAAAAATAGCAGTAGAGATGCCAACATGAAGTCTGTACACAAGGAAGAAAATGACAACATCCAACAATTCATACCACAGACTCACAAAAATTCCATGAGATTTACTACATTCTAGTAACAGCTACTACACTAGCAAGTAAAACTGGCACAGAACTAAGCCTTCAAAAGTTGGGGTTCCAGTCTTCTGCCAAAGACCAAGGTTTATAATTGTGCCAAGAACACCACTCAGGTTTTGTTTATATTTCCTTCCAAATCCTAGGTTTATCCTTCATAACTGTAAGTATAAACTTCTGAATCTTACACAAGATAAGCATCTTACAAACACTCTAAATAACAATAAAAAGTAAAATACAGAAACCTATTTTTAAAAAATCTCATAAAAGAGATCCTGCAAACTTAAGAATATTGCCTGAGGAGAAAAATTCAGCTCAAATATTCTCTTAAAAACAAGTGCGAGATGGAAGGTGAATTATGTTTGGATGAAAACAGTTACTTGGATCAGAGGAAATTCTGCAAGCATGTTAAATGGTAACGAAGGATACAAAGAAACTTATTTATAAAATAGAAGCATTGCATTATGACAAATATTTTGCTCAATTTACATTGGAGAAGCATGAAGCACACTTTGGTGTTTCAGAAATTGCTGTTCTTTTGCCATTTTACCCAAAGTACTCTGAGCCGTATAAAAAGCCATTCAGTTAAAAAAAAGAGCCAAATCAAATATGATGATGTGAATGCAGACTACAGAAACAGTACCAATGAGTACTCTATAAACCCAGGGTACAATTAAGTTTTAATCATAAGTTTAACGTTTGATAATAACTTATTTATAATCTTTAGACATACTTCTTGAAAATATCCTGAAAAGGAAAGTTCTGAGGAACAATTATATATTTTTCATTCCTGTTTCTATTTTGGGAAACACATATATAATGACTAACAGTTTCTGAATTATACAGAATCCTGGGTATTTAAATGAAGCTGCTTGTGCAAGACTGTCGTGGTTTAAGCCCAGCCAGCAACTCAGAAACCATGGAGCAGCTAGCTCAGATTAGGTGAAACACTGAGTCCAAGAAAGCTGCTAATAGGTTCTTCTTTAGGCTTTTACAACAACAGTATTTTCTTCCTTACAGCTTGTTTTGTTTTGTTTTGTACAACCTTAAGCTGGACTCATACCTCAGTCTCACACTCCAGATTTAGACACAGAGGTTAATCTGTGGAATGAGACTCCTGTATCCATGTTTCATTTTAGCAATGATCTTATTTTTTTGTCAGTTAATTTGCTGGGAATACTCCTGCAGATGGAGGCATGTTTGACATGAGGGAGAATTACAAATATGTGTTAATACTTAGTTCAAGTGGATCTTAAAGTGCGATCATAAGGTACACACCTCCTATGTACATCATTCTTTTGACCCTGCAATTTTGCTGGCAATTTGCATGTGTGCAGCAAGTTGAACCACCTTAAATGACAAGCAGCAAGATCACATTGCCATGCTGCATTGCCTGGAAAGCCAGCCCGTCCGCAGGTAAGAGGCAGTGTCACTCACAGGGGGAATAAATCACGTCCTTACCATGCTCCACTCTGATGGGAACTTCTCTGTGCATTCCAAATTCTTGTACTCCAAGGAAACAGAAGTCCTTTTCTTTATTTCTGCAGAGTTTTTGCAGACATACGTGAATCTGTTACTACTTTTTTAAAATATGCATTCTTGGGAAACTGCATTTTTGTGAATTGCAAAGAATTTTGACACAATTTTACCTCAAAAGTACAATAGCTATCCATGAAATATTGAGAGATCTTACTAAAATTTGTGCTCTGGCTTATTTTTTCTAAATATTACCTTACAATCCTGAAAAAAAAATTATCTTGTAGTTTTATGTTATCAAAAATTGGATCTGATTGCTATTTTTAAACCATTGACATCCATTTTTAAATAAAATTCCAGAAAATGCAGAGGAAATAAACTTAATTTCAAATCTTTTGAAACAAAGAGCTTTGAAATATCATTTTAATATTGACTTTTTCTTTTTCCAACCAACATTAATTCTATGTCATTTTGCAAATGAAAGTAGCAAAATTTATACATTCTATGCCAAAGTAGAAAAAATATTGCTAGCAAAGCAAAACTGTAGTTTTCTGTTATCCTGTCCTGAATAAAATGGTTGAAGACTGGTGTTGCAAGTTTTCATCTGAAAAGAAACTTTAGCATCAAAGGATATATTAAAGACCATGATTTTCATTTACTGTTTCTCCAAAATAGTGTCAATTGTTTTGAGGAACATATGTAATAGCATTTATTGAGAGAAATGAGAACTGCTGGTAAGATCTGCATTTTCTGCCAAGATTTCCCATGAGTTCAGAAAAAAATCAGATTTGCATATTTTAAATTTCCTTAGCTTTACATTTTTTGATGTGCCAACCTCATGATATCAAAGCAGTGATTCAGCTAGTCCAAAGTACTGGCTTTGAGAGCTCTACAATTTATAGGAACCACTTATGAAACCGAAATCTAGGGAACTTCAGTTGCTGGTTCCCCTGCGCTCAGGAAAGTTAGAGATAATTCATTAACTTTCTTTTCAAGTAATACTTACTGCAGTTATCAATACTCTTTTTATCTAATGCAAAAACAGAAACTCCCAATTGTGCTAAGCATGGGTAAGTTACACTGTTGTTCCAACATTTGTGGTGTTATTGCATACTTACATGAGTATAGTAAAGGATATGCTATGTTTGCACAATTTTAACTTCATTTTGCCTTTGAGAATGTTGCTTTATCCAAAGCTGTGATTTTCACTGAGCTGTTATGCCCTAGACACACACAAGACAACTATACTGTTCTTTACTGAAATTGCTTTTCATCTTGACAAATTCCAGAGTAGATGGAGCAGGGCGTGAGTGAGGTCTTCAGTATTTTGAACTGCAGTGAATCATGTTATCCCTCTGAGATTAACTGTGGTGCTATGGATAGAGGAAAGTCTCTTCATTTTTCTGGTTCATATTTCATCACTGTATACAGCTTGAGTAAGTGTTTAAATGCATGCCTACCGTACTGCACCCTTGTTCAGGTAAACTGGTGTAATTACAAGCGATATAACTGCTAAAGTCTTAAAGTGTCAAAGTTTGTTTTCAGTCAGAATCTGTCCATTAGTACAGCTAACTTGAGACTGTTCATACATTTGTTTCTCTTTCACACTTTTTTAGGGTTTGTATTCTTTATGTATGACATATCCAGGATTGGTTTGATGTATTTAAAGCATACAAAATCATATCCTTATATAATACTGGCATAGGAAAAAAAGTATTTGCATTCAAATAAGGATTTTATCTCTCCATATATAATAAGGTTTTAACTTGCATTTACCTAATTAATAGTCATAGTTTCTACAAGATCCCAGGATTCCCAGTTTATTGTATACAACTGAAATTCCAGAATTTGCACTCAGCACAAGTATGTCTCACCTTTTCCCCAGTGATGCCATACAACACCTACAAAAGCACCTGCACCACCAGTAGACACGGTCTACCCTTATCAGTCTAAAGTCTTCTCCCACACAAAGTGGATTTCTTGCAGGGGACTCATGTGCATGCTTGAATTTTAAAGATGTGAATACCATAAACAAAACAGTCCAACTGCCTGTCCAATTCTGGGCTGACCAAAATGCAGGATTACTCTCAAGGGCAGTGATATTGCTTACTCATTTTATATATCTACCTCTTTTCCTCTATGCTTCATTTTCTGAGCAGTGTAGAACAAGGACTCCTACTAGTTTACATGTTCTAAATTTCTGGGCAGACCCTGTTTCTCCCAGGAACTGGGGTACCTGGAATTATCTGTGACTAACCTGCTGTGTGTTTAGTCTTTACCTCCAGATTTAGTGTAGATATGGTGGTGATAGTATGTCATTAACCTTTTCAAAATAGCATTACTATTCCTAGCACAGCTTTGAGATCATTGAATCAGATGTCCGAAAAAACATAAGTGGGCTTCCTAGTAGTACATAGATAAATACTGTACAGATAAAGATCTGTGAATTAAGAAGGAATCCTGTAAGACATGAAAAGAAGAACTACAAGGAAGAAAGGGAAGAGAACAGAGAGAAGCAATAAGAAGAGAAAAAGTTAAAGCATGAAAAAGTCAGAAAAAGTTGCTTTTTCTCAAAAGCAACTAGGGATTTCGAGAATATTTAGATTTACCTGTTCAAACTTTAGGTGGTTAAAGGACCTTGATTTTAGGGCAAAGTACATACTCATTCTTGAAAACTGTATTAAGATGCCTCTGGTTAAATAAACAACTCAAAGCAGGCAGAATCACTTGTAACCTTTGAGCTACTGAGTCCTAAAGTCTTGGCTAAAACAAGGAGAGGCTGCACAAAACAAATAATAAGTAAATAGAAAATGTCATGGTTTAAACCCAGTCAGGTAACTTGTTCACTCACTCCCCCCCTTCTTGCCCTCCCCCTACTCCCAGAGGGACAGAGAGGAGAATCGAAAAGGATGCAACTCCCACGGGTTGAGATAAGAACAGTTTAGTAACTAAGGTATAACACAAATCACTGCTGCTACTTCCAATAATAACAATGACAAAGGAAATAACAAGGGAAAGAATACAACACCTCACCACCAACCAACTGATAACTCGCCCCCCCCAACCCAGCCAACCACCAACCGATACCTCCAACCCTGCAGTCTACCACCCCTTCCAGCTAACTCCCAGTTACATCCTGGGCATGACATGCTGTGGTATGGAATACCTCTTTGGCTAGCTTGGGTCAGGTGTCCTGTCTCTGCTTCCTCCCAGCTTCCCCTCCTCCCTGGCAGAGCATGAGGCTCACAAAGTCCTTGGCCAAACCAAAACATCCTTGTTATCAGCTCTGTTCCCGAGCTGAAAGTCAAAACACTGCACTGCACCAGCTACCAAGGAGAAAAATGACTGCTACTGCTGAACCCAGGACAAAGTAGTAAAATATAGGAAAGTAAACCAATAATGCAATAGGTTTTTAAAAATCATCTAAACAAATTATGTTTTTCCTTTAACATGTTTTGCCCTTAAAGTCTACAGAGCAGCCATTAAGCTGTACTATTCTTAAACTAACAGGAAACTAAGAGCAAATCCACCATTTCCAATCAGGGATCACAGACTACATGCAGACCCTTATTGTCAAGCCTATATGGAATATTAGTTACTTGTAAACAGCAAGTAAACATCTATATTGATCATCCTTTTCATTTAATTGGCCTTGATTATGTTTTCCTAGAAGGCCAACAAATGTAAGGCCAGTCCAGATGTATTTTCTCTCTGAAACAGATTGTCAGCTCTATTTTCCCAGCAAATGCATTAATCCTGTCTTTTGGCAGCCAATAAGAACACTTGCTCCTATATCTAAATACTCCTATTAGCAGCCAAAGTCAGGATTTAGGACACAGATTGCTGATTGCCTTATTCACAGACTTTCCTCAGACCTTCCAATCAGCTTTGGAGACACAGGAGCAAAAACTGAAAAAAAAATCAAATGAATGGAGAAGAAAAGAGGCTTGTTTTTATAACAACATTTGAAGCTGCCTGTTCAGATAAGGAAATGTGCAGCACACTCTGTGGCCTGGCCAGCCTCCAAATCACACCATGAATCCCTGGCCTAGATCCCAGAATTTGAATTTGAGCAGGGTATGCCTGGAAAGGACATGCTGCTGGCCTTCCAAGAGAAGAAACTATTCTGATTTGGGTAAGGGGAGATAATGTTCTAAGGAAATACAGAGGTGCTGCCTCTGAAAGGAAGCTTACAGTGGTGAAACATCAATAGGTCATCTTACTCATCTGTTACATCCATCTTTCCCTACAATACTGTAAAATGCATGTACAAGGCAACTTACTTTCTTTGCACAAATCTGGCCTGCCTGAGTATGCAAAGGAACGAATAATGGCATGTCTTTGTTGCATTTAGGCATCATCTACAAACAAAGTTTCAACATGCCAGTATGCCAGTGCTTGTCAATCTGAGAAAGCCACCAACACTTTTAAATCACATTAAGTCTCCATCCATTTTGTAAGAAGATAATGAACTGAAATGAGATAAAAAATAAATATGCAGGGATAACAAAATTTAACTGCATTTGGTGCTATGTAGAAGGAATAGAGCAGTTAGGGGAAGAGCAAAGCTGCTTAGCAGCTGTTACAGGAACAGAACAGCCAATTAAAATTCCAGCTGCAGAGGGAGAGAAACGTTCAGTCTTGAGTAATAATAATAATCAGGCATAGAGAATTTTAAAGGAAACATTGCTTTTGGTCCCAAATTAGCTGGTGTTTTTAAAGGTCAACTGAAGTGTGTATGACTGAGCAATCAGCACTCATACTTAAAACTATAGTTCTTATCTTTTATGCCACCACCTAGCCTAGAGAAACAGCCTGTGCTGATCATTGCCAAATGGTGCAGCGCTCTCACATTAGAAGAACTTTTACTGCTTTTGAGTCTCTGTCGAAAAAAGGAGGATCACCGTTCTACTAAATAGTATGTTCTACTTTCAGCACAGAAATAGCGCAGTTGAGTCTCAATAGAGACATAAAGATCCTTGTTACCTGTAATTGAGGTGATCTTGCAACTATAGGAAATAATCTCCTCCTTGTTAGCCAAGTTCCCCTCAATACCTTCTTCATCTTCATTTGCAACAACTGTCATAGCTTCCAGGCTCATCTAAGTGGATGGACCAAGAAACAACTCCAGCTCTTCCCTGACTTTATAAAACAGGTCAGGGAGGGACTAACTTCTTTCCCCACCTCCCAGGCAAACTATGTTTTCCTTGCAAAGAAATGTGTGTGATTTTAGCCAGAGGTTCCTCAGCATGGCCCATTTCAGCTGAGGGGATCCACAGGCCTGGATTTTTAAGGAAGACAAGCAGCTACCGAGAGGATTAGCATCTACGACTTCAGCTTGATATTGTTTCAGTCAGTGACCCTCCATGAAATAGTTTGTAATCCACCTCACAATTCTCATCTCAGTCCATCATGGTATTAATGCCTGCTTCAGTGGTAATCCTTGTGAAGGAATATACACATTGGCCTACTTTGTTTAGTACCTTTAAAAATCAGACTGATCATTGTTGATGAGACCTATTCTAGAATCTTACTACTCTGAAAGACATCACCAAAGAGCCTTAAATGCAAGTGGGAGAAAAATTACTAGCTTTGTTTGTTTGAAGCAGATAGAGAGCAGTGCAAGGAGTATGGCATACTATCGTCAGAAACAGGTAAATGGCTCAAGGTATGTTAATTAAAAAAACAGTGAAACAAAGAAAGGTTTGTTGTTTCTAGGAAGCATTTTTCACCTATAGGAATGCAGGAAATATTTCAGGCTCTGTAAATAATGGCACAATAGCCGTCTAGTTAACTGTCATAGATGTTGCGGTAAATCTACAGTAATGATGTTTCTGGACTCAAGAGAGGATTTTACTTTCAGGGGTCTATGCTTTTGCCTACAGTATGTAAAGTATCATGTCAGCACTTTGCTCAAGAGACTATACCATTGGCATTTTGCTGTGCTTCCTTTCTACATCACTTTCCATTCTATCATGTAAGAGTGGTTTGCAGCAGCATTCACTCCAAAATTCCCAAGCACCACTAACAGTGTTGGTTTTATTACTGGATTTATTTTTCTGCTGATGTAGACCGTGATTTCTGTATTTACAGTCCCATGAGAACGCACCCTTATAAAACCCTAAATGATGATTTTGTCTGACAAGCTTTCAACCTTTTAAAGAGCCTTCTTTCCCACATTCTTCTCTTTCAACATTTCTATAATAATATTATTTTCTCATTCTCTTACTCAGTAAAACAAAAAAAAGATTTTTTTTTGCATCCTTTTCTATTTTCTTTCTTTCCCTGAGGACTTCAGAGGTCTTGATGCATTAAATAAACTTTAGAGGATCACTTAAAATGAAAAATTGATTCCATTTCACACATTGCAACATTGGAGATTAAGGAAGTTAATATCCGCTTATTAAATCTACATACAAAAATGTGCACACAACAACTTACCCATAAATTTAACAAAGATATTTGGCTTGAAGAATTTAAACATAGATGGAGAGAAGCTGATTGTCAAAGTTCATAACAAATAAGCAGGTCTCTTCCTACTAAATTTAGAGTTAGGAAAATTCCCAAATCATGCACAACTTGTTCAAGAGGTATGGGTGGCTCTATCCATTCTACATTTAAAAGTTTATATTCTAGATCATTTATGCAAGAACTGACAGAAATGAGGTGCAGAATCTTGTCTTGTGTTATACTAAAAGCCAGCTTTCCTGCACACCATAGTAGAACACAGCAGCAAACAGCTTGATGGATAGCATGAGTAAAGGCATCATTCAGAACATTTTCATCTAATAGGTGAGAAATTTAAGGCGCTTCTCAGTTATATTACAACTAAGAATGGACACAAGAAAGAGGGCTGGAGAATGACTAAAACCTGTTCCAGTTTTAGTGTGTTTAAGATATCTAAAGTCATCTTTTAAATGAGTAGAAAACATTTCTAGAGAAGTCAAAAGTGCTTTACGTAATTCTTAGAGACACAACTAACAGAGGTGTAGATCTAAGCTGAATTGTAAATTAATCAGCATATTAATATCGATCTAAGTTTAATGACACTTAAATCATGTAAATTTGATAGAAAATTTGTCATCTGAAAATCAACAGATTTGTAGATACTAAGAGAATGAACTCCATTTAAATACCATTCATAGAGGATCAGTTCTTCTACACTTCCCCTTAATGTAGCTTTGCTAGATTTTTATGTCTTATTCATATCACATAAATTAAAATAGATATTCTGTAACTGGTGAATCTGTTACAGATCCTAGCCCTTGTTAGGCAATGCACATTGTTCCCAAGTTCTCTTTGAGGAGCTGCACTCACAAATATATTAGCACAGTATGGCAAATAACCATAAAGGCCATGAAGATACTGATACATTGTACAGATTTCCTGACAAAATAATAGAAAGGGTAGCCTCAATTAAATAAAATGAGCTTAATAGTTTTGTTTTTACCTAAATAGGCAGTGCTCTGGAGACATTGAAGATTCTTTGCTGCAATTAATTGTTTTATAGCATTATAAAACAAATATTTCTGTGGTATTAACAGCTTGTTCTTAAGCCTGCTAAAATATATGTAGATCTCCAGGCATAGATCAAGACATAGAGAATATGCACAAAAGATGAATATATTGAAGATGTTAGAAAGATGATATCAAGGATTAACTGATTAACCATATTTTATTTGTACTACTTCTAGAATTTCAGATAAAGGAAAACATTACAAAAAGCAATACCAGTCATTTTTTTTTCTTTATGTGTAATTCTTTTGGAACTGTTTAAGATAACTTATATCGCTAACAATATAAAGATGACAAAAACAGGCATGTTTCTTAATCAGTGTTATTAGGGGAATTAGAGCTTCCCCAAGCAAAGCAGTTATAGAGATAGACATAATCATGCTGCTGCCTTATTTGTTTTTCAAAACTGTCAGCTGTCATTTCTATGCAATCCACCTATGAATCTCTGGGAAAAATGAAAGCTGGGGTCACACTTGTGACACAGAATTTGGTGGAGACACAATCTCCTCTACATGCACTTTCCACTTTGTCTTTTGTGTTTAGCTATTTGCCAAGTCAGAAACTATTATACCAAAGAACCAATTTACTTTGGCTATGTGAAGTACCGTAGCACAAAACACAATCGAAAAATAAGCCTGGAGTATTAAACCAAGTAGACATGCAAAAAATGACTGAGGTGCTCCGTCTTTCAGAAAATTACTTTCAATGGCTAGAAATTATACAGCAGAGAAAAGGAAAATGTGAGGTAGATACTCAACAGTTGCTTCACTTTGTTCATTCACATCGGTTTAGAAGGCCTGACAACACTTTTTCATGTGATCAAATCTAGATTTTTATTGAAACTGAAAATCAATTTGCTTTGTGATGGACATTAATTTCAGTAGAACAAATATAACAGCTTCACACCTTTCACTGATGCCTGAATTAGACCAAATTAAAGGACTTGATATGCTTGATAGAGTGGTCATATGCCACTTGTCAATATTACTATAACAAGCCATACTGAAAATCACGAATTAGTAACACTGAAAGAGCATAGGGGAAATTGCTGCAAGATATTTTGGGTAATGATATTTTGTAATGGTATGGCAATAGGTGTGGCAAATTATGAGAATCACATGCAGTTACACTAAATCTATGATTAGACTTTTGACCCAAATTTACATTAAGATGAAAGTTAAAGTAAAAATCAAGGTAAAAATAATCCAATTTCCATATCAGAGAGATCATAAAAATAAACAGTACCTTCAAATAATTCATCTCCTGGCCAACGCTGAAATGTTGACACAGCATCAGCTGGGCCCTTAAAATGTACATTGCAGTGAGTAAGATAGTAACAGCTTTTTTATTCACATTGATTAATAATTTCACTTACAAGGAAGTTTTCAGTCATTTACAGTTTCAGAACTTCAAATGTTTGAAATTATATTTTCTTTGTTGAGTATTTTTTATTTTAGTTGTTATTTCAACTGTATCAGCAAGATTTTTCTAAGTATGAGGCCTAGGATAAATTTGATTTTCACTGAGTGCTGTCTTGGGGATTTTCTAATATTTTTACAATTGGCTATTTATTCTTAATGCCATTTGCTTATTGTTAAATCATCAGGGTGATAAATGAGAGAATGAGAAAAGAGCTAATTCAAGATTAAAAAAGTAGTCAACAGAAAAAATTATGAACTAGTCATGAATAAACTTTGGCTGGATTTTGCCCATCTAAAGAATGAAATCTTGGAATTGTCTTCCACCTAGACAGAAGAACAAGAAACATAGCCCATTTCAGCTGTCTAACCCTGTAACACAGAAAATTCAGTTCTATAGCTCATAATGTCTTTTTCTTTTCTTTAAATGTTTTTTTAAGAGTTATTGTTCTTTTTCTAGTAATGTTGCTTAGCAAAGAACCTAATAAAACCCACAGATTCTCTATTGATAATATCCCTCCCCTCCATCCCCTGTTCATTAAGAACCAGTCTGTATTCAGGAAGGCAGAGTTCCTTCTTCATCAGATACTGTCTCAACTGTAAGCTAATGAAAATGCCTTTCAAAAGCATTAGTTTGGTTTTTTTTTCCTACTTTCTGCCTCCATTCCTCAGGACACATTGTAGAGTGGTCCAGCATATAATCAGAGACCTCTTCCATGTGATCTGCTTGCCAGATAACCTGGATCTCTTGATCAGGTGCCAGCTTTTCTTTTTTGTTTTTCTATTTGGACCAATCCTCTGTTCCTGGCTGCATAGGCACTCTTCTGTGAATACTAAACTGTCAGGCACAAGGACAACAGAAAGGGTTAGGAGGCTGCACCTTAAGGCTGGAAAAACTGACTTTGATTAAGATAAACAACACCCACTGTTTTATAGAGAACTCAGAATTTGTTGGTAGGCAGGTCTGAATTGTCACAAAATGCAGTCAGCAGCACATTTTAGGATTAGGCATTAAAGCTGGGAAGCAGGCTGTGAAGCAGAAAAATAAAGCAACCAAGCTTTGGCCACCAAAGCGTGTTTGCTTACTTAAGGAAGTACCATATTTCACTAATTGGATTTTCTGTCCTGCAATTTTCACGTTTCAAGCAGCCCAATCAATACTTAAATGTGTAGAAAATCAGTTAATTCAATGTTTTTTTCCCAGGTAATTTATCCTCAGCAAGCCTGATTTCTTTCTGTTGAATTTTACTTGTTTCTTAGCACTTTGGGATCCCAGTATTTAATTGTTTCTCATACATGTAGATCCTAAGGTCAACCTACACAATGCATTAATGTCAGATCAATTTTATTGAAGTAGAAATAAGTAGAACTATCTGAACAGCATTATAGCCACAGTTCAGGGTAAGCTGTATTTGTTGATCCATACTTGTATCCCTATGGATGTCCTTTTCAAGCAACAAGTCCATATAATGCACAATTACTTTCCAATGTTCTGTCTCTGGCTAAGGTGAAGTTAACTTTCTTCATAGCAGCCCAAGCACATACTCAGGTCTTGCTTCCCAGGGAATGGCTGGGCATCTGTTTAAGGATGGGAAGTAGCAAATATTAAACTGCCTTTATAGAATCACAGAATCATAGAATAGTTAGGGTTGGAAAGGGCCTTAAAAGATCATCAAGTTCCAACCCCCCCTGCCATGGGCAGGGACACCTCACACTAAACCATATCGCCCAAGGCATCGTCCAACCTGGTCTTGAACTCTGCCAGGGATGGAGCATTCACAACCTCCCTGGGCAACCTATTCCAGTGCCTCACCACCCTAACAGGAAAGAATTTCCTCCTTATATCCAATCTAAACTTCCCCTGTTTAAGTTTTAACCCATTACCCCTTGTCCTGTCACTACAGTTCCTAATGAAGAGTCCCTCCCCAGCATCCCTGTAGGCCCCCTTCCGATACTGGAAGGCTGCTATGAGGTCTCCACGCAGCCTTCTCTTCTCCAGGCTGAACAGCCCCAACTTTCTCAGCCTATCTTCATACGGGAGGTGCTCCAGTCCCCTGATCACCCTCGTGGCCCTTCTCTGGATCTCAACCCATCCATCTTTTCCATCTTATTTTCTGCCTCTGTCCTGTTGTGGAGGAGGAGAGACAGAGCAACAGGCTGTGAGTCTGGCAGCCAGACAAGGTAAACCAACCACACATGATTGACCCTGCTTTTACAGCAACTCACAGGCAGAATTACAGGAGCCATCTCTCTCCAGGCTCAACAAACACAGGTCCATCAGCCTCTCCTCACAACGCAAGTGATACTGTCCATGACCAAACTTGCTCCAGTTTATTGATGTCTTTCTTGTGCTCAACAAATCCTGGGTTACAGTACTTCAGGGAAGACTGCGCTTTCACAGTAAGTCTGACTAAATTCAGGCATCTGCAGTTTTTTTTTTATGACTCAGACACAAGCCATACATAGACAAGTAACAGCCTTCTTAAAATGTAAGTATTAAGCTATTGTAACAAAGCAACAGCATTTCCTGGAAGAGAAGCTGGCATGGTCATCTGTCTTTAAATCTTTTGATCTCCTGGTGATAACGAAGCTAGCTGTAACTTCTTCTGGTCCCACAAAGTCCCATTTCTCAGCTGGTTATTCCAAGATAATTACTCTCCAAGGAGCAGGTGTTAATTTTCAGACCTGCAAGAGAGTACTTTTGATCTCCCGCATGCCAGGAACCTTTTGTGTCCTGCTTCAGAGCAGTCTCTCAGCTCAGTGTTTTCACAGACAACGGTACCTAAGTAACTCTTATTTCCTGTGCTCTGACTTAGCTTGAACGATATTTTTTTTTGTGTGTCTTTAAAAGAAGAAAGAACCTTGTGATCTACTAAATGAAGACACTCATTGAGAAAATTTATCAATAATCAGTTCAATATACCGAGCAAATCACTTATTATAGATGCACTTTAAATATGTAACTTGAGTCTTCCAAGCACAAGAATGGAACAAATGCTTTAAAGAATTTCTCAGATCTCCTTCTGGGTTATGAACTGGAATGCAATATTAGTATTTATTTTCATGTGCATTCCCACGATATCATGCTACTGGCACAGAAGGCACTTAGTCAGCAGTTTGGTATTAGGTCTTTCACACATGGGAAATGTTTTGTGAGCAGCTGAGCACAAGTGTAAATGAGATATCTTGGAATGAAGAAAGAGAACCCACTTTAGGCACTTGCAGCACTTTTACCCTTAAAGCACCTCAATATATACTTATTTGCAACATGCTCAGAAAGTAAAGATATATTGGTCCAGGCTTAGAGATAAGGGACAATGACTAAATAAACTTGAGTGCTTCACCTGAGTTACACACAAAACAGATTAATCTTATTATTGTAATAACCTAAAGTTACTGCATTTAGTGGTAATCCAATTGAAGCAAAAACTCTCTATAATGTAATTTAATCCTGATCAGAACAATTTGAGGGGTTTAAACATTTAACTGTGAAGGCAGCATAGCCGTTGTTAAGCAGTGATTCACTGTTCTTTAAATTGTTCTTCAAAGCCAGTAATAAGCTATATATACCTTTTATACATGTTCGCATCATGTATTTTCCCAAAGCTTTAGGCTCATAAGACAAATACACGTTTTGCTTTAATAGAACAGAAATAATTTAAAAAAAAAAAACGAAAAACTGACACAGTGAAAGATTAATTTCTCATCAAAAGTACCAAAAAAGCCATCTGTGGGAGGAAATATTTGCTAATACTAGCCCACTAAACATAGGAGATAACTCCTAATGAAACAGTTTTATCTATATATCTTTGGATTTAATTAAGTGTGGATATCTCCACATGCTGAAAAGGTGCACTAAGTAATTGTGTTTTAACTATAGGCATGACATAGAATAAAACATAAAATGTAAAGGTCCTCTCTCTGTGCCCAGTTGCCATTTCCCCATCTTCCTGCCCAGTCCAAGGATGCTGGAAGGTATCTGGGAGCCCTCTTGAGGCTAGAAGGTAAAGGAAATCACAATACCTCCCAGCTCTGCCTTTTAATGTGAAGGCTCAGAGCCTTCCAATAGCCTGATCTGAACACTAAGAAATTATTACAGAGCAACTCCAAAGAAGTCTCACAATTTTTGACTCTTGTTCCCATAGGGGATTCCAACCTACCAGATGTCTTCTGGAAATACTGTACAGCAGAAAGGAAACAGTTTCCGAGGTTCCTGGACTATGTGGAGGATAACTTCTTGACACAGCTGGTGAGTGAGAGCCAGCTAGGGAAGGCTGGACCTGTTGTTTGTAAACAGGGAGGGACTTGTGGGTGATGTGATAGCTGAAGGCTGCCTTGGACACAGCAATCATGAAACAAGAGTTTTTGAAAGCTGTCCAGTGGAAAAACACCTGGGGGTGCTTATTGACAACTGCTGAACATGACCCAGCACTGTGCCCAGGTGGACAACAAGGCAAATAACACCCTGGCCTGCATCAGAAATAGTGTGGCCAGCAGGGCCAGGGCAGTGATCATCCCCCTGTACTCGGGCACTGATGCGGCTGCAGCTTGAGTACTGTGTTCAGTTCTGGGCCCCTTATTGCAAGAAAGACATTGAGGTGATGGGATATGTCCAGAGAAGGGCAACAAAGCTGGTCTGGAGCAAAGGTCTTACAAGAAACCCCTGAGGGAACTGGGGTTCCTTAGTGTAGAGAAAGGGGGGCTCAGGGAAGCTTTATCACTCTTTACAGCTGCCTGAAAGGAGACTGTAGTGAGGTGGGTGTTGGTCCCTTCTCGCAGGTAACAAGGGATAAGACAAGAGGAAATGGGCTTAAATTGTGTCAGAGGTTGTTTAGATTGGATAATAGAAAAAATGTCTTCCCCAAAAGGGCTATCAAGCATTAGAACAGGTTGCCCAGGGAAGTGGTTGAGTCACCACCCCTGGAGGTACCTTACAAAGTGTGCAGATGTTGCACTCAGTGGCAGGGCTTACTGGTGGACTTGGCAGTTTTAGTTTAATGGTTGGACTCCGTGCTCTTCAAGGTCTTTTTCAACCTAAATGATTCTATTAGTCTGTATCAGCAATAAAAATGATCTAATGAAAAAATCAACTTGATCAAACATGAGGTTTCTTCTGATGTTGCTTGAAAGGCAGAAATAACTGCTTTAATTTATAAGCTAGTGGGGGTTTTTCTGAAGAGTTTTGGTCTGTGCTGGCCTATCTCTTGCAACATTAAAGATACCAATAACTAGATTCTAAACGCTAATTATTAAATTCTAAATAGAAAGTAACTAATAATTATTATATTTAAAAATAATTAAAAAACCCAACTTCATTGAGAATTATTTAAAAAGAAAAGTATCATTCACAGGGTGTAGTTATTCAAAACTCTTAGTGGTGATGGAACTGTGTTCAGCAAAACCAATGCCCTCATAGGCAGGCTTGGAGTTTCCAGGCCTCACAGGAAGTAAATGTTATCTTCCCCAAAAAGAGGTGTTAAATGTACAAAAATGGCCCTCTGAATTGAATGGAAGTTATCACCCTTATCAGGTCAAATAAAATAGATGAATTTGTGAAGCCAAAGGCACAAGACTTTGTGACAGGGTTCTGAGCACCAACATTGCTCTTCCTTCCTGAAATAAGATGGCTATCACACAGGAATATTTTGAGCTGAATATAAAAATTCATAAATTAGGTCTTTTTATTTCAGGAAGGCAACACAGTGCAGGCACTGTTGTCTGACCAGCAATGACTGCGTATTCAGACAGCTCTTTGATAAGTTAAATATGCTCAATTTGTCTCTGAAGAGATGAGATTCAAATAGTCTGAAATGACAGATAAGTTATCTGTATTTCAGGAAGCTTAGCCTGTGGGAGGACAGGAAAGAATAGAAACAATGACATAACCTTACTTGATCTTTTTGTGAACTTCTGTAAAAATTGGAATGTATGTGGATGCCATGAAAACACATGCAACTGAACACTGCAGGCTTAGAAAACATGATAGCTGACTGTAGAGCTGAGTAAGAAGTCTTTCCCATGTAGCATGTTTTAGTTGTGTTTCTCTGATCACCAAAGATGCTGATAAACATTTCTATTGACTGTACAATGAAGATAAAATCAGAGGCACTGTATTAGATGTTGCACTAAAAGAATATTCCGATTGACATGGGTTTACTGCCATTTGGATCTGTTATGAACATATAGCTCTCTATATGTCTGTAATATTAAGCAAATTTCAGACGTGATTGCATTTTGTAAATTATTAAATATATGTTATATAAATACTTACCTAAGGACAGGTTGATTGCAAAATCACATGGAATAAGAGAGAAGTTACATCATGGATTTTAGATTGTTATAATAATAATATTAGCTGGCTTTGTTTGCCAAAACAGCCATTAGTGAGAACAATGTCAATGTCAAAACTTCATGTAGGATAAGACTACCCTAACTGCATGTAGGATAAGACTACCTTAACTGCATGTAGGATAAGACTAGGACTAATTTGTCATCTAAATTGTGCATTCATCCACTGAAAATAAATGAGGAGTAAATAGATCTGAGCATACTATTAAGTCAGGATGATTATGAGTTACCAACATGACATGGCTGTTAAAAAGTAAATGTAGAAATACAAAGGATGAATAAAACCTCATCTACAAGATCACCTGTTGTTCTTTTCACTCATATTCAAGGAAAGGGAAATCTTGTGCAAACGAGCATGGACAAGAGTGTTCAGTGGAAGATAAAAAAAAGTACATGCTTTGCATAAGGAAGAAGATATGATATTATTGACTGTGATAAACAGAGGAGGAGAGCTATTGAAAACCAATGCTAATGCAAGACCAATAGGATTGCCCTGGTTTTGGCCGGGATACAGTTAATTTTCTTCCTAGTAGCTGGCACAGTGTTTTGGATTTAGTCTGAGAACAATGCAGATAATACACCACTGTTTTAGTCGTTGCTAAGTAATGCTTACCCCAGTCAAGGACTTTTCAGTGTCTTATGCTCTGCCAGTGAGGAGGGTCACAAGAAGGCAGGAGGGAGCAGAGAGAGGACAGCTGACCCAAACTAGCCAAAGCAATATTCCATACCACAGCACATCATGCTCAATCTTGTAACGGATGGAAACCTAGCCAAGAGCTGTTTCCCTCTCATGACTTAGAAACATTACAAAGTATGTTTTTGTTAAAGTGTATTAGGTAAAGTATGTTCATTGTGACATTGTCAGAAAGAGTCAGGGAAACATAGGTGTGCAGCTGTTCTGTGACCTTCATACTTGGCCAACCGGGGCTCTGGCCAGTGCTCTTAGTACGGACAACAGTGAGACCATTTGAAACTGAGCAGCCCCACAAGTAAACAATTACAGATCTGCCATAAACCCAGTTATTTTCCTAAGGGTATAAAAGCAGGACCCTCTTGTGGCTGAAACCAAAGTCTCACCTATGGGTATGAATGGGCTGCTGTTAAGTTCCCCCAAAGATCTCTCTTCTCCAAGCCAAATAAACAGTTTCCTCAGCCTCTCTGCACAGGGTAAGGTTATCAACACTTGTGTTGCATGGGGGAAGTTGGGGAGGGAAGGAAACCTAAATGCTGTATTCTAGATGAGGTCTAATGAGTGCTAAGTAAGAAGGCATAAACGTACCCTCAATCTACAGTGTTGAACGTGTGCTGAAGTTGAGAAAATTGACACCCACTACTTTCTCTCTACCCTTACATCCAGTCATTTATTACAGAAAGCAATCACATTGCTCTGACATAATTTATTCTAGGGGAAATCCATGCTAACTATTCCCATCACTTTTTTTCCTTCTGATATCATGGAGAAGTGTGTTCCAAAATGACTCATTCCATGATTTTTAAGGGTACTAAAGTGAGACTGATCACTTAGCAATAGCTCCACAGATCATCCTTTGACATTCTTTGAGCATGAGACATGTGCCAATCTTTCTTAGACTGCTGCATTTGGAAAAAAAGTTTATAATTCGAACATATGCAGCGATTGTATTTTAAATCACTATCCATCAGATATTAACTGTGTTTATATCTTGAGTCACTATTACATCCTACTTCTTATTACATGGTTCCTTAGCCTGATATGGGTCCATAAGGTGGAAAAAAGCTACAAAGGAAACTTCTAAAATAGTATTATCACATTTATAAGCTAGAGCAATTTAAATCTTTTGGGTAGGGTTGTTTTGGTTTGGATTTGTTTGGGGTTTTTATATTTATATAATTTCTTCTCCTTCCATATTCCAGACAGATATTTCTAGTTGCCTAGAACTAAACACAGAGATACTTTAAAGTCAAAGTTGAAGTCAATAGGGTTTTTTTTCCTAATGTTTTTCATGGATTTTGAGTTGTTTCAAATCAGATATGAATGCCATTGAAAAAAAGTACACATTTTGACCTAAGGAATAAATGGCAGAGTGGTTGTTAATGATAAGAAATGTGTTCAAGAGTTGCATTCTCTTATCACTCTCTTCCTATCCATGTTTATGTCTAAGAAATGATGGTGTGCACATGCTGCTAAAGAAATACAAAGGCCAGCAACCTGTGTTAAAATGATATTGCACTCTACTGCACTCAGGTTTACTCAGTAAGAATACATTATTACAGTTGGATATTGTGCCTGTTCACAGTTATAATTTCAATTGCATCTTCGTATTGTATTCATCAGCCAATTTTGTTTTCAACAAGTACCTTCTCTTTACTTACTCACTGAATAAGACAACCCAAAAAAACCTGATGTGTCTCAAAGCCACAGTTTGAGAGCATTACATCACAGGTTCTCTTCAAAGGAGCATCTATGAGAGGCAGTGATTTTTGATAGATGAGCTTTTCCTCGACTGTCAGAAAGAGAAATCACATCAATACCAACCTGTCTTAATAGTCTGACATGCACTGACATTTTTGACAGAACACCAGTGAGGGATGCTGCTTTTTTCCTAGATTTATCCCATTCAGGCTGGCAACAATGAATTAACAAAGCTGGGTAGAAAAATCAATGCTGACCAGGTAAGTGAGCAGTGTGGATGAGAAAATCAGTAGTGGAGGAAAACCCTACCAGGCTGTGTTTTCCTATCTGGTTTCTGATAGGGCTGGAGAAGTTGCTTATTTTACAAGGCTGTGCAAAAAGACTTGCTCTGATGAGTGGTGGCTCAGTAGCAATCCAGTCAGCAGTGCATGACAGGGTGAGTTGTATGTTGTGGTATTCTGTCAGAACCTTATTCTTGTATCCCTTCTTACCTCTTTCAACCAAAAATATTCAAGAATCTTCTCTAAAAGTACGATGTCCTAACAACTGTTGAACAGAATAACCTCACAACAGCTATGAGAAGTGGCTTTTTCATTAAAACAACTGCAATTCTTTGCTGCTTGTTCAAGTTTATTATTCCATTATTGATATTGGCCAAATTTTACAAAACATGTTACAAAGTGGTTTTGCTGCTCTGTACATCTGTCACCCCAGTTACGCAAAGCAAGTAGTTGACCACAAAACTACATAAAAACTGAATTAGGATTTCTCATCCATTTATATAAGAAATGCCAACACAAAATATACACCTGTTTTGTAGTAGAGGTACTACATTGCCGCTACTACAGAAAATTAGACCCTTATGTCTGTATCAGAATGCATTTAACATATGAAAACTATTTTTATTATTTTGGCCAATACATCAATTGCCGTTAACAATGTCACACAGAATGAGCTGTTAGAACTTCTACCAAAACAATCTTCTTGCCCTATCATTTTTTTCTCCTTCTTCATATTAGATAACAGTATGTCCCATGGATAGCCTCACTAACATCAGTAGAACTCCTTGGGGTTTAAAGAGTTATTGAGAGTGATGGGATTCAAATTTCTCCATAACTCCCTCAATCAAGTTCTTGATTGCACCACAGATGCCTACATTTTGGTGAGGATCCAGTGAAGCCAGGTAGTAAGTTGAAGTTTGAGTTCATTCTCAGTGCAACAAGCAAGCCAGAGAAAATTTCAGAATTCTTTGGTACTTCCTGGATTTCAGAGATATTGGATAAGAAGGTTGTTGAATTTCCGTCACTAAAGATATATAAGAATAGGTAAGACAAATCTTTTTAGAAAGAGGGCAAGATATTTTATCTGGTCCTGGGACAGGCTGATGGATAAGATAAGCTCTTGAGGTCACTTCGAGTGCCAGATTTTATTATTCTATGACCTGTGACAGAAGACCATAGCTCAATGTCATTCACATTACTAAAATACAAATCATCAGGTTTCATCCTGAATGACTAGCCTAAAGAGAAATGTGACATTTTGTTTTACAATTGCAGGACTGGTTGTGCTGTATACTTTCTGAAGAGGAAGAACACTTTCTCATTTTCACTAGAAAGCGAGTTATGAAACTCGGTAGTTCTTTAGATATTTTGGACATATTTTCAGGGCCTTTTCTAATGGAACTTATAGAATCTTCCTGTCACAATTTCAGATTATGATAGTTTTCTCTTTCAATATCCATATCAGCTGGAGTCATACTAATAAACATACCATCTCAATATCTTTTCTCTAGGCAATAGGAAATATTGAGGAAAAAAAGAAAATTAAATCGTTAGCAACATGAAGAACCTCTGAGAATCTTAAACATGGGAAAAGCCACTCAAAATAGCACTTATTTTTGCCATTACCTGTAGATGTATATTTCATAAATTTGAAATAAACATCTACAATCTCCATAAGGTACGTGAGAAGGTACAGGCATGTTTTCATAACATCTACTTCCATAATGAGTGGAAAAAAATCAAGCTCTGGAATGGATGCACCTGAAATGCTGCTTAGCAGAGCTATTTCCAGTTCTGAGATTCTCTGACCAGAAACACTTGTTAGATTAAGACTGTGTACTGTCAGCTGGATGATTCATACCTTTGTAAAAGATGGCTTGCCTGTCTATATAAGATGTACCTAACATACTTGAATAGTGCTAGATTATTTGCCAGGAACTGAGACACATGATATGCAATTACATTTTGTGCAAGTCCTCCTACATCTGAAACCACTACAAACCACATCTTTTTCTCCCTGTCTGCGTTATAGCGCTAAATATGAGCCCAGCAGTATGTCCACATATTTACCAGGTACACTTCACTTCTCATGAGGGAATGCACAGCCAACATTATAATTTCATGAGAGTGAGAGAGAACATTCCTGGGTTCTGGTTTCTACTTCTAAAGACATTTATTCATCTGGCTTTGAAAGATTCCTTGACACTATCTTTCAGCAGTGCTGAAATACATCCCCAAGTATTTCTCCTTTCCAGTAAATATACATATTTTAAGTAAGCACTGATTTGGAGATAGCTTCCTGCTCACTTGTTCCTTGTGAAACTTGCACTCTTTGCTATACTGTGTTGCAGCCTGTCCTGGGTTTAGCTGTAACAGTTATTTTTCTCCTTCTTAGTAGCTGATGCAGTGTTGTGTTTTCAGCTTTAGTCTGAGAGCAATGCTGATAACACACCAGTGTTTTAGTTGTTGCTAAGTAATGCTTACCCCAGTCAAGGACTTTTCTGTCTCTCATGCTCTGCAGTGAGGAGGGGCACAAGAAGCCAGGAGGAGGCAGAGACAGGACACCTGACCCAAAGTACTCCAAGGGGTATTCCATACCACACCACCTCGTGCCCAGTAGATAAACTGGGGGAAGTCATCCAGAAGGCCCAGATCACTGCTCAGGTTAGGCTGGGTATCGGTGAGCTGGTGATGAGCAGCTCTATTGTTCATCACTTGTGTTTATTGGGTTTTTTTTTCTTTCCTTTTTCAGTTTTAGATTCTCTCCCCTTGTTATTTCCCTTATTATTATTATTATCGGTGGTAGTAGTAGTAGGCTTGTATTATACCTTAGTCACAGGACTGTTCTTATCTCAACCCATTCTTTTGATTCTCCTCCCCATCTGTCCAGGAGTGGGGAGGAAGAAAGCAGGGGGAGTAAGAGAGTGGCTGAGTGGTTCTGAATCACATGGCTTAAACCATGATATAGCTACAATGGGAAGACAGGAGAAAATGTCTTTCTCAGCATAGTCTTGAACTTGACAGAAAAAAAAAAAAAAGATGTTTTTAAGGAGGTAGAATGTGGATATTTAATTTCTTGTGCAGATATGAAATAAATTAGATAATAAAAGATTACCCTTCTCCATCCTCACTGTCATTTCTCCCTACTATCAGTAGGCAGCACTACCTTCCCTAACTGTGTTTTTAAATGAAAACAGCCACATTGCATGTTTACGCTGAATTTAGTTTGGTGAGTGTTTGTAAGGTGTCTTCTGAGCACACTTATGCCTGGGGACTAAGAAATTCCTACTTTTCTGAATGGTGAGCAAGCCTGAATGTTAAGCAGATGGCAGGACACTGGTGAACCACGGTGGCTTAGTCACTGCAGTACTTGGAGCCCTTGGCTACTTCACCATCAAAAATATCTGAATCTCTCTTACATCCTTTATCTGGGTAGACATAGGGGTTTTTAGATATAATTTTTGGACTCACATTCCTAAATTCTATCAAAGTTGTTCCGTAGTTGGCTAAGTCCTTTTTTCAGGTCTGGCCATTTTCCAAGTAGATATGAAATAAAAAATGCAAATTAAAGACACAAATACTGGGAATGGGAAACTCAAACTAAAAATAGAATAAGACTATTAAAATACACCACAAATGTCAGTGAATAGGTCAATTTCTGTATTTTCAAATTTAATTTGAACATAACAAGTTACAGATTCTGGCAGTCACACGTGTTCACTATTATTACAGGCTCATGTATATCCCTGTGTATTTCTGGCTTTTTGGATTTCTGAAACCTAGAGTATTAAAACAGAAATATTCAAAAAGCAGGACATTATTTACAAATCCTAAACTTCGTTTTCTTGCTTCTTTTTGGATATTTCCACATGACACACATAATAAGATATAATATGACTGATCTTGCACATTGAGGAAAAATAGTGTGTACTTCAGAATGTATTGCTTTAGGAATCATTTCTTGGAAAATGTTATTAGCTGGATAAAAAGGAAAAAAAATTAAGCCGCAGTGGAACAGGCATCCAGGTTTATTTTACCAGGCATATAGCCTCAGCTTTGGAAAAAAAAAGCTATGTTGCAGCTAATAGCAAGCTTTTCTCTGGTTTGTGGATTCTAAACATTTACAGCAGTACATAGTGCCTTCTTCAAACTAACTTTGGCACAAGAAAGGAAGAAAACCGGAGAGAAGGCAATTTACAAGCAAACCTCCAAGGAAGTACATAGCAAGAGTAAAGTGAGACACGATCAAGCAACAGCAAAGGCCATAGACCTTTTGGGTGTGGTAGTGATCACTAAATCTGACCACTGACATAAAAATGAACTGGCCATGTAAGTCTATCAGTCATCAACTCCTACTGTGTACCTCAATACCAATTTCAGCCCATCACATGTGTTTATAATAGTTGGGTTTAACAGCAGTGGTATTTGTAGTCTTGTGATCTGGTAGACAACATTAAACAAAGACATCTTTTTCATCTGGGTTTAAATATGTGGAGGAAATAGATTATGATACCAACCAAAGAGATTAAATTTGATGTAGGTGTTTGAATAAAATGTTTTGGTTTATATACAGCTATGGAAACACGGTATTACTAAAATAGACTGCTGAGTGAAAAGACAAGTACTAGTTTTCCAAGTGTTTTGCAGAATATTAGTGCTCTCCTATACAGAACTCCCTGGACTACATCATCCCTCCATCATCATGAAGTCTTTTGAGATGAAAGGTAGGGAGAGCTATGAGTTTAGCTTGCCTCACCTCAACAAAACCCTGCTCTAAGTCCTGTAGCTTAGACACTTAAACCAGAAAAAGCCATACAGGTTCAAATATCTTTAATTGTTTCACTTTTCTAAGTGAAGAAAAAATTGAATGTAAAGTATTCAAGACAGCTAATAAATCTGGTTTATAACTTTATTGTTTCCTTATCCAGGAAGCAATTCTAAACGAAAAAGAAGATAGAAAAAAGAAGATAGATAGGTTTTTAATGTCCTTATATTCCTTTGAGCTATAGCTCCCTGTTCCTAAAATATATTTCTACCCTACTATATTCCTGCATGTTAGATAAAAGCATATTGTTCTAAAAAATAGGCAAAGAATAATTCTGCCTTTTTTAGAACTCAGTTAAGGGACAAAAAGATGCTACGTATTTTATTTTGCTGTTCAAATGCCAATCAAATAGGAAATTCCAAACATTCACCCCAAATATTGAATATATATTTCTATATAAAATTGTTTATGTCAATGCTTTTGATAAGAAAGTTTGTTCCAAAATGTGAGTAACAAAACAAAAAAATCATAAGCAATTTCTGAACAGGACTAGACCACTTTGACAAATACATTATTCATAGCAAACCATCAATTTAGAAATTTAGACTTTGTCTTGAAGTACCATATTAGCAGTCAATCAGTTCTGCAACTGTACTGGATGTCACAGTAAGACTTCTGTGTTTATTTTGCTGTATAACTTCTTATTTTGATTGTTCTAATACCAAGAAGTACAGAAAATGGCATTACCTGATAATGCAGTTGAATATTCACAAATAATTTCAAATAGATAAAAAAATAATCTTCCTTTTTCATCTCACTTCATTTTTCTTTCACTTATTGTACTTCAGGAGTCATGATTCTCCTTCGAGAATGATTCTTCAATTGACACATTGAAGAAAACACAAACTTACATTACAATCTGAGTAGGATCAGAACTGCCTTTTATTGAACATTTTCTCTGAAACACTTGATAGTAGTGTGATACTTATCAAACTATAATTATCAACAGGGAAGAACATTCTACATAGCCCTTTCTAAATGTAGTTTGCTTAGGTAGGAGCATGAATGACAGTATTGGCAGCAAAAGCTCCTGACACTGTGCTAGGCTGGGTACGTGCACAGGAGTAGCTTGCATATTACTAGTGTGATGGTTATCACAGCTTGAGAGCTCTGGCCCAGACCCATCTTTATATTTGGATGACGCTGGTGTAAGAGTCACCTTAGTCGGGTTATGAGACAGAGGTAAAGGCTGTGTCTCTAATACCTTGTGCCTCACTGGGTATACAGTGTTTGCCCATTACAAGTGCAAAGTAAAATATGCTACCTTAAAATATCTCTGCTAAACTGAATAACTGAATCATTCTGGACCAGGTGTGCACCCCAGTGGTTATGGATATGTCAAAGGGGAGGCTTGTATTAGCAAGTGAAATATTTGTGCCATAAATATGCAAATCTACCCTACTCTAGGGAAAAAAATAATAGAGGTGATAAGGATCATCATCTTAGTTGTTCATATTGCTTAAAAAAAGACTTGAGTGTATTGTTATTGCATTTTAATTGCTATTGAGCAACCCTGTGGAGAAGGACTTGGGGGTGCTGGTTGGTGAGAAAATGAACATGAGCAGGCAGTGTGCGTTTGCACCCCACAAAGGCAGCCATACCCTGGGCTGCATCAAACGGAGCATGACCAGGAGGTCGAAGGAGGTGATCCTGCCCCTCTACTCTGCTCTTGTGAGACCTCACCTGGAGTATTGTGTGCAGTTCTGGTGTCCTCAACATAAAAAGGACATGGAACTGTGGAACAAGTCCAGAGGAGGGCCATGAGGATGATCAGGGGACTGGAGCACCTCCCATATGAAGATAGGCTGAGAAAGTTGGGGCTGTTCAGCCTGGAGAAGAGAAGGCTGCGTGGAGACCTCATGGCAGCCTTCTGGTATCTGAAGGGGGCCTAGAGGGATGCTGGGGAGGGACTCTTCATTAGGGATTGTAGTGACAGGAGAAGGGGTAATGGGTTAAAACTTAAACAGGGGAAGTTTAGATTGGATATAAGGAGGAAATTCTTTCCTGTAAGGGTGGTGAGGCACTGGAATGGGTTTCCCAGGGAGGTTGTGAATGCTCCATCCCTGGCAGAGTTCAAGACCAGTTTGGACGAGGTCTTGGGTGATACGGTTTAGTGTGAGGTGTCCCTGCCCATGGAAGGGGGCTGGAACTTGATGATCTTAAGGTCCTTTCCAACCCTAACGATTCTATGATTCTATGATACATAGAAGTCAAAGTAGATATACTGCAACTGCTAACATTTAAAACAGAAAATAATAGTTGTTTGTTAGTTTCAAACTAGGTTATATTACAGTATATTAGGAGATTTCTTTGTTAACTATTTTAGTTTTAGTCATGTTCAGAGATCATACATCGCTTTCTAAATTTGACAGCTTATGGTAAACCAGTTCAAAGTTATATAACTCTCCAAACATAATTGTTCCGTGTACAATGCTAGCTAACAAGTAATTACAACTATTAGCTCCTCCCAGCTAGCAATATGGTTGGGAAATTCATACGTTTGGACTTGTCAATTTAGGTTAAATTATTTGAGAAAATGCCTGACTTAAGAGTGCCAAGACAGTGTTTCCACTGCAAAGGATTGTATAGGACATGCTGCTCTTAAAATGGAATAATTTTAAATGTAAATATTTTAAAATTCACAATTCCAATGTTAATTTGTCTCAGAAACTCAGTTTGGGAAAACATTATATCAATAACATTTTGATAAAGTACTGAAAGATCAACTCTGGGAGCATATGCCAGGTGGCAGGGGAGTTACATGGTTTGCACCTGTTTTTAACTAAATTACTACTTTGAAGTCAATAATTGTATAGTGATCTTGGATATCAAAAGAAGACCTTTCTAGCATCTAATCATGCTTAATATCCACTTACTTTCAAAGTAATGCAAGTCTTCATTTAAACACTTCTGCCTTCAAAGAATATCTTTAGTACATTTGATAATGCTTGGAGATTTTTTCTTGATTTTTAAAACTGTTAGTATGCTATTTTTTAAACTCTAGGAAACAATTAACAAAGTATCAAAAGAAGAAGAATCTTCAAGATGCAAAAAAGAGCAGGAGACTGGTAACTTGAACCCCTAATGTTCTGTAGACACGAAAAAATCAGTAGAGCAGGAACCTGAGCATTGAGCTGTTAAAACTATTAAAGTGACATTTTAGCAAACAATCTAGTGCTGATTTTAGACCAGGACACATAGCTCAGAAGAAGCAGAAGCTGTCCTGACTCTAACTGCTTTGAGAGGACTTTCAGCTTTGGGGTTTGATCAGATCAGCCATCAGTGCAGCAGAACAGGTAGTGCCAGAGAATAATCCACGGTAATACTCAGAGACCAACAAGCACCAGATCTCCCCAGGAGCTCCACAGCTATGTGCAACTGCCTGTATATCACTCAGTGTCTTTACTCCTCAAAGCCAGGGTTTGTATGTGCCCTTTGCCATTCTTCCATTAGCTAATTTCACTACGATTTTAAGCATGTTATATTTATTTGGATTTATACCAAGGTAAATGGGACTGGACCAATAGTCTAAGCAACGAATGCTAAGAAGTAACATTAACTATTTTGCCACAAAATATGCAAGCATATTACAGCATTATACCATAAGGTGTCACTTCAGGCAATCTGAGATAGATGGAAAGCCAATGAGAACATTAAATTTAAGAATGTGTACTCACTTTCTGGATTTTTTTTTTCATTCTTCTAGTACATGCAGTTGCATAGTGTCTTTCAAAAATACATAAGTTAATTTTAGGAAGTACATTTTCTGCACCAGAAAAACACTCCTTTCTGGTGTTGCTTATTGTTCCAAAATGCCTTCTTTACTTTATCAGGTCTCCCTCTGTGAGCTCAGAAATATTACTTGTTGTACTATAACCCCGTATTTTTTCCAGCTATACCCACAAAGAGTTTTGGGGTTTTTGAATGTCTTGTTTCACATAATTATCCTTCACATTACACTTCAGAAGAATGAAAAATCTCCTCTGCCATTTAGGGCAGCATCTTTAATAACTTCATCCCAACAAAACCTGTCATTTTAGAATAGACATTGCAACACTATCAAAGTATTTTTCCTGCTGAATTTGCTTTCTCAATCTTCAGAGATTTCATCTTTACTCAGGAAAAGAACAGTCAGATGAACTACAAAAACCACTCAGCTTTCATGGGCAGGTTGATGCAAACCTGGTGGGCAGCCTTTACCTAGATGTTCTGGTTGTTACAAAAGAAAAGAACAGAAAAACACAAAAGAAAATAAAAACCTTTTTGTCTGAGATATTTTCTGTTGTTTCATTATTTGTTTGGTTTTTCTCAGTGTAAATTACAAAATACACATTTAGCTCACACTGTGCATACTTCTCTGTAGAAATGTATACGCCCAAGTATATCTCACTTGGCACAGCATTGTATTAGTTCTATCACATTTAACTGCTTCTTAGTTCCACTGTGTTGAGCTTTCAAGTCTTCTTTCTTTGATACACCTTCTAGTTGCTGGTTCTTGTTAAGAATTACTTTAAAAGACTGCTAGAGCCATCATACCTCAGAAAGGCTTTAATAAACCAAAGGATGCGTACTCACACTGGCGGAGTTGATGCAACCAATTTCCTAGGTATCCTCAAATTAATTGTGTCCTTTACTTTCCTTCCTCCTTTAAAACATGACCAATGATAATATCATATCCATCTGGACAAAGTTTTGAGCCCTTTTCTGAGGGTGGTCATGACTTAGTTCTCATAGTAGTCACCAATGTGTTCTCCTAGTGCCTTAGCTATAACCGAACCACACTGTCACCTAGTCCTCTCCCTTTCAGAAATGATCTCCAAAGGAATGTGTATAAAGGAGAATCGCACCACTGCACTTGTACCTGGTTCTGAGCCTGAAAAGAGACTTCTATTTTTTCTGCATCCTTTCACTCCTTGAATTCATCTGGATAAGTTATGTACAGTTTATAAATTATTGTAGAGCTAACAGTATGAAAGTAACAGCATTACCAGCAGATAGGTAGACCCAGCTATTCAGACCCACATAAAATGTTTAAGTTCCTTATTTATGGCAGAAAATTATTTTTAGTGAAATCCATTGAAAAAGTGGTTTTAATAGGATCTTTGACCTCTTTTAAATTCAATACTCTTCAGAGAGTTTGCTGGAGACAGTCTCTGACAAGGCTATCCCATAAATAGCTGACAGGCAAGAGGCAATTCCTACTAATGCAAAATTTGTGAAGGGCAGCCAGAAAGATATTGAAGCCAGGGACAGAAGACGATATGAAGCTTTAGGCTGCCTGAAAAAAAAATTGTATTCTTGGTGAGCCTGACAAATCTCTGCCTCATTAATAACATGGAAAGTGATACCTCAGTACAGTGTCACTGCACAAAGTAATATGTCTTCACTCACACTGTGTTCTGAATATCAGAAATCTAAGAAATGTAAGATAGCAATCTATGTTCCAAAGCATGGAGCACACTTTGCTGAGAAAAACTTGTGAGTCCTGGTAGTGCAGTTTGTAAGCCTCCATTCACACTGATAAAGTACTGATGTAACTAATCTTACCTATCCCATCAACTTTACTATCAATATGGCCTTGAGTTTAGAGCTAATAGATTTTTTTTTTTCTGGGATGATTATAACTGCTAAAGACACAGGTTGTTTTCACCAGGTAAAAGAAACTTTAAATGAGTGCAGGACTCTATTTTGGCAAGATGCAGTTTTCCTGAACAAGCAAATCTTCACTTGGGCTTGGTTTCACATACGATATTTTTAGCCAAGTTTGTAACCTAATTGTGTGAGAGGAGCACAATTAGCTATTTCACTTGAAAAGGGCAGCTGTTAGTTCAATACTAGGCTTTCCCAAAAAGTGTTAATGTTACTAAGGAATGAAGATTTCCATTAAAAGTTAAAGAGCAGAGAAGAAAATAATAGGGAGTTATTTCAATGTTTTTAATAATTTATTTGAGGTTTACACACATCACTGTACCTAGTTCAGTCATTTCAGATAACAAAGCACAATCCTTGTCCAGCGCTTGCGGGTGTCATTCAGATCTTTAGTACAGTATAATATGAACATTTTCTAAAGTTAATGAAGCATTCTTCTCCTTCCACAGCAGAAAACTATTCTGGTACTAAGAAAAGGGAGACGTATTCAGTCAAACGTTTAGAGCTTTCAGATGAATCAGCTGTTAAATAAGCACAATCTGTAGTTTTCACTTTCTGCTGGTTATTCTAGTTTTAAAAACAACAACCCCTTATAGTGTTTGGAGAAAATACACAGTAGAAAGCCCAGGGAAGATGCCAGAAGCTCCTTGTGATTCTGAAGTAGATTCAGAAGTTGCCTTATGGATTTTCAATACATATGACAAAAGAGAGGGTTGGAGACTCAGGCTGGATTCTTTTAGCTACAACTGAAGAGGGATCTGAGTCACATTGTACCATTTTGGCTTCATGAAAACTGTAGTATGCTGTCAGCCTACACAGAAGTCCAGCCTTTCATCTAAGTCAATCTAACTGCAGCAAATGAGCCAAGTCAATGTTACGATGTATGGGAGAAATCTTGGATTCAAGGTCCTACATGGAGGCTCACTTTGGGAACACACAGAAGATTCTTCTTGTGCTAGACAGCACATATAAACGGGGGTAAAGTAACACATGAGGATTAGTGTTAACATCTGTAAAGGTGGAACAATTACAGAATATTTCACACAGTACCATCAGAAGACATCTTATAGCTATAAAACCGTCACAAGCAGGTTTGAACTAATACATATGTACCGCAAAGCCTCTTCGTATATATAAATCTACAAAATCTCCTAAAAAAAGGGCAATTGGCATAGGTATTAGTATTGTAATATGGCATCCCCTTTACTTCTAGGAATGGGCTGTGTGACACTGACAGCCTATAGGATGGGACTAAAGAGTTAGCCAAAAGAGAACAGGGATAGAAATAAGCACAAAGTAAAAATGAAGAAGATCCTTTTTTTGCTCTCAGAAAAAAGGAAAAGGAAACTGATTGTGGACCTAGGAGTAGCTGTTTCTGTTCTGTTTTTCAGCAGATCTCATATCATTTCAGAAACTCACTACCATGTTTGCCCACCAGAAAGATGATTACTGAGTCCTACGACCTTAGTGTCAAGAGCATTGACAGAGAGGGAAGGGAATGGAAATGGTGGGACCACAGGAATAGTTAGAAGCAACAAGCTTAGCAAAGGGAAGATGTCTACCAACACCCTTGAGATTTATATTGAATTCTCCAGCAGTTTACTGAAGATTATCCCTCGTTCTGAAGATAAATAAATAGTAAATAGGAAAAGTGAGAAGGCAGTAACAATCTCTCTATCAGAGGGTATCCAAGACAAGCTTAAGAAGATTTTGATGGGTTTATTTATGAGCATGTGGATGCTACTTCTGAAATTACAAGAGATGCATCAATAGAAACCAGTTCATATTACCATTTCACCAGCGCAATTTCTAAGATGAATGAAACATCACAAGATGATGAATTATAAGCAAGACAGTACTCCTGCCTTACAGCAATTCAAAGCAAGATATATTACCTTTCTGGCTCCATGGTGACTATTAGAAGATTGTCTATTCTTTGAGAGTCAGATAAGCCCTTATCAGTTCTTAAATCCTGAAGATGTTAATTGCTGTTGTTGCAGTTAATATCTACTGAGATGTGTAAGTAATGACAGTGTGAAGAAGAGAAGCTGTCAACTATCTCTGTTGGAAAGGCTATACTGATGTCAAGCTAAGGAACAAGAAGGCCTGTAGCTGTCTGTGTTGGGTTTACATAGCAAAGATTTGGTAGCATGGGATCTACAAGGGTGGCTTCTGTGAGAAGCTGTCAGAAGCTTCCCCCATGTCCAATGGATCCAATGTCATCTGGCTTCAAGATGGACCTGAGCCCATCAGTGGCAAGGGTAGTGCCTCTGGGATAACACAGTTAAAGAGAGAAAATTACAGAAGCAATTGTAGATAGAGAGCGGAGTGAGAATATGTGAGAGAAACAGCTCTGCAGACAGTAAGGTCAATGCAGAAGGAGGGGCAGGAGGTCCTCCAGGTGCCAGAGCAGAGATTCCCCTGCAGCCCGTGGAGGTTCATGCTGAGGCAGGCTGTGCCCCTGGAGCCCATGGAAGCCCGTGGTGGAGCAGATCTCCACCTGTAGCCCATGGAGGACCCAATGCCAGAGCAGGGGTATGCCTGAAAGAGGCTGTGACCCTGTAGGAAGCCCGCACTGGAGCAGGCTCCTGGCAGGACCTGTGGCCCCATGGAGAGAGGAGCCCACACTGAAGCAGGTTTGTTGCAGGACTTGTGACCCTGAGGGGACCCATGCTGGAGCAATCTCTTCCTGAAGGACTGCACCCTATGGAAAGGACCCACACTGGAGCAGTTTAGGAAGAACTGCAGCCTTTGGGAAGGACTCACATTGGAGAAGTTTGTGAAGTCTGTTTTGGCCATGATGGTAACTGATGAGTGATCTCTCCCTGTCCTTACCTTGACCCATGAACCTTTTAATATATTTTCTCTTCCCTGTCCAGCTGAGAAGGGGGAGTGATAGAGTGGCTTTGGTTGGGTAACTGGTGTACGGCCAGGGTCACCCCATCACACTGTCATGGTCAGTTTTTGTTCAAGTGAAGCCATGACCCACCCCAGCAGTATGCTGTAGGAACCTTTCTATAGCTGCAGCTGATATGCTGCAAAGATCAGTAGCACAATTGGTTATTACAGGTCATGCAAGAGCAAGGTAAAAGTTTGAAAACACACAAAGTTGTCGTTGACACATCACATTCATATAACTCTTACACAAGGGTCAGCTACACTTACCCCAGACTTTCTAAAAAGCCCCAGTGAAAGAAATGCCCTAGGAAGTCTGTTCCAGTGTTTCATTAGTTTTACTGATATCCAACCCGCGTATTCCTTTCTGCAATTTAGTAAAACAGCCTTGGTTGTTATAAAATTTTCCTATTCATCAATCTCTAACTGCTTATGCTTATCCTCACAGATGGAGACCTTAAGGTTACACAACAGAGCCTTGTAGGATGTGTGAGAGGATGACAGTGCACCAAACCCAATTACTCCTTAAATCCTGGAAAAATCTTTGCTTTGATGAATCAAGCCAAATGCTACAAATTGTTCCCAACTGATAACCCAAGTAGTTCTTGCTTGTTTTTAAATACCATGCATTTAACTAGGTAGTGTTCAGAAAAAAAAAGTTATTAATTCCAGTATTCTCAATGAGCTTCCTGTTCTAAGACCTTCCTGTTTCTGGATGGAACTCACAATTCTGGGGTTTCTTTACACATTTCTACTAACATTAAGTACATTATATTAAACAGAGAAATGATGGTGCTCCTCTAACATGTTAATGCTGTCTGTGGTCCTTACCTCCATGGTTGTCTTCAGTTTATAATTAAGATCATGTCAAAAATCCTTAGACAAGACAATAGAAGACCCTTAGAAAACAGCAAAGCTGATTTCACTTGCACTACCACCTTGTCTAAAATTAATCTGAGTAGAATTTACACGGCCAAACAAATGGAAGGAATTAATATAAACATTAAATGAAACAATTCATGTACAGAGGAATCTGAGATTTTTAATCACATACAAAGATGTGCGAAAAAGAAGCAGCTTTGACTGAAGACAGATCAAATTTGTCAAATGTGAATGCCTCATATTTGGCATGGATATACATATCTGGACAAATAGATGTTTATCTGTTTTTCATAACTGTTGAGCATGCGCAATCCTTATTGATTCTGTGACAGCTAAACAATTTGATATTTCAGAGATGATATTTTTATTCAGTGACTGTGTTTGAGTAATATTATATTTGTGCTGCTAAATTAATTATTGTAGTACCATCAGAAGTGGTTTCACTAGTTACACACAGTCCCATAAGCGCTAGTTTGCTGCACTATCCAAAACTAACTCCATTTAAACAACTCTGTATTTGAATACTTCCTTGGTTCCTTCATATTCATTGTAGGATTGCATCTGTTTTTACTGGGTGAACATGAAGCAGGATTACTGACATGATAAACTGGGGGGTGCTCTTAAGATCTTTCTTTTGTGACACAGTTCTACACAAAACTAAATCAATGACACTTTATATTACAGGCCTTACTCACAGTGAGGGCCCAGAGGTCTATCTGCATGAGGACTGAAGAAGCTGGTTTTTTAAGCACTAGTACTTTCAGTGCTACTAAATGGAAGGGAATAATAAAATAAAAATCCTATCAAAAAACACCTAACAGCACCCCGAGAGCAACATTTCATTCCAGCAGTTATGCAGAAATCTGATTTCCTTTGCTTTGTGTCAGGCACTTAGCATTACTGTTGCAGTTAAGGGAACTTTATGAGAGTGATTAAAAGAAAACTTCTTGGAGGAGAGGTGCCACAGGAGACTGCAGTATCACCCGTGAAGTCATTTATCTGCTCTGAAAACACAGGTCTCTTGCTTTATTAAACATCTCTGTACAAGCTCCACTTGATATCTGGGGCCAGATATTCACCTGGCACAATTCCATAGAAATCAATGGACCCATATTGATTTACACAAGCTGAGAATTTAAACCTCTGAGTTTATTACAGCATCACTATAAACTGTGATTAATTGTAGCATGGCATCACAATGTGATAATAATGTTCCAAAACCTCGCCAGTGTGGAATAGAAGTACATTATGTCTTCCTGCAAAGCATTTGTTTCATGCAGGCTACCTCTTTTTCAATTGTTTGTTTGTTTGGTTTGTTTTAAAATACAGGTGGTAATCTTCTTACCATCTAAGGTTTACTCTGCAAAATATATCATGACAAAGTAGTAGCCTTTATTTGTTGAAATAATGATTGCCACTGGGCTCCAGGTACATAGTGGTCGCCTTGAAGAAGAGTTTGCATTCTCCGTTAGACAACAATCTATGGAAGATATGGCCTCCCTGTCCTGCAGGACAGTCAAGTCTGGGCCCTGAGTGCACCCCCAGTATCAACCTCTGCCCCCGCTCCAAGGTTAGCTGCACATACTGATGGTCAGTTATGATACATGGCCAGCTTAGCACGGCTGACTAAGCTGGGATCAGGCTGATGGGAAAAAAGCTATGCAAGAGAGCCACAAGAAGCATTGTAAGGACCTCCCATTGCTTTATTCATCCATTTAAGGTTTAGCTGTTGCCCTTGGTCCTGGCCTGAGCCATGTTAGAGGTATGCCTGTGCCTAACCCTCATCCTGACTTGCTGACTTGACCTCAGACCTGCCTCATCACCGGAGCCTTGCCTGGGCAGTGACTGACCCTGGTTTCTGTCACCAGACCTGCCCTGCTCTCCTTGGTCTGGCACGGTGGGACTGTTCCCTTGCTGGTGAGGACAGTGCCCTGTCACATTGCTCCTGGCTCACATCGCCTGGCAAGCAGCCCACTGATAAAAAGATGAACCCTTCACTCCTATACATACTCTGCTATTGGCAACAGGCACAAATGAAAGAGCATATGATGTTGTTTTCGAAAAACAAAGATGAAGAAATATGCTTTACTGGACCATTCTTATCTAATATTAAATTTAGCAGAAATGGTGAAAATTGAGCCTCTTTCTTTTTTTTTTTTTTTTTTTTGGTTTTGGTTTTGCTGCTCAGGAGTCTCCTATTTACTAAGAGTTTATAACCTGAGAAACTGAATGGCAGAGAGAAGATTGTATCCAGAGCACCCCAGTCTCTCTGCATTTAGTTATCTGTAATAATAGAAGTGGGATTTGTCACGTTTCCCAAACTACAGACCTATCAGCTGTCATGCAGAAGTGTGAGACATACTCAAGGTTCACCCCAGCCTATGGTATCCTGCAGAATCCCTGTGGCTCACATAGTTGTGATGAAGTGTCCCTTTTCTGAGGAACAGAGAGACATCATGTGTGAAGATACAGAAAGGCAGAGCAGACCAGGCCCTGCGTTGTATGAAAGGTTGGACCTTTTCATGCAGCATCCCACGCAGAAATCACAGCAGAAGACACACTTACCCCACTGTAGTTTTACACTATCGTTCCTGTCCTGTCACAAACTCAGCATGGGGAAATGAGCTGAGCTGCTACAGAGGACCAGGGATACATCCATCACAGGATCAACCTTACTGAGTCTCACAGGCTAGGTCAGAAGAAAAGTGAAGGTCTGCATAAAACCATCCTTGACTGGCTCATTTCCTAATTCCCTGCTTCATGGCAGATTTGGGTCAGGAGACTCAAAATGGAAAATGTAAATGCAATGAATTTAAAGCAGAAGGCTTCAGTCCTGGCTTCTCATATCTGAAGTCCTCACTCATGAAATTACAAAGCCCAAAGCCCAAAGCCCACTTATAGGCTGTTAAATAGTCAGCAACAATATAAAGTCAAAACAGCTTTAACAGACAACTAACTCTTAACGTAATTAAACTGCTGAAAGGACAAACTCTATTTTCACAAAGTAGTTTACTATAGGCCTGTACACTCACCTTAGCTGCAGCACTAAATATTAATAACATGAAGAAATTAGGTGCAAGTCTGATATTTTGGTGTCAAATTTCTGAACGGCAGTGGCCAGGGTACAGATCCATCCTAACACAGCTGCTGACATGAAATGGTGATGAGAAGTGTTTTGGGGAGCCAGGCTGGCGGCACCAGAGTCACCCAGGTCCCACGGCACAACAGACCCAGGGCAGTACGGTTCGGTGGCTCATTAAGCATTTCAATCATGCCCAGTAGTTCTCTGAATTGTTGTCTTTTCAGTACACAATTTTTTTTCTCTAATTATATTAATTTTAGCAAATTGCAGTGTCCTTCTGTTATTTTCGACTATGTACAGCAAAAACTTGGAGTGTGAGAGGAAAAACAAACTCATTGTGCATTAGCATGTTATTTTATACCATTAGATATTTCATTGGACAAAACCAAGACTTCAATGCTAAGAACATATGAAAATATTGAGGTTATTACAAAACTAAACAGAAGATAAGATTCTAAATGAATATAGACCTTACATTTATCATGCAGAAAAAAAACCCAAAACATGCTTAATTGTCTGAAGCACCAGCTATGTAATTACATTCTTGTTTATTTTCATTTGTGGAGGGTGTAATTGCCTGTGCCCAGCTTTATCTTTGGGTCATCACAGCAGAGCGACCAAGCTGTGTGTCTGCACCTGCCATCTGCAGGCTGTCCTCCCACACCAGAGACCTGAATGCTAACTCACTTTGCTGCCTAAATCACATCTTGGTGAGGCAGGGAGCTACTAAAACCTGCTCCGTTAATTAGGGGCTGTCATACAACCTCTTGCTAACTGACAAAACAACCCCTATCCTGTTTCTTCCCAATGTACATAAACTTTGATTCTCCCCTACACTTTCATTTACAAAATATTTCAGTAATGGTATTGCTGAATCACATGAGAGGTAGAACATCTGTACTGGTGTAAATGCGCTTCAGTCTGTGCAGCTAAATATTATAGCAACCACCCTTCATGGTGGGAAGAAGAGAAGGGGTATTTGGGTGTTTGGGGAGTATGCTTCTGTTCCTGCTTCTCTGAACATTTAACTCATCTTTGTGAATTATTTGCTAATACAAAATAATTGAGCGGCTCTGGGAGCTAAGAACAAAGCCCACAGTGAGTGCTTTAACAAGCCAGCCAGTACCAAGAGAATTTTAAAGGAGAGTTAAACCCTGGTCCATTCACTGAAGAATGTACGTGCTACATACAGCCATCTGCTGCTTTTGTGGATGTATCTCCCACATGATGGGAAGTACCTAGCTCACCACTGCAGATAAATACCTTGGCTTTAGAGAAGGATACAATACAGATATACGTCTTTCTGCAGTATTCCCTTCTGGTTAATTCTAAGATGCTCTTAATTCAGTGCTTTTATTCAGTCTTTATTAGAGTAAACCGGTACTTTATTGGATTTAGTTCCAAAATACTAGGTTTTTCAGCAGTCATGATAATATCTAAGAAATGTTTATTCTTCTGTTTATTGTGGGAAAATTAATACATGTTCATGTAACTGGAGTTAATCTAGCATTTAGTAGGCAATTTACTCTTACGCTTTCTGACCTTTTTATTCAATATAAAAAAAAAAGAGAAGGATACAGTCTATAGTCAGTTATATTTAACTATTGCCTTGGGTATGTTTAGCCCTTATCCCAAGAATTTTAGGTATGTACAAAAGGCAAAATAATTTACGCAACTGTTAGAAGCTTGAAATGACATGTTTAGGGGCACACCACATTCTTTATGTTTGGAAATCCCCTTTCTTTGCAACCCAGTAGACACCTTGGCAGGATTTATTAAAGAGACTTAGCAGCTTAATAAAAATGTGTAACATCAAAACTTAATTTGAAATCTCTTCAGGTAGTTGCTACCCTCACTAAAAATCAATTGACCAGATGTCATACATCTCATACATATCACCAAAATTCTAATAAAATCAAAGAGTTGTCTTAATATAAGTGAGGAAGGTATTTGCCCAGTGGGAATGTTCATTGAAATAACCACTGCAGGCTTATGCCTATCCTTGTAAAGACTCATCAGTTACTCAGCAATGTCAATTAATTTATTTCCTTTCAAAATGTTTTCCCCATCAGTGAAAGAATTCCATGAAATAAGTAATCAAAAACTACTGTAAATCATTAACCTGTAAAGATAGGATAAGTGTCTTCTATTGCGGGCTGCACTCTGTTTCTAAAGGAATTGAGAAATGCATTGGCAATATCAGCTGTGGCATACCATTTGGCTGCTTTTGACTCCAGTTCATATTGAAGTTCTAGCATGTCCAGTACAGCAGCACTCAATGGTGGTGTGACTTCATTCAGTCCATGATAGTCTACTGTTAGTCTCCACTCTCCATTAGACTTTTCACTGGCCATATGGGGCAATTAAAGGGGAGCGGATCCTACTGAACACTCCTTGGCTTTCAAATAGATGGATCAGATTATGGATGGGAATCAGAGAGTCTCAGATGGTACAGTATTGCCACTGGCACACTGTTGTAGCAACATCACTTCTGCTGAGAACCGAATAGCTGAATGCAAGTTGAATACAATTATTATTTGTACCAATAACTGTTTCTTAATAACAGAAGTGTTTTCTATTCTGTTATACTAGTTCCCAAATTCAATAAGGTGGCTGTAATTTTATGACAGAAATTACCATATTTAAGGTAATAAATACGACATTTAGCAGCTGCACTTCACCTAGAAATCAAGCTACAGAGAGTGATGCAGAGGATAAGTATACTGATATGATTTGTAAATATTCATTAATTGAACATTACCATAATACTCTGAAGATAGTAAATATTTTTATGTGGATTTCACAGATATTTTTCCATCTAGGTGAAGTGGCTTGTTAAAAGCAATATATATATGTAAAAAAATAAAATGAAATAAGACAATGGAAAAAGAAGAATTAAGACCCTGACCCTCCTGAAATTATTTTCAGATTTGGAGGAACTGGACTTTCAACTCACTTTGTAGTTTAGCTTAAACCTAAATGTGATTTTTTTTCATTCAGTTTGTATCTGTCCAGAAAACTTATGCCAAAAGAAGTATAATAGTCATTCCAGATATGTTTATTTTCTCCTTTTTCTGTACTATGTCATGTTTGACAATCAATCACACTGAATTATCTAACTGAAAAAATTCTTTACCCACTTTATAAATTTTAATATATTTCCCATGAGAGTAAGGCGAACTGAGATTAAATTCTACCAGCAGAAATATTTGAAAATACACAAGAAAAATGTACAAGGAGAATGAAATCAGGCCCTATTCTTACTACTGCAGTTGACTTTAAATGTATTCTTAAATTAAGTAATCTGATGTTAAGATTGTCTTTGTGGAAAATAAAAATCTAAAAATGAAGACATCTTGTGAATTAAAATTGATTAATGCTAAATGAGAAGTACCAAAATGATTTTGTGTGAAAAAGAAAAATAATCTATAACTTATAACAGCCCTTAACTCTTTATGAGCTTTATTAACAGCTTTATGAGTTTTATCGAAACTCACACAGAGATGAGGGGGGTTATCTCCAAGAAATTCACAAACAAAACTATTTAGGTTTGGAGCTGTTTTAAGGGATTTTCAACTCAGTAATTTTGGCTAGTGTATTGGGCTTGTGTGGCAAGGTTTCAGTAACAGTGGGTGCTATAGGAGTGGCTTCTGTGAGGAGTTGCTAGAAGCCTCCTCTGTGTCTGACAGAGCCTATGCCACCTGGCTACCAGATGGACCTGCCACTGGCCAATGCTGAGCCTATCAGCAATGGTGGTAGCACCTTTGGGATTACATATTTAAGAAGCAGAAAAAGTTACTTCACAGGAGCAATTGCAACAGAACACAGGAGCAGATCTCCACCTGCAGCCTGAGCGGGACCTTATGCAAGAGCAGGGTGATGCCTGAAAAAGGTTGTAACCCTGTGGGAAGCCCACATTGGAAATACTTCCCCACTATTTCTACAGAAACTCCTAACTACTTTCCTAACTACCTTTTCACTCTAGAAGTATGCAAATTATCTGGGGCTCAGCAAATTCAGCTGTTTCCATTTCAGTTACTTGCAAGCCATCTGAAGTCTTTCTTCACACTGAAATGTCATTATATAAACAAGTGACATATGTCACCTGGAAGAAATAGAAAATTTGTTTTGATTTTCCTGCAAGGTCATTGTGCAGTGATGTTGTGGTTCAAGCCCAGCCGTAAATAAGACCACGCAGTCTCTGTCCCACATCCCCCACTTCCCTCCACCCACTCCCGGAGGGATGGGGAGGAGAATCGAAAGAATGTAACTCTCACGAGCTGAGAACAGCCCAGTAACTAAGGTATAACACAAACCACTACTGCTACCACCAATAGTAATAATGATAAGGGAAATAACAAGGGAAGAGAATACAACGGCTCACCACCCACCAACCGATACCCAGCCTGATCCGAGCAGTAATCTGGCCCTTCCGGGCAACTCCCCCCAGTTTATATACTGGGCATGATGTGCTGTGGTATGGAATACCTCTTTGGTCAGTTTGGGTCAGGTGTCCTGTCTCTGCTTCCTCCCGGCTTCCTGTCCTCCCTGGCAGAGCATGAGACTCAGAAAGTCCTTGGTCAGACTAAACATTGCTTAGCAAGAGTTAAAATTATCAGTGTTATCAGTGCTGTTCCCAGGCCAAAAGTCAAAAACACAGCACTGAATCAGCTACTAAGGAGAAAAATGACTGCTACTGCGGAACCCAGGACAAGTGACTTCCTACATTTGCAGTACTTTCCTTATATCTAGCAGTAATTATTGTTGTCACACCACCACACACACACACAGACCACTGACACCTTTATGGCTGTACTCAGTGGTTGAATGGAACTGTTGAGCTGCTAGTATGGAAACTGTGACTACAAGTACAGCTAATGCCTTCCCAGTGCTGCAGATGGACATGCTGGCAGTGCCAATGCCTCATGAATCCATTTGTCCACTCCCTTTATGCCAAACATAACATCCAAACAACAGAGCATTGTAGAAACATCTGTTACTACACTCTCAGCTTCTCTGAACAATTTTTTTCATGCATAGTTAGATAAGTTCATTTGAAAAGGGCATTGGAGATGATATTAGGATGCTCTTTCTTTCTCCCTTTGTTTCTGCTCTTCCATATGTGTAAAAGTATGTATATACTAGTCTGAAGTGCTGTGACTTAAGGATGCTTTTGGAAAGTTTTGATACATATTTATCTCATTTCACCTTGTCTAATATGAGTCTTCATTTGGGAAGACAAGTTAAACATAAGCAAAGCAAGAAAAATCATTTCTTAACAATAAGAAGATTATGAATACACATGTACAGTATCAAACATATTCACACTGCCTTCCTATCCTGAGTCATACTAAAGCACTCTCCTCAAGCACTTTTCCTAAACGAATTTTAAATTTGGCCCTGTGAGCTGTCTGAAGAACAGACTTAGTGATCTGTAGCAGCATGAATCATGTTAGGTTACAGGTCATATAACTAAATTGCTTTTGATTTTTGAAACATGCAGGCTGCCTTTGCTGGCATAAGGATGCTGCTGGAAGGACCTGCTGGCATAAGAATGCATATTTAATGTGTATTAAACATGTTAGTTACACAAAAGAGAATCACGTAACTGTTATATTCACAGATGAAGACACAGAGCTGAATATGGACTTACTTCTCCAGAGTGATTGGTTAGGATTTTGTATGCAAAATTTGAGCCAAATTATTAAGGACAATTTATTTTCCATTTCAGAATAGAAAGCTTTATTCATCTATCATTAAATATCCTAATATATTATAAATAGCACCCTTAAAAGCAATTTTAATATTTCTTGTGAACCTTGCAGATGGGTTAGGTGAACTTAAACTTTAAAATTCCTTTTGCTTTCCACTGTCAAGTGCTGTTCTCAAATAACAATAAGTAATGTGAGCAACTCCATCCTGCAGTAACCTGTGGTACATCTGACGATATATTGCCTGTTAACAATAAACTTTCTGTCAAACTGTTTTGGCAAGCATCATTTTCAAGGAGCTGCCAAGAAGAGGGCCTTGGTGCTTCAAACCGTCATGAGACAGCCCTGTGAGAAAGACAGGTTTGGCTTATGCTATCTAGTGAGTCAGTGACCAAGGTCACAATGCAGCTAAAGGGGCTTCACAAAGCAGAAGAGGAAGGTCATTACAGTGACTTTTGTCCAGTTAACAGTGACTTTGCTTTTTTATTCAAAATCCCAGCCAATCTTATTCTATGAAGGACACGGTGCCTGAAATACAAGCTTCAAAGCTGAGTTTGTAGATCTTACTAGCAGAACTAATAATAAACTAGATGCCTCTTCATCACACACCAGCTCCTTATGCTAAGAACAAAGGCATGTTTCCTTATTCATACCCAGTAGCCAAGGAAGGTTGACGCATTTTAAATGTTGATCAGCACGTGGTTACGTCCCTTCAGAAACTTCCTCAGTCTGTGTGTATTTGCCCTTGTAGTGTTGAATCTTGGCAAGGATGTTCCCCAGAAATTAGTATGTATGGCTATTGCTCCTCCATATTGCTCTTTCATATCTTTCTTCTAAATTCACTTATGCTGAATGCCTCAGAGAAATCACGCAACTACTAAAGTTTAGGTTGTGTGTTATTTATTTATTAAAACATACTTTCAGATGGTTCAAGATCACCACATTGTGCAAGCAGCCAGCATAAACTACTGCTCACTTTTTTACTGTCCTTATCCTCCAGTTTCCTTCCACCATCACTCTGTGTTACAGTTTCTTGCTTCAGCTTGTGTCCAAGCATTATATATTATTTCAGATATGAACTTTTCCTGTTTATAAGGTTTCTGGAAGCCTTTGGAACAAAAATGCTAGACAAAAAAATGGTAACAGTTGATCACCAAATCAGAATTAAACTGCCCCTAAGACCAGAAATACAATAGTCCAACCAATATGTTGGCATGCATATAATAGTTTTGAAATTGCTTAGTAATGAAGTAGCTATGCTTTTAACAAAAATATGTAATTTCTCATAAATATCTAACCCTAAAAAGAAGGAAAATGCCAAGATAATGCATTAGTCACAGCTTGTTGTTCACACAGCATGTTTCCATACAGCAAAAACTTCTGAGTCTCCAGAAGGAATTTTCTTCTGCCTCCAGCTGATAATGAAACACACTGTACACAACACATTAATCTCCTCACAGAACAGCACAAAACCTTACCTACGACCTCAACAAAATAACAAGTACTCAGCCTTGAGATGTTTGCCAAGATTAGTTGAGCAGTGCTATACTGTAACACCTGTTACAGTAAAAGACCCCAGCAGATGTTTTGCATTGCAGTGTGAAGACCTACATGTAGTTAGTGTTCATGGAAGATCTAAAGCATCAGCACCTTATCAAGTGCAGATCCAAAAGGAAACTGAGTGTAGAAACCTCCCTGACTCAGTTTCTTGCATCCCCAGTTTTCCCATGAGATATAAACCACCCATAACTCAGTCAGGTCTGAAGAAGAGCCTGAAAGTGGGCACTTACCTCAGTGACCCTTGTTGTATGCTATGTTATGACCTCCTTAGAAGGCCCAACTTCTTCAACCTTGAGTGCATAAGGTGATTGACTTAAAGGTTAATCAGATAGTGCTAGACTTGCTTGCCCCAATCCTGCCCTTAAGTAAGGGCAAGCATTTTCCGCAGCACATTCAAGAATCTTCCTAATGCTTATACCTGCCTATGATCGTGGGTGCAGTATGAATTCAGAACTGAATGTGTCCAGGGTTTGTGCTTAAAATGTTTTATTGATCCACCTAATCCTATCTCTTATGCTTTTACAGCTGCAAGATCTTGCTGCTCTTTAGGGTAGTGTTAGTATAGTCTGTCTTGGCACATTTGGTACTATTAACTGTGCCCACTGAAAACTGATTCAGGTATTACTATGTCCCGGTGAGCTATATGCTTCAGAAGCAAATAACTATAAATAGTTGCAACTCTGTTAATATTTTACCAGGGTGAAAATTATCTCTGAAGATATTTTTCAGTGCGGAAATTTTTAATCTATTATTCAAGATAATGCAATAGAGTACATTCATTTTTCATTTTCCTATCACTGCTTTAAGTGGTGGAAAAAAAAGCTTATAATTTAGATGGGCCACTTCTAGAACTGTCAGACACAAGCAGTTATAGATGGCTCAGACAGATGGGATTTTGTCTCAAGTATGCAGGTCCCAGCTATCTCACATACAAACCACCATGAAGAACAAAGGAAGAACTGGGCATTATAAGGACTTTCTTAACAGGTGCATTTTTGTAAGTCATTTTTGATTTACACTGAAGTAATGGTGGTCTGGTTGCTCTACAACAAGGATAAGCCAGTTCATTAGTGGCATTGGAGCACTCAGTCACCAAAACACGACCATGTCTACATGTGATGCCAAAAGCACATGAAAATAGTATTAGTTCTCTCAGCGGAAGCAGGATGTTAACTTGTTGCCACTTAGCTGGATAGCCTAGAGATATGATGTGTGAAAAACAGCTAGTGTGTAGTCCAGGTAAAGCATAGCCAATTCAGTATATCCATCACTCAGGTCATTGTGAATGGAAATGAAATAGTATTGTTAGCACTTCCCATCTTCAGCTCCTGAGGATACTGCTTCATACAAAGTTTCCATTTCCTACTTTAACCCATTAACTGTAGTCATGCCTGAGGGCTCAAATGGAAGCATCAATGAAAATGAAAGGGCCCCAGCAGACCTTGTCAGACAAGAAACCAAAAGAGGACTCACCAGTCACATGTTAGAGATGCTCAAAATTCCTTCATTTTCTTCTCCCGTGTCCACCTTTGACCTTATGAAAACTTCATTTGACATGTAGTGCCCACCTTTTGATATATATGGACTTTGTATTTCCACATTATGGATGTAAGTGACCATTTTGTATGTGAGCTAGTTGAATCACTCCCAGCCTACACTCTGCATTTTCAAAGGGATTATAACCACAGAGAAAGAAAACTACAGCTTAGCTTTATTGGAAGTGCTGTATCTGGCTCTAGTTAGTTAGCTAAGTGAATAAATGAATGAACATACAAAAAACTGGAAATGACATTTCAGTTATTTTTGCTAGCTTGGAAGCTGTTGATCTTGTAATTAAAGGGTTTGAGATTTGAAATTCTATTACAGTATATCTGACAATGAAATATTTCCACAATAGCTCTGGGACTAAAACTCAGGCAGGTAAGAACCATCTTGATGATTTTCTCTCCATCCCGAGAGATTCAAGCTGGGACCAGTGTGCCCTCAAGCACTCATTGCAAGTAATTACCCTGCAGAGGGAACACAGCCAGAGAAATGTTACAGCATTACTATTATTACTTTTTTGGATTAAGTAATAAATATTTAAGAGTGTAAAGCTAGCCCACATGAAAGGACAAATGAGCACATGCCAAAAATCCCACTTACTTCTACCTGAAATAAACAGAAAAAAAAGTATATAGTATTATGTTCTCCATCCTAGATTTATACACATTTCAAAACAAACTTTGTATTGCATGTAGCAATAATAAAAAAGATCTTCAAAACACTGAACCTTTTTCATCCATATGTTAATCTGATTGATTTAGATCAAAAGCCTGTTTTGTTAGCAGTTTAAAAAATATTGACAAAATTATTGGTGTCTAGTGAAAATAATCTATGGAAGGCAAAAATTGCACAGATTGTAAAGAACGTCTTGCGTATTTTTCTATTCATCATGCAGGAAGGGTAATCTAAATACTGGGTGTATATGAACTCCTTTAGGTCATGGATACAGGAATGAAGAAACCTGTGGTGTGTTGCTGATGTTTCTAAAATGCCAACACCTCAGGCAATCCCCTGGATGTAGCTTAGCCCCATCTTAACTATGACAAATTTACCCCTGCATGAATCAGAGGTTCATGTGCCATTCTTCCAAACATCTGCTTTTAATTTTGCAACTCCTGCTTCTTTAAAAGCACTTGTCATGTAATCCGACCCAATTTTATGCCAGTTATTTCCTCTTTTTTTTTCATGCATCTACAACTAAAGAAAACTTTTTCAGACATAAAAAAATCTTCTACTATAGTAGAAAAATACCCTAAGAAATAAGACACGGAAGAATTGTCTTCCTGTTTGTTTATACCATTACAGCTTTGCTCTAGAAGATTCTGGGGAAGTTCTTATTTCAAGTAAATATTCCTGTAAGGAATCAGAACATGGCTTTCACATAGACTGATGTCTCTAATTAGAAGACTGTGAGGAAGTTCAGGAACAGTAAATCCAGGGATACAAGGATATAACCTATTTCTGACAAAACGTACAGTGTGGCATAGCAAAGGTGCTGATAAGCATATGAAGTATAACTATTATGCTCTGGAAAACCAGAAATTTTCTTGCCTTTGACTCCACCTTACAAAGGCAAATCCACATCTCTTTTGAGAGATCCAGCTGAAGCCCACAGAGAAAGCTTGAACACCTAGAGGCGGACTCTACATCTCATTTTGATAAAAAAGGATGCCTTAGAGACTCTTTCCCTCAGAGGTATTGATTGAAAGACACATTAAACAGAGAACTTGGTTACTCCTTGAAAAATACAGCTTTCCAAGTTCAGACTTAAAGGCCTTCAGTAAGAGAAAATCCTATCTCTTTAATCTTTTAGAGGTGGGCTGGATTCTGGGGGCTGGGTTAATAAATCAATATGTAATAGTAATTGCTAGGCCATTTCCAAGCATAAAAGAACACTGAGACATTGATTAGATTCTTATTTCTCAGGGCAGAACTCCTATCTCCTCATAAAGCTAAAGTTAACAAAATGACAGACATCACTTAAAACATTTTCCAGTTTCATGGTTCTAAACTGGACACAAAGCTCTAGGATTAACCTGTCCATCCCTGTGGTGGTACCTGCCTGCATAAAGTCCATGGGTGCTCCATACAGCGTACATTCTCCCAGAGCACTTGTCTCCCTGGGCTGTCCTACAAGGCTACCCTTTTCTCTGGTTTTATTATAAAGAAACTAAAAGTAAATTTTGGCAAGTAGATACCATATTTTACACATTTTCTACTTTTTTTTTAATTAATATTTTTTTTTGTTTCTTTTCAGTCTAGCCTTCTTATTGGCAAGGACTAAGTTTTGACATATGGGACCTTCCATGTCCTGAATAGGCTCAAGCCAGCTGGGTACTATGGTGCCATAAATATTAGACAATAGTTCCTGTCTCTATGTGCCATAGGAGTGAATCTTGTCCCAGACATTTCCTTTGTAGGAAGCTCTTTAAAATGTATTACAACTTCAATCCATATTTATTTAATTCTCCACCTCCAATGTTGTATGATCTATAGAACTAAATAAAGCTTAAAGGGTTTTTTATATCTTTAATACTGTGAAAACCTAAAGCTGGTGTGTGCTGGGAATGGTCTAACGAATTGTTTAGTATGAACTCGAGCAGCTTTGACAGAAAATGTAATATTTTCAGGCCAGTTTTGTGGAATTTTTCTTCAAAACTTAAGACAAAAAACACCAGAAGTAGCATTTAAAAGTACATCAAGGAACTAATGTCCAGTCACTTTTTAACAAGCAATGAACACAGCTACTGAGGTACAGTGAAATGAAGTTTTTTCCTATAAACAGAAGTCCTACCTATGTAATCAAACCTAGTTTGAAAACTAATTTATGTAACCTGACGGAAACTTCTTGGTGGGTATTCCTGCAGTGGTTCAGACATGGTTTATAATTTTTACTTGTAAGTTTACAAATTCAACCAAAACAACATAATCTGATCTAATTTGGGTTTGGACTCCACAGAGGAATTGTATTGTAAACAAGCCACTCAAAATACTCCCTTTTTTAAGCCATAAAAGGGTATAGCTTTGTGCATAGATATGACCTAAGGTGTCTAAAATTTTAATCAGTGCTTTGACCCACACTCTGCTAAGATTTCATTTTTATGAGCTCCATACACCAGAAGAGTTTGTTGTAAGATCTCTCTGCAGCAGGGGCCAGAGGGGAAGGTATTCTATTCATTTAGATCTACTGTTTGTGGCTTATTTTTTTGCCTCCTTCTGTACAGAGACTGACAACAGTAAGTCTGACCCAGAGCTCAGCATAGTTCTCATCTGTGCAACTCAAATGCAAAACTTTATTCAGGTCTTAAGGCTTTTTTTGGTATAACTGGAAATATTTGGGCTATACTGAAGACTTAATAATGGGACCAATAGGATTTAATAAGAGATAAGCAAACAGATTTCAGTTCAACCAGAGAAGAACGCTCTTAGGTCTGATTGACAAAAACTGCATGCAGCCTTATTATTGGTGGCATTAATTCACCAAAACAGAAGGGAGCCTGAAACTTCTATTGACCAGATACTAAATCTAGGAATATTAATGCATGCAGAAATAAAAAGAACATGAGATGGAATTCAAATTACTTCTGACATTCATGAAATGTCTATTCATAATACCTTGTCAGGAAAAGAAGAGCTTGCATTCTGTGGAGTATCAGTGCAAAAAGTTTGCCCTTACAGAGGCTCTCATTTAAATTATTATTTTGTATTATTATTTTAAACTTTTTTATTACTTATACTTTATTGTTATCTCTATAGGGTGTTTTTAAATTATTTATTTATAGTTTCAAATTCAATAATCAAACAGGAAAAAAACCTGAAGATAAGAAAATATAGCTCAAGGGATGAAAAATATTTGCCATAGCTCTGTTGCAAAAATGAACTTATGAGAAAAAAAAAAAACCAAAACAAAACAAAAACTAAAAACCTGTAATGGAAAAAAGACTTTTCCTAACTACAAAAATTTCCATTTTCAACATGAACTCTTGCAAACATTGAGATACCAAACAGGAATGTTGTGAGTTGCTCCACTATTACCATAGCATTAATAAATGTCCAAGCTGAGTTCTAGATGCATAGAGCTAGTTGACATTTTTAGTAACACTTTGTTCAGAGAGAATCCCACTTTCAGCAGTGAAATTTCACAACCTAATATTTAATATTTCCACTAAATTTTAGCACAAATAAGGAAGAAGAAAGGCTGTGGAAACTACTAATTTATAGAAAGCATAACACGTCAAGTCTTCTTCCAAGTCTGGTACCTACCTTGGGCATTTTTCCCTTCCTGCTCAAAACACACAGTTAATACCTGAGTAGATGGGATTTTCCCTCAAAAGTCTCTACTTTTCTCAAAGAAACGGTGATAAGGAAAAAAGACGTGGGGACAGATAGATTTTAGTTTCTTTCATTCTAATTCATCTATTTTTCTGAACAGTTTCTGTACAGTAGTATAGAAGTTGGGATGTTTGACCTTTCTCAAGTGGTCAGAGGAGAGGGAGACAAGTGGTAGGTTTCAACAGATGCACTGTGATACTCCTGGGTTTACCTCTCTCCCTGCTGAAAAGGCCAATTTGGAAAAAAAAGAGAAACAAGAAAAGTCAAAACCAGATACATTTAGAAGCATTTCACAGTGGCAGTTCCTGGTATATGGTACTATAACATTAACAACTCCTCTTACAGATTGGTAATGTAGGGTTTAGTCTAGATTTTTCCATACTAAAGTTAGTTGCCTTGCCTAGGTAATCATGCTGTTCTTTAGTCACTGGAAGGACACATGCACTTCCCAAGATGATTGTTTCCATTGCAAAGAAGTGCTTAAGACATGGGCAATGAATCACCTGGGTCAACGTCAGCAGGGACTCCAGAATGGTGGGCCATCAAGATCCCTCAGGGACTTGATCATCAAAACTTTCCTTTTCTTCCCAAGGGAATCTAGAAAGCGTACACTAGAAACTCCGCAGCTAATAGATTAAATGGAGCCTGCTTTTTATCCGATATTCAGTGGATATATCTTTCTTATAGTGATTCCCCTAAGCAACACAAAAAAAGCACTCAAATGTAGGAAGCCTCTTGAAGGAAAAGTCAGTCCTATTCTCATTCCAAGTTTCCGTATTATACCCCTCATGTCTGCCCTGTGTGCACAAAAAGGCAGACAGTGCTAAGGGGCAGGAGCACAGGTCACTATGATAACCCTGCATTCCAGTAATACTCAAAGGGACTGGGTCACAGCTGAGGACACTACTGGAAACTTACTCCTGCATGCATTACAGCAATGAGGCAGCGGGACATGGCTTCCTTTCTTTTTCTATTCCAAGCCATACAACAGCACATAACAGCCTTGGCATTCACATGAAGGAAATGAGCTCAGATTGTTACCACCAGCTCTTCTCTTTCTGTGCCATTTCTGTTTTCCTGTCACATCTAGCACTCTAGCCAAGGATGAACGCTTATAGTTTGATTTGACCACTGCCTCTAAGATCCCAGCTTGATCGGTTGACATGATAATGAGTAGATGTTGGTAACAAGTTACAGAAAGAAATCTGTGATTCCACCACTGAGCGCTGACTGTTATTAGTAATAATTAAAACACTGCTTTGGAAGCTGCTTTCTCTGTCCAGCTGAGAGCTCTTGCCCAGAACTTCTGCAGTTGTGTCCAGCTTGGCTTCCTCTGAGTCTTTTAAGAATTAAAATGCTCAGAGTAACCTCTATCTCTGGACCAAAATTCCTGCATTAGAATAGCAAGCGCCTATTCTGGAAGTATGTGGGAGCTTTATGCACATAGCCCAGTTTCCACAGTGAAATACTTACAGAAAGCCCTGAAAATTACGTGAGGTAAATCTAACAGGGCTAAATAATGGTTACAAGATGACAAAATAAACACAGGGAAACAATGAAATAATACAGGTCAGGAAGAGAGTGCCATAGCAAGAGGTAGAGCGCACACAGCCAAAGTTTAAAGTGAGGGAGTTGCAAATATCTAAGCAGCAGGAGCCACCTAAGAAGAGGTGGTTGCGTGCGATTTTTTCATTAACATAGGTCTTGAAATAAAAAATGCATAGATCTCAATTTACACTAACATTTCACTGTGGCATAAATTTACATTTTGGGTGAAGAAAAAGAAGAAAATGCAGGCAAGGTGGAGCTAACTATCACAGCGGAGTACAATAAGCACTACAGTGAGTAAACAGCCATCCTACTTAGGCTGTGCGGAGTCCTAATAGAGACAAATAGCACTGCTGTCTGGCATGATATGTGAAAAATAGGTTCAGCATTTCACTGAATCATAAGAGTTTACCTAATGTAATGACTGCAGAGAAAAGTTATCTGATCTAAAGAAGCATTTTATCTCTGTGGGATTTTTTTTCATCCCAAAAACTGTCAGAGCCACCAGCCACCTGAATCCCACACCCTATTCATTTGAATTGAAGAACCAAGCATCATAAGTGTCTTGCCTGTCCTCTGTGTTCAACAATAAAAAGTGTCTTGTCCAAAAACCAAGCAAAGTGCCAACCTTGCAAGTCAAACCAAACTTGACTTAATTTAAGGGCTTTCAGTAGGTTTTTGAGCAGTTGCAGTTTTAACCCTACACATCCTTCACAACCACTTTTAAGACAGAAGTAATAAATTAACTCTAGTCCTTTCACACACATCTAGTTCAGTCCCTGCACTAGCACAGAAAGAGTAGATCCTCTTCTTCCATCCAAAGTGCAGGAACATTTCAACACAAGAAAAAGAATCTTTCAGCACAGTTATCACATACGACTATCCAGTGGTCTGCAAGAAAAACTTGTTTTCACAATGGGTCAGGTTTTGTGTCATGGCAGTTCTGGCCATTGACAGCATACAACATGGTAGAAAATACAATCTTTGTAAAAATGCCTGAAGTGAAATGTATAAATAAGTTAATACAAGTCGCACTGATTAAAGGGTACTCAGGGGCTTCTCTCTTTTTTTGTGTGTTGAAAAATTAGTCATCTTCTCATCTTTCAAAAGATCAAAGCCGCTGGTTTTCCTTTAACAGCAGTTCTACAGGTACAATGAACTGAATCAGTACATGAAGTTGCCACTATTCCCCTGGGACGACAGCTGAAATCACACGTCAATTAAAATCTCTCAATGGGTCCACTTAATAGCAAAATATTACAGCAGCCTACACAGCCCCGTAGTGTTCCATATACAAAAATAGCTTTCTAGAAATAACTACTCTGCTGTACTGGAATTACCCAGAGGACCAGTTACTGTTGTTTTATATGTTAACACACTTGCTGTAGAGTGAAAGTACTGAACCCAAATACATTAACAGTAGTTTGCTTATTGCCTACAAGTGGCATTTAAGCAACAGTAATACTGCTTTAGACTTGAAAGGCTTTTGCTTTTGAAATTTTGGCAAGTTGTTGGAATAATTCTGTGCTCCATTCCCAGTTCATAAATCTCAACACAGTGGGTATATATTCTCAATCAAATTATCGTGAGGGGAGGAAGCCATGCAGTTGTCTGAATGCAATGAGTTTGGCAAGATAGCTCTATTATTGTACTTTTTAATCTGACATTTTTTTCACTGCTCAGCAAGAGCAAGTAATCGGAACAGAAAGTGATTCCAAAATGCAAATTAGGGTGTCTGATGTAGAAACCCAGTGCATATAAAAGTCTTGTATTGAAAACATTTCCTTTTCTAGTTCATGGCTGGCAATCAAACCTTTGACATTAACGAACAGCTTTTCTAATCCTGGTGTTATTTAGTGTTTCTTTTAACAGTGCAGCACATGGACACACGCATAGCATATATCTTTGTTTAGAGGCTGCAGCTTCTAAATTTAACTTTTTTTTTCCTGTGACTTTAAATATAGGTTAGCTTGAAAGCAAGGGTAATTTCTATTAAATAACATAAATTTCTACAGAAACATACAAGTTAAAGATGTCTGGCAGAGGTGTGGCTACGAAGTGAAGTTCTTATAACAAGGCATAGAACATGGAACGTGACTGCTATCGAGACATCCTAATGCAGGATTAACAGTTTAGACTTTTAAGCTAATGAAGCACATATTCCAGACAGTTAAGACTGCAGGTCCTTCAGTCACTGCATCTTGAAAACATCAGTACAGTTATTCTAATGAAGGTGTTAAGAGTTCGGAATCTGCAGGATCAAACCTTCAGGAAATGTTGGCAGGAATTGCTTGAAATGTTGTTCAGCCCTCTTCAAGATTTATTTTGGCATAGAAATTTCAGGTTATGGTATTTAAATAAAATGGAATTAAGAACAGGAGTTAAGCATATACTGTTAATGGTTCAGAATACTTTATTTAGAATATGCCTTCCAATGTTGCTTAATTGTTAATTTATAGAAAAGGGGCAGTTAATGTGCATGTAACATCATTGAAGTATACAGACTACAAAGGATAAAAGTATTTCACTCAATAAATATGGAAGAGTGGATCAATATACTCACAGAGATTCACTGAAGTCAGTAAAGATTCAAGTATAGATCCGATTGCAGAAGTTGAGCTGGAGTGCTTGTTTTGACACAGCTCCATGCAATACATGGAAAATAGTTGATCCCTATCCAATATATTAGAATCCCTGTATATCCAGGAACATGTATTGCTTCACTGACTTTGCTGTAGCTATGTACAGACACTATTATAATTTATTATTTGCATTATGGTAGCTGTCATCAAAGACTAGGGCTTCAGTTTGCTAGTCATTATAGAGACATTTACAGACATCACAGTTTTCATGAGATGCAGTATATCAGAAAAGACAAGCATGATTGGGAAGGATGACATTATAAATGAGCAAATTGAGTAGGTAAGTCTACTGAAATCACACTCATTGTTTCTGTGTGTAAAGTTACAATCATCCTAAAATATACTTCAAAATGGGTTCTGCATTAGACAGAAAGGAAGGAGATATACCTACAAAACAGAAGATCGTAGGTATTCTTGTTTATACAAAGTACATCTAACTTCTATGATTTTTTTTCACCTGTTATAGTTGTATGGAGGGTTTTTTCTAAACTCATTTCAGCTTTAACAGATCATGATTTGTATTTGGATCATATGGAGAATGAATCAATCACAGTCACCTAAACTAATTTTTCTGTGGTTTTTTTTGTTTGTTTGTTTGTTTTTTAATGTGGCACTATCATTTTCCTTGATTTATTATCATTAAGCACATAACAGTTTTCAGAAGAAAGTAATGTTTTATTATGGAGAACAATAAATACCAAACATCATATATATGAAACAAGCATCTATCTCATCTCCTGTTTGTGTTTAATAGGAAAGAGGATGCTGAATAAAAGACATTTAGCCTTGAACCAAACAATGGTACTGGGAATAGCTGATCATTATTTTGTTCAATGTGATCTTGAAAGTCAGGCATTTGCCCTGAATACAGTGTGAAGCAAAAAGGATGTCTTTCAAGTGAAACAACAGCATGCTCCTGTAACAGAATTGTCAGCAATAAGGACTAGAAGCATGGAAAGAGTGGAGCTCTGCACTTGGTATCATGTTAGCACAAGGAAAAAAGTTCAAACTTGAGAATTTTGTTTATTAGAGTTAGTAATGCTCTTTCTTTGACTGTATTTTCAGCTATGCTTTAAGATAGTTAAAGTAGCCTAGGCTAAATCCCCATATTTAGATTCTCTGAAGTATTCAGTGTGTTTGGAAATAAAATATAAATCCAGAACATCATTTCTGAAGTTAAAACACTAAATCAATAGAATATCTTCAATCCAGATGCTAATGTAGTAGTATAACCTTGACCTGATTTCAATTTTGTGGATTTTGCCAAGCACAAACTCCTACAAACTGTTTCAAGTATGATATTCAAAACTTACTACCATCTTAGTTATGAAAACTAAAAGCCAAGCTTCAAATTTATTTAAAATTGGCTTTACTACCAATATTCACTGTGCAAGTGTAGCTAAAGTTATCTAAATCAGCAAAACTGCCATTTTTACAGTCTGTCTTTTACCTCTTCTTTCAGACGTCACAATTATGCTTCATGCAATTTGGAAACTTCAACAATAGATTAAACTGTCTCCATAGATAGAGAATTTTTTTTCCCCCGGCAAATTAATGACCCTATAAACGACTTCTGTAGCAGACAGAAAAATAAGCAAAATGAAGGGAAAAAGGAAAGTCAAACAGTACTTAGCAATGTTTCTGGTTTTATAGTGAAACTCATAGAGCTGAGATTTAACCATAGTTCCTTGGTTATATGAAAATCCTAGCTTTCTTATTCTTCTTTAAAAAAAAACATAAGAAACATTTCTGTTGCTAGCTTCCTATTTGTGTAAAAAATATTGCAAATGTATCTCTAAAAGGCTCAAATCCTGTATGTGCTTCAAAATAATACGAGTATTTCTTACAATCCCATTACTTCAAAGCTACGGCAGTAACAAGAAAGGAAGGAAGTTCTGGAGAGAAGATTTAGTCTGATTTCAGTAGTTTGGAGACATTCCAGGGGCTGGGTTTGGAAGACATAGAAAATGACAAAATAGGCAGACACACTATTCTCTGACATAGCAAACGCTCAATTTTTATTGCTATGTCTTCACTGAAGACAAAATCTACTGAATACCAGAAATCTACTAACAGGATATTCACAGAAAGCTCTTACATATATTCCTGTGGTGGTATTTGCAGCAAAGCTGAAATGGTTTTCAAAAATTACTTGTACATATGAAGCGATACATAAAACTGTGTCTTAGAGCTTCAGTTTCAACATTACCTGTGTAACTAAATCACGTGCACTTTCTCCAGACATACCTACAATAATATGTTTGCAAATGCACTTGAATTTCAAGGTAAAAAGCAGAAAACAGACATTGAAAATTATTAACTAACACAACTTTACTCAACAAATAACATAGTAAGGCAGCATCTGCAGGTATTTTGTGTATTTTGCTATGGGCTCATACAATACATGAGGAAGAATTCAAAAATTTCAGCCTTCCTAACACTGAAACTAATAAAATTTTAAAAAAGCATAAGCAGGTCCTAATTCAAGTGCTGAAGATAAAAGCCAACGGATTTTAAATTAGTATTTCCTCCTACTTGTGACTTTTATTCTTAGAACGCTTTCTACAGGTAGCTGAACTATATTCCCCCTAAACATCTTCTGGCGCAAGGCTGAGAAGCTTTGAAGAGGGTGACCAGATTACATGTTTTGCACTCAACAAAACAGTGTAAATATTTCCAGAATGGACAGGTTTGTAAACTGCTACTAAAGGTTCTATAGGCACTATGCTAAATAAATGGCAAATTTCTGTTTTTATAAATTGAAAAATATCCTGTCACATTAAGTACTATCAGCACAGTTCCGCAGAATTTGTGTCAGGGAACCATTTCTTTAGATCAGTAGTAAATCAAACCAAAGAAAACTTGCAATTGAATTTTTTGAAGAAAATCTTGGGTGCTCTTCATTTTTACAGTGGCAACAGCCAATCGTTCTGGAGATTCTCTCTGAGGCATAGAGCTGCCTGGAACCTTGCCAACATGTTGAATCAGAGGACTTCTCATGAATAAACAAAAAGCCATTTCTTCTGACTCTTGAGAAAAACATATTAGAGAATCATTCAGCCTTCCTGTGTAAATATAGTTATAGCTAGTTAATTATCATATATTGGTCACTAGTTCACTTCTCAGTATTTCCAGGAACAAACACATGTCAGGATTGGCCTAAAACTTGAGGGATACAGATCAGGTAAATTATTATCTGTGGTCATTGTGATATAGGATCACAGCCAAAGGAAAAATCTGTTAATTTCTTGGACATGTTTGTGCAGACGTCCTGGGGTCAGCAGTAGCAGTCAATTTTTCTCCTTCTTAGTAGCTGGTGCAGCGTTGTGTTTTGACTTTCAGCCTGAGAACAGAGCTGATAACACCGATGTTTTTAATTCTTGCTAAGCAATGTTTACTCTGACCAAGGACTTTGTGAGTCTCATGTTCTGCCAGGGAGGAGGGGAGGCTGGGAGGAAGCAAGCTAGCCAGAGGTGTATTCCACAGCATGTCATGCCCTGGGAGGTAACTGGGAGTTACCTGGAAGGGCACTCTCGCTTCTCGGTTGGGCTCGTTTCAGTGAGTGGTATTGTATTCTCTTCCCTTGTTATTTCCCTTATCATTATTATCATTGGTGGTAGCAGTAGTGGTTTGTGTTATGCCTTAGTTACTGGACTGTTCTTATCTCAGCCCGTGGGAATTATATTCTTTCAATTCTCCTTCCCATCCCTCCAGAAGCAGGGGAGGAGGAAAGAAAGAGGTGGGGGGAGTAGAAACTATGTGGCTGACTGGGTTTAAACCATGACAGCAGGCTTCTCCATAAATTTGAATACCAAACATTTGTTGAAATGTATCAAGTACCTCAAGATCTTTAACAATATCAACCCATTGTTATTTTTATGACCCTACAATTTATAATATCTAAAACAACTGTATTTGGGCAGATCAGAGTAGAATAAGCATCTTCAACATCAGCTGAGACTCTACTGAATCACCTTCAGCCACATCCATCTCTGTTTAATTGATATGAATTTTCATACAGCTGCAGTACATGTTAGTCTTAGAATAGCACCTAAGTTCAAATGCACATAACATTTTGTACTGGTTTTAATTCAGTACTAGACAAAGAAGGAAATTAAAAGAATACTTATTCTCAAGTTTGCCACTCTTTTGCTGTGAAAATAGCTGGTCAGTGAGAGAAATCTTTTCAAATAGGTCTAAGGGCAGTGAGCGCCACTGAAAAGTCAGGTTTTAGCTTTTAGTGACTGAGAAATTTAGATGTGACAAAACACTTCTATGCTTGGACTTTTTTCTATTGTAATGTACTCCAAATCTGCAAAACACAAATTCTGGTGTGGGATCGGAAGAAGTAATCTAAAATCAAACACCAAGACCCAGGCTATTTAGGATCACCTATTTTATCTTTGTTATTTTTAAGTACATTGAATCTATATACATATATTCAGAGTCTCACAAGAGCAGTCCTCTTGCATTTTCACTTCCTTATTTTGCTAATGCTTGGCTTTTACAGGTCTCACAAAAGACTATTACTTAATAAACTCGCCTATCAAGGCTATTAGTGATAACTGCCTTTTCCCTGCACTTGAGAATGTACTTGGCTTATCCAGAAACTTTTTCATAGTTTTGATTATTTCTGCATTGGTTTTAATAAGGGCACTGGAATCAGATGTAAAACAATAAAAGGTTTTTAAACGAATGCTTTTCCCTGATAGTTTTTCCCTCTGGGTCTGTGCTCAGACTCTTGTATGAATTACCAGGTATATCATGCTGTTACTACCCTTTATGGAATTATTTTCATTTACTTCCCTGAAACATGGATCAGACTACAAGTTATACAACGTAAAGTTTCTCAAGGAAGAATATTTTATTGTTAGCAAATACAACTTCTTCACACAGTTCAAGACAAAGCTAGGTATTAGCAAATAACAATAAATGATTAATTCTTACTAGAACTCCTTGTCCTCATTGTAGGTTCACATCTAATAGCCATTGGCTGTTGCCTTACAAGAGAAAAAAATGCAAAAACTACTCTTGAGAACTGTTGACCATATGCCTCTAGGAAATGCCATAAAACATCAGTTCCCACTTTAGAGCGCAAACTTAAAAGTAACACTTTTCATGTTCAAAATTCATAAATCCTAAATTCTGGCAGGAAAATAATATATAATGCAACTTGTTTTCAAGTCCTTCTAGACTGCCATATCATTTGGTGGTTGGCCCAACATCACAGCATTTTGCTAAAATTTTAAGCCTGCTCTTTACTCATTCCATGCAGCATAGAAGCCTACCACTGCCTCCTCAGTAAAATCTTTTCCTCAGTGGACTTCTGGAACTAGCAAGATGAAGATACACACGTACTGTATTGGAAAATACCTGGTTCATTTGATAGTAAAAAAGAGGAAAATGAATTTATATTAAGACCCTCCTGAAACTTTTAACTGGAAAATAGCATTTGTGTTCTGGTGAGAATTTCAACAACTATCTATTCTTCTATCCTTCTGTTCTTTGATTCTTAGATTTGAGATCTTAAAAAGTCATGTGATAAATCATTTAAATAAAATTCCTGTTGACATGGTATTTCATTCACTAGGAAGACATATTTTTTGAGAAAGAGGATTATAACATTTTTCACTTCTTTGTCTGTTATCACTTGTGCAAGAACAATTTCAGAGAAAGATGAAAGTTGGCTTACCAAAGATATAAGTGAGCTCCAGGAGAAGAATACAAATATCAAAATCCAAAGAGAGTATTTAAGTGGTGATGGATTAAAGCAACTGAGAATGTATGAAAACAGGGAAATGTCAGAGACTGGAATATGAGAAAATTAAACCCAACTGGAAATGCAGAGGAAGTTACTGAAGGGATTCAACAATTAAGGTAATGTGGACAGATAAGGCAATTTTATGTCAGCATTTCAGAAACTGGATTCTAAAAGGAAAGAAATTGCTGCAATGTGGGACCACAGTAGGTCCATGTAGTAAGGTAAGGAAGAATGTAGGGATATTTTTATTGAGTAATCAAGTGTAACACATAATTCAAATGTGTTGGCAGAATTCACTTTGCAGTTAAGTTACGATTCTCACACATGGTAGGAAGCTTAATATTGCCTTCAAGCAGATATAAAGACATATATTTTAATTTTTATGCCTCTTGAAGATTAACAATTTAACAAGTAATTTAACCATTTTTTTCAGATTCTGTTTTTAATTCAGTTTCATTATTCAGATGAAAACTACTACTTTTCAATTTATTTTTAAAAAATGCCAGAAATGCAAGTGATGAGTCCACAACTATTATCAATAGATGTGTGTTTCAAAAATTTCTGAGGACTACCCTGAAATGCATGTGAGAATCAAGCAACTGTGTAACAGAGGCTTACACAATTACAAGAAGGTATACAAAACTATACTCTAAGCAAATTATTCTTATGTAGTCCATAAGCAATACTACAATAAAACAATACCAGTTAGTGAGCAAAATCAAAACTCATTCACACAGAGAAATAAGTTTACTGAATTACTTACATTAGGCTAGAGAGTTATGTCTTTGCATAAATGTAGGTCAATTAAAACTTAACATTTCCGCAATTTCTTTCACCTATTGAGGGACAAACATAGCTATATATCTTTCTCCAATAGATTTTTTTGAGGGCCCAGCATAAGAAGCAAATGCCCAAGAGAGAGAGGTGGGAATCCAGAGCGACTCATTGCTATAATGCAGAGAAATAATGAGGTGAATCAAAAGAACACAGAAAAAAGAAAGGTATGAGAGCTTGAAGCTTCTAAATAGGCAGTATCATAGGCAGTGGCAATGTGAGATGGAGAGGAAATAATAAGTAGAAAACTCCATAGCAGCATTCAGAAGTCTTGAATAAACTGATTACAAAAAACTGCACAAAAAAACAGAAGTCTGAACACAAAAATCAGAGGAATTCTACATAAACAGCAAAATAATGTAGGCAAAAAAGCAGGAAAGATATGTTTTAAGATATACTTACCAAGACACAAAGAAAGCAGTATGAAAAGAAAGAATATTATATTTCATTAGGAGTAAGATGAGAGAAAATATAGAACAATTATTTAAGAGGGAGTGTGAATAGATATTGAATAATACTAATAAATTAAAAATATTTACTACCATTTTAGTATGACCCTTTGGAGAAAAAGACTAATAGCAACCAGTCATGTAACACAAAATTTCCCAGGCCAGCAGAGGAAAGAACAGGTTACAGAATACTTAGAAAAATGAGATATATTTAAGATATTCAAGACACTAAATGGGATGGATTTCAATCCACATTTTTAAAGTAGCAAAAGTGATCCATGAGTCATTTGCAATTAGTTATCTAAGACAACTTGAGAGGAGAGAGACAGATGTGACAGTAAACACTGGAAGACTGGAGAGCAGTAAATACAGTCTTTTTTTCTTCAGAATGAGGAAAAAGTAGAACTGTGCGTAATGAACCTAGGAAGATATCTGGAAAAGTATTAAACAATCATTTAATTAGCACCTGAAGGAAATATGATAGGAAACATATCAAAAGGAAGTACAGAAACATACTCTGTCAAAATCATCTCATCTTTTTTGACAATGTAGAGTCAATATGGAAAGAAAAAGATATTTCATATCTTTATTATGGAAATGCAATGCAACTAAAATTATCCTACAGTAAGACTGGACAAAAAATCTGATCAAAGTGTAGTGTTCAGTAGTTTCTGGCTATTTTTTGTGGCTGTACCTATAAAATTCTTTTATAGGCCTATCCTGGGTTTTTACTTGAATGCTGGAGGAGAGAACACACAAAAAATCTGCATTAAAAGCAGGCTGGATGAGTAGGAGGCACTTTAGGCAAGGCAACCATTCTCAGAATTATTTTGCTCAATTGACAAAACAATCTAAAGTTAGTAAGATAAAATAAAAATTGAGGGAAAAAAAGGACAAAATGGGGACTAACTTAGAGCTCCTAAGAAGGAGTTCTACAGAAAAACCTTAGGTCTAATAATTGGTTTTAAGTGTAATAGGAGGCTAAAAGTAGTTCAATAAATATTTTAATCTAAAGATGTAAATCAGTCATGCCATTGCTCTTCTGCTGCCACATCCTTTTTCAAAGGAAAAACATTGTTGTAGCTATCCTGTAAACCAAAGAAGCAATAGGCAATGCAGCTGACACATAACTTTTTAGCAGATTAGTTTTCAGTTAGAGAAGAGGGATGCGGACAGAGGGAGAGGGTGGCTGCAGTAGGACTGACTTATTCCAAGCTAACATTTACTCATATGTTAAAGCTGGTTTGACAATGTGGCACGTTTTCTAAAAAGTGATGTGGAATGTCTTGAAAGGAACATTGAATGTAGGAAAAGAAAGGCAGCAAGTCCCATCAATGAGCACCTGCTCTCCAGCCCTCCACCGCCATTCAGGAAAGCACAGGATATCCTATCTAAGAAAGGGGTAGATGGTGTGGGTAGAGTCTTTGAAAGGACTGAGGATCTTCTAGTATTGTCGGGGTCAGGGCTGGATCAGCATCTCTGTCTTGGTATGCTAGATCCTATTTCAATTTCCTCAGGTTCCTTCTAGGCATGTATTCTATAATTGCAAAATGTTTGGATTTTTTAAAGAAAATACTTTCGTCTTTTAATTTCTCTCTATTCTACATAACCCAGTAACGTCTACCACCTGTCCAGACAGCTATGAGTTACATTCCAGTAGTCTATCAAAATAATCTTACCTATGCTTCTTCATTTCCTGATTGCTTTTCAAATGTTTCAAGACACAAAAAAAAAAACCTAATCACTATAACACAGAATTTAAATCAGGCTATTTTTAATTGTCTTTAACCACAGAGGTTGGGGCAAAATTTCCATAACTCAAACTTGAAAAGGACAGAGTTTAACATCAGAGTTTCCAGAGAGCTTCAGGGAAGACAGTGATATGGGCAGAATTGTGATATTTTGACTTTTGCAGCTGCTAAGAGCAGATTCAAAAGGCTGTTGAAGTAATGACTCCAAATTCAGGTGAAAGGTAGTCTGCTGCCACTGAGTAAACTTCTTGGGTAAAAAAAATCATTAGCAGCTGCATGGAAAGATTTTTCTGTGAAACCTGTGTAATTATTTTTAGTTCACTGTTCATAGCCCCTTTGTGGGACATACAGGAAAGAAAAAATGAAGGAGAAGACCTTAGACATGGTCCCCCACAACATTCTTCTCTCTAAAATGGAGAGATGTGGATCTAATGCGTGGACTGCTAAGTGGATGAGGAACTGGCTGGATGGTCACAACCAGAGGGTAGTGGTCAATAGATCAATACCCAGGTGGAGATCAGCGATGAGTGGTGTCCCTCAGGGGTCTGTACTGGGAACAGTACTTTTTAATATCTTCATCAATGACATAGTCAGATTGAGTGCCCCCTCAGCAGGTTTGCAGATGACATCTAAGTATCATCTGCTGAGTGGTGTGGTTGACATACCTGAGGGATGGGATGCCATCCAGGGGGACCTGGACAAAGTAGAAGTAGACCATGTGAACCACATGAGGTTCAATAAGGCCATGTGGAAAGATCTGCACCTGGGTTGGGGCAATCCCCACTATCAAGACAGGCTGGGGGATGAAGGGATTGAGACCAGCCCTGCAGAGGGTGCTGATGAATGAAAAGCTGGACACGAACCAGAAGTGTGCAATTGCAGCCTAGAAAGCCAGCTGTATGCTGAGCTGCATCAAGAGGAGTGTGGCCAGCAGGCCAAGGGAGGTAATTCTTGTCCTCTCCTCTGTTCTTGTGAGACCCCACTTGGAGCACTGCATTCAGCTCGAGTCCTCAGTACAGAAAAGACACAGACCTGTTGGATCAGGTCCAGAGGAGGGCCCACAGAGATGATCAGAGGGATGTAACAACTCACCCATAAGGACAGGCTGAGATAAGTGATTATTTTAAACTAAAAGAGGGGAGATTTAAAGTAGATATAAGAAGCAATTTTTTACAATGAAGGTGGTGAAACATTGGAAGAGATTGCCCAGAGAGGTGGTAGATGCCCCCACCCCTGGAAACATTCATGGCCAGGTTGGATAGGCTAATGATAATGAAGTATGTCAAGATTGAAAAACATTTAAATTAATAATGTGATATACATTTATCTTACACAACTATCATGCCATCTCAGCAGTCAGAGTGTGGAGAGTGCAGTAAATGATGCTTTTTCTGGCCTGCAAAGCTATTGTGCATCTTCTTAGTGTCCCAAAGAAATGTCATCTTTCTTTAAGAGAGTATTACAGGTTTAATTTCAAATAAAAACAAACAAAAAACCCAAAACAAACAAAAAAAAACCACACAACCCAAACTTTATTCCTTGCTGATTTTACTTGAAAGAATGATTTAGACCATCGTAAACATACAAAATGTCTATTATTTCCTCTAATCCTGAAATAATATTCATTTCAAGTGCTGGGTTTACTCTTTCAGAGACTCACCACTAAAAAGCCAGTCCTTTCAGAGCTGCCCACATGTGGAACACATTATGTAGATCTTAGCTGAGTCATGATAGAGTCTACTAATGGCTATTTGATACTTTGCTGTAAAATAAGCAGAAAATGCACATGAAAAAATAATTTAATACTTCAATATTTTATGGTAGTCTGCATGCAGGAATTCCAGACTGAGTTCCTACCAGTCCTGGTTCCAACTTCACACTGCAATTTACTTCTACTAAGGTCCAAAGTTTTGCATAGCAGGGTGGAAAGAAAACATGGCTTCCCAAAGTCATTGATATCCGCACCTTGCAAAGATTAACAGATTTCTAGAACAACATAGCTTTTACTTAGACCCAGCTTTTTTCAAATTAACTAATTAATTCTTGTGGGGTTTTTTGGTTTGGTTTGGTTTTTTTTATAGGTATTAAGTACATTTGTATTTTCCTGGTGTATGCAAGAACCAGCAACGCATCTCTAGGAATGAATGACTAACCTCAGTTCATCACCTTGAATGTTTTATTGGATCTTGACTATCTTTGGAATTTCTTTCCTAAGTGTAGAGACCTGATTTCAAACTTTTAGTCCTTATATAAGACAGCAAGAAAAAGAAGAAATCATCAATTCACACAATACTCCAGATGTATGGAATGAATTGACTATGAAGGCCCAGGGGTACAGAATTCCAGTTTTGATCATTTTTAACTGCTTTATATTTTCTTTCCCTTAAACTTCAAAAAAAAATATATAAAAATCTAGTAAAATTACCTTGGAAATGTCATCTATGGATCATAGGAAAATTCTGAAATTTTCTAAAATTTTAAGATAGTGCCATGCACCCACTATACCCTATGAATTTTCAAAATAAATTTGAACTCAACCTTCCACATCATCAGTAACCACTTCTTCAAGGCTTTCACATAAAGTGTGTAAGAAGTCATAAGTAAATGGACCTTAAGGCTTTACCAGTTAAGTCTTTGTTATAGCTCTTAGCATGAGGGAAGCTATGAGGTCGTTCAGAAATGTTCAAATCAATTGCAAACCTCTCTGAGCTGAATGGAGCTTTTACTATCTTTTGCTTTTACATACTTTGCTACCAAAGAAAAAAAATCAAAATCCTCTACTCCCACTCTTTGGCTAATTTTAAAAGACAACATGACATAATGGAATTACTTCTCATTATCTCAGCATCCCACTTCAGCATAACATAGTTATGTTCAAGTTACTGGCTTTGATGGATAAAATGCTGGGAAATTTGCACTCTCCTTTGGAAGGGAAAAAAAAAAAAAAAAAGGAAAGGAAAAGGGAAAAAAAAAAGAGAGAAAGAGAGAAGAAAAACTTAATAGTTTCCCTAAGGAAAAGAGACAGAAAAACAGAGAATCACATCTCCCAGTTTACTACAAAGTGCAGTGGATAATTATATTTCAAGGGTTCAATCTCCAATTCCTATTTCTGTAGTTTAACTTCGAAGTATGCAAAAAGTATCTTCAGAGATACTAAATATAAATGTGTTCAATCACAGAATGCTCCTTCAGCTATTGTTGACAACTCTGCAATGAGGCTATTCTGTTGGCAACTGTTAGAGCTGGATCAATAATTATCTTTGTACTAATGCTTTGCTTAAATGGAAGCAGAATGCCTCTTTAATGAAGGAAATAGCAAAACAAATAGAAGGAGAAACAGACATTTTATTAATCATAAATATTAATCAAGCTGGTGATTACCATAATACTGTCGAGTATTATAATAGTATTAAATATTCTCACTGGAGGGCTGCTGGGGTTTCAGAAACCTGTTGATAGAGAGGAAGGTCTCTCACTCTTCTCCACCTGAGAACATGTTGCTGTCTGGGTCATCTCACTGGGGATGCCCTGTCTCTGAGTGTAAAGGAAACTACATGAAGGGAGCTACCAGAGCAAGGTCCTCACGGACCACAGAAATACCCCCCCCAGCACTCCCTGCTGTGAGCAGCAAACCCCCCAAGACCTCATTAGTGGGAGAGCTCTTCTCTGCTATTCTGTGCTGATGCTTTCTCTGCAGGGCAAGGAGGAGAGTTGGGAAAATTAGGAGGAAAAAGGAGGTAAAAACACAACATGGCAGCTAATAATTATTTTGTACTAAAAGAAGGTTACCTTGGATCTGTGCAGGGAGTGTTAGGGAGCTTACAGGACCAATATCCCTTTAGTATAGGAAGTGCAAGTGATTTTGAGTTAGCAATTCTGCATCATTTCTCTGTGACTGCTTTGAGCTGAGCTGGGAAAAGCAAATGCTCATGAGTCTGAAATGCTGGCCAGGCCCTGAGGACAGTAATGGACCTGCCTGTCCCTGCCCAGCTATTTAGGATCTCTCACACACCCTGCCCATGGCCCAGAACCCCATTTCAGCTCCCAGGGCCCTCAGCCCCTGTGCTAGCGATGCCACAGAAGGGCTGGTCTGCAGCTCCTCACTGCCCTGCCCTGCCTGGTCATGGGCTCTGTCAAGCTGGGCTCACCCACAGCCAGCGTCTTGGCTCAGGCTCAGCCCATCCTCATCCACAAGGAGGTGCCCAATGCCTGGGGCTGGCCTGGTGCACCCCAGCTGCTCTACTCCTGCCTGGTGTGCTGTGATGGTCCTGGCTCCCAGGCCCTTCCTGTACGGATGAGGTCTCAATTGACTCCCAAGAGAGCTTAGACCATTACCTCATATGTATGTAGACAGCTACGCTGCAGACACCTAAATGCAGATGCTCTAGTCTGAAGCTAACTCGCGTCCCTGATGGTCATTCCAAGAAAGTATCTGGTATGAGAATCCCTGGACAAAATGTAGCTTTGACTTTGACTAATGTGAACTTTTTACTGGTGATAAGAAACTTGATCTTGCACAGTACTGCTTCACAAAACCCGCCGGTTTTCCTCTTGGCAAAATAACCAGACTTCCGAATCATTCAGCAAGATGACTAACATGACCCTGTCAATCAGCTTGGTATCTTTCAGAAACCCCTAAAAGTTTATTAAATTTATGAAAGGTAATAGTTGCTTTCTAATTCCAGCAGAGGCTTCGTTGCTCTGAAGTGACCAGCAAGAATACTGGAACAGATGTTTCTTAGAGATACAGGTGAAGTAATAAATGGGTAATGATGACTTTTCCGTGACTGATCATGTTTTCTGACAAGTTTCTGCAATGTTCTCATTTAAGACCATCAGAGCTCTATATTCCAGTTGATACTGTTTGTGTTCCTTTGCGTGTAACTATTTTGTAAAATACAGATCTTATCTGGATACTGCAATCTGCTCTCAAAATGCATTGACTCTTGGGCAGAAATAGACCTAACATATATTTTCAGTCTAAATGGCAAGGGCTTTGCTAGCATTTCATTAGGCATAGGTAAAAGACAGCACTGACAATTTTCCATCTGACATGTCACTCTTTTTCTTGTGTAGGAGAACAGTAATTGTACCACTATAATCAACTGGTGTGGTTTCATATTCCCAAATGGATACAAATCACAGTTTATGCCCATGAATAAATGCTGCAGCACCATAATTAAGAGGAGTGAGAGGCAATTCCTTTATGGTCTGGTGAGTGGTGACTTGAGCTGATGCACAGCTTTTTGATTTCTTCTAAAGATGGTGGTGCTGCTAGCACTTGAATAGTTTCTGCCTGCATTTTTTTTCTCAATTGCCCTCTGTAGAAGGTTAATAGTGGGTTTAGAATGCCAAAGTTTTCTAGCCAGTGAATCACAATTACAGATTTGTCAGTTAATGATGTGAAACCAGCTTCTATTTTAAGTGGAACACTTACACACTCACTTCCCCCCACACACACACTCCACAGATGCTCTTCAGTTGTATGAAGAAATTGATCATTTTGATCTGCAAGTCTTCAGAATGTCACTAATTTCTTACTTACCACAAAATTTTCATCTTATGTAGGTTACACTGTGGAACTGCTACAGCTACCCTATATGCTCTGCACTGATCTCACAGCTGGATAATGAAAGAATGAATGATATCCAGCAGAGAATTAAAATTCATGTCATAAACATGAAACTGCATCTTGTCTGCAAATATCCTGTAATGACACTGTGAATTAGTATACTTAAGTTACTTCTAGGTTAAAAATTCATTACTCCTGCTATGAAGAATAACTTACAGATTAGTAAAACCAGGCTGATTTTACAATTATTATTTTCTTCTGACAGTCATGCTATTTACATTTTGTGTTTCCCTTGACCTAGACAACATTTATTACCAAATGTCAGCCCAAAGCAGCCGCAGAGTCAGCAGCTCAGATTTCTATTGGTTTCCTAACATCTTCTGTGGCTTTTCTGCTCCCTGCTGCACATTACAAATATTAACATAAAGAAGAAAGATTAAGTTTTAGACATTTTAATCATCCTCAGGAGGAGTCAGTGTCAACAGGATTTGGCCAAAACCTTTTTATTCTTCAACCAAAGAGGTAAAAGCCTGTCATTACAGAATACCGACATTTTTAATCCTGCTTGCTCTTTTTTTTTCTTCACCCTTATTTTTACGATACTACATCATATATGCTCCTCTGATCTCCAGTTTCCCTCTGCTCACAGATCATTCTACATTCAGCTTTCTAAAGGTCATTGCAGCAGTGTAGAATATAGCCATAGTTCAGCAGCTAAAAAAGAGTCATTTTTATAAATAATGGAAACACGTCTACTTTAAAACAAGATCTGATTCCGCAAAAAGAGCCATAATTTAACTGGTTAATTAAAGAAAATGTGAAAATGTGTTCCCAAAACTCTAACTTAAAAATAATGGGCTATAGTTAGCTTCTTCATGCTTCAGAAGAACAATATAACCAGTTACTCAGCCTGAAATAAGTCTCTGCATTGTGTGAGGGAAAAAAAAACTCCTAAAAGTGGTGAGATCCATGTAATGCGTTTACAGTGTTGCTACCTCTTGCCTTGTATTCAAAACTGAGTATCAATAGCAAGCAGTTGACACCCATCAGCTTAGAGACTTTAAAGTATTTCTCAAAATACAGTCCAGATTTCAAGGATCCACTGTTGATGATCTGCAAATCAATAGAAGAGCTAGAAAGTATACTTTTCTGTCTTACATCCATCACTAACACCTAATATTATACATAAAAATTTCTAATTCAACTGGAAGACATCTTGCAAATGTTAAATATTTACCAAGGCCAAATAACAGGAATTTAAACTTCTCTCTTTTTCGTGCAAAACTAACTCTGAAAAGACTAGTTAAAACATACTCAAACCAATATTATCTCTTCTCACTGCACAATTTTATATTCTGTTTATTGAAACTGACACACCATTGAGATCTGAACAAAATATTATTTATACATAATATTAGCACAGGAATATAAATTGTCCCAGCAAAAAGCATTTAGTATAAAAACTGTTAAGCTAGTCATTTCATGAATATTGAGAATTTCCAGAAAATACTACATATGTCAAAAAGTAGAAGCACCAGATACATCATAGCAGTATTTCAGCAAAATAAAACAAGTATTTGATTTCCTTTTAAACTTATAGATTAGTTCATTACAGGATTGCTTGTCACTCGCATTGATGGAGGATAGATATCCAAAAGCCATTGGATTGATTCCCCACTTAAAAGTCAGCATTTATAGTTGCTTTTCATAATTTCTTAAGTTTTCTGACTTGGACTAGCAAGAAAATATTATTAAAAATAGACTTTTGGAAAAAGTTTTACCTGTATGTCATTTTTTTTGTTTGTTTGGGTTTGGTTTTGTTTTTCCTCATCCTTGTAGATCCTGAAAGTACAGAGGCAGATGAAATAGCCAAGAATAAAGTTTTCTGAACCTTAGGAATGTTTTGTCTGGATTTGAGTCAAGGTTAGGGTTGATTCTTATTTCACACAAATGAGTTAATTCCTCTCTATATACCATGTCTGGCAATGTAATACACATCCTAATGGGGACACATACTTTAAAATTATTGATGTTCAAATTAGTAATGATGTGTTCAAATTAGTAATTATGTAAATAGCTGGTATGGGGAAGGGGGACGTGGGGAGAGGGGTAGTTGTATGTACCAGCTACAAGAAGCATCTGAGATACAGTATGAAGAATATGTGGCTGATCTGGAATGGCTTATTAATACATTATATTGCTTAGTTGTGGGATGGTGTGACTGTATTATCTTGCTAGAATGTTTACTATATGAATATGTTGATTTAGTTTTATAAGACAGTAGTAACTGCCAAGTAAGCAAAATAAAAGATTCTCAGTAAGTACCCTGCTGGTAAACATTTCAAAGGCACTGTGAAACAATACCTGAATTATTAAGCTATTCCAGGGACCAGCTAGGTAATTTATTTTGCTAACACTGAAAAGAATAAAATTAGAACATTAACATGGTAAAACAGTCATTCCAGAAAGAGAGTGGAAGCTTTATACTGCAAGATTAACCTCTGAGCTTCTGACAGTGATAAAAGGAGGCAAAATCTCTAGACAAAAACTTTCAATAAGCATCTGGGCTCCAGTGAGGATGTAACGGACCATAATTAGCTTTAATATGGTTAAATTAACACTGTGAAGCTGCTGGATCCTGACCTTATTTGGAAGAAATAAATATCACTTTTAAACTCCCCTTTACAGATCAAGGCCATTTTTAAGAAGGTGTCCTGGGCTCAGCAATAGCAGTCATTTTTCTCCTTCTTAGCAGCTGGTGCAGTGCTGTGCTTTTGACTTTAGGCCTGGGAAGAGCGCTGATAACACCGATGTTTTTGTTGTTGCTCAGTAATGTTTACTCTGACCAAGGACTTTCTGAGTCTCATGCTGTGCCTGGGAGGAGGGGAAACTGGGAGGAAGCAGAGACAGGACACCTGACCTAAACTAGCCAAAGAGGTATTCCATACCACAGCACATCATGCCCACTGTATAAACTGGGGGCAGTGACACAGAAGGGCTAGAACACTGCTCTGGTCAGGCTGGGTGTCGGTAGGTGGTGAGCAGTTGTATTCTCTTCCCTTGTTATTTCCCTTATCGTTATTATTATTGGTAGTAGCAGTAGCGGTTTGTGTTGTACCTTAGTTACTGGACTGTTCTTATCTTAGCCCATGGGAGTTACATTCTTTCCATTCTCTTCCTCATCCCTCTGGGACCGGGAGGAGGAATGGGGGGGAGATGGGGGGTGAGATGGTGGCTGCGAGGTTTTGAGTTACCAGCTGAGCTTAAACTATGACAGAAGGTCAAACACATCAGTAAATGCAGACAATGTCTTTTGGAAAGCATTTTGTTCTTTCCAGCTTAAGTGATCACTAAGACTGAGGACCAGTAAAAACAAATGGCACTGCAATATGAAAGGAGGCACATTTTTTTTCTGTTTTTGCATTGTTACTTTTTTTCCTCCCTGTTGTTTGTAGTACCCTCTCCGATGCTTAAAAAGGAAAACTGCTGTCATGGGTTTAATGACTTTCCATGCTCAGACTTTCCCCTTTGTGAAGCAGACTGCCAAACAACATTACCGCCCTAAAACTTTGATAGAATGGAAGTGAATTTTATTGATTAATATTCATAAGATTTTTTCTCAACACACACAAGTTCTAACAAGTGCCTGGACCACAGTTAAAATTCAGGCATAAGAGCCACTCAAAATCCTGTGACTAGCAGCCATAGCATCTTTTTAAACAGGTAATGGCAAAGGAGTCAGAGGCAAGCAAGCATGAATTAGTAAACACAAGCACCTTCAGCAACAAGTAATCAGCATCACAACAGGGAATATTCAGGAAACAAGCAATTAATTTTGAATGCTTCAGTCCTCTAGACCAACAAAACAGTCCACACACTTCAGCATATGCTTGTATTTACTTGCGTGAGTAGTTCCAAGTCCACTAGAGAAGTGCAGAAAGTTAAAGAAAACTTGCAGACATTTCCAGGAGCTGTGCTGATGTTCCAGTGGCAGCAGGATCAAACAAGCACACAAATTCTGTGAATAAAGCCTAGCACAGTCAGCATGGATGCCCTTCAAATCACAAGGAGTCTCTATTAAGTGCATAGGGACAGAAAGACAAATTCAGTACACAGTACAGTCAAAAAAAAGGAAATTAAATTAAAAGACCTAATACTTTACAGTGACTTTATGAAGTGCTCTGTAGCATTGTCTCGGGAGGTAGGCACAATCTTGTGTAAAAGAACAAGAAAGGCAAAAAAAGGTCCCAAACTCCAAAGTATTTCTCAGTAAGTCAGTCACTTTGGCCAGAAAGCAGACATCAAAACTCTGTGAAGACAAACAAAAAGAAAGTAGCTGGTAGGTCATGAGGTGTCAAAATATGTACATTAATTAAACACTTCATAAGCTTGAGAGAAAACTGGGTACAGAAAAGATATATCCAAAAGGCCTCTGGGATTTTATAGGAGACTACAGTATTTTGATCTCTGTCAAAATTAGTGCTGCTGGATTCACAAGTGAACAAATAGTAGAAAACTCACACTGATTATAACTTCTTGAAAGTAGGATCTCAGCACCGAGAATGACAGGGACTTTGCAAAAGCAGAATTATCTGAAAGCATACGAATAAGGTAATTCAAAACTCAAAAGGAGATAACCTGACTGAGTAAAACATACCTAAAAGGTTCAGCTGAGACTGTCACACAGTATTTCAGCAGCTTTCTATACTGCATATTGTACTGACCTGCATTAACTTTGGTTTTTACTTTCTCCTGTATGATTCCTCTTGAGGAAGCATGACAGACATACAGAATAAGCAGGTGTTACTATGTGAAAACATTGATCAAGGTCAGCCTGTACTGTGCTGAAAGAGGCATTAATGGCATCTCTGTATCCTCCAATAACAACATCATTTATGTATGTCATCAGCGGTCACAGCAGTACAGCAAAATTAATCAATATGCAATGTACTGGACTCCGAGTAAAATTTTAGTGCCGTTTTTAAAGGTACCTTGAGGTATGCTTTGGTAAATGGTACCTTCCTAAAGGTAGCCAGAAACCATAACAACACGATAAACACACTTGCTTAATTTTCCTTTCAAAAGACTAAAGTACAAATAGAAAAATATCTATCATGCTTTACCTAAGCAGCAATATCCCTTGTGGATGACAAAATACATGGAAGGTATTTCTTAAACTCAAGTAGCCTGCAGTCAAATATAGATAGAAAATTGTCTGCAACTTGCTCAGAAAGGGAATAATTTCCATTAGGTCAACCTAATGTGATGCCCCTGTTGACTTACAGGTTATACCTTAAACTCTCTCCTATTTCTTGTACTAATTTCGGGCTCTTGAATGCTAGCACATAGTGGAGGCAAGTGTGAGGACACTGACTAGAGGACACTGCAACTTTTTCCAGGAATGCCACTTTCTAGTAATACTATACAGTATCCAAACAGGACATGTGTTCAAGGTAGATTGGTTTCTTGATCCCAGTCTGACCATGCATGTAGGTACAAACAGGCAGTAAAGTGTATATAAATATATATATAAAGTATATATATAAATATGCACTATATTGCCTTTAAAGGCACTAGTACTATTGAAACCAATGGAGTTATCAGTGCACTGAATGACTTTTCTGTACAGGGGACAGAGTAGTTCTTTTTTTTCCCAATAGCTGACAACCTCCTGTTATTTTCTGAGGGCCAAACACAACATATATAGAGGTACATAAGACTTCTGCCAGAAGATTGGCTTCACATTTAGCTTTAGACTTCAGAGTATGGGCTGCTCATGATATAAATTCCCTTAGTAGGCATGACAAGTGCTGCACAATTAACTTCCTCATGTCCCATTCCCTTTTTTTCTAATGCCCACAGGAATCCTACTGTTTTCCAGTAGGTTTAGACAAAGATGCCTTAGGACACTGTTTCTGTCAGCCCCATGAAGTTTTCAAATGGGCATTGATAAGCACATGCTTTACTTAAGATGACTAGGCCTTTGCTCCAAGATCAGTATCATACTTACATGCTTTGAGTATGACTTACTGACTTACTCATTTACAGTTACTGGTTTATTCACTTGATAACTACTCCTGATGAGTTGCTCTGCAGTAATTTTCTACCTTCCATTCTCCCTCTTCCCTTCCCTACTCCCAGGTGTTTGTTTTTATTTCCACACTCTTTGTACGATATCCAAATTCTTCCTAGGATATCTGTCTCGTCCTGCGTCATAGGAAACACAAACGGGCAGGTAGCATTCCCAACATTAGACTGGAGAGTCAGGGGTTCAGGAGACATCTCCACCCAGTCAGAATACAGGTTTGGGATCTCCCCTAGGACAGGGTAAAGAGGCTCTTCAGTTCAGGTCTCTGCTTCAGTAATTACTATAAATAGTATGTAAGGTGACAGCACTATCATTAAAAAACAAGCATCTTTGAAAGAATAATGGCAGATATCTATTGACAAGTTTTTGTAGCTGAGAGTTGGAACAGAGAGAACTTGGCTTTTTCTTGAACTCTGGAAAAGGATGTCAGCAAGAACTGTGTTTTAGGGAGACATTGACACCTTTGGGTAGGATGTTGGGAGTTTCTGCCCCTTGTTTAGTATTCCCTGCACACTTAACTGGAGACAGAAGCCCAAGTCTCGGATGCAGATTCCTTTCAGGAAGCCACAACAATCTCTGATTTCTGACGCACTTAGATGTTCTACTTGAGCAATTCCCTAACCTATAGAAGCTATCATGAAAATTAACAAAATGGAAAGATAAATAACCTCTATTTATGTTAAAAAGAGGATTTTTATCCTACTTGACTGTGTTTTGTTAAATCAAAATCTGTAACAGTAGTTTTACCCTGGTGCTTTATGTGTCATGTACAATGGGCATAGCACACTTTAAAACCTTAGGGAGTTTACTGCCAGATAAGAAACAATGCCAATACGGTCACAATACTCTTGACACTTTAAATTAGTTTAAACTTGGGAAAGAAAGGCAGGCAAAGAACATGAAATGGGAGCAACTACAACAGCAGGCAAAAAAGCAATAGACTCTACTTTTGGAGAGCTGCCAGGTTGCTTTCTTTCACTTTCTGCACTTTCCTTTCTTCCAGTACAACCAATCTCTTATCTAGGCAGCCTTTGTGTCAACACATTCACTTAGCTGTTCAGAGAATTCCATCCTCTCTTCAGCAAAAGACTAGCATTTTTTACTTATTAAATGTTCAAGGACTAACAACTTAAGCACAGTTCTTCTGTTTAAACAACAGAAACTGCTTAATCTGGCATAACAGTAACTAGGTCCCCAGCTAAATTTCAAAATCTGGCTAATAAAGAGATAAAGGATTCACCTTTATTAAACAAAAGGTTTGTTTGACCATTAGGGAATAGAGAAAATAAAACAGTTAAGAATCTAAGTTTAATGTACATGAAAGGAAGAGAAAAGAGGAAGAAAAGAGGAGGGAGGTGAGAGAAACATAACCTTTGCAAATATTCTGGGTTCTTTCTAAAGCAAATAGAGTATAAAGTACTGTATGCATCTGAGCACCATTGATTTGCATCACCCAACTGTGGTCAAAGCAATTATTTACCAGAATAAAGTCAAATGCACACTGAAGAGTTTACAACATAGGAGCAACAAAATGACATAAAGTACAAGGCAGAGTCAAGAAAAGCAGGGCTTCAGCAACTGGTCTGATTTTTAAAAGGAAAACTTGTACTGCTGCAACTAATGAGGAGTTAATCATTTCCTCACTAAAACCTTTGCAATTTTGCGCGTGTTACATCACCAATATTGCCTTTCAACACAATAATCAGTGCAAACTTTCAACTGCAATTTTAATGTCATTTACTCTGACAAAAGTGGGGGGAGAAAGGTCAGATACCTAGTTCACAAAAAAATTAATAAACTTGCAGCCAAAATCATTAAGATGAGCAATGGAGGCTGACAAATTCCATGGGGAAAAGACACGATCTCCTGTTCTCCTGGAGGGAACAACTGCAACTGCAAGGTCACTAAAAGGGCCTTGGAGCAACTGAAGAAATAAATTACCAATAACTTTTAAATTTTATATTAAATTTAAAATGAAAATACTGGGGGTTCTAGAGAAAAGCAGCATTGTGGTTTAGTAATTTGGAATAAATTAATAAATTGTGAAGAAGCATTTGGACTAAGTATTATACTCCTAACATCAGCATAAGCACATTCTTTGAGAATACTAAGATTAACATTGTCAATGACTAAACTTCATCGCTCTGGCAATGGAATGTAAATGATCTCTCTGAAGCAGGATACTTTAAGTGATAAACCCATCTCTTGTCAGAATATATATGTTATTTAGTCTTTAAAATAAAGACATTGATTCAAAAATATATTGAGAACTTTAAGTGCACAGAGAACACTAGACTATTAAATTACATGGTTGCAGAAGGGGATGTTGCAAGCTTGTGCCATGAGATAAATAGTTTCACTTCCATCTTGTTCAAATTCACTTTAAAAATAAGGTGTTTGGTTCTGAATTTCTGCCAAACACTGTGACAAAGCACAGGATGCAGCTGAAGTGCTAGGAAAGAGAGAGAGGGAGCTGGGACCCATCAGCAAGGCAAAAGAACATTGTACTGTGATGTTGAACAAAAGAAGTAGGAGACAGCATATTAAAAGAAGAAACTGTAATGGTTGTTGGTATGCAGAGCCCTGGGATGGAGCCAGAAGTAGAATAAAAAGGAAAAAGAGGAGGGAAGAAATGAGTCAACAATTTAATGATGTCCTCAAAAATTTTAACATAGCCTTGCTAAGGCTACAAACAGTTGCCAAAGTGGCAGGAAAATATGGTTCAGCAGCACAGAATATTAATTATGGCACTGACTGGAAGGTCTGGTTTAAAGTAGGAATTCATATGCTGTAAGAAATAACTAAATACAATGAAAAAGAAATAGGACCTCCAGGAGAGTATAAACAATGACTCAGCAATTACATGAAAATAAGAAAAATAGTGGTTTTCTCTTGTCTTATTGGCATGCAAATGATCTGTCCCATTTGCAGATACAGAATGGAGAACAATCATGGAAAACTGACAGCATGTAATATCAGAAAAGTTAGCCTAGGGTGGCAGTAGGTAAAGTTTGTTACTGCTCACTGAACAGTACCCATTGGTATATGAGCTACGCTGGCAAAAACCATTTTCCTAAGTGACAAGACAACACCCCAAAGTCACCAGTGTGAATTTGTACTCATTAGTTCTTCATGTTTTAGTCAGGGTCAGAAAAGAATGAACACTAAATGGACATGAAAAAAAAATGAGCAGCCCTTTCTTGCAGGCAGTATGTGTGAATGAAGAATGCAGCACATGGACAAAAGCAGTAAGAGGAATCCAGCACTCCTGTTGACTGCAAGATTCTCACTTGTGCATAATACGGGATGGATGGTTGGGCAAGCACCCTGCAAAATATGTATTTTTGTTTTATTTTACAAATAAATTTTTAAAGGACTGCAAAGCACTTGATTGTAAAAGCCTTTTACAAAGATTAACAAATAACAGCTACCAACACAATATCATCTCATCAGCAAGCAACTGAAAGATGAGTGTCATTCTTGCTGAATCCTACTAAAAGGTAGAGAGCTGTGAGATCTTTGAAGGATTTTATATTCTGATCCAGCAAAGGACTTGCAGGAAGACCAGTTAAATATCACACACATGTGGCCTGAGAACAGAGCCCAGAGCCAGTGAATGACAGACTGGCTCACCCATGCAGCCCACACTGAGCAGGACTCACTCTTCTCTTGACTGTTCACAGGGGAGCTTCACATTTCACATAATATAGCTGTCCAAAGGGTGGGATGTTCATCTCGGGTAAGGAACCCAAAATCCATCATTTTCCTTAACTGGATATCCTACTGCCTTACAAAATTACTTGGTGCACATACATGCTTCTCCCATCTGTGAGAGCACTCCCACCAGAAAGAAGCTAAAGCAAAGTGTGCAGTATCACTGGAGGGAATGATAGGAGGGAGACAGACACTAGGAAACGAACTGGGAGATGTGGTGTTTTTCCTTTCACTTTTAGCAGGAATTTGTTAGATTTAGTTTGGGCTTTTTGGTTGGTTTTTTGGGGGGTGGGCAGGAGGTAATTATGTTTTTTGTTTGGTTGTTGTGTGTGTTGTTTTGTTGGGTTTTTTCCCCCAATAACAACTGGAAAAAGAATCAAATTATAAACAGCCACTTGTTGACGCGGGTGTCATGGACAACGCAGAGACGATCAATGTGATCAAGCGATTGACAAATTTATTACAAAGCCTTCACTCCTTATATACTATTTCTTACATGCACCTACAGTGATATGGCATATTATGATTGGATACATGTCTTGAAGACCCTTACTGACTAACATATAATTGGTTAAGCACAGGTGTGAGAACTTGACCTCGAAAGCTTGCCAACAGTCCACAGTTCTTATTAACTCAGTGAATTCCAGCTTCTTCTTATCTTGCTTGCTTAAGCTTCCTCAGGCCCCTTATGGCCTTGCTGTATCTTTCAGGATTATTCAGAGTTTATGTACCAATTATGCATTCTCCCGTGAGAACACTGTCTCCACAGCCAATGATGAAAATACAATGATAAACACTTCTGCCAGGATATAGGACATGTGAAATTAGTGCTACCCTCAAAGCAAGAGAAAATTAAGGGTGAGGTTACTGGGATGGCACTCTAATCATGAAGCTATCACTTGAGGTGGGCACTGCTACACATAAACTGATAGTGCATGGTATTAAGGGTCTGCAAATGCCTACCAAACCAGACCTTTGAGGACTCTGCAATCTGTTCAAATCATTTCTGCATCATAATCCTGCTTAATCCTAAAGTGCGTGTTGATCTGCTCAGCACAGTGCAGTTCTACACATGCTCAGAGGAATGGTCAGTGCCTAGAAAACTAGAGGTATGAGGAGATAACAATTAGGACAGAACACACTGTGTTTAAAACTTACAAGGGACTACATCTTATAGAAAGAAAAAACGTATTGCAAATACATAGTAACACAGCCTGGGTCATTATAGCATTAAATAAGTCATCAGCCACCTTATTTTGTTTTTTCATGCATTTCCCCAAAACCTTTAACATAGGCACTTCAAAAATGTAGGCATACAAAGCAAACTTTGCGTGTGGATTGAAGTTGAAAAAAGCAAATGTGTGTCATCTCTAAAATAACCTAGAAATAAATAAAAATTAGATAAATATATATAAAACAAAGCTGATGGCTGCACAAAAGACTGATCCCAGAGAGTGAGACCTGATTTTATAAGTTATATTTTGCAGGGCACAGAAACAAAGATGGAATTTAGAGGGAATGTGTTCCCCAGTTCAGGTGAAAAAATATAATGAAAACAATTTTACCTGGGTCAAAAAATGTCTGCACTTTAACATCCAGAGCAAGAAGCATCAGAACTCAAATGGAATCAGTTGTCTCTTGAAATAAATTGCTTGCATGTTCCTACAAATATGGTTACTATCAACAAATGGAAGTGTAGGATTTCATGAGCTGTCAAATATATATATATATCTATATACATCTTGTCAGAAGATCCTGGAGGTGACCTAACCAAACTTTATTCTGTTCTTCAGCACCTGCAAACAGCAGATTCCAGAATCTTATCTTTATCTACAAAATAAAATAAAAAATTTATCATTTCAGTCAATGTTTTACAGCACTAATGTCCATATCTCATCTATATTATTAATAATAATATACATTAATTAATATTATTATGATTGTTGTTATCAGTATCATCACTTGTTCTGAAAATTAGACTAGAATATTTGGCCTCAAAATATTTTCTGTACTAAATAACTGCTTGAAGAAAAGGCTGCATGGAGACCTCATAGCAGCCTTCCAGTATCTGAAGGGAGCCTACAAGGATGCTGGAGAGGGACTCTTCATCAGAGGCTGTAATGGTAGGACAAGGGGTAACAGGTTTAGATTTGAACAGGGTAAGTTCAGGTTAGGTATAAGGAAGAAGTTTTCTACTGTGAGCATGGTGAGGAACAGGATGCCCAGGGAAGTCGTGAATGCTCTATCCATGGCAGTGTTCAAGGCCAGGTCAGACAGAGCCTTGAGTGAAATGGTTGTATGAGGTGTCCCTACCCATGGCAGGGGGGTTGAAACTAGATGATTTTAAGTTCCTTTCCAATCCTAACTATTCTATGATGCTATGATTCTATGATTCTATGACTAATGCATGCCCATGTTGATATAATATGAAGCATGAGCAATGCACATTCTGCAAGTAGGGTATCCAACCTGACTCAAAGCAATTACCTTTAAAAAGCGTTCAGAGTTAGAGAAGTAATTATCCAAACGTGAAAATTTCATTTTACTATATGCGGGGGCACAAATAAAATAAAATTTGAATTGTATTAAAAAATGTATTTTGTGAAAACAAACTAATAAGATACTGGGCAGGTGATAATTTCGGGTAGAATTTCTTTTCTGTAATTTTAAACAGCTACAATGTGAACATTTACATCTTAGTGTCTCACTCTGGCCTTCCTATATAATCCATGTAGAGCAACAGGCACATTCAGAGAGACATTCATCTGATTCATTTCCAGTGTGTACTGTAGGATAACATACATCACACCCTGGGGAGGCTTATTTTTCTGCAATGACTATAAAGGGAGCTTCAGGTGACTAATTCACAAAGTACTATAGGTATCTATATTTGTTCAGATGAAATCCACCCTAAATGTGTTCTTGAAGAGGAACGTGATGTATCTTAAGTCAAAGAGAATTATGTAGAAAAAGAAAAAGAATATATTGAGGAAGTAGGTTGGAGGAAGAATTTAAATTTCCAAGATCAGTTGCTATGAAATTACCATAATCAAATCTCCTCTAAGTTCTGAACTATATCTCATTATATTATCAAAAATCAACTTTAAATATGTGCTTATTAGTTTACTCTGGCAGCCACAAACTGGTAAAATGCACGGAGACAACCTGGAAAGGTGAGACAGAATCCATAAGGAGCAGCTGGAGTAACTGCTGTACATCCAGGTATGAGAAATAAAGACCATATACCAGAAGAGGCAGGGACACTTACTTTTTGATTTCTATTTGAAGACTGTGTAAAGAAGGGCTTCCACATTGTTAAAGATATCAAATGTGCTCCTTCTTAAAGATATCAAATGTGCCAGCATGATCAAATCCTGAAATTTTCAATAAAATAAATACAAATTTTACGGAAACACTTCAGGACAATGTAAATAAATTTGTTTGCCTTGCTTAAATCAAACAGTACACACTTACTTGGTAAAAGGTAGGCAGTGCATGAATGCCTGCTGGTGAGGACCTATCTATCTGCTATGGGAGATTCAATTAGTTGGTAAGGAAGGAGGAGCTCTGACGGCAGCCAAGCAATGGAAGAATTTTCCCAGAGGAGTTGTTCTGTGTCTGATTTTGGAGGTTTTCAAGACCTGATGGGACTAAAGAAATTCCCATAGTCCCTTCCGACCTATAGGACTGTGAGTCATATAGGTTGAGTGTGCTTGTGAGGCTCTCAAATACACAGATATATATAAAGCTATTCTGATTTATAAATTGTACCAACATAAATTTCTGATTTTCAAAGAACAATGCGTAGAACAAACCTTCTAAATAATATATGGGCAAAAATGTAATCAGCTAGGGGCAAATGAATATAAAACCTCTCTCTGACACTGTACCTTTCCTTTTGTCTAACACAAAAAGTGATATTGCCAATAAGGACTAAAAAAGTCATACAGCCATGCTTTTGTTGCATGTCCACACACAAAGTTAAAATATAAGACTTATTTCAACTACTTACAAGCTGTGAGTAATCTTCGTTTCTGTTCTTCATGTAAATAGAGAGATGGTCTTACAGCCAGCATTTAATTTATAGCTACATTTATCAGAACTACCAAAAGTTTGTAAATATTGTCCTGATTAGTTTATTTCTCTTCTCTTCTACTTAATTCTTTTAGGTTATCTTTATTGCCATTTTTTCTAAAGGACAATTCGAAAAAATCTATATCCAATTTACATTCCTGTATAAAAATGCTACTCATTCAAAAGGTAAAATCTTGAGCTCTGTTTAATTAGTCATGTGAAGACTCTAAAAAAAACAGGATATAAACCGCCAATCTTGTAAGCACACTAAAAACCTGTCAGTAACTTCATTCTAGAGGAGCAACATTTTGTTTTGCAAAAGGTACAGATTGTATATAGACAAACTCTAACATACTTGTCTCTATTTAATTTGGCAGCCAAGGATTAATGAAACATATAATACTTTTGAAATTTTAAAACTTGGGTATGCAGTGTAAATAATGATATGGAATGACAGCAAGGAAATCAAAGTACATCTTTAAACATCCTTGCTTAATTAAGGGTTTTTTCCTGAGAACAGTAGTGGTTTTTTTGTTTCTTTAAAATGTATATAATTTCATGGACCATTGCTCTATATTAACAAATAGTAAGTCAGAAACATCTGTAAAGTTAGAAAGGAATTTGCATTTTATCATTGGAGTTCTCATGATTTAAGCCCAGCTGGCCACAAAGTACCATGCAGCCATTCACTCACTCCCCAACCTGGTGGGATGGAGAACAGAACTGGAAAAACATAAAACCTGTGGGTGGAGATAAGAACAGCTTAATAATTGAAATAATATAATAATAGCAATGGTAATAATGATAAAGGAGATAACAAAAAAAAAGAGAGAGAAATAGAACCCAAAAAGTACAATACAGTTGGTCACCACTCACTGACCAATGTGCAGGCCAACCCCAAGCAGCAGTCGGCCCCTCCTGGCCACGTCCTCCCAGTTTATGATGTGAGCATGATGTGTTGTGGTATGGAATATCCCATTTGGTTAGTTTGGGTCAGGTGTCCTGTCTTTGCTCCCTCCTGGCTTCTCGTGCCCCTCTTCACTGGCAGAGCATGAGAGACTGAAAAGTCCTTGATCAGAGTAACTGCTACTTAGCAACAACTAAAACATCAGTGTATTATCAGCATTGTTCTCACTTCACCAGGTACTGAGAAGAAAATTAGCTCTATCCCAGCAAAAACCAGGACAGAGTTGTAAATATTTTTTGTGGGATCTGATTCACTACCACTATTCACTACCACTGTAGTGAAACTAACTTTAATGGTATTGCACATGATATTTTTCAGGGTACTAACAATATCAGCCCCTAAACAGTTGCATTCATTACGTAATGGTGGTCCACTAGTTAAATCTGAGAGCCAGATTCCATTGACCATTTATTTCAAAGGTAAAAGTCTTTCCAAGACAACTGGTTTAACTTTGATTACTGTAGATAGAATTCATCCAGTTCATTTTAGATGTCTGAGAAGTAATGCAGGTGTCTAAAAATGGGTTTCTAGAGCCATTTCAGATCTTCTAGAATATCTAAGCCACCTACACAGAGTTAGCAGGAATGACACAGAACCTACTAGAGACTCATATTTTTCTTCACTAGCAACTGGAGACGGGGATGCCTAGGACCCTTGAGATGACATGTAACACCTACGTTCAGGCAAGAAAATTCCATTTTGAAAAATATTTATTAGTATCAGTATTAGCATTAACATTGGTATTATTTAAATCTGAACTACTTTCATTAGTGTCCCTTTATAGTCAACAGGAAGAAACAAACACTTAAGAATATAATTCTTATTATTTTGAATATCTACACCTAGATCAAATGACACACCAGAAGTAGTAATTTCTTTGCCTTGAGTATAAAGGAAACCCCAGCAATTGCCTGTCACTCTGTGCTTTCAATCCCTTTTACATCTACTAAACATATAACTGAAAGCATTATGATATTATATGATTCAAGTAACTTCCTTTCGTCTATATAATCTAAATAAACCGTCCATTTTTTACTATAGTACTGCATGATAAACATAGAGGAAAAGAGGAGAGAGCTAGTTAAGAGATGTCTGGTTTACACTGATAGCACACTTGAAAAGAGAGAAGATTCATAACAAGGATGAAGGGTGTATTTATTCTACTGCATCATGTGTTATGCTACACAGAAGCATATTCACAATGGTATTACCAAAACAAAATTTATCAACAAATGCACAGGATCTCCAGGTGCAGAGTTAATGTTAGCGTGATACATGAGACAACTGATAGTCTCAAGTGTACCTTTCAAAAGGGGCTATTTAAGATATTCTGCTCCTAGGTGAAGCGTTTGTGATCACATGCTGGTTGGTAAATAGTTTACATTGAAATATTTTTAAATTAGCGTTTTAATACAAGACACTTTTCCCATCAAAGACCTTCATTCAAATCTTGGTTTAAATAAATTGTGTTTGCTATGTCACCTTAACCCTCTGTGGATACTGACTATGTCACATATGCTAGAAAATTGCCACCACTGGCAATCCAACAAGGTAAGTCAAGCTCTGCTCATGAGTGGGGGATGAGGACTGGTGAGATAAAATGAACAGTCCAGGCTCAGATGAGGACACTGATTCCATTCTGCCAACAGAGGTACATTATCGATCTCAGCAGTTTAAAAGAAGAGCATGTATTTGATGTATCTGGCAGCAGCCTTCCACTTAAATTGCTCTTCAGCTGGCAGACTATTCTGTGAGTTTTGCTGTAGAGTGGATCAGTAAATGCACACATTTTTGTGTCTCTCACACTAGCTAAGGCATTGAGTAACCTGAACAACTACTTAAACATTTTCAGTTACTGCCTTATAGAGGTGTAAATGGACCCTGCATGCATGGATCTTGCTGCTGCAATGACTGGTCAGGAAAAATTCACTGCACCCAGTGTGGTCTTCCATTCAGCCCAATGAGATGTCAGAGAACACACTACAGGGGAAAGCAGTGACTCTGTCATACATTTTGGCTTAAAGTGCTTGGGGGAAAAAGCTTCCTTTTAGGATCGCATATTACTGGAATGTGATGGGCTTTGGTTCAGGTAGTTCATAGATTCCCACTGTTAAAGATGCAGTCTTCTTCCTCTCTTTTTCCTGTCATTCAAAAAAATCAAGAAGGGAAGAATACATAGATAAGAAAGCTTCTCCTAAAATGCAGAAATGTAAAATAGTGCCAGAAAAGGATTATGAAGGAGGTTGATCTGAAACTTAAAGATTCTTCTGTGCATCTATTTGTACCAGCTCCTTACAAAACCACTCCTTCCTCACATGTTGTTAATATAGTATGGATAAAATAATTAAAGCATGGGCTTTAATGAAATTATCCCATTATTCCCTAAATTAATTCCTAGCTGAGGTCTGAAGAATAAGATCACAAACAGGTAAAATCTGAGGGAAAGCTGAGAGAAGAGAAATACAAGGGCTATGCAGAAAAGGTAGCTGTCCAAGGTCAGAGAGGGTGAAGAGGCTCAGAAAAAAAGTAGCAGTTAGGAGCAGCCTCTGAGAAGGAAAAGCCCAAAAGACAGAAATAGCTCTTAGAAAAGGGAATGGAAGCACAGACAGGAAGAAGAACAGCCCTTATACAAACCCTTTAAGGAGGGCATACTTTCGGTATCTGCAAGAGATTTTCTTGCAGGAAAAGCTTAATGGATGGATAAGGAATCCATTGATGGAGACAAATACAAGCGGTGTCAAATGAATCTCCTGGGTATAAATCTACCACCCTTACAAAGAGCTCCCTTTGAAGTCGTAGATACATTTGTTACTGTGGTCTACATGGTTATCTGAGCAGACACCATGTTTTTATTTTGTGTGTATTTAACACCCTGGGGACCCTGATCACTAGGTAGACCCTCTCAGTGTTAACAGGATACCAGTGATAACTAATAGAATCAAATTCAGCCAGCAACTGAATAGCAGGAGAAAGGTGGGGACTGGATGGCTGTGTAGATATTCTCCATCCAAGCACAGCATAAAAAACCTTCTCTTACAGCTCCTTCTTGGTCCAGGAAAGCCACACCTGTAGCAGTAAACGTTACTGCAGTAGCAGAAGGGGTTTTCTTACCCTTATCATCTGCTGGGTAGGAACTAGGACAGTGATGTGCCACACGTTTGTAAGTGCTTATAAGATGATTATAAATGTAAGAAAGTAAACAGCATTATTATGTCAAAAATCACTGTACTTTGCAGAAAGGGAAGCTGAACACAGATATCCTAGGAGCCAGTTTTCATGGATGCTTGTCACAATGCAAGTACATTGTGCCATGTCTTTCAATTGTTACTCTGCAGGAAAGTGAAACCTTCACAAGCAGGGTCTAAAAATTTTGGCTAATCTATCATTTCCAATTGTGTTGTGTGGCCACCACTGTTAACTGGCTGACATGACGCTTGACCTCACCAGAGGATAATATCTCAGCATGCTGCATGAAGCCCACTTGAACTGTTCTGGCAAGATCAAGTGAGTCATTAATTATCCCACAGCTGAATCTATTGAAGACGTATTAACACTAATTCACAAGAAGGGGATTTGTTTGATTCCCGGCAGGGACGGAGAAGCTGAATTAGACGGTTGTTAAAATGCTCCTAATATTAAGGCAGTGCCTCCCAAAGTAAAGCAATTTTAAAGTGATATTAGTAAGATCATCTGAAATATCCTTGCCATCTCTATAAATATTACTGTTGTATTACTATGTAACTACTGTTCATTGCCAAGCCAAACTTTCCTTAACTATGACATTTAGAATAACCTTTAGAGCACTAAAAATTATCTGAACTTATTCCAGTTATTCATGGCCAAAGGTTAAATCTGCCTGTTAGGATTTCTTTAATGCTTATTTTAGATATTCAAACTGATTACCATATAGAAATCTGTCATGAATTAATTTAGAAGGAATTAAAGAACACTTGCAAAATAATTGAAGGAATAATTAAATACTTTTAAAAATTACTATCACTGGCAATTTAAAAAATGCTGTCTTTGGAAACCAGAAAGCAGAATAGATACTAATTATGCTGATGATAGTTAAGAATTTATCTGGACTGTGAAAACCAACAGAAAATAAAAGTTCTAGGCTGAAACTGGAAACAGAAGCTGGAAATGCATTTTCCCCTGATACTTTAGGAAGTTTGAAAACCCAACAAAACACTGCAAAGTTATGTTTTTATTGTATATTTGTGTTAAAATAGCAGTTTCTGTTCTAGTTGCTCCTGTTTCATCTGTGTAAATCTGCATGCAGGCAATATTTTGGGCTAAAATCAACTTTACATGTTTTTAATCAATAAAAAAGAATCAACAAGAAATATAAAACAATTTGGAAGTCTACAATGAGATACAATTTCCATTTCTTTGAAAATGCATCTTTAGAACATTAATTGAAAATACATTTTTAAATATTTAATAATAAAACTACCCTAATGTTACTTTTAAAATTAGTCATTGCTTAAAAACTTTACACTTATAACTATATATTCCCTGACATAATTCTTTAATACAGTCTGGTGCCCGCTGTCATGTTTTGTGAAAAGCTGGAAAGCCTAAAATGGAGCTAGCTGAAACTAAAAAGTTGCTGAAAGTTGCAGTCTTGAAAACTCTGTAGATGATGCAAAAATTGCAAAATCCTGAGGAAATTGCCAATGCACTTCACTTTTTAATTAAAAGTTTTCAAAAATATTATTCTGGCCCTTATCATCAGCATTCATTCAGTCTTATGAGCAGCTTGCTACAAAGTTCATGCCTGACAATGAAACATTCCTTTGATAATATTCATTAACAAAGTATTCTCAGGGTATCCTTAAATAGAGTGTCTGTTTATATGCAGTGCAGGGGTTTTGGGTTTGGTTTTTGTTTCTTCCTTCTTGAAATGCTGATGAAAAAAATGGTCCCCAGAAGAGGGTGGCATTCAGACACTTAAACCCTTTTCGTTTCTTATACTTCTTGTGCTCCTTTAGAGAGGCTGGAAGCATTAGCCTACTAAGCACATGTCCTGGTTTTAGCTGTACCACTTATTTTTAATCCTTCCCAGTAGCTGGTGCAGTGCTGTGTTTTGGCTTTATTCTGAGAACAACGGTGATAACACACCAATGTTTTAGTTGTTGCTAAGTAATGCTTATCCTGATCAAGGACTTTTCAGTCTCTCATACTCTGCCAGTAAGGAGGGTGACAAGAAGCCAGTGAGGAGGGGTACAAGAAGCTGGGAGGAAGCAGAGACTTGACCCACACTAGCCAAAGGGGTATTCCATACCGCAGCACATCATGCCTACTATACAAACTGGGGGGCGGATCATCTGGAAGGCCCAGATCACTGTTTGGGTTGGGCTGGGTATTGGTCAATGGGTGATGAAAAACTATTGTCCATCACTTGTGTTTATTGTTGTTTTCTTTTCCCTTTTAGTTTTATATTCTCTCCCCTTGTTATTTCCCTTATCCTTAGTGGTAGTAGTAGTAGTAGTAGTAATAGTAGTTTTCTGTTATACTTTAGTTATCAGACTGTTCTTATCTCAACCAGTGGGGTTTACATTCTTTTGATTTTCCTCCCCATCCTGCCTGAAGGAGGATGAAGAAGGGGAGTGGGTTGGTGAGCAAACGGCTTTGTGGTGCTGAGTTACCTGCTGAGCTTAACCACAACAGCATACCATACCCTGGAATCCTGTCCTGTGATGCCTGAATCCTGCCCTGCTAGGAGCCTCCATGCCTGACACATAGCTCTGGGGGAAACTTCGAGGAGCAGGCTAAAAGTCAAGTTCTTCCAAACTTACAGACTCAGTTCTTCTTGTTTTTAAATGAGATCAATTGCCTGACAAAAGAGAAAATGTTCCTTGTAGGATGAAATAACATTGTCATTTGAATCACAGGGTTGGGTTGTCGTTTGTTTTCGGGGTTTTTTTTTTGCATCCAGGTAGATTTCATAAGGATCTTAATCATACAGAAAATGTGGACAAACACTGCAGTTGGCAGCTGGATTGACATAATGCTGTATTATGGCATGTGGAGTCAATACCCTGTAACACTCAAAGCACTATTTATATAGTAGAAGGCTGTGGTTCTTTAAAAGAGATAGAATAATCACTTTTTAAATGTGAATAAATGGTTAGAGAAGAACAAAGATTTCTCTGAGTGGTTAGGAGAGCCTCATAATAAAGTGATTATGTCTGGCTGTCTATTATAAAATCTTCATATTACTAAACCATTGTTAATATCCCATACTGAAGCTGCACACTCAGGACCTGCAAGCATTTCCAAAAGTGGCCATGAATTTTCAAACTAATTATAGCAACCTGACAGAGGCATTGTTAAAAGCTTGACCCAGCAAAAAACCAAGCTATTTTCTAAGGAGGTGGGCAGCCTCAAACTCAATAGTTTTTTAGGGAGAGCTGTGGCTACTCACTGAATTTTAGGAATACTCAGCATTTTGTAAGATTTAACTCTGAAGATCCTAATTGAAAGTCAATGAGAGTTAGTTTCCTAAAACTCAGTGTCTCTAAGATATTTCAGTACTTGAAATCAATGGAGTCAGCTCCCTGAGTGCTTTTGAAGCTCAGCATTTTTACTTTACAGAATGCAGTGCCATGGTGCCTGGCTCCAGCATAAGTGTCTGTAATATCTGAAGGATATACTGATGGATTTGCATGTCTGCCATCTTCTGCAACATATTTGTAACTACCAAGGCAACGATAAATTGGGGGTGGGAAGAAAGAAAAGGCCCTTAGTAATAAGCAAGACAATTAATATTTTATATGTGTTATTTGTGGAAGAGACGTCACAATTATGCCGTGTTAAAGGAAAGTAGAATGGAGAAAACAAGATAAAGTTGACACTGTAAGATGACAAAGGAAACCTGGTTTAGCTACCCAGGTCTGCTTATGCTCCTTATAAAAGCAATAAGGATGCATTACAGTTATTTCACATGGAAATAGTATACTATTGTTAAAAATTTCAGATTTTCTTTGAAAAAAAAACCCACATCACTACAGTACTTTTCTGTAGGTAATACCAGAGCCAGGCATTCAACAGATATGGCTTATTGCCCCAAAAGGAGTAAACATATGAAATCCGTGTAACATTTGACAGAAGAAGATGTGAATGCACCATCCCTGGAAGTGTTCAAGGCCAGGTTGGACAGGGTCTTGGATGACATGGTTGGGGGTGAGGGATTGGAACTAGATGATCTTAAGGTCCTTTCAAACCCTACCCATTCTATGATTCTATACAACACTCCTGTGTTTGAAGAGTCTGATAATGCATTCATTGATGGCACCAGCTCCATGTCCTTCATATTCCCTGACTCCCCTCTTCAGCACTTTGCAAAGCAACTAGAAGGGAAAAGGAGATCATCAGCACAGTGGAGAATACAGAGAAAGCTGAAGTCTCTCCAAGATAGTCTCTAAGGGTCTACTTGGCAGATGGACCAGGCTTCATCCAGAAGCTTACTCAAGACCTGTCTCCTCCACTCACACTCCCAGCAGCAAAGGCTTTCCCCTACATCTCTCAAACAGGGAAAAAGACCACAATCCAAATATTGGTAATCCAGTAGAATTGCCCCAGCAAGGTCATTATTACTCAGAATATTTTACAAAATCTTTGTTAGAATATACTAATAATCCATGCTGTACCTGTGCCAAGCCTTAGAGAAAGAGTTTGGGTGTTAGTCTGTGTCGTGAGTTCAGCAGTAGCAGTCATTTTTCCCCTTCTTGGTAGCTGGTGCAGTGCTGTGTTTTGACTTTTGGCCTGGGAACAGAGCTGATAGCGATGTTTTGGTTTGGCCAAGGACTTTGTGAGCCTCATGCTCTGCCAGGGAGGAGGGGAAGCCGGGAGGAAGCAGAGACAGGACACCTGACCCAAACTGACCAAAGAGGTATTCCATACCACAGCACGTCATGCCCAGGATGTAACTGGGAGTTAGCCGGAAGGGCTGGGAGACTGCAGGGTTGGAGGAGGTATCGGTCGGTGCTTGGTCGGGCTGGGGTGTGAGTTATCGGTCAGCTGGTGCTGAGGTGTTGTATTCTCTTCCCTTGTTATTTCCTTTATCATTATTATCATTGGTGGTAGCAGTAGTGATTTGTGTTATACCTTAGTTACTAAACTGTTCTTATCTCAACCTGTGGGAGTTGCATTCTTTTCGATTCTCCTCTCTGTCCCTCCGGGAGTAGGGGGAGGGAAAGAAGGGGGGGGGGGGGGGGGTGACTGAACGAATTACCTGACTGGGTTTAAACCATGACAGTCTGTTTCTAATTAAGCGATACACCACACGCTGAGGCACCAAAAGCACTAACCTTGCAGGAGCCCCACCCTGGCTGCCCTCCCCAGCTGTGTCCTTGACAAGAACCTCTCCAGGAACAAGAGGAACATGGAAGCTAGCTGAAGTTATGAGTTTGCAATGCTTTTCTCTTTACAAAAGCATAGTTTAGCACTACAGTTTTGGATTAATTTAGAATAAGCATTTTGTCACTCAATTAAAATGCAATTAGACTACTATCCTCTTGCAATATTTATATTATTTATGATCTGCTGCTGAACTCAAATTATTTCAACACGATCTCTCTCTTGATTCTTTTTCCAAATACTACATTTTATTACCACATGTATTTTTAGGAGACATCTGAGACCTCACTTGGAGTACTGTGTACAGTTCTGGTGTCCTCAACATAAAAAGGACATGGAACTGTTGCAACAAGTCCAGAGGAGGGCCATGAGGACTGGAGCACCTCCCATATGAAGACAGGCAAAGAGAGCTAGGGCTGTTCAGCCTGGAGAAGAGAAGGCTGCGTGGAGACCTCCTAACAGCCTTCCAGTATCTGAAAGGGGCCTATAGGGATGCTGAGGAGGGACTCTTCATTAGGGACTGTAGCGAAAGGACAAGGGGTAATGGGTTAAAACTTAAACAGGGGAAGTTTAGATTGGATATAAGGAAGAAGTTCTTTACTGTGAAGGTAGTGAGGCACTGGAATGAGTTGCCAAGGGAGGTTGTGAATGCTCCATCCCTGGCGGTGTTCAGGGCCAGGTTGGACAGGGTGGCATGGTTTAGTGTGAGATACCCCAGCCCATGGCAGGGGAGGTGGAACTTGATGATCTTAAGGTCCTTTCCAACCCTAACTATTTTATGATTCTATGATTTAATCTCATTTTAAGTAAAAAGAGAAAGTGAGTGCAATACATATGAAAGCAGACATGAACCGTTTAAGCAGTAAAACGAATCAAGGTACAGTCAAGATGACGTCAATAGCTATATTAGGAGTATATGAAGGATTATCCTGCATGGCAATGTGTGATTTGTTTCTGTTTCCCAAACTTTAGCATCTGGACAAAACCAAACATAGTCTATGCTCTCAGCAAATAAAAACCAGAGCACTCAACACCAGCAGAAATGCTCAGACACCTCAAGCACAGGAATGAAGCTATGGTTCCACCTGCCCTACCTTGTCAGCCCACAGAGCATGGTGCTCCCTGTGAAGGGTTGTGGCAGCTGTCACTGCTCTGTTCTTTCCTTCAGGGACATTGTATTTGATTTCGGATAATGCTTCCATCAGCTGCCACAAGAGCTTCTCTTCACACAGTGGATAACAACTTATAAATAAAAGTTGTGAAGTTACAGTTTATTGCTGAGAATTTGTGAGCTCAGGTATCACCTGAAGACGATTATTCAAATGAGCCCTAATATGTGAATCTCATCACTTAAAAATTCCAGCCTATAACCAGTAATATCTAGGTCTGCTCCATATGCTTGGAATTCACCACACAAACCTCACCAGATCAAGCTATACCTCATCTTGCAGCCCCAAGTGGCTAGGAATTAGAACAGGAAAGAAATCAAAACTTAAGCCTAATTATCTGAACTTTGACCGAGCCAGCATCACTTTCTTTTCACTTTTAAAAGCAGGAACAAATCTTTTCCAATTAATTTAGAGATACTATTTAGGTTTTCTGTTCTCCAGTATATACAAGTCACATTTGAGCCTATAGTTGTGCACTGAAGTAATATTTTTAATATATCTATTTCTATTAATCCTTTTTTTATATGTACATTTGAAAATATTTACATAATAAAAAGATTTAAAAAAATCCAACTGCATACTTTTCCAGTTTTACCTCACTACATGATAATCTTTAAATAAGTGTACATACAGTAAGTGTACATACAACTAAGCAAGACTAAACCTGAAAAGCTTACAGGCTTGGGAAAAATACAGCATAATTTGTATTGCTTTCATTTTTTTAAATGATTGTGTCAAAGGAGTTCTCTTGTCAGGTTACAAAGTGCCCAAAAGTGTCCCATCTGCTCTTCAGTTGCTTGTCAATATGTTTATTTACTGAAAAAACAATCTTTTCACTATAAATCTACTGTTGGGGACAGATTTTGTGCACGATAGTGAAATTTTAATGTTGCTTATATATTTTTCAGGAAAAATAAACCAGCCATCTTGTACCCATTTTAGTGTTGTCTTCTACATAAAGAATTTGTAAGGGTGGTTTGAAGCACATGGGATCAGCAGGCAGTTCATTGTGATGCCTGTGAAGAGATAGCTAGTACACATTGATTTTAATTTCTGCAGTAATAAACACAGTAAAGTTCTGGGTTGTTAAAAGCCAGGATGCTACAGAAAAGGAAAAAAAAAGGAAAATAATGTTTAAAAATTAGTTATAGATTTTTCAAGGCTAATGTTCCTTGCTTCTGTCATTAAAAGCATTTCACCATCCAAAGAAGTTTTATTTCCGCTTTATCTGTTAGCAAAAATAACATGTAATGGCTTCTACAGACTCAGGTAACAAATGTAAGACTGTGTTCCTAAACAAGCACAGCATTACAAGAAGGACTAGAGAGCCTTGATCTAGCAGTGAGTGAGACTGAAGTAGCTGCAGAGAAACAGAATGGGGAAAAAGCAGAATCTGAGAAACAGGAATGAAAATTCAAGGAAACTACGTATTCATCCGTCTGAGAGTGGAGGTTGGTGTTACAAGAAATATCTTCAGAAATGCCTTTGATAGATGGAGTCCCATGCTTTAAATAAAGCCATAAAACATATTATAAAAATAGTGAAATGTGTTGAGGGGCAGCTGAAGCAGCAAAGTATTCCTAGTGTTGCTCATGAGAAATATATTTTCAGAATTGAACACAGGAGGCTCAAAATGTTACACACACCTTTTTGTATTGGCAAGTGGTACCTGGTGTCAGATTTACCCCTAAAGTACGTCAAATAATTTCACAGATTTTGGAAAGATTACCTGCTAAAATCCTAACTGATAACAAAGATAAATTTTGCAGTGAGCTAGAAATCACATAGCACAACACTCCAAAAACTGGTCTAATAGAATATATTTATGTCAGGCATAATATGACCTGTGGAAGCCAATAACCAGGCCATCAAATTATATGCCAGGGTTAGAGCTAAAGATTACAAATATTGGCCTTTGTCTGTAGTACCACCTAGTGTCAAAAACTTATCTCTGAGCTGAAAAGAGCTGTATTGAAATCCATCTATTCTCCTTTATTTCCTCCATCCAAAACAACACCAGACTATGTGCCCAGAGGGCCTTTTCCATGATGACGAGCCCAAGGAAGAGTCTTTCATACTTTCATACTTTTGCTTGCTTTACAGAAGAAGAATTTTTGGCCTAAAAGGAGTTTTTGGTACATCAGACAAAAAATCCCCCAATACTACACAAGATTTTAAATATGGTTAATTTTTTTCCACTGTATAAAGTAAAATAAATGCTGTAGGGTGTCTCTTCACTAGAACTGAGAGAAACCCTCCAGTGAGCTAGGCTGTGGTAGCACAGTCCACATGCTGTTTTGCATTTGTGGGCAAGCCCCAGAGCAGTATCAGAGAACTCGCAAAGACAGGCACTCTGCGTGCACACTGAGGGAGTCCTCACGCAGAACAAAAATGAGCCAGCAACACACTGCAAATTCATCCTCCTGCTCTTCATGTCTTCATTTGCCTGCATACAATTCCTTTCAAACCCAAAGTGTTCTCCCGGAGATCCCTGGTTCCCAGACAGCCCAGGGAGGTGTCCGTGCAGGGAGCCTGCCCATCTGCCTGGGGGAGCCTGTGCATCTGCCTGGGGGAGCCTGTGCAGCACAGGAGCAGGTGAGCTGGGCAGCCCCAGAGCCAAAGCACGCGCCTGCCTGACAAGACAGGCGACCTGCCTGCCTTCCAAAGCTGGACCCCAAGCAGTCCCTCCAGAGCAGGGAGCTCCCAGGCAGATGGCAGGCTACAGGAGCAGGGCAGCCTGCTGTCCCTGGAGCCCTGGGCTGGAGGAGTGCGAAGCGGAAGGTGCTGGACTTGGTGGCCACACACTTTGGGTGCTGCCAAGGAGTTGGGCAGCTCCTGAGCCTGGGAGCTGGGAACCAGACATGCAGGCAAGGTGGCCAACTTAACCAGGGCCTTTTGTATCTCTCCCTCAAAACGCTCCTAGCAGAAACTGGCTTTGCCCCAGAATTTCTCACCTGCTCTATTTGGGACTTCCCAAAACATGGTATCTATAAGTTCATAAGTAGACTGTAGGCACATAAAGCTCAAAACATGAATTCACTTAGCTAGAACAGATACAGCAAATGGGAAAGGATACACAGCAGGCATATTTACTAAACCACAATGGAGTGTGTTGATGGTGAATTCCCCAGAGATACAGCTACCCTATGTACATAGGCCTCATGTGACAATTGAGTAACTGCCATGACAGCTCCATGTAGATTTAGTTATAAATTTAATACAAGAGCAGGCCAGACAAACAAGATAAAGATTAAATATATAACAAAAATTTGTAGCAACATCAGCTAATTGCACAGCTGAGGCAGGAGGTGTTAATTACAATTATAGATGAGCCAGCTAGTAATTCACATTAGTGAGCATAGAGCAATTATCAACCTGCTGGTTTTCTTGCTACTCATAATATACATGTTTTCCCATTTTTGATGGAACATAATAGCTGTATTGAACAATGTAAAAGAACAGTAATGGATATAATGCCTATTTAGGTAACCTACAGCTGTGATGTGCAGTATTATCACGAAGATGTTCTGTTTCATTTGGAATAAGTCCCTATCCAGAAGGCTAAGTATTTCTATTGCTAGACTTGAGCAGAAAAAATGTCATGGGCATTTCACAAATGGACAGACACACTTTGTTTCTTGCATTAAGGTTTACAAATACAAATTAACCTTGACTGGACCTGAGGCAAAGTAGAGTTTAAATTATGCATTAGTAAAAAATTAAATCTAACAGTAGTCAACATCAGTACATCTGCTTCTAAGTGATAAATTAGAATAATTTCAGTGACATTTGATTGAAGAAATATAGTCTCCAAGCCTGGCAAATGTATTTTTCCTATGAGCTTCCAACTGACTTGGTTTAACATGGCTCACCCAGGAAAGACCATGCCGTCATAGTATTAGCAGCCCTACCATAACACACTATGGTATGGGGTAAGTTAAAGACAAGGTGACCTTCTAAAGAACAGGTCACCTAGTGCTTACAAGTCATACTCACAATCTCCACTATGCGTTGATTTCAGTGTGAAGGCACTGGATGCACTTTCAGTGCACAGCTTCCCAGTGGAAGGCAGAATGCTGGTATAACCCAAAAGTCCTGTAGATAGGGGACTGGCAAAACTATCTTTTCTCCATTTAAGAAAGAAAGGCTCTATCTTACTCTACCAAAATTTTGTGCTTTAGACTTCTTCAGGATGAACTCTGCACATTCATACTTACAAGATGCTCCAGTGGTATCTCCCTGACAATGCCTTACCTTTGAACACTCAAGCCTTAAACAAATGTTTAAAAACCATTATTTACTTCATACTGAAGCAGAAAATAGTCACAATTTGAAGATGTAAAACTGTAATTTCACATGCTTTCCAGCCATTAGTTCAGTCTGTCATGGTTTAAAACCAGTCAGGCAACTCATTCACTCACTTCCCCCCCTTTTTGCCCTCCCCCTACTCCTGGAGGGACGGAGAGGAGAACCAAAAAAGAATGCAACTCCCAGTTACATCCTGGGCATGGCGTGCTGTGGTATGGAATACCTCTTTGGTCAGTTTGGGTCAGGCGCCCCGTCTCTGCTTCCTCCCAGCTTCCCCTCCTCCCTGGCAGAGCATGAGGCTCACAAAGTGCTTGGCCAAACCAAAACATCATTGTTATCAGCTCTGTTCCCAGCACCAGCTACCAAGAAGGAGAAAAATGACTGTACTGCTGAACCCAGGACATTATCCACCCCTTATTCCATACCATTCACGTCATGCTCAGATCCCATATTTTCAATATACCATCACTCTTATCTTAGTGCATGGACCAGTCCCTATAAGGCTGCTGAGTCCATCTGGTCCATGATGTCAGGCTCCATCTCTTGCAACAGTCTTCCAGAGCAGGAGAGACTGTGTGCAGTGTTCACACTTGTGAATAACCTGGGCAATAGTGTCCATTGCTAAGTCCACCCCTCGATCATGAGTCCATCTCTATGTTGCATCTCTGCTCAGATGGCCGGAAGTGCCACGGGCCCACCAGGGTTAAAATAATTCACTGTCCCCTTAAGCAGTTTCTGCAGCTTGTTGCCGGGGACTCCATACAGCTGCCTTCCATCTCCAACTCTTCCAAAGCACTGGAGGGGCCCAGTGGACTAGATATTTGCCCATACTGTCCCACACACCCTGCCACTCATGACTGTCCAGCCTTGGGGAACACCTCTTGGTCCTCCCACATCGTCATCTAACCCCAGACAAGACCCAAACCTGACTCTGCTTAACTTCTGAGATCAGACAAAATGGTGGTGGTGGTACACAGTCTGTATGTGTGCCAACATGCTGATCCCCATCACAATCAGCAGGCAGGTCCCAAGGATACCCAAAGGCCATTCAAAACCTTCAGAACTCTCAGTTGATGCTGCTGTACTTGTCACTGGGGCTGGTGTAGCTGCTGTGCTTGCCGGCTCTCCCACCGCCAGCTTCTCTTTTCCTGAGTCCAGCTCTTCCTCCTCTGCCTTGCTGGGAAGTGCTGCGTGGTCTCCTGCATCCTCCTGGGGCTCGGCGGGCGGCTGCCGGGGAATGATCTGGGGCTCGGCTCGGCCGCGGGGCTCGGCTCCTCCGCGGGGCTGGGCTCCTCCGCGGGGCTCAGCTCCTCCGCGGGGCTCGGCTCCTCCGCCGCCTTCTCCCGCTGCTCGGCAGCCGCCTCCTTCCGCTCCTCGACCGCCCCGACCTCCTCCACCGGCAGCCATCCCCTCGCGGCCTCCGGCCGCGCTCCCGCCGCCGCTTGGTCCCCGGGGCCGCTCTCCCGGGCCGCTTCAGCAGCCGCCGGCTCCCGGGGCCGCTCCCCCTCGGCTCCCCGCGGCCTCACGAAGACGGAGGCGAGGGCGAGGACCAGGACGGTGAAGAGCAGCCGGACGGCCAGGTACAAGTCCACGGCCACGTCCGTCCCGCCCTGCTGCTGGAGCCCACCCGTATTACAAGCCATTGCCATAAAGCACAGTGAGACAAGAGCCTTAGCCCAGGCCCCACACTTGATAAACACTAACACAGCGAATACCGGCTCTAAGTAATGTACTGCATTCTGAAACTGTGAGATCAAGAGGAACAACTCTGAGAGCCAATAAATCAGCATTGTGACCAGTGACTATTAATCCAGTCAGATCTGTCGTTATCTCAACCCTTCGTGCCCCACGTTGGGCGCCAAAAAGAACTGTCGTGGTTTAAACCCAGTCAGGCAACTCATTCACTCACTTCCCCTCCTTCTTGCCCTCCCCCTACTCCTGGAGGGACGGAGAGGAGAATCAAAAAGAATGCAATTCCCAGTTACATCCTGGGCATGACGTGCTGTGGTACGGAATACCCCTTTGGCTAGCTTGGGTCAGGTGTCCTGTCTCTGCTTCCTCCCGGCTTCCCCTCCTCCCTGGCAGAGCATGAGGCTCACAAAGTCCTTGGCCAAACCAAAACATCAATGTTATCAGCTCTGTTCCCGAGCTGAAAGTCAAAACACAGCACTGCACCAGCTACCAAGGAGAAAATTGACTGCTACTGCTGAACCCAGGACACAGTCCCATTGAAATTCAATACAAGATATCAAGCAATATGATTTTTGTCTGAAAACTAGTATCTGTCTTTGCAGATGTTTATCGATTACAGGTACAACTGGGATATTATAAGTAAGTTACACATTTTCTGCTTCTTTAATGATAACTGAAGCAGTCTTGTATGTGCATTGAGAGCAAATTAAATCCCTCCTAGGTTAATGTGTAAAACAAAGTTTCACATTAGCAACACTATTTTCTTACTATTCAGGACTTGAAGTATTTGTAAACTTCAATGAAAGGAATAATGGATAGAACCACCTAAATATTTTGAACAAATTCCATGGTTATTTGCTCAAATTTTAAAGAAATTTGTTTCAAGTTGCATCTGCACCAGTTCTGTGTTTCATTTCTGGATTAAATTCAGCAAAGACACCTGCCCAGCAGAAGATTTGTGTAATACATAAGTCAACATAGCTGCTATTTTGAGAGCTTAGCTGAGATATAAAGAGAGCATACCCTTCATACTTTCTATGCAGTAATAAATATACCTAGAAATATGATATATCTATGTGTGCTTCTTCCAAGTATGTATAGGTTATCTCCCTGTCTTAATCTGGTATTTTTTGATCAGTATGATTGAAAAGAAGTCATCAAATAGTTCTGACACTAGTATCATCCTGGAATTCCCAGATCCCTGAAGGTCTGACGGTGGAATGGGGATCACATTAGTGTCATAAGATGATAAATACTTATGGGCAACTGTTAAATATCCAGCAAGATTTTGTTACCAACTTGCTATTGATAGTCAAGCATCAGAGGTGATCAAATATAAATAGAGCTTAAAGATTAGTACTGGTTATAGCTCAGATATAAATACTTTCCTCTTTATCTGAGCACTGCCCATTCCTGGAAATAAAACCCCACATTGATATATGTAACAAAGGAATAATTTGTCACTTTTTCCTTCATGCTTGTTCAGGTAAGAGTTACAGCTTCCAAGGTGTTTTATAGTGAATGAAGTCAACTTTAGCATCCTTGGATGACTCCCTCCCTTGAAGAAATTTTGATGCCTGTAGCTATGCTAGCTGAGTCCACCCCAGCCATTAGTTCCTTAATAACATTCCCAACAGCTTCTTGTTCCCCTGCCTTTCAGTCCTGTGTAAAATTTTGCCTCCTATTTCCCCAAAGCTGAAAGGAACTTCATATTGCTGTTCCCAGTTCTATTTAGCTTTGCAGGTCACCAGATAGTTATAATTCTATGCACCTGAGGATGTGGCCCCAAACACAGCTTTGAAGACCACCACACTCACATACTAGCATGTACATGGAAGGGAATAGTCCAAGGACCATGAGTTTTATACATAATTATAATGCAATCCTAGGGCAACTATGTAGACCATCTAATGAATCCTTAGTTTGGTGATATAGCACAAATTCTTTGAGGAAATTCCAGAGCAGAAAAACCCAAACAGTTTTGGAGTCACTGAAGAAAAGCTTGTTCTCCAGCAATTCATAATAGACAAATTCTTAAAAGCTTTCCATTCTGTGTGCTGCTCTGATTAAGCTCCAGAAATTCTAGACATAAACTCCATAAACTAAGCATAACTGCCTTCAGAGGGTGATGCATGAGAGGCAAGATAGTGCAGAGCCACAGGGAACTTTTCACACAGGTTCTGAATCATAACACATGGTATTTTTCCCTTGTGAACATCACATAAAAACTGGGAAAATTGTTGTTGGTGGTCTTTTTAATTATTTTTGCCTTTTGAAGGGTAGGAAGAGATCCACTGTTAAGGATAGGTCCCATGTAATTCTCATGCGGTGACACCACAGATGATTACCAGCTAGGGGTTCCCAGCATTTGAAGACATAAGATTATCTACACTATCCTCTTTTCCTTTACAGTGTTAACAGCAAAAAATGGTGACACTTTGCATAGTTTGAGCACTTTTCTTTCTGGGATCAGAAAGAAAATTGGCAAGAAATCAGCACCTTCTGGTGCAAAAAAAAAAAATACAATGTTTTCTTTCTATAGCCTGTGGTAGGAAAGCAAGATTGTTTCTCATTTGTCTAAGTTTATGGGCTTCATTTTGATTCATTTTCAAACTCCTTAAAATGTATCAGAAGCTCGTTACTAGAATAAGTCAGGTGTTAAGGGAGACAGCAGTCATTGGTGTTTTCTGAGTATTCAAACTTCAGTTTTGCCAGCACTAGAAAATAGAAATGTCATTTTGTTTTAGCTCCTTGGCACTTATGATCACAACATGTCCAATTGCTGGCAGAAAGTCAGGCAACTGAAAAGCCCTGACACACTGTAGTACAGGCATCCATTATTGTGTCACCTTTCGCTATCACCTTTTATTCAAAACTAAATTAGAAGACTGACTTAAATGCTATCAAATTTGGTCAAAAGCTAACCTCTGGCCACAAATCTTGCATGCCAATTTTGAAGTAGAAAGGACAATTTCTAAGGATTTTTTAGGATAAGACATGGAAGGTAGGCTTACAATGAAAAACTACTACCCCTCTTCATTGACAGTGGTGTGAAGCATTATTAGCAGCTCTATTTATAGTATGGGAAAAAAAATAGACCAAAAAAAAAAAAAGATACAGGAAGTTTCAAATAAAACCAAACAGGAATTTTGTACCTAGGATAACTCTATTTCACTCCAAAAGTTTGAAAGTTGAAGTTAAAAGTGGCTGCTAAAATAGGTATTCTTTTGATATAAGACAGGGTGAGAGGAAAGATCTAAAGTAAAACATATTTTCAGATTTTCTGGAGCTTACCATGGTATCATTTTTGCTATTAATAACTATTCAGAGATGCACAGACACTGAAGCCCTAAGCATTTTACTGAGTGTGCAGAACAGCATAAATACCATGTCTCAAGTTGTTCTCTTTCCTTCTCCCCTAGTTCATGGGAGAAAGAAAATTAGATCTATTCAGGACCATCACTGGTAGCAGACTATTAGCCCTTGATACACTTCCTCAGGTGTTCTAGGTAGGACTCTGCAGGCAGAGATAAGAGCCTGACCAGCAGGTCAAGGGATTGAGGGACAGGATTCTCCCCCTCTACTCTACTCTTGTGACACCCCACCTGGAATACGGAGTCCAAATCTAGGGTTCCCAACATGACTTGTAAGACAGAGCCTCTGCCCTACCACTGTGCATGCAATACTGACATAAGACTCCATGTATAAGTCAAAATGTTCGTCCCAGGTAACTTTACAAAGCAGGTCTGAAGGAAACACTTTTTTTTATTATTTTATGTATTTCCTTTTAGAAAAATCTGACTACGACGTAAAATACTCAGAGAAGTTCAGAAAGACTTTCCATCAATCATTTGTGTTTGGGTGAATGGGGTGGGTTTTCCCACCTTTTTTTAATAATTATTTTTAAAAACAAATAGAAATTTTATGTTTTAAAAAGAATTAAAAGCACTAGAATCAAATCACTTGTGCTCCTGACTCTTTTCTGATGCTCTGCAAATCAGTGAGAGGTGGTGACAGAATGGATGCCATCACACACCTCTCTGGGGTGCAATATATAACCAAGGGAAGAAGGAAACATCTGCCAACTGATTCATTTCCTTGTGCTCACAGTGTATGTACATGCTTATGTGTGTGCTTAACTATTACATTTGACTAACATACTGTTTAGTTAACTATGCTTCACTTTTACATGCAAAGTTACCTGTGCTTTGAAGTGGACTACTGGACAGTGGTGGAATCACCCTCCCTGGAAGTGTTCAAAAACCGCACAGATGAGGCCCTCAGTGACACAGTTGAGTGGTGGACTTGGCAGTTCTGGGGTAAAGATTGGACTTGCTGATCTTAAAGGATTCTTAGTTGATTCTATGATTTTGTGTTGATAGCTATATTGGCACAACAGCACTGGAAACCAATACCTTTCCAAAGGAGATACAAAAACTATGTCCAAATTAGAAAGTCTTTAAGACAAACAGAATATCTGTAGAGTGAAACTGGGAGGGACTGGATATCCATGGCTTTTTCATATTGCACTTGCCTTAATCTGGTCCCATTGCCCAAATGCTCATTTGCAACTGGACCTCATCTTCCAGTTTTTATTTAATCTAAAATCTATTTCATGTATACTAAGGCCACCCCACTGTATGAACTGAAGAAAGCAATCAGGAGCTGCCAGGAGATCCACTTCAGAAGTTCTTTCTTGATCTGAGCTAAAACACTATGTTCATATTGTCCATAAAAATAGAAGGAGTGTTGCTGCTGATGTAAATTTATGTCCTCTTTAAATGGCATAAAGTCCATTATATTCTTCTTTGCTCACACAAGAGATGAGATTTTTCATGCCCATACTAAAAGCCAACTTGCTTGTACTGGCAAAAGTATCTGGTATGCAAACATCAAAGGCAAATCACCACAAAGTGTTTGTAAACATGAGATAAAGATTCCTGCATGCACATCGCTCTTGTAAAAGTGATAGATGTATTCATCATGTCACAGACAAGCAGAGCTGCTGACACTTACTGCCATTTTGTATTTTCTGAATTTATTAACATTATGTAAAATGCAGCATCAACTATCCAATGCATAAAATTTTTATTTGTTGGACATGCAGGAGAAAAAATTAATAGAGAACACAAAGCCTCAATAGGCTTGTGTATGTACATAATCTTTTAAACTATGGTTTGCACTGAACCTATCATTAATTTTAGAAGTCATCCAGTCATATTCTTCCACAAAGCTTCGAGAGTGTAAAAGTAAGCTCACATGTATACAAGAATGATAAATACATTCCTCGGCCCCACAGATATAATTTATATTCACTAATGCAGTACCCATCACTTTTATGTAATGTGATGAATTGCAATGACTTCTAAGTAAATAAATACTTTAAAATAAAATAAATCAGAGAACTTCAGGTAAGACCTTGTTGGAATTCTTCAGTGAAACTTTTATCATGTGGGAGAGCCCATTTATCATAGGTTCTTGTGTGATTAACATGAATGGCACTTACTGGGAAAGGCTTCTAATATTTAATATGGACATATTAGAAATACAAAAAGAAACGTGGGTGACAGAAACCCTTGAAATTGCAGGAGGTCTTTCTATGCATCAGACTCTTAGGAGCCCTTCTTTCTCACGATACTTTTTTTCTGTGGGTGGTACTATTCTTTAACTATTAACTATTTATTAGTCCAGACAGAAAGAAAGGCTGTCACACATACACTAGAGCAGTGGTCTCCAAACTGTTCTGATTGTACACTCTTATCAGTAAAAAATTTCTGAACACACATAGAATCATGGAATCATGGAATTGTTAGGGTCAGAAAGGACCTTAGGATCATTTAGTTCCAATCCCCCTGCCATGGGCACGGACATCTCACACTAGACCATATCACCCAATGTATGTTAATTTGTTTATTTAGAAATTAAATACATTTACTCCCATACTAATATATTACATATATTGGAGGGGAAAAAAATATTATTTATCAATGGTAAAAAAATATTTTCTTCCTGCACCTCAGTGGGTTGCCTTGAGCACCACTGGGGTGTGCGCACACCCTACATTGGAGGCCACTGAAACAGAGTACCCACCCCAAAGACATGAGTCCAACTGATAATAACACCAAGCTGGGTGACGCCAAGCAATGTAACGACACCAAGCTGTGTGGTGCAGTCAACATGCTGGAAGGAAGGGATGTCGTTGCAGAGGGACATTGACAGGCTTGAGAGGTGGGCTCATGCAGACCTAATGAAGTTTAAAAAGGCCAAGGGCAAGGTCCTGCATCTGGGTCAGGGCAATCCCAAGTACAAATACAGGCTGGACAGACAGGGCTGAGAGCAGCCCTGAAGAGAAAGACTTGGGGGTGTTGGTTGATAAGAAGCTCAACAAGAGCCAGGAGTGTGTGCTCCCAGCCCAGAAAGCCAACCATATGCTGGGCTGCATCAAAAGGAGCCTGACCAGCAGGTCAGGGGATTGAGGGCCAGGATTCTCCCCCTCCACTCCACTCTTGCAAGACCCCACCTGGAGTACTGAGTCCAACTCTGGGGTTCCCAACATAGAGAAGCACATGGGCCTGTTGGACCTAGCCCAGAGAAGGGCCATGAAGATGATCAGAGAGCTGGAGTCCCTCCTTTGGAGACAGGCTGAGAGAGTTGGTTTGTTCAGCCAGGAGAAAAGAAGGCTCAGGGGAGACCTTAGAGCAGCCTCCCAGTACCTAAAGGAGAACTACAAGAATATGAAGAGGAACTTTCTATAAGAGCATGTAAGGCTAGAACAAAGGCTAATCATATTAAAGTGAAATAGGATAGATTTAGATTAGATATTAGGAAGAAGTTCTTTATTGTGAGGGTGGTGAGACCCTGAAACCAGCTGCCCAGAGAAGATGTGGATGCCCCATCCTGGAAGTGCTCAAGGCCAGGTGTGATGGGGCTTTGAGCAATGTGGAAGATGTCCCTGCCCATGACAGTGGGGGTGGAACAAGCTGATCTTTAAGGTCCCTTCCAACTCAAACCATTTCCTGATTCTCTGATTTCAGCTATCACAAGTCTTGATTTTTTGCAGGACAACTCACTAGATTTTCAGTATGAAGAAGTAACAACACACCTATATTCAGTAAAACTGCTGTTATTCAAAAGAATGATTTAAAAGAGTTATCTGTCTATTCCTGCAAAAGCATCAGAATGACTCCCAAATTATTCTAATTAGCTTTTACATACACTCAAATAGCTTTCAAACATAGATAATTGTTTTTAAAGTTGCACACAAGAGAGCTTATTTAGTCGTGTTTAAGCTCAGACATGATGGCTTAATACCCATTTCTAAGTCCCAAACAGAAATCCCCAAAAGCATATCAGTATTTTTTTACTGTCTCTGCTTGCCTGATTTCCTAGGTGCTCCATTCAAGTCCCTAGTATGGGTGCTGAGTGCCTTTTCCAGAGAGATATGCTCTCTCTCCCCTAATGGGCAATTGCTAACCAGGGTTAGCACACAGGAACCCAATCCCTATGCTTTGAGAAGCCTGAAAAATTAGTTGTAGTCAACAGTGGAAGAAATTTCATCTGCTATGATGGTAGGTTGTACACCATTTGTATAATGACTAGCTGTTAGAGAACTCACCAAATGGTTAGAAAATGGAGCAGCCTTGAGCTCATCCTAGGAGGTGTGTGATGAACCATCTGGTTTCAGTTATTGTGAGGTGGAAGATATAGCATTGTCTTCAAAACTGATCTGCTGAGAACAAAATAGTCAGAAGGTGGGCCAGGCTAGGCCTTATCTCCAATAGCTAGAAAATTCATGGAACAAACACATTTAAAGCTTTTATTATGGTCTGGAGCCATGACTCTAAAGTCTTTTTTTTTACTAACAAGTCTTCTCACTGCTACTTACCCCTGCTGGATCTTCATCTGGTCCTGTAATACTCTTCATTATGTATGGGTTCAAGATGCAAGAGAAGGCATAGAAAGTTCATTTATTCATATTGGAAAAGAAAATAATGCTACTTTTTGTCAGTAAATGTTGACACATAATATATTAATACAAAAAAATGAAGAGACTGCTCTTCAATTGTGAAATAACAGATATGATGCAAAGCTGTAACTTAATCATGGCAGTAATATCATTACCTTTGGTAATCAATTAACACAACAACTTTTACACTGCTGATATAAAATCATTAATGTATCTTGTCATTCCAGTGTATCAGCAAATAGTTTAAGTTGCTATAGAGTCATCCTACTATGCTATGCCAGCTAAGAGGAAGCTTGCTCCAGGGGTTCTTGTATTGTTTATACTGGGGCTTTTGCTCCTAATGGAGAGGCTGGTTCCAGGCAGGTACTGAGTAGTCTGCCTCCATTTTAGGTATGTAAAATCGTAGAGTTTTAGCTCCAAATACAGGAAAAATGTGCTATTTAGAAATTAAAATCTACTTCACATAAGTTCACATTATTTTTACAACTGCCTTTTTGGACATTTAGGTAAGCAAAGCTCCATCTGTAAAAATGCCCACAGAAAGCCACTTCTGAATCCATAAAATCCATTTATTTTATTTTGGTGTCAAAACAATAATTGTTTAATTGAATTATTAAGTGAAAGTAGAAGTGGAGATTTGTTTTATGCTTCAGAGTAAAATAGAAACAGTAAGATAGGTGCTGGCTGACCAGTCATAGCCTGCATATAAGATTGTGTTTATTAATTCCTGAAGGAAGAATACACCATTCTAGTCCTCCACAAACTGGTGTCATCACATGCTCCTTGACCACTCTGAAATATCAAGAATTCTGTTAAAAACCACTGGCATGTACATTAGGTAAGTAATGAATAGGTAAACTGTGCCATCACAATAATAAATAAGCCAGAATTCATTCTCTGCCACAGAATCTTGTCTAAAATGTGATCACACAGAGAAACTCTGGAGTTGTATTTTTAGAATAAGGATGACTTTGGATTACTTTTCTCCCATACCAGACTTCCTGAAGCCCCATGAAAGTATGAGACAAGATGGCCAATGGCCCATTGTATCACACAGGTCTTCTTATACAAAAGCACCTAATAAATATAAATTAATCACTTCAGACACCATCAGAGTATAGCAGTATATAGGCCAAATTTGGGGGAAAACATTTCAGTGTTTGCATATTTCCTACCTACAATACTGAAATTAACCTCAGTATATGTTTATATACACGTTTTCATGCTTACACGAATTTTCAAATGAAGCTTTAGCTCCTCCTGCTTGCATTTATTCTATGTATTTATTCATGTTATTACACATTCTATGTATTATTCACTGAACACTCAGTTTCCATAAATAAAAGCTTTCTTCCACTGGCAATATGTATATATGTTTTATTGCCACAGCTAGCTCCAACCAATTAGCTCATTCAGTCCATCTCTCCCATCCACACGTCCCTTGAAGCTAGTCTCTGATCTTCCTCATGCCTATCTCTGATCTTCCTCAAGGAACTAGAGTTCTGATTCCTTCCTCCCCAAAGGCTGTGGAGCAGGTGATGAACATCTCCCCTGTTAGAGGCAGGGAGCAGCAGCAAGAAGGAAATCAAAAACATGTAAAGGATTTGGAAGTTAATGGACAGGAAGACAGTACATCAGGTGAACTGCAAAGTATCAAGGATAATCATGAGCTTATTTTTTGAGCATTCAAATTTTCAAAAATAAAAAGTTATGTATTAGTTGCTTTCAGAGCAGATCTCAGACTGTTGCTCAAAATACATATAGACATACACACATTCCTTTCTTCCGGGCACTTCTTCAGCGCAGTCTATGAAGCTCAAAGAAATCTTCAGTGCTGAGAAAATAAAAGCACCTATTGACACAATTGTATCTAGTTGAGCTCCAGGAATCATGGTGATGCTCGGTCTCACTGACTGCAGTAGCAGTCTTTACTGAAGAACTGCTAATTCTAAACATAACATAAAACCCTGGTTTCTCAAAAATGAACATGGAGGGAACAGGGGGAAACAAAGACAGCAGGCACAAGCAGCGGACCACTACTTTAGCAATCTTCTGAGCACTCAGAAAGACATTGTTAGTACACTTCAAGCCTGGACTTGAAAACATCCATGGCCTCTGCATTGTGTCAGTGCAGATACTGGTGATGGTTTCTTGAATGTTCAGGGATATGTCTCCTAATATGGTTTACTCAAACTTTCATGGTTAAAATATTTCATAACAGTAAAGTCAGAATATGTTACATGTTATTTGTATTTGTAATGTCAGAATTACATAATAAACCAAAATGACATTTTTCTGTTCCAAATTTTTCTCCAGCAGCAAGCCACAGATTTGCAACAGCAACTGACACTGTGATATTTTTTTTTAGATCCATTTGCAGAAAATTAAATATGTGGTTTATATCCACTTTTATGCTTAAAATAATGGCAACTACATCAAAAAGTTAGTACAGCTATGGTTCAAGCCCCCATACATTATTCTCCAGATGACAGAACCAAGTCCCATAGAAATGTTTTCAAATAAATACAAACATTTATTTAAAGTAGTTACTCATGGACAGTTTTAGGTATTTTTCAGAAATATTACCTGCAGTCTGTTTCTAGAAGCAGCATCTTTGCTTTAAGTGGTTTCTGTAGCGTTTTCAGACTCTTCAGACATACAGTCCTTTGCGAATACAACTGAAGCTGCATATTGTGTTATCCTAACCAGCCTGTAGTGTTGCCTACAAACAAAAGTAAAAGTCAGACCAGTTATGGCTTGAACACTACCAGTGTCACACTGATAACTCACTACCCTTCTTCGTTCTTGTAACAGTTAGAAACAACACATTATTTTTAATATTATCTAATAGGACATACTTCTCTTCAAAGGTCCAGTCCACTCCTGACTTAACAGCTCTCATTCAGTTAGGAAATGATAACTTTCACCTCCATTTGTTCCATAAAGTCAGCCTACAGTGACCTCACTGTCAGACCTCTGAATCTCCACTCTACTCAATTTTCTAACATTTTCACCTCGTCCCATGTCAAAATCATGCAGAATTTTCACTAGGCATTTACAAAGACTTTCTTTCTCCTCCTTCAAGTCACCTGTTGAAACTCTGATTTACAGATCACTGTGTCTTCAGCATTCTTTCTCCTGTCGCACTGCAAACTGCTTAGGCATTATCTTTTGTTCTGGGTTTGTATCCTACCTGACACACAGATTATGACTAGCATTCCTCTTTGCCGATAATATATGATAAAAAATAATAATTTTTGTGAGAAACATCAAAAAGAGGGGCATTCATAGAAGAACAGGCATTACTTTATAACGCCTCGCTGAGGCTTTCGACCACTAACTATCCCAAAAGAAGAATGCCATATGCTGAGATGACATTTTACTTAAGACAGGCAAACCTACATAATATGAGGGAAAAAAAAAAAATTCAAGATAGCAAGGCAGAAGAAACAAAGTGTCAGAGAGTGTTTTTTAAAAAGAGCTCTTTTGTTTATCTAACATAGAGCTACATCTTATGAATCTGAATTATTCCACATGGTTATCCCACATTTCTACCAAATTACATGGAAAATAAAGAGCTTATTTAATATAGTCATTGTTTACAGTGCTTAATAATTCATTGACACACTGTGTAAGCCCACTTTCTGAGATTCATGCTAAATGCTCTTCCCTGAAAACAGTGCTACACCTGCATGAAAGAAAATTTGGTATAAATTGGGACAAAAAAAAGGTGCAAATGATGTGTAGAACTACTTCTGCACAATATTTACATGTCTCAACTTGCACTAAAGAAAATACTATAATTAAATAAAGATGGAGCTTATCAGAGCAATTTATGTTGTAACAATAACAAGTATCAGACATGTGGTGGTACACAACAAGAAGCAGGATGTTCTGCAGTTCTTACTGTCTGTGAGTCCTAGTTGTATGTCTGTTACACAGATTGTTCTACAGAAATAATAGAACAGATTCACTGGGTTTTGTTTGTTATTTTTTGGAGGCGGTTTGTTTTTTTTTTCCAAAAGGAACACTTTAAGTATCAAGCATTCTTACAGAAAGCATTAAGTTAATATTTGAGGGCAGCATTAGAAAGGAATGACCAATGGGAAGAATAACAGTTTTCTCTTTTATTTATTATAGTAGCATTTGGGGATCCCACACTTAAACCAGACAACCATTGTGCTTGGAACTGTGCAAGAATAATAGAAAAAAAAAAAAAAAAGGAAAGAAAACATTGCCGAGTCTATAAACCCAACTTCATCGTGACTTGATTTTGATTTTATAACACATAGGTATACTGAGCTTTGTACTCCACTCAGAATGCAAAGCACAGGTGCTCTTCGTAGTCAAGTGTGGGGTTTTATGCTATATTCAAGCTATAATAGGAAATGTCTCCTTATATGTACAAGCACCTCCAAAAGGTTTAGATAAAAGCATCTCTCTTAGGTAATTTATAATATGTTTTACACAACAAGATGAAATAAGTTTGCTTCCTAGAACTGGGACAGAACATCAAGAAGGCATCTTCTATATGCAACCTGAACAATTCTTTAATATTAAAAATAATGAAAATCTTTAAAATGTCTGAAAACATTTAAAACATCAGGCATGTCAACCCTCTTTGTTTAGAACATAATACAGTAAATTCCAGCTGTAGTAGGCCTTTACCTTTATGATGATATAGCCAAAATATTGACAAAAAAATGTTACGGCACCAACCTGAATGTATTAGTAGACATCAAACTTGTTACATACAGCTAAGCCTGGACTTTGCGTGATGGCAGAAATATTTAAGAAAAGAAGAATGTGAACACATGAGGTAAGTCAATGTGCAAGACTGAAAAGTCCTCCAGAAATTTCATCAGGAGTGCTGTTTGCTAAAAAATCTGTCAAAAAACAGTTTTCATCACCTTGGAGCTTTGCTTACTCTGTGCCTCAACAACTCCAGAAAAACAAGATTCTCTGCTTAACTATCTCTGAACACATGCAAAACACTGATTTTAATTGCCACTCAATAAAAACTACTACTCAGTTTTGTTGAAGTTTTCTTCATGCTTGCAATACTCTCATAGCAAATACTGCTCTATCTTATGTACAGAATGTTTTCTTTTTCTTGTCTGTGTAACTATTATTTTCAGAGTGGGCACAAAGAGGAAATGACACTACCTTCAGTGAATAACTTGCTATCAATAAAATAGTTGCTTTCTGGAATTTGGCACAGCAAAACATCAAAACTATAATCCTCTGCAGTGGTCATAACCTGAATTAGAAAAATCACTATAAAGATGTAAGCATCCACACTAAATTTATCTCACGGTTAGCATTTTATTCATATGCTCAGCACAGTAAACCATGCATAGCTGTTAAGTTCCCTTCTCGTATGTGATCAGGCTGTGATATTATACATCATTTTATGATCATGTTAACCGAGTTACGATTAGGACATTATTTAATGCAGTCTGCCCATCTGCCTACTCACTAATTAGGGGGAAAAGATGAAAGTAATTACGGTGAAAAGTATCATAGATAAAAGGAAAATGCAAAGCTACTTCAAAATCATGAACATTCCAAGTCAAATGTTATTGCTTCTGAGATACTGATTTTCAAAAGCAGTGTTTGTGATGCATGTTGCTGCAATACTGTCTCCTTAAGGGTTAGGAGATTGGTAATTATTTTTCTGGTCAAATCAACCACTCAAGTCTACAAGCAGCAAATATTTCTTTCTTGCTGCTAGTTTCCTTTGTCACTTTATCTTGGCTGATTTCCCTTTCCCTTCCTAGCCAGCAGCTATTTGAATAGCATACTATTGCAAATGTCAGTGAAGGTTGTTTTAAACTTTTCCAAAGGTGTCTCTCTTTTTTCTTTTGCTGGTCAGACAAGTTAATTTGCAAATTTGTAATTAAAATTTTAAGCAAGACATGAGAATAACTGGAAAAGAAATCAAGTGCTAATAGTGTGATTAGCTCCGATACATAGTATTCAAGACAAACCAGTTTCTTCCTACTCTGTGGACTGATTGGGCATACAGAAGGTTAAGATACCAATATGGTTGTTTTGGTCAAGATTCTTTCTTTGGAGCAGGTAATGACACTCACTGATACATTCCTAACATCAGCTGGGATGGCTCCCCAGGAATCAGCAAAAAGGTTGCTACACACTCTTTACTGGGCTCCTTCCACTAACAGATGGAAGTTTCTGTCACACACATTTCTCCCTAGTGTGAAACTCAAAAGAAGCTGTGGTAGCCACGCATTTTACCGCCCACTACAGGGTACCAGAAAAAGCAACTTTTGCCTTATGAATGTGCTATGGCGTCTTTTTCAAACTGAGTTCTTTAGGTTTAGTTGAGAATGCCTCCAATGTCTGTGCACTGTGCTCTCTTAGGTGACATGATGTCCTGATTTAAGCCCAGATGGTAATTGACAACCATGCACCCGGTCACTGACTCCCCGCCCCACTCCCAGAGGGATGGGGAGGGGAATCAAAAGAATGTAAACCCCACAAGTTGAGATAAGAACAGTCCAATAGCTAAGGTATAACACAAAACCACTACTGCTACCATCAATAATAGTAATGACAAGGGAAATAAAAGGTGAAAGAATATAAAACAAAAAAAGGGAAGGGAAAAAAAACAACCATAAACACAAGTGATGCACAATAAAATTGCTCACCACCTGCTGATCGATACCCAGCCTGACCCAACGAGTGATCTGGCCTTCTGGGTGGCTCCCCCAGTTTACATACTGGGCATGACACGCTGTGGTATGGAACATCCCTTTGGCTAGTTTGGGTCAGGCGTCCTGTCTCTGCTTCCTCCTGGCTTCTTGTGCCCCTGCTTACCAGCAGAGAATGAGAGATGGAAAAGCCCCTGATTGAGGTAAGCATTACTTAGCAGCAACTAAAACATCAGTGTGTTATGAGTATTGTTCTTAGACTAAAGTTGAAAATACAGCACTGCACCAGCTACTAGGAAGGAGAAAAATAACTTACAGCTGAACCCAGGACACACAGTTCAAGAGGAAAAGGCAGATTCAGCACAGCAGAACCCTCTTCTCACCCAGAAAGCCATCTCCAGTAGCTACTCCTTTGCACATGGGCAAAGAAAGGCATACTTTTGCAAAATTATCCAGGCGATGAAGTCAGAAAAAAAGCATCTAAGAACTGTGTGGACAACAGTAGTTAACATTTTGGATGGATCAAAGATATGCTTTCTTTATAAACTGCTCAGTGAATGTAAGTTGAATGTAGGCTGAATACAAGCTGAATACTCAGTGAACACATCCGTTACTTAACTGATGTTTCACTTGAAATGTATACCCCTCAACTAATCTATCGATGTCAAGGAATTTTGTGAGTAGTTTACTTAAACCTCTTTGGAAGTATTACTTACTCTTTTGGATTAATTCTCAGCCCTGATTTACACCTTTGCAGCTGCTAACCAAAATAACTGGAGTTTTGCATACTGGAAATATATTTTTCATTCAAAATTGCCAGTGTCTCTCTTTTCTTGCCTCTTTTCCTCTAAGACGTTTTCACTATCATGTATCAAATACCTGGTTTGACCATTTACACAAAAATTGCATTAGCTTTTGTTTTCATTTGCCCTTCATTTCCCTGTACTTCGCGAATTTACAAGGAAAGATGTGTTGGGGAGCAGACAAAGGAATATATCTGGCATATCTATTTCTTTTTGGCTCATGTTAGGAGTGGAGAGCCAGGAATTAAGTGATAAGCATTAGAAGTACTGCATTTGAAACATTATTTTCAAAAGCAAAAAATTAAAACTTCAGCTGAAGTTGTGAAGCCTTTGAATGGGTATCAAAAATCAGACCATGCAGCCCTCACTAGTACTTTATTATATTTTGTTCTTCCTAAAGATATGCTGCTAAATCCATCCTCCCATGCACAATCACACACGCACAAAAAAGAAACCCAACATATTCTAGTCTAGTGATGGAGTAAATCCCATGGCTAAAAAATGCAATATTCAACTGTGAGCAAGAGATAAAAGTACTTGCCATCTCAGCTGTAAAGGCATGTAGGAGGGTTTTTTTCCTCCCTGTGGAACAATGTGAATAGGGTTGTGATTGCTACCTGAGGAGTTCTATCACATAAAGCAAAATGCCCATGTTGTGTTACAACATTTCATCAGTTTCTCATCACTCTTTATTGGATATGTAATGACTGTTAAAAACAGCACGGCAATCTTCCTTTGAAACACAATAGAAGGCTGGCAACATTTTAGTTCCCTCCCTCATTTTAAACCGAAAGCACTGTCCCACAGAAGTTTAATGTGAAAAATTCCAAAGCAAGGGGTTTGTAAAAAGAAATGCTGATTCACTGAACTCAAAATATTTAGGACAAGCATCTTTCTTTCAACAATGCATATCACAAACACAAGCGGGCTTTTAAGCAGAAAAATATCTGGTTCTGATATCTATTGCTTCAGAAAGGCTAATTTTACAAAGCTCGAAAAATATCAATACAGGTAGAGCTGTTTAAAAGTATTCCAAAGGAAGGTCTCACTAGCGTAGTGTACTAGTAAGTATGGCACAATACTTGCCTTTCTTCATTGGAAATACTTTACCATATACATGCTTGCATTATGTGCCCTTTTCACACCCTTGCCCTATTGTCACACCCTGGCTGACCCAGATCATTCTCCTTTTTTGTCATTTCCAACTGATCAACCTCCAGCTTCTGGAAGAAATTCCTGCAATTTGTCCCTAAATGCATGACCCGGCACTTTTCATTATTAAATGTAATCCTATTGTAGTACTGCAGTCCTTGAGATCATCCAATTTCTTCTTTGTATTGATAATACTTCCCAAATTTTGTCATCAGCAGATTTCATTACCACATTTGTACTATTTCAGCCAAGATCATTAATTAAACTATTCTATTCTGTCAACCTCCAAAACCAGTCCTTGAGGAACTATAAAGGCAATTTCTTTCCATCACAAGTCTTTCTGCCAATGTGTTGTCATAACATCTTCAGCTAGTTCTCCTGTATTTCTATTCATTTTTGCTATTCTTCATTTTAACTAATATCTTCCAAATGGTGGTGTACTGAAAGCTCAGATGAAGATCAGATAGAATGTATTGAATTTCCATTACTTTCTGAGTCATATGGGGTGATTGATAAAGAGCTTTACATTGGCATTGCTCATAGTCAGGAGTCTTACACTGGTTAGTTGGCAAACCCAGTATGATCTATGCTTATATAAAAACAACAGGAGAGTAGGGAAAATTCAGAATAGATGTGTGATCATCTCAGGTAATAGCCTTAAAGAAACACATTTTTAGACACCTGAATAACTAGATTGTCATCAAAACCAAACAAAATTGTGGAGAAACCCAAAAACTAGGAATGCAGTTAATGTCAGGAATTTCAATTTTATGGAAAACAGACCTCATCAAACAAAAGTGATTTCATTCTTTCATAAGACTTACGAATGGAATTATATATACCTAATATAAAGACTTGGAAAGCATTTGATATGCATTGCATTACATTGTGATTAATAAATGAGCATCAATATCAATAAAGCACATGGTAAATAGGTTAAAAGATACCATGGACAATATATACACTGAATCTTAGGCTGACCTTGGAGTCACCCAAAAGGCTGTGCACTGTCCTCTCTGGTCTGTGTTATACATTGTATTGCCCAGCAAAGCCACCCAGGTTACAGGGCAGCTATTCTTTTTTTTTTTATATTTGATACAATGGAATCAAGAGAGATGAAAAGAGATTACATACAGTGCAAAAATGCCAGAATTCATTGTTATTTGGAACTTCTAATACTCAAAGCTCACATATGCAAGTGAGCTTGAAATAATATTTGAAAATGTATTAATTTATCAAGCAAGCAAAGTCAGACTCATCCTGGAAATTCAAGAGAGTCTCTAAAATGAGGCTGGACCATCCCTATCATCAAGTTAAAGGTCTGACAGACAGGGAAGGCTAAGAACTTGGACCCAAGGGCAATCTGGTTAAGATTTGTTATAAGATGCTATATAAATGAAATACCTTCAGGAACTGCTATCATTGAAAAGTTTTCCATTCACTGGGAGTGGTTTTAAGGCAGTCCTAAAGGAACTGGTTCAAGGCCTCATTCTATTCAATATTTCTGTTACTCAGACAGTTAAACATTATTAAACATGACCACACAGCAGAATGATAAATAATCATGAGAAAAAGAAATTATGCAGAACAATGTCTCACTTGCAAGATTCTCCTTCATCTAAACAGCATATAATTTGGTAATGCAAAATGAAAAGTAATATTTGTAGAAACTAAGAATAGAGGTAAAACCTACAAGTATGACATACCGTATGCTGAAAAGCAGTGACTAAAAAGCATCTAAGAATCATAGTAGGCTAGTAACTAAACATAAACACCTGGTGCATTGCTATCACTGTGCTATATACAGTACTAGTGAGAGTAATCCAAGCAGATTGCATCGAGATCTAGGAGTTATGTCTAGAAAAAGTTGTTGAAAATTCAGCAGTGTAAAAAAGAATACAGAATAATTTGAGGGTTGTAGAAAATGCCTTTTCAGTGAGAGACAGAATGGATCCATCCAGTTTTATAAAGAAGATGAAGCTATGAAAATATGACAGAATGTAGGTGCATTTGCAGGGAGAAAACGCCAGGTGCAGAGGCTATTTAACCTAGGAGGAAAGCAAAGCAAGAACTAGTGGCTTGAAGCTGAATCCACAGAAAGCTAAGGCACAAAATTTCAGTGATGAGAATGAGTAACCATTGAATTTTCCCATCACTGACAAAACTCTTCAATTACAGATTTTATCTATTTTCAAAATACGTGCCTTAGAAAAACAATGACCTGTTATGTGCAAGTAGATGACTTAGCAATTTGGCCTTAAATCTATGCATGCCAAACAAATGACAATATAATCTGTCTCTCATCTCTCAGACATGCTTTGTATTTCTTAGACTTTACCAAAAAAAAGACTATGCAAATATTTTTGGATGTAAGAAATATTATTAGTGTTACTTTCATCCTTCTCCAGCAGTAAAATAAATTCTCTAATATCAGCAGTATAACCGTGCAGATATCTAAAGAAGAGTGAAACAATCACTTACACATTGTAGAAATGTAATAATTAAACACAAATTGCTTTTTCACACATCATATGACAAGTGTAAGGCCTGATATTTCAGCAGTGATGTGACTGATGGAAAGTGCTGCACACATTCCATTTCCCTTCCAATGGTCTGTCCTGCCAATGGTATACAGCTCCCATTTCTACACTGATGGATCATGAAATACTGAATCTTAATCCTGTCACTGGTGCATTACAGAATATTGCCTGTCCTGGGCTTCAGGCCATATTGAAAGAAATTCAGCATTTGCGGTGGAAGCACAAAGAATGAAATATTTGTCTTTCAAAATCTTTTTTGCCCTGCTTTTCAAAAGAGAAAGTGCATCTTAAAAGTAATCAGTAGCTGAGAATGCTTAAAGAAATCTCAGCAGAACTTTATGGGCAAAGTGGTGTAACAGAAATAAGTATCGGATGAATATGACAAATATCATCATCTATGGTATAAGGCAGACTTACAAAAGTATGTGTTTAGACCTTAAAAGAAAGTCAGTGGAAACATATGAAATGCAAATGAAGTACAGAATTACTATTGATAGTAACATTAGAATAGAATAGACCAGACCAGACCAGACCAGAACTGAACAGAAGAGAATAGAATTATATTTTCTGTTGTAAAGGACCTAAATGATCATCTAGTCCAGCTATCTGAGCAATTTAAGGCTTACCCAAAGTTAAAGTATATTATTAAGGGTGTTGTACAAATGCCTCTAAAACTCTGACAGGCTTGGAGCATCAACCACCTCTCTAGGAAGCCTGTTGCAGCATTTGACCTGCTTCTTGCTAAAGAAATGCTTCCTAATGTCCAGTCTAAACCTTTTCTGATGCAGCTTTGAAACATTCCCACTTATCCTATCCAAGGATACCAGGGAGAAGAGCTCAGCACCTCCTTCTCCATTTTCCCTCTTCAAGAAGCTGTAGAGAACAATAAGATTGCCCCTCAGCCTCCTTTTCTCCAAACTAGACAAGCCTGAAGTCCTCAGCTGTTCTTCATAGCACATTCCTTCCAACCCCTTCACCAGCTCTGTTGCCCTGCTCTGGACATATTCAAGGACCTTTACATCCTTTTTAAATTGTGAGGCCCAGAACTGCACATAGTATTCAAGATGAGGCTGCGCTAATGCAGAATGCAGCATGATAGTCACATCTCTTGACCAGCTGGTTATGCTGTGTTTAATGCACCCATCCTATTTGTAAAATGATGCAAAAAATCACATAGAAAAAATGCAACAGATGCAATAGATTGTGATGGGATCCACTCCTGAGCAGAACAGCAAGCCAACTTAACACAACACCCTGCCTTACTAACATGCTTTTGAGAATCCTCATGTCAGTCCTTCACACTATGCTTATAAGGACAGATAATATTTGGAAGCAAATGACATTAACAGTTTTTTTGCAAGGTCAGTCTAGGAAGCCAGAACTAATTGTGTAAAGCACTTGCCACTGGTTAGAGGTCTCACATTCAAGGAATACATTATACTAAATATTAATACTTAACAAAAGGCTTAAAGTACCTCGAGCTTGTGCTGGAATTGATTAAAAGACATTAAGACACTGTGAAACATATAGATGTACTTTTATGCTTCTCTTGAAAATTCACCTTAAATTAAATGCTTTATAATTGGTAAATTAAAGTATTTTTGTTTCTTTTTCTGAAGTTAATGTTTGGGTCTTTTTCTGACAGATTTACATGCACAAAGATCCACAAGGTCTGTATCAAAGGCATATAGCAAACTTAACAGCAAAAGCTACTTTGGGGGAAAAATAAAGGGGGGCTAGCAAGAGGAGGAAGAGAGAGAAAAAGGGAAAGGGGAATGGAAGACTCCCCAGTGGCAAGCTGAGAAGTGATGGAAGATTCCAGGCTGGTGTCCTCCTCTAGAAGTCCAGCAACTTGTTTGAAAGTTTACAGAGCTGCAAGTGAAAAGCAGATTGAGAAACGGAAAGAGAAGGCCCTTAGCGCTACAGAGGCTAAGGGACCTAAGGCACTGTGCAACATCACCGATATCTGCCAACATTAAATTATGGGGAAAAAAAAATTTCAGTAATTATGAGGAGCAACAGAATTTCAACTTAAAGAAAGTTTCTTGTGCTTATCAATTAATTCAACAATTCCAGGCATTGGGGAAAAAATGTGTCTTTTCATTTGGTTTCTCAGGTACTAATCAATTCTTAATTATCTTTAACTGTATTGATCTACTCCCACTGTTTATGCCATATAGATTAATGAATGACATTTTAAGGAACACAGTACCACAGTTGAAGAGCAAAGGATTCATGTATTATTCACACTAAAATACGTACTGCTGCCTCTTTTTGACCTAAGCGGTTAGCTAGACTTCGGGGCTGGCAGGTTGCTTATGTGAGGAGATGCTGATAATGTAATCTTGTTTATTTACATTAAGATTAAAAAAAAAAAAAAACACAAAATCCTTTTTGTGTGAACACAGAAAGAAATAAGTCTTTTAGCTTATAGCTCTGCCCTGGAATCTCAGTCTCAAAAGCTGCCTTTCTCAAGACCCCATTCACCCCACTGATTCAGGCTATGCCTGATACTTCCTTGGTAGCTCCTTTCTTTCCTCCTCTGAGTTTTCTGCTTTAAAAACACAACCAAAAAAAAACCTCACCAGCCTTTCATCTGTTTTTCTTTCATACCCAGACATACGTACCCAGGTTTGGGACCGAGGGTGCAGTCTATTTCTTTGAAGAACTGTGGGGTTTTTTTCCTTCAGTGGTTGTGCTCCTCCCTTTTGATGCAGAAACAACACATTTGGAGGAGGTGAGGGCTTCAGAGGTCAAAGCACAAAACATAAGGGGGAAAATGCTGTTGTGTAGGCAGAGTAGGGGGGAAGACAGAAGAAGTCACTGTACATAAACAAAGAAAAAAACACACACCTCAGGAAAACCCAGGAAAGAAAGAAATAAAATAAACTTGAAGACATGAAACGGAAACTGGAGATTCATTTGAGCACTTGCCCATGTTCACAAGTCTTTTTCTCCCATGGTGACCACAACCAAGTGCAACAAGCTTGCAGAAGACAATCCCTTTCAAAATGCTATACTGAAAAAAAAAATATTCCTAGCTTTCTTTGTAATGTTGAGAAAAAGGGGAAGGATATTCTTAATATGTGCTTTGCTCAGCTGAAGATAGAAGTGCCTTTCTGTTTTCTGCTGCCTTGTTCTTGAGCTAACCTAATTTCTCCTGATCAAAGCTTGAGTGATTTATTCGGGCTTCTGCCAAATGTCACGGTAGCCAACAATCTGTCAAAGCCTACCCTTGCCTCTTCCATGCTCTGCTATTCCTAAGAGGCCAGCTGGGACAGGTGTTTGGAGAAGGGTATTCTGACTTTATGGAAAGGAAAGGTTGGGGTCCTTAGGTCACATTTTTTTTTATACAGCTTTAATGGTTTCATACCAAACAGGAATGGAATCTGGCTATAAGAATTAGGATGGATGAGTCCTTTGTCTGACTCACTGATCTGGACAGGAGTGTGGTGAGAGCTGGTCTAGCATTTTAAACCAAGGTCCATAAAACGAAGAATTTTTTTCTATTGATGTAAATAAAAAAGGAGGTTACATGGAGACACACCAGATACACAGAAGACTCAGCGATATAAATGTGCACAGAATGAAAACAAACTGCACACAGGAAAAACAAAGAAAACAAAACAAACCCACCAAATCCAACAAAACCCCCAAACAAATAAAAAAAAACCTGTCTGACCTTTATGCTCATTTAAAGCCTATTTCAATAGATGAGGTGGGATTTGAGTAGGTACTTAAATTTGGTGCATATCCTGTCCTGAGGTCTACTCTAAATGTGCAAATTACTCTAGTTCTCTTGCACAGAGTACAAATGCAGTAATACCTTTCAAAGACTGCAAGGTAATATCATGCCAGGAGACATGTCACAAATAAACAGTGAATCGAAAAAGCATTTGTAGCACCTTGATATATCATGCATTGATCCAAGTACTTCTCACAATTTAGAAGTTTAATCCTGAGCTGTATATATTTTCAGAATTTATTACTTTGAAAGGGATAAATTCTTCATCAACTATTGCCTTATTCAAAGCCTTGGACATTTCCAAGGATAGACACATATCTTTGTGTGTGGTGACATGAATGGTTATAGCACAGTTTACAAATCCCTCTCCAAAGCAGAGATGCTACTCCTTACTATGGATTTTCCAATGTTTTAAGTATCTTCTAATATTCTGTACCATGCAGCCAAACTATAGGAATATGGGTGCTTATTTTAACTGTTACTGCATCAGGGCCCATATGCTTGCTTTACTGCATGGGAGAACAACTGTGCTATTTTAATCCTCTCCTTAATTGCTTTCATCTAAAGGAAAACATTTTCCTCTTCAGGTCCATAACTAAATACATAACCAGAGTTACTATAACCTAAAGAGAAGTGAAATATGAGGGAAAATGAGGATGTGTCCAGGGGAAAACACAAAGTGGGAGATCCTTGCAGTCTACTGCTAAGTAGACTGCTAAGGCATTGGGAGCCTGTGTCAAGTGCCTCCACACAAACTGATGCAGTGTGGGAAATGTCAAGTCCTTGCATATCTGTAGAGAAGTGATACCACTGGGATACAGAAATGTGGTGGGGCAGCTCACACAACAAAATAATTTTTTTATCCATTTTTTTTCCATGAGAGAACAGACCCACATGGGTGACATTGTGGTACGTACATGTTACATACACATATGTATTCCTGAATGAATATGAATGAATACACATTTTGTATTCCTACATATCACCCAACTAGGAATACAAAAAGATGAAAGCTTCTTTAGATGTATCACTTTCATACACCCCGGTATGCATGGGGCCTTCGGCCACCCTGATACCTGGTGGAAGGACATACAGCTGGGCACAAACAATCTGGAAGATTCCTGGAGTGTGTTGACAATTTGAGCTCTTCCTGATGAAGGTGATAACTGACTAAGGAAATGTTCTGCTGAACCTCACATAAAAGAGGATTGGCCAAAGGTATGAAGGTCAAGGGCAGCCTTGGCTGCATTGACCTTAAGATTGTGGAGTTTAAAATTCTAAGAAAAGTGAGCAAGACAAATAGTAGAATCAAAACTCTAGGCCTAAGGAGAGCAAATTTCAGCTTGTCAGAAATCTCCTTGGCAGACATTTTCAAACAAAACTGAAAACTTGGGGAAGCGGCTACTTACTTTGTGGAATACTTACACTTTTATGAAACTTCTACTATGTGATGTCCATACTCTAATGATAATAGTACAGAGTAAGAGAATCATTAATCACCACCTACTCAGGTCTTTAAAAATATAAGCTGAAATTAGAAGCCTATGCCAGGATCTTAATATGAAGACTAACTGGTGACGAACATTTGCACAAGATATATAATACAGGCAATTTGGACAATATGGATTATGTAACACATACAATTATTATAATGAACATCTAATAGTATATATGACAATTTAAAAAAGGCATGTATTATAGTTGAGCCCTAAATATATACACAATCATGTATACCAAGGGGGAAAGGCTGTTAAGAAGATAAAACACCTGTAAATGTTCACCAAAGTGAATTTTGCGCTTTCAAGATTTTTGAAAGACTAGTCTTTGTTAAAATATAGATTAGGAAATAACCTCAAATAAGCAAGTATGGACAGAGGGTGGGGATTTTACTTCTCTAGGGTTGAATACAGTAGAGGGAGAACATTTTCTCTAGAAACCACCTCAGAGCAAACTAAACCGGACTGCTACTCAGAAGTGTTTCATAAAGGGATCTCTAGCAAATACTAAGGAAGCCTAAAGAAATTAGCCTCCTGTGTCTGAGGTTAGTCATTGTAAATACCCCCCAGTGTCCTGCTTTATACTTTGTTTTTATATAAAAGTAGATCAGATAATTGCACTGTCATAAAATATGGCAAAGGTACTTATGCTGGTGAGGAAGGCTTCTTTCATGTAAATCTGAATTTTGAACTATAGGAGATGCATGATAATATTAAACTACATCAGAAAGAATCCCTATGGTGGTAAAGACAAACATAAAAGTGGTGTACGGATTTATTCTGCCTTCATTTCTCTCTCTCTGACCATTAGTTGGAATCCTAAACTAATGAGTAAAGAGAAAAAATCCTAATGATAATACTTAAATATTGATGTTCTCTTACTTTAAAAAAGTAGTCTTTTCTGCTTCCATTTTTTCATTCCATTTGTGTAGGGAACGATTAGACACTTCTTCTAGGATATTTACGAAGACAAGAAATACACATGTAAACTTTGCTTGGGTACAAACTGCAGGATGGAATTCTATGTAAGTCAGAATTTAAAGCAGAAAAAAATAAAAATCTGCCAGACTGTAAGACAAGTTAGCTAAATGTCGAATGAAACTTGTTTACAGAGCACTGTAATAAAAATATAGGTGTTATGTATGTGCACCCTAAGCACACAATATCAGCAGTCTAAAAAACTATAACACCCTGAAGGTCCTTTAGGCAACAGTTTGAAGCCAGTTTTTTGCTTACTCTGTTAGGTTGGGTTGGGTACTCCCTCTGTGCTTTCCATATTAGGAAATATATTTTGGATATGTATCTGTTTTATCTTTATTTGAAAGAATTTCACAAATGGATAGTTTTATACTTGTCTTCATGATCAAAAGAGGGAAAGACCTGGATAAGCTATGATCAAAAGAATTTTAAAATAATCCCATAATAATTAACTTGAGCATAAACAAACAAACAAATAAATAGATGTGAGTCAGATAAGACTGAACAGATAGATGGCAAATAAAAATCATAAAGACATAGCAATAAACTTCTGACTGTGCATAAGACCTTTCATGCAGTACAAAGAATCTACAAAGACAAAACAGAAGCAAATAATGCTTTTACTTTTTCTATGTAAAATAAAATTTTCTGCTTGGAATTAAAAAGATGTTTTGTAAAGATACCTTGTTCTGCAATTTTTCATGGACTATTGCATACCTATTATAGCTTGATTTGCAGAACAATTTTTACAGAGGAAAAACATCAAATAACCAGCATCCATGTGATAGAAATGTCCTTGGATTCAAAAAAGAAAAAAAAAAGGCAAAAAGAAATAGTGAAATGACAGTATCCTGATAGCAGCATTTGCTCTAAACACATTGAAAATAAATTACTGGTAAGTGTTTAAGCTGAGCAATTGATTCAATATTGAATACTGTTTCAAAGCCTGTTCTTTTGTCTTTAGGAAGTATGACAGTGCAATACATTTCAAACCTGTAAAGATTTAGGGATATATTTTAATGACTAATTATACTAAATTTCATGGAAGGTATGGGAGAAAAAAGCTTTATGTTCCTTATTTTGCATGCTCTAAGGAAATTACAATGCTGTAAATATTCAGTAATTTAATATGAGGGTAGACCAACAATTAAGTCAATCAATATGAGAAACAAACTCATTGTCCAGTATTTACTTACTATTTTAAATAATTTCTAATATGACCTAGACAATCACCGTATTATGACATAGAATTCACTCAACATCAGATAGGGGATGACTTATTCATGTAACAGGTGAATTTAAAAGCTTTGTGAGAAAAAGCTCTATGGATTCTTTCTAAAAGAAATGAAGAAAAGTTCTCAAATGAAAAACTTGAGCAGTTTAATTAGGGTCTAACTCTGAATCATTCTAGAAGGAACCTAACAATTAGCTATAACAAAAGCTTAGGGAAACTAGGGAAAAATAGGTGTTATGAACATCTCCCCTCTGTCAGTATAAAATTGGAACTCTCATTGCTGAATGGTTATAACAGTTTAGGGTGCAAAACTTTAAATTAATAATCATTAGGTCTGAAAAAGAGAGGGGAAAAAAAAAAACTCTAAGGGTATTTCTAAATGGATTAAAGCAGAATAGACAATAAATGTTTACTCACATCTTGTCCTGAACTTCAACATAATGACTAGGGAATGCATTTCCTGTGATGTCCCAAGTAATTTACAGATTTATCTTTCTTCCCCAATATTAGCATCACCACGGAACCCTGAGGCCACTGTCAGACTGTTCAACAGAAAGTGTTCAACATCTTCTATAATTTAAAGACAAGGAAGACAAGTAACATTAGAGTGTGGGATAGAAAACTAGAATCATATACATGTATGCTAAAATACTTATCTACATCTTGCAATTTCTTGCATTTTTATAGGTAAGATTGGTAGGACTGCTTGTTATACAGGTTGGTGGTAGGACCGCTTGTTATTCAGGTTGGTTGACATTTCCTATTATAGTAATCTGCATTTAGCTGCATATAAACTTGCAGAATTTTATTGGTTTCAACTCAAACTTTTTAATTCAGAGGCCAAACTCTTTGGGAAATATTTGTTGAGCTGATTTATTTTCTCCTGAGGGTAAATATAGGGTAAGTTCTACTGTAAACTCAAAGGGTAAGTTCTATTGTAAACTCTAAGGGCTATTTGCCCTGTAAAGATCTGGCACTCAAACGCTTTAACTTAACGCATGTTTCTGAAGTGTGTCATTCTAACTTCATGCAAATATATCTAAAACTGTCCAGGCTGGAAGACTGAATATTGTCCTTTACACATGCTCTGTAGAAACTTTTGATCTTTACAGCTTTGACTTAATGTAGATGCTTTCTTTGGTGGGGAGCCTGCTTCAGCTACTGCAGAGTAATACTTTCTATGCAGCTACTAGTTTAGATGGCTATGGGCCATAAGGAGCCCAGGAGCAAACTCTGTGTATCTGTATGTAAGCAGGAGTGCTTTCCTCTGCATTCACTGAGCACTGAGGAACTATGGACATCCAAAACTGGAAAAGAAACAAGCTAAGATTAAATGGGTAGGAGAGTGAATTAGGGTTAAAAAAAAAAAAAACAAATAAAATACCTGAGTGAAGGCAGTACAAAATTGGAACTAGGAGTGCTGTGGATAACAGCTGCACAATGGTAGAAACTAGAAAGCGGGTTGGCAAAGACACAGCAAGATGAAGAAAAAAAACAAGAGCCAGGGAACAGGATCCAAGTAGGTACAAAAAAAAGAACCAGAGGGATTAGTGAGCAGAATTACCTGGCAAGGCACTAGGGCTGAGATTAGGAAGGGAACTGGAAAAGGCAAGTGTGAGGCAGAAGGACAGACCCCAGGAAGAGCTGGGGTACTGGAGGGACCCAGGACAAGGCACGGCACGTACCACGCTGTGGCTGTACAAAGGAGGCACAGGAGAAACAGGAAGACTAATTGAGAAGCAAAGACAGACAGGCCTGGAATTAAGCAAAGAAACTGGGGGAAAGACAGGGTCTCACTGCACCAGAAAAATGAGAGTGTGGTAGAGAGCAAGGCAGAAATCTGGAGTAAGCGGAGTAGCTGTAAAATGTATTGCTGCATCCTGTCTACTGTGCAAAAAGGCAGATGAAGAGTTCTGGGTAAAGCCTACCTGGTCAGTTGAACAGTCTCCTAGTTATTCAATAAATTACCTAACAAAAAAGTCATTTGATCACCAGGTAATGTAGTCAACAGGCCATAGAAGGAATGCCTGTTATTTATGTGCTAATTTCAATGCTTTAAGGATAATATCTCAGGTTCTCAACTTGTTAAAAAAACTCTGGACCCCAGTGCCAAGATAGGGGTCTACAAGATTGAAATTCAACCCAGTATCCATGACTGGCAGTGGCAAATGACCAGTACTGGTGGAAAAACCTAATATACTACTTAATCACAAATTACTATAAACCACTACTCTGGGTGGCTGAGGAAAAGATGTTACAAGTTTCAGTTTGATCGGCTTATGAACATTACTTGACATGGTCATCAGTAAAAATAGGAAGCAGCCTTAGTGGCAGCTTGACAAATTCTGTATTCTGCTTCTAGTAAAATTATATAGAGCTACACTTTTCCTTGGAAAATAACACACTTCTCAAGCACATGCAGTAGCATTTTCTCATGTTCCTGTTTTATACTAGGGATTTATTTACCTTTCAGTATGATGAATAACAACTTCTACACAACTTTGCACATTAAATGATGCCAGAGCATAAAAGTGGCAATGTTGCTTCATATTACAAGAATATAAATAGATAAAAAGTACAATATTTCAATGTGTTTTCAGGAACTTTAAATTTTATTATTGATATGTAAATAAGTGGCAAAACATGACAAAGATAAGCAGCTTTCCATGCTATAAAATTTATACAGACTGAATTATTTTCATATATATGTGAGAGAAGGAAGAGGCAATGCCTCACAGATCAAATGCATTACTGTAATTTTCTACATGCCCTAAGATACCTACACTGACACAGTAACTTTCATTCACTTATTCAAAACACTTCAGCTTTCTGACAAAACAGCTGAGAAATGCATTCCAAATTTCTCTGTAAAACTTCCTTTCTAATACTCCAAAAGACTAGCTATCTTATCTTTCTACTATGTTAAAAACAAGAAAGAGGGAGGGGGGAGGGAAGGATTGTGCATTACTAAGACAATAACATGAACCTCTGGCTCTTTCTATTGCTTTCCATCAGTCTCTTTGAATATCCCTGCCTGTAGGTTTTTATCTTGGCTGTTAATGTTCCCACTAAATATCTATACCTACCAAAATCTGAGAAAGTAAGCACAACCTGCCTTCATAACACGAATTTCATATAATGCATAATCTGGAGCACATAGTAAATTATCAGAAAACAGAAAAACCCCTGTTGTCTCCACCTTACAACGGCCTAGCATTTTAGGAGATATTTGGAGTTACACAATTTTAAATTGAGTCTATGATTGCCAAGTTAATGGCATCTCTTTGGATTTGCTATTTCATTTAAAGATAGTTTAGGCTTTAGGCTTGGTTCAGATAGTGTCACTGTTGCAGGATTTTCCCCCTCTTTGTGGCTGTAACAAGGATTGCTTTTTTAAAAGCCACATAATTGATTTGCTAAAACCTGTTAGAGTAAAATCTTTTAACAATGTTTTAAATGTATTTTTAAGAGGACTGCTACAAAGTATTATACTTATGTTACAATACATATATTATCCTGCTAAGCTCTTAATTTACAGTAAGAAAAGGATGTAATGTTTTACAAAGCAATTGTTCTATGTTAAATTACAACCTTAATTGCAACTCAGCAAATGTTTCTGCATCTGCAACAGACATTATGGACCACATAATTCTTACTGCACATTTTTGCCTATAGAGATTATATCTTCCTTCTGTAGTTCACCTATCCTGCAGCCCTAACAAATTCCAAAGCAGAGGAGCACCATCTAGTTGCTTCTGCAACAAAGCTGCTGCCCTTTTCTTTAAAAGTGTGTATCTTTTGTGATAGTATTCTATTCACGCATTGTTTTTACCAAGTGTTTTTAACACAATGTGTTTAACAAGTAAGATGTTAAACAATCATAATTGCTTTAGATATATTTAAGCATGAGCTTCCTTTGTGCTGTTTAATATTTATTTTTACATGAATGCAAGAAGATATTCAAACAAGGAAGAACTTAGCATATTCTATTTGCTTGGTTCTACTGTGTGTGCTTGCAAGTCAGATTTGTTGGCTAGACAGAGGACACTTCAGCATCATACACTGGCAGGAATGATCTCAGGAATTCCTGTGTCCTGCTCTCAGAGATGTGAGTGAAACCTGCTAGCACAGCCAGCCTCTGTCAAAGTCCCCAGCAAAGGGGAAATTAGCGTATGTATGAGATACAGCTTGCTAATGTGGGATATGCCCCCATGGCTCTTAAGATTTTCCTAAAGCAAAAGTCCATCACCCAGGTGGGTTTAGCTTTTTCATTTTTAAATGTAACTGTAATTTTTTTACAGTGTTTAGAGCAATACAATTGGGATTTTTAGTCCTAATTTTAGCAGCATTCTCCTTACTGAATACAGCATTGGTATTTTATGCAGACTGTAAAAAAGTGCACAGTCAGGATCTTCATTGTAAGCAGCTCACCCGCAGACTAATACTACAGACCATCCACTAAAAATTTAAAATGGTTAATTCTACCTATGAATCCTATAGTTTATCAGCATGCTTCCATACAGTATATGTATTAGTACCAGAAGAAAAGAAGTATTTGGCAAAATGTAATACTTAAAGAGACCTATATAAGTCTGCCTATGAAAGAGTCTGGCAGGAGAACTAAGAAGGTTATTGTATCATTTTTACAGTTTCCCAAGTGAAAATTACCTTCATTCTGAAAAACTTCCTAAGGCAGAAGGCACCTGGAGACCTATACTATATTCTAGACATTAATTTAAGAAATCTAAAAAGACTGTAAGGCACAAAAGAAAAACTATCTTGTCACAGGCATATTCCTTAGCCCTTGGCCATTAAAAAAAAAACACACCTCTGAGGTACAAACTAAACAGGCTTGGAATCGTTGGACTGGGATGAATAAAATCAGCTATGTATTGACCTATTTTCAGAGACAATAGAATATAAGTAGAGAGCAGTGTAGGGGAGAGGGACCTGGGGTCCTAATGGACGACAGGATGACCATGAGCCAACACTGTGCCCTTGTGGCCAAGAAGGCCAATGGCATCCTGGGGTGTATTAGAAGGGCGGTGGTTAGTAGGTCGAGAGAGGTCCTCCTTCCCCTCTACTCCGCCCTGGTGAGACCCCATCTGGAATATTGTGTCCAGTTCTGGGCCCCTCAGTTCAAGAAGGACAGGGACCTGCTGGAGAGAGTCCAGTGCAGGGCAACGAAGATGATTAAGGGAGTGGAGCATCTCCCTTATGAGGAAAGACTGAGGGAGCTGGGTCTCTATAGTTTGGAGAAGAGGAGACTGAGGGGCGACCTTATTAGTGTATATAAATATATAAAGGGGGAGTGTCACGAGGATGGAGCCAGGCTCTACTCAGCGGCAAACAATGATAGGACAAGGGGTAATGGGTACAAACTGGAACACAAGAGGTTCCACTTAAACTCGAGAAGAAACTTCTTCTCAGTGAGGATGACGGAACACGGGAACAGGCTGCCCAGGGAGGTTGTGGAGTCTCCTTCTCTGGAGACATTCAAAACCCGCCTGGACACATTCCTGTGTAACATTATCTAGGTGTTCCTGCTCCGGCAGGGGGATTGGACTAGATGATCTTTTGAGGTCCCTTCCAATCTCTAGCATACTGTGAAACTGTGTGAAACTGTGAAGTAAACCAGAGGTGGAGAATTCTGCGCAAGTATACAGACTTAATGAGGAAGCTGCTATGGGCCAGCAAGTAAAAACACTAATCACATTTATATATGTCTTCAGTGTTATGTTAGAGCTCGTAAAACATTAATTGACTGAGGGAAAAAAAAAAAGTGCTAAAGAGCTTGAGAAATGACACTCCAAGGCATTCAAGGTAGAAGTTTGCGTTAACTTGTTATATAATTTACTTTATAAGAGCTGGTACCCTGGGAAACAGATGGATGCCACAAATTCAGTTCTTTGCAGGAACTGTTAGAAGCAGCTTTCCATACTGCCAAGGTTTGCCAATACAGCCAGGGTTTAATATGAAATAAGCTAAAGCATTCTAATATTGGGGAAAAAAAAAATAAAAATTTAAAGTTAAAATAACCAAAATATGTTTCCACGAACAAGTGCTAACAGTAGGTATGCTGCCCTTCTTCAGCTTTGTTTCTCTAGGAACCACTAAGCTAGAGAGACTGCAGAAACTGAAATAAAATAATACTTTAAAACAGCAGATGGCACCTTCTTTTTTACTTGAATCCTGGAACCCTGCTGAACTTTCATAATCTGGATCCTGAAAATTACCCAGACTTGTCAGATAAATACAAATTAAAATAAGTAAATTTAATAATAATAAACACAAATACAGAAGAGCTGCTAATTTCACATTTAGAAAAGTTAAAATAACATTTTATAAAACAAAAATGGCACAAGGCTTATTGAGCAAAACCCTACTATGCTTCTTAAATCAAACCCTGGTAACCCTGAATTAGTTAAAAAGAGTCAGATAAATAAACAGAGGAAATATTCCAATATCGATATCAGTCAGCTACCCCTACTGGAAGTGGAACAGTGTGTCAGAATACTAAAACAAATTCACTGGCAAATGTCCAAGATAACAGCTGTACCATACCCAGCAGAGCCATGAATCAGAACAATCTCTGGAGGAATAGAGACCATCTAAATAAATGGTTCCGATTCTCAGCTTCTTGGGAAGATCTAGAATGTTAGCCAACACTTTGTTAGGTTGCTTTTGATGATCAGCCCAGCCACGGTGCCTCAGATCATTATGTGCTTTCTGCATGCATGCAGCAATTCCTTTGAACTTCTGATTTAAATCCAAAGAGTGGGCACCCTTGTAAAGCATAGTCTTCCACAGATATCTGTAAGATGCAGCAAACCCTTCCTTTTGCTTTGTCAACTCTTTTTTGTCTGTACTACACAAATTAGCTGTTTCACCTCGCTGTTCCAGATGCTGCTGCCTTTCACCAACTGCACTGACCACATTGTGTTAGCATATGAAAAAAAAGTCAATGTGTGGGGAAAGTTGAGAAAGTCTGAGCCCCAAGAAAGCTCTATCTAGAGAGAAGCAAAGTCCAGTATAGTAATGTCTCATTTTTTCCCCACTCCCCAGTCTTTATTCACAGTGAAAGGTAAGAATTGTGCCATGTATCTCAAATTGTTCACTAATTCCACATCTACTACCAAGTTGAGGAAAGCGTATCAACCTTGTTGCAGTAAGAGACTACAGTACAGATCACAAGCACTCAGAAATGCTGTAGATACTAGAAACAAGTTCAAGCCCACTCTGTGGGCATCAGGTTCATGCCATGGCACCAGGGTTACATTTGCTTTGAGGAGAAAAGTTGTCACTCCAGGCGAACTATGAAAGAAGAGAAAGAACCTAGTGTTGAGCTGGCCCTAGGGTGAAAATTTTCTGCCTAAACTATTGGTATGCTTATCACAACTGTCTTACTTTTTGTTTACATGATGCAGTCTGCTGCAAACTGATATTTACCCTTGGGTCCATAGAAGCAGCCTTGGCAAGGAGAATGAGTGCTCTAGAACTGACCTCCTCCCTCCCACATCTTCCCCTTCCAGCTGCTGGACAAGTAGGGCAGGAATTTGAAGAGGAACTGGTGCTGCTGCAGCTGCTGCTTCTGGTCCAAATTCTTTCATTCTTCTTTTTTCTTCTTTTTTTTTTTTTTGTCTCCTCTCACTTGTTTTTCAGGAGGGAAAAGGCAAGACAATAATCAAAAGAGGTCAAAAGACCAGCAAGGGAGGTGTTATGGCAGTGTGCCAGAGGAAAGTACACTCAGTATTCTGGCAATGGGTGACAGCCAGCTCTACTCGGAGAGTAACACTAAAATTTTTGGTTGATATCTGGGTTTGGGGGTGGGGGTGGTTTATGGTCTGTACAAATTCTCTTGTTAGCTTGACTTACTGCTACAATGTTTGTTTAAGGAAAGATTTGGTTTAGACCTATAGTAGCCACTACAGTGAGTCAGAGACTGATCTCTTTCAGGCGAGACAGAGAGGTGGTATTGCTGGCGGACAGGAAGTATCAAGAACATCATTGGTTGTGCCAGGCAATATTAGCACATGCAATTTAACACTTTTCATTTCCAGCACTGAGAAAAGTGCTTTTTTCTCTCCTTTGTATCTTAGGAATTTAGATGAGAACTCATGCAGTTAGTAAGTATTGGTTTTGCTTTGCAAATGTAGTTGGCTAATTTAGTAAGTGTAGTACATGGCTGATGATTCTAGTAATATTTTTATTTTTCCCTAACATTTGGGGGATTTTTTTTTTAATGTTCATGTAGAAGTGTAGTAGCCAGCAGTCACTGCCAAAGACTTGCTTCCTTACAGTCTTACCTGGACCTCAGCCACGTTCCTCCCCAGCTACTCTCTCATTTCCCTGAAATCATCTTGCTCTCTCTTATTGCTCTTTCTCTGTTGCAAATACTGTTGATGAGAAGAAAACACTGCCTCCTTAAAGAATACAGACAACTCCATCCTGTTTACTTCGTTCAGACTGACCTCCTGGTCAAAATAGCAGGGCTGCACCATTTTATCACAATAAATTATAGCCTCTTGAACAATGAAACAAGTTGAAATGTTTCTGCTGAGTATAACAGGACATAAGGGCACCTAGGAAAAAAGCAATGAACAAACATTAACTAATGAATTCTTACAGCATTCTTATGCTACAGGGAAGTAGGAATGATTAAAACAGACTAAGAAAACAGATGCATTTCCTGAAAACACATCATTGCAGGTTCCTCACATTAAAAAGTAAAAATGTTTACATGAACTCCCCACACACTAGCTTGTTGGTACTGCTTTGTATTCAGAAATGAAACCCTTAGGTCATTATCTATGAATCACTTTGGTTACCCTTGTATTTAGTAAATAACATCTTTATCTCTTGGTCAGATAGCCTACTTTCAGAGCAGGGGAGCAGAAGCAATACTTTTACCTATGTTGTAAAATAAAACTATTGCAAAAATTGCTAGCTGTGTTTCCTTTTTAGTTTCTGGTTGACTTCTGAAACTTGACCTAAGTTGAAAAGTATGTAAGAATAGCTTTTAAAAAATAAGATACTGCTTTCCCTGCAACATTTCAGATTAATGATGTTCATAATTTTCTCTTTGTGAAGAAGGGAAGAATCATCAATCAGCTTTGATTCATGTAAAGATTATCTTCTAGTGGATCCTTTCTTGGGATGTGACGGATGTAATCTAATTTTCCATGACTCAATATGCTTGTTTTACTAGCAGAAGCTTTTTTCTTGATTCTTGCTTCCCCCCTGCATGCCTTCCCCCCTCCCCAATTATGTACATTTCCTGTTTTCACCAATCAAGCATAACTTTTGATGAAATACATGCCATATCCTGGCTTCATAGCTTGGGTGTAGTGATCCTGATGTTATGATCACAGACAGGTCTGGGAGAAGGACATGTTTTTCCTTTTTTCTCTGAGAGGGCAGATATTAATAAAGTCCTGGATTTTTTTCCCATACAACATAGGGTCACAGTCTGGAAAAAGCAAGGATAATGCAAAGAAGATGCTGAATAATGCAAAGAAGAGAGGCTATGTATAACTCAGCTGTCAAAAATGAGGCTGGAGTTCATAATATAAGGTCTTCAACAACGAAGCACACTTAACAAGTTTCTCAACCACAAGAGCTCCTTCTGGCCCCTCCCGCTTGATCTCAATCAGATCACTAAAATGAAATAACATTGTACCAAAAAATTGGGTCTTGGAGAAGAAGACATTACCTTCAGCCTGAACACAGCCAATAACACATGAAGAACAACTAACAGCTTACTGCTACTAAGAGAGGACAGCAAGCAACAATAGTATTACTATCTGTGTATAGAAAGGATAATTTCTGAAGTCTGTTTCACCTTCAAAGATATTTCATAACAGATAAACTGTGTGAAAATTATGTGTCCGACTACATGCGGTCCCTGCATTTAAAGCAAGAGGAGCCAAATGTTATCCCTGGGGTTGCTGTGAAGTTCAAAATGCCCCTGACATTCACCATACTGAGAATTACAATAAGCCTAATTTGTAGTAAACTTGTTAAACTGTTGGAAAGCATGCATCATCCCAGTAATATTTTGCCCATGATTCTAATAGTCATATACCTACTGGATCCAAAGTTCTCCCCTCACAGGGAGAGAAAAAGGCATAGACCTTACTCATTGTTGTTTCTCCTGAGTTTTGCTTCTCCTGAAGTTTCTGTCTGTATGAACACTTTGTGTCTTCCTCAGCTTCAAAAGACATTGAAATCCTTTTTATAACTCCATATATTGCCAGTAAGAACCTCCCTGTTCCAACAGGAAGGCAAAGAAGATGAATTCCACCTCACAGAGTATACTCTTAGAGTATGAATCTTTTTACAATCCCATTTGAGGTTTTATATACTACTTTTTATTGGAGCAAGTATAGTGATGCAACTTTTGCCTAATAATATATTCACTTCCTTTTTGTCTGACACAATTTTGCTGCTATCTGCAAGTCCTACATGACAGTACAAAGAAGTATCTCTTTGCTGCAACATTCTGCCATTTCTGAGAATGTTAGGTTTAGGCCTAATTTTTCCAAACCAATTAACAGTTTCAGATGCTCAATCTGAACTTCTTTACAAGTCTTGTTTCAGGGGAAGGGTATTGTTTCAGAGGAAGGCAGATGATATTTTCTAAGACTATCAGCAACTTAACAAGATAAAAAAAACTTAACATAGGCCATAAACATCCAATGAATTTGTCATTCCATTGCAGCAATTTATGTACATACTTTGCCTCTTGTAAACATTTTCTCACCCATTGGTAAGAAAGCGTAATCAATCATTCACTTGGTTGTAGGTAAGAACAGATCCTTTTTGGCAGTTATTGGACAAGGTTCTGTGCTGTAAATTAACAGATGAATTCCATAGTGACCTTTCTGTAGGCCTATACCTTAACAACAATGTTCTACATAGTACCACACTGAAAATTAGGCACCAAAAATTATAGAAAGTGTAATCCTGGGTCTTGAGCCTACTACTCATGCCCAAAGTGATTTTACTGCTAGCCATAGCCTCATGAGTCTCCAGCTGTCATTTCTTGCCAATAAAAAATGATATGAAAAATTCAACTAGATGAACAGAAATCAGTTTCAGAAATGCTGGGTCGCGCTGGGCTTCATGAAAGAGTAACTTCTTAACTTTACCAACAGGCATATGGCAATGTAACATATGTGTAGCAAGTTCACATGATACAGCAAGAACAAAGTAATCTTTTCGTTCCCATGGTGTCTAGCTTTGTGTTACACATGTATCAGAACTGAATACAGAAACTAAAGTAGCTAGATAGCCAAAATAGCCGTTTCAAAAATACCTCATTCTTGAACTTTGTCCAAAACATTTGCTTTAAAACTTTGGGCTGACTTACAAAAGTCAAATAACAGTCCTGTAATCAGGTCTGTGGATCTCTACAGCTTTGCCAGAAGATCTCTCTTCCACTTGAAATTTTCACATCCATTGGATAACTGCATAACAAATACTGTTCATGCTGCAAACCCTAATAAATCATCTATGTACCTGTAGCTCACTGGGTAGAAACACCATCATAATAAATATAATTCCTGTAAGTGTTCTGCAAGCATTACATAATGACACCGATCACTCTTAAACAGGGAACACCCTTTTACCTTGTTTCATTATGTTTGGAACAGTCTGACAAATTTGCTTTCTCTTCTGATAGGTTTTGGTGTATTCTGGTGATCCGAATAGACTCTATCTTCTGCCTTGCTGAAACAGAAACTGAATCCAGCTTCAAAAAGATGAAAAGCAAATGGGTTAATCTTTAGGGCTCCCAAGTCTCCCATCACCATTTACGTTTTTCCTTATAATCCATTTCTGAATTTTATTCCATTTACTATTAGATGGTCCATATTCATTACTGGCTTCACTAGAATTGCATAAAAGATTAGTTGGATCCCTGATGACTGAAATCAGATGATGTATGGGCTTGCTCTACTTGAACATAAATGGACGTTTATTGAAGATTTGTCATTTTTTCTTTTGCTGTTTGCCTGTAGTTTGGCTTGCACATGTAACAGTACTTAGAGTTACACTTAGCTCTGTTGCACTTCTTCCATCCAGCTACTGTGATAACAGGTTAACTAAGCAGAACTAGATGCATGCAAAATAAAACCTTTTTGCAGCTATATCTAGATTCTATGTAAATGTATTTGAAGAGGAGGGGAGCAAAAGGGACAAGCGCAATCAAAAAAAGGAAGGAAGGAAGGAAGGAAGGAGGGAGGGAGGGAGGGAGGAAGGAAGGGAGGAAGGGAGGAAGGGAGGAAGGGAGGAAGGGAGGAAGGGAGGAAGGGAGGAAGGGAGGAAGGGAGGAAGGGAGGAAGGAAGGAAGGAAGGAAGGAAGGAAGGAAGGAAGGAAGGAAGGAAGGAAGGAAGGAAGGAAGGAAGGAAGGAAGGAAGGAAGGAAGGAAGGAAGGAAGGAAGGAACCCCAAAAAGCCCACACACAAAAAACCAAAGAAAAAAAAAATCAAAAGTCCACCAACTTTCCATATCAATCATTTTATCAGAACATACAGCACAAAAAGGCATTAGATAATGAGAACTTTATCAACAGGTTTTATAAATTTTGCACTTAAAACTATGCGCTCCATGAAGACAGCATTCCCCAGGGTGATCTGTTCATAGAATCATAAAACAGCCCAAGTTGGAAGGGACCAATAAGAATCACTGAGTCCAACTCCCTGCTCCTTGCTACCCAGAAATAAACCAAATGAATAAGAATGTCTCCAGATGTTCCTTCAACTCTTGGCAGGCTTGGTGCCACAACCACTTCCCTGGGGACTCTGTTCCAGTGACTGACCACCCTCTCCATGAAGACCCTTTCCCCCTGACACAACTTCATTTCTAAATGTCCTATTGCTCGTCACCAGAGAGAAGAGATCAGCACTTCCCCTTCCCACTGCCCAACTTGAGGAAGTTGTAGAGTGCAATGAGATCACCCCTAACCTTTGCCTTGTAGGTCTTTGGACATTCTATCCCAAGAATTGATGTTCCACAACCTCTCTGGGAAACCTGCTCCATTGCTTGGCTGCCCAGCTCCCTCAGTCTCTCCTCAAAGGACACATGCTCCAGCCATCCTGATGGCCCTTCACTGAACTTACTCCTGTTTACCCATGACTTGCTTATACAGGAAGAACCCAAACTGGATTGTGTTACTGCCAGAAGTCCTTCCTGCCCAGGTGTAGGCATTTGGGTATAAACTTGTTGAATTTAATGAGGTTCCCATTGACCAATTCAGGTCACTCCGAATGGCAGTGTTACACTCAGGAACACTGAGCCACACACAGAATCATGCACAAAGTTCATAGATTCCTTTCTTACAGCATCAAGGCTTTCACAAATTGGAACTTAAGAATCATAAAAATATGTCTTCTGAGTGACAGTTTACCTAACCCAGTTTTGTGGTTTAACCCCAGCTAGCAACTAAGTACTATGCAGCCACTGGCTCACTACCCCTCTCAGTAGGATGGGAAGGAGAATCAGAAAAAGGTAAAACCCACAGATTGAGATAAGAGCAGTTTGATAAAGTGTGTGTGTGTAATGAAAAGGGAGATAACAAAAAGGAATTGTTTTTTTTTTTAAATTCCTTTTTGCTCACCACCTGCTGACTGCTGCCCAGCCTGACCTAAGCAGCAGTCGGCCCCTCCTAGACAACTGTCCCCAGTTTATATATTGGGCATGATGTACCGTGGTATGGAATAGCCCTTTGGCTAGTTTGGGTGAGGTGTCCTGTCTCTGATCCCTTCCAATTCCTTGTGCCCCTCCTCACTTGCAGAGCATGAGAGACTGAAAAGTCTTTGACCAGGGTAAGCGGTACTGAGCAACAACTAAAACATCAGTGTGTTATCAACATTATTCTCAGACTAAAGCCAAAACCACACCACTCTGCCAACTACTGGGAAGAAAATTTTCTCTATCCCAGGTGAAACCAGGACACCCAGTAATCTGTCTCAGATAGAGTCCCAACCTATTTACAGCTTCAGGATTTCCTGAACTAGGCATAGTTGTGATATATTTAGTAGTCCCCAGCATATTTTCCTTCCAGCCTCCATCTAGATTCTGTGAGCACCTCTGTAATCTACAACTCCTGGCTGCCAGTTCCACAGTTTTGATTACTCTTGCATGGAAAACCCACTTTTTGTTATGAATCTGCCTTCTGCTGATGCCTTTCTATGCCCCTACTTCTTTTTGGGGAAGAGAAAGTGAACACCCCCCCCCCCCCCCCTCCCCACTCCCCCCCAATCGCCCTCTCTAGGCCACTCATCATTCTGTACACCATTTTTTTATATCCCACTTCATTTGACTGTTTCAGAGGGCAGATGCATAAGCCTTCTGCTCCAGCATGGACAACACAGACACCTGCTTATTAGCATGTTGTTGAGATGTGCTCTCCAATCACACTATGGGCTGTTATTTTTCAGCATGGTGCTCTGTTTTTCTTTCGTGATAGGCCTTTGGGGTCATAGCATGTCAAAGACATCGTCTTACTGGGTGAGTTAAAACTTAACAAGAGCAGGTGTCTATCCTATTATCAGTGTTTCACAAACTCAAAATAAAGCTAGTGCTGTGTCAGCAAATTAGCTGTGAACCTAAAAAAAAAGGGGGATGATTTCTTAAATTTCAGGATAGAAAGAGAAAATAAAATTGGTGTCACTGACTCAACTGAAAGAAAAAACAAAACAAACTGTTTTTTCCTTTCCTGAAGGTCTCATACTTACTTCATGTTATTTTCTTGATCATGAACATCAGCTTTGGAAAATGAACAAAGTAATCTCACTGACGAGAATATTTAACAATTTTGTAAGACTACATGATCCATAATATTACACTTTCCTTACAGTAAGAAATAAATGTCCCTCATAATTTTTTCCACATTCCATTCCAAATAAGGAGTGAGACTATTAGTAAATGTTTTTGACAATGATAAATACACATCCCTCTAACAAGCTCATGCAACTTTTTTTCCCCAATACTGCTCATAACAGCTGTTGAAAAACCTAAGTTTTTTGCTTGTTTTACTAATATATACTAATACTCTACACAATGTATATTAAAATAAACAGGGAAAATATGAGATAAGAATTTCCTCTTGTCTGTTTTTGTTGACTGAATTACTCTGCAAAACAGAAAAGCTTTCATTGTTCTGTGGAGCAGAAGTGGAAAGCTAAAACATGCTCTTTTAAGCATCAGTCAAAGGTGGAAAAAAGGAAAACAAACAAGCCACTGTTGGCAATCTCAGGAGGCATTCTGCTTGTGAAGAAGCAATGAGACTAGAATGTCTTCAAGACTACTGAGGCATGACTCCGATACCTTATTTACAACAGTTCAACACAAACTACTGCCAGCATGTGTGTCAGATTACTATGTGGTATGAAAAATGGCAGTATGAGTCTCACTAGTGTGGCCCCAATTTCGGGCTATATTAGTACCAATTTCAGATGGTTTCCTGCCCTGTAATTCCACCGTATGTCATCAAAATTCAGTTCTAACCAGCTGGAGATGGCCATTCTTGGGCTCAAAGTTGTGTTCCTGGTGCTAACTGCTCAGGAACAACTTTGTTGAATAGGACAGGAGAAAGGAAAAAGCATTTAGGGGCAATGTATGGCTTAGGGAAAAGACAAAACCTGACAATTGCATGTAACAAGATACTTTGTATCATGCTAGCATATACCTCTTTTCTATAAGATAATAGTTTGCTAGACAAAGGTGACAAAGACCAAACCCATGTTGCTTTAATTAACCATCTGAAATATGTTATTACTGTATATGTAGAAGCCCAATGTTCAAGAAGTCCAATGTGGGGAAGGTAGACGGGGATAAGATGGGATACAGGAGTGGAAAAACTAAAGATTCTAATGGAGATCCTGAATGAGCAGTTAAGACCCAGTTAAGTCTTAAAACCAGTTAAGATCCCATCTTACTTAATATTTGAATTATGAGCTTGGAAATAAAGTAAGTGTGTGCATATGAAATTTGCAGACGGCCTCAACAGAGGCTTTATTAACATTAATATTCTATTGTTTTTTCCAATTCTGCTGCATTATTAACCTTGTCTGTGTGTTACAGCCTCACAAAATATCACCCCAAAGATCATTCCAAATTTGTATAAGTCAGTTAAGGGAATCTTTTGAATTACCAAATAAATACTTGAGAATACAGCTCCTTATTTTATTTAATGTTGGAAAATTACTGTGTTGTGGGTTTTTTTTCAGTTTTTCAAGACTGGATGCCTAGGAAACATTCAGGTGTTCATAGGACTTTTACTTTGGAACTATTACTTCTTCTTGATCAGGAGATCAACTGAAATATAACTCTCAATGGTCCTTCCTTTTTTCAACATAATGTAACCTGTAAAACTCTTTCTTCCCAGTGCAGTATTCTATAGCCTGTACATCCCAGCAAATACTCACTGTACAGAAACCATGTCAGCCTAACAGACTTTATGCTCCATTCCTAGCTTTATAGACACCATGAAATTCTGCATCATCAAGCCAAACAAGCCTATTAAGAGGGCACTTACATTACTTCCACCTCATTTGCTGTCATTTTCAGGATTTCATTATGTCACAAAAGCTAAAACAGCTTGATGTATTCAAACTGGTAAAATAGCAGCTGTAAAAATATATTGCTGCTTTCTGTAAGAACGACAGGATGATAAACAATAAGGAGGAACTGACAGCAAGACAATACTGGCATAAAATCAGACAGCTATTAACTACCAGTGGAATTTTGAAGTTTTATCACCATGCAAGAATGAAATTCTTGTAAAACTTGAAGTAACTGTGAGATCAAAACTGTAAATCCATGAGATATTTTTGGTGTTGTACATATCTGTCTCTGTAATAAAAAGGTGGGTATCCCAAGTTCAGTTCTCATTACTAGTCCCAGTCTACTCCAATAATGAGCTGCACCACCTTCTTGAAGCTACAATTCTCCATTGTCTCTACCCATGTAAGATCAGAACACACAGATATAATTGTACGTTTCCTCATACTTTCCTTTAGAGTCTATAAAACCTGCTACTACTTTTCAGTTAACAGCTCAAACACAGCCTGTGTTACACAGCCTGTGTTTCTTCCACTGAAAGTCTTCAGACTCGTATCCCAGATTAACTAGTATGCCTGTTCACATACCTACAGATTAATGCATTTAAATGATTCTGAAATTTCCTTCTCTCAAGATTTTAATTTCATTAAAACTGCTGGCTGTAGGAGCCTGTTGTTTGTGTCAGCTTTGGTCATGCGGATTGAGCTGAACTATCCCACTGACACAGCTCGAAACTATTCAGAAAAACATCATGTTCATAGATATGGTGAAGGTAGTACCATGTTTTCTTATTGTGGTACTACCTTAGCTATCTTACATTACAGTTTCCCATCCCATCCCAAGCCAAAGAGCTTGTGTGGGTGTACCCAATTTTGAACCAATGTTATTTACACATGCTTAACAGAATTTGATCTGCTTGCTAATCTCCTGAACACCCCAGTTTTATTACATAGGTTTCCAACCTCCACTGAAAAGTCACAGCTACTTATTCTACCCATAATCACTAATTTAGAAATGGTTCTGAATCTAAGTACTAACTCAGGGACAAGACTTCCACTAATTTAAGTTGGGCCAGAGTTTTAAAGGTTAAATGCTGCCTCTTTTATGTTATTTCTGTATCCACACACACCAGAGAGCTCTCACTGCACAGGAGATTATCTCCAACAGCACTAAGAACTGAATTTCTCTGACAGCACACATTTGAACCTCCCTGCCTCCACTTCTGGAATTGCCTTCAGACCAACCTTCATAGACACTGCATGAAGACTAGACTCCCTTTTCCTTGAGCAGTGATTGAGAACCTTTGTAAAAATATTTCATTATTGCTTATTAGAGAGTTCTGTAAGAAGTACAAAGGATAACCATACACAAACATATATACATAGATTGACTGGCTACTTTATTCACATAATAAATACATAAGTGAAAGGAAGTCTGCTGCAGGTTCAGAAGACAGAGGACCAAAGAGCTTGTGCTCAACACATGCCATAGACCTAGGGTTGCATTTAATGCTCTGGAAATGAAATAAACTGTATCAATACTAAAATATTATATACTAAAGATACCTTAAACAGCACTGGTATAGCCATCTGCTTGGTAAATTCCTAGGGCTCAAGATTTAAGTTTTTGGCATAGTGGACCACACCAAATCCTTTCTATGTCAACACTGTTTTTCCAGTGGGAGGTGACGGAAAAAAGGATTAAAAGAAAATCCCAGAGCGTTTGCTACACCTTCTCAGAGTCCAGCAATCTGCAATTCAGAGCTTTACTGAGGTAAAAGTGGTTTTGTACACTTCTAATAGACCCAAAATGGAATTCACTAATTTGCTGAATTTCCTTCCAGAAACCAGCCAACACTCTGAACACACTTCTACGGCCTGATGAGGCACAATGTGGAAACACCTCTTCCAAGAACACCCCATCTTCTAGTTTCATTTGGAGCCTGCTAATTCTCATTGAGAATATACTGCTCTATGTCCACCTCCATGTGTTCACAATTTTAGAGACCTCTAGTACATCTGCCTTTCACCATTCCTTTTCCAAGCTAATGAGTCTTTGTCTAAATAGATACTTCTCATACGGAAATCAAGCAGTACCCTTGTTTTGTATCTCTATGTTTTTTTCCATTTCTACTGCATTATTTTTCAGATGAAGAGACAAGGATTTCACATCAAAGATTTCAGAACAGCACCAACTTATACAACCTTATAGCAGTGCTAGTGCTTCTGAGCTGAGTTGCGTAATAAAGCTGTGCAGCATCATTTTTCTTTAAAAAAAATGCACTTTATGATTGTAAATCTCCTTATACTCATCAATTCTATTATTTTATTATTCATTATATCATTTTTCCTAGGGAAGCACATTTGCTACACTCCAGCCTTCCAGCCCTAGAGCCACTTCATGCAAGGGTGAACATACTACAGTTAATGGTAGAGTTGCCCTCAAGTAATTGTGGGTGCTTCTGTAAATACTGCTTGGCCATGGTCATTCCCTAATCCCAGCTTGCTTGGTTTTCTCTGTTATTTTTTTCACTTCAACACTGCAGTTTGAGCCACCAGAGTTCAGAAGACATTGGTGCTGACACACCTTCCTACAAACTAGAAGACTCCTGAGAACTTCTCATGATGAACAGAGACAACTCACTCATTGTCTACCTTTTCAAAACATTTTCAGCTATGTTTGGGATGCCCTGAACTTCCCCCAGAGCTAGGCTTGGCTGGAGCTCTCTGGATGGAGCACACCTATTTGCAAAAAAACAACCAGAATCATAGAATCGACCAGGTTGGAAAAGACCTTTAAGATCACCAAGTCAAACCATTAACCCAGGACTGCCAAATCCACCACTAAACCATGTCATTGATTGTCTCATCTACACGGTTTATGAAGACTTCTAAGGGCAGTGATTCCACCACTTCCCTGGGAAACCTCTTCCAATGTTTCATCACCCTCTCTGTGAAGAAAGTTTTACTAATATCCAATGTAAACCCCCCCAGCACAGCTTGAGGCCATTTCCTCTTGTCCTATCACTTATTACTTGAGAGACCAACCCCCACCTCACTACAACCTCCGTTCAGGCAGTGGTAGAGAGCAGTAAGGTCCCCCTTGAGCCTTCTCTTCTCCAGACTAAACAACTCCAGTTCCCTCAGATGCTCCTCTTAAGACTTGTTCTCCAGACCCTTCACCAGTTTTATTGCCCTTCTATGGACATGCTCCAGCACCTCAACGTCCTTCTTGCACTGAGGGGCCCAGAACTGCACACAGGATTCGGAGACTCCAGGCGGACAGAACTACTTTGAGTCCCCGACTTCTACAACCACGGCACCAACGACACCCGATCTACATCCCTCACACATCCAGCCCTGACACAGACTCGCACACACGCCGGGACCACACAAACACCACTAAACCCACCCTCTCGGCACCTACCCCGCGCCCGCGAACAACACGCAGGCGCGACTGAACCCTGCTGCAGCGCGCAGGCGCGCCGATGGAGCCTAATGCAGCGCGCAGGCCTGGCTCGCTGTGGAGGTGGATTTAAACTGTGGCGGGTTCCGGAATCTTGGTGTTGTGTTGCGCCGCGCGGCGAATGGAGCCCGTCCTGAAAGGTACCGGCTTGTACGCTGTGCGAGGGGCAGAGGGGAGCCGCCGGGCTGGAGCGGGCAGGCCCTTGCTGATCCCTGAGGTCCTTCGCCCGGTCCCTCTCGGCTGGGCTGTCACTTGCCTCCTTCCCGCCCAGTCTTTACCCTGGGAGCGTCCGGCCCTCAGGGCGGGTCAGTCTCCAGCTTGACCCCGTGGCGTTGCTTTCCCATGGGGAAAGGGTTTCTCTGTGGAGCTGCGCTGACTAATCGTGAACAAGCCTGAAAATGAGCGTCGGGGCCTCGGCGTGGCCCAGAGGGCGGCGGGCTGTGCCCAGCCGCAGGCCAGGCCGGACTGCGCAGGCGATGGGGCGGGAGGGGCTGGGATCCTTTTGCAGGCAGGGAGCGTAGGGGCGACCGCCCCTTCGGGTGGCTTCCGACCGGTGCCGCGGCCCCTTCTGCTGCCACGTATCGGAGTCTGCCCTCGTTCTTTCTGGCTAGGTCAGCCATGGCTAGATCCTGTGTAGTTTCTTCTCCGTGTTTTTAAGTTTCTGCCTCGCTAGCTTGCCCTCTGATGTCTGTTTTCCCCAACTATCACCATCTTCTCTGAGATCTTCCTGCATAAGTTGGCCTTTGCAAGAACAAAACTGTACTCGGACCTCTTCTAGTTCGAAAAAACTACAGACTGTTTCTCATTTTCCTTTTTATCAATTGAACAAAAACTGCGAAGTGCCTTGTCTTTTGTTGGAGTATATTTGATTATCTAAAATTGGCTAACTGCTGTAACGTGCAGCTTTGATCCTACTGCAGGTGCATGCAGCCTTGAAGTAATGTTCGTCCAAGTTTCTAGTTTCGACTTTCACTGAAATTCTCTAAAACATTTTCCTAGGAGAATTATAAATGTGAACGTTCTAAAATATTTGATGTAAGAGCAAGGTATTAGCTTTTCAAATGCAAGTCCTTTTTTTTTTTTTTCTCAGTAGAACAATCAAGACAAAAAGAAAATATGGCAAAAGCCGTCTTGGTCCAGTAGTCGAATGAGCACAATTAAAAGCACATTGGAGTCAACTTGTGTTAAGTTCCCATATATATCTGAAGTCATAGTACTTATAGTAAGATTTTTCCACATAGCTTGGCTAAGGAGGTGGTTTGCATTCCATATTTCTTGTGTGTTAAAACTATTTTTAGAAATTACAAAAATATGTTAATCTTTATAAAAGTGCTTCTACTGTTGGAGAGTTATTCAGATTTTCATTTAGAAAGAAAACAGATGAAAACTACTTAATTAATCAGAAGGACATAAATAGTAACCAACATAATTAAGCAATGCTTGCCAAGGCTGACCTTTTTAAATTGACAGTTTTACTCATGAGTTCTGAGAGTTGTCTGGCCTGCAGTTTGTGTAAAGTGTTTTTCTTGTGAACCAGCCTTCTTCCAGTTTTCTGGAACTTTACTGACTCACCACTCAAAATGGGAAATTAGCATGGCTAATGGAGCTGTAGATCACTTTAGTGTACATCCTAAGTAAAATCAGTGTTATGAGTTTCATTTGCTTATCCTTCCATGTCCTTACTTCTGGGATTGTTTGTTTAAAGACCTCAACTGAAGCTGATTTCATTCCTTGAAGAGATTATTAATCTGGTTGATAAAGGAAGCTACTTAAATGTGATATACCTAAAGTTACATAATAGAGCTGGCAATGAAATTGTATTGGCTCCTGTCATATGTACATAATTTGTGGTGATCCAGTATAAACAAGGTGGAATTTGGACTAATTTGTAAAATGGTAAGTAATATTTTTGCTGTTTTCTGCAGGTTTTGGGAGGGAGTAATTCCATTATATTTGTTTTGTTGTATTCTGTAACTTGTGTTATATCAAGTTGTCTTAAATTTTTTTATTAACCTGAAGAGGAGCAGTGATTAATAAGAGTAAGTAGTCATGTAGAGGCACTGCATTTCTTGTTTAAGCTGGTAGTGTATTTTAAATGGAGTAAATGAAAAGTTGTTTAAGTAGTGTCAAGCTTCTAAGTTTATTCTATTACAACTGTTATAAGGGACAGAAGCTCTCTAAAAAGAGCATTCTGCTGCTACCATCTGACACTCAGTTTATTAAAAGCTACATTTGCTACTGAATGCAGCATGTATGAAAGCAAAATTCTGTTGGAAAGGCAGTTTACCCAATATTATCATAGGGTATACTTCATTAGCTGTTTGTTTTCTTTTGTCTGATACAGGTATCTTGGCATTTGTAGAAGTTTGGTCATCTAACAGAACAGAAAATTACTCAGAAACCTTTGAACAGCAACTTCTTGATATGGGAGCAAAAGTAAGGAAACCATTTTGTAATAAACAGAATAGGAAGGCTCTTAATTAGAAATTAGCTTGCTCGTTTTGCTTATTGGGTATCTTTCTTTGTGGTATGAGTTTTTTAAGTGCAAGAAGAAGGATAATCGCAGACCTGAGAATAAAAGAAAGCACTGTAAAAGTCTTACTAGTGACAGATGGGAAATGTATTTAAAGCCTGCATGTATCTATAAACTTCTTTGTATAGTAATATGATGGCATGCATTTGCTGTGAAGTATTGGGCTTGCCACATACTGTGGGCAAATCAAATCAAAGTCTATAAAGCCTGCTGTTTTCAAGTATGTACTTTATGTTGTTTTGTGCTCTCTTAACTTGTAGGCAGCTGCTCTATTGTTACTAAAATGTTTTCTAATCCGAGTAACATGACATTTTCTTCTTTCAGTTACTCTCCCACAAATGTGGTTCAACTCCAGAAAGTGCTAGTAAAAATATATCTGTTAGTGTATGTCTTTTTTTCCCATATTAAGTATTGTTGAATTGCAGGTGCAAAATATGTTCAATTGCCAGCTGTGGAATTTCAACCAGAGACCAAATCAATCTGGTATTTTCCCTTCTTGCAAATTGTCACCAGTTAATGGAGATCTTTACAGCCCACATCATGCTCTAAATAAGACTTGCATGAGCTTCCAGTGCTTTTCAATTGGGTGTGTGTAGGTGTATCTTACTGTAATTTGTGAAATTGTGCTGATCTCCCCGAAGCCTCTCTTTCTGTGTGAATTTAGCTGAGATAGTGACAGAACAGAATAACTGTTTTTATTATAGAAGCAAGTACAAATATCAATGAATAATTTAAAAACTATTTCTTGTTATTTTGTGCTGTGCTGTTAGACCTATGTTATTCTCTTCTGATATTAGATTTTTCTCACAGAAAATGGCAAAAGCATAAGGCTTCAAAAATCTTCGAGTTGATTAAAAAGTAGCCAGAAATAGTGGAAGTTGCTGGCAGGTAATACAGATGAGCCTATTTAGCAGATCCCCATGACTGAAAAGGGGTAGTCCTGCCCCTTTGTTATTCCAGACACTTGCTTCCCTTTTATTGGGCTGAGATAGTGAACTGAGATAGTGAACTGACTTGGCTCACTGTTTCAGGAAATAAAATTCTGAATCCGTTTTTCCACTACTTTCTGTACTAGTTGTTTCACAAGAAATGATGTTGGGCTACATGAATAAAAATGTTGCAAGATAGTGATACAACTAGAGCAAGCAGGGGGATGAAAATGGTAACCTAGAAAAAAGAAGTTTGAGAGCAAAAGGAAGCTACTGTAGCTCTCTAGGGTGCATTGCATTGGCTTGGCTAATGAGATTTGAGTTTTGTTTGCTTGAGCCTTCTTGCAGAGATAAGAAAGATCAAGAGTCCTTGACATAATGTTTAGAATAAGTTTTTATGCTAATGGTTTATACATTGAAATATGCTAGCATAGTCCATTTTTATTGGCATTTTCTGATTATTGGACTTAAAGATGAGCTCTCTTTGTACTTCTGCAGGTTTCAAAAACTTTGAACAAGCACGTGACCCATGTAGTCTTCAAAGATGGACATTTGGCTACGTGGAGAAAAGCACAGAAGATGGGCGTAAAAATAGTTTCTGTACTCTGGGTGGAGAAGTGAGTGCTTGTGAATATATGGGACATATTCCAGCAATAATGGATTCTAGTATTGTTTAAAAAATGAAGTACAGATTTTGTTTTGTTTCTTTTTTAATTTATTTGAAATAGTGATAAATCTATGAGTAAATAAGTTTCCTATGACATTTTTGCTATTATAGAGCATATTACTTGTATAAAAAGATAAAATGTTAATTCTTAAAAAATGAATGCAGCGAGGTAGTTCCATAGTAGAATCATTCAGTGTTCCACCCCTTTGTTCTCAGCTGACATGCATAGGCAGTGAAGACTAGATGCTTATGTTGAATAGAATTTTCTTTTTTGTTTGAAAAAGCACAGTTCATCAGGGACATTGTACTGTTTCTGTACTTAGCTTCTGTAGACAGAGTATCTTCTAGCAAGAAATAAAAAGATCCACATGTAGTCTGGCTTTTAAGATGTTTGGAAGATTCAGAACAGCACTGCTTGAAGATTCTCAACTACCATACAGGAAAAAGTTAAACTAAAAAACAAGAAAATTTAGCTGTGCAGCCATTCCATGAGAATTTGCTAGTCCATAGCTGCTTCTCTGAGTTTACGAAATGGTTGTGAGGCCAAATTTAGATTTCAGATGAAGTATAAAAACATGTTTAAGAACATGCGGGTGTTAGGCACTCCAATTGGTAAATTGCTGTGATGATAGAAATTAGAATGTAAGCAAAGAGGCTCTCTCCTATACCAGTTGTAATACGCATGGAGAGATAGAAGTATGCTAAGTGCAAAAGTAAAAATAAAAAACGGGGATGCAAAGCTGAGCTCTGCAGCTACTTAAATGTTGTGCAACCATAAAATTTCTGATACACATCAGAAAAAGAAGTTCATGCAGTTCTGCAGAAGCATCCAGTTTTAACACCAAGGAAGAAATATTTAAGCTCCCAAATATGAGGGTGGTGCAAAATTCTGTCTGTGTGAATATACCTTTCTTGGACCTGGTGCCACTGAGTGTGTGGAAAATGGTCATTTCAGTAGGAATATTTGGTTGTAAAATTAAATATGCTGTTCACATGGCTAAATGTATAAATATGGAATTTGAAACCTTAGTCATAAGAATTATAAACTGTTTGAGGACTTGGATGTGCTAAAAGGATCCCAGAAAAGTCCAGGTGAGTAGTATCTGCAACAAAAGAATGAGAGCGCCTTCCAGGGGCAAGTCTAGGATGTGACATAAAGGAATGTTTTCTCTGTTACAGCGGTTTAACTACAAGAGGAACCTGTGCAATACTGGCAGGTATTGAGTGGATGAGCACTGTAGAAAGCTCAGACGGACAGCTAGATATGTGATACTGTAGGGGACAATATGGAGCCTTGAGGTGTAAAGGCCTCAAGAAACTTTATTGCTGTATATAAGCAACAAAGAAAAAGACTTAAGCTCTTTTGTAGGAAAGAGAAGGCTAGCATATTTTTTTTTTCTGAAGTTGACATGGGACAAAGTGACGTCTTAGTATATGGCTTACAAGACAAGTTTGTTGGAACGGGGGATTCATCTGGAATAGGCGTGTATTATTATGGAGGAAGACCCAAGCTGTGGATTGATTGAAATTCTCTGTAATCTTTCTTTCCTACCTTTAAAGTTAGTGCAAAAAAGGTACACAAGAATATAAAACTTAGACTGATGTATACTCTTGGCAGAATTCATAGGAGTATCATATTCTTAAGCGAAGTATGGGTCAGGAGTCGTAAAAGCTTACGTAAGAGAAAGTAATGCATAGTCTCACTAGTCATGGAATTACACAAATGAGATATAGACAACACAAAATTAAAATCAGTCTGTTAGCATACATGCAAATTTTTTTTTTTTTGTAGTAAGATGAGAGAACTGAAGTGTGTGACTTGAAATTATGTATGCCTACCATATCATCTCAGAGGTTTGGCAGGCAGAAGACAGTCTAAACCCTGGGACAACGTAAACAGGGAGGACTGAGTATAGTACGTGCCAGTAAAAAGTGTTTCTGTATGAATGGAAGCTCAGTTTGAACCTGCTAACTGTAAGCAAATAATGCAGAATTTGCATGAGTTGAAGTTTTAGCATTACTAAAAAAAGAAGGCTTGATTAACCAGCTGCTCTATTCAATAGCAAGTGGAATGTTCTCAGAATGGTCAGAAATGCTGTGAAATTTAATTTTAGGCAATGTAATACTAAGGGATGACTTTTTAGTGTAGACTGGGGATTGGATGACTCCTGTTGGAGCACAGTGCAAAGCAAAGTATTTTAGTTATTGCTTGATCTTAATTGGCATGTGGATGGTTGTTCAAATTATTTTGCAGAACCTTCCTGTAAGTATAGACACAGCTATGCTATTAGTGTTCATACTGTAACACCAAAACTAAGACAGTGAAGGGATTAAAATTCTTACTGATATCAAGGAGACTATTTAAATCTTAAATCCTCTTAAGTATATTGGAAAGATGATTGTATTGTATGAGGGGAAATTTAAGATTTTGAGACTCACAGGAAATGTTTTCATATGATTGTCACCTCAGCAGTAGTCATAAATCAAATAGAATATAAAACCTCATGTAGTGGAATGACATGGTTTTTATCATGGTTACACACTTGGAATGTTGTTTCGTAAGACACAGTGGAAGACAAGAATGCTTCAGCCTGGAAAAAATGTGGGAGGGAAAGAGACTCTTGCGAACACCAAGGCTCATATGAGGCGGCTGAGTGAGAAATTAACATTATTTTCCAGTAGAAGAGTTGGAAATCATCACATGAATACATCTGGAGACAGATTCAGAGAATCATAGAGTACCAGGTTGGAAGGGACCTCAACAATCATGGTCCAACCTTTCCTGGCAAAAGCACAGCCTATACAAGATGGCCAGCACTCTGTCCAGGTGAATCTTAAAACTGTCCAATGCTGGGAATCCACCACTTCCCTGGGGAGATTATTCCAATGGCTGTTGTGACAAATTTTCCTCTAGGATCTAACTGGAATCTCCCCAGGAGTAACTTATACCTGTACAGAAAACAATAAATGATTATTTTTAGTAAAACATAGTTTAGGCTGGAGAACTCCTTGTTGCAGAGACATATTCGGCAAGGATTTATACTGGTTAAAAAAAATGCTGAAGCAATTAAATATTTGGTTTTGTCAAAAAACATGTACAGTATTGAATCTGATGATCTTTAAACCAGAAATCTGTGGAACATAGCAAAGTAAACTGGGAATGTTTGGCTGTGTTTTCATGTTTTTACATACTTCTGGGAATCTTGGTCTTGGAAACAGGATGCTGCAGTATATGGTATTTAATCTGAATGCTAGTTTTTTATGTTTGAGCTCTAAAAACACCAGACAAGGAAGCAAATCATAAGCAATTACTCCAGCATTTCCTGGTGGTTCTGGTTTGTGCAAAATACTCCCAATTAACAGCTACTTCCAAACTGTTATGCATGCCCACTAGTTTTATCTTCCCCTGAGCAGTGCTTGAGCCTCTCAGAGGAACATGCCCATGATCTGAAAATATTATAGTACTCGCTTTTCTCCATAAAAGCCAGAACACCTTATAATGGTTTGTACAGTATTTGGTGAACATTGCCTTGTTGAACTGTTACTGGAAACTTCTGCTTCACAGTATAAGCATATATTTGAATCCAAACTGAATGGAGTTCTACAGTTTACTAGGAAGTAATTTGATTAGGAAGAAGACTCTTTTAAGATGACAATTGCATTTCCTAAAAATGTAACAACTCTAGAGTAAATACGTTCTTAATTTTTTTAAAATGTGTTGTTTCCCTTTTGTGTTTTCTAAGAATTATAGATATGTCCGACTTTAAAGATAGTGCACATAATCGTGGACTTGTTTTAAGAGTCATGCAAATAAATAATAAGTTTAATTCAAAATGAGTGACAGCTTTTGGATCACTGAAAAAAAAAATAGTACTTTAATTGAAATACTTCAATGAGCAACCTAAAAAAAGAACCCAAAAAACAAAACCCAACAAAAAGAACCCTACATAAAATAGAATTACTATAATCTATGTACAAATTAAGAATACCTAATCTAACCCATAACTGGGAAACTTTACCGACATATTCTTAGTACAGTAACTCATGTCACAAACATGATAGATAAATCATTTACATTCAGTTTTTTCTGCAAAGTAAAAAATGCTCATAACATATTTAGTGGTCAAATTTATTATGTTTAGCTTCTCTGAATAAAAAAAAAAATCTCTGAATTAATGTAAATTTTAGTGCAGTTTAAATCTATGCTGATTATTATCCAGAATTTAATAACAGCTACTGAAGGTCAGCATGTTGAGTATCATCTCTATTTGATGCTCCAGAGAATTCTAAACTCAAACTCGGTTAGTTTGACAAAAACATGTAATGGTTTGGCTTCTTATTTAAAACTGAGTAACTAAGCATTGGATTATAATTCTGCAGTCACAAACTTTATAGCAGTTAGATCACTAGGTGTCACTAGAATCACAGTTTTGAATGGCTTCTGGGGAAACTAGTGTAGTCCATTGATGTTCTATGCTCTTTCTCATAATTAGTTTATTTATTGTTTGATAATAAAAGTGTATTGATCTATTTTGATCAAAAGAACTTTTATGTATTAACCAAATTCTTGTCTCAACATCATTCTTAGTGTTCTCATTAGGTAACATTAATCCCACTATTCTCAAGTCAGTCTTTGAAATGAAAAGACAGGAAAAAGGGGATAAGGTGTCAGTTGGAATTATTGGTTTTGTAATTAAAAAAGTTTGCATAAATACAAATGACCCTTCAATAAGGGGCTGGTTTTAGCATTGCATATACACAGAGGAGGCAGAAAACTGAGACTTATGGCTAAGATATAAAGGCGTGATCAGATGATGACTCGTCCACCCCATGACATTCTGCAGATTATAGTTGGGAGTTTACTGTCATCACAGTGACCAACTTGAGGCAAGTTAAGGTTATGGTTGCTGGGTAGTGAACAGTTAAAACCTACAGTCCTCCCAAGTTGGGTAAATTTGAGATTCATGAGAATCTGGCCAAGAGGACTTAATATAATGATTTTTGAATGTGTGGAAAATAAAATGAGTGTGAATCTTTGAGTTTCAGAACAACAATTTAGAGAGCATCATTAGGACAAAAAAAAAAAATATGTCCTATATTTGGTGTGTCATATATAGAGATTTTTTTTTTTTCCCCCATTGAAGTATTTGTGCTGAAGATACACACTGAGGAAAGGTTGGTGTTTCATTATTACTGAGCTCAGATGACTTTTTGCAATAAAGTTTCTCATTCTTAAAAACACAAACACAGCTGCTCTAATTTATTATGCAGGTGTCGAGAAACTAGAGTACATGTTGATGAAGCCTTATTTCCTGTGGTAGCTGCTAATGAAGAATTGCCACAACCAGTCAAAAAAGTGAGTATGTGGGTATGGGTGGGTTTGGTTGTTTTTTTTTTCATAGGCCTAGTGTAGTAAACCTTAAAGTCTGAATTTGACTTCCTGACCTCAGGCATTTGAATTCCTCATTACCAGGACATTCTGTAAGCTCTATGTATCTGTCTGAGTAGGTTTCTAAAGGTAGGCTATGGCTGTGATGATGTGGTATCTGAAGAAAGTATAATAAAATTTTTTGTATTGATGAATAAATAACTTAAGGTTTAAACTAAAATGACATAATGGCTAATTAAAAAAACATGACTGTTGTGGTTTATGTTTCACTGAGTTGCATGCACAAATGCTAAAATACTGATATTTATAAAAAAAAAAAATCAAGCCTTAGCTTTGCTTCAAGAAAAAAGGAAAAGATGGTTATTTAGTCTGCTTTTTAATAAAATCTAACAGGAAAAAAAATCTGTTAGGTTCTTTCTTCTTTTGTATTAACATTTTCCAAAGTGAACTTTAACTTCTGCTATTACCTGTGACTCTCAAGGAAGCGCTAGGAAGCATAGTTAGACACTGATGATAAATACTGTGGCAAAGTGGTAAGCGAATAAGAGGTGTAGTTATTTCTGGCAGTTTTATACCATATAATTGATAGCTTTGTGTGTCTTGTAGCACAAATGTATGCAGCCGAAAGACTTTGTTGAAAAAACTCCAGAAAATGATAGAAAGTTGCAGAAAAGATTGGACCAGATGGCTAAAGAATTAGCCATACAGAAGATAGCAGTTAATGCTGGTAAGAGCTACCTTAGACAAACATCTTCAGTTATTTCCTTAAAATACTTGATGGGGTTTTGTTTTGTGTGTTTGGTTGGTTAGGTTTGGGTTTGTTTGGTTTTACTTCTATGTTTTTATAAGTATGTTTTTACTTACAAAGTTGACTTAGTTTTTACAGAGTTCTTGCAATTTGCAGTATTAAGGCATCTAAAGTGATGTTAAGAGAACCAAACTAACCTATTTTTTTCAAGTTTGGGGGAAAAAAAAATTGAGATTGTTATAGCACATAAATACTAATGTACAAATGCAATTTCTTTGTATAGAAATTGATGTACCAGTTCTATTATTTGAAGACAATGGTTCACTTGTATACAGCCCTGTTAATAAGGTGAAAGATCAATACAGTGCAATGGAAAGAAGAATAAAGGAGATGAAGGAAAAAAGAGAAAATATTTCTCCTACTGGTAAGGAGTTAAATTTTACCAATCCATGCACAAATGGCTGCCATCTTTATTGCTGAATTTCTGGTGCTTTTGTCTTGCTCTGGCCTTCGAACTTTTTTTCGTATCTTGATTACAATGTCCTCCCTGCTTCCCAGGTTTCAAGTAGTTATGATGCTTTAGCTTTTAGTTCCTTTCCATCAAAGGGCACAAGAAATCGTGAAAGATAATAATTGCGAAAAGGAATTTCTTAATGGTTAGACTCCTCAAGAGGACTAAAGTTAAGCTAGACTTTCTAAACTTGTAAATTGATATTACCACAACTTGGTTAAACTTTACAGTGAAACTCTTATTTCCCTTTAAATTTTAATGTGAGTGCTGTACTTGTCAAAGATTGTAATGTTACTAGTCCCAGGCCAACAGTTCATTAAGGAGTTGAAAATTGACGAGACATCTGCCCAGGTACTGAAGAACAGGATTTAAAAAAATAAATTGAATGACCCAATCAGATAAATCTAATTTATTTCAAAATGCATATCCTGGTGAATTAAATGTAGATTGCAGTTTTCAAATAATTTTTTAGTGTTTCCATTACATTACTGTGAAAGCATTGAGGTCTAAGCCATTAGATTTTGCCAGTTAATATAAAAAGTATTGAAATGTGGAACATCTTTTGAGCGGGTGGGAATCGGTAATATTTGAAGTTTTAAGAAGTCTATGTCAACTAGACTGTCAGTTTATAATTTCAGAAATAGTTGCAGGGGGAAAGTAAAGAATCAGTGATACATGGATGAAAAATTAAATTATTTTGGCATGACTTTTATTTGTTTTTTAGTTTTAAGGTAATGCCTTCAAGCATTTTTAAATGCATTTCTGCTATGTCAGTGCTTTGCCACTAATTGCAGAATTTGACAGATTATGTAGTAAAATACCTCAATTACCTTAGAAAGGTTTTATATTTTCTAAAAGGTTTGCTGTCATTCTTTAATATCATAGAAATATGGTTATCTAGAAAAAGAAATTGCTTAAAATTGTAGAAGATGTAGTAGCTTTTTTTTCTGAGTGTGTAAATTTGGGATACTCTTGAAGAGTGTAATTACTTACATGGTTATAGTTGGCAAAGCAATGAGTTATGTCTTACAGTTGAGCTGATTTGAAATGTGAATCAATGGTGCCAAAATCTATATCTTTGCAAGTAGGTCTAACTCATTTATTATTTACAAATTCCTAGCTTCACAAATGCCTCAGATACTTCCAAGTAGTTCACCAGGAGACTGTCTGCTGCCTACTTGTGTCTTAACTAATTCAGAAGATGCATTGTTACCAGGTAACTAATGCAACTTTATATATTACAGAAATTAAAAATAATACATGGCCTGTTTATTTTGTAAAGTATGGCATACTGAAATGGGAACTGTATGTTTGCTCTATCATTTATATTTAAAGCTGAATTATTTTAGTTTTTCTTAACTGGCAAAGTGTGTACAAGTAAGAATTCAAGGAAAATGAAGCATGAAGAAACACGTTGGGTAATGCTCTGCCTATGACTGTGATGCTTCTGTCACTTCCTCCTCTTTCTTCACACCCTTTCCTGTTAATGGCTTCTTGACCTGGCATGGTGTCAGCCTTCTCTGCTCTTAGAGTGATCTTGTATAGAATACAGAGTGGGCACTAAACAGTGATAATGGGAAGCAAAAGAGAGAAGAGAATGAGGGAGAAACCTCAAAGAACTGACTTCTCTTCAAAATATTCAATCGAAAAACTTGAATTTAGAAGAAAACGTAACATGTTTTCCAGCTTAGTAAGTCAGAGATTAAAAAAGTTAACAAAAGCAAAATAAATCGGCCTTTAAAATGTTTTATGGTTACAAGTGAATTCAAGTAATTTGTTATCAAAGTTCTTATTCTCTTGAAGTTAGGGATTTGTTCTTCTGTTTTGGCATATTACCAGAATATAAGGGCAAAGATTATTGTGAAGGCTGTTGAGCTACTTCAGTGGGCATCTTAACAACATTAATCTTGTATACAGGAGATAAGTACATCAGACCTCATGTCTTCTGTTGGTTACATGAGCAAAAAGCTGAAGTCACATGCTGGTGTTTTGTATCAGTAGAAGAGTAAGGAGAGCATGGGGCATTATCTTATAGCCTGAGACATCTTGTTATGTGTTCATGCAGTGTTAGGGAGAAGTAATAGCTTAATACTGGAAGTAGCATAGTTGTGCCAACAAACTTTATTTTGCTAAATTAGTTGTGTGCTGATGACATTGAACAGTGATTTTTTTTTTTTTTTTTGAGAGCTTTACCATGAATGTGTCCTTCCAGCATTGCAACTGCACAATGTAATTTTACATAAGAACAGGCCTCCACATCCCATGACAATATTTGGTGTAGCTTCAAACTGTGGTACTGTGTGATAGTGGCCCTTCTGTTTGTGCTTGCAAAATACTTGAGAGTATGTTGGTTAATAGTGGTTAAAAAAGTTCAAGAATCCAGTTTGAGGATCAAAGCTAACACTTTTTCAGTTGTCAATATGGGAGTCTGATCATGTCATGAGAAACTTCTTTCATCTCTGTATATTTTATTTTTCTTAATTTAGCTAGCTACAGCCTATGTTTAAAAATATTATTTACATTTAGTAAGCAAATAACGTCAAGACTTTCCCTAAAACCTACAGGAGCACTTACAGAAGTATTGCTGAAACTTTGCACTCAATGTGTATTTAAACAAAACCATCTATTGCAATTATCAGCAGGGCTTTTGAAAATGTATTCTGGATAATTAGAGATAGTAGCCTGTTTCAGAGGAATTTATTGAAGAATTATATATATATATTTATAGATAAGAGTTATTAATTGGTGAGGTTAGCAGCTGGAGAGAGGACGCCTTCAACACCTGAGCCGGAGGAAGCCCAGCATCCAGGAGCCTCAGTTCAAAGTGGCAAGAGCCACCGAGGGAGCCTCAAGTCCTCAACCGGACTTGCCCAGGAGCTGGCAGCTCAGCTGATGCGAGCAGCTGACTCACAGGGGGTGGTGCTCAGGAGGGATGGCACCAGCCCTGAGTGGTTCAAATCCCCAGGAGTGAGAGGGACCAGGAGCAAGGTGAGTCAGTTTGTGTGGCAGCTAGCACAGGCAGGTGAGCGGGATGGTGATCACTCGCCATATGAGCAGGGCCTGGTCTGGGAGCTCTGCTCTGGCTGCCCTGGCAGTGGCCAGTGTAGGCACCCATACAGAACCGATGAGAGGGGAAGCTACAGCGCAGGGCTCTGAGTGTAGAGAGTGCCTGCACTGGTCTCCTGAGGCGAGGGTGCACAACGGGCAGGGCTGCACTCAGTGCTCCCTGGTGGAAGTCCTACTGCAGCAGGGGCTGAGCTGCGGGACACTGTCAATAGGATGAAAGGCATCAGGGAAGCTGAGAGGAAGCAGGACCTGCTTGCTCCAGGGCCAAACTGTGCAGAGGCCTCAGGGTCCATTGTAGCTCATGGGGGAAAGAAGGAGGCCATTAACTCAGGAAGCTGGGAACTAGTAACAAAAAACAAAAAGAAAAACAACAAAAGGAGGAAGAGGACAATTAAAAGCAAGGGGCTTCCTCCTAAATCTGATGTTCTCACCCAGAACCACTTCACAGTTCTGCAGGGGACTAATGAGGAAACACACACCCTGCAACATGAACAACTGGCTGATGCACTAGTAAAGATCACTACTGGTGCTGCCAGGAAAAAGCGGCGGGTCATAGTAGTAGGGAACTGCTTTGAAAGGAACAGAGGCACCCATCTATTGCCTGACCCAGTCTCAAGGGGAGGTGTGTTACCTACCAGGGGCTCAGATCAGGGATGTTGCAGAGGCTGCCTGCTCTAGTAAGTCCCATGGACTATTACCCACTTCTAGTGATCCATGTGGGTTCTAGGGATATAGATAGCAGTAGTCTGGAGAACATTAAGAAGGACTGCAGAGCCCTGGGAGAGGGGGTTAGGGGCTCTGGAGCTCAGATTGTCTTTTCATCCATTCTCCAGGATAAAGGGGGGGACCTTAAAAAGGCTGGGCGAATTTGCCAGGTTAATAAATGGTTAGAAGAGTGGTGCCGTAGTCAGGGGCTTGGGGTTTTTTTTAGAACATGGGACTCGATTTGGGAGGCCAGGTCTACTGGAGGCTGGTGGAGCTGGTCTTTTGGTAGGAGGCTTGCCAGGCTGGCCAAGAAGGTTTTAAACTAAATGTGTTGGGGGAGGGGGGCATCATTCCATGCCAACACACCCAGTCAATGCCAGCACCTATAATAAATGCTAGAAGCAATGTAGAGCTATTTCAGCAGCTCCAGCCAATGAGCTGGCTTCATTTGGAGCTCGGCTCAATGCCTCTATACAAACACCCATAGTATAGGGAACAAACAAGAGGAATTAGAGATGTGTGCACATCTATGGGGATATGATATGATAGGTATCATGGAAACATGTGGGATGGCTCCTATGACTGGAGTGTTGGAATGGAAGGTTAAAAGCTCTTTAGAAAAGACAGGCCTGGCAGGTGGGGTGGGGGAGTTGCCCTTTATGTTAGGGATAGGCTGGAGAATATGGAATTCTGTCTGGGGATAGGTGATCAGTCAACAGAGAGTTTGTGGGTCAGGGTTAAAGGGATAACAGCTATGGGGGACATTACTGTGGGGGATCTGCTACAGACTGCCGGAATGACTTCTTTGCCTCAGTCTTCACTGGCAAATGCTCTGACCACACCACCCAAGTCTTGGAAGGCAGATGCAGCGACTGTAAGAATGAAGACCTTGCGCCCACTGTAGGAGAGGATCTGGTTTGAGACCATCTTAAGAACCTGAACATGCACAAGTCCATGGGACCCGATGAAATCCATCCACGGGTCCTGAAGGAGCTGGCAAATGAAGTTGCTAAGCCACTGGCCATCATATTTGAAAAATCATGGCTGTCAGGTGAAGTTCCCGATGACTGGAAAAAGGGAAATATAACCCCCATTCTCAAGAAGAGGAAAATGGATGACCCGGGGAACTACAGACCAGTCAGTCTCACCTCTGTGCCTGGCAAAATCTTGGAGCAGATTCTCCTGGAAGGCATGCTAAGGCACATGAAGGGGTTATGGGTTAAAACTTAAACAGGGGAAGTTTGGATTGGATATAAAGAGGAAGTTCTTTACTGTGAGGGTGGTAAGGCACTGGAATGTGTTGCCCAGGGAGGTTGTGAATGCTCCATCCCTGGCAGTGTTCAAGGCCAGGTTGGACAAAGCCTTTGATGACATGGTTTAGTGTGAGGTGTCGCTGCCCATGACAGGGATGTTGGAACTAGATGATCTCAAGGTCCTTTCCAACCCTAACTGTTCTATGATTCTCTTAATAGATTCTGTGTTTCACCTCCCCCCAAAATCTTCTTAAGAATGGCTATAAGAAATGATACATTTTTTCCACGTTGTAATTATTCTTAATACATTGTGTTGATGTACATGGTATGATAGTATGATGTTGTATTTGACTTCATCCTGCAAAAATAATTAGTGGTAAGTACTGCTCTCGTAGTAAAAAAGATTTTTCGCTTTCCAATATTAATCTAGCTAGGTTTTTATGGTCTTGCTGTTTGTTTTTCTTTTTTTCCACAAATGCAAGAGTGAAAGAGTTCCTCTGCTGCTTTGTTTCAAGACAGTAGAACAGGGCTTGTTTACCTATTGCCGTGTAAGAAGGTATGATAGCTAAAGCTATTGTAGCTTCTTGTTAACATAGAACATAATTTAGTTTTAATCCATTTTCTGTTTAGTTTTTGATGACTTGCAATATAATATCCAGAGAACTTGCCAAGTCCTTGTTTTTCTTTTTTCAGTAATTTCATGTGTATTTTACTAAGAAATTGGTACACTTTCTGTTTTATTAAATAAATTTATGTTGCCACTTTTCATATTTTGCAGGAGAACAAATGGAAGACTGCTTGAACTCAAGCTTTGATTGTCTTTGGGGAGCTGATAAATTAAAGAGACAGAAAACAGAGGTAGTAAAACCTGCCTGTGATAGTTGGACTGATAATCCTATAGCCATGATTGTGTCAGTGAATTCTCCCTCACAAAGCTATGAGCAGACTTGCTTAACACCAAAACAACGTAGCAAAAGCAGCTTAAGAAAAAAGCAGCTTTTTCAGCATACTTTGGATGATAAAATGCCTTTAGAAAAGAAAGATACAGAAAAGTTCCTGAATAAAAATCAGGATGAAAATAGCAAGACTACTTCAGTTGCAAATGAAAGTACTCTTATCAAAATAAAGGGCTTGGGTCATCTTTCTCCTTCCAAAAAAATGGCCAAGTTAAGTAATGTTGCTGCTGTGATTGACAGTCTCTCTAATGCACCTATGAGCAGCATAAACTTAAGTAAGTGTTCACTGGATAGACGCTTCCCTGTTTACAGAAACAATTGTATCCTTAAAGACAAGAAGAGGAAAAAATTAGAAATACTACCTAGTTTGAAACTGGCTACCTCAGAACTGGGTGCATCAGGGTCTAAAGACTTCTGGCAAGCAGGTAGTACAGGTAGCAAGTCTTTTAGCTCTGAAGAGGCTTCTTATGAAGAGGATTCTTATGAAGACTTCTTTTCATCATTTAACTTGAACAAAAATGAAGTACAGATACAAGTACCAAAGGAGTCACAGAATCCTCCTGAAATTTCTTGCAAAGACTCTTTTGCAAGCATGGACTCGCTTGGTTTGAGTTTCTGTAAGCCACGTAGTACTTCCAAGGAAAGTGGGAAAAGGTCTATTTCCACAAATGATCTTTCAGTAAAGGAAAACTTAAAACCAGCTGAGAATTCTGGAAGTGTGCCATTAAATTATATGTCACCTGGTGAAAAAGATGACACTGCAGAAGCTCTAGATTCTGATGATGTGAATAGGCTGCCTCAGCATGCTTATGAAAAATCCTACACAACCAATATGAATTGCAGTACTTACACTAATGGTAAGTCACTACATAGAGCTAGAAAATGAAAAAATATCTTACGGCATACATGCATGGATACACTTATGTAGCTAAATTGCAAAAAATGAACTGCCATTCCCAAGGGAAGAATATTTCAGAATTACACCAAAAGAAGAAAATGCTCCAGTACTTGACTTTATTTTTCAGTAAAACAAATGAGTGCATAGAATCCAAAAGAACACCCATTTGTTCTTATGTGCACTACAAACACAGAAGTCACCAACAGATAAGGAAAGTGTGCTCACAAAATATAACAGAAGTAATATGAACTGTCTTTTCCCCTAATGCTTGCTATTCTGTAAGCTTTCTGCTGCTATTCAAAATCTGTTTAAGAAATCAAAGCCTTTCTGTTATAAATGTTATGGTGTTCTTGTAAATTTTTATTAATAACATCATATGGTCCCTTGTTCAAGTAATTTTTATTTCACATGTTAAAATTGCTGCTTAATTGCAGTTAAGAGCATAAAATGTCTAGTGGAAAAATAGTGGAGTTAGCAATTTCTATCTTGTGCTATGATGAAGGTAGAATAAGACATTTGAGAGCATGAACAAGAGTTGTAATTTAAGTGTCTTTTTCAATCATGGCTTATTTATATGATACTGATCTCAGTTTATCACAATAATTTTGATAGTTTTTTTTATATTTCAGCCTTTTCAAGTTGATTTAGGCTAAGTTAATTCAATTTAAAAGTATAATGGGATATTTAATCTCAGGAACTTCACTGGAAAATTCTTTTAACTTGCATTGGAGTAATCATTTTTACATCTTGATATTTTGAGCTCTGTTAAGCTTTATGCAGGGCTAAATATTTCTAATTATAATTGCATTTTTTCGTTAGTTGTTTTCAACAGAAAGTTCTGCAGCAATGCATCAATTAATTATATAAAATTAATAATTACACTAAGCAAACTTGGTCTCAGAGAATCTTCCAGTGGAAATGTTGAACAGTGACCTTGCCTGTACCTGTGGGTAATAAGTGAGCTGCAATTTTGGGTTCACTACGCCTGTACTTTAATGCCTGGAGTGCATTGTTATAACACAGACTTTTTCTTAAAAAAGAGAAGTTCATACAGGTGTATGTTATACAGGCATAAATGTATACCCATAAATATATGACCCTGCTGTATGTGGTATATTTTTCATCATGTGGCAATGTACTAGAGGATGATGTTTACATTATGTATTTCTTAATGTCAGACCCAGTCTGGTTTTGATTAAATAATCATGAAAACAAATGGGAAAGGAGAAGATATTCTCTCCTTTTAAACTTGGGTGTGCCATTTAATTTTAGTGTTTAACTTTTAAATCCCAGTGATTAAATTATGATCAATGTTCTAGCATATTATGCTTTTATTTTCTTGCTGGACAACTTGTTTAAGATAACAGATTGTGGAGGAGAAGAAAAAGGATCTGTATTCAGCAAACAATTTACCCAATATTTATACTTTATGTCCTTTTTTATTAGGAACTTCTGTACGTGTCAGTTTGTGTTTCTAATGATTTTAATAGTAGTTGTAATTTATCTGTGATGGCCATTTTCCCAAGTATAATATTTTTAATTTTGTGCATCTGCTGTGTAGTCAAGTACCACCTCAAATAAAGTTCAACTCAAATTTGACAGCTCAAATGAGCTCGCTTAAAATGGAATAATAAATAGTGAAAGATGAGTTGTATTTTCCCTAATAATGCAAGTTCTGTGGAAGAACGTTAAAATGTTGTTTTAAACTTACTACTGTGACACTGTATAATGAAATAATTGATTTTTATTAAATACTGTGATTTGAAAACTGGTGAATACAGTATATTTTCAAAAGCTGAATATTTCTTTTCACTCATATCTAGTTAGGAATAACAAAATATCTGTATAAAATTATGTCTGTATATGTTTTTAAAGATCAAACATTTTTCTTGCCTTTTTTTGTGATTTTAGATCAGTGTCTTTAATGACAAGAAGTAAGATTTGATAAGCTTTATTTCTACAGACTAAGAACACTTGTTTTTATAGAAGTGTAACATGCAGGCTTCATGCTCCCTTGTAGGGTGTGCTCAGGGCTGCCCAGTTCTGCTGAACAGCACAGGCATAAACATGGCTACTTTATCTTTCTTCAAGGCATAAATCAAGTAAAGAACTGTCACAGATGCAAGAGCTGACATTAATTAGGCTTTATCAGAATATTAAAAGATGCTTTCCTATTCAAATTCACTTTTTCTTTCTCAGTTTTGTTTCTGGAGATTAAATAAATTTTCTATCCTGATTAAATCAGTCATACCTGATAAACTTCAGAGCTCTGTAATCAATAAGTGGTGTGTAGTTGGGGTTTGTGCGTCAATCATAGAATCAGTGCCTAAATTTTTAGCAGTTACAAAGCGAGGAAAACCGTGGCTTTTCTCTATCATAAGTGTAAGTTTATAGAAATGCAAAGTCTTTTGTGAAAGTTAATTATCTATGCTAGAAGAGTCTAACATCTTTGTCATTCTTGTAAATTGCTTTACTTTGGCATTTTAACTGCATAGAACGCTAATACTTGCTCAGATTTGATGAATTCATGTGACCTTTCATCTGAAAGCTGCAACAATAAATAATATTGGGCAATAGGAGTATACTCTTTTATATAAGAGTATACTCAGGAGTATACTCTTAAGCTTTTATCCTAAAATAATTAAAAAATTTTAACGTGGACTTAGCATTGTTTCCAATCTTAAAAATTAATTTAGGGCTTAGCTGAGTGAATTTTAGGTATTTACAGTGAATTTGAGAAAAAAATATGTTAGCTGTCCAAAAAACATAACCTAGCATCTATTAGGTTTTAGGTAATTAATGTAGATCAGTGTTAAGAGGGGGAATCTGGAATATCATTCTGTTATTTGGTGCAAAAATTATGACACTTAACTGACGTTTAATTTAGATGAACAAGTTTTTAATCAAGTTTTAAGTGTGAGGTGCTTAATGCTGCTAAAAATTTTTTGTATGTTTATGTCTTTAAAAACATACATGTGAAAGCTTCCTTAGATTTCATGTGCCTTTGGGGTTTTTGCTTCAGTTTTGGAAGGAGACAAGCTTACTAAAAACACTGTATTATATCTTGTATTGACATTTTATTATAGAATCATAGACTAGTTAGGGTTGGAAAGGACCTTAGGATTATCTACTTCCACCCCCTGTGCTGTGGGCAGGGATACCTCACTTATTATGTCCTTTTAAGAAACACATGAGAGATTATTCAAACAAAAAAGGACAAATAGTTTTTAATAGAGGAACAAGTTGAGAATTGTTCAGATCTAGTTAAATTTACAGAACTTGATGTCAGTTGTCCTAGAGCACATAAGCTAGATAAATTGTTCTAAACCATTAGCAGGTTCTGTTTGAAGACCTGGTGGGCACATAGATGACTTCAAGAAATTTTTTTTGTTCTGAATAGCACAAAACTTGGTATTTGCCCATGCTGGAATAACAACTACAATAACACAAGTCATTAAATATTCTATCCATGAATATTGGAATCATAGAATCAACTAGATTGGAAAAGACCTTTAGGATCAAGTCCAGCCATTACCCCAGGACTGCCATGATCACTACTAAACCATGTCCCCGAGGGCCTCATCTACATGATTTTTGAACACTTCCAGAGATGTTGATTCCACTGCTTCCCTGGGAAACCTGTTCCAATGCCTGATCACCCTCTCTGTGAAGAAATTTTTACTAAAATTAACTAAACCTCCACTGCCACAGCTTGAGGCCGTTACTTCTTGTCCTGTTGCTTGTTACCTGGGAGAAGATACTGACCCCCACCTCATTACAGTCTCCTTTCAGGTAGTTGTAGAGAGTGATAAGGTCCCTCCTGAACCTTCTCTAGACTAAGCAGCTCCAGTTCCCTCAGTCATTCCTCATCAGACTTGTTCTCCAGATGCTTTACCAGCTTTGCTGCCCTTCTGTGGGCCCAGTCCAGCACCTCAATGTCTTTCATGTAGCGAGGGATGCAGAACTGAACACAGGATTTGAAGTGTGGCCTTACCAGCGCTGAGCACAGGCAGATGTACTGCCCTGGCCCTGCTGGCTATACCCTTTCTGATACAGGCCAGGCTGCTCTTGGCCTTCTTGGCTGCCTGGGCACAAGCTGCCTCATGTTCAGAAATTGTCAATTATTAGTAACTGAAGTGTTACTTATGACAACAAATTCAGATTTACTTTCTTCATAGTTGAGGTAAATAACTGGGATAATTACAGAATAGTAGATAAGATACAGTTTCGTTTCAGTGACTCGTCATTATCTTAAAGTAGAACACTATGATTAGATAAGCATTATTGATTTGATTTGAACAAAACTAGCTCACTGTTCTAATCATGCTCAGTAACTAATCATTACTTTGTCTTTTGACTTGAAATATGGAATGGAATTTTCAAGGTAATATTCTGGTTCGAATCTCACTGGTGATAAATGCTCATGAATGAATAGACGCTTAAATTGCAAATTAAAGTCACTCTGATAGCCATATGGAGTATTATAGCATATTAGATTTGTTGAGTTTGATACCTGTAATTGAGCGATGTTTTAGAAGAGAATCTACAGGATGTAATGGACCGCAGTGGCAAGAGTTACCTGCAAATTTGAACTAAATTTAGGGGTAGCTAACTGGATGGAATTGCTTCAGTAAGTTCTGTCCACTTTATCTGAAATACCCTAGGAAAAGCTACTAAAGATGAAATTTTTTACTTGCTACTGAGAAACTGCTTTAAAAAAAAAAAAAAAAATCATGGAAAAATATGTAATAGACAGTGAAACTTGAGACCTACAGGATGGAAAAGCTGGCAAGTGCTTGAGAAGTACTCATAGTCCGGAGAGAAGTAATAGGAACTGGATTGTGAAGAATAAGCCTTATTTATGTAATGCATAATATCTCCAAGCTGATAATCAGAGATGATGGACATGGTCCCCTCTTCCTGCTTTGCTGTAAATATGAAAAATATTATGAGAATGAGCCCTAACTAGAAAGAGGTCCAAACATACAAGTCTTGAGACTTTAATCCCAAGTGGGACAAGAGCTGCAGAGCTCAAGGATTCAGGCTTAGAATGGCAAAAGGAATGTTACACCACTTCTCACTGCCTCCCCCCAGCCAAGCTGCCCCACTAAAATATAACCTAATAGTGGTCCGTCCTTCTACAGTGACTGAAATAAATTACTAGAAATGAACAGAGGCATACCTTGCTTCACCCTAATCCGCTTAGGGTAAAGCAATGGAATAGATTATCTCCTGACATACTTCAGAGTTTTTTGGTTGGGTATTTTTTTTTATTTTTAATTCAAAATACATGTTCAAAAAAATCCTGTTTTCCATGTAAAAGGAGTTACATTTCTTAGCTTTTTTTTTCTTCTTTTTTTAATTGTGTAACAAAATATTTTCTAATTGCCAGTAGTCCTCCTCAGTGATTGAAGATGATGGGTCTCAGTGCAATACTGAATAAAACTAAGTATTTAGCTCTCCCTTTGTTAAAAGGCATTTTGTGTTTAAATACTGAGTTTAAATTAACAATTGTACCAAAAGCCAGGATACTTGTATTACACAAAAATCACTGTAATACTGTGTAAATTGACATTAAACTTGCAACGTTAGTATGAAGAACTGATTAAATTTTGACTAGTTTAAAGTTTATAATTTTAAAATAAGAAATCAGTAATGGAAAATGTTCTCATCATTTTTTGTGTTGTGATTTATTGTCGTTCTCTTACCTCAGGGATTAAGATTTATAATTATTACAAAATTGCAAATTTTGTAATAATTATAAAACAGCTTAGCCAATTCTTTACTTGTAGTTAATACATAATTTTCAAAATACTGGAAATAGGGAGTTTTGCAACTAGTTTATTTACAGGATCAAATACTGAAAGATTAATGATGCTTGAATGTTATTCTTTTTTCTGTAACTGAAATACAGTGGAAAAATAGCTGGTACATATTATTAACTTAGGTGTCTTAATTGTACATAGCTCTATGTGCTATGATAAAAATAGTTGGTAGCAGTTTCATTTCACAAGATTACATTTTTCATTTTAAGTTTCTAAATTTGGTTTCTAGGTGATGAAAATCAAGTTTCAGAGTGTCCTGCTACTGATGGCTGTTGCAGGAAGTTTAATGAACAAAAGAATAAGAACAATGGTGGGTTAAGAAAAAGAAGAAGACTCCAACAGGTCAGTTTAACTGGACATATTCTTTGTTAAGCTTTCTTTTCTTGGAGAATCACCAAATCCCTTTGTATATCATTCTCTATGCGCTATCAGTTTAAAAAAAATCTGAATCTCATTTTCCTTGAAATGTTCTAGCAGTGTTCAAGGCCAGGTTGGATGGAGTCTTGGGTGACATAGGTTAGTGTGTGGTATCCCTGCGTACAGCAGAGGGTTGGAACTAGATGATCTTAAGGTCGTTTCCAACCCTAACTATTCTATGATTCTGTGTTTTGCGAATGACATTCAGAGACAATACATACAACCATGGAAACCAGCTTTCTGGCAACTTGTGGTGTTAGAGTCTGGGCCAACCTGACATTGTAAAGGAGGTTCATAAGCCAGCTCAAACTGTTTTTGTTGGAAAGCTAGTGAAGTAACCTGAAAAGATGTCTGTCCTTTCTGGACAAGTTACCAAATGGGGTAGATTTTTTGTTAGCTTTATAGTGGATCATCCCCAGTGGATGTTTCTGCAAGATAAAGTTTTATGCAATTTTTTTTTCTACATTAAGGTAAAGCTAAATTTCTTAACTTAGTATTGAGCTCAGTTTGGATGCAAAAAAAAAAAAAAAAGTGAGAGCATTGGGTAAGCACCGAAACAGTTTTAGGTGGTTTTGCCTTGTAAAAGTTTTGTCTAACTAAATATAAAACCAGTCAGGAAAATAGATAGCAGTTCTTTTTATCAGTAAGTAGCAAGTAATACAAATAAAATGAGCACTAAGAGATGTCTGAGATAATTAATTATATTAAATAAACTAGACAAGTGTTTCATTGGTAGCTATTGTTGGAGTTTCAAAGAGATTCAGAGAAATTTTGATCCTCTTTCATGTAAAAGTTTCAAGGCGGTGCAGTTAATAGGCTGTTCAACGTTTTAAACATTCTGAATGTGGGATATTAATCTCCATGGACCAATGATCAAGTCTGGATTAAAATTATTTTTTGGCTTTTTGCCTGCATCTTACTGCTTATTAGTTTTCTTAAGTTGGTTTTTTTTTCACTTTCTTTTCCTAAGGATATGTGTATACATTATTTGTATAGCTAATAACTGTAAGCATTATGAAGGATATATCAATCAACTTAATTCTAGAGTCATGTCCTATAGAAACATCATGAGATGGTCTGCTTTTTAGGCTAAAGAATCTGTCCAGAGCAGCTTAATTTCCTGCCACAAAAAAATCTGACTAAGGCTGCTAAACGTATATCCACAAACTACACTCAAGTGGCTCTTCCTCAGGCTACCTGCAGAATTGGTGCTTGGAAGTTTATCAGATTTGTTGGTACTGATTCCTCTTTCTGTGTAATTGTGCTGCAAGAACTTTACAAAGTAGTGCTAATTTTGATTCGTTTCTCTTAAAAAAAGGTCCCAATGTAACTATTCCATACTGAAGGAAAACAAAAAACAATATGAAATTCTTTCTTATTGGTACCCTTTTTCAGACCTGGCCTTGCAGCTGAAGGCGGTTTCTTTGAATGGTTCTGCTCAGTATCTGCTTGGAAAGCATTCTCTGTGAGGTGTTTAACACTAGCAAAAGCTAAGTAGTAGCTGGAGAAAATTCCTATTCAGCATTTTGAGATTTCTTCTTTCTTCCACCTATACAATTTGACTCAAGTATCAGTAAAATAGCAATACATACTTTCTTCCATGTCATTAATGTTGGAGGTTTTTAATAATTTTAAGGGTTTCTAGGTGCAGTTTCACTGTGCAAATTCATTTAGAGACAACATTGGGGTCTTTTTCATTGAAAAGTAAAAAGAACTAGACAGAAAGATTTTACATGATTTAACCAGACAGTCTGGCAACTAGACTGTTGCACTGAAAAGTTTTACTTTGTATTTTCTTCAAGCAATTGTCTTTTAATATATATTAAATGCTTATAAGTATGCCTATTTAAGATCTATTTTTCCATTGTATGTATGCATACATACATGCTAAATGTATAAAGCCAATGTTGGAAATCCCTAGAAAATCCTTAGTGAAGCAATTTTAAGAGGATATTATTTCAAACAAAATTAGACTCTGAACTGTTGTAGGTAATTAAGTTTCAAAGCTTCTCTAGTACAACTCATAATACATTCTTGAAATTTTTAAAAAAACAGTGAAACATAAAAAAAACTTTATTAAACACTTTTTCTTAATGGCTGCACCTTAAACATTGCAACAGTTTGATAATGCTAGACAATGTGAAAGTGGAGTTAAATTTGGAAACTTTAGTTTGTTTTCTTTGCTCAGAGTAAAGTGTATGAGAGTGTACTGTGAGGGTGGTGAGGCACTGGAGCAGGTTTCCTGAAGAAGTAGTACATGCTTCATCCCTGGCAGTATTCAAGGCCAGGTTGGACAGAGCCTTGGACAACATGGTCTAGTGTGAGGCATTCTTGCCCATTGGCAGGGGGTTTGGAACCGGATGATCTTAAAGTCCTTTCCAACCATAATCATTCTATGAGATTCTAAGAGAGAATTATATATTATATCTTAAAACAAACAAACAAACAAACAAAAAAAACTAGGAAAACAACAAAACCCACCTTTAAATTATAGTAATTGTAGATTATATGCAGTTTTGTATTCCACAGTTCCAGTATGAGGCTTCAGCTCATTGCTGGCATTCTAGGAATCTGTTGTGTTATCTGTTAAATTTGTTACTTAGCTACAAGCCTCTTAATTTGAGAAGAGATGTAAATGGCAGGTTTTTTTGTAGAGTAAGAGTTTGAAATCTAATACCTCTTTAAAAACGTTTTAGAGATTTTCTGAATGTAATTGCTAGACAATGTCTGAACTGAAACTTTTTAGAGTACTTTAGTTCTAGCTCATTCACTACAGTGAATGCAGGCCAGTAGGCATTTGGAGTCCACTGTGCGATGGTAGATATTAAAAAAAGCCGTATAAAACTATATTTTGGGAATATAACCAGGTGTGTTAACATTGTTTACTTCCATAGTTATTTTAACTTGTCATTTGTAGTTTCTTTAATATAAATCAAGGTTTAGAGTCTGTATTTCTCTGCTGTGCTATTGTGTTATACATTTGTTTTCTTCAAAACGTCATGCAGATTGGGTTGAGTTTCTTGTATTTTGTTTTAGCTGAAGTTAAAATCAAGAATTACTTTATTCCGGTACTTCTAACATCACAATTTTTCATTGCAAGTACTCATTTTCTTTCCATCTATACTATTTGTATAGGCGTGCTTATTGTACTCTAAATGTTGAAGACTTCTAATCAGTTATCTGGAATTGTACTGTCAACAGAAGCCACAAAGAGCAGTTTATATGGGAGCTGTAGGTATGTTGAGGAAAAATAAGTAAGATTTTCAGGAATCTTTAATGGCTTCAGGAGCAAGCTTTTTGGATTTTAAACCACACCACCACTCAAAAAAACCCAGGAGTTTTGGTGGTTAGGGAATATTCAAATGCAGCATGTAAAGATAGATAGGGATAATTAAAACCGTATTTTCACAGAGAAGACAGTATGGGCTTAACTGAAATTCCTTCAGTTTTGTTTTTAAATGAATTCATTTTGCTTTGTTTTCCTGTAGCTCTTGGATTTGGGTGAAGTTGAAATTATCAACACTGAACTTAGAGATTTTTGAAGGAAGAAATTTTTACAAAGAATCTAAGCTCATGCTGGGGAGCAGTTAGTTTGAAGCAGGCCATTGTTATATCCTGTGATCAAAATCCTTTTTGAAAATACTTTATTCATGGCAAAACAAATTTTAGTGTCCTGAAAAATCTGTAACTATAAAACATGAAGCATCTTGCCAGACATTCAGGAAAGTAACTTTATGCCTATATTTGGTATGTGTATTTGTATACTGTCAAAAATAGATTGTATCAGTTTAGGGGACAGCATCTGGTTGCTTTCCTTCCAATGTTTATTTAGTAGTTGCTTTGAATAAGTAGATATCTTAAACACTGATACTCAAAATATTATTTGAGCCACAAATGAATATTAAACTAGTGTGAATTCAACAAGCAGGCAAACTCATTCATGGCTAATAATAGAAACTGGAACTACCTACACATTTATGGTCTGGAGAAAATAGCTGATGTAATGGGGTTGGTGGACAAGTGGGCACTGAAAATTATCAAATTGATTTCTTATGGATATAGCAATGAGATGAGTGACTGAAGCTACAAATTACAAGAGTGTTTACATGTTACAATTGAGAAACAGGGTGTTGACCAGTGTCTGGTGGTGCGGTTTTATGCATTTCTGATTTGAACCTAGAATGTTTCTTATTTACAAGATGTCTTATTTTACATGAAGTAATCCTGAAAGTGTCTGACCAACTCTAGCTGATGACAGCTGAATGATTTATTACTGTTTAACTGTAGTTATTTAGCTGGCTTAATATAAAGTTGAAGAAAAAGTTGCTGGTAAATAAGCTTTTAAGCAGACTACATTGTGGAACAAGTAACTTTGAAACTGTCAGTGATAAAAGGATCTAATGTTATACATTACTTGAGAAAATTTGTTTCCCTTATGTGTCTGAAATATGCCACTGAATGGCACATTGAAATCCAATAAGAAAGTTAATTTGTACTGGCAAGACACAGCTTGTATTATTGCTAGATCCAAAATATACCTGTGGTCATTTGTTCCAAATGTCCAGGTTTTATAGAATCATAGAATAGTTAGGATTGGAAAGGACCTCAAGATCATCAAGTTCCAACACTCCTGCCATGGACAGGGACACCTCACACTAAACCATGTCACTCAAGGCTTTGTCCAACCTGGCCTTGAACACTGCCAGGGATGGAGCATTCACAACTTCCTTGGGCAACCCATTCGAGTGCCTCACCACCCTCACAGTAAAGAACTTCTTCCTTATATCTAAACTTCCCCTGTTTAAGTTTTAACCCATTACCCCTTGTCCTATCACTACAGTCCCTAAGGAAGAGTCCCTCCCCAGCATCCCTATAGGCCCCCTTCAGATACTGGAAGGCTGCTATGAGGTCTCCATGCAGCCTTCTCTTCCCCAGGCTGAACAGCCCCAACTTTCTCAGCCTATCTTCATACAGGAGGTGCTCCAGTCCCCTGATCATCCTCATGGCCCTCCTCTGGACTTGTTCCAACAGTTTCATATCCTTTTTATGTTAAGGACACCAGAACTGTACACAATACCCCAAGTGAGGTCTCACGAGAGCAGAGTAGAGGGGCAGGATCACCTCCTTTAACCTGCTGGTCACGCTTGTTTTGACGCAGCCCAGGTTTAGTTTTGTAGTAATACTAGCATTTGAGAACAAAATGTTATGTTGATAAGTAGTGTTCATTTCATATACATGGAATATGCAGATAAGGAGTTGATAAAATACATCTGTCTTTTGGTATATAGTTAAGCAATGGAAAAAAAAATCCAAGAACTACAATACTGGCCCAATAGATTTAAAAAATATTGATTGCTGTAAGAGTGAAACTAAATGAGCATGAGCAAGGTTAATATGAGATGGCTAAAATCACTGAAAACAATTCTTAGTAAATATTTAAAAAGCAGACTGTCAAAATACTGCCTGTGACTTAGTACTTAACCAGTCATGCTCAAGCTGTTCAGAGGATAGCACCGTAAAGGATGCCTATGTATCCCACAGTTTGAGACAGTTTATGTCTTGCTGTCTGTCTAATCTTATGAATATTTTCACTCAACCTTTGTAAGATAGTTCTGATTCTGGACCTTCCAGCTAGTGAACTTGTACCCCATACTTCTCTCAGATCTTTTTGAGGGCTTCCAGAACAGAAGGCATACTCTTGGCATCTTCTGCTGCACCTTGCACTGCATTCTTTGGGTCATGTCCTAGTGCCAGAATTTTTATCACCATTTAGGGTTGCTACCACTTCTGCCATGAAAATCTCCTATAGATGAACTTAGTGCACTGATTCATGGCCTTGGATACTTAGAAATCATTCTCTTTACGATAGGTTTCATGCTAGCTGTTTTGGACCACCCACTGAAGCGCTATGGTCTATTACTTAAGTTTAGAAGTGTCTTTTCAAAATAGTACCTTTCTGTGACAAAAGGCACAACCTCCTTTCACCTCAAGTTTAGGGTGTTTCGTCTCATCCCCGGGACACTTGCAGCTGCTGTTCACACTCTTGTATTGGTCTGTTTGGAACACTGGAAACGTGTGGTGACTTTGGTGGTTGACTGCGCATGTCACTTTGTGTCATCTTAGCAGACAGGGTAGTTAAGATCTAGAAATTGAATTCACCCAAGTTTTTATATAAAATTGGCGCTAAATTTCTGTTCAGTCAACAGATTAGCATATTGGTTCTTTTTCAGAACCTTGTTCAAGAAATAGTGGCTTAAGAACATGGAGAGTTTTGATTTTTGCCTTCATAGAATTAAGAAAAAACTTTCACTGTTTCTACCCTCCACCCCACCCCTCCCTGAAGATTGGCAGGTATGGTGATTTTTGGTCTGGACACTATTTATGAAGTCTTATGTGAAGTCAGAACACACTTTTTAGTATTAATTTTAGGTGGAGACTATTTATGAAGTCTTACGTAAAGTCAGAACACGCTTTTTAGTATTACTTTTAGGCAAGTAGAAAATCACTCAAGAGCTATCATGGTGAACAGTAGATAGGGATAAGTACTAAGAATAAAATCCTAGAATCCCAAGGTATTTGAAGAACTTTGTTTAAAAGTCTATGGCATTCTTGGATTTGATGATGAAAAAGAGGCTTAGGTGCAAGAAATGGATGCAACACTTTCTGGTTCAGAGCCTGAGAGCATAAACACTGTGTAAGAAGTGACAGCACACAGTCTGTAATTGAGATACTTATCTTCTGCAATGATGTATGTATAACTTAAATCTACTTCCTGATAAATCACAATTCCTTTCTAGTTTTGGGGTACAGTGTTAAATTTAATACTGAGGTCATAGCCATCATGCCAGAACACTAAACAACCCACTGCAGCTTGTTCATCATCATCATCACTGGTGTAAAACTGTGCTATGGGCATGGACATCTTCCACTAGACCAGGTTGCTCAAAGTGCTATACAGCTCAGGCTTGAACACTTTCAGTGGTGGGGCAGCTTCTTCCAGTATCTCACCACCCTCATAGTGAAGGATTGCTTCCTAATACCTAATCTATATCTACCCTCTTTATATAAAGCCATTCCCCCTTGTCCTACCACTGCATGCCCTTATAAAAAGTCCCTCTCCAGATTTTTTTTAGGTACTGGAAAGCTGGACAACCCCAGCTCTCTCAGCCTGTCTGCATAGAAGTGTGCCAGCACTCTTATCATCTTCATGGCCATCCTCTGGATATGCTCCAACAGGTCCTTCTCCCTCTTTATGCTGCGGGCTCCAGAGCTGGATGCAGTACTCCAGGTGGTGTCTCATAAATGCAGAGTAGCAGGGGAGAATCCCCTTCCTCGACCTGCTGGTCATGCCTCCTTTTGATGCAGTCCAGCATACAGTTGTATTTCTAGGCTACAAGCACACATTGCTGAGTCATGTTAAGTTTCATCATCCTTCCTCATCCATATTCTTGTCAACAGAAGTTCTGGGAGTTCCTATGTCTGTGATTATAGGATTTCTCTTTTTTTTCTCATCTTTGTCAATGATGCCCAGACATCTGTCATATCTGATTTTCCTATCTTCTTATAGCCTTCTTTGTTTCTTCATCTTTCCCAATGTGTGTTGATTTAGTTAGGATGGGTGCATTTTTCACATCTTTCTAGGACCAGAACAGAGGTACTATATTTGGTTGGGAAATTATAGTCAAAGTTCGAGTTTGCAGCCAGAGGAAACTGGTAAAATATCAGTATCAAAGGCCTGATAAGAGGAGAAAGGCCAGTCAGAAAGTAAATTACAGCTCTGAATAACTGCTGTTTAAAGCTACTAAATAGTAATCATTTGTTACAATTACAATTATTTTCAGCTATGAAACACAATTACTCAAGTAGAATGAACTGATGTAGCGCAATTATATATTGTTTCTAAAAACGGCCTTAAAGTTTTGGATCCTCATTACAACCTTCCTAGATAAAAGCAGAGTGAAATTAACCTGATTCTTCAATATTGTCATGCTACACATGGTTCTGGGGTTTTGGCTTATGTACTAGTAGTGCTGAAAATTGTTACTTCCGAAATACAGCTGTAAAGATCAAAAGCGAGTATATGAGTTCTGAACCAATTTTAGAACCATCTGATGGGCCTACAACAGCCAGAGAATGAAAGGACTGGAAGAGTACAAAACAGATAGCATAATAATCTTGTACTCTTGCTTACACTTTATTTGCATTTGCATGCACTGCTTTCCCCTGCCTCCTTCCCACCCCAAAAAAATGTCCTTTATCCCTGACGTATTGGCTAGACCACATAGTATAATTATCTTGTTGAGTCCTGAAGGTGAAGGTCTTTTTCTACTCCATCATAGCACATTTCTGAGTTTGAGACTACACTGAAGCTTATTTCAGAGATCTTTATTCAACTCTAAGGTATATAAGGCATATAGCACTTGGACTAAATAATATACAGTTCAAAAGTGGTATTTATTGGTTGAAATACTTTCTTGAAAAATATCTGAGGCCTGAGTTCTTGACCCAAAGACAAAATGTGATCTAGTATACATAGTCTGGAATGTAACCAGTCACAAATGTAAAACTGTTCCTATGAAGTCAATTCTTAGTATGAATGCACTTTATTCTTGAGAAATGGCCTGAAAAATGTATTTTATGGTCACATTTTAATTCATTTGTCACTTATGAAAAAGAACTTATGACACTCTTAAGGAAACAAAATTTGAGTTCACTTTCTTGAAAAGCAGGTTGTACATGCCAGGACTTTTCTCTTATTGTCTTTCACCTCCAAGAAACACCTGCTAAAACTTAGAAGAAAGAAAGAATATTTTTTGGTGTTGAATGACTTTTTTGTGGTGAAGGCCGGTTAACATACTTGTCTTTGAAGTACTGTCTTTGCAAGTACTTTTTCCTTTGATCTACTGAAATGCATGTTTCATTTTTCAGATGACTTAGAAAAATCTTGTTGTTGGCGAACTCTAAAGAAATACTTAGTGCAACTGTGCTCCTAAGAAATATATAAAGGAAAGCAGAAGCAAAAGATATAAAGGAAAGGTGAAGCATGTCATTTTTAACAGCCTGTATTCCAGATCTAAAAAATATTTCAGAAAGAAGTGTTTTCTGATTTAGAGCACAGATATGCAACTCTTCAGGATTTTGAGATTACTGATAAATAAAAGGACCAGTTACCTTAATGCTACCTTTTCCAGTGTTTTATAAATAGTAACAACCCTGCTAAATACATGCATTCGAACTCACAATGATGCTCACCAGATGTATTTTTGCTGGCCAGAAAAGTAAATGCTAACTCAAAATTTTTTTCTTGCAATAAAGTCAACATGTAAAATAAAACAGACACAAAGAGCACTGAAGAAAAATTGCATAGCAAAGGGGTAAAGCAATTAAAATGTACAACTGAAAATAAAAAAAAAAGTTTTCTGCTTGGTGACTGTAATTAAAGAGGACTGCTTGTCTTACTGAAGCTATAAAATAAAATATTGTCTGCTTAGCAAATAACTTTTAACTTGCAAAAATATGCAGTTCTGAATGCAGATGAAATAATAATTTGGAAGAAATGTAATTTCTGACAGAAAATTTCCCCAGAATACCCACTGTACCATCTTCTATGCTATGTTTTGTAGCATAAAAGCTACAGTTCAAAAGCTGACTGCAGGGTAATATCAGGACAGACTGCAGGTTTCCCATTTTGTATGCATCTAGTATTTTCACTTTCCTCTAGATAAGGTATAAAGGAACTGTTAACATTTCTGCTCTGAAACTGAAGAAGCAGCTGCAGGATCTCATGCTGCTCTGGCCCTTGGTTAATCGTAGTGCTTTTTTTTTTTTTTTTTAACCCAAGTTTGGCAAAAGTAGTGGTCTGATTAGTAATATTTCCATGACATTTCATTTTAAAAATTGTGAGGAATGTTTTTTTTCTGCACATTCTGAACTGGCACATCAGAATCTGGCTTTGGAGCTAGTACTGTACAAGGACCCCAAGAACCTAGTGCAATTCTTTTGTGTGGATTTAACTCTACACATCTAGCCAAAGAGCGTCACTCTGATGGCGGTGAGGCTTGGCTTCAAATACTGAAAGAGTACATCATGACCATGCTGAAGCATACATATATGACATGAGGTTTTATGCCCAGAAAGATTGAACAAAGAAGACTAAAACCTTGCTTTTCATCCATGTTTTGTGCCTTTCCCATGCTGCCACTTCCCAGGTTCCTTTAATGTCCAGGAGTTTGTGCAAATCCAACAACATGTATTAAGACAGTATGAGGCATGGCCTCATGATTGTATAATGTGGTCCCATTTCCAATTTCAATCATATGACCAAACCTGTGCAGTAGGGTGCCTAATACTGCAGTCCTTCTGACACAACAACCCTTACTCAGTGTCTTATTGGATGTCTTTTTGAATGTATATACTCAAATTTTGAGTTTATATTAGTATTTAATATTAAAGTTATGATAAATGTATTTATATTGTTGCTTTTTTATTATTTTTGCTCAAACTCTTTATGTATAAAATTCAGATGTGGAATTGAAGCTGTGAGTTTATTTGAACTTCCAAGAGCAGCTATATGTGGCTGCTTATTTGGAGTTGGAAGTAATGCATTTGAAAGTCTCTTGGCTAAGATTACAACAAATTTTGATTAGTGCATATTATCTTCTCTTCAACTGTCAGGCTAGCAGTAGGCTAAGGCATCATCGGTAAGTACTGTTGGCAACAAGTCAGAATTTGGAAACAACATTTCCAAAAATACTGTGAAGGATTTCTCTCAAAGAAATATATCAATATAAAAGTTTCATCCTTTCTTCATTGGAAGTTTCATTCCATGTTATTGTTTCTTACATTTTTACATTATATATATTTTCCCTTCTGAATTGTTGTATAGCTTACATAATGTTGTCTGAGTGTATGTTTATCAAAAATTTAAAAAATTGAGTATGCTACATTATGTTGCTTCTGAAGATTTAAGTAGTATCTGCTGTTTCTGTTTTTCAAATATGCCTAACCAGAGAATGAAATAACCATGCGTATGTTGAAAAGACTACTACTTATGTTATCTTTAATATCTAACTTATCAATGCATAAATTGTTTTATGCATACAAAGGTTATTCATATAATGAACATTCAGGGTGCCCGCTATGAGTCTACAGTCTATTAGTCTAATAGTCTACAGAGGTAATTCCAAGGAACTCCCTTTTTAAATGTGATAAATTACTTAACCACTTAATGGAGAACAGCTCTGTACTGGTGAGAGAGGGTGGATGGAGTTGCATCAGAATATGCATTTTCTTCTGTGATTCATTACTGGGTAAAATGAGTTGCCCTCAAGTCTTTTTTGGTCTGTGCTACCAGCTGTAATCCAAAATATTTTTGTGGTCTCAGCTCAGTATATTACTCAAAGGAAACTGAATTTTAGCAGAGATTTTGGAAGCTTACCACTTGTGATTGTGGTAATATATAGGAGGGGGTGCAGAAATGGGAATGATTATTTCTTATGGAGCAGTAGTTATCTAGAGAAATAATTTGAAATTTATATATTGATTTTGAAAATTAGGAGACGTTCTTTGAAATATTTTTATAAAAGTCAGTTGATCTACTTTTTCTGCAAAATTAAAATGTGTATGTACTGGTGCATGGTTATGTAGCTACAAGTAATTCTTAGCTCAGATTTTCAAAACCTCTTTTTACATGTATTTTTTTGACGACCACGTTCAGTGACATCTTTCTCTGATACTGCTAAAATTCGTTCTGTCCTACCTTTATGCATGCTGGAGGCTTTTCTTGTCATTTCTAATGAACAAAGGATACTTCTTTCTCTTCTTACTTCTTTAATATTAATTCTTAGAAAGCTTATTTGAAGTCTGGGGCAAACACTCCTACTTTGCACATGAGCTATAGAGGGTATTGCAGGAGAGGGAAGGGGTAATTTTTAAGGTGTCTCAGAATTACTGGTTTAAGGACTGTTATTCACTAAGACAAGATTTAAGAGTGGAAGAATGTTTACTTAAAAACCTGGACTTAAAATACTGAAGTTGTGCCAAAAAAAAAACCAAAACTATCAAAATAAAATTATAATTTGCAACAGATATACTCTTGTTTCTGCAGCATCTCAGCCAGTTTCTGCCTTTTGGAAGAAACTGGAAGAATTTTAGATTACAAGTTTCCTTTGTTCAAGGTAAGCTGCCTTTTTCCTTTCCACCTAGTCTAATCGAAAAGGCCAAGAACAAATAACATCCTAAATAACATTTCTATGGCATCGCAGACTGGAAATTCTTTTTCTTTTTACTAATGAAAACTTAATGTTCCTGTCTTCTGATATATTGGATGTTGTAATACCAGATGTGATGAAGGGGTTTGTTTCCTTCTCTGTCCTCAAAGTTCAATATTTCTGGTATAAGTGTTAATTAGCACAGCTCCTTCCTGAGGTGATACTGTAATTATGAAGTAGCTTAATCCTTTTAATGGAACGGTTTCTAATTTAAGGCTTTTTTCAAAGGGGAAAACTACGGATTTTTGATGTTTTGTTGTCTCTTTCTCTGTCTCTAGCCAACAAGGACACTAGTTATGACAAGTATGTCTCCTGAGTAAGTATTAAACATTTTGACTCTTTAGTCAGCACACCATTTAAACTTGATGTTGATTATCTTTTTTATGCCTATACAAAATAAGATTGTTTTTCGGGCTGTGTGTTAAAATATTTTATTTTATTCTGTAGTCTAGCTAGAAACATGTACATACATGTATATGTCACTGCTATTTATACTGTACATATATGTTTGTGTTGCTATGGTGCAGACTGAAGTAGTTGTCCCTTAGGTGAGCTCCACAGGGCTTCAGAGCAATAAAACTAAAAGCAGGTTCTTAATTTTTCTGAAGGAATTGTTTTATGTAGTAAAGAGTTCAGACTTTCAGCCCAAGACTTAGCTTTTCTGCCACGAATTTTAATTATTTCTGTTTAAAAAGTCATAATCCGAAACATTAGTTTAAAACGTTTTCTTTCATACAAATAGTTGCTGAATAAATATCAGTTGTAGGATTTTTAGCCACTTAGTTTCAAAACATTAGAAGCAGCTGCCACTGCATATTTTGGGGGAGAGTTAATAATTTTCTGGCATGCTCTTATCATTCTCTTAAAAGTCTTACAGAGAAAAGAACATCCAACAAAAACACAATTCCATATTTTATACTACACTTGCTTACAGTTTTTCAAATTCTTTTTCAAAACTCAAGATATTTCTACTACCCACAGATCTGGTTTGGGTCTGAAATAATTGCATTTTGACAGTTACATAGATGTAAGTGATCAGAAACAGCACTTAGTGACTATCCTTTTAGAAGTTCTTTGTAAATGGTTGTCAATAGTTATTAACGGATATACTAATATATGTCAAAAATTTAAAATGGAATTAATACTTTTCCTGTATTTAATGTGACTGAATGCTAGTAACACCAAGACTATAAAATGCACTTTGCAAGGCATGTAATATGAGGTTGCTGTGGGGGAGGTAAAGATAATAGTCCAGTTCAGAGTAGTGGAAAACAGAGGCTGTGATCTTCCTAAAAGAAGAAATCGTGGCAGAGCCAGGGAAAAAGTTCTTTTGTTGAAAGAGGTCATTAATATATTATTTCTTTTATGTTGCTTGTATGTTGATTTTTCCCACTATCCAATTACTATTTTATCAAATAAAAATGCCTGGTGATAACAGTTGCTTTTCTTCAGAACTTCTTCATCAGGATTGTGCTTTTGGCTGTCTACAATTGTAGGCATTCATCAACTTGTAAATAGGTGAAGGGAAAAGGACTGCTTCTGAAGGAACTGCAGAATAGAAAATAGTCTTCCAAAATACAACCCAAGGGCCAAAAGCCAGTTCTGCTACCCAGTAGCTACAGCCTCAAAAGTAGTTCATTACAATTTAAATTTTAAGATGCATGATTTTTGTGGTTTCATGGCATAGGGTTTTGAGATCATATTAAATGCTGCTCACTGATTTACAGCTAGCAACTACCTGTTTTTTGGAATCACAAATTCAGAGAAATTTTGCTATGAATTTGCATCCGTCAGGTTTTGCAGCTAAAGGAAGTATAAACTGGTAAGTTTTCACTGCAATTTGTAAGATATCTTAGATTCAATTCTTGTACTACAGGTCTTTTTCCTCTCATTGTAAGGAATTTTGGGTAGACACAGGAAAAGAACTAAGAAAAGGTCCAGGTATAGCATGGAAATACATCTCCTGAGTATGCAGTTTAAGCAGGGCCATGAGTTGCAGTGTTGCAAAAAGACTCACTTGCAAGGCTATGTCAAATTAAAGCTCATAAAATGAGAATAGTAAATATTCTAGTAACATTCAAAGCAATATCACCAAGGCCAGAATTCACACTGGAATGAGGGTCAGCGTTTTCATTTTTTTGTTGTCTCTACATACAATACCGTCTTTTGATTTGAGTGTGAAGTTAATTTGATACACTGTTTTTACTATTCATTTATTTGTTTGAAACATCTTTAAAATAGATTGCTGGATTCTTTGTAAGGATTTTTTTTTTTTTCCAGTTTTATTGTGGTTCTGCTAAGTAGTTCGTTTTAGCTGGGGTATTTTGGGAATTTTAACTGAGTTACTTTCTGTGGAGGGAAAAGTAGTGAGAATGAAGTAACCCCAGAGAATTCTGGAGGTGCTCTGAGTACACCACATTATGTCAGTGATTAAATTGCTTTGCCCGAGAAGATCACCACTGTCATAGATGTGACTTCAATGCTGTCCTTAGTTGTTATATCTTGTATAGCATGCTGTGGACATTTCCAAGTCAGACAGCAGGAGCAGAAAAGGCATTGGAACTGGGCTTTCAATTATAGATTTTTAATGATCATTTATAATCGTGAGTTATAAAAATAATTATCAATAAGAACAGTAAATTGTTCTTATGTAGCAGCTTTTCTCTAGTTATACCGAGATCTCACTCTTTTCACAATGATATATTTATGTACTTCAGTGTAGCTGTGTAGAGAATTCAAGTTAGAATTCCAGTTATAGGTGGCCATTCTGGATTTTATATTTCATTTTATATATTTATTTATAATTGCATTTAAAGATAAGTGATTTTTGAATTGAAACATTGGCTCAGATGTACGGCTAGAACTTTGGGACTTTAAATTTAGACAGCATTTTCCTCAGATGCTGAAAATCTGGTGTTTCCTAATGAAAACTTCTTAGGAGTGCTGTGTCTAAATGTTTACATTTCCTGGTAATACTTTTTTGATAGTACTATAAAAGTAACCAAGAATGAGTCTCTGTTGTACTAGGCATTGTACACAATATGTTAGATAATTCCAGACTCAAAAGCTTCTATTTAAACAGACAAGATAGATGTGGGGGACAGAAAAGCTTTGATGTGCAAGCAGATATGATTGTGCCATGACATAAAAGGGTCTGCTTAGACTCTGGGAAGGCTAATGAATTTACGGCTAGCAAGTGGGTAGAAGCTCAGTGAGAAAAGGATAAGAAATGATTAGTGAGAAAATAAATGAAGTGAGTTTGAGTTGTGTTGTGTGTATATACTTTATAATCCTGCATATCCATACAACATTGTATGTTTTTTTCCCTTCTTTTAGGAAGCAAAATACAGTAATTCAAGTGGTGAATAAACTTGGAGACTTTTTGTTCTCAGATGACGTGTGTGAATCAACAAGTCATGTAGTTACAGGGAGTCCTCGTCGTACCTTGAATGTTATGCTGGGAATTGCTCGTGGGTGTTGGATTGTTTCTTATGAATGGGTGAGAAAATTTTTCTTTTAATTTCATTACTCAGTAAATTAAACTTATTTTGCATAGCTAAAATATCAAGCATATAGCTAAGTTTGTGTCCATGCTACATACAATGGCACAATGTTTGGATATTCAGACTTACCTAGAGTTAGTTCAGTAAGAGGAAATTTCTCTGTGTGAAGCTCTGTTGCTGTGACAGTCTTTCAGTACTTAGTATTACCAAAGTATTCCTGTATTGTGCCTGGCATATATTTTAGAAATGCCTGAACTCTTATCTCATGGATAGGAAACTCATGTCACATGCACTTTTTTTTCTGAAAAATTAAACACTAAACAAATAATTTCTTCTCAATGTTAGATATCTAAGTTCAAATTATTCAATTTGAAAATCTTTATATATATTATTTAATTATCTGTTGTGCTCTGAAATAATCATTGTGTTTGGCACTGGTAAAAATGAAGGGGAATTGTTAGATATTTTGCTGCATAGTAGGGAAACTGAAAAATAAAAAAAGATAATAAGGAAAGCTATTTGTAGATGAGCAGTTTGGAGACTTTGTAATTTAAAGAAATGGTTCCCAGACCACCAAATCAAATAATCACTGTATATCCTCAAAATTTCTTGCAGACTACCACGTAAAGTTACCAGACTGTCACTGTAAAGACAAGATAATCATGAATTTCTGTACTGGGTCCAGCTGTGATTGAGTTAATTTTCTTCATCTTACCCTGTATATGTGTGAGTTTAGACTAGTGACCAAAATGATGATGCTAACCCACCAGTATTTTAGCTGTTGTTCAGCAGTACATGCACAGCATCAAGGTGTTCTCTGTTTTTCCATCAGCCACCCCTTTGAGAAGGCTGGGGGTACACAGGAAGTTGGGAGGGGACTCACCTGGGACAGCCGACCCCAGCTGACTGATTTTTCCATGCCATCTGACATCATGCCTAGCTATAAAACTGGGAGGGGTTTTTCCAAAGCAGTCGTAGCTCATAGGCTGGATGGGCTTCAAGCTGCTGGTGGGAATGATAACTTTTACATCGCTTGGATTTTTAACTTCTTTTTTTCCTTCCCCTTCAATTATTAACTATCTTAATCTTAACCCAAAGTTGTTTGGGTTTGGGTTTTTTTTTCTTACTTTTGCCCATCCAATTCTCCCTATTCTGCTGGGGTGAGGAGTAGTGACAGAGTGGAAGTCTTACCTGTCAGTCCAGGGTTAAGCCACAATTGCCCATTGTTATAATAGTGATTAGCCATTCAATCTGATATTGCAGATGACAGTTTTTCAGCTTTCCTTATCTTTTCAGAGCTATAAAACTTAGCTGTTGGAATGTATATGGAAATAGCTCTTCATCTTACACATCTTATACTTTAAATTTCTTTGTTTTCTTTTTCTTATAAATACTTTAAAAATTAGCTGGTGAGATGAAAAAGAACTGCTGCATTTTTGTTTTCAGGATGTCTGGCACTTACCAGTATGAAGTATGTCCTTCATGGTATACATGTAGTTATCTGAAGAAGTATACTTTGGGGTTTTCAAAAGTTTTTGGTGATTAATTTCCCTTGGAATAAAGGAGTTTGCATCTTTGGTCACCTTAACAATTGAGTAATGTGCCTTTGTAGCAAAAAACCCAATAGCATCCTCAGTTGCATTAAGAGGAACATACTTCAGCAGGGCGTTTGGACAGTCTCTACAGGTGCGTTACAACCTCAACTACTCTATGTTGAAATATCTGTCCCACACTTAGGTTTGTATGGAGTTTTAAGTAACAACATATTTGCTCAAAGTTATTTTCTTATTACAGGGTAGTCAAACATAAAATCTGTATATATCCTTGAGAAAAAGCATCTAATAGCTACTAAAATAGCTAAAGATGTAGGTAACTACCACAAAAATACAGTACGATGGTTTTCTATCTTTGTATATAAGGCATTATTTGGAAATTCGTATTCAGGTAGTTGATGTCTGGTAATTTCATTGCCCATTTTATGCACTGCACTTCTGTGAACCAATCCACAGTGAAAATATCAACACATGCTCTTCATAGTCCCATTGACTAGTAGCAATGCCAATTTTTTTCCTGATGTCTTAAGGTCTACCTTTTAGAATCATCACAGGGTTATCTACAGTCCACATATAATACCATAAGTTAAATGGAATTGTTCCGAGGATCAGTTTGCACCTGTAAATATTACTGGATCAAATGGAGAAGCTATCTTCACCCATTTCATTGAATTGCTATTTGACAAAGTTCTGAAGTTACTAGGAGAAGCACATGAGAAGGAACTAGAGGAAAAAATCAGAAATCAGTTTTCCAAATCACAAGTGGTTCAATTTTACAGTATTTGCTTATCTGTGAATATTGGGTTTGGGTGGTTTTTATTTAGAACTGTGATTACATCTTTCACTGAGACTGGATAAAACTTTGTGCATACATGTCCAATCCCTCAAGTAATTAAGTCATTTATTTCACTCAAAGAAAATATCGCTTTGAACTTTTCAAATATTATTTCTTAATCGGGTTAGATCTATGCATTTTATCCTGTAAGAGCATTATTGCCTTATTTCTAATTGTGTCACTGGCACAATTTTGCCATCTTTTTACCCAAATTCCTTAACCAAATACTTTAACTAAAGAAAAGAATGTGGAAGTGTTACTTAACCATTGTGATGAATCCTGTAGAAAATTAGTCATGAGAATTTAAATTAAGCAAAATATTCTTTTATTAATGCTACAATACTGAATACTTTAAATGCCTTTCTGCATGGTAGTCAGTCCTACCATAAGTACTTTCATTGGTAAAATACTTCGAACTGGATAATTAAAGTAATCCAAACAATCCATCAGTCTGAAGAAATCTGTAGTACCTCTTAATCAAGGTATTGATTTTGAGCAGTGTTGATTGTATTGTGGAAGATGTTTGTCAACATTTTAAGAAGCTGAAATATTATTTATCTTTTCATTTGTAACTTGGAGAGATAATTTATACTGCAATGTTTCTTTCTTCCTCTGAGAAAAAATTAAAATTATATTTTCAGAGACGGATGTTGGAGGAATATCAAATTTACTGTAAAACATTTAATCTTCATAGCACTCCATTTACATATTTTAAGATCAGTTATTCAAGTAAAAATACCATATGATCATTCAGTGTTCTAGCTGGATGGGTAAGAGGCCTTAAATAAAGGCTAGTCAAACTGTGTTTTCTGACCCTTGAGAACTTTATATTTGACAAATTTTCCTGTATGGTGTGAATAAAAGTACATAGCTGATAGGGATATGGGAAGGAGAGGTCTACACCAAGGCTAGCCTTACAGCTGTATAACCCACAGGACACTTGTTGGAGATCCGTGCCATGAAGGTTGATAGCTACTGAATTAGATAAAATCATGCATACTTGAGTATGAAGTAACAGAAGGTTGATCTCTAGAGCACCAAGCCAAAGGAAAACGCACTTTAAGGTGTAAAAATCCCACAGAGAAAATTATGCTTTTCCTACTCTTCTCTTCCCTCATTTTCTGCTTTTTTGGGTCCTCCATGACCAAGACTACGTTCTACTAGAATCTGATGCTTTCTTAATATTGCAATGTTATGAGCTGTATTTTATTAACTTATGATACACCTATATCCAACTTGATCCATACTGTGCCACTTTATCATTATATTTTAAGCTAAATCTCTTGTAACTGCACATTTGAAAACTTCTAGATAGCATTCTTCTCAATATGAACACTTTTATATTCAGAAGTATTTCAGCTTTTCTTAGTCCTTTTCCACATTCTAAGGAATAAGAAGATACTGCAGCCTTAGCAAAAATAAGTAGTTTTCTCAAGAGTAATATTGCAAATCATAACATTGATTTGTCCTACATGAACCTGAAGCATTTTTTTAGTGTTGCTATGAAAATATACTGGTTGAAAATTTGTCTCTCCCAAAGTGAGAAGCAAAATTTCAGTGACTTAGAATGGAGAACTCTTGCCTATACGTTCATGGAAACTGAATGTTCTAGTGAGTGATGACCTAATTATTTACTGTAGGACCTGCTCATGAACTCTGTATCTAATTTTCTTTTCATGTAGGAAAGTATATATGATGCCTTTGAACTCAGTTCCAAAACCATGATAGACAAGCATTAATTCATCTTTTGTTAAGATAAACAAAATAAGTTTCTAAACAAAATTCTGTAAATTATTATAAAAGGATTGATAGAAGTTGTTACCATTAGATTGGCCGGGAAAATTAAATGGGATTACTTAATCATAACTAATCTTTTGGGTTTATGTTTTAATTTGTTAGGGTTGTTTGCAAGTTACTCTTGCTACAAACATCATTTTGTTACTATAAGGACACGATGTGCACAGCATGGTACATCTGTTCCCGCTCAAGATTATTTACAAAGAAATTATTTCCATGGGGCACATTTCTAAGAATTGTGTTAGAAGTTACAATTTTCTTGGTTCAGTAAAGTCGATTTATGCTGTGATTAAAAGGCAAATGGCTTAGATAACACAATTCTTTTATTTGCAATATATACAGCTATAAGTATATATAATGCTTTTCTTGACTTATATTTAAGCATGCCAAATGGCAACTACAGGAAAGATGTTGCAAAGCTCAAGTGTCTTTAACAGGAGAAAGTTGTAGAATTGTGTGACAGTGGACAAATTTGGCAAGGAACTTACCAGGCTTTTACCTGCACGAGAAACTTTACAGCTTAACTCACACTGATGAAGCCAATGAGGAAAATTAACTCCTCTTCCATCAGTGTGTGCTTCGGAATTTAGACAATCTAGAAACTAGTAACAAAATGCCCTTTATATGACTCAAGGGCAAAGCCACGGTAGGTACTTTAGTCTTCTTCCATTTTCCCATAAAGACAACATTTCTACCACTTGAAGTGTGGTAGAAGCCACTCTTTGTGTGGTTTTTAATATTATAGTCTACCAAGTGCAACTTAGAATGATAAATTGTTTTGAAGAATGGTTTAGAAAATCAACCCTAGAAAAATGCTGGATGGACTAGTTTTGGGAAAGATCATTAAAAATAATAATAGGATTTTAAAATTTAATGTACCTATACATAGAAGTAGGACTTTGATATTTTAATGGTTTCAGTTGTAAAATGGGCATCTTTCTGATTGCTTGATTTTTCAACAAATCATTTGGTTCAGGTAAATGAAATATCAAACTATTGCAACAGCACTGTTACTTTTAAATACACTGTCAAAGAGTTTGCTGTGTTAGAAATTAGAAGATGTCTACTTACTGCTTAATTTTTTTTAGGTTCTGTGGTCTTTGGAATTGGGCCATTGGATCTCAGAGGAACCATATGAGCTTTCATCCAGCTTTCCTGCAGCTCCTGTAAGTTTAATGGTCCTTTAAGCTTGTGAACTTTCTTTTGTGTATCTGGAAAAAGATTAGCCATCTAAACAGGCTTTGTGAACAAGAAGGCCTATTATAAAAAAGGTAATTTTTTTAAGGCAAATACTGTAAGGAGTTTGTTTCTCCTCCGTCCACTACTTTTTGAAGTGTGTACAAAAACTTTGGTAGGCATGGAAAATGCAAAAAATTGATCTACCAATTAATTGATTTACCAATTAATATCTGAATAAGTAGGTTCTTATTTTAGTATAAATGTTCTTTAATTTATTTGTGGTATATTTTATTTATATCTGTGCTTCTATATAAACTAGAGAGGCATGTTATCACCTTACAGAGATTATTCATGTCATGGACTCAGTATTTTCAGTTCAGAAATGACTTCGGCACTGCAAAATAACTGGGCTTCTAACACTACTGTGCACGTAAAATGAAGCATTTTTCCTGCCTTTAGTGATCATTCTCAAGTACTGAATTGTCAGCCAGTACAAAAGTATGTATGTGCAGACCCAAGTGTATCTGCACTCCATGTGCTGTACTTGATTAAATGGTAGTTTTATTTTGGTTATAAGCCAACTAAAATTCTAGCAGACTACTAGTCAATCACTCCAATAGTTTTGCCAAAAAAGGTTTCACAATTTCTCTTCTATTATAGCAGCAGCTGAATATTTTATCATCTGCTACTTGTTTCTTGAAGTTTTATATGGGCTTTGAAGAAAGAACATTTGAACTTTATTTTTACTATATTTGAACTGTATTTTACTGTAATTGTATTGACTGTTAAGAACTTATTCTTCTTTCTAAATCTGTTATTTATGCAAATTCACATGTTTGAGATGAACACATTATTTCATGATTTTAAGTTGTATGTTCTGAAAGTGTAGGGAAACTATAAATTATTCTGAAGTAAGTCCAAAGGAATTAATTCTAATGTAGCATTTTTTGTAAGAAGAGAAAATAGATTTTTTAATACATCAAATGCATTAAGAATGTGAAAAATAAATGAGCATGTTCTTTCCCCCCCTTTTCTGTAATCGTATAGAAAAAGAACACAATACTTGACGCTGAGTTTTCTGTTTCCTCTCAGACTACCTTGTTAATAACCAAGTATACTATCAGTAACAGTGTACACAGCATTCTTTGGAAGTGATTCCTGCTGGGGTTGTTTCTTTTTATTACAGTTTTTATTCATAAAGCAGAAGTAAGGAGGGCTCGGCAGATGGTGAGAAGATAAAATTGAGGGAGGTTATGGTTATGCTGAGAACCGAAATCGCTTCTGTTTGCAGTGTGCTCCTCTTCCAGGGGAACAAAGTCTGTGTCGAAGGTGTTATTTCCATCACCTTTCTAATCATCCCCTTCTTGAGTCATTCTGGTTTCTTACTCTAACATATGTCTTATTTTTAAAGATACAATTATTTGAGCATGGATGGTGTTCATATTCCATTTCTGTTTTCTATTCTCCTATTGTTTATAAGTATTTTTCTGCTTCCTAAGAAGTAATATATGAAAATGGTAGTGCATACTGTTTGTTTACAGGAAGGAATTAGAGGAAAGGGTTATCTTGTTGTTGTGTTTTAATGGCTTGTACCAAGTCCAAAGCAGTTGCAGGCTTCTTTCTCCTATTACTGCATTCATTCTGAAGAGTCCCCACTTTACTTTGTTGTTTGCAGCTTAGGCCAAGCAATATCATTTGGATAAAATGTCATTTTAAAATATGTTCACTCTAAAATATTACATCTGTTACATTTAGTCTTGATAAATTACTCTATTTTCCCCCCCAAAAATGAAAATGTCTTATTAAACAATTGATCAATTCAGTGTCTACATCAGTATCTTCAATAACCTTCCCAAAATAGTTATCAAAAAGCCTTAACCTTTGCAAAGGCTTTTTCCCAGCAGATTGAAACTAGCCATTCTTGTCATACCACGTTTTCTTACTAAAGTAATGAAGGGTAATGTCAACCAGTTTTAGCACTATTTTCCTTTGCCAGGTTGAGCATTCATACCATGCCAGATTCCGTCATGTGTTTGTTTTGTTTTGTTTAGATTATTGGGCTGGATATGCTTAATATCTCAAACACTGGAAGTATTTTGTTGTCTGATTAAATGCAGTAAAGCAGAAAATGCAGTAGACTCAGCATTTCTATGAAATTTCATAGAAACATCAAATATTTTAGATTGCAAGGGTCCTATGAAGATTGTCTAGTTCCGTGTTTTGCTTCAAGAGATTTTTCCAGTCCACCCTCATAGTAGTAAATTGATAAATTAAAAAGAAAAAGAAAATCCGATTTCCCCAATTCCAAATTGTTTTTGCTGTCTGTTGTTCCATTGCAGTGCACCTCTAAGAAGGGTCTGGCTCTGTCTTCTCTGTGTCCTTGATCAGGCAGCTGTATACAGTAGTAAAGTTTCCTCTTCTCTTTTCCAAGCTGTAAGCCACCAAGTCTCTTGGCCTGTCTTGGTGTGTTGTTTCATCATATGTCTAGCTCCTTTACTAGCTTGGTGGCCATCTGCTAGATTTGGTCTTTCAGTTATGTCTTAGGGATTCATGAAAGTAATTTTGTGACAGTTTTTGTTGTTTCATTTTTGGGGTGGTTTTGTTTTTTGTTTTTTGTTTTTGGGGGGGGGGGTAGTTTGGGATCCATATATCCTTACAAGTTTGCTAGGAGAAACGATAAAATATTAATTTTAAATACATAGAGATTATTTTATGCAACTCTTCATATGATGACTGTTAATTTACATTTTGTTAGGCTCATTTAAAATCAGATCATGAAGTCATATTAGAAGTTATTGCTACCCTTCAGCAATGCTGACACATATATTCCGTGAAGCAGAACGGTGGTAGTGTGAGTGGTGGATTGCTCTGACAGCAGCTTTAATGACTATCGGTATAAAATGAAGAGTTTTCTTCCATCTTTCCCAAAATCATTTACTGCTTTTAAGATACAATGCCTTTTGTTAAGTAAGCCTCCAGAAATCTTGTGTCTAGGGGTCTTGTTTTGGTGTGATTCAGTGTGACTATTCTATGATTCTGTGATGTGGTTCTAAACTTATAACTAATTCAGTCACCTGCTGAAATTAAAATTTATCGAACTATTATTATAAGGCAAAGACTAAGCATGAGAATTAAAACCTACTTTGGGAAAAATCTCCACAAAATTAGGGAAATATAAAGAAATATCTTCTGAACTGCAATGTACAGTACACAATTATAAAGCATGTTGTAATAGTAAAAAAAAAAAAAAGTGAAAAAACACCCAGTAGAGTAATTTATTCACATTGTGGTATACATTGAGGGCCTACCTATGGAGAATTCTTAGGGAGAAGTCCTAACATTACTGAAAAAAAACCAACAGTATGACCTTAGATAAATTTCAGGGTGGGTTTTTTCCTGTTTTAGAAATGTAGTAATTTGTTTCTTAAGTCATGAGCATAAATTTAATTGTATCAAATAACATGCATATGTTTTTCAGTTAGGTTATTGTTACAAAATGTATAGATGTACTACAGTACCAGGTGATAACTGATTGTCATACACAGTCGGACATCTGGTGTTAATGCCATTGTATTGGTTTATAAAATACTGATAAGTTATTTTACAGTTAAATGACAAAGGAAGGAAAAAAGTGCAATCTTCATAATAATATAAAGGGTATGCATAAGATGCTGTAATTTGCAGGGATTTTTGCAGCTAAGATAGTGACTGTAATAAGTACAAATTGAAAAAAAATAGTGATTTTTGTACACAGTATTTCCCAAGAATAAATGCAAAAGAATTAAATGCTACTTGTCCTCTGTTAAATAAAGTAATACAGGCAGGCTATTGGAAAGAGCCCTGAATAAGTATAAGAAGTTCTTTAGGAGGCTATGGGGAGAAAGAATGTATTCTTTAAGTACAGTATTCAGCTAATTACAGGACAGTGGGGTTTTTATGTACATAAAAGGCAAACATGACACAGAGAGATAAATAGTTCTAGATCTAGTTAAGTGTTTTATATTAGAGTAATGTTTAAAGTTCAGTGATGAGCCAAAACGCATATTTCTAAAACTATTTTTAGGTATTTTTCACAGTTCCAGTTATTTACTAACAAACACATACATAACATAAATGACCAGTAAAACAGTGTCCTTAAGTTGTCTGATGGTTTCTTGGATGTTCTTTTTATTCAGTTGTTTGGCCAAATCACTGTTATATCAGATTGACACTTTAGACTTTGTGTCTGGTTGAATAATATGAGCTTTAGCTGATCAAGGCTATTGCAATTCAGGAATTGTACTGAACCGATCCCTTCAGAACACTTGCATGCTTGAAAATGAGACAAGTTGCAGATGTGTGTTTATATGCTTGGAAAATGAAGTCTTTGAAGGCTATACAATACATAATTCACATAATACAAAAACATTTAGAAATCTGCTGGTCGAATCATCATAGTTGTGGCTTTGAGAGAGTATCCCGAGCCTTTCCAGTAGTACCATTTGATACCATTGAATTTGTTGTTGTTCTGTCGTAATGGATAATACATTCCGTTGAGGTTAGAAGGTCCGCATGCATCAAACCACCACCCTGCGAGGTAGAAAACAAATTAAAACATCAGGAGAGGTAATTTTCAAAGCAGTACATAAGGACACTTTGTTGTCCTGAAATGAGAAAGAAATCTAAATGCAGTTTTTTCGTTCTTATGATTTGGAAGTGTCAATATGAAATATTGCCTCAAACTCAGAAATGTATTTATGTACTGATGACATATTCTTGAAGCTTATGTAATAGACTAGTTTAAAATTGAGAAGGGAAGTTGTTCAATCAAGCTTAATTTATTATATATATATATAAAATATTATTGTTGAGAGTCTGAGGGCAGAACTCGAACTATAATGGTATCGAGTTATCTGGTTTTTATCTGCTCTTTGGTAAATTCCTGTTCTTCACCGATTTGAACTCATTCTTAATCATTTTGGAGGATTAATTCAGTTATCTGTTTCAGTTCTCTGGGCAGATTATTTGACAACTTGGTAAGAAGGAAACAGAGAAAAAAAGCTGCCCAAACTTATTTTGTATTCTTATGGTCCTGACTTGTTAGTGGTTCATAAGGAAAATTTATTTTTATGAATAAGATAATAATTTTTATACTTCTGTTATGATGGCGATAATGTGTGTATTCTGTTTTGCAGGGCAGTAATCCAATTAGACTTTTGGATAAACTGAAGCTGTCTTTTGTCTTACAACATGTGCTATAGGGAAATGAACCACTGCTTAAGAGATAACAGGAAGAGAAGTCACCTTTACAAAGCAGTAGTTTACATTTCAGAATGTGGAATTCTAGGTTGATAAATTACAGAAGCTTCTACAGTTCAAGATAAAAATATCACCTAAAACTCCAATAACTGATGAACAAGCATTAGAAAAAAGCAGATGTGGTGCATCTTGTAATTTTGTAATTATATTGAAAAATGGAATTAAATACTTGTACCCTGCTGTTTTATATACAATATACATCAACTTTTCGGGGCTTTCTTCTCCTCTGGATATTTAGGGAAAGGGTTTGTGTCTAAAAAATTAGGAGCCATTTCACTGATGAATTGTGAACCTCTAAATAGCAGGATGAGGAAGGAGAGACATGGATGGGACTTAAGTATTTTGATCTCTGAATGTTATCTCATTCCTTGGAAGAAGAATGCTGTTCCTTTGACCAGTTCCACAATTACACTTTCTTGTACCCCAACTGTAGAGATTTTTTCCCCCTCCAGTTTTAACTTCTCTTGTTTTGCTTTAACTAACTTTTGTCAAATGATAAAATATTTCATTTGGAGCCACCGTACCAGCATTTCTATCAGTGATTTTGGACTTCTTCAGCAGTCACAATTTACTAAAACCAGATTATCACTATTTATCTCATAGACAATTTCAGTGCCAATAAAAATAGGAAGACCAAGAAACAAAAAAACATTCCTACCTCCTGTTAGCATTTGTGAACATTTGCAAATACATTTGTCATTGTCTGCATCCTTTGTGCTAAAATCATTTCCTGGCTGGCTTATACTACTTATTTTGCCCGCTGTCCCAGTAAGTCCTTTAAGGTAGATCCTGTAAAAATGAGGAATGGAAAAACAGTTATTATGTGGAAGTTAATGGTAGTTGATCTATGACATAATGATGGAATAGTTTGCAATAAATATCTTGTTCAAATAGTTGAGTTCACTTCTGGCCAATGTTCTGTTTTAAGCTGTTTTGCAGCATAATGTTTTCACATGAGCAGGAATAGTCAGCACAATATTCTAATGAACAGCCTCCACATTTGCAGAAATGACTGTTTTGTTCATGTCATATTAGATGAAAATGAGAGCAAGTAGATACTAACTCCTGCAACTTTTCATACAGATCATGCATTTTTTAACACTGTAAGTACATTACGCAATTATTTTTTTTTAATCTGCTTCAAGGGTTTAGGCCAAAACTTTTTTATTCTTACTTTGCTGTTAGCAAAACATGGCAATTTAGCATTACAAATTTGCATGTGCAGGAGATAATAGCATTACCTGGACTATTAATTACTAACTAGTAACTGGTATTTTAGGAGTTCCTCAGTTATTTTGCTTTTCACTTTCCTAATTACTCTTCTTTATTTAATGTTAAATCCTCATGGGTATTTAAGTTTCCTTCTCCTGTCAAGGTAAGCTTTCAGTGAGGCTGCTACTGTTTGGATCTGGTTATAAGGTGCAGATGCAGTCTCAGTGGCGAGGGACACACGGCACAGAACTGAGGAGGCAATTACTGTGCTACCTTGAATTATGAGGACTTGAACCCTCTTCTCCCACAGTATCTCTTTGGTGACTGTATTTCTGTGTCAAACAGCTCATCCTTCTCGTCATATTCTGTTTGCTTAAGGAGGAGATCTGACTGAGGAGAATTAATCTGTCCCCACATTAGTCTTTATCTTGCATGTAATTCTCTGCTTATGATAGAATTTGGTTTTAGTGGTTTAACAGATTATTTTCACCCATTTTATATTCTCTATTTGAAAATATTAAAAGTGAATGAATTTTTATTCATTTATATTTCAAAAGATTGCCTCTACAGATTTTCTCAAAAACCTTTTTCAGAAGTCAAATATCCTGTTTTTTCTTCAGGTAAGGTCAAAATTCTGTAAGGCAGTTTCTAACATCAGTGGTATTAAAGATTCCAATATAATGTATGATTTAGGCTTGATTATCAAATATCAAGTCTAAGGTAAGAAAGGCATTATTCATTTATTGTTATTATTCCATTTTTAAAAGTACTGCTTAGTATAACAAGAAGATGAGAAGCAGCAGATGTAAACTGAAATGAGAGGCTCTGGCCGGATATCAGGAAAACCTTTTTCACAACGAGGAAGGACAAGCAGTGGAGCAGGCTGTGCAATCTCTACCTTTTGAGGTTATAAAGAGCCAACTGAATAAAGCCCTGAGCAACCTCTTCTGACCTCGTATCTTTGAGATCAGGAATTTTGACTCAAAGTCCGTTTTGATCTCAAATGTTCGATGAATCTATGAAACACCAGTTTCATGGCCCAACTAATAATCTTTCCAGCATTCAGAATGTATTAATGCTCTTAATTGAATACTTTCCTAGGGGGTTTTTTTGTTTTTTTTCATAATGTTAAATATATTTTTTAATCTACTGCATTTTATGATACATTCCATGTTTGGCTGCATGTTAAAATAAAGTATCATTTTTCAGATGACCATCTTAGTTTTCAGTAATTGTTTTTTAATATTGTAGATGGATGGGGTAATAACCGATTTTGCAAAGGTTGCCTTTATAAGTATTGTAAAGCCTTGCTTTAAAAAAATCTCTGCTGTAGAATCTGACTGTTTCCAGATGAAAAAAAAAAAATATTTGTTTTGGAATTGAGACAACTGTATACTACTAAGGCATTAGATCTAACAATTTGGCAGAGGAGGGGGGATGCTGACAGTTTTGGATTGCATTGCACATAAACTTGAGTTGAAATAGCATCGATTTTCTTAGGTGTCAGACTGACTTTGTTTACAACAAATAGTTGCTAGAAATCTTGGAGAAATTCATCTGAGTTTAGATAGCTTTTCTGTACAGTCACCTAAAGCTCCATGAATCTAAGATTCTTATAAACATTTTATGGGCCATGTCATAAGAAAGCATCTGTTACAGTGTGGAGTCTCTAGTTTCTTCTATAAGCAATCAAACAGTATGTACTACGTTTACAGAGAGCCTGGAGAATGAAGTATGAAATGCCCACATATTTCAGCTGTAGCTAATACTATTTAAAATATATAATACTGCCATAATATTTATTTATATATATTTATTTGTAATTAGTATTATTTCCTATTTTAACAAAATATGTGAGAAGAAATTGAGAAGCTTCATGTTTTACAGAATTACGGGAGCATATACAATAGGTCCATTAAAATCTGGTGTTTAAATTGACAAATTTGTTGAGGGGTGAAAGCATACATATACTGTTAGCTTAATTTTCACAGGTAGGAGAGTTATTCTTTGGCAATTCAAGCCAGTGGGTCATGGAAGTAGAAGGTAACATTACCTCTGTATGCTGTTCATGACAACAGAACAGCTCCTACTAGTCACAGATTTAAGTGGAAAATCTCCTTGCAGTATTATCCACTTTAGTTATCCACCTTCCAGAAATTAACTTACTGCAGGGAACCAGAACACGACAGCACTTGCAGACAGGTTCCTGTTGCGCTGAAAAGTCTGCACTGCCATTCATTATTTTGGCACATGTATCCTGTCTTATACCATGCCATCTCATCATCTTTGTACATCTTGTGTGCTACATTCACCCAGTGTGCATTAGAAAAACACACATTCTCTCCATTGAAAAATTTGCTTTAGGCAATAGGTGAAAAATGGAGCAAGAATTTTCCGAGTGAACTGAAAAATCATATTTCATATGAAATATGATCTTGCATCTACACAGTCTAGAATTATTATTAGCTAATTTTTTTAAATTAAGATCTGATTTTTTCTGCTTACCTGTATTTTTGTTCTTCACTTGCTAGAGAGAAGTGGTCATACAATGAATATGCCTCATTCCCTTCCCAGTCTTTCAGGTGTATTTTAAGAACATAACGCTTCTGATTAGTCAGTTGAGAAACAAACTCATTTCCCAGCCAGTACTCCCCAGCAGGATCACCAAATCCCTGTAATTCAAGCAGTATATTTAAATAGCTTTGTGGGTTTTTTTTCTTTGAGTTTGAAATTATCACTTTATCAATTTTTAAGTTTAATAGTTTTCAGTCTGTCAACTAAGAATTTACTGTCTATGGGGGTCACAGATCTGCCATATTTCAAAAAGTTAATTTCAGTGAAGACAAACTCAGGAATCTGAAATAATGAATCAGTATTACTTAGTAGGGTTGGAGCAGTTTCTACTGTTGCCAGTAGAAACACAAATATAAACAACTCAAAAAATGTGGACATACGAAACAGTTGACTGAAGAAAAGTGAAGTTTCTCTTTAAAAAACAAACATCACACTTGCAAGTCTGCTTAGACAAACAACTTGTTCATTTCGAAAATGTTAAAGTAGTATATCTAAGGACAAAGATAACTTTTAGTGCCTGCTTGCATTCTAAGGATGCCATTAATGCAACTTTATTATATTAGATTTCAGATAATGACATGGAGGCTTCAGAAAACATTGTTTACCATCTTGTACTCCTTCCATGTCCGGTGAAAGTCCAGACTGCCATCTTCGCGTCTCTGAATAACTGTCCAACCTCCTCCACTAGTTTCCATGTCACAGTAGGCCTATCAGAGTAAGCATGTAACATAAGTGCATGAAATCATGGCAAAACAAAAATACAAAGCATTTGTGCCAAGTTTTAGTGTGCACAAATGCAAAACATGTATTAACCTAAAAATGCTGGTTTTCATAGCCTTCATACAAATCACCTGTGGTTTCCCATGAATAAATATGATTTCTCAGTATATATGATGCTTAACAGAATACAGATGATGCCTTAAAAATGGCTGATAGCTGGTGTTGAAGGAATTAAAAAATGAATGTAGCTTCTGATTCTATACTTCCCTCTTGTGCTGATATTTTTGTGAGTTTCCTGATGAAGTATCTCTCCCAAAAGATGTTTTCACTTCTCCATCTCTTTTTGTGAGAGATCCATTCAAATTTCTATGGCTTGTCAGTTTAACATTAACAGATGTTATCATACTGTTAAATTCAGGCAATGAACAAGCTGAAATATGGTTTTATTTCTATTGTCATTGTTCAGTGCCTTTGCAGATGGTCTGACCCCAAAGTTAAATCTAAATATAGAACAATTATCTGAAAGTTAAATCTTGTAGCCATGTTAATATACAGCCTGTAATTAATATCTTATATTCTAGAACAAAAAAATAACCGTATGTCCAAATGTTCATAAATCATCTTTGATTTTGCCATGTTATTGCTAAACATCTGAGAGGATTGACACACAATAAGCAGTTCAGTGAATTCAGTTTTAGAATACCCAATAAATGCATCCCTCACGCAGTAGAATTCAAGTTAATAAGTGATTTGTTCAGTCAGCCTCCTTCTAGATTAAAATAGAAAGTGACTGCCTTAAATAAAATTCTTGTGTATATTCACTGCAGTGTCAGAGATAAAAGGTATTACTGAAGGTGCCAATATACTGGGGACACTTATTACAGCTGCTTGTCACAATGTGCCTATAAATGCCCCAAATTGTGACTGAATGACACAGATGCTATATGTCTTTTTCATCCTCTTCTGTGGGAGGGCTGTCTTATCAGTGTTAGCAGATTTGAGTTCTTTGAACTGTTAGTCATCCTGGAAATTCGCTGAAAAAGTATGACTTCAAAGAAGCTTCTGTTCTGGCACATTGTTTTGTGCGTCATCTTAGGAAGTAAAAGTGGGCTGAGTTTTCAATATAGTTATCACCTATTAAGTAAGTGAAATATTTAGCTTTCAGGCTTGACTGGCAATCCAGAACACTGTCTTTCAAACTCTCACATATGCAGCTTTGCTTATGAAATCATTCCTTTGCTTTACAGATAATTTCCCTAGAAATCAATTCTCTGAATAAACAAGATGAAAATATTTACTTTAACACTAGGAACTTCAAATTTGCATACACACTTGATTTTTAATTTGGGAAAAAATAAACTATGAAGAAAAATGGCAGTAAAGATTAAGGAAAGTAAATTAATGAAATAAGTTGGTCTATGTTTATTACTTTTTACTACATATAGTTAAGTGAATGATATATATTCCTAACTAATTTTAAGGATGGAGATACGCTATTCAGTAAAATGAAGATTAAGGAAAGGACTCACTTAGTTTAAACAATAAATTACTGCGTCAAGTCTGCAGAGGGAACAATTTCTTCATGATATATGTGAAAGATGAAGGGAGATGAAGCATTTCTTTGGACTATAACTTCTTTTTTTTAAAAAAAAAATCTTCATTCTCCAGTAAAATGATATGCATGTGAGGCTTTCTCTAGCACTCATTACTAGAACAGAACTCTTCTGAACTTTCAGCCTACCCTAGGTTTTATATTCAAAAGGAAGAAATGTAACATTTCATATGCCTAGTACAAATAGATACCAAGATTAGGCAGGCAGCAGGAGTCTTCAAGCAGATGCCAAAAAGAATAAAGATATTAGCCTCTCAAATTACAACAAATTGGCAGGGGGAATATTTGATTTATCTTGTGAACTGCTTCAGTATTTACAGTTCTAGCAGCTGTAGTACTATGAGAGCTAAGGTCAGCCGTTTATGTTTTTCACCTTCAGCTAGAATCAGTGCTGTGTTTTTGAAAATGCTGTAATGTACATGTCACCAGGACTAGTCCCCTTTCCAAAGATGTGTAAGCTATGAGCAGTTTGATGACAGTTTAATGTCTTAACTGTCCAGGAAGTTGACTTTCAGTATACGTAATTTTTCTTCTTTATTCTTGTACATTATTTGGGGCATAAGAGTTTTCAGACCTACTTTCTGAATAGTAAGGCTGAAGAACCACTCTGATTTTTATACCAAAGCACTTGTGGTGGCCATATCTGTGCAGAGTCCATTCATATCACTTTTGGCTGTTTGAACGTTTCTGAGTCATGATGCTTAACGATTTTGTATTCTGCTATCTCTAGCTCCCAAAGATGTAACTAGATAAAAATTGTGGTCTTAGTTTCTCTTTTCTGGGGAAAAAAAAAACAAAAATACAAACAACCTACATGTGTGGTTTATGATGTAATTTAACCTAATACCAGTTACCAGTGAAAAAGATATGATGAAACTTCTAAAATTTAAAAAAAAAAACAAACCAAAAAACAAACAAAAAAAAACCCTCTCATCTGACTTCTTCCTGTATCAGAGAAGCTACACACATGCTCTTTTTTAATGGAATTAAAACTGGAAACAATCTCTGTATGTTTATTTTAGATGTAAGGTCCATGGCATTGGCTCCTTTTGAAACGACTACCTAGTTGTCCAGATAATCACTTTTTAGGAAAGTTACGCAGAACCATTTTGTTGATAAATTCAAACTTGCCCAAATCACTGTCCGCAAGAAAGTTTTGGTTAAAAAAGCCTTGGCTTGGAATGTGTGTCAGTCAAAAAATTCAGCTCGACAACGGGTGGAAATGGGGAAGAACTTAGCCATTGCTTCTCTTCCTATTTTAAGATCTGGGGTAATGTGGTCATAATAGTTGTGTAAAGGTTGACCTAATGTATTAGGGTCATCTAGACCAGGATTAACCAGATTAATTAATCTGAAGGTTAATGTGTTCAGGTGCATGCTGTAAACATGAGGCAATTGACTTTTCATGATTTACCTCTGCCATTTTATCTTGTGTCAGCAGTCTTTTGCTGTTTTTCCTCAGTGTTTTTAGAAGGACTCAGCTTTTGTGCTGGTGTAGAACAGGAAAGCTTGAAAGCTTGAAAATATTAATGGAATGAAATAATTGTTTTCCTCTCAGCTCTTGTATGCAGTTCTTTAGTTCTGGATTATGATGGGAAACAGATTAGTAAAGTGTGATCAGTTACAGATTAGACAGAAGTTGTTTGTAAGCCTGTTGGGAGGTCAGAAGGTGTTACAAGAGGAAAAGACAAAAACATAAACAGCAGTGCAGCACTTCTGCACATAAAAAAGGTCATGCTGTTTCCTGGTCTGAGTGGCCATCCACATCATAAACATTTGAAAATGGTGTAACATGTTGATTATCCCTAAACCTTAACTTCCCTTGACAACCCCTATTCACATTTGTATTTATATAAAAAATCTGCTTCGGGTTAGAACTTTTTAGTCTTCTATTTTCCATGCCATACAGTAAATAAACCTTTGCTGTCTTTTTAAGTGTCTTTTTCATTCTATCTGAAGGAGTCAGAATAAGAATAAAATCCCTGATATTAGTAAATTAATTACTAATTTAATCAAATCAGTACATTTGAACTACTTTCTTAACCTAGTCAATTACCAGAATAGGTATTTTTTTTAAGTGATTTAAGCCTCCAGGTTCAAATGTTTAATCTGATATGATTAAATGTTTAATGTCCATTTTAATGTTTTATATTTTAGGAAATTTTTGATTGTATTTTTGTTTCAGGGATAGAATATTTTGGTAGGTTTTAATTTTGTAGAAATGTGCATTATTCAGATCATATAAATTGCCTAAACATGTATGGCTTTGAAAATGCAATGTTAAAGTTTATGAAATTTTCATTCTGTAATATGGCATGTAGTTGTGTCTGCTTTTAGAAAATATGAATGCTATGTACATTATTTTTGATAGTAAAATTAAAACCAAAGGTAAAACCCTGAGAGAAGCAATATTAAGAGAATCAAGGAATGTAATCATTCCTGAGATGTCTCACAAAGACTGCTGCAATCTATTACTTTAGAGATGCAGTAGCTTGCATCTCGTTTAGCTTTTAAAACTGTGACTGTAGATAAATATGCTATATTTATCGAATATCTTCTATAAATATTCTGCTTCATGTGTAATAAACCACTTTATTGCATCTTATGTAACTTTCTTGTGAAACAGATGTATTGAATATAGACTAGACTATTCCAAAGGAAAACCAGTCTCTTTTGTTTTTTTTTCTTTCCCAAAGGAAGCAAACTGCATAATTTCTCTAGATGATATCTGCAGAAATTGTAGATTTTATGTATTGTATTTTATAGAAATTATCCAAGCATATTCCCTTTAGTTGAGAGCTTTGTAAGGGTAAAGATCACAAAGTCTGACTTGGGTTAGATGAAGTTCTGGCACTTCAAAGACTAGTCACTGGTGAACTTAGTTTCTAAACCTTTGCTATCAAAATTTGATTCTCTCACTTTTTCTCTGTCAGAATTTTACCAATTGCTTTCCCACATGTGCCCTCATTTTTCTCTGTTTTTGTACATTTTCTGTTAGCTTTTTCCTCCCCAGTATTTCTGATATAATAAAGTAGAGCCTTAAGCACTCCATAAAACACTTTTTTTTTTTTTTTGGTAAGGAAATGTCTACTTTATGAGATTATAAAAACTGTAGAAAATTACTTAGTGTTTGTCTAAGAAATATATTAAGCATTTTTGTTTATATCCAAATGTCCCTTGGCCTCTTGGCCTCCTCAGCCTGCTGTGTCTGAAAATTGGAAACAAACATTCGTCATTTGAGTCTCACTCCTCGGAATGCTTATAGCCACACAGTCCACCTGACACTTTTCTCCCTTTCAGATTTTATTGACTGTTTCAACTGAATTATACCATCTGAACCTTTATCGTTTTGTTTACTTCAGTAGATGGAGAATCTCTGTCAGGCATCCACTGTTTCATCCAGAGTGCCATTTTTATTTCAGGATTTCTTCTATAGAGGTGTAATGTGTCGCTTTAAACTAAATTGACACTGAAGTTCATTTCAGTTAAACACAGAGGGAGACAAGATATCCATAGAGGAATTAATTTAAACTGATACAGTGAAATCACCACAAACTCATCTTCTATTTAAATCAGAGTGGTATTTTCCAGGAAAGTCCTCTCTGTTATCCAGTGTCAGTTGTGCTGATGTAATTGCTAATTAATTGTTACACAAATGCCCTTAAAGCTCTGCATAACAAAGAACTGGAACCCAGTACTGAACACAGTACTAGGAGATTGCTTACATGAGTACATATCCCTGAGTACTCTTCCTTGCCCCTGATTTTACCTTCTTTTGCCACCTGAAAGGACTTGGGCATATGAAGGAACTAGGAAGTTAGAGGAGACAGGAGATTGCTGATCATGCATAGCAATTGTGTTGGAGATTTCATAAAGAAATTATAGTACTATATTTCTTTAATTGTGTTAATTATGGGGAAACAAAGAATGAAATTCTGGCATGTTGAAATGAACAACAAAATGCTTGCTCATTTTGACTAAGCCAAGATTTCACCTGAATGACTTCCTGTGAGACAGTCAAATCTATAAGTGATGACATGCTCATTAAAAAAAAAAAAACTGTGGTAAGTAATAAACTTCACTATTAATTAGCTTTTAAAATAGCATTTTTACCAGATCTAATAACTTTTTAATACACAGTATGCCTAGGTAGCACTTTATAGGCATCCTACCTTCTTTTCTTGTACAGTGTTTGGAACTGTTAAAGTGTAGATTCCACTTGTTGTCAGTCCAGACTTGAAAGCCTCAGCACAGTCTTTGAAGCTGATTTGCTCCTCTTTAGCTATGAAGTTGTTCTTAGCTGTTAAAAATGCAACAGAAATTGAAGGCCTTAAGAGAAGATGAACAGATGTTACTAAGAAGCAATTAATGACGCAATCAGCTTAAAACTTTGCAGTTCTGAAAAATACGCCTGGTCCCAAAAGAAATGAAGGTAAAATTATATGTGTTATTACTGTATATTATTTAGAGACATTATTTTGCTATGAGCATGGTTGCTTGATAGGTTAAAAAGTGCTGACTTTCTTAATATGTGGAATAACAGAACTTAGGATATAGTTTCTCATTCAGTTGAACAGTTTCTGTTTCCATTCATTGCCTTTGCTGGGACTCCTTCATGCATTACAACCTCTGCATATTACAAACATATCTAACTAGCAACTGATTATATTAATAATTACCTTCGGCCAGTACTCCAGTGTTGTGAAATCTAACCTAAGAGTTATGAAATCTTTTCTCATACAGATGACTGGAATAACTTCACTTACACAGTTTTAGCTAGTGGTTTTGACCCTGTACTGAGCAGACACAACTTTGTATGTACCAAGCTGAAACTTGGCAGCGCAGCCCAACCCACAAAGGAGATATCCCTTCTGGAATTCATTTGTGTAAAAAATGTATTTTCATATGCCTAAGCCTTCTTATTTTACAGAACAGTCTAAGGCTCATCTTTTTGTTCAGTTCTTTATTAACTATAGAGGTTGGAATTTCCTGGCACTTTGCCTGCTGACTGATATTTCATCTTTTACTCTTTTGGGGTTGGTTCTGTGTATTTTCCCTTTTAACTTAATCTAACAAGCACAGCCTATTAGTACAAAGTTTTAGGTGCCAGATAAATACATGCTTATGTTACAATTGCTTATTATGTTCTCGAAAAAGAACTTGCTTATTCATTATTTACCTGTTTACATGCTTTGCCTTAAACATAAAAATAACACATTCAGTGTTTTAATAGCTTTTCCACACTCTATTGTTTGTATACTGTCTTAGAAGCTTTCCCTGCTAATTTTGTCTTTTTGGCAAGCATTCATTATTTTTTCAACTCTGGGTTTAACAGTGTTGTAGCCAACATGACTTTGACTTGTTTACTTATTTGTGCACTAGCATAGCAGATAAAATCAGCAGGAACATGTACAGCCTTGGTAATGGTATTTAAGGGGACAGTATCGATAATTAAGACAAAAACCTTGGGTTTTACTTTGTTTAGAAAAACTTACGTCATGTAATTTAGGATGCCACTGAAAGCAAAGACCCCTGAACACCCTTTTCCTTTTTTGTGATTCAATTTACAGTAACAAAGCACAGTCCATCTATACTGTTTTCTAAATTGTAATGACAGGTATTTTAAATTTTTTCTAGTATTTAATTTAAAATCTTTTTTAGAGGTATATATGCATCTGTGTTTTGAGCCCTGAGAATTTTACAGGCAAATGTGCCAAATTCTTTACTGTTTTATATATAACAGCTATACATTATTAATTTGACAAAGTTCCATATCAGACATGAAATTCAAAGTAAGGAATTCGTTCATTTGTTTAAATTCTGTTTAGCCATAACTTGCAGTTTATGGCTTGTGTGGGCTTTTTTAATGGAGCATGTGAATCTGCCTAAACTTGGAAGCTGTGCTCAGTGAATACAATTTGTTGCAGGGCTGTCAAGCATCTAAAGGTGAGATTATTGCCTACAAAATTTGCGAGGCTGAGGGATTTTTATAATGAACAGGGAAGCTTCAGTGAATGACCGAGGACTTCTGGGAGTACCTGCTGCCCTGGGCTGGGGCTTTTGTTGTTTGGGGCATACACAGGTGCTAAAAACTGAGCCAGTACTGATTCCTTTGCCTTTTATAGACACTGTAATTTGTCCTTTCTTTGATCAGCTCTGCACAGAGCAATGACAGGTGGCAGAAGCAACCCTTGGGAGCCAGGACATCATCTACAGGACAGCCCTACATCATGCAGTCTAACTTAAATATATGGTCAATATATACATGAATGAATGCCATGTGAGATGAATGATACTTGGCATCTCTGTGTTTTGTAGTACTGAAGTCTCCAGGCAAACCAATATAAATCACAGAAGATGAACAAAATGTTGAAAAGAAAACATACAGATGTTGCGGCTGTTTCCCCACGACCACCACCTCCCCGTGTGCCCCTAAAAAATAGGTTCATTAACTCAGATGCAAAATTTAAGGAAAATTATATAATTTTTGAGAAGCAGAAGTGTGGCAAAACTGGTTGTTAAGACTTTACAGTTAATAATGTACACAATTTTGGGAATGTCACTCAAATGATATAAGCATGTCTGCTTTTACTTACAGTTTGGTGTAGATATCATAGTAAGCAAGTTGTGAACAGTCTCCATCAGATCATGTTGCTGTTTTTGCAAAACTGAGTTGTTTACTGTAGCTGTAACTAACTGTTTTTCTAGTTCTTCTATAATAGAATTCTGTCTGGCTACTAGGACCTGAAGCTGATCTTTTTCATCTTTTATTGACTTCAGCTGAAGAGTGTGCTTGTCTTCCATCTCAAGAACTCTTTTTTCTAGAAAGCTAAATAAAGGATTACAGTTAGGCTCCAGAGAAACAATTCTGATATGTAAAGAGACTCAAGCCTGTTGCAGAAATTTCTTTCTTCTTAAGTACTCAACTTCATTCTCTAATGCCATGAATGCAATAGAAAGCTAAAGAAAAGCTGAGTTTAGTTTGATACATGTGCTTTAATTTATTATATTAGTACATTCATAAACAACATCTACTATAGTCTGTTTAGCAGGCTTTTAAAGTGTAATAACTGGGTGTTTGATAATTCAACAGTATGAAAGAAAAGATATAGTGGAAGATTTCATGATTTTTACCCTATTAAAAGATAGAACTTATTTAAAGATGAACCTATGAACTTTTTGAACATTCTGTAATTATAGTAAAATATAAACTTAAATAAACATTATGGTGTTAAGACAGGGAAACATGCAAATAGTTGCTTGAATATGTGTAATCCATCTCCTGTTCTGGAGCTGGTATGAGTATTTGACTGGCTGGAATATTATTTCATTGGTAATTCTTCTGATGCACGCTCTGAGAAAGCTGATGTTAAAAGATGCATGACCAGAAGGGATAAGTTTACCTAAATTCCGCTGCTGTTATCGAAAAACAAAAATCCTGAACCTTATGTTTCAAGCAGATTAGCTCAGTATTAGACTCTCTTTTGTTAGGTGAGAAATAATGCTTTTGTCTTTACGTGGGTTTTACAAGGGTAATCGAAAGTCTGCAGAGTTCAACACACAAAAAAAAAAAAAGTGACATTTTAAAATTCAGTGTTTACTTTGCTTTCCATTTGATAAGGATGCTTGTTTTTATTAAGCTGGTAGATAAAACTTTTAGGGAACGTATATAAATGTAGTAGAGTAGTGAACTAAAATGTCAAAACATGTCTCCTGGGTTTTTAAGCTAATTCTTTCAAAATAAAAAGCACTTTGCACATATGTTTCTCATTGAAAAACATGGCTTTGAAGAAGAAAACCTACTGTTATTGCTGCTTTTAGATTTCTCTGTAAACTATTTACTGCCAAAAGTAAAATAGGACCCTGGTGATATGAAAATGACACCAGCTGAAAAAAGGTATGAGCCTTTGGACAACAGCTGAGTACAGAAACTGGTGGGAGCAATAGTTGAATATAGGTCTGAATTTCAAAAGATTGACTAGTAAGGAATATTGAATATGAGTAGCGTTTGACTTTACTTACCAGCTTAGAAAAAAATTCTGGCGAAGACCTGATTGTGTATTCAGATAGCTGCGTACTACTTGGAAATAAGGTTTAAAGATGGGGTTGCACTGGATTAGTTTGAGTCAGGTTATATAATGCGTAAGTCTAAAGAAGAACACAAATTGGCTACAACTGAAGTACTGAGAAGTGTTTCAGTTTTAACCTTAAGTTCCACATACAGAGGAAAACTTTAAATAATGAAGTATTATATATAAGCAGAAAACAAGAAGAATAAACCTGCATGATTCTCTAGGCTTTAAATAATATATGACCTTTGTAATGGGCATAGCTGGGTGTGGAGAGCTTCTATACAAGGCCTTATTTTCCTATATGAGTACATCTGTTTTTAAAACCATTAGGACACATCAGGGAATAGCATTTTATTGAGTTGATAGGCAAACTTACCTGTTCTTTTCTTGTAATTTAGTAATCTCATTGGTCTGATCTGAAATCTGTCTTTCTAGTTTGTTTGTTGAAAGAGAGTGTTCCAAAAGCTGAAGTTCAAGTCTGGTTGTCTGGTTTAATACCTAAATAAAATGTATAAAAATATTTGAAAATTAAGATTTTTTTAAAATAAATTGTAATTTCTTTGTGTGGTGAAATATCTACTTAAGCCTGTAAATAAAATAAAATAAAAAATATATTTTTAACACCTAATTTGGGAACAAATGCCCATAGGAATAGAATGAAGAAGAATACACGGAGTTGCACCGATTTTTTTTGTTACACTACCATGTATCATTGGGAATATTTCAGTAGTACACTATGTTTCTAATCAATGGCTGAAACTTGCTGTGTACTTTAGTTTTGTTGTCATTCTTTACCCTCTGATGTTCTTATTTTATTACTGGAACTATCATGGTGGCTGTTCAGGGAATAAGTTTCTCAGTCTGGTGTAGAAAGTAAGTAATTTGCTTATCTTTCACTGGCTGAAATCTTGGCCCAGTCCTGAAATCACTAGATAGTTCACTCTTAGCTACTTTCGTTAATCCCAAATTATATTTTAAAGTGTTAATCATGTAAACCACACTTTGGTTATTTCACTCCTTGAATTTTAATGTTACCTTTTCTCTACATGTATTGTTTACTATCTTTAAATGAAGAAATGCAGACATTAGAAAACATGGAAGATACTTTTTGGTTTGTATCAGATTGCATTACTTTGAGGCATGTTTTCTAGAAATAATTTCTCATTGTTTTAGAACAGCTTTTTTTAATTCAGCAGAATTTGGCTTTCCTTGGCAGGAAGAATTGATTACTCATGTCCTTCATGTTAAACAGTCATTCAGGACATGATTTCACACTTAAGTGTAATTGTAAACTATTGCCAAAAGCAAGTGTCCTTGAGAGAGCAATTGTTTGGCTAATTTCCTTATGTTGCTAATTAAGCCCTTAACCCAGTCACCAGTAATTTCGAGCAGAGAAGGAAAGTTACAGTGATGATTTTCTTCCTCTAAGCAGAAAATAATTGAGTAATTTCCATAAAGGCATTACTGTGAATGAATAAGTACATTCTCCTAACATCTGCAAAATAATGGGCTCCTGAATAATGCAGTCAGAAAGTTTAATTCAGTACGCCTGTCAGCTATGAACTATCAGTTTATCAAGGAGTTCAGAAAGGCTTGCTTTAGGTTAAAATATGTAACTTAATTCATTGGATGAGTTCTACAGACAGTAAAAAGGCTAGCAAGGAAAGACAAATCCTTTCTTTTTGTTTGTTTGAAATAATTTAGAGACTAATATGTACAGTAGGCAAGTTTATTTCTGTGCGAATTTGCTCATCTCTCACTTTTCTAGTAGTCTCCTCCTAATTCCTTTTTCTTGATTTACCTCTGATTTTTTTACTTATCCCCCTGTTAAATGACAATAATACTGTGCATTGTGCTGGAAATGAACTATTATCCTACTTACAGTATATGTGAAAACATTCATTAAAAAAACACACAAAGAAAACTGAAAGAAAAAGAAAACCTGATAAATGGAAGAAAGGCAGGCTGAAGGAATCCTCTTTTTTCTGGTTGTGAAAGGTGCATTGTCAACAAAGATATACAATGGGGGTTGTATAAAAGCACACTAGTACCCAACTGATGCTTGGATATAGTATAGTAGTTTTAAGTACATTATCCTTAAAGATGAATGGAACAATTGTCTTGTTAGACACACTTCAAATCCTCCTGGAAGTTTTTCAAGTGACAACAGTGGGCTTGAGATGGAACTATGTATTACTAATTACTAATGTTTCTTTAAGCTGGATAGAGCTGTTGATTATAATGATTGATTTCTAACTGTTGAACTGTGTAGCGTAACACTAAACTGTGTTAGAAGTGTAGTTGTGGGTGTGGGGGAAGCAGAAGCATTTTTAGTTTGAAATTCATTACTTACTTGTGCTTCAACATCTGTTAATTTGCGAGTCTGTTCAGCTGTTTGATTTAGTAAGTTTGTGCCTATTTCAATCATTACTGCAGTCTGGTTCTGCACTGCAGTTTGCTGGATCTCTACCATTTCTTTCTTCATACTGTCTTGGATGTAATTCTCAAGCTACATGGGAAAGGAAAGAGAGAAGAAGATAGTTGCATTCTTTAAATGTTGGAGGGGGGGTAGTACAGTAAGGCTGCTGGCTGCCTTGCTAAACAAATTTGTTCCTTGTATGTTATACAGTTCTGTGAAGTTTCCTCATGTTAAGCTCTGACAGGAAGGGCAAACATGACAAGGAGTGTGTGGCCACCCATTTTCTACAGGCAGGAATGAGATTTGTAGGAGGTAGGCAGAAGGTGCAGTGGTGAGAATGCTTGCAGGCACTTGGAAGCTTTCCTGCCTTAGTGCGCCCACCACTATAACCATCAGAGAAGCTTCACCAGCTTTGGCAGCAATGGGAATGTTTTAGAAGACAAAAGCTTAGGAGTTTAGTCATCTTCCTGTATCTAGACTTAAATATTTTCAAAAGCATTTTTCATCATATGACTAGAAGTCAGAGAAGAGGTCAGATGTCATTTAACACTGTTCTCTGTGCATTTTTATCAGAGAGAATTTTAAATAAAGAAACGAAACAGTAGAAAAACCTTAAGCACTTTTAAATGCTTAATATTTAGGAATGCAAAAACTGGTTTAAATACTTGATTCTGAAGTCATTTCTGTGTCTAAACTAATAAGGCTTTTTTGGTAGTCATTTTGTAACAGAGTACACTGCTTTGAGATTCAGATCTGGCACAAGCTTTGAACCACACCTACTATACTGCTGTGTAAATAACTATGGATACTAAACTTTATTCTTCAAGGTCGGCTCCTTATTAATGAGAGAGAGATCAAAACGGTAATCTGAGCAAAGCTATCTCTGCAAAGACGATTACAGAACTCCATGATTTCTTTGAAAATGTTATCACTGTCTTATTCCGAAACACACCACTAGAAAATGAGTTAATTCTGGGCTTAAAGGTAAGGTAAACATTTTATGGTAGGCTCAGGCAATTGCCCAGTTAAAACACACAGCTGTAATGTTGCTCTGATTACAGTAGACAAAACCCGTGATTACAATTTACGGCATCTGGTAGTTCTGGTTGCCAGATTTTTACACCCCTTGTCACTCTGCTTGCAACCTTCAAAAGCAGTTTTGTTTGGACACACGGATCTGCGTTTTCATAATTTATCTTATTTGAATATCTGTGAGTATAAGCCTATCTCCAACTATCTAACCTCTTTCAAATGGCATCTCATTCATATGATGTATTCTAAATCACTGAAGCATTCTCTTGACTTTAGTTTAACAATTTGTCATCACATCTGTTTCTAAACTTAAAAATATTAAATAAGTAACTTAGGGAATATGGTATTTGTGCTTACTTGAAAGCATGAAATATGAACATCAAAAGGGATTTATTTTAAGATTTAAAGCCAATTTTATGATCTGGCTCATTAATTCCAATTTAGAGCAACATGCAGCATCAAAATGATACTGACCTATAAAGTGACTTTGGAGCTTCTCAAGGCTTTTTTTCTCCAAAAAAAACCCTACAGACCCTGACTACATAAATACCTTCTGTTTTTCCCTTCATATTCACTAGTCCTCTCCCACTTTTATGCAATCTCTTATGTACACATCATAAAATCTCTTTTCCTGACCTGAATCAATATACACACTCATCCCCCTTTTCTTGTAGTTTCCTCCCTCTTCATCATACAGCGGAAAACTGTAGAAAGTAGACCTTTGTACTATTACATTTCATCATTTTTTAGGGGCAGGTGCTTATTTTCATCTCTCTTCAAAGACAAATAAAGGAATTATTTTAATCCAAAATACCCATTGTCTCCCACTGACCTTAGCAAGAGCAGAACATGTTCCCATTGCATACTTTCAGAAAGCAAGGCTCTTGGGCTTCCCTGAGAGGGAGGTGGAAGAACCTTTTCAATACAGGCTCCAGTTAAGACAACTAAGGCTAAATTTCATCAACACTGAGGATTAGGAGCCATTTTGAAAGGCTTCAGTTCTTTGTGGCATATTTCTTTGTAGAATACTATTTATCAGCTCCTACCGAGGAGCCTCCTTCCTTTGTAAGAAGTAGCACACTCAGAATTTCTGCAAGAGAGAGAATACCTTGGAACATTTGCAAGAAGGAATGGCACAGGAATAAAATGCTTCAGTCCCAGTCTGTGAGTTCAGAAGCTTGGTCTGAACAGTATGTCTTCTCCCATATTTTGCTCAAATTTGGAAGGTGCAGCAGGGATTATTTGTCAGATTTCTCCTAGCCACATGGCTAATTATGGAAAGTCAGCTTTTAATCTCTTTTTAATTTGATTAATAGCTGGTGTGTAAGACTTTTGTTGACAATATGTCAACCCAGATTACATGATGGTTATTTTGGACAAAGTAATTGTCAAAAAATAGTGAAAAAGCAGACTATTAGTGATGCATCTTTCAGAAATTCTGCTTTTGAGGGAGTAAGTCAATCAATCCTATCTTAAAGGAAATTGCAGGGAAGAGGTAAAGAGGTATTAATATATTCAGATTTGAAAGAAGGAATAGATAGTTAATAGCATTTCAGTAAGTCTTCATGGGATTCTTTTCATGAAGCATTCTATTTTTTGTGTAAGACTGGCTGGCATGTGTTCTTCAAGAAAGTAAATATAAAAATGAAAACAGATGGGAAAAAACCCATGTCTCAAAGTATGCTTAAATAGCAAAAACAGCTGGGAAAACTGAAAAAAAAAAATAAATTCACCATTAAGATTTGTAATATAGTTACGGTAATGCATTTTTAGAGAAAAAATTCTCTAAGGTCATCAGCTTGGGGCTGTCATGCTTTATTACTTCAAATCATACAAAATCATAAAATTTGATGAAAATACTTTAACAACATTACCAAAAGAACGAGGACAGATCAGTCATATTGGAGCACATTCCAAAACATTGCTCTTATAGCCAAGATTGTCTTTTTTTAAGTAAGCTTTAAATTGGCAAGAAAGAAAAGACAACATGTGGAGTATGCGTTAAAAGAAATTTGTTTTCTAACCATTGGCAGAGATAGTATTAATCCTTTATGAAAAGTTGCCAGTACTTAATCTAAATGAAGAGCCTTCCTGACTGCTATTTTATAGTATCTATATTACAGAACAATTTTCCAAAAAATCAATAACTTAATTGGGCATTCTGGAGGCACATTATCATTCTTTCATTTAAAGTTATAAATGAGGTCTTGCTTTTGTTCTTTGTTGTCAAATGGGCTAGTACTAATTAAAGAGTCATGTTCCTGGCAGCATTTATAACTATACGAAAGCATACATCCCTTCTTTGCCAAATGCTGCCTTGTATAAATGGTACAAATAGTACTGGCTGCTAGTTTCATTTTATCAAATTTGTCATTTATTAGAGCAGTCTTTCCTAATAAAGTTTGGTGATTTTCTTAATGTTTATATTACTGATTCTTTCAACTGTAACATTTCTTTTCAGAGATCAGTATGTTAATCCTGAGTTTCTACATAGTGTTGTGTCCCTTAGTAGAAGTAGGAAGGTGGCTGGAGCTGCATGATCCTTTGTATCCAAGGATTCACCATCCAACCCCTAAGATCATCAGAATCTATCAAGATCTTTTTTCCTTGAATCAAATATGGATTGCTAAACTAAGCAATTCATCACTTTCAAGGACATTATCTATAAATTTAAGAAAATTCCAAAAGCAGTGTTTAGACTTTTCTTGTCAAATGAAATCTGAAGATAATCTTTATTCTTACAACAAAGCATCCATTCTAAAATTGATAGAAGTATCAAAGAGGTCAAAGTTTATCTGCAGTCATATCTCTGTAGCCCTGTATTTAGATCAGCAGATTCATTGCAAAAAAAATGTCATTAGCCCGATAAACTCAGCAACTGCTGTGTGTGATACACTGTATGAAGCTCAGCTGCATTTAGGTTGTTCATTCTAACAGCTGATTGCTGGATAAATGGAACGGTCATAGACCTCCATGCTCCAGCCATGTGTTCCTGCTCCCCTCCTTGCACCAGCTCTCACAATATTTTGGGACTTTTGACTAAGCCTGGAGGCACTAACTTCAAAGAAAAGAAGGGGCAATGTCCCATCAAGTTTGTGGATTGTGGATCTGTCCTAGATGTCAAAGCTGTTACTAAGATAACTGTGGCTGTCAATAGCGTAGAAAAGTTGCTGTAAGAAGTAACATGATTTAAAATTATATGCTAGAGTTTTAAATACACACTTTGCCCGATATTTGCCTAAGGATATTAGTGTATACCAGGGTCACTGTCTTCCTCTGATTGCACTGACAACTGATGGTTCTCCTGCCATTAATTTGAAGTTTTAGGCCCTTGATATTCTTGGCATTGGCTGTCTGATAAATATGGAATAATTTAACTAAAACCAGCTTTCTTCTTAGTTTGAATGGGGAAAACCAAAGAATATGCATTAGGTTTCCATGAGAAAGAGCTGTTTGTATACAGACTTTGATTGTGCCTAGTAATTAGTTCACAAAGTAGTTCAAAAGAACTTGCAGAAGTTGTATTGCAACATGTATTGGAACACATATTGCATGCTTAGTCATCTAATGTAGATACAGAGAAAATTGCAGGGATAATGGCATGTCTCTAGTCTTTTTCCTCTTATTTTTGTTCTGAATTTTCGAAAGTGGAGTAGATCCTGTAGAAAACCTAACAGAAAATACAACATTTACAACTAGGCACTTTTAAATATACATTAAAGCTACAGTGTTTGATATATATTAAGCTGTCAAAAGCTTTTTGAGTTACTACTCTTGCATCCCTACTGAAAATGTCCTGTGCTTTATTCAAAACATATCGTGAATTTAAGCCAAAGGCATTAAATCACCTCTTCCAATACCTTTAGTCATCATCCTGACATTTTTTTCTCTAAAATTTGTGTTTATACACAAAAGTGAGCAAGATGGAAAATGAACTTAAGCATCCATAATCAGTTTAGCTTAGTTCTAGTGACATGGCAAAACACGAAAACCGCTGATGAGTTTCATTAGTTCTTTTTCTGAATAGTTTTTCAGAGTACAGGTGAGACCTTCCTGTTTCTCATGCTCCAGATGTTTTCAGTGCTCTTTAACCCAGTAATGTTTGATCTTAGATGCCTTGCCCTTGTTTCAGAGTGGCAGTGTTCTTTGGACTGTGGCTGCATCTGGTTTCTTCATGTGTCACCTGCAGTAGAATTTACCCCATAATTTGAAACTTACGGTGTCGTTGTAGGTGGTCATTCATATATGCCACAGAATCCTTAAATTTCTGATTCACAGATATATTTTTTTTATATAAAGACAGAAAATACAGCTTTGTCAAGTACTATTTAAACAGACTTCACTTGCAATTAAAATAGTAAATATGTAAACTAGGTTTTTTTGTAGTATAATTGAAGGTTGGGTTTCTTAGGGACAGCCTGACTTTCTGGATCCTACTGAACGTGGATAGTAGTGAAATGTAATGTAGTCTTTTTTAAAAGAAGAAAACACGGTTACAATTTCATCACAGCAGTTCATATGTGCAATATGAAGTATTTTACCTACATATATATGCCATGCTGCTTAATGTGCATGTATGTAATGAATGGAGCATCATACTGCCTGGCTTTCCACATGTGCTTATATTTGTATTTCCACATCACTGCAATGTATTCGTGTTTTGAAGACGAAACACTGTAAAAATTTCAATTCTGCAGACAATTTTGTTCCTTTTAAAACAGCTTTTCATACTTCTTTTCACAGTCTATCATCAATGTTGCTACTGCTTAAAGTTAGAATAAAAATGGAAGAATCACTATCCCGTCCAAGATCCATTTATCTTGACAGGGAACATATTTTAAGGGCATTGCATCAATCCCAAGCAATCAGATCTTAAGCTATTTTAAATTAGCTTTTAATAAAATCATGCATTTTTCTATGTTTTCTGAAAGTCAGTTATCAGTTTTAGTAGCTTGTAACTTTTGGAAAAAAATTAGTACTCTGCAGAAAAAAAAAGCAGACATTTTAAATTGCCTTTTTTTCTTCTTTTCTTTTCCTGGGGCAGGAAGTCCCACTGGACTATGTGCTGTTTCTCAAGGGAGGGGAAAAAGTCTTTTGGGAATGTATATGGGAATGCTTGAGATGTCTCTACCCTATTAGCTTCTTACATGCCCCATCAAGCATATCTGCCTGTCCAGACCTCCAGCTAAGATTTTTCTCTTATCTCATTTTCCTGTCAGCAAACAAAAGGTGAAAGTAACATCATAAATGAATCCTAGCTGAGAGTGAGCTGTGATTTATTGGAAAATATTCAAGCTAAAATAGTGTAATAAAATACTAAAGGTTTAAATGCTAACTCTTAAAATAGTAAATACAGACTTTAAAGTACATTATATGCAGGAGATGGTTCAGTTAATGCCACTTGTGTACTATATAAAAGCTTACCAATTCATTCTCATATCTGACTATGTCTCATTTAGAGGAAGCTGTATGTTATGCTTTTATAATTTATGCTTCTAGCAGAAGGAAAAAATTCCCCCTTTCATTGGAAATAATCTACCTGAATAAAAACCAAATGTTTCATTAATAGAACATGAAACTAAATGCATGAAATGCCTTCATTGTCTGCACAAATATTTATGAAGAATGACTTTCAGTCTGTGCTCTTGACTGCAAGCATGTTGTACCTAATACTAAAAGTTATCACAGCATGATTATACTTTCTACTGTATGTTTTGAACTACAAAAGTTATAATCAAAATGGTGACCTAGAAAAAGCAAAAGAGTGTATAACAAAAGGCAAGACACGTTAAGAGCTGAAACTATCCCAAAGGCTATCTTAGAGTTGAGGTCCCACCATTCCATACACTGAGCTTGTTTCGTACATGTGGTATCATGCTGCTGCCTTCCTAACTGCACATGCATTTTCACGTGGTTTGTCCCTTGAAGGATGACATAGGTTCTTTATACTATACGTAATGCATATGCTTTTTATGGTGCTTTTTTTTTTTGAGATTTCAATAAAATTGCAAGTGAAAAATATTGAGATTTCAAAAAAAAATTCTTAATTGAAACTTAATAGTTAACTTGACAAACCTTTGAATAGTGTGAATTTCTGGATGGGCAAGGGAATAATTTTAAATCAAAATTTAGTAACAGCATCTTCAGAACTCAAATTAATTATTTGGTGATTAATCATTCTCGTTAAGAGTTAGGGATGTTCATTAAGGTAATAATCTAAGATTCTGAATCACTGTTTTTCAGGATAACAGCTAAGTGGTATTTCTCTTAGAAATCAGGGAAGGAATTCATAAAGTTCCCATTAGTCTAAAAATAAAGAATAAATAAATAAATAGTGTGAGTCATGAATGGCATTTTGCCGAAGTTCAGTAGCACTGAAGCCAGGAAGACAAGAAGCCAGTGATGCTTCTGCCATTCACTGAAATGAATATAAATATTCTTTATTATGTGCAACAAGCCACTGACATTCAAAACTAGGATTCCTTCTTTATGAACAGTGTAAGAAATACTGCCAATCAGTATTTAATTTTTAAATACTAGGTTATAGCATTGGTCTGTAATTTCACAAATTGAACATTCAAACTTTTTAGAGAAATGCCTGCATGTTTTCAGATATATTTTGTACTTGCATGCTACCATTAGGGAATCAGGACTTTACCAGACTGGTATAAGGATGAGATTCTGCCCTTAAAAGCCCACATTTGCTATCCCAGATATAAAGTAATCCTTTCCCATTTGTGTCTTTTTTTCCATTCTGCTGAGCAATAGGCAGCTGAAATAAACTTACCAACAGGTAAGCTGGTGGTGGTACTTAGGACATTTTTCATGCAAGACACTGGCTATGTAGCCTTATAAACTTTACAAAATTTTTAGAGAACTTGTATCTGTGACAGTTTTTTCTTAATATAAAACCATTTCTTTCTTTTATCTCAACTTACAAGTAAATTTTATGAATTTCTCTTTCAACAGGAACGCCTGTTTTAGAGACGGGCTCATGATGTGGGGGGGCAATTTTTTGAGGAAATATGAAACAAATTCCTCATTTCAAATATGTTACTGGGGAAGTGAAAAGGAGCTAGGCATTCACAGTTCATTCTCAGCATTGCTTTCTAGGGAAGCAGACATCTTGCATTCCACTTCCAACCAGACGGAAGAATGATTCGGAGTTCAAGGATCAAACTAGTTAGGAAGCTGTGGAACACAATTAGTCCCTTTTGTAAGCTATAAAACTGGGTGTCTCCTGTTTAAAAGCTGTGTTCACAGAGCATCTTTCAGCATGAAAAATCATTAGTTAAAAAAAAACTTCACAGATAAAGGAAATTGAAAGCATTTTGAGTAGTTCTTAAACTTTGCAACGTACTGCCTTCTAAATATAGCTTATGGAGCTTGTGTAAGGTTTTTTTCTTGAAGAAGAATCCTCAGTGATGATGTTACCAAGAGAGAACCAGTCATCTGAGCTGAAGACCTGCCAATTTTTGGTTGCTCAAGCCTTTGAGACAGTACACATCAGCTGCTGATTTCGGTTTTGAAGAACTGAACTTCTTTACAAAGAACTCATGCACTGATATTCCTGTACGTTTTTTAAGTGCTGCAGTTCTTTTTTTAAGGCATGCTGCATCTTCCTCTCCACTGCTAATATGCTAGATGGACAGGAGAGACGGTGTCTGAAAAACTCCTACATGTTCATGACCACTGAAAATTCCTTGCTTGGCAGACCAGACCTGTCAGAGAACTTCCCTGAGGTTTCCAAAACCCTGGGTGGGGAAACAGGACACCAGAATCAAAATGGACTTGACTGTAACTATGCAAAGTGGTAACAGCTGCCTTAAGTGAGGAAAACTTCATATTCACCTCTGCTTAGGTAAAAAACTGATTATATCTTGATATGTTCTTGTCAAATAGTATTTATTTCCCTTTGCTCTTACATTAGCACAGGTAAGAGTCTTCAAGGCAAAAGCTTCTGATGAATAGATAAAACGTTATCCTTTATTATGAAGATAAAAACTTGAAAGATAAAACAGGAAGCTATTGTGTTAAGAATGGACAAGCACAAATATCTGGAAATAAGATCAGCACATACAGGCAGCTTATTGCAGAAACAAAACATACTGTGTGATGAAGGAAAAAAAAATACATAAATATGTAATCCTGAACACATTTTTGCTTCAATAGCTAGGATTATCCATCTACAAGCAGGCAATTCAGTTTGTTGGGACAGAACCAAGAAGGAAAGTCTTTCTATCCATTGCTTCCAAAAGTTCCTCATTGCTTCTGGTGCCCCACTGAGCAGTGGTGCAAAGTCACCTCTGGAGCCGAGTTCCATTCACTGCTCCTGAAGTAAGGCAGCTGCCAGTTGGTGCCCTTCTATGAAGACCAGAAACTGGAGCTAGATCCTCTCAAAACAAATGATGCTCTTGGTGCTGATTATAATAGAAAAGGAGGAACTCTCAGCAAAACTGGCTGGGAACCAAAGCTATGCACTATAGGATGGGTATTTTATGGGAGGAAACTGCCCTTATCTGTCAAGATCTGATGGGATGGGCCACTGAAGGAGACTAAAATGCACTTTACAAGGACTCTCTTGGGTGCAAGACTGCTCTCAAGATGAGTAACCATATGTAGCAAAGGAGAAAGTACTATGTCATTAATCCTGGATGCAGCTAGCAAGAAAAAAAAAGCTATCATCTGTCTTTATACCCAGGAGCATGTAGGTGAAGGTTAAAAAGAAATTTAAGAATGAGGACAAAAGAATACAGAACTGAGAATACTGAATGACAAGGGATGTAGGGAAAAGGGAGTTCAGGTTGTCTGTGTGAACAGAATTTTTATAATGAATGTGTCAGGGATAGGAATTCATTAAGCCAATGAGCTGCAAAAGGGGGCTGGAAGACTGATCTTAAAGCCATCTGAGAGAAAGAATTGTCTGGTTGGCCTGAAGGTTAAAAAACATCATGATGTTGGAAGGAAATTCACTGAGGAAAATTGTGAGTGCAAAGGACTTGACTGGATGAGACTCTTGGGAACTGTTATTCCCACATGGACTTGAGAGGGACAAGAAAAGGAAAATGTGCATTTCCTTGTGATTAAAATTATCATTCTTTTTTCTGTTCCAATAGCATCCTTACTAGTTATTCTACATTAAGTTACTACACAAAGTAAGTAATAAGTAAGCCTTAAACCACGTCTGATTTACTGGTTTACTCCATTATTCATTTCAAATAGTGTTTAAAGAAAAAAAGTTTCACCTTTTGAGTCAAATGATTTTTTAGATGCATCAGATGAAATCTTAGTTTCACTAAGAAGTCAGTGGGACGAGCGGAGCTAGGGTTTTGTATGCTGTCCTCACAGCCTTTTAAAATAATAAAGTTTACCATAACAAAGAAGCTGAACTTAAGACATGGGTAAGTTTTCTCTAGATGCAAATCAAATAAACTTTTGTGTCACGGGAAAAAAAACATAGGGTATGATTAACTATATTTAAACTTTCTTCCATAGCTGGTAAACTGTAGTTGTCAGGATCCTTGTTTGTACATGGTAAGATTTCAACAGGATCAGATTGTTTATATTTGTTGCAGTTTAGACTCTTTCTAAGGGTTTGGTTATTAGTCTTTGGGTTTACCTTCTAGTTATTTGAACTTTCTTTCATCATGTCAGACCAGATTTCAGAAAACATTCCCAGTAAGGCTCCAGTAGCAGTTACAACGGAGTTTTTTAATTTACTATTACTTTATAGGCAATCACGATATCTGACAGAAAATCTGGCATCAGGATGGGAGTTTAACATAAGTGAAAACATAAGGATAGTTAACATGGTCAAAGTTCAGGCCTCATGCAAGGAAGCTTAGCTTAATTTAAGTCAATTCCTTAGAAGCAGAAAAATACATGGTTTTGCCTGGTTTTACTTATTCACTTAGGCTTTTGCCTACTTTATTTTTGTAAAGTTGTATTAAGAAACTGGATGTTGCTGTTGCCTTTGAATAGCTGAAAAAGCTTTCTGAAAAGCTTTCTGAAAAGAAAGCAAAAACGTGGAAATTGTTTCATTAAGTCTTGACCCGGGAATTTTCTTGAACTGTCTGAATGGGCAGGATATTTGTTAATGCAGTAAGAAACTATGGCAAGCGTGTTTTCCATTGCTACCTATATATTTCAGTCTTGATCTGCAGATTTTCATGTTTGAATATTGACTTTTTGCACAGCGGAGATTGTCAGCTGACAGCTGATACCATGGAAGAGTGATGCTACTGCTTCATGACTGATTGGCACATTCTCCTTAAGGGGATGGTTTATATTTTACTTTGAAACTGTGGGTTTGAAGTAGTATCTTGCAGGTGGTTATACCTTGTAAATGGAAAATAGGAGGGGGGAGAAACTGCTGCAAGTGTATACTGTAGTTCAAAGGAAAGGACCTAAAGGAAGTATATGAAGTGTCTCAGTATGATGTCTGCAAGTTCTGTGTGAATTTTTAGTTGCCAGCTATCAAAATTAAACCTCCCAGCTTACCCCAGTATTTATTCAGTATGTGACTATACATCAGGTCATATGGTGAACAGCAAGCCCCTAGTACTCTGATGTCACATCATACACAGAAAGCTGTTGGGGGGGGGGGGGGGGGGGGGTGGAGGTAAGGGCTATGGCTATTGCCCAGGAAATGTCCTTTCCACTGAGCTGGGTGTCTCCCCATTCCCACACCCTGACAGAATGGAACAAAAGAGACTTTTTCCTTCCAGGATCACGTGCGTCAGGTGCAGGCCTGAACCAAAAAGCAAGCATAGCGATGAAGCTGATACCATGAGTGCACGAGGTGAATGACTCTTAATGCTTTCAGCATGAGAATGAACAGGTCTGCAGAGCTGTTGTTTGGACAGAGCTCAATACACTACTCAGTCATTTTTATTCTAGAGGTTTGAATACGTTCCTACTGGTTTTTAACTGATACAATTTTTTCTTTCTCCAGAAATGAGAACTTTTAGTTTTTCTCCCTGTCAAAAGAAATCTGTCGTGGAGTAATAATTAGAGATTAAATGTTTGCCTAGTGAGTTTTCATGTAGTTTTGACAGTATAGAATTCAGTTGCTAACATTGAGAGAGCTGTTACATACCAAGCAAGGCTTATTTTCACCCTTCTGGAAACTTAAGTGATAAGATGTTGTAGCTAGCTATTATATTCTGTTAGGCTCTTAGCTGTGTTACCACAACATACTGATTTTAATCCCTGATCAAAATCAATGTTAGAAAGTTGATATGCTGTTCCCCAGAGGGCGGAGGAACCCTACATGGTTTCCTGCGTTTTAAGTTCTATCATGATTCTTGAGACGTGAATACAAATACAAAACTGAAAAGATATTTTTTTCCCTACAGTATTAACAGGAGTTTGCTCAAAGTTATGACATTATATGCCACTTGGATTTAGCAGGGATCTCCAGAGACAGCTGAACTGAAAAGAAACTTACTGTCATCTAAGAATTCTGAAGTACTCGTTCACCTAGAGAGGGAAATGTTTCACTCTTTACAGCTTCTGTGAATATAGTAACTCTGTGAAGAACACTAGATTTCCATACATGGTTCTACTAACAGAGAAGTTAATGGAGCAAAGGTTGCATATTCTATCAGCCTTCTCTTTTTAGCAGTAAGACCTTGTTATGACCTTAGTAGGCTCCTGGAAGATTATTAGATAAACTGATAAAGTTTCATATAGGCAGTATAAAGACAGGAGAAATGTTCCTGTAGCTTCCCTCTGTGTCCAGACTAAGCCATAACATCCTGTAAGTTGGAATGAGAACAGATAGATATCTCCAAATCATACAACTTGCAGGATACGTTTGCTGAGCTTTATAAACAACATCTTCATTTTAGGGCTAACCTGTTCCACAAACAGATAAAAACTAATAGGATTTTCAGTAGTTATTTGAAATGTAGTAAGGTGGGGTTTTTTTCTTCCAAAGGCACTGAAGGAGTAGTAATGTATTTTCCTAGTCAGCTTGAAATCTGACACAGTGAGTGTTTGCAGAACTACTTAGGTGTGGGATTTTTTTTATACAAAATGTGGATCTGGATTTTGTAACCTGATTAATTCTTTACCATTTCCTCTGAGCTTGGTTTACTTCACATAAAGTTCACCAAACAGTATTTCATTTATTCTCACTAGATAATAAATAAAATTCTTTTTGACTCTGTCCCATTTTCAAGAGATGTGTCTGTTAAATGAAATGATCACGGTATTTCCAGTTGTAAAGCACTTTTTAATGCTTTGTGTGTTTGTGAGGTTATTTGGTTTAACACTGTGGAATGTGCTATATCTCTAAGGCATTTCTGAGTATTAAATTACTGTGCCATACCTCTTTTTTCCCAGATGCTTTGCCCTGTGAAATTTTCTGATGGTATTATTTTTTCACCTGTAATTTATATTTAGCTAGTGTGAGAAATTTAAATAATAAAATGGCAGACAAAATTGTCTGTGCTTGTTTCTGAAACTTCTTATTCAGTGCCATAGAAATTCTCCTTTTCTTGAAGGTTATATTGATGCTTATGGTCCACTGATAAATTGTTTTCTCAGTGGTTTACCTGTTATTACCAGTGAGAGATCTCCTAGAGTACATTTGGACTACCAAAATATTTTCTCTGTGTGACACACTTGTTTCATGTTCTAGTACATACATGAAATATGTTTTATTCAAGAGTCATCTGCTCCCATTTTCTCTTCTGCAGTTCTTATGGGTATCCTTAAGGCTCCCGTCAGCATCATATTGGTAACTAGACACCACAGCCTTTTTTTCCTCTGGAGTACAACTTGCATCTTCTGTTCCAGGAAGATTTTTATATTTTTTTTCAAATAAGGGTGGTGAGGCACTGGCACAGGTTGCCCAGAGAAGTTGTGCATGCCCCATACCTGTAGTGCTCAAGGTCAGGTTTGATGGGGCTTTGAGCAACCTGGTCTAGTGGAAGATGCCCATGCCCACAGCAGGGAGTTGGACTTAATGATATTTGGAAGTCCCTTCTAACCCCAGCCATTCTGTGAGTCTGTGATTTTGTCAGGAATTGGGAACCAGGGGACACCAAACTCTATGAAAAGGTCATCAGTCTCATTTTGCCTCTTGTACCTGTTTTAAGAAGTGGAAAGCATAATGTTTATCTTTCTATTTGTATTGTATTTTCAGTCTAGTCCACATTTCTACTTTCTGCCTATTGTCTCTTGATTCTGAGGTTTACAAACTTTAGTGCCAAAGCAGAATGCCAGGGTGAGGGGCATGCAGCATTTTATTTTACTGCAAACAGCATGTTTTGCAACTTCTTCAGCAGTGCTGAGAAATCTGCCTCTTCAAGGAGGTTTTCTTTTGTATTCCATTCCTCTGTTTCTCTTTCTTCCAGGTTGAAGAGATGGACTGAACTTCCTCTATGGAGCTAAGATAGACTCAGTTATCTGATGAAACTCTGGGTTTGCTAAGCTCCAGAGAGGGATCCACGAATGGCAACTTCTGTGATAGATCCTAATCTATAATCTGACACTATGTCTTCTCCATCAGTTGACTGCATGTCTAGCCCTATAATAATGGCACTGGTTGAGAAAGCCAGTTTTACTTTGCCCCCATCCTGGCTTTCGGCCAAAGCCATATAAAATACCATGTTACAACTACTGCAACAGAAGATTCTTGCACTGAAGTCTGTAAAAGGTTGTTAAATAAATAGTGGTCTACTAAGCTGCCTTAGCTTACTGCAAGAAGTCTTGTAAATCAAATCATATATAATGTGGCACATTTTCAAAAACACAAATATGGTAGTATGAACGCGACAGTATAATTCAGTCACTGGAGATACTAGATAGCACCTTTTGAAGGGAGGAAATGGGTATCTGTATCTTCCAAGCAAAGTTCTATTCTAAGCAATACATGTGTGGTCACACCTTGTGATTAGGAATCAAGAAAATGGTATCAGCTGTTTCCCTGCTAAGTTATGGGGAGATGCATTTTATTGAATTATTTCATAATTAACAAAAAAAAAAAAAGGAGCAGTAATAAGATCATTGTGTATAAAAGAAACACCATTCCAAACCCCAGCCTCTCTGCAAAATCTTCTAAGACATTCTAAAGGTTATGTGGTTTACTTTTATATAGTAAGTGGGCATACGAATAAGGAGGACTGGAAACTGTCAATTCAAGCATCTCCAGACTCATTTCCTACATGTGCACTTAAAGAAAGGGAAAAAAGAAGAAAATAAAGCACTTGATGGCAATAATTAATGGAGAAAGTCTCCCAATTTGCTGTTTAAACCGATCAAAGATGATAAGATTATGATCATGTTAATAGCAAACAAAGCACATGAAACTATATCTTGAATGCTGGTAAGAGACTGATTCGGTAAAACAAGCCTTTGTTTATCACGTTTTTTACTGATAACATCTTGAAGATGGCAAGCTCTCAATTTCGATTTTGTCTTGTAGGTCTGTACAAGAAAATCTCCAGTCTTCTTTGTTGTTTCTGTTTCATACCTGTACCTGTTCCATACCTGTATCACCAATCTGGTATTTGTGGAATGATGCAGAAATAGTCTTTACAACATAGTTTTTAAACACATGCAAAAGTGTCAGTTCAAATCCTTTCACAGAAATTTACCTACAGGAGATATAACAATAAACTGCATAGTCATATCATTTAAAGTACTGTGGAAACCTTATCCAGTAACATGTACTAATCTCAAAGAAAAAAGTATTTTCTTTTTTACTCTGCCAGTACTCTTTTGCTTAGCAAATACATAGTTGATTGATAGACAGAAACGAGCACTTTTCACAATAAGTAAAAACAGATGCATTACTTAAGAAAGGAATGCAGCTTGAGTCAGAATCATCTCTTGCGTATTTCAAAATCCAGCACTGTACAATATATTTGTCCTTGCCCATTGTGTGCAGATGTTTTTGGATGACAGCATGTCAGAATATCTTGTCATATTTGAGATACAAAGTTCAGTACAAGTATGACAATAATTATAAGCTTTCACTGGTAATTGCTCATCAAAAATTATAAGCATTCATTCCCATACATCTTAAAATATCTGACTTTGTTGTGCTTAGGGAAGAAACACATTTCAAAGTGATAAAGGGTTTTTAGCTTCCAGGATATCAAGACAAGGGAAAACAAGTCTCAATTCTGAGAGTATCCAAACATACTGCATCCCTATCAGCAAAGTATCCCCTCTCCTAGTCTGCTTTCAGGATGAAGTTCTCAGGTTTAAATGTTGACTCCTGGCACAGACTTTTATTTTCTAGTCTTTTGATCTGCAGATAAACTACAAATAAATTACCTATATTCTGTATGCTATAATCAATTTGAATCACACATTGTTTTCAGCTGTTTGTAACAGGAAAGATGAAGAAAATATGACCTCTTTCTTTTACACTATTACTTTGGACAGAGTCATATTTCCTGAGTCAGAATCTAGTTTATGTACTAAGAATTAAATTCAAGTCAGCATTCAGTTATTTCGATGTCTTAATACCTGACAAAATGCAGTTCCTTGAGCAGAGCTGCCATGATCCAAATGGTAAAGCTGCCATTAATTCAGAGAGATATTTGTTTAATTGTGGAACTTAAGGGACTTGCCTGTCTTCTGGGAATATCTGAAAACCTGATGTTGTTTTTTATATTAAAAAAAGAAATCCGAAGTATAATAGCCAACATCCATCTACATTTAACATTTCCAGTCTTGTATCTCAGCTGTATATGAATCTGTTATCCTCTCAAAATAACTGAAAATCTTATTACTGAGAGGCTTATTCTTCATGCATAGACACACATTAGAAAAAAATCTTACAATTCAGTATACAAATTGATCCCAAGGTAGGGAAAGTAAAAGAATTTCAGGTTAATTTCAGGTATATTGCTGCACACTTGATCTAGGGTTTTGGCTTTTGCTCTACACCATCACTTACTGGCTTACTGCTAAACACTGGATTAGGTGGAACGGTGGTTTGTTCTAGTATTCCGTCTGAATACTTTTATATATAATCTACTTTTGAAAAGGCATTCTCCAGTTTTAGGTGTGGTACATACAGCAGTGGCATAAGGTATTAATACAGTTCAGACAAAAAAAATGTGTTTTCATGAAGCAGCACGTTGTGGCAATAGTAGAACAAAGTCCTCTGCTCTCTATACAGGAGCAGATGAGAAGAGAACCTGGACCTGTAACTCATTCTCTTCCCATTGTGTTTGCCCATTAACCAGCTGAAGTGCACACTTCCCATGCTGTTCCATTCATACAGCCTAGTGTTCATTCAGAAACAGAATGTTTCCTCCAGCTGACGAATTAAAGGCTGGAGAGGGGGAGGAGTGTAAAAATGTGTGGAGATGTGCAGGACTTCAGGAACAACTTTTCAAGGTTAATTTACACTAAAAGTTAGTAATTTTCTTTTTTTACACAAATTCAAAAGAAAAGAGGTGCTGCCTCTTAAATCAGCAAAAACTAACTTTTAAAAGAAGTAAAACCTAAAGCAGTTTTTTGTGCAGTTGCTGAGAAATTAATTTCATTTTTTAAATCAAACATATTACACCTTCGACACAGTATGAAAACTAAGTAAACAGACTTTTTTGCTCTGCCTTGACTAACCCAGCATCATAGCTGAAATACGAACCTAGGAATGTGTATTAGTGACCTTAAAAAAACAGCAAGTAAACTCTGTAAGCAACTTTAAAGGTTATTGTTTGCTTTTCATCTTCATTTGCAGACCAGGTGTCTCTAGCAAAGCAAATCTGAGGAAAAGCTACTTTTGTTGGAGTCTCTTTGTGAACAAAACAGATGACATAAAGAGCAGGTGTTAAAATAGTGAAAAAGGCAAACAGCAGTTATTTCACAGGATGTTTAGCTGTGGAAGAAAGAGCAAGGGGAAAAAAAAAACAAAACAAAACAGGCTATTCTAAAATGTCTTCTTTGGAAATCTTTGCTCAAATAAAAGAAACATTTCTCTGTCTAGTAAAACAGAATCATGCCTTTTGATTGCCCAAAGAATGAATTAGATATAGTTATCCTATTCCTCTTGTAACTGATTTCCCAGGGACTGACAGGAAAAGGCATAGCTTTTACTAAATAAGGATGCTGGAATTTGCTTACTGGTTTCTGTTTACCTGATGCCACTTATGATACTGTGTTTGTCTACTTAAGAGGCATTTAGCACTGGAGTCTTGTGTGTGATTTCATTATTTATATTAGGAAATTGCTTAGCAGCTGTGTAGATTAGACGGCTTTACTTTGTGTGGTTTTCATCCTGCATTACACATCTGTTAATGTTGGTCTTTACAACAGTGAGCATTGTAAATTGGTAAGTAGAAAGGTAAGTAAGTATGTGGAGGGAAGTATGTTTGCCTGTGAGATTAAAAAAACAAAAGCCACTGATCTGTCATTTTTTGGGTGTCTAAATTAAGCATCCTAAACCCATAAATATAGGTCACACTTCAGCCTTCAAGTGTATGCCTTTTGAATTTAAGCTTCAAGATTCATCTTCAGGTGGATGAAAACCCTGTGCTTTCTGCTTTACAGTGAGACTTCTGTTTCTTATACAAATTCGCCAGCAGGTTTCTTTGGTTATATCTTGCTAGTTCTGTAACTTTGTAACTCATGAGAGAGGTGAACCCTAATGCAAAATCATTTTATAGTCATATAAGAAGTGGCTACTGGTTGCAGAGAATTGCAAATTCTCTCCGTTAGCAACAAATGTATTTTTCTTTATGAAAAAGCCCTTATGACATCACTGGAGCACTTATTTGGAGGTACTATGTCAACCACCCAGTTAAGTCCTCAAAATAGTTATTGCTTAGAAGATGAGCATATTGGTATGAAACATAAACACTCATAAATTTCCCATGCCATTAAGCTATATTTTCAAGCTTTCTCAGGTATCAGTGAAACAAAGGTTTCTTAAAACCTATTGAACCATATAGCATTTAGAATCAAAGTGCTATCTATAAAATGTGGAATAGTGATCAGGTTTATTCTCCAGTAATATTAACAATGTATGCAGTATAAATTTTTTTCTACTGTTTCAGACATAGTTTTACAAATGTTTCCACTTTGGCAATAAACATGTCATTTTCCCTTAGTTGCAATAGAGTTGCATTAAAGGAAGCTATGTGGCATCTGTAACACCTTTTCCAGAATATTTTTCCCTTCAATATTGTGTATTTGAGTGGAAATGTTACAGGATGCAAAGGATATCCGCTAATGAACTTTCTTGAAATTCCATCACTTTACTGGGCTCATTTCACTGCAAGTCAGACTTCCAGTCTTTAGTTAGAATTACAGTTCTTTATCTGTGGGACCCAATATGTTGATTTCTGCATGCCAGTTTAGAAATCATGTTTCAAATAACATTCTTCAAACATGCCTTTGATAAAGGTGCATTCTGTCTTCTTTAAAGAGAGATAAAATAGGCCTCATCAGTTAATTATAAATTAGTAGTGGTTCTTTCATGTCAGAAATGTCAGACGTGCTCCCAGTCTGCCTATGGAATTACTGTTTGTCCAGGCAACCCAAATGTAATGAGAAACTTTAAGGCACAGGCTCTGCAGAGCAGTGCAGTCCTCTTTTCCCTTCTAGTCAGTAAAACTATGTTCTCAAACTTTCTGACTGAGGTAGTTCAGAAGTTTATTTTAGCTAATGCATTTTGTGAATGTAGAAACAGGGGGAAAAAAAAAACCACAATGAAGTAGATAACAAGATAAAAATAGTGTTATCCTACCTTCATTAGCCACTGAGTGTTGTTTTCCATGATGTTTTCAAGTAGTTGCAGTCTTTGAACTGAATCATCATAGTCTAAAGGTGCATCCCTTTGCACGGCATTGGACACATAAGAAGTCGAAGACCGGCAGTTGTCCGTCTCAGGCAAAAGGAAGGTATAGCTGCATGACCCATGCTGGACCTGGTACTGCTTCTTGCCCATCGTCTCCATGCTCTTACTAAAGGAGTTGTATCCTGAAGCTAAGAAAATACTGCAGCCCCAAAAGAAGTAAGGAGCCAGCTGCATTTTAATCCCTGCGGTAGCCCAGCAAACCTAGTGCTGCGGGGCGCTACGGGAGCACGGACCTAGTTAACCTGCGCTGAAACCGAGCGCCCTGCTGCCATGTGCCGTCAAGGGGGCGGGCTGGGCTTTTCTACCCTCCGAGCTGGAAACGTCCCGGCTTCTCCCGGCCGCCGTGCCCCGAGCTGTCAGATGCGGAAAGCAAAGGTCTTCGCCGCCCCCTCCTCCCCTCGCTGCTGGCGGATCCGGCCGCCGGGCTCGCCAGCCGTAAGCCTGGCTCCTCCTCGCCCGTGCCAGGATGTCACGGCCTCGGTGCCCGAATCGATCGCTTCCCTTCCCTTATAGGATAAGTTGATAAGAGCAGGCAGGCATGTGGAGCGGAGCTGCTCCTCCTCCCGCCTTCGCCGGGGCCTTCCTGCCGGGCGGGGGGGGGGGGGGGAACACTGGCACTGTGGGCTGCAGGGAAGAGCGATGGGGCGCGGGGGCTGCGCGAGGCGGCGCGGGGCGAGAGGAAACCCCAGGGAGGAGCCGGCAGGACAGGACCCCTGCGAATTCCTGCAGCACGGCTCCAATTAGGAATTTCCTAGACAGAGCAATCAGTCCCGATTGCCTCCAACTATGCTTGTAAATTATCTGTGGGGAGTAACCATCTTTAAACACGCTCTAAGCCACCCCCACCCCCCCCCCCCCCCAAAAAAAAAAAAAAAAAAGTTTTAAAAAAGTTCCTGGACTTGTTTGTTCTTCTTCAAGATTGTATTTTATTTGTAATGTACTGAACTAAGGCGTAATTTCATTTGTGTTTAATGCGTTGTGTAATTGGAGAGAGAGGCACTGTCCTAAGTATACAAAAGCAGACTTGGGCATGTCCTTTCAAAGAGAACAACACAGGGGGGTTAATTAAAAAGTTTCAGTTAAGCACAGACGTTGTGTTTTACTCAGTCGCTGAGATGAATACTCTATTTTAGTCATGGCTTTCAGGAGTTAAGCGTTCTCAATCCCTCTTTTTCTTAAGGCTTTTTTGTCTGTATTAAATGGCTAGCTTTGGAAGTGCTAGCGTTAACAAGACATACAAATGGCAAGGCAGCTGGGACTGGAAGAGGGAAGAACTATCCAGACGCTGTGGCTGCAAGGCCTGCCTCAGGAGGTGGCATGGGTGAGCAGCGGTTATGCTTCCAGCTCTCGCTAAGTGTAGTTCTGTGCCCTTGGAAGTGGGAAATACCTGTAAAAGGTGAGGGAAACTCTAATAAAGTAGGTGTTTAAAAAGGATGTGTAGAAGTAAAAGGAAGCTTCCCCCCCCCTACATCCCACTCCCATGTTCTCTGCAATGATCAGTGGTCTTGGAAAAGCGGAAAATTACTAACCCATTTACCAAACCCTGGGAAAGAGTTGTTTCCACTGAAATTTTGGAGAAGTTTACTTCTCTGCTTTAGAAAATGTCTTCTGAAACTAGCACAATAGGATACTGACTCCTGAAGGCAAACTGCCTGAGAGTTTCCCTAGGTCTGGATCTGGAAGCTATAGATTTTTCTTAATTAAAACAAACAAAGGGAATGCCATGCTAGTCAAGCTAGCATGAATTACAGACCAAAGTTTCTCTTACATGAGGAGAATCCCAGCGTGCCTCAGCATGCCTCTTTTATGACAGACTTTCTTACACAACTTGCTATATTTCATACAGTGTATTAATGTGGCTTTTCCTTTTGAATCATGGGAGTTGTGTTCAGAGGTTGTCAAAAAATGCTTATAGCAGCTAAAATGCATGCCTTAAAGTGTTGGAAGCTGTTGGGATTTCTTTATGTAGTTGACTCTGGAAGGGAAAATCTCTACAATTTTGGAGACTTCCAGAAAGGTTCTTTTTAATTATACTTGGACTGTGACCTGTCGAACCAATTTGTCAGATTTTTTTCCTGTGGAGTATTCATCTGCCATTGTTCATCCATCCAGCAGAGGAAATGGAGGAATATGTTTGGAACTTGGGATACAGTCAAGATTATTTTCTACGAAATTTATATGTTTGGTATATAAATTATGCATTCGCCATCCCTTCAACTTTGTGCTGCAATAGCAAAACAAATCAATGTGACAGCTACCTGCATTGTTAAAAGAAGTTTCAAAAGCTTTTCTCCTTTCCCATGTATTGAAGTCTTTGAAAGAATGTTTAAATCCATGTGAATAACAGTCTTTTGCAAGGTAGTTGAGAAACCTACTATTATACAATGAAGACGGCACGTAGGATTAGATTTATACACCAGACTGTGTATTTCTGGGAATCTAACTAAACATTCAGATTCTTTTTTTCTGTTATCTGAGTATTTTTCATTGATTTGCTGACTTAAATGAGAATTTCCTGTTGCAACTTGTACTTCTTAAATTGGTCTGGTCCCTGCTTTCTTTTCTCTCACTGCTAGCCCCCCAGATAATAGAGCCCTCAATAGAGTAGTGCTGAAAATGAGACTGCTGTAGCCCTGAAAGTATCTATCTCCTAATGGGGAAGAACTAGAGGGTAATACTATTTTTTTTCTGACTATATTTTAATGGGTTTTTTAAATCCTTTCGTTAGATATTAAAAGTTGAGACTCACCAGTGCAGTTTTATTTTTAATTATTAGACTTCTACCCCTTCTACTCAAGGGACTGTACATAAATAAAAGATTTAAAAGATGCTGAGAATTCGTTAGACAGAATATCCATGAAAGGCTTGACTAAATTAATAGTTTCTGAATTACTATGAAGCTTGCCATCTGTATGCCACACCAGTGAGTCAGATCACCAACATAATCTGGCCGCTCAGTTCTGCTGGGTTTTGAGGGAGACAAGTGTCTCTAAAGGTTTGAACTAGAGTCTGTTTTCCTTTAGGAAAGTCCAATGCATGACCCCGGGAGGCCCTTGAGTCTTAATGGGGCCAGCAGCAAGACTGAACTTGGAGCCTGCCTAAGCAAGGCTTGCTGTATCTTGGACCTCCACTAGGGAGAACTGTGGCTGTATGAATACTGTAAAGAGAAACTAGTTCACCTTTTACTGTTTTTTTGGCTGGGTTTGTTTTTTTGTGTTGGGTTTGTTTTGTTGTTTTTCGTTTTTCTCTCTTTGAATGAATGAATGAATGAATGAATGGCCAGTTGCTATGGCAGCTGTCCGCTGTTTGGGTAAAAGGTATGGAAAATGCAGGTATAATTCTGAGAAGTGACAACAAATAACTAACCTAAGACCTTTACCAGCACAGCAGGCACCACAAGTTAGCTGCTCAGCCATGCTTCTCATCTAGCCCTTGTAGTAACACCTCGAGGTTCACCATGGTAATGTTTTCCCCAGCTTTTCCTCAATAGTTCCAGGCTGTAGGGGCAATAACCTCCAACACACACGCATACTCATAACAGAGAGGATTATGCTGTTTCCCCATCTGGGTCCAATGGACTCATATTGCTTTAATGAAGCGCTCTTTCCCACTGCCCAGGAAAGACAGTGAACGTTCACCTTGCCAGCAAAATAAATATATATCTCTTTAACCCTTCACTACAGGACAGTGCCATGTTTGGTGCATCTATTTGAGCATTTGATTGAGAACCTTCACCCTTTCTATCCCTCTGGGAGCAACTTTCCCAGCTGTGGAGGAGGAAGTGGTCTTGTCTGCCTCCCCAGGGAGTCAAAGCCAGTCAGAGTTCAGGGGGAAAGAAAGTAGTAATATCTAAATTTAGAAATCTGGTGTGAAAAGTAAGGCAAGTTAAATACATTTTTGTCCTTGAAAACTGAACGAAGAGGAAGGAAGATGCCTGCATACAGCCTTTTTACTGAGCCTCAGAGGCATAATAACAAGTCTGCTTGCAGGGCAGGGCTTATTGCAGAAAAGCTGAATGACAAAGATGTGTCTCACAGCAGTTATGAGAAGGAACATCTCATTGTTAGATGTGTTGAAATAGGAAGGAATTTAAATAATTTGGCATGGAATCTTATACATGCCAGTATGAAACTGAGTAAAAAATTATAGTTCAGCCCACTTGCTTCCTTTCGGTGTTTTTTCTCATGTTCTTGGTTCTCTTCATCTTTTATCTCTGCTGCCTATATGGAGTGTTGTGTTTGCATTCATGATACATTTATACTGCAAACTCAAATATCACTGCTTAGCCTGTGGTCTCCTGCTTGCTTCATAGCTCAGTATATAGTATTTGACATAAAATAGCAAATAGTGGCTTGGTATATTTAAAGTACAAATTGGATCTTTCCCTTTTTAGAAAGAAGATACCCACTCTACAGCGCTCACCTTATAAGAAGAGCTGAAATATATATTTTGTCAAAACTAAGCACTTAGAACGTTTTGCCAGATGTGTTGCAGGCAATTTCCTTTCCTGGGAAACAGTAAATTCCCTTACTCAGCCAATCCTGTTTTTATTCCATACAGCATATGACTAAGCTGCTTTGAGAGAGATGCCTGAATAATACTAACGTTATCTTTCCAATTATCATTTTACTTACAGCTGCACAGCTTCTGTTTGTCAGGAAAACACAGAGATCTTGTGAGATCTCTGATAGAAAAGGAAGTATAAAAGTTTTTGTGGTAATGTAAGAAAATGTTGTCTTGGCTTCAGTCTGCTATCTGCAGACCTTGCCACCTAAAACTTTCAAGATGTTGATTTAGTAGATAAGCAAGTTCTTGTTTCAGCAGTTTTCTTGTTTTAGCAAGGGAAAAATATGTAATAAAATATGTGCAAAATAAAAGCAGAACAATGTAAACAAGTAGGTTTTGGTGCTGCATTCTTATAGGGATATTTGATCTACATATATAAATGAAAATTCCATATGAGAATATAGAACTTCAATCTGAGATGAAACATCAAATCTGAGATGAAAAATTAGCTGAAACAGAATTAATGAAGTATTTTATATATTCCTGCTATTTAAATTCCTCACATTTTCAGTGTTAAGTCCCCACCTTTGGTTCCTGGTACTTTAATATTAGTTTATGGTAGTTTCATTTGCTGGCTTCAAACTATTTTCTTTCACTGGGACTATTATAGCATGTTTCTGAGGAACAAATGTCAACAAGGACAAGACTCAGGAACCCATAACTTAAAAAACAGGGAACAGTATTTTGGAACCTACTAGATTTCTAGTCTGCTGAAAATCTTACCAGTTTGTGATCTTACACTCTCTTTGAAAGAGAGGAGTGCCAGTTTATTATGTTTTCCAATAAGACAAAACATTTTTTTCATCAAGACCCATAGTTCAGTTCTTTAGCACTTCTAAAATTAGTGGTAATATGTTACCAATCATTCCTCCTTTCCCCACCATTTGCCTATTATCCTTTTTATTCATTCTAAACTTCTCCAACCAGTCTCTCATGACTTCAGGATTCCACTCACTTTCTCAGTTGCTGCTTATTTCTAATCACTCAAAACATCTGGTGTAACATCTTGTGAATTCATACTCATCTGTATGTTCCATCTCTGACATTCCCTCACGTCTCCTTTGAGTGCCCTTCCTTTCCAGGGAGGGCATTTACCCAGTAATTCTCACATTGTAGGTTTGCTGAAGGGACAAGAGGTCAATAATCTGATCCACTGAAAATTTCAGTTACCAGCCTGTCTTGGTGACTCAGTCTGTTTGTTCCCATCTTGCCTTGTAACATCCAATCCATCATTTCAGTACACGGTATTTTTCCTAGATGTCAGGCCATTAGTGGAAGCACAATGCAGCCAAAACCAGATTACTTATATTCCCTTGGAAATGCTTGCATACTAGGCCCTGTCTTTCACAGTTGATACTGCCACCATCCTTCGATGCATTTAAATCTATAATCTGCAGATTATGTTTAATCTCTTTATTTCTTTGGTATTTTATTTTGATGCAATACTTTCATAATCTCTAGAATTCCTCCGTTGATCCTCATCATCAACGTATTGAAGTTTGTAACATGTTCTGTCTGGCTCCTCCATAACATCTGAAATGTTTCTTGCTTATGAAGCTTATTATGTTAGTTCTGCCTCAGACAAGTAGACTATTTACTTAATTGTTTCTAATTTGTTTTCATTTTTGGAAACTCTCCTACCAAATACGTCAGTTTCTTTGCTTACTTTGTAGGCACTGACTGGATTTGCTTTCTTGGACTGTCTTAGTTAAACTTGGGATGCCTTTTCTCAGTTAGTCTGACAACATGACCATATTTTACACTTACATACTTATTTTGATATCCTAATTTGGTTATATAATGTCTGCTCAATGCTTTTTCACTAACATTAAAAGAAATCATATTTTTTATATACATACTTTTATATATATGTATGTATATACGTCTTTATATGTATGTATGTGCTTAGTATGTTGTATATGCCACTGTACATAAAATATAATGTTAATTTAGATTGGGACTTTAAGATATCACATCTTGAGCAGTAAGGATAACAGGAATGAATGTTTTTTGAAACTCCTGTCATTATCAGTTCTATGTTTCATAACCTTCCTAAATTAAAACGTGTCTTAGTTTTTTACTGTTCCATTACTTTAGAGTGATTGCCTTTATCAATCCAAAGTTTCAAGGGATATCTAAAGTAGAATACAGATGAATGGGGTTTTGAGCAACCTGGTCTAGTGGGAGGCATCCCTGGCCATGGCAGGGGGATTAGAACTAGATGATCGTAAGGTCCTTTCCAACCCTGACCATCCATGATTCTATGATTCTAAACTACCATCTGTCCTACAAATAGGAGCTTCATTCATCCACTGTGAGAAGCTTCTTAGATATCCACATACATTATTTGTATAGATTACACTTTTACAGATATTTCATAGAATCACCCAAGTCCTTCTCCACAGGGCTGCTCTGAATGATTTATCTGCCCAGCCTGTAGCTGTGCCTGGGATTGCTCCAACACAGATATAGGACCTTGCACATGACTGTGTTGAACTTCATGAGGTTTGCACTGGCCCATCTCTCAAGCCTGTCAAGGTCAAAGTTTCTTTCACTGTGAGCATTTTTTAATAATGACTGTTACTTTAATCTTAGCAATCATCTACGTAAGAAGTAGGAAGTGAGTTCCAGGATTATGAAGAATAGTTGCTATGTGTCCTTCCTCCTTAACGTTTTTATATTGTTTGTCTAAAGTGCCCAAAGGCTATGCTGATTCACTTCAGGGTTACGTGATGACAGCAAACTTCAGCTGGTAACAAGTGCAATTACATCTTAAACTCAAATAGCATGAGTTAAAAATTAACATGGAAATTACTGCTAATGTTAAGGACCTTACAACTGGACTGCTGAATATCTTTGTCAGTGTCAAGTGCTGTGCCCTGTCTATCTCCTGTACTGGGGAAAACATAATACAGCACTTGTTAAAACAGGTTATCATTGGTTTGAAACAGAATGAAATAACTTGCATGCTAATGTGTAGCAACTAGCTCCAGTAAAGCCTTTAAAACCTGTTTTAACAAATTGTTTCCATAGTACATGCACATTTACTCTTCATTATCAAATTATAGTTGAAAAAATTTATATTCTTACTCTACATGCTCATATACTGTTTATGTGCTCTTTGAAAAATGTCTTTTTAATTAGTTCTATGCACTTGGACAACTTAAACCTAAAATCTTTACTTAGGGTTTTGACTTCTGTAGTATTATGTGAATGTTATATTATGTTGATGCGAAAAGGCAGCAGACTGAAAGAATCCAGAAGGCTTTTGGAAAATGAGAAATCTGCCTTACTGACATCTTAAAGAAAAATGCATATGCCGTTTGTTTAAAGGAATGTATTTTTAAGCAGTTGATGGTAATCTAGCCTTACAAATCACTCCAGCCCCTGTGATTTAAACCCTTCCTCTTGTAAGCAGTCATTCAGGTTAGCGGAAGGTTCTCTCATCTGGTAATAGCACACTTACTTGATAATAACAGCATGTCATACTTCCGAAGAGCATGTTCAAGTTAAGAATCTGAATTCAAAGATAAACTGATGTCAAAGAGAGAATGAAAAGGAAGTGAGAAACTGTGTAAGAGGAATAAACAAGGCTTTCAGAGAGAGAGAGGACATTTATGGCAACAGTAAGGTACCTAGTTCCTGACATCTGTTTCCCTCAAGAAAAAAATACAGTACATACACTAACCTTTTTATGGAGAGTGCAACAAAAATATTTGCAGCATATTTTCATATATTCATATTTGTTGAACTGTATTATGGGTGTGTAATTTGAAGAGGACAGAGCAACTGTAAACTATTTCTGTACTCCATAAAGATAAATCTTTACTTTTTTCAGTACTAATAAGCATAGTTCAGTAATTGTTCTCAAAAACAGTTCCTGCCCTCTTGCTGATTCTGCCACAAAAACTGAGCATTCTTTTTATCATTGGTCTTACTGCTGCACGAGCAAAGGAAGGAACTGAAGTATTTTTTTCCTGGTTAGCGAGGCATCAGGAGCTGTGATGGGACAGGAGAAAGATTACCTGCATACTGATACTAAGATTAGGGCTCCTTTGAGTTTGGACTCCTTGCCTCCACACAACCATCTAGCAAAACTCCTACTGCTGTGTAAATATTAACATAAGTACCTCACCGGCTGCATAACAGTCTGTTCTTTATCTCTCCAAATAAATCATTTGCTGGAAAGATAATCATCCATCTCCAGCGGAATGTATACAGAAGATCAAATCTCTTATGAGTATCTTATCATTAAAATAGTATATTTTCTTCTCAACACAAAACAATTAGAAATTTCTCTTGCCAGTCTTCCACTGTATCTAAACCTGAACTATTCGTTGTGTAGTTTCACTACACAGAGAAAATTGAAATCTTTGAAAATCTTTATTTTGTCCCACTATAAATACATGTACAGGAAATTTGAGGACTGTTACTGTCCATATTGTTTGAAAGTTAATCCCCATTCAGGCTATCCACATCCAAACTGACCTATACTTACAAATCCTGGCAAAGAGTTCAAGTGTAGCTTACTAGCTTCAGTTTAAACTTCATTGTAGAAGGTCTTGCTTGTAGTTGTATGTTCTCACTTGATTTTTACGTTAGTATCTTCAGTCAAATCTGTGATCAAATTCTATTTTGAATATCTAATCACCTTTAGTGTTAAATTATATATTATCAGTTGTTACTGTTTCATCTGTAGCCTGTATGGTGTTATCAATAGCAATGCCCAATGAATGGCATTTTTTTGAACATAAATAATTTTACTTCTAATTCACCAAATTATTGATCAGCTGATGTTATTCTACTAATTTCTGCCTTTCTTTGCCTGTTTTCCCACTCAAGTATCATTTTTAAGAACAAACCCACAGACATTAAAGTCAAAGTATTTACTAGAAGATGCCATAACAATTGGAAGAATACGTCCTAACTTGGCCAGCCTAGAATATTTTCCCTTTCTATTACTGAAGATTGTATCCTTGCATAGAGTGTCCAGGTGGCCTTTGATAAAATAGAAAGATCATGTCACCCAAGGTTTCCTTGGAGAGTCAGAGAGATTTCTCTCTGACTGTGTAACAAGCTCAGATGAAAGCACCTGAAGGCTGGCAAAATGAATGTCATGAAGTTCACTAAATAGTACAAATGCTGGCTTTATTCTTGTTATAAAAACCTTACTGCTGTAAATGGCATGGGAAAGCCAGGAGCCTTTTGCAAACCACTTTTCTGCAGAAGGTGATGACTGAGGATAAAACCACCCAATTTCTTGTCTTTTGCTAAAAATTCTTGTTTGACATATGGAAAGAAGTGATAGCTGTCCCACATTTCAGATGTGTTTCATTGTCTCAAACTGCTTGCTGTTGTTAGTATATTATCAGTATCGTTTCATTTAATTACAATTTCTAGATTCTTATATCCAAACTTTATTGTTTTGACTCTTATCTCAGTAATGGATTCACTTGAATTGATTAAAAAACAGTCCACCAAGAAATTGTATCACAATAGATTATTCACTCTGGAAAGACAGTTATTTTATGTTGTAGGCACATTTTTCAATGTTAAAAGCACTAAACTCTGGTGAGTCTCAGTTGAAATGCTGAAGCAGTGCCTGTTTTAGAACTCCATTGCAGCCCATGGTAAGGAAGTATGGGCTAGCAACAGACTGAGTTTTCAGCCAGCTGTGAAGTACTTCAGGCAAGCCTACAGCAGGCAGGGAGATGGTTAGGAGTCATGGCCTAGAGTTTGTTTTAATTTCACACCAAATCTAAAAAAATATTTTCTGAGGCTAAGATCTATGAGGCTGTAGAAAAGCCTCTCATGAGAAGCAGTGGAATCCCTGTTGCATGAGTAATTCAATATAGATGGGCAAAACATAGAAATATGTAAAGGAAGATTGTGTCCTTGCAGCAGTAAGAATTAAGTGACCTAGTAAGCTTTTTCATCTCTTGATTTCTCTCATTAAAACTCATCACTTGCTGAAAGAAAGAAAAATGTTTATGTTGGACCTCATGTGAAAAGTGCTTATAGAAAAAAAATATCTCTTCAGAGTATAAAAAATGCAATTCATATATTTGAAATAATTCTTGTATTTTCTCATAGCCATAAAATTAAACTTAACAGCCACAAGTTAATATTAATGCCTGCAAACTGCTAAATACAATCATTGCAGTATGATGAAGCAGAGGCTTTAATATTCAAAATTATTATGGGCTTGGATTACATTGCAATATTGGAACAACTTAATTTTATATTATTAATTCTACTAGTAACATGCAAAAGAATACAGTTAATGGATTTACTAAAAGCATCAGAGACTGTGCTTCATAGACTGTTATTGCCCACATGGAAACCTGCTTGTCTAACAGATGTTTACAACCAGACAAATTATTCTTAAATATCAGTAGCTTAATTGCTACTTTTGTTTGTCCTATTTTTTTAAATAATACTTATTGAAACATGTTTAAAATTAATAACTTTTAAAACACACTCCATATACACCACGAACACAGCAAGCCATAAAATCTACATCAAAATCAGGCTGCTCTTCATTTTTATTAACTTGAGACAGATTTGTTTCTGACTTTTAAAACCTCTGTTGTGGCTCATTTATTCTATCTGAAGCAGGCTCCTTTGTATTCATATATTGTAACTTGCTGGTTCTGCAATAGGGTGGAGAAAATCTCTACTTACCTATGTCTAACCTAAGTGCTGGCTCACAATTTTAGATTGCAGTACACCTAATAAAAATAACAGACACTTTTAGGACAGCAATTTCAGTAAACTGATAGCCTGGAGGACTAAGAAAAAAAGTGATGCTTTAAGGGTAAACTGTGGGCCTCTCAGAAGGCTTTTCAAGTATCAACCAGAACCTTTTTCTGCCACGTCTAAGCATGCACAGTGGTCAGAAGCTGCTGAAGTAAACAAAACATGGGTCTGTTCTCCATTATTATAATCTGCAGATACCCTGTTTCTGCTCACAGAGGATGGTGGCCCAAGACTTGTAAAGCTGTTAATGACATGAGCAGTGGCCAAGAACTGTCTTTATTTGAAATACAAGTGTATTTTAAAAGTAAGCCAGAACATGTGAATCCTCAAGCAGTTGCCATTTATATTAACTTTACATTGTGAGGATTTTTTCTAAAGATACAGATTTCTTACCAAACATTCACTGGACAAGTTAAACAACTGGAAGTATTTTCAAGGGGTGTCACCGCTAGCTGAAATATTGGCTTTTGCAGCCAGTCCAAATAAGAATCAGGGTTTACAGTAAGTGAAACTTGGTTCCCCTTCATTGGTTTCTCAATGTTTGTAAATTCATTAAATACTCATTCATTGAATTCCATATCTTTGCTGGCTCTTCCATGTCAGAATAAGGCATCTATTTCCAAAAAATGAAGTGGAAGATGGGTTCTTAAGTATTGCCCCATATTACAGCTGGAGGAATGAAGTAATTTTAATGAACAGAAGACAGAAATTAAGGTATTCAGCATTAGAAATATGGGAGAAAGGATTTCTTAGGATATCTTCTGAGTGGATTTTGTTTGTTGGTTTGGTTTTTTTTTCTTCCCTTAATCTTCTTTTATTAAAATAGAGTTGTGTAAATGTTGAAATTCAGGACAGTTTGGGACTGCGTAACAGCTCTGCACATCGACAACAGATACACTGTAGTTGATACGGCACTGGCTGTATGTGCAGGTTTTGCCCACGCATGCACTGTCATTTTTCGAGTTTACTAGGCATCTGAAAACAGTCAGGTTTCTATGAAAATATGTGCAAAGCCATTTCCCATACGCTTTTCATATGAGACACAACACTTGACTGTGTAATACAGGACATCCCCTGTTATGTGGGACATCTGCCAAGTCCAGCTGAAAGAAAAGATACAGGCAAGAGAACGAAACCAGAGGAATAAATGATTATTAAATCCTTATTCTGTTTTTAATATTTCTATTCTGCTCCGGTCTCAGCTGTTATAGTCCACTTTTAACAATGTCTGAGATGGAACAGTCATGTGTTGTGTACTTTCTAGACTAATAACTTATGTTTAAAACTTGGAAAAGTTTAATGTTCAGAAGTGAATGACATTTTCAAAAGTAATGCTCAATATAGGCTTCAAGGCTTCAAAAAATTCTAGTATCTTTGCATCTTTAGGTAACCATGTGTCTCTGATCCATAAACATGGAAAATGATAAGAGCTTTTTAATGTTATGTACCTGGGTACTTTAGGTTACGTTTGAAAGCTGAAGTGAGCTGTTATAAATTTTCTCAACAGTTTTGGAGCAAAAAGCAAATGCTACCTTGTTTTGAGGCATATCAGTGTTGCCAGTACTTATGTTACTCAGCCATTTTGGTCTGTTACATACACAACTGAACTAATTAGATTAAGAATGAATGAAAAGTTAAATTTAGGGGAAATGTTTGCAGAAGCCTGAAAAATGTTATTCTGCAAATGGCGATGGAAGATAGCAAATAAATAAACATAATTTTGTCCTGAGCATAATTTTGGAAGCCAGACTTTTGGATGGTTCAGTTAACAGTCTTGGACATGTGAATTCCTCTAAAATGTCTTATAAGGCCTTTTTTCACATTTCTAAAATGTGAGAGTAAAAACTGATAGAATTCTACAGATTTGACATCGCTTTTGAGACTTATTCCTTGACTTGTTTATACATCTAATATTGTTCAGCCTCTCTTTATTGGCGTGTGTGTATTTATTACACCTAGTGAGAAGCAATCCTCTCAGTACCTTTGATGCTATTGAAAACATCAACTTAAACTGGAATTGAGTGTCTTGCCTGCAGGAGCACAATGCAGTCCACCGTTGCATACAGTTTTCACTTACTAAAACTTGCTGTAATGGCTTCAGGTAGAAATTTTATAATGTACAGGCTAATGCACTTCAACTCTCAGTCTATCAGGGGGAATCCTGAGAATATCTACCTTCATTTATCATGTTTTTTATGATGGCACAAACTACCTACCAGGCCATCTCTTTTTGCATATCATGTGCTGCTTCTCTGTCTAATACTCTACTGGTATTAGTTTGTCCGGTTTACATCTGTGAAACTTGGAATAATCCCTATATTCATTTGATACATTGCTATAGACAAGAAAGAAAGGAACTTTACATATTCAGGATGAGAATGCAAATGACTATTTTTATTTAATAAAGACAGATTGTTGAGCCTGGCACTAATTTTATCCTTTATTACCGATGAAGACATGAGAACTTGAAGTACATCCTGCTTCCATACCAGGGAAATTGGCTCAAACTGGAAGGAGGAAGACATAGCGTAGTTTTTTGTGGACTCTGTCCTTTAAATGTTAGTTTACAAAGGCATTCTGAGTCAAAAGGCCAATTTTATCCAAAAGATGTTTTTTCAGTTCTACGTAGCATATTCAGACAAAACAGCCAAGATGAAACAGTTGCAGAAACCTGTTGGACTTTATGGATGCATATGATCATTGCTCAAGAGCTCAAGAGCCCATTGGGAAGGATGCCCAACTGCATGTGTGGCTTCTCTAGCTGATGTGCATGATTTATGGACATGAGCACACGTCCTGTAATGATTTACAAATGGTTTGTGATACCCCAAGTAGGTACAGGAAAAAGAAGCTCTGATTTAGCTACATAGCTAATTTTCCAGGATAAAAGTCAGTGTCTGAAATTCCTTTTTACGACTTTGTAGTCCTTGCTTACAGCATGGTAGACTCATAGATTTCACTAATAAGATACTGATGCCTTGCTACACTTCATTCATAAAAACTTTTAATTGGTTACTTTGCTCGTAATTTTAATGTATGCCACCAGTTTCTTCTTTGCATTCAACTGGTTTGGACAAATATGGAAATGAAAAATGAGTGAATGTAAATTTTTTGCTAAACGAAGGCGCTAAGTGTTGACAGGATGGCTGATTCCAGCCCAGAATTCTCTCTGCGTATAAACATAGAATACATTTCATAAACCAAAACTGCAGTTTTTGTTTGTTTGCTTTTGGGTTTTGTTCCAAGTTTCTTGAGAGGAGATAATCTTTATATGAGAAGAAACACTAGGACGTATTTCCAGAAACTTATATGGAAAATACTGTGATAACAAGACACCAGAAGAGCAAGCAAAACCTGGAGTATGGAAGCTGAAATTACTGTATAAACATTAAGAAAAACAGAGAAGGCCCAGTCATATTTGCATCCAGTATTAATTGCTAGGGAGAAATAGAGGTTTATATTGTTCTTTTGATGTAGCATTGGTAGATTTCTGTCTTGCTGCTGTTGTAACACATTCTACTTTTACATTATTGTCTGAACTGTAACTCCACACTTCTAGAAAACCAGCATTTGGGGAAACTGTTTTATCATATAAAATCAATCAAAGTTTTATTTTGGTCCTTTTTCCACGGTAGCAAAAGCCTAAGTTCTGTGCTTTTGTCTTTTTTTTTCTCTATTCTGGTGATGTTACACTGTGATTGTGTTTGCCTGTATGATTCATTACAAGCTTGCTGGCAGATGGTCACGTACACTTTGCAGGAGTGCTTGATGCTAATAATAATCAGCTTTTAGCTTTTATTTTTTTTTCCTTGGGTAAGTAATGTATATTATCCTAATGCCTAGAAAATCATGGTTGTTTTCAGTCACTGCTATCTAAATACTTTTATCCTTCAGTTAAAAGGTTTCTCTGTACGTGTTCAGCATTTCACGAGTGAAAGTTAGATTGTGTGTATGGCTGATTGTGACAGAAGAATTAGTTGTCCGTCTTCCTTATAGGAACAAAGTGGAAGAATAAGTGTTTCCTGAGACCAGTATGTGCTAGAAAACCTCGTGGCTCCTGCATATAAATGATTTTTTGTTGGTTAAGCCATTAGAGCCCCACATGGACTATATAGCTAAAGCTTCAGAAATCCTGCTCTCACTTGATCCCCAGACTTGTAGGAGGAAACTGTTTATGTATATTTTATTGCATAACAGTAAATCAAGCTTATATGCAGTGTTTGTCTGTAATGGTTAAAATGCTGTCAGTCCAAAATACATTCAATTTATTTAAATGGTGAAATTGTAAAGAACTACTTCTACGTAGCGCAGTAAAATGCGTATATCAAGAAACATCATTTTATAAGAGGAAACATGTGTTGAATTATGTGCTTTTATCATTATAATATGACACAGATACATTTCATGGGGTTTTTAGTACCAAGACTAAAATCTATTTAACAGTAGTTCTAGATGGAATAGCTGAAGAAGCCACAATATGGTGGAACTTTGTGGGGACACTTTATGTTGGAAAAGGAAAATTTCTAGTCTAACAGCTTTAGTGGAGACAGCTGTTGAAATGCTCTTGTTTATCATGATTGTAAGTACACTATATCCAGGCGATAAAATTAGTTATAAATGTGACTCCTTCAAAACACAATGTCATGCAGTGGTTCCAGAAAAAGTAAATCTTGGTCATTTAATTTAACTTTAAATTCCGTTATTTTTAACAAATTCCTTGCTCTGCTTCTTCATTTAGTCATAAGCAAAAGGTTGTATTGCAACTCGAATCATGTTCTTGCAAGAGCACATGACACTGAAGTCCATCGCAAGGACTGCATCACAGAGCAGGATCATGGCCTGTAGGCACGATATTTTTCTGAATGTAATTCTCAGTTACAGAGTTTTACTCATCTCCTGAGAGCATTAGAATATATATTTCAGCTGATACAGTTCCTCTTCTCAGATTCTTTCATAAGTACATGTAAGGTATGGTCTTAACTGCTGCGTTTGGTACTCCAAAATCAAGGCTGAGGTAAGTCACAGCTAATATGAAGAAAATACTCCATGAATCTGTGCCAGATTCTGTCCTCCTTCTCTTACTTTCACTGGCATAGAAGTTGTAATAGGCTCCTTTGATTCCTAACTGCCATACCTTTGCTCCAACCACACACAGAAAAACATCAATTTTAAATTTTGTTCTTGAGATAGTTGTAGAACCAAATTCCAACTTCAGCTGATTTATTTTGCATTGGTTTTGATTTGTTGTGCTTGTGAGTGTATGTAGTTCTATACAGACATATTTCTGTTCTTGTTCTTACTACTTTGTGATTTATTATGTGTTGATGAGATTCTGTTGTAGACCTTGAAGGCTTTTTCAAAGACAAGAAGTTCCATTGTCATGTTTATCTTACAATGATTTATGCCTTGTATGTGGAAGATATTTATCAGAACTATTTAAAATATCATCTAAATTAATATTTTTTTAAGCACTGTTATTTAATATTTGCCTAAAGTTGGTCCCAGAGGCTGCAATCAAAAGAGGGCCTAACTTCACTAGTCAGTGTACTACTATTATAAAGGTAGTATTTCTTCATTATTTGCCTCTGAACACAAAACTGGACTTCGCATCTTAACACATTGTACAACTCCAAAACAAAAGATAGTGTCTGCTCCAGGGACTTTTCGATCTCCACAAAAAAAATATTTCCATCCTTTTTTTCTTGATCTGGCTGAAAGGTCAGACTTCACTCAGATTTACTTGTAGCCCAGATGCTTTATCACCTTCATTTCAAGCAGAAGACTCTTGAAATAGTTGACATGAGGGACTTTTACCTGTGGAGCTGATTCCAGGAAGCCTGATTCCCCTGACCTTTGCTGCATGGCATGACTATTTTTAAAGCTATTGTAGAGAAAGAAGTTTAACAGGATTTATGTTTGCCTAAGGTAGGGGAGTTTCATGAGTAGTCTGTTGGCTGTTTTAATAGTTAGTGTTAATTAGTATCTTTTAAACTAATACTTTTTGGATAAAACAGTGTAAAAAATCTGTTTAATACTAGCTCTCTAAAATCAAAGGAAATAAACATTTAAGAATTCGCTTAAAAGGTTCCTCTCTAGGTTTTGACTAGCTTCAGAGATTTCTGCCTGAATCAAAGTAAGTTTGGAAGAACTGCAGTTTCAGCATAAAGCAAGGTCAGACTTACTGAGTCAGATTTTATTGAGTGTTATGGAAATTCTGGGGTTAGTCTAACATTAAAGGTGTAAGCAATGATGTTGATTAAGAAGCTTTGCACAAACCTATGTCATGTCACATTACCTAGCTGAGTTCATTGTGACTTAGAAGAAAAACTATAACATAGGAACAGCATAAATACTTGAAAGCTCAGTTTGTCCCATCCCATTGAGGTTCTGGTATGGCTCGGCACATGCTTATAAAACAGAAGATGTGCCTTCTTGAAGCTGTAGCATAGTCTGATCCTGTCATACTCTGTGCTGTGTGGCTTGGGCTGGTTGCTGCTTACTTACACAGGAGATGCCTGAAGGGGGTACACTGGTTCAATTAACAATGTTTTTTCTTGGGTTTTTTTGGCTTTTTTCTGGAGGTTGGATAACTTCTGAAATTTAGGACTTTTTTTCAGGATTAACTGGACTATTTCTATTTTCATGCTGTCTTTGGCGGATGTTGCAGATATGGTAGCGGCTATTTTTATTATCAGAAGTCTTCAGCATCCTCTGCTGGCTTCAACCATCTGCAGTGAATGTTTCTTCTACTGCATTCCAGATTTATCTAGAACACAACCCTGAGCAGTGAATGGGGTTTTAACTGTATTTTCCTGAAAAATTACCTTTGGCTGGTAAGCAAAAGTAGCAGTGCTCTCCACAAAGATGTAATGTGCACATGGACACCTTTTGGCAATAGTTACTTTAATTATCCATAATAGCATTTTTCTGATTAATTATAACTCCTGTTATAGTGTATTTTTAAGTCTGAAATTCTGCCTTGGTGAATCAGCACTTCCAATTCTGTGGTTAAATAAATTTAGGAAAGAAACCACATATGATGTAATATATAGGCTTAACCAGACAATTACATTATGTTGTTTTTGCAGGTCTGGTGTTTACCTTTTCATGGGAAATCGTCTTTCTCATGCTAATTGCAAATGAAGTAGACAGAGGCCTTTCATCTGGAATCTAAATATTGACAAAAACTGTGAGAATGAAGAAAAGAGGGCATTTTAAAGGATTCTTATTATTCTGGTATCACATCATGCTCAGGAAAACTCAGGATCATTTCCATTAAAAAAAAAAAATCATGTAATATGTCAAAGGATTTAGCAAGTTATAATAATAGGTGGATTTTGCTCTGCAGAATAGTGTACGTCAAGTATTCCGGCGTTCTAAAACTGTTTTTGAATCGCTTCCCACAGATGGCATTATGTTTGTATGGCATTAGCGGAATTGATTATAACCTTTAATAGCTTTCATGAGACACTGTTAGTGAAAACCCTTTTACTTGTGTTTCACCTCAGAGAACAGCATGTCATTATTAAGTGCACTTCAAAAGCCAAATTAAACTGAATGAACGAAGTAACCAGTAAGGATGTTCTCTTGAGCATTCATCCTTACCATGATGAATGATGCTTGTTTTTCTCTTCTCTTTAATTAGAATGTTTCTACATTTGCCAAAGAAAATGTTGGAATACAGACAAAAACTGAAATTATAGGAACAAGGCTTGATGTAATAGCTTATTTGTAAAGGAAACACAACTTGTTTGGTATTTTATTGAAACAGGAAGTTCAGAACCTCAGTACACACAAGCACAACAAATTCTCAGGTGCTAGTTGAGTCATCTGTTGTTGGAAGTAGTCTCATAGAAGGCTTCCCCTTGATTTAGTTTTAATCTTCAATTAACAAAGGGAAGGAAATTACATACAGATTTAGTTTTAGATTATGTGCAAAGCTCTCTGTTGCTTTTTAGCTGTCAGCCTCATGTGCATTCTTTGTGACTATATCACGTTGGCACAACTGGAGTGTGTCTGAGTAAATATATTCAGCATTTAATGAGTATAAAAAAAAACTCAATGTATTTATTTCATTTATGAAATAATGTAAAACTTTCTTAATCAAAACAATTCTGATTTTTCCTTCTAGTCATCTCATACCTGATTACAGCATTACTGCAACCTGCAGAAGGTGATATTGATAAATCTACTGGTTTATGTTTATTTTAGGATTATTTATTTTTTAATTGGTGTGTGTGTTTGTAATAAGAGGTCTGTTATACAGCACAGAAGAGTGTGACAATACCATATAGCTTTGTTTAGCTGTGAAATCTTTAAAAGACATTTCAGACTTTAGGTGTTTATCTTCTCTGTAGAAGACAGCTTTTCCTTCAAGGTCTGTGTGACACACTGGCCTTCTTTGAATGAGAAGGATTTTACTGAACTCCCTCCAAATCCCATCATTACTGTTCCTCCCTTTAACCCCAGGAGTACTCCAGTGTTGTGCAGTCAGTTCTCCTTCCTTCCATCAACAGTCTGAGCAATGATGGCTTTGTAGCTCTCCCAGTACTGGTCCAAAGAATAAATGCAGTAACACTTTAATCAGTAATGCCATTTTAAAGAAAAATTCCATGGGTAGCTTTACAACGATCATCTCAGATCCTAAATTTTAAAGTTAATATAATTTTAAAACAAAAATTAGACACATGATTCAGTGAGTGTGCAGGACATTTTTAAATCTTTGCCCTTATGCAGGGCTTGCTAGTTTAGATTCTTTTTCCTCATCCTCCGTGTAGTGTATATACTTTGGAATAGTACATATGCATACAAACAGTACCTCCTGTTACATCATGGTAGTTTGTGTTGTTACAGGGCTAAAGCTGTACTCCTGATAATGTGTACCTTGTTCCCACTGATTTTAGTAGGAATTCTGGATTGGGTCAGAGCCAGAGATAGTAAATACTTATTTACAGACTTTTACTAGAAAACTAGTATGCAGGAGAGAAGTTATTGAGCAGTTGTATTTCATCTAAGCTAATCAGTTGTTTGACTAGGAAATAACTAGTAGTTTTGGTTGAAGACTACAACTGTTTCTGTGCTTCAGAGTATTTATCCTGCATCTAAGCTCAAATACCCAGTTGATCATATTTTATATACAGTACTTGCTGAGTATCCTTTGGTTTTCAAATTGCAACTACTTGCTTATGCAGCGACAACCTCTTGCAAAGGCTGTTTTCACTAAAGCACTTCAGTTAAAATCCAGACAGACTAAAAAGTAGTAGCCTCTCTCTGTCCTGCATCATTCTAAGATGAAGAGAGGTAGGAATATAGGAAAGAAACTCAGTAACGATGACAGGGTTAGCAGCTTGACCTTACAAACTTTGTCCAGCTAGCACGAGAAGTTGCTGAAAGTCCACTACTATAAGTTTGCCTAGTACTCCCTATTTAAAAATGTCATAGCTGGCAAGCTCAAATTCAAAACAAAACCAAATTCCATATGGAATTTATAGCAATATATCTTTTTTAAAAAGTTTTTTAAAGGAACACTATTTGCAGTAAACAAAAATGGATTTTTCTGTGTATTGGTGATTCACTTTTCTGTGAATCTTCCTGCCACTTTAGATTTCCACTTGTGTATAGTCACACTTTTATCTCCATTAATGTAGTTCCTGCAAGACCAAATAAAAATATCAGATAAGCCAAATGAATATTGTTCCATTATCTTTGTCACTAAAAGAAAATAAATTAATTAAAAATAAGTGCTGGAAAAGAAAAAAGTAGAAAAGTTATCACATGTTGAAATCCCAAATCCATTTGGAATCTTAATCAGAAGTAAGATTATTTTCTAAATAAGACTGATGTTCTAAACTGGCTTCTTACTCACAGCAACAATTGAAAACCAATGCTAGACTTTTATCCCTCCAGCATTTGATAAGGTTACTGACACACGTCTATTTTGCCTCCTGTGACAGTGAGATATTATGCTACAAATGTGTTTGGTGTATTAGCGCAAAAGCTGAAAAGCATCAACTCTTCAAAACAGATTGGAATCAGTTATTTTTAGAAGGGCATCATTTGGTACCATGCACAACTTACCATTGCGGTTTGTGAGTTCTTTTTTTCACTTTATTGAAAGAAACACTTTTCAGATACTTACCATTAACTTCAAAAATGCTCTGGTTTAAAAAAAAAAATACAAAGAACAAGAAGAGCAAAGAAAATAAATTTAGTGTCAGATACTCTGCCTTTACCCTACCAACTTTCATAGCTTTAAAATTACTAGATATTCACAACATAAATCATTCTCCCTCAGCTATATAGAAGACCATCCCAGCTTGCTGTCACAATGTAGTCAAAGTTCTTTATTCTGTGTTCTAGTATTGTTGTCATGCTGAAAGGTACAAGAGTTCATGAGAAGAATCTTCACACAGAAAATGTTAATCACGTCCTTTGTTCAGCGCCTGTGAAGAAAGCAGTGCTCTCAAATAAACTTTTCACGAGCAACTGTAATTTAAAAATGAGATTGATAAAAGGCACCTGGTCAAATATTTAAACACCTGAGGGGTTTTTTGCTGTGCGTGCTGGCAGCTCCACTTACTACTCTTAATGCTGAGGATTAAATGTCTTTGTTTTCCTTACTTCCTATGGGATCTTTTCTTCCAATACGTAACATAAATTAAGTGAAGAAGAGAGGTCATTATACATAAAGAAGTGAGGCTGCCAGGGAAACTAATCAGGAAAATTGTAGACCACCGGTGATGGTGGTAGTAGTTCTTCCAGAAGCAAACCTGAACCTGGTCTAATATTGCAGTCGGCAGTGGTGCACAGCAATGCTGCCCAGTTGTGTGATGCCAGGTAATCTCTTTGAGTGGGTTTATTTCAGTAGTTCTCAGAGAGTTTTAAAGACTTCTCTGTTGAACATTAATGTAATTTCAACTGACTCTTTAGTCCATGTTTAAAAAACAAGGATTGCCTGCTAATTATCACTGTAGTATATGTGTTTCACTGTAATTATAGAGGTTTGCATGTGACTTCTGAATGCAACTGTCTGGGTTGCGGCTGTGCTGTCATTACCATGCATCTTCTTTAAAACAATTTCAGAAAAAAAGAGCTTTCAATTATACATTGCTTTTTCATTAATATGTGGTCTGTCATATACATTGTTATACACTGGGTGTTGAACAGAACCATTTTATCTTTTTGTTGATGAGGGAATACTTTGGGCTGCCCTATTTAAAGGGAACAGTTTTCCTCTGTTGACACACAAAAAAAAAATAAAGAACAAAGCAACTTTTTTAAAAAGTAATTTGCTGATGCCTCTTTTTTAAAGCCAAGTGCATTTTACTTGTCTTGCTACAGCATAGCAAAAAAAGATTGAGAAAAGTCAATCCTAAGAAATTCGAAGGAAAACGAACTCTCTGTATTCAAGCTTTGACATATTTCATGAAGCTGTTGAAAACCAAACCATGAAAGCCAGATTTATGAGCTTTTTGAAAGTTATTTGTAGATTCCCAAGACGATTGTGTTCCCATCACTTACTGTAGCCTTTCAAACTCAAATGACGCTCAAAAATATTCATGTTTGGCACACACTGAGTAACTGCTGGGCGTTGCAATGGCATTCAACTAAAACCGAAGAGTAGAGAAAAGAATGTACTCTGCCTTCACTTAAATCATTTCAGACTGTTGAGGTAGAGCAAAATGACTCACATATTCACATTTTAAAGATAAAACTAGGAATTATTTTTTATTGTTAAGATTATTTTAATTGTGAGTTAATATAACTGTTTCTGGAACGAGCCTTTTGGGAGCATCTGCGTAACCCTTCACTTCTGCCAGGCTTTTCCTTTCAACAAGATCACTCACTCTGTTATTACTGGAAGAGAAAACTTTTTTATTTATCAGAGCATTATTCATCTGCACTTTGCCAGGTATAGCAAATCTGTTGACAGCACTGGATTTATCATTTACTGTTAAAGGCAAATGGAAGGATTCCCTACATCCCTCAGCCTGCAAAACAAATGTCGTTCTTGAAGCTCACTGCACAATATCCTGTGTTGATTAAAAAAGAAAGTTGGACTGTCCAAAATGATTCAGTATCTGAAAAAAAAACAAAAAAATAAATTAAGGTAGTTGAAATGAGCTTATTATTTTTAAGGTATTTTATGCTAATACTAGGCTTCCATGCCTCGTATCCTCATTATAAGTGGTATTTAGCCACAGGGAATATCAAGATGTTCTCTATGAACTGCAGCACATTATTAGCTCATGGAATTTATGTTTCAGTGCAGCCTTTCATTGGTGAAATATACTTTCTGGAAGTGTATTATTTCAGTCTGAGTAAAACATAGAATCATAGAATTGTTAGAGTCGGAAAGGACCTTAAGATCATTTAGTTCCAACCCCCCAGACGTGTTTACTCCCATATGATTAAACATTGTCATTTACTTCATTAATACTTCATTCCCTAAGCTACTCTGTTGAAATACATGACCTGTTCTTAGATCACACACTAGTCTCATGAAATAGATACTGGTCTGTTTAAAAAAAAAATAAATGAAAATAATAATAACAAAAAAAAAGGCAATAAAAAATAAAAAAAAAAAGCCAAACAATTGGCCTTATGTGGCTTGGGAGAGTTCAGTAAGCCTAAAGGAGAGTATACATAAAATATGGATGAGCGGTTGCAGTATGAGGGGATAAATGCCAAGATGCAACTAATGTTCCTCCTCCCTGATGCCATGTGAGAATGAACTGTGAGTTGACTATAAAGGCAAGTTGCAACTGTTATAAAAAGCAGGCTAAAGTTAGTTGAGGTCATTATTTTTCTGCAGGTAATAATTCAGTTTGAAAGAAGCATCGCATACCTACCTCACTACCTCATTACATTTGCCAGAAGAGACTCTATGACTCTATGCTCACTTGTGCTTCCCTCTATAAGCTGGTAATACAGATGAATTGAAAGGTATCTGCATAGTGCAGATAGTGCTAAAGCCACGACACCTGGTGAACAACACATGCTTCAGGGATCTGGGCTCATTCAAGTCTGCTCCCCTGAACTGAACACAACTGAATACATCTTCTGACTTTATTTCATCCAAATGGACTACAGTCCGTGCCCTTGCTGGCTGCTCCACAGAGGGAACCAGAAGTACACTCAGTAGGAATAACCAAGAGATTAGTTTCAAAAGTGCACTGAACTGAACCAGTAAGAATATAAGTATCTTTCAAGCCGAAGGTCTTGTGAGGATATATCCAGCAAGAATAGATCATTGTCAGCTGTGAGGAAAAACACATCCATGTATTTATTATATACCTTTTAAAGTCATGGCTGGTTGTCCAAACCTAATTATTTGAGGCTGAGATTTTTTTGTTTGTTCATTGCCCCAACTGCATTGGTTCAACTGTCAGCTAGCTGAGTTATGGGAAAAGACTTTCTGATTTTACTTTACTTCCTTTGCATTTTTGAGACATATGAACTTGTATGCATTTAAAAACTGAGCTAGATGGAAAGTCCTACCAATAATGCCAGACAGAAAACAGTGGATTCAACATGGCTTACTTAGATCGGCTGTGCAGAGGATCTGTATATGCTCGTATCAGCTCTTTTGTCATACATGTAACAAGGCCACCATACCAGCATATACAGGAATTATTGGCATAAAATGGACAGCTATCCCACCCTTATACTGCATTTGTTGTCTAGGATTTTGCTAAGCTACCAGGCTGGAAAATCTGATTAATCATGGCCTAAGCAGTAGAGCCATAGACTGACAAGTTTTTTTAATTACTAAACAAACAGTCTTATCTCAACCCATGAGTTTTCTCATTTTCACCCTTCTGTGTTTCCCCCACATCCCACTGAGGAGGGGAGCAAGTGACAGCATGGTGCTTAGCTGCTTACCAGGGCTAAATCACAACAGATTGGAACTAAAATGACCTTGAGATATATAAGGAATAATCAGAAATAAGTATGATGAGAGGTCATTAAGAACAAGTATCAAGGAGGGAGAAATAATCACCTGCAGATTGACAATGCAGTCCAAAAGAGCTACTGAATATTTTAGAGGATCCAAATCAACACGTCACCTATGTCATATGCCGATAAAAGAAGCAGACATACTAAGATGTGTTAACAGGAATGCTATGCATAAGATACATGAATTGTTTGCACTGTGCAGAGCAATGGTGGGGCCTGAGCTTCAACACTGTATCTAGCTTTGGGCACTGCACTTCAGGGAAGATGTGGATCCACTGGAGAGAATCCAGGGGGAATAACAAAATTGTTAGAGGTCTACAAAATATAACCCATGAGCAAAGACTGAAAGAACTGTTTGTTTAGTCTAGAGAAGAGAAGACTGAGGGGAGACATGATAACTGTCTTCAAATATTTAAAAGGTTGTTGCAAATAGGAAGAGAAGAAATTGTTCTCCATGTCCCTTGGCACTAGGACAAGAAATAATAGGCTGAAAATGCAGCAGAAGCAGTTTAGGTTATATTATTAAGCAAAGCTTTCTAACTGCAAGAGAAGATAAACACTGGACTGTGTATGGAGGTGAAGAATTTCTGTCTTTGAATTTTACTGGGATTCTTGGGAGCTTGTCACAGATAGTATTTGTTACCTTTATGGTATGCCAGTGATGTGGGACTCGGTCGCATATGCCACGCTTGTATACTGTTCTGGTGCTACTTTATTGATATTCAGGAGAGGAAAACACCTCCCAGTTATAATTGGTAATTATTTCCAGAATTTTGACATAAATTTGTAATTGCAATTTGCAGTCTTATAACTTCCTGGTAGTGACTTAATTCTTTTGAAATAAGACAAAAACAAGGAGGGACAAGTTCCTGAGTTATTTCTGAAGCAAGGTTTACATTTCTAATCCTAGAAGATCCTTCCTTCATAGCTAAATTGATACAAAAGGATTTTCTTTTTTTTTTATTTCAAAAAGCATTAGTTTGTGTTGAAACCAAATGCAAATATATTTAATTCAGAATCTTTTTAAAAATAAAAAAAAATTGTAGTAAAGTGACCACATATTACAATCTTAGCAGAGTGGTTTTGAGTGATGTATATTGGAAATACAGCTGCTTGATTTAGAAGTCATACTTATCCTCAAAAGGGAAAACACATTGTTTTACTCTAATTTGTTTTTTATTAATCATTAATCTATAGTTGATAGTGTTGATATTACATAGTATTTAAAAATAGTTCTACCTCTGGAAAACAAGGAAATTAAACTAAAAATAAGTGAATTTGTTATCTTTTTTTCCTGCAAAAACTTGTTATGCCGGAAAAAATGGTTCAAACATCTTCCAGTATAATTTTGAATATCCTCCAAAGAGTAGATTTATTTGCCAAAAAATTTCATACAGAATTCCCACTGGGACACAGTCTTTCAGAGAATAAATTGGTGAAATTAACTTTTCTTATCAGTCTATGGGATTTGAGAGAAGCAAGGTTGTCTGCCAACACACAGTGGAAACAATATCAGCTAAATTGTCTGGATTCAGGCATTCTTCCCTTTGCCCTCATCTTGGCCAGGAAACACTTACATGAAGGACCGTATAGAGGAGGGGAAGAAACTGTGTTTTGAAGAATTTTCCAGATAATATAGTCTTGGCTGTATGCCATATCTTCTTTTTACTTTCCTTTTTAAGACCAGACAGTGAAGGTTTCTTTTTTTCTGGACCAAATTTTCCACTCTATCTCCCTCCACTTCTGGCTCCTGGCTCATTGCACCAGTCATCTTCTACCACACAAATGTATACCAGGCTTGCTTGTATGTAATCTCTCTTTCTGTGCATGTGCCGGGGTACTGATGTAGCCTTTTTATGCATTCAAAAAGTACATTGTCACTTCTGGCTGAAGTGTTATACTTCTCTAATTTGACAGAAGGGGGAGCTTCTATTTTAGCCAAATGATATTGATAACCTATGAGAAAGCACTGTTTCAATAAATATTCAGAAATAAGGACGTAATATTTATAAATAATGCATATGAATGCTGCAGGTTGATTTTTTGCTCTGAGAATGAAAAACACTGCTAGCAATAAATGATGCATTTCATGCCAAAAAGTGGAATAAGGTTCTGGGTGCTGTTATATGGTAGTATGGGTTGAACCAGTTGGGCTCCTGGATCTGTGTGATGTTCCCTTAACTTAGATAAGATTGCTCAAAGCTGAGGATCTATTTCTTCGTGAAGCAGCTTGCTGAAGTTGTTTCCAGCTCTTAACATGCTGGTTTACACTGGAGGGCACCAATTTATTTATCTAGTACAGCATTTCAATGTAATTTCTAAAGCTTTTAAAGATTACTGTTTCAATTTTAGTATTCTTAATGGATTAAAAAAGTCAGCAAACTGCTAAAATAAGTTATAAGAAATTAAACTAAAATCATTACCTTCTAATTTAAGTAGGAAATATCTCACATATTGTTCCTACAAAAACAGAGCTGCTGTTTGGCTTGTTGCTTCTATTAAACCTGATATTTAGAAAGATGAAAAAGAGAGCATTTCTTCTTTGTCCTGCAGGAGTACTGCACTGTTAACACAAACTTCCTTGATCCCTGTAGGGTCCTGCAGATTCTGCAAATTCCTCGCTGCAGGGTAACTGTACATTCAGAAGTCGGCATGCTGCAATACGCTCCTCTTTATCAGAAGCAGGCTGATGGTCCACTTGTGTGGATGTGTTTGAGCCCTTGATGTTCACATGTACATGGTGTTCCACATATGTGTTTTTCTTTTAAATTTTTACTAAATGACGGACTGTCTGTAAACGCATATAACCATGCAAGTGTAACACTTCCTAACAGCGTTGTAGTTTTGAGTGTGTTCTTCACATGGTCTTTGTACAGAATTACAGTATCTGAAAATATAAACATTATTTGGCCAGTATATTTGTCCATACTGAAATCATATGAATATTCATATCTTAGAGCTTAATATTTTGTCAGCAACATCACCCAACTATATTAAATATTCATATAGATATAGGCTATTTTATGTGTCTGGTTTTGCTAAATTTGTACATTAGCAAATCATAAAGTCTGATTTTTTTTTTTTGGTTTAGCAATTTCATGGGTTTCTGTCATTTAGTAGTTGCACAGTGGTGAACTAATCCGTAAGACTTCAACAGTCAGATCCTCTTCTTTTTAGTGAAAGTGAGCAATTTGTCATCAACTTCAAATGAAACAATACTTGGTCTTTGGAGAGATATAAGCCATAAAGCATACATTCTCTCTTCAAACTTATGCCTGCAATTTTATCTTCTGCTGTCTGCATTTACTAAAATGTGTTTACTATTTTTGCAAGTAATAGTAATGAAGATACAACTTTCCATAAGTTCAGTAAATCATTAAAAATAGCCGGTTCATATAGAGGTTGATGAGTTTTCCAATTCTATATTAAATGCTCAAATAGTAATGATAAATCTTTTTATTTTTGTAGATTTATTCATCTCTGATGAATAATAGAAATTAAGAATACATATTTACCATAATGCATACATGGGTTGTATAATGCACGAACAAATTTTCAGACATGTAGAATTATTACAGATGGCTACATTGTATATATTTTTGAAGCGAGGACTTCACATTTTCAATTATAGCCTACAGATATAATTTCTATTAATTGTAATACATCATAACTATATTGTCCATTTAGTTTTCGTGAAGTGTTATTATTCTAATAGCATTTCAGACTGGAGATTTCTTCATGTACTATTTCCTGGAAGTGCACTGAAAACTGTGCTGTATATAGTACATTAGCAGTTTCAATGCTGAAAAAATTCCAAGTACATCCAGAATAATTGTTTTCTACCATTTCCTATTGCATGAATTCAGGTACGCATTCAGATAGAGTACCTTTGTGGGGCTTGATGGCTATCTCCTGAGCCTCGTGAAAAGATCACACCCTTTGAATTTTATGGAGGTTTGTGTTTGTTCCCGCACCCCACCCAGCAGGACCTATTTTTATGAAGATCTAGGCAAAAAATGCAAAGTTTTGGGTTTCTTTATAATATATACTTTTTTGGCTTGTGGGGATTGAAAATCAGTCACAGGAGGGACAACAGCTGGTGAAGTGGGTTTTGTGTTGTTTGCTTTTGGTTGTGGGGTGTTATTTTTAATGAGGAAAGGCTCTATTTATTTATCATACATTCTCCTTAAGGTTTACTTCTGTCAATAATGATTTTTTTTTTCCTCTCAAAACTTAGGTTCAAACAAACATCTAAATTATGAGGAATGCATAAATATAAGAGGCATCTTCCTGCTGTTCATCCAGCTAGTGAAAGAATGAGGTTAACACTTAGGATCTTACAAGAAAGAGTAAATAGATGCTTTCATAATATTTTGTTTTTCTGTCCATCTGCTAATGACTATAATGAGAAAGGAAAATTGGTGCTGTCCATTGTAATATTGTAATGTTGTACAATTACACAATTGTAACCGTAACTACTGACTGACACATGCACAATTTGTGGAAATAGTCACTTTTGGGGTCTGATACTTTTCCCAGGCTTGGTCTCTACTGAGGATTTATTTATTTATTTGTAAAAGCTTATGTGAGATGTGTATGGTTTCAAAGAACTGGGAGCACCCCTGGAGTGCTGCAAAGGCTTTGATGTTACAAAGGCAGCTGAGTCAATTCAGGGGTAAGGGCTAGATTGTGCCCTCTCATCCCATCCTAAAATTCTCTGTGGTCAGCTAGCTGCCTTTTCAGCAGCTGGCCAGTGGTATTTCCTTCAGGTTAGTGGGCCAGAAAGCAAAGTTAACCTTTCAGACTACTCTCTGAGCATAAATGCTGTGATTGTTCACTATTTCTAAGACCTGTGCATGGACCCAGTGTGCTTGAACAAATCCAAGCACAGCCTGTAAGAAAAGCTCTGGTGGTGGTGATCAGATGAAGGAAATGTAAAGTTGACATTTCATGCTGAATCTTTGCTTCGACAACACCACCAAGATGTATTGTGTTCTTACCCTGCCATCCCCTCAAGTTCACTGATAATGCACACAGCTGGAATTTTAAAGCCAGTTAAATAAAATCCTCAGCATTTCATTCTCCTGGGTTCTCTTAATGTATACTAAACGTACAGAATAAAGCATGCTATTTGTGGATACCAGCTGAGGTGAGTGCTGTTGGGTCCTTGAAATTTGGATTTCCTGATTTGATGATCAGCTGTGTGCAAACTTGCTTTTAATAGTAATTTGATCAAACAGTTCTTTCTATAGCAAGATGCACATATTAAAAGACTATGAAATTTTTTTATTACAGTTGCAGCAAATAAATCCTTTCAGGGGAAATGTTTGAGGAAGCGGGCATACAATTAGCCCTTGTAAATAATATGCCCTAAAATATGTGAAATAGATTGGAATGATTTATATTTGGTGTCTTCTATCTAACACAAGTCTTACTGCATTTTGAAGATAAAGGCTTCTCAATACTATTAATTTTCATCTTTAAAATCTTCAAGTGTAACCTCTGTATTTTTCAGTTAAATCTGATTTATTTTAGAAAAAAACAGCATTAAAGTCTTTTGGTAATTTTCTTTCTTCTATTGGTTGCCCCTGCTGTGTGCCAGTTCCAGAGAGTTCCGTGTCAGATCAGCTAAGATGTGAGGGTAATACGAGCTTGATCTGAAAAGATTGTTATTTTTCATTATAGTGCATTCTTTAATTTGCTAACCTTTCATGTGCTAACCTTGCAAGCACTTTTGTAGTTTCACAGTTGGGCAGGTTTTTAATTCATTAAAATGAATGTCTGCAGTCCTAGTAATACCCAGATCACAACACTGCTCTGTACATCAGTGATTGCAAGGTGTTCTGTGTTCTTGGGCTGGTCCCATTTTAAGTCACTGATCGTGGCCTCTAAGCCTCCCAAGACCCATCAGCAAGTGGTACTTTTAGTGAATGCCAAATCTGACACTGTATAATAAAACTGTACAGTGATTTGGTTTTCTGTTTCACATGACATCAAGATGCCTAGCAGACAGATATTCATAGAAAAGCATTCTTCTCAGATGGAAGTGTAAAGTATCAGGTGCCAATTTATGTACAGGAAGGGCCATCAGATATATTCAATGAGTTGGTTCCTCCAAAATGTGCAATATAACTCTGCTTTGATACTGTGATCAACAATATTATTTAGCAGCTGTTTGACTTTCATTATTATGTGTTGTGTCATTCATAAACCTAAATTCACAGAAGAATAGAAAACAAAGGGGTTTTTTTTGGATTGTGCTTGAGTCTTTTTGGCCTGCTTCATCCATGGCAGTTACTGTCTTTATAACTTGCAGAATTCAGGAGACCAGCCAAGGAATTAACAATCAGAGAAAGTTGAATTATTTATTGATGGAGATCTCAAAATGCAGATTGGGAATGACTTGTCCAAGAATAGCAGAGGACAGCGGCACAGAACCACTGAGCTATGACGTCTCATGTTATCACGGGCTTCACGCTTTTTAAGTGCTTCATCTAGCTAATCGATCAGAGGTGCTAAGGCAATTCACTCTGACTTTTATGTAGTGATCTGTGAATACGCCATTAAACTGGCTTTATAAACCCTTTTAAATCAGGTGAAGACTTACTTTGGCTGCACATCTGCCAAGCACATATGTTACACAGCATCACAGTATCACAGTATGCTAGAGATTGGAAGGGACCTCAAAAGATCATCTAGTCCAATCCCCCTGCCGGAGCAGGAACACCTAGATAATGTTACACAGGAATGCGTCCAGGCGGGTTTTGAATGTCTCCAGGGAGGGAGACTCCACAGCCTCCCTGGGCAGCCTGTTCCAGTGTTCCATCACCCCCACTGAGAAGAAGTTTCTTCTCAAGTTTAAGTGGAACCTCTTGTGTTCCAGTTTGTACCCATTACCCCTTGTCCTATCATTGTTTGCCACTGAGTAGAGCCTGGCTCCATCCTCGTGACACTCCCTCTTTATATATTTATAGACACTAATAAGGTCACCCCTCATGTTACTGCATTTAATTCTGAAGTTTAATTCTTATTTATTAAGAATTAAAATTGAAGTTTAATTCTTAATAATTTCACAGCACGTTTGTGCCAGGACTGGAGGAAGGAATCCACTCAAGTAATCTCTTCCGCTGTTCCAGTTACACCTCCTCACTGACCACAGTTTCACATTCAGACATCTCATATAAACCAGATATACACAGCAACCTTTCCTCTATGTAATGTGCTCATGTTGATCATCTGAATGAAAAATTCAAGCATGCAATAATATGAAACATTTATTTTTGTTCTCGTCTTACCATTAACACCAGTCTCGTTATAAATTTTCCAGACTTTGACAAGAGATACAGACACGTTATATGCAATAACTTGGCAGCTCAAAGGCAATCTTGTTCCTCTAGGAAATACAAGCTTGCCTTTTTTTAATTTTAGTATGAAAACTTTACATCTGGGCAGTTGGTATCTGTGGAGCACAGGAGGGGAAAAGGGGTGCTAAAGTAGTTTAAACTCTGAATTGGATAAGTTTGTAAAGCTCTCTGATACAAACTGATGAGAACTATATATCACAAAGGCTGTCAGGGTGTGTATTTGTGCTGCAAGACTGTAATGATTTATAATATCCTTTAAAATTTGTGTCTGATGGCTAATGTTACAAATGTAAGAAGGTAAGATTATGGTGAAAAATAATACTGTCAAGTGCTTTAAAAAGTTTTATAGGTAAAACCTATAAAAACCTCTGACCTGTAACAAAATAGTCTAAACTCTGTTTTGAGAATTGTATTGATCAAGTCCAGCAAATTCATTGTATAGTTTACCCAACAGTTTCTGATACACCTGAAAAAGTCATACACTCATACTATAATTCTGGGTTTTTCTGAAGACAAGGAGTAGTTCTACTTTGACTGGAAATGCAACCCATCGGTTAATTAACTTCCTTGTTCCCTCAAATCCAGGTCTGCAGACTTCAGCGTCACCTATCCACAGGAAAATACCAGCAGAATCTCTTTTCAAACCAGCCTGTCATGTTTGTATCTCCTACCAGTCAGCCACCCTGCGAAAAGCTAATTGAACTTATACAGCTGTCAGGAGGGAAAGTATGTAACGCCCTACGTCAGGCAAAGATCTGTATAGGAAAAAAAACAGGGAAGAAGTACCAGGCAATAAAATGTTTATCAGAAAAATGGGTATTAGGTAAGACACTGAATTTCAATTCTCATAAAATATTATGCAATATGTATTAAAAAATTTACTGCAAACAGTTCACTAAACTGAGGTTATGGAGGAAAGAAAATGCACAGACTGCTACAGTCAGGTTTTTAGGAAGGTTGTATCCATGGTGAGGACTTTCTCTTAGTACTAAGACTGTTTTATGATGGTCCTGGTACTCACTGTTGTAATTTTACCATGAACTAATTTCATCCAAAGATTTTCAAACTTACTTTTTGAATGATTGTTTTATATAGAGCAAACTAAATCATGGGGAGAACCCCCCAGGATAATTGCTTTTTAAATGGCATGTATTTCAATTTCGGATGCAGTAAGAAAGGTTTTTAACTGGTATCAACTGGCATAGCACTCCTGAAATATGTGAATTGGCACCCTTAGATAATCTGTCCTGAATTATCTACTGTACACCTGAAAGACAATTTTCTACAGTCTCTATTTCACTTGCAAAAGGTTTCTTTTTAAGATCTGCTGTTAAGTTTCTAAGACTTGTTAGTCCATCACTTTACTGCTACAGACACCACAGTTCTAAGTTATCTGTTTGCAGGAAATCAGATATAAAATTGCAGTATCCTCACCCTCACATAAAAGCTTTTGATAATCTATGTAGGATTCACAGCCTCCAGTCCAACACTTTTTCAGACAAGGAAAGGGTATTTTCCAAAAAGGGAGCTTTTGCATGTTAAAAAAAAAATAAAAATAAAAAATTAAATTTTCATCATACACTATGTTAAACTCCCCTAAATAGTGCCTCACTCAGACTCCAGCAATAACAGTACAACATGAATTGACGCTATATGAGACTAGCCAAGCAAGTCCTAATCTCTTGACTGTTAATGCAATCAGATCATAATGACTTAAAACCTGAAAGACAATATCACTAAATAAGAAAGGAAAGGTGAACCATAAGGGGAAAATACTCATCTAAATGCAAATGTTGATACTATGAGAAAGTATAAGATAAAATTGTGAAAATTTGAGAGAGGCATAAGAAGAAGTCATTGCTTATTGTGCCTTTCTCTGGCTTCAAAGATGACTTGAAGAGAAAGTGTGGCCAAAAAGCAAGTGAAACCAGAGATTTGTGCAAGACTAATAATACGATGTAGTAAATTAAACACAAAAGTTTCACATAGTAGTACTCCAGTCATAAATTCCAAATGGACAAAGGTAATGATCTAAAGTGGCTTGCAGTTCACATGGCACATTCACTGTTTTACTGGTCTCATGGAGCTGTGCCTCACCCCAGGTCCAGTATCTCATGAGCTATTTGCAGCTGGACATGCCACGCTCAGCCCATCAGTGGGCTGAAGGAATTGCATATCTGACTGCTAATGAAAAAGACCTCTGAATTCTTTGTGCCCTTTACAAATTTCTCAGTTCTTTTTTGCAGTCTGAGGATGCCTTTTCGAATTGTTATGTCCTGTTCATGAGGCACAGTTATGCAAGCTCCAGCTAATGGATATTAAATGATGAATCATCAAAACTCAGAAAAAAGGGATTTCTACATGATACTTTAAAGGAAGGATACAGGCCTCTGAAGTTCAGTCCGTTTCTCAGCAACTGTTTACATGATAGTATGTCACCTGTAAATTGCCATCTTGATAAAATAAATCAAATCAGATCCGAAGTGCTTTCTAATCTTTGACACTTCACCATTGCAACCCGGTTGGTTTGTGGCTATCTGCTTTCTGCTCGTAATACCAGCTGCCAATTAATTCACCCAAGGCTGACCACAATAAAAAGCATACACGTAGATAAAGCAGCACCTTTTTTAAAGTAAAGTAAATGGTAAGTGCTTTCAGTATTATCATTTGACTGTTTGCATTTATTTTCTGTCTGGGTTTTCAGCTCCACAAACTGTTTTATACCCAAAATTGCTCTAAAGTACATTGTGCTTTATAATCTCTTTCTCTTGTATTTTATCCTAAATAATCCCACTTTTTTATTTCTTTTAGATTCAATCACTCAGCATACAATATGTCCCATGGAAAACTACATTTTTCAGCTGTGAGCTAACTCAAGAGCTTCCATATGGTTGCAGGAAAACAAGCCTAGTTTGGATTCAACAATAAGAAAAATCAGCTGTAAATAAAATTTCTAAGAAAATGCAAATTACATATTTATAAATACAAGGAAATGTTTTCTACATTTTTAATACTTGTGTAAGTGTGTCTAAGTGTTCATCTTGTGAAATCTGTCGGTTTTTACAATAAAGTAGTTCACTAATAAAAATTATCTTGACCTCGTTTTTATTTATTTATTGAAGACCCTTGGACCTAAAGTTGAATGAATCATTATTCACTGGGAGGAAGTGGAAAGACGTTTTCTAATCTCTCAGCAAAGTTGATCATGTTACAGTGCAATTAAAAGATGTGTGTTCAGTGTGGGTGAGTGTGTCCAAACTAGATCTGGTGTAGTCAGCAGGAGCTGTTCTACCAGGGTAGATGTATGGATCCTGTGGGCTCCTCTGGTCCAAATGCCTCTGTAAATTTGCAGATGACACCAAGCTGTGTGGGAGAGTTGATCAGCTGAAGGATAGGAAACCTCTGCAGAGGAAGCTGGACAGGCTGGATCAATGGGCTGTGGCCAACGGTATGAGGTTCAACAAGGAGAAGTTCCAGGTCCTGCATTTGGGCCGCCACAACCCCATGCAGTGCTACAGGCTTGGGAAAGAACGGCTGGAAAGCTGCTTGGTGGAAAGGGACCTGGCAGTGCTGATCGATGGCTGCTGAACATGAGCCAGCTTCTGCCCAGGCAGCCAAGAAGGCCAGCAGCATGCTGGCCTGTATCAGCAATAGCATGGCCAGCAGGGCCAGGGCAGTGATCATCCCCTGTGCTCAGCACTGGTGAGGACGCACCTCAAGTACTGTGTTCAGTTCTGGGCCCCTCTCTACAAGAAAGACATTGAGGTGCTGGAGCAGGTCCAGAGAAGGGCAACAGAGCTGGTGAAGGGTCTGGAGAACAAGTCTGATGAGGAATGGATGAGGCAATGGGAGTCATTTAGTCTGGAGAAGAGAAGGCTCAGGAGGGACCTTATCACTCTCTACAACTGCCTGAAAGGAGACTGTAGTGAGGTGGGGGTTAGTGTCTTCTCCCAAGTAACAAGTGATAGGACAAGAGGTAACGGCCTCAAGCTGTGCCAAGGGAGGTTTACATTGGATTTTAGGAAAAATCTCTTCACTGGGAAGGTGATCAGGCATTGGAACATGTTTCCCAGGGAAGTGGTGGGATCACCATCCCTGGAAGTGTTAAAAGATGAGGCCCTCAGTGACGTGCTTTAGTGGTGGTCTTGGCAGTCCTGGACTTAATGACCTTAAAGGTCTTTTCCAGCCTATTTGATTCTATGATTCTGTTATTTCAAGTTAATATTATGGGACAATCAAGATACAGTGGTTTATAAATGTTGCCATTCTATTGCATTCTTCTAACTTTCTGGGCTTTTTAAAGGATTTGGATGTACAAGCTCTAACTTTTTTTTTTCAAAACAAGTTCAGCAGTATCTGGGTGGAAGGCTGGTCTGGGTACAAACTGCATTTTTATAGTTGCTTTGTAAAATGTTAAACATACTTCTTAGTGGAAAATCTCCAAGTTATTGGAAAATTAAACTGACTTTATTTTCAGAAATATTGAGCACCTGTAGCTCAAAAGGTTAAGATCCTGTTTTCAAGTATCTTAGTGCTATAAAGCTGGGTTTAGTATATAAACTAGAAAAAGTAATTTATTGAGGTCTTTTCCTTGCTTACTTTTCTGATATGCACATTTTCAACAGAATCTTAGCTAGGGAAAGTATGGTTGATACAAAAAATTGGAAAGCTACAAATTGTACTGTTTATAATCAAAACTATTTACCTATTTACTGCAAAGCACTGGTATCAGGGTATCACTCTTCACAATTGGCCTTATAAGCCCTTTATAAAGAAACTGGTTGCCAAGTACTATAGACTAAAATACAAATACTGAAACAGGTTGTGACATGAACATATGGTTTCCAGTAAATAACAGAATAATTTATTCGAATTGTATTGCTTAACTTTGAATATTACAACCTCCTAGTTTGTTTTGTAGTAATTTCCTAAGTGTACTACCCATAAAAATCTGTCACTATTAATTTATGTAATATAACATTCCAATTCAGCTTTCTCATAAATCTTCTTAAGATAAATCTCAGCTATTTGGTGTCCATGCCCATGGCAAGTGGGTTGGAACTAGACAATCTTTAAGGTCCCTTCCAACCCAAACCATTCTATGATTCTACGATTTTATTTAAGTTGTAAATTCTCGGATCAACTGTTGTTTTCTATTAGTCACATGTGCAACAGATTTGACAATTAGAAGTCTGATATACTTTTTTCTAAATCAGAATATTTCAGATAAAAAAAAAACCCTGTCAATTTAGACAATTTCATCTTAACTTACATGGTTTGATAGAAATCCCCATCTATTGGCTGTTCTTGCAAAATCTGCAGTACACAGGTAAATATAGCCAGCAGGAAATTAAATACCTCATTTTGGTCTCGCATTATGGGCAATAGGAGTGCTGTCCATCTGTACCGACTGTTGCTTCATAGTAGTACATAGCAAACACAGGAGAGGTTAAAATTAAATCCAAGGACAAGCATGTTGCACAGGCAATAAAAAAAGAAACACTATTTCATGTTTATATCCTGGAGTCCTTCACACAGCTTCTGACCTACATACCCATGTGTGGGTCTTCAACCACCTCAGCACTGGAAGGAATGTGCATTTCTACCTGAGACTTCACCAGGAAAAGTCGCCAACTCTGATCATCCCCTCAATAAACCTACATTGAAAACTTGTCAAATGACTGATGTGCTGGAAGAAATCCACCAACTGAAAAAACACTTGTACTGATACTGAGGTCCTAAGGACAGTAACAGAAGACACGGCAGAACACCCAGCAACATGAAGCATCAGTGATTCATGGGTAATTTCAAGTTGATCAGGGCTAACAGCTTTGCAATGTAGTGTGTTTAATGGATATTTTGCCTTAGTACAGCACAGCCACGCACTCTTACTTCTACAAAATGGTATCATACTCACCTGGTCAAGAACCTAGGGGTTTTATTGAATCTATTTTTGTGGAGGAAAGGTTGTCCTAACCTTACCTTTATCTTCCTGCATTAATATTATTGCTGTTCATTTGTAAACACGACAGCTTAACTGCCATCTCTCCTCAGGAAGCTCCTGCACCCCCGCTAGAGGCTGTCTAACAAATCACATTAGAAAGATTAAGGATCTTTCTAAGTTAGCCTAATTTTATTAGGAATCTGTTTAACCCAAAATATATCGAAAGCCAAAATAAGTATTATTCCTTCCTGAGATTTATATTAGCTGAGCTAATTTTTTTAAGTATTTTAACTTCCAGCACAGGTCCTACTTTAACTCATTTTACCTAGTGGTGTAGGTGATACCACTGGGATGCACAGACTGCGAATGTCCCTTCCCTCCTTCCTCTTCCAGAGATAAAAAGAAGTTTTACCACACTGATTAATTTACTGGGGAATCACACTGACAAATGCAGAAATACTGAGGACAAAAACGGGCATAACCTTGAAGATTGTGTTGCTTAATCTGTGTCAGAACAGCAGCAAAACTGGTGTCCTCTTCAAACAGTATATCCTTAAATTCGGATCTCAAGCAATTTCTTTATAGTGACTAATAATATCAGATTGGCTAAAGATGTGTTTGAAAGCAAGACTGCCAGAAACTCATAAGGTGGATGGATTATGTATCTCCTTTTTCCCCTTTCTCCTTTTGTAATCAACTGCACTGGGGAGATGTGTATCTAGTGAGTAAAACCCTCTAAATATTCACAGTGATCCTAGTACACGAGCCATCTGGCATTCAACTACTAAACTACAGATTTATTGAGCTGGTTTTATGGATGTTTTCCTGACTCAACTACAGGCAACTTTGTGCAGATTGTTACTTTTTTAATTAAAATAACTAGTACAAACTATTGCATCACTTGATTTTCTGTATAGAGTTCCACTATACTAAACTTGAGTGATCTTAATTGAGCTGTATAGAACATAATTTAGGCATGACTGCATTATGTGGTAAAGTATTATCAGCATATTCAGCACTAGGAACCTGCTCATACACTTTCATTTTTTGGTGAAACCTATAATCAGCTTAGGGAGTGTAAGGCAAAGGTGCTTTAAATTAGTATTTCTGAGCAGGATCAGTGGCTATGTGGAGCTGTGTTTCTAACATTTCTAGAGCATAAAATGGAAGTATGTCAGGAACAATGTCTAGAAAGCTGATTAAACTATTTTTTCCCTCAACAGCAACACACAACCCTGGAAAAAAAATGGAATATTTGCTCAGACTGAAAACTGAAAAGCATGAAAATGTCTGTTTGTGCCAAGAGTCTTCTTTAATGATAGACCTAATAATCAAATGGCTGTAATCCTATTGTATTAAACGGAGTTTTATTTCTGATCTCCTTTTATTGCTGTATTTCGGAATGGGCTCTTTGCATGATATGACCAAATAGTGAGCTCTCAAAGAGCATCACATTTACTAACTACAGCATCACGCAGCAGCTGACATTAAGGTGGTTTAAAATTGCCAGTAGTAAACAATATCTGCTGCTGAGGTTACCAGCACAGGTGTCTGCTAAGAGCTTTTGCTGCGAACTGGCAAAGGTGAGGTTTTCTTCAGCTGATACCGATGTGAAACAACCCTCTTCGCACTCAGGAGAAGCTCAAACTCCTGCATAGGGCTGAGATGTTGATAGGTAGAAGCCAGGTGTAATGTAGCACTGCAAGTTTCTTTGAACTGCTGGAGTCTGCATGCTTCAGAGGCTGATTTGTGGCATAGTACTTCAAGATGTATTTTTCTCTCTCTGGCAAAACTGCTGTCCAAACCCAGAATTACAGTTTTTGTCTTGACTGCTGTTATCTTTCCCTCAGTCAACACTTGGAATATCAGTTCCTCTCCTCCACTAAACTCTTATTCCGAAGATTATTCGTACAGTTCTTTGACATCTTCCCTGTTTTAACCACTACTTGTTTCGTTCCTCCAGTTCATCAAACAAAACCTTTCTCTTCTGAGCTCTCATCACTGTAGTCCAACCCTCCCTATCAGGTCTGACATGTACCTACTTCTGATTCTCACTTTTGTTTCATTAAAAGATATCAGCATTAAGTATTAAATCTTGGGAGGAGAGAGTGGGATGGGATGGTTAATAACCCTTTTCATGCTTGTTTTTTCAGGCTTCCCTTTTACAGTTTACTGTAGAAATCCATTGTGCAGTCTTTCAGCCTATTTCCTACTTCAAAGCTCTCCACTTCTTTACCACTGTAGTGCACTGCAGCTGCCTGGTTAGGGGTAGGCTGGTAGTAAGTTATACTCTGAGCTCCTGATGGGCAAAGAACTATATATTTGCTGTTGTATTTAGATGATGTTACTCTGTCCCATCCATTCCAGCCCTCTGGTTCATCTGGCTCCTCCACATGTTCCCAAAGGAAGCTCTCCAACACAGTGACCTGTTTGTGGGTGGACAAGTGCCTGGAACAATCAGACTCTACCTTGCCATAGAAATGGAAGAAGAGTCATAACAGAAGAAATTCCAGTTGTATTAAGGTAAGACACAGGATATGTACTTCGCGCGGCCCCGTGCCTATTTCAACAAACAGTAAATAGACAGTAAATATTGTAACATGTTACCCTGGAAAGACTCTGTAGAATCAAACTGTATGCAATGCACATGATATGCTTGGGCCTTAAATTATTTCTCAGGCTTTCTTTCAACTCAGGTAGGGCTGTTTTTTTCTTTAGACCATTTCTAGTTGTTGACTTGCCTACAAGTGCAGGCAAAGGTAAAGGAAAAGCACTTTCCAGATTTTCTGCTCTGGAGTGACACATTCCAGCTTAGTCACTCACAAACCAGAAGTTCAGTCAGGGGAAGTTTTGCTAAGTAGTTCCTGGGATCTGGAGATAAGCCTAAAGCCAAGATCGGAAGATAGCATGACTTTAAATATTCTGTGCAACATGTGTGGGTTAAACTAAATCAACATCCAAAATTCTGCATTATACTATTTAAATGTTAAGTTGAGCAAACTTGGGGGGGGTTGATTTTAACAGCTGTGGAGAGCATAAAGTTTTTAGCTCAAGAAATGAACAAATATGGACCTGTTCTGATGTGCCTGATGTGTCAATTCATATGAAAATCAAGGCACTCAGAAAAATACTACAAGCCTGTAGATACTTGACCTCTGTGAAGAGCCTAACTGGTCCCTGTGCCACATCTGATGTGCACTTAAGGAAATCTGGTGCTCCCTCTCCCCCCAGCTGAGTATTTCTGAATAAGTTGAAATTCACACCCACTTGAAATGCTGACTTGGGAATACACTTTTTTGGACACATGCTTCATCATTTTTCAGCTGTACACAGAGATAAGCATTTTAGAAGTTTGGAGCAGAGCATTTCCTCCTAGAGAAGAGAATTTATATTTTCCCTGACATTGCCCAGGCAACACAGGCTTGAATAAAAAATTGACGCTAAAAGCAGAGTTCTCTAGTCTGGGAATCAACACTGTTATTTTATTCCCAGCTACATCCAGTATCCTACTTGAGAAGAATGTCCTTCGTAAGTGCAGGGATGTTGAGCATATTTTGATGACCCGTATAAAAGCTATTAGAGGGCATGAAGATGCAAATAAAAGAATATGGAATTGTAGAGTGATCCAACTCGAGATTCACTTTCCCCTGACTTTATCCAGCCTTTTTCTGTACTTTCTTTTCTCCCTGCCTCAACCCCGTTACTAGTAGTGGTATTTCATGTCTATTATATTTTTAAAAGTGTTGTATGACCCACAGTCTCTAAACAGTACTCTCCTAAACAGTATGACAGCCACTTAGCCACAAAATCAGATCTCCTCTTCTGCCTTCCCATTTGAAATCTTTTGTATACGTAGAACAGCAGTGATGAGCCACACACAAACTATGAAGCTATAGAAATCTCATGGGAGATATGAGTTTGAAGCTGCCCAGGCTAACAGGGGCTTTGTAGTCAAGTCTTCGGTTCTCTAGATGCCTTTATGAGGGTTACTCATACCATCTAGTTTGATATATAACCTGTAATATTTAAGTTCATTTAAGTTAGAAGTCTAGGTAAGCATGAAGACAGCAGAAGCAAGAAGACTCCTAATAAAGGTTGTTTGAACACCCACCTAAAGTTTTCCAGGAGATTATATCATTAATGAAGAGAAGTGTGTATCTCTGAAAGCTTCCTCTCATGCCCAAGTTAGAGAGCTAAAGGTACAAGTAACCCAAAAGGTGTCTGCACATTGAATTCAAGAAAGGTTCTTTACTTCCTGCTAGGCTAGCAGCATTTTCCTTTGCATTTCCAAGCATGCAAGTGTGCAGTTCTGATGTCCCTGTATCTAAACATATACAGTACATGTTGAAAAGGCTTAGAGAGCGGCAGCAAAGTCAAACCTACAGAGTGGTCTCTGGGATTCTCCTGCCTGGAAAAGAGGTGGCTGAGAGGGTGATGTTGCTCTTCACACAAAATATAATCAAGCTATGGAACTTAGTGGATATTAGAAGTTTATATGGATTTAGAAACAACTGATCACATTCAAATCAAAATTATCTGGCTCAAGAAGTTCCTGAGCTAGGAATTGTTGGAGGCTGGACAACTGCTGAATGACATGATGACTCCTTCAATCTTGATGGGACCAATTCCAGGTGCTTTCTGGCCTTTTTGCTGCCAGACAGCAGTTAAACAAGATATTATTCATCTTGCAAAACTAGTTGGAAGCAATGGATACGATGATCTACCATAGTCTGCAATACTGCAAAGAGACAACATCCTTCCTGATGAACCATTACATCTGGTCAGGGCAGCAGATAAGATGCATCAGTGGCTAGGGCACAGTTCAAGGAAGTTAATGACAGCTAAGTGTGCGACGTCTAAATTGTGACTGTCACTCCGATATGGTGTGGACTGAATCTTATGAATACCATACTATCTAATCATTATCTTTCCAACCCTGGAGGGGAAAGTCAGCACCCTAGCAATCTACGTCTGTGGTCCCATCATTACTGCACCAAGAAAGTGGTGCCTTCCTTTTTTCTAGAGTCCTTCCTACACTGCTAAAAAAACATGCCTTCTCATATCAGCGTCACAAACCTGACATCCTTCAGGAGCCAGAGACTAGGAACTAGTTTCCTGTGGTAAATAACCACAAGAAACGACTAGCAAAGCAGTCAGCTCTGCCTATTTTAACTCTCCTGGCACACACGCCATGAGCTGTTCCTTGTGGCATGCAGTGAGTAGGAAAGCTTGCTCACTTACAGGACTCCCACTACAGTTGCCAACCATCTCTGTGTCTGTAGTCAGAAAGGGATCTGTGCTGCTGCTGCAGCTAACTGCAGCTGTCCCAGTGAAACCTGAAAATTACATACTGCTCTCACCACGATGAGATGCAGACAGCAGACTGGCTTAGCAGTGATGTGCCATGGCACCTTCTGCAATGCTGTTCCTTGTGGTGGCTAGTTTGAGAAACAGCTTTTCGCAGGAGCTGCTTGAAGTTACCCATAGGGTAAGCCAGTCCACAGCACACAGGCTCAGGCAGCAACAGAACGGACACAGTGCAGTCCTGCAATACAACCAAGAAGCATCTGGCTGAGAAACCACTGTTGGGTGCTTTTTTAATTTGTTGCTGTTGACTGGAACTGCTTTTTCCTTATAGCTGAGCCTCTACTGCTGAGTGCTCAGATTTGGTGCTACAAATCATGGTATTGCACCCCTGATTAATCAGCTTTGGAAAGAATAGTCTTCCTATCCACATTGCTTCTTGGTTATTTACACATTCCTAGTAATGGCTAGGAATCATTCCGTATTTGAAGTAATTATACATTTTTTTTTCTCCCTGGAGCCATTTTCTTAGTAGCTACCGATTCAAACTACTAACATCTAAAATAACATCAGAATTCTTTCCAAGTAATCAAAGAATAGTGTTCCAGGTATCTTTAGGCAGCAGAAATGTTTCAATTTATCAAGAAATAAGTGAAGCCACACTTGATCTCAACTTGATAAATTCTTGCTTTTGTATTTTTAACAGAATTAGCTTCAGTTACTGAAGAGTCAGAAAATCTTTGCTTTTTGCAAATCAGGAATCTGCTCTGTTGTAACTAATATAATTTACTTACATCAGTGGCCTCCTCTTTTTTCCAGTTCTATCTTAGTAGCTGGACTCTGTAAAACCAGCTATTCACTAAGATGATTACTACTTCACTCCCCAGCAGGACAGAACAAATATTCTTAAGATACCTTCCAAAAGCAGATTTTCAACTTCCAATGCAGAGAAAAAAATGTGTACAAAAGTACAATCCCGTTATACAAGGAAAGCAAAAATACATGGGTCTCTCAGGAAAACTGGATAGTGCAAATCGAGTGTGGGAAAATGCTAAGAGCTTCAGGTCACGGCTGACATTTAAACTCAACACCTCTGCTTCTGCATTGCTATTACTGGTAGCCAGTGACGTAAAACACTGCTTTGCTCTGTGTTTGATATTGAGATAATTTGCACAATGAGCTACTAAATACAGCTATATTTACAGACTTAATGAACTCATTCTTCAGAATATAAATATGGGTACCTAGAAGCAATGTTTCTTTTTAACTAGCAGAGTTACATTTCTTTGTATGACCTGTGTAAGAGAAGTACTAATACCTGCCTCTTCACAAGTGTTTCATATCCCATTATCACTGCCCATGATTCAAGTAACTGAATACCTAAAAATTGATGGCTAAATTTGACAAGTTAGAAAATTCCAAAAGAAACTACTGAGGTGACTTCCCTCCATGCTTTATTTCTGCTGCACAGAGGGTCAGAGGTGCTTCGTTCTTGACCATTGCCTGTGATCTCCTTAATAAGGGGAAAGACCAACTGGATCAGCACAGGCTCTGTCAGTCCACTGCTCCTGTAAAACAATCTGGTGGTATGGTTTGTGGACAAATTATGCTATTTATTTTCCATCCTAGTTTTTTAAAATATGTTGCTGTAAAACATTTTTCTGTCTTTTGGGGAGAGAAAAGGAGCTCAAATCTTGATGATTTTGAGGTTTGGAAAAAAGGGGGCAAACTGAATAGAAGTAAATTTGAAAATACTGTTTAAAAACACCCAGCACTGCCTTAGAGAATACTTGATTAATATACATATGGCTGGTAATAAGGCTGTAAATGGCTGCATTACTACCAATAGAAGATGCCATATGGTAAGTTTGCTTATTAAAACACAGGTTCATCTGCAAGCTTTTAAGTCTGTTTTTTTCTTGCCGCATGAGGTTGTTGAATCATTAACAGAATCATGGCAGTGTTAATAAAATGATTTATGAAGTTATCAAAATGCCAGTTGTGATAAATTGGATCGTAAACTCAAGCCACTCCTAAACTGAGCTTTGACTCTGTCAAACAAACTTTACTCTAACTTTGGTCATCAGCCCTTTATACCATGAAGGGTAGTAAAAGCACAAGTGCATCAAGTCAAGCTCTGATGGCTTTCTTCTTCCAACAAGAAGGCTGAGGTCTGAGCTTGGGGAGTTATTCTGCACATACATCTGCATGTGATTGCAATGTCATCTCTGAAACCTGCTATACCTGAAGTGAGAGGTGGAGGTAAAAAAGGATACCTTACTTCAAGGGGTATTTTTTACCCCAAGAGACCTTTTTGTCCACTCCACTGGGAGTTGCTGCAAAAATAAAGCCAAGTTGGGGGAAGTAGGGTAAAATACTGGAAGACTAGGCAGATGGTTTGTACATGCACATAGCCATCCCATGTTTCTATTCACAGAGATTGTAGGCACAAGGTAAGACAATCTAGACACCAGTGCAAGTATGCTTGTCCCAAAGGCTGGAAGGACCACCAAAGGCACTAGCAAGCAAAAATCCATGTTAAGTAAGAGGTTGTTGCCTACCTGATTAGTGACATTACCACGCAGCAGCAATCTGATGACCAAAAAAACATGTCAAACTGCAAACGATACAAGCTTTAAAGACATGTGCACAAATTTCAGCATTATGCAGGACCAAGGACAAGTTTGGCTTAGAGCAAAACTGGCAGACCATTTATTTGAAATGAGACATTTAAAGAACAAAATGTGGGGTTTTCTGAAGATAATAAAAGATATGCCTTTCAATACTTGAAATAATCCATTTATCAGTGATACTAATTGAATTTGCATCCGCTGATTGTGTTCAACTCTCAGTAGTCTGGTAAAGAGATATTCCTACAGAGATCTGTAATTACTACGGAAAATTCAGGCTTGTCCCAGACAATTTTGACAAAAGCATTAAAAGCTTTAGAGATTATTTTTGTTTGAAACGCAGTCAGTCACTAAGGTGCTGTGAGGATGTCGGGGCCCAGCCAGTCCAAGCAACCACCCCTGCAGCCCAGCCTGCCACCATCCACACACAGGCCATCCCAGCTGCAAGAGCTTCAGATTGAACCCTGCCCCAGCGCACAGCCAGGAACATGCAAAATAATGCACCTGGTGATACCAAGCTCCTGCTGATGCCTAGGGGAGCGCACTAAGAAAGGACTCGTGCACAGACTTCCAAGGTTTTAAAGCATAAAGAGATTCAATGTACCAAAACAGGCAAAGACAGCAGCTCTAACATAGATGCAGCTGGCACAGGTTTCCTCTAACAGCCAGTATGAATAAGCCTCTGGCACAGGCAAACACTAACTTGCTGTCAACAGCCACAGCTAAAGGCAAGCATGCAGGTCCTGACCACCCTTTGTCACCAGGCAAAGTCAGCAGGTGCCCAGGGGCAGCCTTGGCCACCACGGAGCCACGGGCAGGAGCCCCTTCTCCTGTTTTCACATGTCGAGTCCATTTCACTGGATCAGTGTTTTTACTTCATCTTTGATTCCTCCTTGTTTTCATCCATCTCAGTTAGCCCCATCCCACACTCAGAAGTCTCATTTAATGTAACCGATGGATAAAAAGCATATGCAACATTTTCAATAAGATTTCTGACTTCACCCTTTTAACCCAAAGAATAACTATAAATAGTTTATAATGTCTGGGATTTCCACAGCCTAAGTGCAGCTATAAATAGTTCTAAACATTTTCCCACTTCATGCTTTTGAAAAGAACATTCTCCACTTCCTTTCTTGGAGAACCCCTGGGAATAACACCAGATCACAGTTCAGAAAATATGTATATTAAGCGAGTTTAGCAAAACAGAGCTAATAAAGTTGCTAACAGCAGCTTTCAAACTAATTTCGCATAAGGAAAGGGTCAGGCGTCCTCTGCAACAAGTTCATATTCATAATTCACCCTATGCCACTCAAGCCTGCCATTTGTGTAAGTCTCTATTCACTCAGCCCATCAGGGTATTTTCAGGGCTTGTTTGTTTTTGCAAGGAATTCGTTGTTCTCCGAGCCTCACAAGCAGTGCCGGGATTTATTTGTATTTACTTGAAGTACGTGTGTGTTCAGCGTTTGGTATTTCAGAACACTGCGGCAGGACACGTCCTTTCGACTTGCGTCCTTTTCACGCACGACTTCAGCGACCTCCCGCAGAAGCCGGCCGGCGCTGAACCGCCGAGCCCGGGAAGGGCGCGGAGAAGGAGACCGCGGCTCCGCGGAGCCTTTCCCGTGGCGGCTGCGCGCGGTGAGGCCGGGGCAGCGCAGCGCGCGGTGGGGCCGGTTTCGCGCGCTGAGCGCGCTGCCCGCGCTGCCCGCGCGGCGTCGCCCCCTGCTGGCGGCACCGCCCCTTCCTGCCTGCCCGCGGGGCTGGGGGGGCCGCTGCCGGTGAGTTCTGCGGGGCAGGCGCGCCAGGAGACGCGAAGAGCTAATAGGAATGCCCCTTCTTGCGAAGAGTAAGGTAGTTTTGCAACGGGCTAGGCACAAGGAATCTGGTCAGGCTGTAGCTCGAGGGAGGATGTTTCAGAAGGAGAATTAAGAAAAGGAGGGGAAAAAGCCTGACCTAAAAAGCATGCTCTTCTGCCATTCTGTCCTTCATTTCTTCCATGTTGTCTTTTTTATTTTGCCCTAAGTTACCACAGTCCTTTCACTTCAAAAGGTCTAGAACCTCAGGTATCTATTTTATCCTTAATGTGAAGATATTTGGAGCTGATGATCAGGAAACAATGGAATTCATCAGTACAAAAAATTATAAATTATTTGGTCAAGGACAGCAGATAATGTATGTCCTAAAGAACAGGTATTTGCAAGATGCAGCGCACGAAACAGCTTCACACACAAAAATTTAGGCAGCTCAGAACAGTAGAACAGCTCAGTTTAGAGGCACAAGCCATTTATTCTGAGGCCCGGAAAAGCATTCGTGTGAAAACAGAAAATCCCGCTGTGCCATTATATCTTTTCAAAATATAGAGCAGTTTGCTGAGACCATTTTATGCATGGCTTACTTGTATACAAAAATCTAGATGAGCAGTAATTAAAGACCAGATTCAAAACAAACAATTTTAAATTGGGCCTAGAACTGGCAGGGATGTTGAGTTCCTAATATTAGATGGCGATGACTTCTGTAAACAAGAAGCATGAGAAGAGAAGGTCCTAACCCTACAGGACTCCAGCAACTCAGAGAAGCTCCATACTATATGGTCTAAAGTGTGTGATGGCTAATAGTAAGAGCACAGTAAAATAGTTTAGCATAGATAAAGTCATGATGCCTCCAGGAATTCAAATTTGCTTTCTTTTGATGCTTTAAATCAAAGTAGTTTTAAATGTGTATCCATGCAGTGGGAAAGTTGTATATAAACTAAATGCAAATGGTCTGTCATGTAAGCAGAACCACAATGCTGATTCCTTAAAAAGAGCCATACCTTCCACAAGTATTACTACTGCAGCCTGTTTGCCTATCTGTTAGGTGGTATGCAAACTCTGCACCCACATAAATAAGCAAGGACTGAACGAAGTGAGGCTCACTTCAAAAATACCTCCTTTTTTCATTGACTCAGGTTTAGGTGGTTCAGATAAAGAAGTTGCTGAGATAATGGAAAATTCCTCAGAACAGAGAAGATCTGATGGTGCAGGGGAAGAGAGGGCTCTCTGCACTGCCACCTCTCACAACACTGTTGAATAGTTTGGCAGCTGGAGGGAACTGGATTTATTTTTCTTGAATCCACTGCTCAGAAAATGTGGGCACATAACAAACCTTTGTATTACTACTGATCAACCAAAAAGAAATCATTGAATCATTAAGTGGTCTGTAACCCACTTGAAAACATTCTACTCATCACAGATTGCCTCTATATTAAGCTAATAGTGAGAAAAGAGAAGCAATGGCTCCATGGCTAACAATAACAGACAAGCCTGATCTCTTGGTGAGGGAGAGGAGGTAGTGGCCAGTATATGTTCTCATTCAGGGTATTTTTGAATCAGAATTGTGATGTCTTTACCAGCAGACCAGTAAAATGATTCTGCTGTTGTGACAGTAGGAACATAAGCCTGAAACAAAGCTAGAGGAATAACTACAACTTTGATACACAAAACTCCTCCCACCTTGGAAAGAGCACTGAGAATGTACCAGCAGTATGTTGCACTTACAGTTACATGGGATAATCCCAGAAATTACTGTCAGGTGAAAAAGAAAGGGAAAAAAAAAGTTATAGCTTCCATTTTTCCATCACAAAGTAATCTGCAAGCACTTGTGCTCTTTGGCCCAGATTCTTTTTCTTCCAATGTTGTTTTTCAAGTGGAACTCCTTTACTAGTAACCATTCATTTAAATAGTCATAGTATGAGCCACAGCCTCTGAACTAGCAATTTCATTCATCTCCCTTCCCTGCAGTGTTTTCCCTTTGCATGTCCCTATCTATGTAGGGTACAATGCAATCCACTCTAATGGATTCAACTCAAAATGCTGCTCCCATTTGGCATGGAGCAAGTTCTTACAGAACCCAAAAGCCAAACACGTGTTTTCTAAATAGAAGTAACATGCTGAGAGGGCTTCATTCAAGTTTCAAGCCTTAACACTATTCTGGTTAAGCTCTACTGTGCAGCTGAATGTGAAAGTAAGCTGAGCTAGGAAAGAGTTAAATGATCAGGCTGAAATGTTATTCAAATATCATGAGTTAAAAGCTCCAGCCTAGCTGCAAAGAATAAAAAAGGGCACAAGCTTGGCAATGTTCCTAAGGCAGTAAAAGCAATGTTTAGAGAGAAAGAAATCTTTGTGTGAATGCAAAAAGGAAACTCAAATTGGCAAAATGGAGCAAGGAAAATGTATCTGGGTGATAGCAAACTGACAGAATACAAATTTCCCTTCATACAAGGAGAATCTCCACGAATTTCAGCATGGCCACTGTCAAAGATCTCATAATATAGTTGAGGTAAAGCCCCAGCAATTTTATAGTCTGTTTTTAAAATTTCATTTAATCTGTAATTGTTTCTGTCACATCTCACCCTCCTCAGTTTTCCACTCCAAGAGAGGGAGTCAGTTACTTCTTCCTCACCCATCTATGTTATAAGAAATGCTGAGAACTCACATGCTCTCTCATTGGCGTGAATGGGGCTTCTGATGATGATTTCAGTAAAAGGGGAACCTAGGCACCGGCCTCCATGGAAAATTTGCAGCAAGTAGTAAGGAATGTAAACCTCTTGCCTCTTCAAAAGAAACAATTAGCTAGAGGAATGAGATTACACTAAATTGGTGTGATTGCTGACTGTTGCCAAGAAAGGGTGGTCCCACTGCCTCCCCTGCAGTGGACCCAGTCCAGCATGGACACATTGAGCTGGATCAGTTTGCTGATTTAGGAGAGTGATTACCCTTTGCTTCTTGTTTCAACGGGTTAGTTTTCTGGGGAGTCATCTGCTTAATCAGATTCAACCTGTGGTCGTGCAATATCTAAATCCCATCTCAGGGAAGCAGTGAGTCAGCACAGGGCTGTGGAGAGTGGGCCCATTCCATACCCAAGTTAGGTATACTGTGAAATTGCCCCATAAGAAAAGTATGAACAGAAGCTTTAGTGCTAGTCTGTGAAGGACAAGAATGAGAGTTTCTACAGGGTTCAATTAAAGAAATTACTGAGCATCCCTTTTCGTAAATGGGAAACCTGCCATTGAAAACTGGGTGGGGAAAATTAATTCCATTTCTGGGAGGTTTGTGTTGCTTCAGAGTGCATTCATCCGCCCACCTTGCCCTGGCAGTGAGAAAGTCTTCACAAAAGGCTGTGGAGGAGGGATGTATGCTGCCCTGCAGCTGCAACATCCCTTAAACCTGCTAAACTGGGTAGACTGGGCAGGAAGGGGAGGCGAGCCTGGTGAGGCATGTCGGTCAGCGTGGTGGCTGACACGATGATCTAACCAACACCACAAACCCCATGGGAAGGTTGCACTGTCCATACTTTTTCAATGAGTTTACTCTGCCCACCACCTCCCTGCCACACAACTCACAAAGTTGCTGGCATGGGAGGAATACTACTAATTGAGCTACAGCCCCTTCCCCTCTGAGCTGGGCATTCAAAGCTTTAACCCAGCAGGGAGACAAGGGACATTCCTCACTCAGTATGAATACAATCGAAACATGGCATGGTACTTCTAATCAAATCCTGTTTAGAATGATTGCCTCTGTAGAACTGTCTGTAAGGAAAAACCCCAGAATAACTCAGTGAACATCTAGCTCAATTCACCATTGTTGTCTGTGACCAACGCCAAGCACATCCGAGAAAAGGCCACCATTGACATAAATTCCTGCAATCATATGAACAAGTAGGAATATCTTCCTGACTGTACCTGGAATTTGGCCAACAATACATTAATAGCCTTTGTAATTTTCTCGTAGGTAATGTGACCAGAGGCTCTGTATACTGAAATAATTATGACTTTGGAGATTCCCTAAAGAAGTTCCTATGAGAAAAGGGTTTCTGGGTAAGGTTTCAGGACTCCAGTAAATTGCTCAGGCTGTAATAAAATTACAATATTCCTTGCAGTGACAGAAAGTAAGAAATCACAAGATAATGCTGGAAATGGATCCCTTCAGCTGGAAATGTGTCATTACATGATCTGCTAATATTTGTTTCTTTCTTTGTATTTTCAAAGCAAAGTTGGACGAAGGGTACCTACTTGCTGTGCTGGTACTGACTGATGGAACATTCTGGAATTTATCTGTTTATATACCTATCTGCTTATTACAAGAGAAGGATGGAAATTTAACTTTATTCAGCACTTTTATAACCAGCTTTTTCTTATGAATCTAACTTTAGTTTTACAGGATAGGGTTCTGTGAAACTAAGGAATACACTTGTGGTGCTGCATGGGAAATGTCTTGTTTTTAATGAGTTGCCAACTTAATGACCTGTGGGATTTCAAAGTTCCTTTTTGGTTTTAAAGGAAATGATTAATATATATTCTGCCTTTAATTATGGTGCTGTAATTTTGTGAAAGGAATTCCATTCATTCTTTTCTTCATTTAAATGTTTTACATTTGTGAATGTTAGAAAAAGTATTCTCCTAAAAGGTCTGTCTGTAAAACAGAGAGTAATGAGAATAATAGTATTCCTAAGCTTTGGGGCAGAATACTTTGACTCCTACTTTAAAAGGATACAGAAGTTGTTTAAATCATTACTTGACTAAAATAAGGTGGATTTATACGGAAATAAATGCCTGGCTTCAAATACCTATTAATGTAATACTGGCCATTATTTTTTACAACAGAAATATTTCATAAAACATGAAACCTCGTGTATATTTTAGTTGAATCTGTAATTGGCTACTATAGCTTGCTAGCAAATGTCCTAGGATAAATTTGGAAAAATGGTAGTTATACGTCAGAAAGCAAATCTTAATCCTATTCTGCCTGCATAATCTGAGGATTTTCTAGTTCTGAAAATGATTTGTGCCTTCTTTTTCCCATTTTTGCCCCAAGTAATTGTGAGATTAAGTTTCTGGGGTTTTAAGAGTTTATATATGTGCCGCATACAAATCCCATCCCTGTGACTCAGACATTTCGATCCGTTGGTTATCAGTCAGACACTTTTCAACAACCTGTGATTCTCTGGAAGTAAACTCTTTGATCAGAGTCTCTCTTATACCTAAGGAGAGTCTGATTTTCCAGAAACGTGATTTAGAAAAGCCTTTAATGTGCACACCATGCCGCACACAGACACAGAACACCCTTCTCCCACTGCCTACTCAGCTTTCCTGTAGCCAGCATACCAGGTGCTCATCTCCAGGGATCCCTAATTTGCTTTCCCAGATACATTTGCCTAGGGATCAAGACCCACTCCTTGACATGGGTCACAAGGACAACACAGACTTAGCCTATGAGACTGGAAACCTTTTCTTTCACATGTCTGAAAACTTTGTTTCTTTGGGGATTTGAGTAGTCCCCAGTTCTTTAGAAAAGCATGTAAAACCTGTATTCGCTAACGTAATTCACAGCTTCTCATACACACTTCGTCCTGCCAGAGACAGCTGGCTCTTCCCCCAAGCAGCACCTCCACCAAAAAAGGAGTGCAGACTAGGAAAGGATTGTCTGGGTCATCAAATCCCAGTCATCCGCTATCTAAGGACCGTGTCATATAATCCATTTATAAAGTTATCAAGCTCTGTCTTAAAACTTCTTAGGCTGTGTCACCTCTCTACACCTGTTGAGAAGCTCTCATTTCCAAGAGATAAGCTTCTATCTAACAGAATTACCTAGTATTAATCCTTCAGTGCATTGACTTGAATTTTGCCCAATTACACGTAATCCCACTTCAATTTCTCAAGTTCTCATCTACCCTGTCAACCCTCAGTGTTTTGCCTTTGTAGAGCTGCATTGGGAAGGATGTAAGAAGTTTATTAGATATACAAGAACTGCATTATCATTCTGCTGATAAACAGAAAATGCTCTACTATCCTAGCAAGGTTACAGTGACCTTGCTTGCTAGCTCAGAAATCAAAATATGCACACTAGTTCCATTAAATGAGTGTGCCAGCATCTTCTGCTAGAAGTGAAGGGCAAAGTTAAATTGCAATAATATATCACCACGGGATTGTGAAAGGAGTATTGAGGTAAGTTTTACAGATGTAATTGTGTAGCCAAAAAGAATTCCACTATATTAACCTATATAATTATAACCTAATATATTAATGCAAGAATCAGTATAGCTATGATATACTTAGAAAAAGAACTGGCAAAGCAGATAACAGATAAAACCAGAAGTAAAGCTAATTTTCTGCAGCCTTCTCTCAGCTGTGTTTCTGGAAACTCTGCCTTCAGCTTAAATGTCAGCCATGGCAAAAGGTAAGCAACTTAGAAAAACAGGAATGATAACTTTATTTAAGTAGGCCCGTAGCTTTGCTAATAATTTCATTGTACCCACATGTGAACCAGCACACCCCAGGCTCTAGTCTGATGAGCCACTGCCATTACTGGCAGGTGTTCCTACCTCCCCTGTCCCCACCCAGCTATTCAGCTTCATGTCATTAAGAAATAACAACAGCACAGACTACTTTTGTGGAAGTGTCATTACAGAAAACATTTTAACAGTATCAGGCTTAACACCATCTTTTGAGGAACTCCACTTCCACACTACTTTTTTTTAGCCAGTTCCTCACCTTGCCTACAGTTTTACCACTAATTTTCAGGTTCTGCACCTTAAATAGTAATTTTCCACTTGGCACTGTATCAGGTCCTCTGCAGAAGATGACAACTCCATTGCATTTTTTCAGTCACCTTATTAAAGAAAGAAACCAAGTTAGCCTTGCATGAACTACTGCTGCCAAATGCCATTTGCATTTTATCCTTTTTTACAGAAACTTTAGTCTTTTTAATAATATTTTCCATAAAAAAAATAGATTTTCAAGTCCTGTGAAGTCAAACTGAAAGACTACCCAGAATACCCTTCCCAAATATAGCACTACGTATTGACATAATTGAAACCTTGCAAGCTGCATAATCAATGTTATCTGTTTCTTCATGCATGCAGCACATTCTGCCTATTCTCAGTAGACCATGAAAAGTATTGCTGGTAGATGAACAGTAATTTAAAAAGTCAATAAATTCCTCCATCAGGAATTTCAAGTAGGTTAAATCAGTAAATTTTATATTGCCCAAAGTAGAACTGGATAACTTAGCTGTATTTACTCTGGATTGTATCAGCAATCCCTGTTGTACCAGTGTGGCAGCTAGCTGCAGGCCTCTGTGAAGTAAGAACATCAATTCTCTAGTCTGTGATGTCGATTCCCAGCTGTGTTTCTAACATCTCTTCTCCAGAACTTTGAACAGATACTTGAAATGACTATGCCTGAGAGGAGCTGCTAGGTCTATCTCACAAAGAGTAGGTCTACAGCACAGTGTGTCCTCAGTTTTACAGTCCACAGTATAGATTGTCCTTCCTTATTGTACTGCAGCCACCTTTGAAACAACAACAATGCTCTTTCTCTTCTGTTTTTTTCTACATACTGTTCCTTTTGGAATGCCGCCTTGGGTAGAATACCAGTGGTCCTCGGTGTTCACACATGGTTCATCACTTTGATTCCAGTGGTCTTGGGTGCTCACACATGGTTTATTATTTTGCTTTTCTTTTTCCTGCTTCTTATCTCTCTGAGCAAAAGCATTTGTAAAACATGAAATAATAATTCTGTTCTGTTTATGGGAGGTTTTTGAACTTCAAGAAGAAGTTTACAAAATGGGGAGAATCAATAAAAAAGGAAAAAAAGTTAATAATATGAGAAGCGATATAGAAACTGTGGCATAGAAACAAAGAGTGAACAAAATAGATTGTTCCAAGATAAGGAAGACTGAAGAGACTTCCAGGAAGAAATATCGTAATAAACTAAGTATGTTTAAGCTCTTCTAATGCAAGGGGCCTGAGGTTGATTATCTCTTGAGATATGTCAGTTTTGCACTTCTATGCTTTCGTCTCAACACAGAAAGTCATTACCAATATCACCAGCAGACATTTTACAGCTAGTGATTTCACCATCAGTGCCTTTGAGAATTGAGATGGTTGTCTTCATGCATGTATCTGTATATAAACTGCTTTATTTTTCTTTTCTTGAGTAGTGCTTTGCAGGATGCAGAGATAAAGACGACATATAGCTGAAGGGGAAGCAACCCTCTACCCCGTTACATCTATTAATTCACAAATTACAAGTGAACATACACAGAACTGTGACTTTGCTTGTATGCATCTTCCATGAAGTCTGACTGCCGTATGTCTCAGATTATTCCTTTGGAGTTAAACAGAGGTAAGTTTTGCTGATGCTGCATATATATTATTAAAATATTTCGTATGATTTCCTTTTATTTTTGGCGTTACAATGTCAGTAAGGACATCACCTCCCCTTTACAGGGTAAGGGTATCATCTGCCCTTTACAGGAAGAGGGAGTAAGTGGAGTGAAGATCAGCCAACTACTTTCAGCTCAGTTCTCACAGCAGGGTCCCATCCGTAGGCGAATGGCTTGTGCAATGTGTCTAGTGTTCCGAGACTGGAAACTGTGACAAAAGTATTGTGGGAGGCAGTGAAAGGACTGACTGTATCTGCCGTGTTGGTCTTTCCACATGGCTTATTGCTTCTTAAACACTGCTTCTTAAACACTCCTGCACTCAAAAGTTGAATAGACGGGTGTTACTTTGTTTTGTGGGAGAATGTGTTGTTTCAGAATATGGTTTCTTTCTGTTGGAAAAAATACTCTATTTGGAAAAAAAAGGCGTGAAACTGCAGCTCTAGGGAACTGGAGGTGGACTGCCCCAGAGCCATGAGCAATGGGAGTCCCACACAGCAGGCTGACCCACAGCTGTGGATGCTGAGAGCTCCAGCTACCAGGAAAGAATGAGCCTGGAAGCCCTGAGAGCCATGGCTCCCAGCACTTCCCAGATCTCTGCCACAGAACCAGGTCAGCAAGCTGTCAGGAAGCTGGGTAGGGTTCTCACTGAAACACTATATTTTGATGAGTCAGCAAATGCTCAATTAAAAACATGTCAGAATTTTTCCAACCGGCTTTACTCACAATCTAAACAAAGGGTGTGCAGAGGAAATATTGCCCTTATTTTACATCAGAGGGACTGAGGCACAGAGATATGAAGTAAGTTATGCCAGGTGCTATAGAAAGTCTACAGTCACAAGGCAAACTCAGATCCCATGCCGTCTCTTAATCACAAGAGTATCCTTCGTCTAAACTTAATTAATTTGCCATTACAATGACTTTGTGAGAGAAGTATTACTTTCATTTTATAAACGGGAAACCAAAATAACTTGTACAAGAGCAGATAGGAAGCCTGTATCTGAGCCAGGACCTGAACCCAACGTTCCTAAAGCTCCTAAGCTTTAGTAGCAAGCCTGCCTGTTTCTTTTGTGGACAAGGTATATAGACAAGGTACAGTCAACCCTGGATGACTTTACTTACCTAACCATACTAATAGCAGCAATGGTACATTTCTACAACAAAATACTTCTGTGCTGAAATCTCGTTATACTGAAGCCATACTGCCCACATAAAAACGCTGGCTTACTATGAATAAAACCCTTTTATGTGGTTGTGGGTAGTACCGAACTAAACTTTAAATAGTGCTTCCCTAAACACTCATATATACAATTCAACTGGCTTTCCTGGCTCTGCTAAACACAAGCAGCTATAGCTACACCTAGGCACACCATCTAAGGTCTCTTCCCAAGTCTTGTATGATCCCAGGTTTCTTAGGTTTCTCTATGTAAATATTAACTTGTCCTTCACAAGATTTTCAATTTGAACACAGCCTTAATTGTAGGCAAGAACTGTAGCATCATCTGGTATTAAAGTCAGCTCAGGTTTTATTAACAGATTTTCGTTTCAAATGTCAGAGGGCTTTTCTTTGTTGTCTTGTCTTTGCCTATTTTAAAATTTGGGGTTAAAATTTCCTAAACTGCAATCTTTTAGTGAACTTAGCTGTAGAAAATGTGATATTCTGTTGGTGTTTGTATCCTCACAACCTTTTTCTTTTCTACTACTTTCAGACTTTGAACAGAAATTTGAAATTTGATGAGGTAGTGAGTTGATTTTAAACTATGGATCTGTCTTCTACTACTACTGCGAAAATTGGCTCAGATTTGGCAAAGTCACAGACCTTTGATAAATCTGTTAACCAAGTGCATAATAGAATTTATCAACACAAATCCTGTTCTCACAGAACAGGATGTACAGACAGTGTAATTTTGTGAGAGACAGCATGCTTTGTCTTCTTCAGGGTGTCCAAGTCCTCCACCTGTGGAGCTGGAAGGCCACAGTACCTTATTTCTGCCATTCTCTCAGTGCTCTCCCTTTCAGCCCCCAGGTGCCAAGGAAGAAGAGGCCACCCAAGTTACATACAAAGAGAATGAGAGCTTGACCAAAGGAGGGGAAAAACACAAAGCCAGAGTGGCTGGTTGAGGGTGAAGCTGTGGCTGAGAACTGTTGAGGAAAGACTGGACTGTGACCAAGTAGGCAGGAAATAAAAATTAGAATCGCTTGAGCAAGGAGACTCTGACATACAGAAGACTGGATAATAGGATTAGAAGCTCTCAAGGGAAATTAAGTACAAACTAGGATTCACTAGGAAAAAAAAAAAAGAGACTGACATTGTGTGAGAAATGTGAATGGGATGCACAGGAGTCATGGGAGTAGAATTAGCTAGGTTTGTCTGGGAAGGAGATTGGGAAAAAACACATAGAGACATAGCAGAGCTGAGAACAAAGGATGCATTTTGGAAGGCTGGAAACAAGGGAAGGAAAAATATGGAGGCAGATGAAAGGTGATAGTGATGCAGCTTGATGCAAAAGAGTCTGTGCTCATTAAAATACTCTTTCCTACACAACCTGTAAAGAGTCTTGAGATTCACCATTTCTCTAGAGTCATCAAATATGTTTTAGAATCACTGGCAAAGTCTTCTTCTTTACTAGTTTTGTTTATTAAACAGTGATATATTATACTAGACATGTAGCAGAGAATCTGAAAGATATTTTTATGGACAAATCCTTTGAGAGTGAACATAATGTCTTGTGAAATTTGGGGATTTATTTTTGATAGAAGAAGAAACACTTACAAAGTGAAACTTTGAAAGTTAGCAAATGCCATAGGTAATGTTGATTATACTTGCAAGACAGAAGCTTTAGAACAGCCTTCATACAAGGCAAAACTGAGTAAAATTCAGTCTGGAAAACAGACAGTCTAGAGGGGATATTATAGAGATCTGTAAAAATAATGAGTAGTACAAACAAGAGAGTGGAAAGGGATTTTCTCTCTCTTTCAACACAAGCTCTAAGATACATTAAATGAACAGTGAGGTAGGTTCAGAACTAAAGGAGATGATTCTACTGCTTGCCAAAAGATACTGTGGAGCCTAAAAGTCAATACAAGTAAAGGGAAGAATGAATAGGTACATATAAATAAATCTGTTGGTGATTACCTGCCTCTAGTCCCTGAACCACAAACGGGAGGTTTGAAGAAGGCTAGGAGAGCCTGGGAGAAGTCTGCCCTAACCTTCTGTATCTGCCATTATTATTTACTTGAAGAGATGAAAAGTATAGCCATGTCCTCAAAAAATAAATTTCATAGCAGGCAGAGAACTGAAACCTCCTTCAATTAACATACAGCTGAACCTGAGTTTCCCTTTAGTTACAAGGGCATGATGCAGAAGACTGTATAAATCACGCCATGAGCACAACCGTTCCCACTGCCAGCCAGAGTTGTAAGATAGGAAATCCTCTTGTGGGCCCTGGAATTAGCTCAGAACACAAGCTAGTCTGCTGTGGTTCCTCACCATTTTCTGGTGAGAGACAGCAGAGCACATGTAGACAGGCATGTAGACATGTTTCTGAGGTGGCCCAGCTAGATGTTGTACAGCCTTACTATGTTCTGTGTGAGGGGCAGCCAAAGAGTCCAATAGGACAGAGAAGCAAGAAGAAGCCCTGAAAGGCCAGAGTCAGGGATGGATAGGAACTACTATAGGTCTTGCCTGAGCTTGGAGACGACTGCAGGACTCAAGGAAGCCATCATCTCCCAGAGCAAATGCAGAGAGATGCAGGTGGTTATGGCCATTGTTAGAGAAAACGCACACAGCTAGAGGACCTGTAATCTAAACTAGTCTACTTCTCTGAAGTAGTCTAACTGTAATCTAGACTAGTCTACCAGTAATCTAATCTAACTGGCTTTATATGTTACATTAAACAATTGCTAAGTACATGCATCTTCAAGATGAGAGTTGCTTATTATCCTTACCCTGCTGTTTACCCACCTTGGTGATGGGAGGTATGAGTTTGACACCTTCAACAAGCTGAACCAAAATCTAATCCAGTTCTCGGAAGTAGGAGGTGATGTTGATGTCTTCTCTGGCCACATTTTAAAAGGTGTGTTACCAAACTCTTTGAAAGAGATCTGTGGGTTGTGAATCTCAAGTTTACAGATGTGTTTCTGAAATCCAGAATGAGGTCCTGTGAGACCATACTTAGGCCACAATGCCATCCTCAGCGTTTCCTTTTACCTGACCTTACACAAATACACACTGAACCTGCTAATTTTAATCAACTTCCTGCTCAGTCTGATGACTGTTGGGATTCTGTTCTGTTCTGCTTAACTCTCTGCATGACATGCACTGCATAGAAGGAGTAAGCCTAGGCACTCACTCAAGAGTCCCGGACTTCAGGAATTCACATTGCTTAAATCCTTTGCTGGATCTAGTCCTTTGGCCATAATATCTGTGTCTTGTTTCTCAATGTATATAAACAGAGGTAATACCAATAAATCTTCTCCCAGGATATTGTTGAAGATGAGACCATCTGTAAAGGTTTCAGTTCTAAACCCTGAGTCAGGTTGATTTGTATCTAATATTATCTGGCTTTGCTTAGTCTAATTGATAACTACAGTGAGTGGGTGACAGAACTGTGAAACACCATTTTGTGACTAGCAGTGTGAGAAAATCCCTTAATGTTCAGAGTTGGTATTTAGCGTCACAGTTTGTGGTTCCTTCTAAAAGTACACTCACTGGTATTTTTCACTGGAAGATGAAACCATGGCATTTTTCCAGAATTGGGTGAGTTTGGCCACTTCAGAGGTTACAACCACTGGCAGAAAAATCTAACACTAGAGTAATCAGGTTCACACCAACTAATTATGCTCACACCAAACAGACTGAGCTCCTTAGATACGGCAGACTGATGCTTTCTTCCAGATGTCAGGCTTGCTTATTCTTTCAAATGTCAAGGTGGTTGTACGAAGAAAATAATACCTTAACGGTTTTGAAGTCTCCATTTCCTAACTGAGTCCTAATCATCCTAAATCACAGAATCATGGGTGATTTTGTTTCTTCTAGCTGAAAGCAAAATGCCTAGGAAGTAATCGTGCTGATTTATCTGTTAAAAGAGGTGTAATTAGGACTTATGCTCTCACAGGACTAGAAATTATAAATTGAAGCAAAGATCAGAACATTTTTCTTATTCTGTATCTGTAGACTAGAATGTGAAAGACCAATATTCAGATTCCTGTAGCACAGTTCAGAATGATCTAGGATAACAAGTGCCTATGAATCAAGAGAAGCAAGGACTTGGTGGCAGATCTAATCACTATGTCACACTCAATTCTTGAATTGAAAAGTTTGAATTTCATTCAGTTGCAGACATTTCAATGTCATTTACCACATCATACTGATGTAATTACACGAGTAAATTAAGCCCTAAGCCATACTACGGGAAACCCTGTACTTTTTCTGTCACTAAAAACAAAAACATCATCTATACATTTGATAACATATACTTGATAAAGACAGGAAATGTATTAAAAGACCCCATTGAAAATACCAAATTATCAGAAGAGAAATGAAGTGTACAAACACGTGTGTGTGTGGTGTGGGATGGTGGCATATTAAGAATGTGAAAAAGCACCAAATGGAAAAAAAATAAAAATCCAACATTAGTGTAACAAAAAAACAAGAAGAGGGGGCATGTTAAAAACATACAGAATGTAAAATACAGCAAAGACAAGACAGGTAGTCTTATTTCTTTCAAAACAAATAGACTTTCAACAGACTTTCAGCCTTTCTAAATCACATTGGTGTCTCCTGGAAAACTTACGAAACTTGACTTCTAAAATTTCTGCCACAGTCCCTGAGAGTTTCTTTGCAAAGGCCAGGTTGGAGGGGACTTTGAGAAACCTGGTCTAGTGGAAAGTGTCCCTGCCCATGGCAGGGGGGTTGGAACTAGATGGTCTTAAAGGACCCATCCAACCCAAACCATTCTATGATTCTAGGACTCTATGATTTACTCACTGGAAATATAGGAGAAAAAAAAAAAACATTCAAAGGAATCAAGACACAAATATTCTAAAATTGGTAAAGATATCTTCTTATATGTAAGCCTAATGAACTGAAAAATCCTAGTGCTCATTTTTATCAGTGGGTCAAATGACTATGTCAGATTCAAGACAGGAAAAACAACCATGCATATAACCACATACACAAAAAAGCCTCACAAATCCTCACCTGAAAGACTATTATTAAAGTTGCAAAGTTCAGCACTTAAGTATATCAAAGAATGACAGATTAAGACCGCCTGAGTTCAACTATGAGATTAGGTACTGTTCTCCTGATCAGATGCTGGCCTGGGTGGTGAGTACACTGTTTCTTCATTTTGCTTCATCTTTCTTGCCTCTTTTTTGCTTTTACTCTTGCATACAGGGGCAACTGATATTGGTATGAACTGGTCCTCTGGTTTAGCTGCAGTGATTATCACTGTGGTTTGAGTAGCGACTGTATTTGTCACTGGGGGTGGTGTAGCTGCTGTGCTTGGAGCTGGAGTAGCTGTGCTGTCTGTTTCAGTCAAGTTTGAGTAGCTGCTGTACTTGTCACTGGGGCAGCTGCACTGTCTGTTGCAGCCAAAGTTTGAGTAGCTACTGCACTTGTCGCGGGGGGTGGTGTAGCTGCTGTACTTGGAGCTGGAGTAGCTGCACCGTCTGTTGCTTTGCCCTCAGATCCAGGGACATTTTTTTCCTTTTGAAGGTGCTGGATAGTGTTGAACAAGGCCCTGTAAGCATGTTCCCATGATTTTGTCCATCTCTATGGCCAGAATGACAACACACCTAAGTGTTTTACTAATTTTTCTGGATTTTGCACTTGTTCAGTGGTGAAGTTCCAAACCACTGGAGGGACCCACTGGCCTAGATACTTGCCCATACTATCCCACACACCCTGCCACTCATGGCTGTCCAGCCTCAGGGAAAATCTCTCGGTCCTCCTATATTGTTATCTAACCGCAGACAAGGCCCAAACCTGACTCTGCTTAACTCTCAGGACCAGACGAAATGGTCGTGGGCAAAACAAACTCTGTATGCCTGCCAATATGGTGATCCCCATCACAATCAGCAAACAGGTCTCAAGGGCATTTAAAGGCCATTCAAAACCTTCAAAACTCTCAAAGGATGCTGTAAACAGTCTGGGGGAGGGGCTGTGAGGGTAAGAGAATGTCTCCTTCACAGGTTGACCACCCAAGGAGAAGAAAAAAGATGTGTAATTGCTAAGCACTTCTATTATATACCTCCCAAAGTATAAAGGTGGTGACCACACTGGGAAAGATCAGTTTCATGATCAGTGATTCTATTGTATTACAAGTCATTACCATAAAGTACAATAAGACAAGAACCTTAGCCCAAGCCCCTCACCTGATAAACACTAACACAGCAAATACCAGCTGTAAGTAAGGTACGACATACTGAAACTGTGAGATCAGGAACAACAACTTTGAGAGCCAATAAATCAGCACTGTGACTATTAATGTGACTATTCATCCGAAACAATGAATGCTTATCACAAATACAATTAGACACACTCTTTTTGGGCACCAAAAGAACTGTCGTGGCTTAAGTCCAGGCCACAAGTCAGCCACACAGCCCTCTCGCTCACTCCCCTCCTTTCTTCTCCCCCCCGGCCCTGGCTCCCAGAGGGACAGGGAGGAGAATTGAAAGAATGTACTTCCCACAGGTTGAGATAAGAACAGTCCAGTAACCAACGTATAGCACAAACCACTGCTGCTACCACCAATAATAATAATGATAAGGGAAATAACAAGGGAAGAGAACACAATACCACCCGTCAATACCCAGCCTGACCAAGCAGTGAACTAACCCTTCCAGGTCACTCTCAGTTACATCCTGGGCATGACATGCTGTGGTATGGAATACCTCTTTGGCTAGGTTGGGTCAGGTGTCCTGTCTCTGCTTCCTTCTGGCTTCCCCTCCTCTCTGGCAGAGCATGAGACTCAGAAAGTCCTTGGTCAGACTAAACATTTGAGCAGTAACTAAAAACATCGGTGTTATCAGTGCTGTTCCCAGGCCGAAAGTCAAAAACACTGTGCTGCACCAGCTACTAAGGAGAAAAAATGACTGCTACTGCTGAACCCAGGACAGGTACTACTTTTCTTCTAGACCTCTACTGCATTTGGTGCATAGAATATGTATTATTGCTTGATGATCTAGGTATTTTATTCTTTTTGTTGAAGGTGCATCTTCAGTTCTTATTTATTACATGATAGCCAAACCATCCTCCAGAGGCAGAACTGTTAATTTCTACAGATTTTGTAATAATTTAATATGCAGGTTCCTCAGAAGTATAAGTGGATTTATAGTGTTGTAAGGAAAGATACAGGTTTGTATATGTGAAATCAGAGGCCTCCACTTCATTCTTTGATTTGAAGATTATTCCTTCCACATTATTTTCACTGCAACACATCTCTTCAGGCTGTGCACCTAGTCTTTACTTCCAGCTCACAAGCTCCTACCCTGCCTTTAAATCCCATCAGCTAAATTTTGCTATATTTTCCCAAATTCTCTGCCACTTCCCAATCCTACTTCACTGTTTATTTTACAGACTGCTAATCTATATTTTCCACCCTTGATTGCAGCCTCATTAGCCAAACACACCTAGGTGCTCGGAATCCTAGTCTTTCTCTGCAGTTGCCTTTGTGAAGCAGCAGGTCTGGATCCACTCTCCCACCCATACTGCTGTTCCAGCTACACCAGAGCACTGGTTCCTGCATACCTGGCTCTACTCTGCTGACATCAACTTTACCTTCTCTGTGTTGTGTTGGATTGCTTTCTCCTCCCTGTATCATGGTGAATTACTTTTTTTTTTCCATGTCGCCATGTCACTAGCATCACAAAACAAGCTTCCTCCTCCATTTTCTGTCTAACCAAGCACTGCTTGTCTTAGAGCAGAAAAATTCCCTGCCAAAAGAGGCCATGATGGGGAAGAACTTCTATTCTAGTAGTCCTGAGCCAAGGGTAGCATATGCAGTTACTCAGTGAGGGCAGAAATGTACCCACGGATGAGGACAGGGAGCCCTGACAGAAAAGCTGCCATGAAGCCTCTTCCCCCCGCCCCCTTTCTGGAAGGGGAAGGAAATAAGACCATTTAGTCTTGTTAGGGACACAGAAGCTATGATGCATGTCAAATATCAGTTCTCACTGCAGAGCTCAGCACCCCCAAGGCCATTTGACAAGAACACTGCCACAGTTCTTCAACCTAGTACCATTTCCCCAGTCTTGTTTCGCCGAACTATTCAGGATACAGTTTTCAACGCACACTGAAAAACAGCGAGCACGAGGACAAAGCTTGCCTCCATTAAAGCCTAGCGAAGCAAACTGATCTTAGCAGAAGATACTGAGGATCCACTTCTTTTAAAACAATGAGATCTTCACAAGGTTCAGGGTAAAACTTCTTGACTTAAAAACAAGGGCTAAATACTTCACTATGGGCTGGAGCTTAATAAGAAACTCCCTCTTGGAAGGTTATCACGCTCTTGTTTTCCACAAGATTTCTTGTATTTTCTTTAAAAGCAGGTGGTGCATCTGCCTCCTGCTGCCACTAGGGTATTGGGGGTCAGAAAGGGGAGGACGGTAGGTAGGCAGCTGTCTGCTTTTGGGAGAACCTGGGGCAGTCAAAACACAACCTGGCAAGTATGAAATGCCTACAGCTCCCTGACAATCACTGTGGCTTGTAGCTGGTGAAAGTGAAAAGCACAGTTCTCTTAGTGCTCCACTCTGGAGTCATGGCACAAAAAGGATGGGGTTTGCGTGTGTGTATATTTTCTTATAACCTACGCTAGGTTAAAATTAACGCTAATTACAGCTAAACAATTATGAGGCGGGCGTCTCATCTTGCATGGTGCCGAGCAGCCCTCCACCGCACCATGCGGGCACAGCCCAGGGCCCCTCGCACCGGAGGACTGCTGTAGCCACTCCTGCCGCGCCCGAGTGGGGAGCGAGGGGCACAGGGATACAGTCCCGTGCCTGCTCTGGAGAGTCCCCGTGCAGAGGCTTCCAGGCCTGCCGGCAGCAAAGCCACCAAAGGCTAATCACCCTTGGCGACAAGGCCCTACCTCTCCTACCGCCGCGGAGGCGGAGCCAGTGCACCTCCCGCGCACCCGTCCCGGAAGTGCCTCCCACCCCGCGAGCAGCTGCCTTCCTGCCGGCGCGGCTTCTCCTTCGGCCGGGCGCTATGGTGGTGGAGGAGGAGGCACGGGGGAAGTTGCGAGTTTGAGCCGGTGCCTGTTCCTGAGTCTCGCTGCCGGCGGAGGCCGCCGCTTCTCCTTACGCCTGGTGCGGCTGCCCGGTGTGGCGGGCGATGCGTGCGGAGCGGCTGCAGGGCTGCCTGTGAGCGTGCTGCCCATGTGGGTGACCCGGTGAGGCCGGGGGGCAGCGGGAAGATGCTGCTGTCGTTGGTGCTGCACACCTACTCCATGCGCTACGTCCTGCCCGCCGCCGTCATGATGGGCACGGCGCCCACCTACGTACTGGCCTGGGGCGCCTGGCGCCTGCTTTCCGCTGTGCTGCCCGCCCGTTTCTACCGCGAGGTGGACGACCGCCTGTACACCATTTACCAGAGCATGGTGCTCTTCTTCTTCGAGAACTACACGGGCGTGCAGGTGAGTCGGGTGGGGAGGGCAGGGTGCTCCGGCCTGGCGTCCCTCCTGAGCCAGCAGCCGTCGGTAATGTGGGCTCTGGGCTGGCCTCCCGGCCGGCGCTTTACCTCTTCTCAGGCTCCTGGGGCAGGAGGGAGGCAGCACGCCTCGCTCGGCCCGCCGCCGCCATGTGAAGCCTGAGGGGAGGCAGCGGCCGGCAGTGGCAGGTGCAGGCAGTGGCCTTGCCCCTGCGCTCCGAGTTCGCCCGGGGCAGTCTTGTTTCGCAGCCGCTGTTGCTCCTCTGGTGATGCTTTTCACGGAGTGTTGGTGTTGTGTTCATTTTACAGGTCGGGAAAACGGAAGAGATGCGACACCGGTCGTGCTCTGTCAGCACTTGAATGGCAGTCTCCTTTGCACACTTGAACACTGTGGCCTGTGTTGTACATCTGTAGTATTAAATTGGTAGCAGATAAGAGAACTGTAGTGAACTGTAGTCAACTTTAATTGTACTTAATACACATACAAATGTTTCAAAAAATAGATTGCTTAACCTCTAAATTATTACAGGTTCTCAGTTTTCATACAGTTTACCCCAGTAAGTCTTTGGCCCCTAAATTTTGATAGCCATAGATAGTGATTATTCAGTATCCCGTGTCCAAGGTTTCATGTTAGTGAGTTGGAATTGGAGGCCTTTCTTGCATGACCAGAGAGGTATCTGCATTCAAATAATAATATTTATGAAGCATCAAATGTATGAAAGGTTGTATATTTGTTTGCAATTTGAAAAGTAAAACAGGAAACTTTTAATTCTGCGTCTGAGAAATAACCGTGTAAATGACAGGTGCTTACTGTGTGTAAACCCGACTTTCAAAGTTGTCTGAATATACTGAAGTGTATTGAAGTTAGTGTCAGCTGTAGGTGCTTGTGAGTTAGAATTAAGAGGTGCTTACATGTTGACTGGCAGGTAACTGAGCAGGTACAGTTAAGCCTGTCTTCATACTTACAGCAAAAGCATTTGTCCACTGTCTTACAGATCATTTATTTCAACATCAGGCTACATCTTCCCAAATTTCCATTCTTGAGCTAAAGTTGTAAGCCTCACTTCATTTTGATTCTCATTGGAACCCCCAGAGCCTACTAAAGGTAGAATTGCAGAGTTTGACATCAGGGTAAATAGAACAGGTACAAAATGGAAGTGAGATCTTCTGGTGAATTAGTATTGATTCAGCTCTTAACTCACGTAACTATGCTCTTGCCTCTTGTTCAGACTAGTTGTGGTGCAATTTACATATCTAAAAAAAAGCAGTAGTTCACAGAATAAGTACTTACTGTTTTATCCACTTTCTTTTTTATGTAACATCTTTAATGCAGATACCTTGATGTGTGACACACCTTGGTCATTAGCTGCTGAAAGTAGTATAGTAGTTTAATTCACCACATTCCAAGAATGACAGCCAAAAATCAAGTTATAAATTGTAACAGAAGAAATACTCAAATTTCCTACAAATACCATGCATAGAATAGTAACCACTTTGAACTTTTGATAAGAACTTTTATTTTAAAAATGTGTGTGACAGAAAGATACAGAAAGGAAGATGCTAACCAAAAGAAACAAAGGAGCCATTATCTTTTGACATCTGTTTTCTTTTATTGCATTGATAAAACGTCATCCACCCATACACGAAAAAAGAAAAGGTGGGAGATGATACAGGTCATTGCTTAGGACAATTTTAAAATAGAGATGGTTTGGCGCAGTAAGCCACAGATGATGTTAAGAGGGGATGGTGTATGCAAAGCTGAAATAGGGTAGTAGACGCCAATAAGGAGAGCCCACAGAACCAATGTGTATGTCTCAGGGCAAGTAAAGTGGTAACTGCAAGTTAGAAGTAGAGACTGAAATGTAAATAAAGCTTGGGAAAATATGATACATTTGTAGAGAGACAAGAGGTAGAGTCCTTAAAATTCATGTATCATTTAACAGGAAGATATCCCTCATTAGTTTAAGGAGAAACAGTGGTTTTTTTCAGGCCTACTCTTGTGAACGCTGGACACATTTAACTTGAAACAGCAGAAAGTTAAGCACATGCCTGGGTGTTGGGTATTGGGATGGTAACCTGAGAGCTACAGTGAACCGCCTTTTTAAAGTGTGTAATCACATGCAGAAGTGCAGCATCATTAAACTTAATCCTAAAACCCAATGCAAGAATAGTAACTGGCGTGGCTTTATAAGGCATCTTTATTTAAGGCTTTACTAGCATTAAGGTTTCATAATAGCCATGGGAGGGAGGAATTCAGCATCCCTTTCAGGTCTATTAATTTATTCAATCGATTGCAGTGTGTTGAGATATTTTTTTATAGCTGGATAAATGAGAGGCCAGCAACATCAGCTGTCAGAATATGGGAACTTGTTGCTTAGTCTCAGTGAAGTCATTAGGATTATACAGATGCTTAAGTGACTTGCCAAATCAAAGCCTGTTTTTAGCACAGCCGCTGTCTTACCCTATATAAAAGGTCTTTAACATTATGTACTGTTTAGTGTTCTTTGGTTTATTACATTTGTGGGTTTTCAATATGATAACACTCTAAGGCAGTTTTGAACATTTGAAATGTATGATTTTAACTGTGAATTTCAGCAAAATTATTATCTGAGTGGGGCTGTAAGAGAGTAAAGTTGGTTTGGTTCATAAATGTAGACTTTTTTTGACTGAATGAAATACTAGTGTATTTTGATACAAGTATTTTTATTTATCTGCCACAAACTGATGTTTCTGTGTACCATCTGCTGTTAGTTCATCAAATATCTAAATCTCTCTCCTTCTCACAGCTATATGCACAAATGTATTTTACTTCTTTTTTTGTTCTCCTTGACTTGGATGTTTTTAGCCAAGTTTATTAAAGCAAAAGCTCTAGGTCTTGCTGGGAAGGCATTTTATCTTTATAGAAATCTTTTTCCAGTTGTAAAATGTGACTAAATGAGGTGATAACCTGATCTGCATGACAGAAAATCTTGCGAGACTAGTAATTCCCCTTCTCATAAGTATTTGACTTGAAATCTGAAATAATTACAGAGCAATAATTGCTATGAACTCTTACTGAGTATGTTCTAGAGCGTGTCTTATGAAGTAACTGTAAAAGTTTCTTAATGTCTCCTACTGTAAATACTCTCCCTTTAAAATTTTGGGTCAGGCCCGTTTGTTTCTACCGGAATTATTTATTTTGAGCTAAGATGCAGTCAGTTTAGGTTTTCCAATAGTACTAGAATTCTGTTAGTAATTGCCAAAAATAACCCTTTTGCTGACTGTCATGGAAGAGTTGGCTGTAGAAGAATGAAGAATCAGTACACAGAGTACAAAAATCAATCCAGGACATACCAGTCCTAGAAATGAGGTAAACTGGACAAAGCCATTACGTTTATAATGTGAAATCCTCTAACGCTGGGTAAATTTGTAAGTACAATTGCAGTTTAGCAGGTATACATGAATTTTACTGAGGAGGTATAAATTCATTGCTTTTCAACAGTCTCTGGGATTATAAATTCATAGTAATGAAAATCTGTAGATGTAGGCTGTTGGAGAGTGTCATAGAGAGAGCAGCCATGCTTTGGTCCTATTTTGCTTATGATTCAGTTGTGTGGCTTCCTACCTGTCCTGCTGTAAGCTGCAAAAACGCTTCAGTACTGTTTTCTAGGAAGGAATATATGAGGTGCTTGAACTCTGGTGAGTAGAAAGTCTTAGAGAGCAAAGAATGTTAGTTTTATCAGCAATGAGCCAAGACAGTCACTAACACAAACAGGTGCAGTTCAAGCACTTGTATTTGCTAGTGCTAGTAGTTGTTCTGGCCAGAACTTTCTAAATCATCAGGTAGCCTGGAACTGTTGGTTGTGTTACTTACTGCTTTTGTCTTTACTGTGTTAGGGAAGTCTGTTTTCTTACATTTATGGAATAAAAGGACAGTTGCATGTGAAAACCAAAATGACTGCAAATATGACTGTGATTAGGACATTTGAAGGGCTGTAAGGACTAGTAATTCAATATGATGAATGCTCTTGTCTCTTTGTGACCCTTAGCATCTTACTCCAGTTGCTGTCAGGGTGATGAAATTAATGCTTGGTGTGTTTGTGCATGTGTTTCAGATGAAATGAGGACTAAATGTTCTTCAATTGTTTTTTGTTGTAATTGTGTTTGATATTTTGTATTGAGTGGCAGTGAAGAAATAATAAAGAAATCATCACTTTCCATCTGAAAGGTTTTTACAATTGATTAAAATCCATGACTGAATTCATGTGCATGGATTTTGTTCAGTGCTTTTGTCAGCTCTTCCCTATCCCTACTTTCTGCTGAATAAGAGTTTTTTTTCATTAAAGACATTGTGAAACTCTGGTTTTCACTGTTGTTACAGGACTCCGGAAGGGCTGTGTCAGTTGTAAGCTACCTTAGTGTTATTTAGCAGAGCTGTAATATTTCTAGAAATACAAGAGATCCCTGTTAAACAATAAGACTAGGGGGAATGGCTTTAAACTACAGGAGGGTAGATTTGCATTAGATATTAGAAAGAAATTCTCCACTGTGAGTGTGGTGAAGCACTGGAACAGGTTGCCCCGAGAAGTTGTGGATGGCCCTTCCCTGAGTGTTCAAGGCCAGGCTGGATGGGGCTTTGAGCAAGCTGGTCTGGTGGAAGGTGTCCCTGGCATGGCAGCGGGGAGTGGAACTAGATGATCTTAAGGTCGCTTTTAATGCAAACTGTTCTGTGAATGCAGCATGCTTTCTGGATTGGTATTGAAGCTTGGACTAGATGGGTCTCAACAAGACTGAAAACTATTATTTAAAATTAAAACTTTGCAGAGACACTGTGCTACTGACAGTGCTTTCCAGTGGTGTAGAGCCTATCTTGGCTCCCTAGGAATTCTGTGAGGAGAGTTTGGTGTCTGAGTTTGGGGTGGTTGCTTTGTCTTTCAGCTGTTGGCTAGTTTGCATTGGAAGTGATGGTTACGAGGTGTGTGCCCAGGACAGCCGCCAGGTACTATTAAGGTTATCTTTACTTACTTCCTGCATTCCTTTTTGAAGCTGTCCAGCCATCCCACAGGTAATTCACAAAGGCCCAAAGTGGAGGTGGGAAGCCAAAGAGGCAGAGCAAGTCTAATAGCCAAGCAGAAGCGTACTTGTATCAGGAAGTGCTTCTGATTGCTGTTGGTGAGGTGGGTAGTCATCTTTTAGGAACCAGGTTCTCTCCTCTTTGCGGTGGTGGAGGCATCATAACCAGGCTTCATCAAGGCAAGGTGAAGGTTTGTCTTTTAACTGCTCTCTGTCAGTAGGTGCTGTGACAGGGTGACTAGCCTGATATGAGGAGTTTTTCCAGGGCAGATGCCATAAACAGAACATCAGAAGTAGATGTCACTTTTCACGCTTCTCCAGTTGTGTTCAGAAACAAATTGCTGGCAATTGCATTTTGGAATGAGCCTGGTTTTACTAACCCGTGCTTGGGTTCCCTGAGCTTTCCTCCCAGTCTGGCAACTTGGGAGTGGGAGAGTACTGGGACAGTATGGGAGCTAAGTGGGAAGGCACTGAGCCACAGGCAGTGCAAACCTCCAAGCTCTGGTGGTAGCTGAGCAGCCTCAGAGGGCTTGTGCTTTCCTTGTTCATTCCACATAACTTGCAGCAGCAACTCTTGTTAGCCTCCACTCAGGTTGCTGCTTTGTGCAGTTATGTTAGCTCTTGTGAGCTGTGTTGAGAGGTTAATCAAAACTTGTCATTTATTTATGATGACAGAAATAGTGAAAGGTTTTGGGAAGTGATAAATTTGGGGATTGGTGCAGTGCAAAGATTAAAAAAGAATGTAGTGAAGTGAATCACTTCTGTGTGGTAAACTTCTGAAAGAAGCCAAGTGAAATCTTTCTGCTGTGATACTGGCTTCATGAAGATGGTTTACCCTGGCTCATCTCATTAGAGATTTCAATGCACAGCTGTCTGCAGGCATATGCATCTTTTATACATGAAAGTCCTGTGTGTTATTGTAGCAGAAATTGTGATACCTGCTAAGCCTGAGGGATGTAGCTTTCAAATTGAGCTGGATGCCTTATTTTAAACTCTTGCACTCAACTATGGTGTGAAGCAGCAATAATAGATATATTAGATATGTAAGCTTTGCGCTCTTTCTTTTTTACATATTGCAAAATACATATTTGCATATATCTTAATTTGTCTGCCTTTGGCTGTCATTCTGAAGGTGAATATGAAATCATACATGACTGGTTCATCAGGATATCAGCTAGAGTTCTGCTGTGCTGCAGATTTGACTCTGGGGCAGTCTGGAAAGAATTTAGTATGGGGAGATCCCATATTCAGTGCTGGTCCTGATCATCCCCCACCTCCTGCCTGATATGTGAAAAAAACATCAATACATTAAAACTGAGGTCAGTTAGCATTTTTAGAAACACGTTTCAGTTACTTGAACCAAAACTGCTCTCGGGGTTCCTAAATTAGAATCTTCATGTGGAGATTTGCCTTGCATGTTTTCTTATCGGCAAGTCACAGTTGAATCTGAATTTTGTATCAGCCTTATTTATGAAAATCGCAAAAAGTTAAGTATTTTTCAGGTTAGGAAAAGCTAAGAAGTCAAAGGGCAAGTTCAAATGCACTTACGATTCTGGTTCCAAGTATTTGGCCAGTAAATTTTACAGGTTTGATTTTTAAATTTTCTAGTTAAATATGTTTTAATTTGAATATCTTAACATTTTTAGTATATTAGGTTCTTAATGTAAGTTGTGTTGATTTTTCACAATTTGTTGTGTTTTAAAAATACAAATGTTATTGCATCTTATTAATTTTTTTTTTTCTTTTAAACACACATGACTTTTATATGCTTTCCTGTTTTAGCATTTAACTGTTTTGGTAGATAGTGGGCCATGGAGTTTTACAGTGCTCTTCAATGCCCTTTCCTTCTGCTTATATAATAGATCCAGATACTTTATGTAAGGATGATTAATTGAGAAGTTTTTTTCTCCTGGTACTTCACCATCAGACACTGTTCTTGCTAAGAGAAGATTCTATTCATAGTTAAACATTTGACTCCAATTATTGCAAACTATTTACCTCAGGCTTAAAGGGTGTCCTTTTTTTCTTAGTTGTGTTAGATAAAGTAGGCTCGGATATCAGGGATTTTGACATTATAATTATGAGGAAGCGTATCTTCTTTGGGGAAAAATACTCTTTAATCTTTGTTCTATCAATTTGAATTTATGCTATGAAGAGATTTGGGATAAAACCCCAGGGAAATTAATTTATTTTGTTAATTTCATTTCTGTCACATATTACTTGTCATCTTTGCTATTATAGCTAGCTCCTCAGTGTGGGACCAGGAAATCATAGTTTCTTCTAGTTTGATTTTTAAACGTAAAATTAGCTACCCATGATTTGGTTGAATCTGTATTTGAGCACATAACTAAATGTGAAGAAAAATAATTGTATTGTATGACTTTGAACTGTGGTAGTTGCAGTAATTTTTCCTCTGGAACTTAAGGATTTACTTGAGTTATCCCGTCCCATTTTCTAGGGCTACGTGGGAATCTGAGGGCACCTGTGTTTCTTTTTGTGTAAGCAAACACAGTGCACAGTTCTGAGCAAGAGGCAGGTGAGCTAGTTTATTCACCTGCTGTGGTGGTGTGCAGATATTAGAGTGGTTTTAACAGTGGCTATTTTCTGAGGCTGATTCAAGTTTACTGTGTTCAGGTCTGGAGCCTGATTAGTTGCTGCTAGGTCAGATACCACTCTGCTTGTTCTGTTTTGCTGCGCAGTGATTCCTTTGCCTCACCTTGAAAGTCTGTAGTGCCTAAACTCTAACTACTTACCAAAAATGCTGTGTGAAGGAGCTTTCAAAAATCTTATTCCACAATCACAAGCAAAGGATGTAGAGTTTTCATAGTAATCCCTTTTCCTGTGTGTGTCAACTCATTGATAACTTCACACCGGTTCTGTCTGTACTCATTTGTACACATTTGTATGAGTATTACAAATAAGAACACAATCAACTCCTTGGAGTCCTTAGCATTTAGAAGCAAAATTCCTGTTATAAAGAGCTCTAGCTAGAGGAACACTGCAAACTGCCATGAAGTTTCCTGCTTCAGGCTGTTGTGAGATGCAAGAAGGGTAAAATTTCCAGAACATGCTTAATGTACCAAGGCACTGTATCTGCTGTTTGGGGGGGATGGATGAGATAGGATGGGACATGGACATTATGTGTTTTCCACTACAGAAGAGTAATAAACAAAACAGTAGCTACATTAAATGTGGGTCACCTTTTCCTTTCTTTTAAGGAAATTATAAAAATATGTGGGAAGATAATCTACAGAGGTGCCAAAGGGCTTATAAGGGACACTGTTTCTCTCCTAATCAAACAGGTGGAATACTTCCACTGTTGTGCTGGAAGGCGTGTTCAGGTTTTGCGTATAATCAAGATGCCAGGTATTCGGAAAAACCCTCCTGTTGAAATGTGCTTCATATATTTGAAATATGTGCAGTACTTGTGGGGAAAAAGTAATGAATGGTGATTTATGATAAAAGATTTTTAGATGCTCTGACTTTCCTGTAATGTGGGCTACTGATTGTAGGTGTGGGCTACTCCATGGTCCGTGCCATAGAACTGCACTGTATTCAAAAACAAGTAATTTACAGAAAGACCCAGTAAATTATTTAGGCACTGAAAATAGGATTTATTGAGGATTTAGATGCCAAAATCTTAAAATTATGTTCATGGTAAGGCCTGCTTTTTTCTGTCACCAAAACTTGAAACGGTTAACTTATACAGGTGTCTTTTTTTAAGGTTCTTCAGATTGTTAAGGAGTCCAGATAGGAACGAATTGTTTGTACTTTAAGAAAAGTTCCCAACCCATGTACAGCCTTGATGAGAATCTAGAAGCAAAGCTCCTGAATCTACAAAGTACTATTAAGTGATAATTAACATGTGGTGGCAGGACTGTGACCTCAAAAACAGGCCTTCCTGCAGTGAATATTAATGTATTTTAAAACTCTAGAAAATTAGGCAATTATTTCTAATAGCCTAAATATTTACAAGTCATTTTTATGCTCAAATCCAAAAAGTGGTCAAATATGCAAAGAGTAAGAGACTAAAGATATATTTTTACTGACATATATAGGAGAAATTGTGTTATAAATATTAATATATGTTTTCATTAGCTCACAAGGTACCTGCATTAGCTTCAAGATTTTATTGATTCTGATTCTTCTAGAAGATTTCCCTTAATACAAGGGTCAATTACCTTTAATTCAATTGAGCAACTGTAAAATCTTTACAGTCAGCATCAGAACTGGGCTGCTATACATGTAGCTAGTGCTGTTGAACAAATTGTGACTACTCGTGTTCATAACAGTTCGTCAATTTAGACCGTAAGACTAAAAGCTAATAAAAAAGCAAAAATGTAAGACTTCATACTTAACATCACATGGTATGATTCAGTCCTGCATAATGCATGTAGGTTGCTAATATAGTCTTACTACGGAAAGGAAATAAAATTGCAGTAACTGTAGTTTTTTGTTATCTGCTTTCTTGTTCAATCAAATAAATGATTGCATATAGGAATCTTCTCAATATTCTCCAGAGGTCAGTCTCTTGGCAATATTTTCTTCACTGAACCCCAGTAAAATACAGAACTACAGAATATTTGAGTAAGCTCTCTGCTTCAATAAAATTGTTTGCGTTGTGATTTTATGGTTTGATGCTGAGCCTGAGCAGCAGACTTCAGACTTGCTCAGTTATATATTGAGCAGATAGTCTCTTTAACTAAAGAGGTAATGAAGTGTAGCAATGACATGACCATTATTTTAAAAATTGTATGTGATGTAAAGGTATTTTTAGAAAAGCTATGCTTAAAGGTAAGCTTTTTTCTTTAGGTCTAGAGAAGAAAACAACATGAAAGTCCTTTTTCCTTCTGCCCCATTCATATTCTTTATGCTGTAGGCAAGTGAAACCCTTATCTGTTAAGTGCAAATGAAAGTGCTTCTCTATCTTCTAGGAAGAAAAATAAACATCTGAAATTCTTGCAGTAGGACATCTGAAAACCTGATAAATTTGTCAGCACAAATTTCCCATTTGTATCCTGTCTTGAGCCTGCTTCTTGTCAAACCGGGTAAATAGATTCTGTGATGTGAGGTACTTTCTCTAGAAGTTTGAAGGACCGGTTGTGTAATCAGGCAGGTTTTTAGACTAAGAATTTAAACATCTCTGGATAAGATGTCTGCAGCAGTGCTGCAGAAGTCAGCTTGCACAGGATTACACATTGACTTCAGAAGCCGTATCTAGTAGTTACTTTTGGTGGTTTGTTGATGCAAGCTCCACCCTTCACCACAAAATTATAACCAGACTTTTAACAAACAGCTAAGAAATACATCCTAGGGTACTATTTATTTTAATAAGTACTCATGTTATAATAGTGCCCAGCTCTTATCCCAAAGAATACATTTCCAGTTATGAAATTAGTCAGGAAGAGATAGTGAAATGGACAGAAGTCCATGTTGTGATATAGCGCAGCTAAGTATATGAAGTTTGTATGGTTGGTTTTAAGTGAAGTGTTGATGACTTGAATGTTCTGTTTCTCTTCTTGTCCTCCAGGAGAGGGAGGGAATATTTTGCTATTATCCAGCTGCTGTTAACCTTCTTTCCAGTTGCCATTGTTTGTGCTTGAAGCTGATGTGTTTTTTTTTTCTGATCAGAGTGCTCCACCTTATCTGTGGAGACACACCACTGTGTTTCAGTGCACATCAGTTTCCAGCAAAGAAGGGAGCATCATTCTGCAATTCACACCTAGGTTCTTTGAATAGAAGAGGGGGGAGGGTTAAGAAGGCTGAGGACCCAAGAGTGAGTATGCTGGTAGGCATCTGATTTGGTGTAAGATGAGTTTTTACCACCAGTAACGAGCTGTGTTGCTTTACTGCCACTGAAACAGAAGTGCCAGAACTGCTTGCTTATCAGCTCCTGAACTGCTCCTGTTATCAGCAATGTCCAATTATCTTATTAAGGTAATCTCTTTCCTAGAAGTAGGTTTTTGATAGTGTGGTTACTTTTACCTCATTGTGGCCCTGTTTACTGAGCTGATGTAGCTAGAATGTGATTAAGTGATTAATTTTCTTTGTTATGTACAGATTTCAGAAGCAGGACACAGAAGTCTAAATTGGGACTGTACACCTTGTTGCAGTGAAAACCTATGCAAAATACGAGTTATTCAGATGTGGCTGCATAGCAGCAGGACTGTTTTACGTTGCTAAGTGATCTACCATGTTACTACAGCCACAGCTGAATATGTTGCACTGGAAGAAAACATGATGCTGATAGGGAAGCTGAAACTGGTGTCACCATATCACCCAGGAGCTCTCATTTGCATGCCTAGAGCAGCCTGTCACTGAATTAGTGAATTCTCCCATGATGAGAATTTGTTGTAACCTCCTGCAAGTGAATCAGAGCTTCTTCTGGTCATGACAGTCTGAGGTGTGTCTTGTGCCTGTTCGACAGGTGAACAACTTAGTGTATGTCATCCAAGGAAGCTGGGTATCAGCCTTCCCACAGAAATTAGTCTAATAGCATCCAGTTTCCTTTATTTGAGACCTCACTGAATTGAGTTTGACAGCACACCTATGTAAACAGATGTGAAAGACCCCATATTAACAGTAACTGTATTACCCATTCTTGTGAACTGAGCTGTGAAGCAGCCAAAACTTGGCTAAAAGCACACATTTTAATGTACTGTAACCAACTAATGTCTGCAGTGTTAGGCTATGAGTCTTATCTTGATTTTTTTTTTTTCCCTTCAAATTTCTGCTTAATTTGGCTTGCTGTGTTGTCTTTCCTTTTACCTTGTGTTCCTTGCTTGACTTCATTGTGCCTTATTTTTAATAAAGCAGCACCTATTCAGCTGAATAGGATCCTCACATGCTTCATTGTGGTAGACAGGACACCTTCTCAGTGTTTCAAGCCAGTATATAGGATACTCTGGCATTAATGGAATTGTGCATGTACTATCTGAAATACTAGGTACCTTAATTTCTGAAACTGAAAATAGCCTCATAAGCATGTCCTCTACCACTTCCTAGCTGCTTGCTAGTGAGTGTCCTTGCAGAGGGGAAGATCATCCCCTGTGGTGCTCTGCATTCCCTCTTTGCTCCCCCCCTTGAGGAGGAATTTGTTAGCTACTTTGTTCTCTTCAGGCTCCTTCAAAAAGAGCGTGCACGCAACCTGTCATTGTGGGTACTCATTTCTGCATTGCTGTCCATGGTAAATCACTCAAGTGCTTGCTTTTACTGATCTCTTCCGCAGCAGCAGAAAGGTGCCAGAGACTGTGCAGTCTCTGCAGCAGGGAATTCTGCAAAGTTAGCTACAAAAAACAGTAGGGAGTCAGAGGTTTTCTGGAGACCATAAAGAAGACTACGATACCATTTCCTTCTGCAGCTATAATTTACATTAAGTACTGTAATTCACCTAAAGCATCAGATTGCCAGAAATTGAAGGCTTGCCCTAAGGGGACTTCCCTGCTTATTCACAAGCTGGTGAATTCTTCAGGCATCATCTCAAATGGAAAAGGGCAATGTTTCTGCAGGATTCAAAGCTTTTAGCTGTTAACCCTCTGTTGTAAGGTCTACTAACTTTTAAAGAAATGCAATAGCAAGTGAAAATACTTTGTTGTTAGAGGAGAGCTGTGTGGCTGCTCACAGTATAGGTATCTCGTGTGAAATCTGAAGAAGAGATTCTAGAGAGAATGTATTTTGGAAGTTGTCGTTCTTACCTGCTTGTAGTTACAGTTGTGTTGTAAGTTTGTACCTCTTAGTTCCTAGCTGTGAGTGTCTTATTAGGTGAGTTGCTTGCTTTTGATGAGCTGTGTAAGCCTTTTCTCCAGATCAGTGCTGTGGGCAGTGCTGAAGTGAATGATGCTGCAGAGAAAGCTGTTGCATCCCCTTTGGCCAAGGCATCTGAGCAGTCAGTTTCCAGATTTTCTCACTCCTCCCTTTGCTTTGAAATAAAATGTTCAATGTTTTGTGTTTAAGAGAACTAATTACAAATATGAAATGAGAGATTTTTGTTTATTTATTTTTATTTTGGTTCATTACATGTAAACACATGTAACCGTTCTGCTAAAACATAATGTTGTATATAGAAGTTATTTACAGTAACAGTAAGCGGGTGTTCCTCTGGGATTAAAAAGTGAACTAGCTCCAATCTTATTGAAATAAAAAAATAATACAGATTAACTGTTACATTTGGCAGACATAATCAAACGTTTTTCTTTTTTTTTTAAGGGAATAAGGGAATTATCCTTTATATTTGTTTTTACTCATGCAATAGTCACAAATGAATGCTTTGAATTGTGGGTCTGGTTACATTGAGATCTTTACATTAAAATGGAAATTTTCACAAGCTGAAGTTACAAATTGTGTATTTCAAACCCTGTTTCTTGTGTGGGACAGCTCGTACAGTGTCAAGGGCAGATTTTGTTTTGTTCTTATTTTCTTATGTTTTAAACAAAGTGCAGATAGTTCAGGGCATTCTGGTTTAGTGATTTGTTGTATTGGGCTTTTTATCTTCCTCTAAAGCAGTCTTTGCCAGAAACTGCATAGTAGGGTCTTAACATGAAATTAAAGAAAACAGTATTTATGGACCTAGTATATAACACTGCTTGAAAACTCTACACTTGAAGTTTTAACTCCGTAAGTGAGAGTAGGAAGATATTTTTTTATTTCAGAGTAATTTTTGCACCTGACATGTAGGATCACATCCTCTGATCTGCTACCTTGCACTAAATAAGTGTGTGGTACTAAATAGAGTGTCAGCAGTAAGATTATAAATTCTTCTAGAACTTTAATGAGAAAACCACTCCTACAGCTTGTTTGAATTTCTTGGATACTGTGCAGAGTATACTTGTCAACGGGCTTGTTACAAATAACGTTCAGTTAAAATTTATTGTGCATGTATTTTTGTTTTTGAAAAAAAAAAAATAATGTTCTCTTTATGCATGCTGGATGATCTTTTGTCCACGTATTTACTGAATGTCTTAGTCTGCCAATATCTCTTGCCTTGAAAACAAAATTTGATCAGCAGTGCTGTTGCGTTTTCAAAGAAGAATAAATGGCATGAATGTGAAACGAACAACTTTATGTGGGGTTTTTGCAGAGTGCTACAATACAAGGCATTACCCATCTGATATCACAGGCTAATCGAGAGGTGGGCAGGTTTTTCAGAGGTGCTCAGAGAAAGTTTGTGTAAAGATCAGTGAAAGACCCTGCGTACTAAATTCTGTTAAATCAAGATCTGAATATTAGCTAGATCTTCCTCATGAAGTTCCCACGTGGCCCAGACTAGGGAAGTGGTGATAAGTGGGTAAACCTTCCAAATAGTGCTTTGGTTTTTGGTGAATGGAGTCATTTTGAAGAAGAGTGTATGTTTAAACCGGTAACAGCTAGAAACAAGGAGTATAGCCACTGGTGTTGGCAAGAGCAAGGGGAAAATGTTGCATAGAATTTACTGGTTGAAAAACAAAGCTTCATTTCATGTAAGAACAGTTTAATAATTAAAATTAAATAAAATACAATACTAATAATAATTAAAAGGGAATTAACAGAAAGAGAGAAAAGTTTAGAAAACAAACATTAAACCCACACAAACAAAAAAAAAAAAAACAGTAAACCCAGGTGATGCACAACACAATTGCTCACCATCCACTAACCAGTACCCAGCCTGACCTGAGCACAGCAGCTGGCACCTTCTGGCCGACTCCCTGCTATTTATATACTGAGCATGATGATGTATGGTATGGAGTATCTCTTTAGCCAGTTTGGATCAGCTGTCCTAGCTGTGCTCCCTCCTGGCTTCTTGTGCCCCTCCAGGCTTCTCAGTGGCAGGGCATGAGAAACTGAAAAGTCTTTGACTTGGTATAAACACTACTTAGCAACAACTAGAAATCAACATTATTCTCATACTAAATTCAAAACACTGTACCAGCTACTGGGAAGAAAATTAACTCTATCCCACCAAAACACAGGACAATAATGAAAATATTTATTAAAGATCAAACATCTGTATGGATTATTCAATTCAGAATTGGAATGGTTTCAGTAATTTCTCATTTTATATTTGAAATAAAAGTAATTGAATTAGTCCATTTTAAATGGTGGCTTGGTTTACTGCTTTGGCATTTGCCCTTGTCATGCTCTCAGAAGGTTATTTCACTAGTAGGCAGGGAACTAAAAGGTTAAAGGGTGTCTTTAATATAACAGAAAAATTGAAACAAAACCTGGTGGCTGGAAGCTGAACACCCAATTTAGAAACACCACTCAATCTCATGCTTCTTTGTCCAATCTTGATTATTAAAATCGTGGCAAATGATTAAGATTTTCTCCTTGATCTAGTCCAGGTATATTTACTATTTTAGATTGAATGATAATAAGTGTCTGTCTGAAGTATGTCTTGTTCATTAGCTGTGTAAAGTTAAATGGTACTTTTGCATGTTATTAATTACAGTAATGTAGGGTTCTTGTGGATGTAGGTCAGATTCCATGGATCCAGTTCTAGGGCTGAGGCACAACTGCTGAACAGCTTTCTTAAGCCTTCATTGGTTAATATTCATCACTTTGTTGAGAAGTCAGTTGTATGCGTGATGGCTACTGATGCAGTGATGGGATGTTTTTCTGTTAATGGTGCTAACTTGCTGGCAGTTTCCCTAGTAAATAGCTGATTACTGTGTTGGATGTCATCACTGCATAATGCAATGAAAATAAATAGTAAAGTAATACTGTATTTTTTTTTTTTTAGGTAATAATCTATGGGGATTTGCCAAAAAATAAAGAAAATGTAATATATTTATCAAATCATCAATGTACAGGTTTGTATTTATGTCTTAGAAGTTTTGTAGATTTTTTAAAATCTGCTTGTCTGTTTACTGTGTCTTTCTTTCCTGCCTTGTCCTAACAAGCAAGAACTTCTAGTTCAGATACCTTTAATGATATTTATATGTGCAACGTGCACTTTCTATTTCATCAGTGGCAACTAAAAACTAATTTAACTAAACATTTTGGGCTTTTGTCTTTGCAGTTGATTGGATTATTGCAGACATGTTGGCAATTAGGCAGAATGCTCTTGGGCATGTCCGGTATGTCTTGAAAGATGGGTTGAAGTGGCTTCCGCTGTACGGGTGGTATTTCTCACAGGTAAGCCCACTTCCTTTCTGCCTTAAACAGTGGCCTTTCCCAGCAATCAGATGTTGCCTTCTAGCTTGGGTGCAGGTACCTGATTTGAACAGAGGTTCACAGTCTTGGATCATGTCACACAAGATGCCCATCGCTAGGTTGTGAATTGTCTCAGCATTCTGTCTTGGAGCACAGACAGTGGTTGAGTTTTCTACTGTCTGTTCATTGTGTAAGAGGTCAGTGTTGCCCAAGATACTGGGTTCAGTTGTTTTCACCTTGACAATTAAAAAGATCTGTTGTCTTCTGGATGAGAAGAGCACCTACTTGCTTAAACATCAAGTGGGGTATGAATCTAGCCTGGAGTATGGGTAGTTGCCATCCTTTCTTCTAGCATAGCTATGTTTAGAAAAGAATATTCTGCAGAGAAAGTAAGAAACTGTTCAAAATATATTTTTACTGGTGGGTTTGCTGTCCCAGTCACCTAAATTAAGTACAGACTGTCACACCCTGTCTTACCTCACTGAAGGTATCTGTTGGGAGAAAATGGACTTCTGTGATGTCTGATGCCTGTCCCCACTAATGACTGGTTCTCTACATTTTGTTTCCTCTAAAGTGACCAGTCTGCTGCATGGAAGTATTTTGCTCTTTGTCCTTGTCTGTAGCCATTACATTGGTGGTGATTTAAGTCTGCTTTAATTAAAATACAGACAGGATTTATATATTCCATCTGCTATCACTAGGTGTCCAGAAATGACTTTTTTCAAGATTTTTGAAAATTATTATTGCTATCTGGAATATCCGGTGCTCAGTTTCCTGACTGCTATATTGACTGTTAAAAGAAGGTTCCTGTGGAAATTTAACCTGAATGTAGCCTACATTTTTAATCAAAACATATATATATTAAATAAAATCTGTTCAGCCTTGGATTCCTTAAAGCACAAAACTTCTACAAGATTTCTTGGGTGATGATTATGTATATTTATATACATATTTATGTATATGTTAGTGACAAAAATGGAAGGCAGCGTACTAACAGTGATGATGCATGTGTGTTTAAATGACTGAGACGGGATGCAGCAGGCCTGCAGTGCAAGCTAATAGGTATTTTTATTGTTTTTATCACACCAAACAGTGCAAAAACATAAAACACTTCCTGCACTTCCTGTTGATGTTTTGTCAGTGATGTCACTTACACTCTACTAAAAGTTTCCAAAGCCACGTAATTACGCCATGCTCACGGAATTCATATTCCCTACCTCAGGTAAACATCCTGTTTGGAAATAAACGTGGTCTGGATGTTCAGGAGAGCAAAATTCAGGCACAAAGGAAGTATATTTGTAAACATAATCCATTGTTGACTGAGAGAAGGGCTTTTAAAGTGCAGCGGAAAAAAATTCTAACCTTAAAAACAGTACTTCCAGAAATCCGTTTTGAAAAGCATTCATATATTTGATCTCTTACTGAAAAGGAAATGCAATACAAATTGGGGAATTTGAGCTATATACAATTGCATAACTAGCATTCTTCTTTGGAGGCAGCTATCTAATAGCAAGAAAAGAAAAGAACCACTTAAATTAACCTGTTATGTTCCAGGTTTGATTTATTATGTAGAAATATTTATTTTCATAAAATGGCTTTATTATTTTTGGGTGGATCTAAATTTTGTTTTTCCCTTATCTTTCTCCACCAAAATGCAGCTATCTCCTCTTCATCTAACCTCCTGGTGAGGCTGGATATAATTTTGATAAATATTTTTGATATCCCAGAGTTTGCTTGACTTTTTCACATAGGAAGCATGCCTCTATCTTTTCTGTTATTTGGCATCAGCTGGTGCACCCTTTTGGTTGTTACTGAAATTTAGCCAAATACTTAGCTAGTACGGCATTTTGCCTCTCTTCAGCTTTGTAACCCTGTATGTATATGTCAGCTGAGGGAAGCTGACATATACGTAGTTGGGTCCTGTGCAGCAAATGGTGATCTTGCAGTACATAATTTGTCTGTTCTTACATTACATGACTATATATTTGTATCTACATGAGAAGTACAAATCTATTTCTGTGCATTAAAAAGTCTGAGGTGGGGACACCAAACCTGTCTTTGGTCTTGTGGTGTCCCTAAGGAAACTGTACAATAGTAATTTGATTTCTCCAGGTTCACAAATTAAACAAGGAAAAGGTAGTCCAATATTTTTCAAGTTTACTGCAGCTGCTTAGTAATTTGATGAATAAGGGAAGACTTTGATTCCAGCCTTCCCTCATTTATCAGAGCTGGACATAGTTGAGCTCACACGGAACAATTACTTAGCAATTACATGGAAGTCTTGTGAAGCAAGTGCATTATTTCTCAAACCAGATCAAGTCTGCCTTTCCTGAAAGCGGCTGCTGTGGTACCACTGTACAGAATAAGACTTCACTTCAGTGGTGTCAGATCTTAAAAGCGTTCTTACATGTGGAGTGAGGGGGTAATGGGCAGCCCTCATTTGCTGCACAGACGATGGACCGTTTTCCTGTTCATGCCATTATCTATCCGTGACTGGTAAACTGCTTCTGGGGGGTGCTGATAACGATGTTCTAGCCTGCTGAAGGCCAAGCTTGGTTAACTGGGGGACTCTCTTCCTCGCTTTGGTCCCCTGCCAGCCACAGCAGCACATCTTAATGTTGCAGGTGGCTAATTCACCTTGGAAGGTAACCACAGACAATAATGTTAAGACAGAATATTTAATATGATGTACCATTGACTTTCTGTTCCTTTCCACTGCAGCTTTTGGAGAACAACTTAAAAGTCATGTCAAATACTACTAGCTAAGCAGCTGCACAGCCATCTTTCCACACCATAAAAAACAAAGGCTGAAAACGCTTTGCGTAATTGCTGCTTCTGCCTGCCCCTCCGAAGTCCTCAAACTTTATTCCTGTCTGTGCCATGCAAATAATAGCTACACACACACACCCTACCACCCCTGTTTCTACAATGTACTGTATCTTTTCCTGAGATAAGACATTTGAATAAGGTTCAGCATTTACCAGTTTTAATCTTACTGTCACCTTTCTGTTAAGAGTGTGTAAAACCATAAATGGACAGAAATTATCTGACAAATCCTAATGCCAAGAGTCAGGGCAGGCAGAAAAGACTATAATCGAAATAGGGAATCGGTTACAAAACCCATTAAAACAATGTACCTTGGAAACAGACTTCTGTTATTTGGAAGTTCTGGTCTTTCCTTTTTTATGCCCCCAGAATTCATTGCATTAGTAGCATTTAATTCATTGCATTAGTAGTTCATTTTGGAGCATGTTTGTTTACATCCTCTTGTTAGGTACACCTTAGATAAAACAAAGTGACGAAAGAGGGAAATGATGAGGCAGATTTTATTTCTTTATAACTCTCTTTCTTTGAGCTTCGTCATAGTCCTTTTACTGAAGTTTTTCTGAGAAACTGTGTGGAACAACTCATAAAATGAATCTTTTCCAGGAAATGGCCTAGCTTTTTATAATGGTTTTCAGTAAAAATGCTTCTATAATATCCTTTGTCTTCTGCAGACTTTGTGTTACTTATTTTCTCAGTACATTATATCTTTATTAAAGATTTGTTTCTCTAATAAAAGTGCATAGAAGTTTTTAAGAGCTATGCTAGTTACTTTTGTGCTATTAATAATTTTTTTATGTGGAGGTACTATAGTTGTAATTCCAGTATTTGCATTAGTCACTATTTAAGAGTGAGCACACCAAATTGAAAACATTGACCTATAAGTAGTTGTACGTGAGTAACTTCAGTTGTGCTGTTTTCCCTTTAAATACAAGGTAAGCTGATTGTCAGTGGTGTTTGGAATAGGTAGATTGCTGGGGTTGGTTCCAATGCCATGTTTCAGTTAAATTATTTAACACCTTTAAATAGACACTTCAAGTGTCTTATGCATTTTTTTATTTTTTTTTTTTTTTAGATCTGATCTTTACTTAAACAAATTCTTGTGAACTTAAGTACATGCAAATTGAAATTAGTTTCAGGTGCTTTCATCCTAGGAGAAAACCTAGGCAATTTGCCTTGTGGGCAATTTGCAGTATGAGTCATAAAGGTGACTTTTCACTCTCATCTTGTTTGTTCTTCTATCAACTATTCTACATTAAACTACTTAAATATTTAATACTTTTTATTTCCCTATTTTTAGCATGGAGGAGTCTATGTAAAAAGAAGTGCCAAATTCAATGAAAAAGAAATGAGAGAGAAGTTGCGAGCCCAGATGAAAGCTGAGACTCCGGTAAGATTATACCTCCCTTCTCTGCATGTCTTGTGCCTTTTTTAATGGCAAAGGCTTGTTGGAGAAATGAGCCATACCTGATCTTTGCAAACTACAAGATGGTAATATGGATTTGTTTTCTTTGTATATTTTTACAGTTACTTTCTGTAATTAGAGTGATACCTCTAATTAAACTTGGGAAAATTTGACTAGTCCTTTATGAATAACTGCAACTTTGTGGTTCTGTCTGTAGAGGGCAGGGGGAATCTGGACTGCATCTTGGAACATAAGTTATAACACCTTCCTTGAGAAACCACTGTTAGCGTTTCCTGTGTTTCAAAAGACTACTGTATACTTGTCAGAGACTGGTATTCCTGACTTCTGAAAGTCAAGAACCATTGTTACCAAGTCTTAATTAGTCATCCCAGCAATCCATAATTTTTAATGGCAGTGACATCTTAGAACTGAGTAACTTTGTCTGCTACGCCTAGAGGAGAAAAAAAACCCTAACAAAACTAACAACAAAGAAACCCTGAACTCTTGATAATTTTCTATTTGAAGAATGATTGTTAGTGCCAAGTGACTTTTCTCATGACTCCCTGTATGGTTTGTGGCTCAGTGGTTAAAATCACAGTGCTTCACGTCCATTACTTGCTGTGCATTAAAATGTTTTCTGCTTTGCTGGCTAGACTTAAGAAAACCAACTCAACAAGCATTGATATAGAACAGTTACACTTTAATTTTATTTAAAATGATGGGATTAAGAGTTGTCACTCCAAATGCAGTGTGTGAAACCTTTTTTTTTTTTGGAGATATTGTGTTTATGTTTGTGTTGAGAAAGTAAACCAGCCTTACACTTACTGAGAGGCTTAAATCAGTAAAGCATCCCTGTGCTCAAGCTCATTGTGTCTTGAACTAAGATGTAGCATAAACCAGGTATTTTTGTTTTTAATTGAAGCAAGAAAGTGCATCTGTTTCCAGTTTATAGCATGTAAGTTACAAATGCCAGAAATACATTGTAACAGCTAAACTTTTCTGTCCTATGTTTAATCTAATGATGTCCACATGGAGAAGATGGTCATCTTCAATGATGTAACTTGTGCCTGCAAGTGGTAGCTTGTGCCAGGGAAGGTCCTGGGGTGTGAAAAGTTTGCATTGCATCGAGTTATTTTCTGTATATCAGTGGCAAAGATTCTACTTTCTGTAAAGGCTGAGGTGTATTGGAATAAGCAAAGACAAATTGGAGGAGGTATGAAACATATTTGTAGTCATCCCCCTAAGCAATTCCTCCCTCCTATAAAGTGCTGGTTAAGTTCACTTCAGTTAGCCTGGATGAAATATCCTAGCAGGGTGTTTTCTCACGCAGGCCTATGGATTTCTTGCTAGCATCTGGTTTTCTACGCAGCTTCTGGTTGAGTCTGGCTTTCTGGCTTCCCTCTGCACCCCCTAAAATACAAGGGTTTGTTGTAGTAAGGTTTTCATTGTGTCAAGAGTCTTGACTTGAACTCCATAAAATTAGTGTCCTTTATAGAAACATGGACTTTTTTTAATACAATATTAGGCAGATATGCCTAGAAACTCACCTAATTCTGTGTGTTTTTGGAAATGATGTTCAGTGTTGTTACAGTGCCATAAATGGACTGGACAGGCTAGTGTATGATTTTTAGACCAACTGGAATGTGGGGGGAGATTTAGGCATAAAGCTTTTCTTTAAAGTTACATCAGCTGTGGGTTCTGCTTTCCATGGTGGATGTCTACATGTAATTAATGAAAGAAATAAATCCAGTTTGGTGGTGTTGGAAATGGGCACAGAACCTGGACGTGTTTACCAGGCAGTTGGTACCATTTTCCTTGTATTCTCTAGGGCAGTAGCATAAAACAGAAATGTAACTGCTGCAGAAATGCATTCTGTTTTAAATCTGTTGTGGTCAAACCATATACGGAGTGACACTTAAGTTTTACAAAACCAAAGCTGTCAAAAGCCTATTCACAGAGATAAATGTTTACATCTGTTGGGCTAAAAGAAACAGACCATTGAGTTGTCATTTGAGGGAAGACTAAACTTTCTGTAATCCACTTTATCTGAGAATTTAAATGGAGATGCTGTAAATGCTCTTTATCCTACAGTTGCTACTGGGAGAATATGATGACCTGTGTCCTTACTGCATTATTCATAAAGAAACTTTGCAGTTCTACAGCTTGGTGTGACATTCACAAGCAACCATATTACATTTAAAATGAAGACATTTTAATCAGTAAAGCGAGTACACCCTGAACTCAACAGTTTCATGTGAGAATAATTAATTTACTACTCCATAATATTTATTAAAATTTATGCACTGGATGCTACAGCTCAGGGTGGGCTTTTCCTCAGTTTAGTGAGCAGCTGTTGCTGCTTTGTCATTCTGCATGTATGTGGTGGAGTTCTTTCTTTAATGTAGTGCTAGAGAAAAGCTTGCCTTTCAGCTGTTAAGAAAAAGAATTACAAGCCAATAGAGAGGAGATGGACGGGAATCTGTGTTAAGGGTCACTGTTATTTACAGTTTCTCTCCACATACAATTTAAACAAAAGAATCCAGATGATTAATGTTCAGCCTGTCTGGAGCTATCCCTGTTCCCATTAAGAAAATGAGGATATGTACGAAGGCAGAACCAGTTTTCTATTCTAGTTAGTGTAGCAAATCCTGGTTTTGTAAAGTAAATTGGAGGTGGAATGCAGACAGGAAAAATAAGGCTGCCTCTTGGCTGTCTTATATTCACAGTACAACCAGATTAGTAATCTGGTATGCCTCATTTTGGTATGGACAGCGGACTTGCATGATGCTCCTTGTTCACCTTGTCTTACAACTTCTACTCACTTGCCTGCCTTAACAGCCTTTTCTCCTGACCTGCTGTTCACAATTGCTCCATTCTTCTTCCCAGATGTAGCGCAGCAATATTAGACATGCACGAAACTGATGCTAGACTGAAATGCTATTGCACCTGTATTCTCTTAGTGGGGATCTTGAATTTATAAATTTTCTTATTTATTTTTGGAAATTACTTTGTTTCTCAGACTGTCATTGAAGTGAACCACTCGTGGTTCATTATTGGACCTGTTGCGGGCAAAACTCACTTGAAACAATGTGATTTTGCTTAAAATTCCATCAGATTGGCTGATTATTAACAAATTGCAATTTTACGTTTTGTGAGAGCAGAGACTGTCGCACAGTTTGAAGGACACTTTTGTGTTAATACTGTTTTAATGTACACCATAAGAAGATGAACGCATTTCTTAATGTAACAATATATCCAGCCCACACTTGATATACTCAATCTTCTTGTTTTATAAAGAAAGTTAACTCTTCTGAACAGTGAACTGTTTGGTGTGATAATTGAAAACGCAACGTACATTTCTTTTCATCATGCACTGGGAGTAGAATATCTGCATTCTGAGATAGAATCATAGAATTGTTACGGTCGGAAAGGACCTTAAGATCATCTAGTTCCAACCCCCCTGCTGTGGGCAGGGACACCTTACACTAAATCATATCACCCAAGGCCTCGTCCAACCTGGCCCTGAACACTGCCAGGGATGGAGCATTCACAACCTCCCTGGGCAACCTATTCCAGTGCCTCACCACCCTAACAGGAAAGATGTGGGATTTAACTCAGTACAACCAGTCTCTTACTGGTTGCTATGTGGTTTGTCATTCTTTCCATTACAGAATAAACCTTTGTCATGTGAAGCAGTGCTAATCAAACAGTAAAAACCTGAAGGGGACAGATACATTACTACAACTGCTTTAAGGCTTAATATAATTATTTTTCATATAGTTACTAATTTGCAAATCCCTATGAGCTTCTTTGTAAATCCTGTATACCTTGCCTGCTTTCCTTATATCACCTTTGTATTTCATTCCACTTATACTCGATATGCTTTCTCATACCAGATATTTTTCAGTTATTTAGCTGAGTGTTAATGTTTCTCATCTAGCATATCTTCTAGGCAACTGTCTAAATAGATTCATGTATGAATCTGTCTGGGTGACAGGATGCAAGAATAATAATACTAAAACTAAGGAAATACATTGTTTGATATAATTTTGAACTTTTTGAATAAAAATATTTATTGGTTTCCCCTTGTCCCCCATCCGGGAACAGCACAGTAAATGCAAGATAACTTTAGTCAGTAGTTACCACTTCTTGATGCCCTATGTTCTTCTACAGAGTGGCAGCTGCTCTCCCCAGACACTCTCCAAACTGCTGTCCTCAGCCATGTTTTCTCTTTAGCATGTTTTCTCACTGTATGTTTGTGGCATCTGGGCTGACTTTGTTCTACAATCCAGGCGCTCATGTTGCTTCATACCCCTTTCCTCTGCTTCATCCATACCAGCTTCTTTTGTGGCACTCTGAGCTATCTCAAAGACTTCCTTGGCTGCCCTACTCCCTCCTCTGGAAGCATATCCCTTCTCAGTGCCATTGCTATTTCTTTTTGCCTGGGAGACCTTGACAGCATTGAGGAAATAAATAGATTTGTTATTCAGGTGAAAGCCATTCTCTTCATCCATTTCATTTCATTTGTGGATTGCACAGGTTTGCTGACATTATGCTGGGTACTCTGAGGATAGCCCCTGCCTCTTTCTTGGTTTTCTGGCTCCAGCAGGAATTGGTAGGGTTCTACTAAATGAATCCTGATCCACTTCTCAAAGGTTTCAGATTGATGAGAGATAGCGAGTGTATTGACACCCACCCATTACACAGAAATAGGCATGAAAGTGCCATGTAACTGAACATACAGACCTACTGTGCTTACATCACTGTATCAATGAACCAGGGATTATAGTAATGCAAAATTTTCTATGCCATTTTGAACATGAGCACTGTATTTTGCAGTCACTGTGATAAAATGCATAACTTATGAAGCTAATAGCCCTAAATGAAATACTCTGTATAAAAAAAAATGGCCTTAGCTGCAGCAAGTGTTTCTAGGCAATTAAAATGGTTTTACAACTTAACGGTTCTTAATCCAAGTTCAGGGGAGCTTATTTAGTAGTAAAAGTCTTAGAGCTTTGTAGTTCTTACAGTCTTTGGAAATAGTGCTTAAGGATTTAGCCTCTGCAGCCCATGGTGGAAGAAGAGAAAAGCCAGTCAGACAAGCAGATTCGGGAGGCTGAATTGCACTGGCAGAATATCTGTGTCTTTTGCAGGATTCTATGTGAGAATAAATAATACATCTATTTATATTCATGAATTTTACTCAAGTAAAGTAGACCTAATGAGCTACATACTAGGTTTCTATAAGCTGAACTTGATGCAAAGGCAACTTTTCTGTCTTGTTGGTATGTTTTCAATTCAGAGATATTCAGATTCTGGTCAACAAACCTGTTCAGCTGCTTGTGTTCTAGAGGTTTACAACAATAATTAACATATAATTTAAACTCTGCTTTGTATTACACATGTAGGACTGGAGTAAACAGATACTATTCTCCATTGTGTAATCAGCTATTGATGGCTGATTATCTGCTTTTAAGTCTTGACCTCTGCAGCAAGAATGGTAATACCTATCCTGTGTGCTTCACTTTCTTTACTCTGACAGTTATTACTTGTAACAGCCACTGTATTACCTTTCAGAGCTGAGCATTCAGTCTTTAATGGGGGAGGGGGGGTACGTCATCTCAAAGTAACATTTTAAGGATTTAAATTATATGATTTGAATATAAGCCTGTTTATGAAAAGGGAGTGGGGTGGGAAATGCATCTGGATTTGAGTATTATGCCCTTTCCAACTAACTCTCAAAAGTTTACTTAGTTACTTGAATATCTCAACAGTGTACTTCATAGATGAAATGTATACGTGACTGGGGAAAGTGTGGACTTCAGCTGGGTCTAAGGATTCCTGTACTCATCCCTGTGCTTATGCTACTGTCATGTTATAAAAAAGTAAGCACCTTGCCTCTTAAACCCATTTTCTTGTTCTTTCCCCACCAATCTGTATATATCTTGGGTTTTCACTGGTCCTTGAAAATTCTTGGACTAAACCTGCCTCTGCAGTGTGCCAGCTCTCCTCCTCCCTAAACATACCATGACAAGTACAGCCGTTCCTTGAGCTCTCTTTACTGGTTTGTCATTGTTTTTTTTGTTTGGGGTTTTTTGGTTTGGTTTGGGGTTTTTCCCTGCTGGGTTCTAGGCTATGCAGCCATTTCCTTCTTTCTTGATCTGCTGGCTTCAATGATTAGCACAGTTCCTAAACTTCTTCCCTTCTCTGCTTTTTAATGCATCCTTCAACTTTTCTCACTATGGGGTGATTCTGGAGATTTCTCTTGCTGAGTCCTATCTTTCTGCATTCGGTCTTTTTGCCAGTTGTCTGCAGTTGTTAAGTGCAGGTACCAGCACATTCTGATATTTTGTGGGCCAGAAGCACAAAGTTACATTCCTGTGTGTCTCTTTCTCAGTTTGTAATTAACTTTGCATCTTCCCATGATGTGCATTCACGCTTGTCAGTGTTTTTCTGTACACTGATAATCCTCCTTGGACTGTTGTGAATCCCTTTTCTTTAAAATGAATGAAGACCTTGCGCCCACTGTAGGAGAGGATCTGGTTCAAGACTATCTTAAAATCTGAACGTGCACAAGTCCATGGGACCTGATGAGATCCATCCACGGGTCCTGAAGGAGCTGGCGAATAAAGTTGCAAAGCCACTGGCCATCATATTTGAGAAATCATGGTAGTTGGGTGAAGTTCACGATGATTGGAAAAAGGGAAATATAACCCCCATTTTCAAGAAGGGGAAAACGGATGACCCGGAGAATTACAGACCAGTCAGTCTCACCTCTGTGCCTGGCAAAATCTTGGAGCAAGATTCTCCTGGAAGGCATGCTAAGGCACATGAAAATCAACAAGGTGCTTGGTGACAGCCATCATGGCTTCACTAAGGGGAAATCCTGCCTGACCAATTTGGTGGCCTTCTATGATGGGGCTATGGAACTGATGGACAGGGGTAGAACAGTTGATGTCATCTACCTGGACTTGTGCAAAGCGTTTGACACTGTCCCACAAGACATCCTTGTCTCTAAACTGGAGAGACATCAATTTGATGGATGGACCACTCGGTGGATAAAGAACTGGCTGGATGGCCGCACACAGAGTTGTGGTCAATGGCTCAGTGCCCAGCTGGAGACCAGTAATGAGTGGTGTCCCTCAGGGATCGGTGTTGGGACTGGTCTTGTTTAACATCTTCGTCACTGACATGGACAGTGGGATTGAGTGCGCCCTCAGCAAGTTTGCGGATAACCCCAAGCTGTGTGGTTTGGTTGATACGCTGGAGGGAAGGAATGCCATCCAGAGGGACCTTGACACACTTGTGAGGTGGGCTGATGCCAACCTCATGAAGTTTAACCATGCCAAGTGCAAGGTCCTACACCTGGGTCAGAGCAATCCCAGGCAAAGCTACAGGTTGGGCAGAGAAGAGATTCAGAGCAGCCCTGCAGAGAAGGACTTGGGGATGTTGGTTGATGAGAAAATGAACATGAGCCGGCTTCAGTGTGCGCTCGCAGCCCAGAAAGCCAACCGTATCCTGGGCTGCATCAAAAGGAGCGTGACCAGCAGGTCGAAGGAGGTGATCCTGCCCCTCTACTCTGCTCTTGTGAGACCTCACCTGTAGTATTGTGTGCAGTTCTGGTGTCCTCAACATAAAAAGGACATGGAACTGTAGGAACAAGTCCAGAGGAGGGCCACGAGGATGATCAGGGGACTGGAGCACCTCCTGTATGAAGATAGGCTGAGGAAGTTGGGGCTGTTCAGCCTGGAGAAGAGAAGGCTGCGTGGAGACCTCAGAGCAGTCTTCCAGTATCTGAAGGGGGCCTATAAGGATGCTGGCGGGGAGACTGTTCATTAGGGACTGTAGTGACAGGACAAGGAGTAACGGGTTAAAACTTAAACAGGGGAAGTTTAGATTGGATATAAGGAGGAAATTCTTTCCTGTTAGGGTGGTGAGGCACTGGAATAGGTTGCCCAGGGAGGTTGTGAATGCTCCATCCCTGGCAGTGTTCAAGGCCAGGTTGGACGAGGCCTTGGGTGTTATGATTTAGCATCAGGTGTCTCTGCCCATGGCAGGGGGGTTGGAACTAGATGATCTTAAGGTCCTTTCCGACCCTAACTATTCTATGATTCTGTGATTCTATTCTAATATATTTCTTGCGATACGTTTCTGTGAAGATAACAAATTTTGTAGTTAGTCTAGGCACAGTAGGCATGATTTTTACTGGTAATGTGTCATGTTCAACTCCATGCTAGTTATCATTTGTGACCATAGCCTTTTCTTCTGCAGATGAGCCCCCAATGCAAATTTTTCAGTGCTTAAGTGCTGTTTTGCGTCAGCAGTCAGAGATTATACAAGACACACACAAACAGAGAGAGATGGAAATCTATACTCTGTTTGGAAAGCAAATGGAAAATTCATCACATTTGACTGCTTTTATTTGGGTACATAATTTTAGACTTGGATATGCAGATATTTAGGCAGCCTTTACCTGTGTAATGATTTGAGAACCCATAGGCAGTTGTTACTGACTAGACAAGCGCACTAATTTACTAGGAAAGTCTAACCTTGCAGGCATGTGTTTCAAGGAATGTGACTTTGAAGTTCAAATTATGTTAAACCGTGAGTTTAAGTTCATAATATATTTAAGATATAACACAGTGAGATGCATAAAGGCACGTAAAGTAGCTGATCTGTCATAATTTCAATTAATAGTATTTCTGATTATGAATGGAATGAAATTTATATTTCAGTAGAAGAAAAAACTAGATGCAACATAAGTATTAAAAAAGTAATAATAATTTAGGTAATTTGTGACATATTTGACTGTCTTTTTAAAATCTCCTCTTATCCCACTTGACTAAATAGATAGTCTTGTTGACATCAGCCAGTCCTGACTTGCTCACTTCTGTTAATGCATTCTGTTTCCCTTCCTAAATCACCTGGGCAACTTTCTGTGGTGTACATTCAAAGAAAATTATTTTCAACCTTGAACAGTTTCTTAGAGCTAAGAAATTGTAGCTCAAGTATTCTAATTTCCTTTGGATCCTTATGGTAATCAATGGTGTGAATTAATTACAATATGGACCTATCAAGTGATGATAATTTCTGTACAAGGAATTGGCTTACATTCGTTATAAGAACTTGTCTGTCTTGGTTTTCTTTTAATCCCACAGATGTATTTAGTGATTTTTCCAGAGGGGACTCGTTACAATCCAGAAATACCAAAAGTCATTGCAGATAGTCAATCATTTGCTGAAAAGGAAGGTAAGCAAAAAATGTTTCGAAATCATTATTTTGTTACAGTGTTAACATATGTTATATAAAATCGTTCTATAATATGAAGATGATTTTACCTTAAGTGAACCATTAAGTCTGCCTGGTTGATACTTAGGGTTAGAATAGCATAAATCAGTGTTTCTCTTACCACAGAGTAAGGTGAGAGTGGCATATATGCAGACATTTCTTGCCTTTTGCATTGCGCAAGACTATTAATTCTCAAGAAAGCTTTCTGTCTATATGTGTGTATTTATGGATGCTTCTTGCCCATTCGGGGACATAAGAATTAGCTACACTGGATCAGGGCACTGTTCTGTCTAAGGTGACATTCCAAGTACAGTTGTTACTTGATATAAAGAATATTTTGCATAGAGATTATTGTGCTTTAAAAGTCTTCCATCACTTAATTTTCAATTAGTGTTAGTACTACCATGGCTTTTTGGTTTTGTTGCTCTCACACTTTCCAGTTTCACTCTTCCTTGGCTGCACTTTTTTCTGTAGTTGCTTTGATTGTTGGTATTGTCTCTATAACCACAGATGGAATTACTTCAATTTTGGAAAGACTTGCAAAAAATATAAGGATCCCAAGCCTTTTCATTTTTTCTCACATCATATGCACAATACATGTAAACTTTTAAGTCCAACAGTTCAGTGAACACGTTTCCTGGTTTTGTTTTTTCCTGTTGACCAAAAGTTAAATAATTCACTCTGAAGATAAACAAAGAATAACAAATAGGTCTGGTAAATTCATTTCTGTGACACACTGAAATGAATTCACAAGTCTGTGAATCAGCCTGTTGATATCATCAAGCTATTAAGTATTGTTAGCTCTTGTCCAAAAGGATATATGCTTTTCTTCTTCTCCTTGGGAAGAATGGAATTTGTTTGCGTGTATGAGCAAGAGAGCTTAAGTCATAATGTATTTATTCATTGCTTCAGTTTCCTGTCGGAAATGGAAGTCAAATGTTTCATTTAGGTTTGCAGTTCTTTGAGAGTTTAGAGGGGGTGTTTGATGGGGGTTTTTTATCCCCCTCTTCTCCTTTTTCAGGGAAAAGAAAGGGCCCATGTCAATACTGTTTAAATAAACTTCTTAACTGTATCTCTACAATCTGCAAAACAGTAAAACACTGCTTTTGTGCTTTCAGAGCATCTATTCATTTCCTCCTTTTTTTTTGTTCCCAGTATCAGACTGCTTTTATTTTGTAAGAGTTACTGCTCTTAAAAACTTTGTCTTAAAAACTTTCAAGACAAATACATATTAAACAAGAAGCATCTCTAATTCTAGTGCAGAATCCTCATGATCTGCTTTTCCCCACTGCTAAATTCATTTGGTCTCTCCTCAGCATTTTGTATAGAGAGAGCAGGGTCTGTGTGGGCCCCTGCTTCCCTGCATGTTCATGCAGAAGTTCATATTCTATGATTCACTTGACTTAGAGCATCCCTCATACAAGCACACTGAGAATCAGGGGTGGCTGACACTGAAAGCTGCCTACCAAACTACTCTGACAGCTAAGAGCCACAAGACACTTGCCAGGACATCGGCGGAGCTGTGAGGACGGAGGACTCTGCATGGCCGCCAGCAGGAGATGATGATGAGTTTCCAGGGTCCTGTTGTACAACGCTGCTGGCCCTGGCTTGTGGCTTCAACCCAACAGACCCAGTGCCAGCACGGTCCTGACTGCTGGGTGCGTGGTAGGGCTGCAGCATGGGAACCATGACCAAAAGCCTCACCAGTTGGTCGTGTGTAGACTGAGTGCTGGCTGTGTGCCTTGTAAGAGTGTGAGGATTGTTAAGTGATACTGCTGAGATGAATTAAAAACACACAACTGCTTGCTTCTCTGAAAGATCCTGAAGGCTTCCTGTTTCTTACAGTTTTAGGAAAGGTAGTAATGCCCAGCAGTTCTGCCAGTCAGAAGAATGTGGACGTGCTCTTAACTTGCAGTTTAAAATGTGCACTTCTTTCCTCATGGGGTTATAAAGAAGTCTGATAATTTAGTCTTCTCATCTTATTGTATTTGTTACAAAGCACAGTGTGTCAGTGTTGGCTTTGCAGACATGTAGGAGAATTTTGTTTCTTTTAAGAAAGAATTTTTTCTTTTCAGAAGAATTAAACTTCAAATTGATAATAAGATCAGAGATATTATACCCAAATAAAACTATTCCTAGAGCACAAGCATAACTCATTTTTATCACAGTGTCTGAAATACGTTTTTGACATAAGTGTGTTTATATGTTATAGTAGTTTTGCAGAGAGGAAGTATGAGAAGGTTTTGTGGGTTCTGTGTTTACCTTTACTCTTCATGGGCTGGATTCTCTTCTAGAGAAGGTTCATTGGTTTAAGTAGAATTATTGGGCTGAACTTAATTAGTTGGTCTTAAAGCTACCAGCTGACATATTGCAACTTAGATCTTGATGTTCTTTTTATGTAAACACCAGGTTTGGACACAGTAACTGCCTCTTCACAACTGGTCTAGGACCAGTTCAACAACAACAATAAATTAAAAATAATAAAAAATTAAAAAAAAAGCTTAGGTTGCCATCCAGAGGAATATTCTGATATTTTGCTGGTTTCAGCTATTATGTCTTTCTTCACTGATCATCTGTCTAGGAACAGGGTGGAAGGATATCACACAGCAAAGGAATTGCAAGGTGATTGAGGTCATTCTTGAAGGCAACTTTTTAAAATACTGCTCATACTTCATGTTACAGTTTGTTCCGCCATAGGACTTGCATTCTGTGCAAAATCTTGACTCCTAGCAAGAGCAGGTGGTTTTCCACTTTCTGAAGCAAAGGCAAATCAAACACACAGGGTAGATCAAATAGATCTGGGTATGAGTAAGTTGAGACTGAAGGCTATAAAGCACGGAGAAACTTCCAGAGGAGGAGTAGGAATGTGTACATTTTAACTATTTTTAGAAAGAAATAAAAGGTATAATACAGTAAAAAAAACAATAAAAATCCATGGACTGGTCTTTCAAATTTCAAGTTGGTTGTACTGCCAGATTGTCTGTTGAAACCACAGAATGCCAAAACCATCTACAAGTAAAAAGTGATAAAATTAGGGCATTAATATTCATAGCTTTCGTGTTGGATACTGACAGATGTATCAGCCTTCAGCACCGATACATTTGACATATTAAAACTCTAATTAATTTAAACTCTACTGTAAGTTCTGTCCACAGTTGTATTCAGTGGGATACAGAAAGTTGCTTCCTTCCAGTATTACTTCCAGGAATACTAATTTTTATGGTGATGAATTGAGAATGTTGTCATCTAAGGGTAATGCTAGTACCCTCAGAAACTGAAGATTACTCATTCTACATGTTTTACAAGTGGCAGAAAACTCCAGTCAGATTCTAACCCAGGATAGAACATTTTAGCTCAGAATACATTTGTTAGGTTGCATTGGGGAAGAAAAAATGCGCTTCCTGAAGTTCAAACACAAAAGCAAAAATTACCTGTCTAAAACTAAGTTCTTTGGTTATTTGTGAAAGGATTAATGCAGGGTTTATTCATAGTACAAGGTAAATTCTGTGGAGTTGAGAAAATTAATCTGTTATTTGTCTTTGTTGGCCAAAATAGCCGTATTTGCTGGGTTTTCACAGCCACAGAAAACAACAGAAGCAGTGTGTGCAAAGAATATGAGATGAAGATGTGTCAGGTTTTCTCATTTCTCTTGGAAACAAATTAAACCCCCACTTCCAAACCAGTGGGGAACTGTGCCATGTAACTGGATTTGAACCTGATACACCTAGTTATCCTCTCCTGATGAAAACTAAGTGGTTGGTTGAGATATTTCAGCAATTGCGACAAGGACAGGTGCTCTCTTTTTGTGTTTTAGTATGGTTGGTGACTCGTTTCCAATGGGATATTTTGTAAGATTCTCATAATGAAATTATCTCATGCTCTGCTGTCTCAGAGATCTAACAATATGAGAGAATGTGCTTTTCCCCTTGTCTTCTGAGCCTTTGCCTTCTAATTACAAATATTTAAGTATAGAGTCAGTAATCTTAGGTTAGAATTCATTGTAGTTTTCCATTATATGGGAGTAGTCAGCTAACATGACTACCAATATGTGTGACTCCTTTTAGGCTCCAGTTATTAGTTGAGGTGTTTAGAAGTACAGCGATTTTTCCACACTAGTCAGCGGGCTTGAGTTGCTGAGTCCAGAGAATTGTAATTTGTAGGTGGCACTCATGTTTTCATAGAGATTTAACTCTTATCTTGTCATAATGTTAGAAGTGGAAATTATTTTATGTATTTATTTCAAACCTTAATTCTTTTAAGTTTGGTTCTATTTTATGGTAATGGACTCTAGAACAGAATTTCTGTAAGACCCACAAAATACATCATTTTAACTTTTTCTGCCAGTTTCTGGTATAAAAATTTGTTCCATTTTATATATTCCCAAAATATGTGTGTGTAGGTTTCTGATCATTTCCTAGTAGTTAGACCTCTATAATATTTCAAGCAACCAAAACTTTCTTAGGTTTAGTAGAATATTAATTTTATCCAAATGTTAATAAATGGCATTTTAAGAATGTGAAGATAAATAGGAATAATCCAAAGCCCTCCTACTCCTAATGTTATTAACTCTGAAAAGTCAACGAGAACCAGGTAGGAAGCTTATTAGATTTAACTTGGCTTGCTTTTTGCTGAATGAAGACAAAACAATCTTCCCTGATAAAAGGCATTCATGGAATTTTGTATTAATGTTTGATTTCTAAAAAAGGTCATTTAAACAAGCAAACATTTCAGGTATTCATGTATTACCTTCCTTGTTTTTATGCAGAAAAGTTGCAAATGTCAATGTTTTTTAATGCGAAGTTTATCTCAACTTAGCTTTCTGCTAAGATGTTTGTACGTGCAGGATATGCTTATCTCAAAATTGCTTTTGCAGGTCGTGTTAAAAAAGAGGTATTTCAACTAAGCTAATCGAAAATACTTCCCTTCTAGATCTTGGCATTGGTTTTAGATTGTATTTTAAAGCAGTCTGATGTATTTAATATCCATAAATGTTATTTGGAACTGTCTCTACAGAAAGTAGCTTTTTGTAATTTTTTTTTTTCACATACTTTCATGTAAGCAGGCTTGATGTAAAAGTGCACAGTGAGATGTGGATGGAAGAATACAATTTTGGAAGAGTGGGGTATAGACACTGAGTAGCATTTGAGAGAAGTACCAACAGGATAAAGAATGGATTTCTGTTATTAAAAGTCATCCTTAGGAAATCAAGTTTGTGAAAACCTTGTATTTATGTAGATATCCATAACAGAAGAAAGGGTACTCAAGTGTGGTGTCTCCCATGTTTTGCTGTGGGATGGTCATAGTCTTGAGGGGGTTACTTGCATTTATTGTACTTCAGTTCATGGTAACAGAAAACACTTTATGAGAGCATGCAATTTTTTAATATTATCATCAGCTGAATCCTATTAATGTAAATCGATGGAATAATGGCATACAAATGGGTTAGCTGTCCCACCATATGTCATTTTATAAGTCTGACTCTGGTTTCAATAAGTAAGGCTTCACTCACTGGAGACATTCCAGAAGGCTGGTGGGAACTCAGTGCTGGATGAGTACTTGGGATACCCCATGTAACTGCAAAGCTTTCAGTCTAATATCGTTAATACGCACACACACACATACCAAAAAAAAAAAGAGATTCGTTGGTTTTTATCCTGCTTTCAGGTTTTTTATTACTGTCAAGTAACACGGTTGTATGTACAGTGGGGGAAAAGTCTCAAACTAATTCTGGCATCCACTTTCAGTGAGGACAAAATTTCTGTTGATGAAACGTCGTGGTGCTAATACAGTATGTATAGGATATTCTTCATTTAGAGATGCTTTTTTATTTTTTATTGTTTTCATTTTAAAATATGGTGTGCACATCTGGGGTACAAATATGACCAGTGGAGTCCAAGTCTGAAAATGTAGATGGCCTGCCTACACTGAACAGTTCTTTGAGTTTTTGGCCTGCATGAAGGAAAGAGAAAGAGCAGTCTTCTCCATCAAGTTGTACTCAGCTATTACATATGTAACTTCACCCTGAGAGATTAGATAAATTAAGTTTTGTTGTGGTTTTTGTTCGTGTTTAGATAAAATAATCAGTTCTATAGACGATAATAATTTGGGCCTTTGTACATCCCAAACTAAAACCTTACTTTAGTTTGTTCAGCTTTTTTGCACACTTTCTGAAGTAATTCAGCATCTTACTATAGTCTAGTAAACATATAATATTTGAAATACCATTGCTCATTGTATTTCTTCAGATTTTCACATTATTTTCGTATTTTTTAAATGCATTTATCATTTGAAAGTTAGCTAACAAGAGCAAAGCTATAGCATTTTAAGGTAAGAGTATTGCATTATTAGACATCTAGTTCTTTTTCTTTGGCATTTAAAATAAAATCTCATGACCTCAAATACTTTGACAAAGAGTCCTAACTTAGTGTTGCACAACATTAAAAACAGTTTAAGCACAGTGTTTTGTGAATTGGATGCAGGCGGCTTGCCAAGGTAACTATACTGTAACTACTTGGGTTTAAATTCTGTTATGTTGATTTTAGCAAAGATCATCAGGTAATTGCTAGAATGTGTGGTTAATGTTTTTATAAAACAGATTATTTAAAAGGATGTGCTAAACTCCTGGTGTGCTGCATATTTGTCATGCACCAGAGTGTTTCTGAATAATGGATTATGGAATTTATTGATTTTAATGAGGTGCATATTCATTTTGTACTTAAACTGTCAAGAGTTCACTCGTAGCGCATGGAGTAAGTGGGGCTTATTCCACAGTTGGCTTCACAGATTGTCACTGACCATCTGAATCACCAAAATTGCCCGTGGATTCAAAAAACTCAAGACAGAATAGTCTTAAATACCTAAATGAATTAATCTAGAGGATTCAGTTTTCACTGAAGCCTGTTTTTCCTTTTTCTTCCCCACAACAACAGTTTGGTTAAGGTGAAAATGAGTTGGGCAGGAAAGGAATGACACTGTTTTTAGAATGTCTGGGAATTTGGCTCAACAAGAGTTGTGTTGAGTGTAATGTCCACACTAACATCATCATTGACACCACACTAGAATATTCAGTGCTTCATTTACAGAGTAAACATTCAGAAACATAACATAATTAGTTGTTTGATGTAGCAGTTCACAAGCTAAGAAAACACTCCCACCATGTTATGCTTCAAAATATTTATATAATCCATATAACATTTTACATAGACAGTTATCACTGTTGCTGGTAAAGCTTAGAACAATGACTTCAGAAGGAGTGCTAGTAAATAACTTTTTATCTCTGTGTTCAAACAAAGTGCTTAGCACTTGTTAGGATAATCATTTATATTGAAATTTTCAGCTCTAAAAATGTTAGAGCCGTTTAGAGGCTAGCGTTATCTTACAGTGTTCAGTAGACATTTTCATAACTTTAGATCAAAGTATGTTTTGCTCAACAAGGGAGGGATATTCAGTAAAAATCAGGACATAATATCTTTTGAATGGATTTTGCAGGCAGAGAGGTATCAAAAGCAATACCATAGCACTTTGGTTTGGAAAATTTCAGTTTCATTTAACAGGAATCAGTAGCACCAATGGATGGCTCTTTAAAAATGAGCTGAAGAGTAAGGCAATGAAAAATAAGGCTAGAAAGGAGTAATTGGCCTTTTATTCTGATACTTCTCTTTGAGAAAGTTTCTCATCTTATGCAAAATAGTGAAAATTTTTGCATAATATGCTTTTATTTCCTAGAAGCACTTTCAAGAAAGAGCTTGGAAGAGCTGTGTTCAGATCATGAAAAGTTTGGGGGGTTTTTGTTTGTTTTCATTTTGAAAATCATTATATATTAAAATTCTGGAAATAGAATGAAGTTTGTACTTTTGAGCCCAGTGTATTTGAATGTTTTTAAGTATGCTCTAAGTGGAAGTGGTCAGCTGAAGCAAACATGGGTATGAAATACTGTTGTTAAGACTTGCAGAGTGCTGTTAGACCTAACATTCTTGTGTCCTTGATGTACCAGTCTCTGTGTCTTGGCCTGGATGGTTAAAGACAACAGCTGATTTCTGTGACTATGGATTTGTTAGTAGCCAAGTCAATTGTCAAAGGCTGTTCACAGAGAAACGGAGGATTTCTTCCTTGCTCTTTGTTCTTAGTGCTGTATTTTCCCCTCCCTCCTTAGTTTTCCACTGGGATGGTGAGTTCAATCAGCTGGTGGGAGGGAGGTGCCAGAGCAATACAAGGTCAGCAGCAGAAACAAGTAGGACAGAAAAGGAAAGCAACTGACAGGATAAAATGGAATGTCCGGTTTTCTGTAGCAACATGCCATTGAAAGCTAGAATCTATAGTAGAAAATAACAAAACACATTGAAATTTCTGATAGCATGGTAGCTTTGGAGAAATGTAGCGTCCTGTTTAAGCACATGTAGTTAAGACAACTGCTTCTTTGTTAACTTAGAGCAGTATTAGGATTCAGTATGTTGACAAAATTGGTTTGTGCTTTGCAAGTAAATGCTGGATGGGCATTAGGTGTTCTTAAAATTATCTGTGCTTACCAAATCTGTTTCTGATAGAGAATTTCAGGAGGTGATGTCCTGTGCATTTAGTATTTCTGGGTTAATTTTCTCTTTTATCTCAGATGAACAAACAGGAAAGAGAAGTGCTCTCATGAGCGCTTACGCTTATGAGTCACATTAAAACCATCACTGCTTCTAGAGCAGGAGCTGTAAAAAGGACTTCTCTGTTGAGCAGCCTTTTTGTCATTAATATCCGTTAGGATTTCTGTTTCATCTTGTACGTGTGCTCAGTAGAGCATGTGCAGTGTCCACACATGCACACTCTTTCTCTTAACTGAGAATTGAGATTAAAAATAAACCCCCTGTGATTCTGAGTTGGGTGCTGAAGTTCCTTCTTATGATGTTCCTTTTGTGAATGTAGTCCAATTTACTTTCAGTATAATTGATTTTTTTTCCTCCCCTCTAGGACTTGCTATACTAAAGCATGTGCTAACACCACGTGTGAAAGCAACGCATGTAGCTATTGACACGATGAAAGACTATCTGGATGCAGTGTATGATGTGACTGTAGCTTATGAAGGTACTGTGGACCACAAAGGGCAAAGAAAACTGGCACCATCTATGACAGGTGAGTGCTGCAGCCATATGTTTGTTAATACACAGAACCAACTTCAGGTACTTTATAATGCTGTGAAGATAATCTCCACAGTGCTTCAGCCATCTTACCATACCTTGGTAGGACAGTGTTCATTAGTGACTAAGCTTTACAGTAGTTACCTGTGACATTCCTGCCCTCTCCTTCCCTTACCTTCCCTTCCCTCTTCCATGCAGAGAATATTTCCATAGTTAAATTATGCATGCAAGTGCTCTTTGGTGTTAAAATGAACTTGGGACCATAGGCAGTAGGTGCCATTTACCTTCTTATTTCCTGTAGCACTAGGATTTGTCATCATCATAAATTCTTTCTCTTTGCCTCTGCTGTGCTACATATGTATACATGTGATCCAATTGCTGAAATACATGTATTTTAAAGGGAAAATGTGTAGTAACAATACACCTACCTAGTAATATTACACATACCTACTAACTTCACAAACACCTGACAGCATTTTGTGCACATTAGCTTCACTTCATTTTAAACCGCATAAAACCCCTTAAGAGAACAAGGGAAATTAGTATATGTTTCTTGAGTAATTGAGTAACCAGAAAATAAGTTCTGGGGTTTCTGTTGTGGGGAACTCTAGGGCAGAGAGCTTCAAGGTTTGCTGGTTTTTAATTATGCTTGGTGGTGGATTGATTTTTGTTCTTTTCTGTTCTTATTCTTTTAAATAATTAATTTACCTGCACTACACTGAAGGGCTAGATATTGTCTTTCTTTCCATTTGTCGTTGATGTGTTATTCAGCCATGACTGTTACTTGTTATCTCAAATTGGTACTTCTGAGTCTCTTGCATTACTGATAGCAAGTAGGGGAAAAAAGCCACAGTAGTTCCACAGAGCTGTTCAGGTACTTTGGGGCAAGGGATCGGTGTTGGCTGAGGGACCTGCAGAGAACTTCTTAACTAACCTCCCCACTCCTTGGCTGGCCCGGTATCCTGGGACTTGTTCCTACTGCTGCTAAGAATAGCTCACAGTGCAGCTGTTTCAATGTCACTTCATTAGCACATGTAACTCCTTCAGGTGGTGTAGGGTCCACACGAACTCTTTCAGGTCCTAGTTGCTTAGAAGTTCTGTAATCGTGTATTTTTACATTTTCACCTTATTTAAAATTCTTCTGCATACGTGAGCAACAAAACTGTTAAAACTCACCACTTGTGTTGTACTGTAAGGTCTTAGGATGGTTTTATTTTAAATCCCTTTTGTTCCCAATAGGAATTTTTTATTGTTAAATATCACAAGTGCCTTTTATGCTTTCACATTTTTTATTTATAATTTTCTGTTGAGCTTGATTTTGCAGATTTTATTAAATAATGTTAGGGGGTTTTAAATACCTTATGACCTTCTTAAAGACTCCTTTGAAGACTAGGCAACCTCCCTCTTGTCCTGTCACCCAACCCTTTTCAAGACCCCCATCAAAACAAATAGGATTGTTTCTCCTTCCCTGCAGCATATCTTGTTTCATGACTTAATTATTAGGCAGTTTCAGCCACTCTCATGCTGGATTTCTCACTCCTGATGGTTAATTAAACCATTAAAATGTCATTAACTAATGCTAAGATGGCAAATGTTCAAATTCCTGGTAAGACCTTTTCACCTATTGAACCCTCCAGTTTGCATGAAGCATGATATAATTATGGAAAGGGAACCAACAAACTGAATTTCCCTGTTGGCTGTTTCTTGTTTCTGGTGTCAAGTGGTAATCAGTTTGGGATGGCTACTGGACAGCCAGCCTTTTGGAGACTCCACAGCAGGCAGGCCAGGCATCTCTTTCAGACACCCTTATTGTTAGGGCTGGGATAATTACTATCTCAACCTGGGGTAAAAATAAAGGCAGTAACACAGAATGAAGTGTAGCCAACCAGTTGTTACCCATTACCAAGTAGATAAATGAAATATCCATCCAGCGCATTCCATGCTATTGTGGCAGTCACATGTATTCCTTATGATATAAATTATATAGATGAGGGACCCTTTAAAAATTACAATGTGGGACATAATTGTCATTCTTTTAGGCCCTCGACACAAAGTGGAAGAAAAACAATTTCCATTCTAAGAGGTGAAGATCATTTCACCATTTGTTATGCAGAAATCCAACAATTGGTCTGTTTGGGAATATAATACAACAAGAATTAAATTGCACATTGTTATGCATTTGACATTTTTTAGCATTATTGTTCTTTTATGGTACTAAAATGAGTTATAAAATGTCATTTTCATGTGTGCATTTCATATGAATATTTTATATTCGTGTCTGTGCTGAATGAGAATTTTGTTTTTCATTCTCATAGGAATAAAATGGCAATACAATCCTGGTAATTTTTAAAAGATAAGGTTGACATGTCTTTTTCAATCTTGCAACTGTGATTGAAATTTATTGCATGGAAAACAAACTTGTGATAAACACAACTAACTTTACTTGAGGACTGTATTTCCCATAGTATGACATTTCCCATGTGAATGAAATCTGAATTCCACACAGATATAATGTGTTTCTTGAAATGCATTTTACTTCAGTTCCATAAATCTCAATTCCTCAGAAGAGTCTGTGCCACTTCTGGAGAAACCCATACTTAACCAAGGATATGGTTAGTTCTTGGCTGCTGTCTCCAGTAGTAAACAGAGCAGGTTAAGAGGAACATTTTAGTGACTGTGAGTAGTACTGCCATGCTTTATCTGAGAAATTGTCTCAGTAAACTGTAAACGGGAGAAATCTTGACGAAAAAATTGATTACGTTTTAAATTTAGTTTTATGGAACTCCTAGTGTAAATAGCTTTTCTTAGCAAAATTGGATTTCATTTTTTTTCAGTCCCGTGAGCTTAAATTTCATAATGTTGACATGCTCAACAAGATTAAATCAAAACATAGTATACTGGTAGCTGGAATATAGACATTCACATCCTTTCTGCATCAGTGCTTTGCAAGGAATGCCAGGCACATTTGATAATGGGGTACCTTTTTAGAACAGGCAAATTATTATAGTATATCCTTTCAAATGTGTTGAAGTTTTTGTCACTATTAATGCATTTTAATGTTTCCGTGGCACTTTCCAGCTCCAAGTTGTTTGTTTTAGAAGAAATCAGATTTGATTAGTCTTAAAACAGGGACTAAGATTAGATTAGCTTTAGACAGGGATGCTGCTTTCTGCTATTGCTTCACATCCAGTTGTGACCCATGGATGCAGTCTTTTTCCTACCATTTATTCATTATTCATTCCTTTTCATTCCAACAAGTTTGGATCTTGGTATTTTTCCAGTGGAAGCTTGACCTGCACATGACAGCCTTTCCAAAGAATAGCAATTTCCCACAGATTTCTCCCCCATGACTACTGAAAGTGGTTTGTCCAGACCATTGATGACAGAACATGATGGTCCTGCTTAGGGAAGACGATGCTGCTAGTCAGTATTTATTTGTGGCCATTAGAATAAAATGAAAATCATATGGGTGCTGTGGGGTACAGCTGAAGTGCCTCTCAGGTACTGAATTCTGTAAGAACTACTTAGAAGGGAAAAGGAGGGGGAGAAACTTGTGCTGGATTTGTTGATACTGTTTTACTATGTTGTCATTAAGTAAAAAGTAGAAATAAGCTTGGGAACAAAGAAGGAGAACCTAGTTTTCTCCCTTCTGAGTGAATGTCCTAACCATTCCCATCCAGCCTTGCCTGATGTTAAGGAGCAGGTCTTGTGGGACATGGGAACTGTTGTCATTCTTGCACCTGAAAGAGCATTATGTACACATCTACATCTTTATTATTCTGCCTGAAGGCTTTAGCATAACCAGATGTTATTTATCTGGCCATTGTAGATGAAAGAGTGTGTGAAATAGCAGCATGTGACAATGATAAACACTGAATAAAAATAGCAAGTACATGTAGACTCTGTCTTAAAGAACTCAGAGGAATTCCTGAGAATTATTGACTCTGCTGTATATCAATTCCAGAACAAACACTTTGAAAGCATGTGCATGTGTGCATTTACGAAAATCTGTACATCACTTTGGTCAGTACAATTTGAGGAGGTCAGACTGGCCTAACTTCCCTAGGGGAAATTACACTTTTCCAAAAGCTTGCACTTTTGTTGGGGCCCAGTTAGACAGGGAACTATAGGACAATAGAAAAGAAACTAGAGGAACAGAGACCAGACTTTGCCTGGACTGTGGCCTAAATTTGATCACATCCATTGTCTTTCAAGGTCCAAAGCATAACAAGCTCATAGCTATAGATATGTTGAAAGAATTAAAGAACTAAATTAATAAACTGTTAGTAACAGGAACATAAAACATTCCAAAGTAAGATGTATGGTGATGAAATGACTAATAGACTGTTCAGTTCTGTCATGTTCTTATTTTATGAAAGAATATTGAAAATTAAATGGCAGTTACTTTAGAGCAAACAAAGGGTGTAGACTAGAGCTGAGCTGGACATCATCATTGGTGATATTTGCATCAAGTGTGGGATGGCTTTTTAATATGTATAGTAAATTCTGCATCAAGAGCTTGTCATTCTGTATTTGTTCAAGCAAAATTTAAGTAACTGCCTTTCATATTTCAAAATGTAAATTTTCCACTGAACTATTTGGAGGAATTTTGATAACACTAGTTGGCTATACAATTCTGTGGTATTCTCTCACACATTCTACCTTTAAAGGAAAACCCTGGTTTTATTTTTTTTTAAATATTAAAATACAACTTTTTAAATAACATGATTTCATCAGGTACCACAGAGTGATGACAGGAAACTGGCATTACATTTTAAACTGAACGCATTTTCACCTGTCTTCCGTAGGACTAGATCTGTCATTTTAGAACCCCTGTAATTTCCTATTGAAATCAGTTCAAATAACATGAAAGCCTATCTGTTAATTTGTGTATGGCTTATTTGAAATGGCACTTTGAACACAGATGTGGACATATGCATCGATATTCTGCAGATAAGGATGGCCAGGGTAAAAGCAAAATATTTTAATACCGTAACAATTAAACGTTGTATTTCTGCTTGAAAATGACGTTTCACTGATGAATAGCATCAGTTTATGGGAATGTATGCAGGCCTTGCTGTAGTTTCTCATAGGATTCCAAAAAAATCAGATAAAATGAAGGTCAGGCTGAGCATGGGCAGCACCTGTTTCTTTGCTTCTCTCAAAACAAAGACGTAGAGACGACTATATGTGGAGTTTCTGCAGCACAGTTTCTTGTCTCTACCAATGACCAAATTTGGATGTCTAAGGAGGAATGTAAAAATAAGGCAAGTATAAATAATTCTCCCTTTTCCCAAGTTACTGACACACATAGAATCATAGAATAGTTATGGTTTGAAAGGACCTTAAGATCATCAAGTTCCAACACCTCTGCCATGGGCAGGGACACCTCCCATTAAACTGTGTCACCCAAGGCTCTGCCCAGCCTGGACTTGAACACCTGCATCTGTGTGTTTGTAACATCCCTCAATGGAGATAAAAGACTTCAGCATCCCTTCAAGCCCAGAATGTTTGTTCCTCTGATTATAAACTAGGACCTTTTGTGTCTCAGTTACTCTCGAGTAGCTCTTACTGAACTTAGGTATCCTAGCTTCCCTTTGGGAATTTGTGATCAGAATATACACGGTCATCAGAAAGCCTCTGCTACACAAAGAGCCTTTTGAAAGTATTTACACTGGAGATTTATAAAATTACCCTGCACGCGTGAGAGTAAGCATTCCACTTGCCAGGCAGCATTTATGTGCAACAGCCTGGGGAGCTCCTGATCTTTATGCAAAAGTGTATCTAGACCCTGAGGATAACAAAAACAACATTAGTTTCTTCATGCTGTCAGATTTGGCTACAAATATGTTGCTGCTTTGAGAGCCTGTGTTTATTTTTGCTTTTTTTGTGCATCATAGTCCTTTTACTCTGTTTGTGGTAGTGTTCTGTTTGTCAAAACACACCGGCTGAAGAAACGGCAAAAGCATCAGTACTAGCAGTACTGGCATAGTTCCTAACAGATCCTGTTTATTTGCTAGAGCGTTGTTTTGAACTGGTCCAATCCTTGTATCTTCTTTTGCCTTTTTATTAATTGCATATTTCAACTTTTTTTTTTTTGAATTCTGAAACTAAAAAAGGTTCAAGGAAGGCACAGATATCTCCTAAATTTAATCCTTTTCAGTTACCAGTGTGGGGATGCCTTTTAGACGCAATCCACAGACCTAACATTATCCAAGTTCTGTTGCTGGCAGTCTGTTGAACAAAATTGTTATGCTTTTGCAGGAAACCTCCTGCTAACTTGGCCAACATACAATATTCACAGACTGTTACAGAGCAGTACAAAGGCCAGAATGCATCTGTTAGAATAACAAATTAAAGCCACTTGAAGGATGTTTCAGTGAACTATAATGTGCAACTACTATGGGTCTTCATCAGATACCATCTTGTTTCAGCAAGACAGCTCACAATGACACCCTGCTGCTCTCCAGTGCTAATACCAGTATAGAAAACCTCTGTGCCATTTTCTAATAATGATTTTTAAAGATTCTTACATCTGGGAATCTTCAAGAAGGTACAGAAATGTGATTATTTACCCTTGAATTTGCAGGATTTGTTGAGCTGTAGTTCCTACCCTGCTGTCTTCAGGATTTTTTTATTATATATATACTTTTTTTTAAGCTGTCATAGCCTTCCCTCTGTTTCCCTTCTCCAAACTGAAAATTCAGCCTTTTTAATTTCTCCTTCTTTGTAATGCAGGTGCTTTTTCTCCTTAAATGTTTTAGTTGGCTTTCTCTGTGACCTTCTCTGAGCCTACTACATCCTCCTTCAGATACAGAGACCAGAACTGCACACAATATTTAAAATACGGATTCACAGTCTTTTTATGTATCTGCAGAATGACTCACTTTGCCCTGTTCTCAGTGTCCTTCCTGGTGCTTCCTGATGCTGATTTGTGGGGGTCTGCACAATTGAGAAGATGGTTTCAAAGAAGAGTCAGCAACTCCCAAATTGTAACCACCAACTGCAAGTTGAGCATCATGTAATCAGGGTTTCAGGGTTTTTTTCTCCATGTTTGTTTATGCTGAAGCTCAGCTGCCACCTTTTCACCCTGTTTGCTCAGCTTTGAGGTCCTTTTGGAGTTTAGCCAGCATTTGACTACCAAAAAAACCTTAGGATCTTCTGAAAAAGATGTGAAAAACTGGCAGATTCAGTGTTTGCTCCTTTCTTCAGCTCATCAGTCATGACACAGAGTAAAACCTAGCATCGATCTCTGGAGGACCCCAGTTCCTGGGTCTGTTTCAATCCTGAAAAGCAACCATTAAGTCCTTCTGTTTGCTGCTTCTCCTTTAAGCAGCTTTCGGTCTATAAAACATTTCCTCTAATCCCATGGCAGCTTAGTTTCTTTAATGGCCTTCAGTGTGGAACCCTGTCAGAGGCTTTATGAAAATTCAGATATATCATGTCCAGTGAATCCCCTTTATCTGCCTTGCATCTTGACACTGATGTAGAAATCCAGCAAATTGGTGAGACAGGATTTCCCTTTACAGAATCCATGCCAACTCTTTTCCAACAGACTGTGATTATCTCTGTGCTTAGCGATCTTATTATAAACCCTGCTATCTTACCCAGGGATGTAAGACTCTTTGGTTTGTATTTCCCAGCATCATCTCTAAAGCCCTTGTTTGTAGAAGGGAAACTCCCCATTTTCCTGGCACAATAGCTGTTTGTGATGATAGGTTATACATCTTTGTTTTTAAATTCCACATTTGAGAGCTTTTGGGTGAATGCTCTCTGGTCTTGGTAACTTCCTGACATCCAACTTGTTTATTTAGTCTAATACTTTCTGTCTGTTTACTTATTGATCTAGTTCCGTTAAGCGATCTGGTACAAAGAATGCAGTGGGTGTAGGAATCAGACATTTTCAGCAGGAAAGAATAATGTAAACAAATATTTGAGCTTCTTTTGCATGGAAGTGCTGCTCTTCACACCTTTGTCATCCAGCAGTCCCACCAGTGCCTTAGCTGCTTTAGTGCTTTTAGTATATTGAAGAAAAGGTAAAGTTGTTAAAATCATGCTTTCCATTTTTCAAGCTCCCTTTTATTCTTCTTAATTTTATGTTTATATTTGGTATGTGTAGTTTTCTGGGTTTTCCTTATTTGCGCAAGCTTGGCATTCCTCAGAGTAGACAAGGTAGGACCATAATAATGGTAGCCTCCTGAATTTTCCCATTAAGCCATACGGGTGGATTTCAGACTCACTCAGACAACTTCTTTTGTAGTGTTATACATCTTTTACATGGGTTTCTAACAGAAGCTTTTCTGGGGTTTGGTATTTAGGGATTTTTTTTTAACAGCCTGCAGGCTGCTTCCTTTTGGGCTGTTTCTTTTAGGGTGTTTGGACACTGCCTCCCTCACTGCCCCCATTACATAGTTTCTTTAACTCTGCATTTGTGTGCTGAATTCAGTAAGACCCTTTCCCTACAATGTTGAAAATAAATTGCATTGTGATTTCAGAACACTTCTCACTAACACGGTGCACCACTCAAGACCACATCAGAATGGCATACTTTCTTGAGGGTTTTGCTAACAGTTGTTCCAGGAAGCAACTTTTTATCTTCAGTGTTTTTGGTTGACTGGCTTGGGTTAGTTTTGGGTTTTTTTTCCTCCCCTCTACACCTCATCCTGATAAAGCATCGATGCAGTTTGATAGCAGAAATATGAAATTCCAGCTACCTTTATCAGTCCTGAACTTGCAGCTTTCAGTCTGCCTTCACAGTTTCTGGCCACTATTACCATACTTATCAGTGAGTCATTTAATATCTCTTTATCTAATATATATTTTATTAGTCTGGATTTTCCACCCACAGTGATTTCCTTGTGGTTCTCTATCCTTATTATATAAAGCTATTTATTATTTAAAGTTTCTTGCACACTACCATTCCCTCACCTGTAGATCCTATTCTGTCATTCCTGTAAGTCTGGTAACCTGGTAGCATTGCATGCTCCTTCGAGGCCACTGAGATACCTGCCTTACAGGGGTAATCTCTTGGTGCCAATAATTCTTGTTCTCCTGTCTTCACATTTAGTGTTCTCACATTGGTACAGATGCACTTCTGAGTTTTGCCCTCACACTGAATTTTAGCCACATCCACCTCATATATTACCTCCATCTGACCTTCAGCTTTCCCCACCTGTGAGTTGAAATGCTCTCTTTTTCAGTTTCCATTGCGAGCACTCTGGCTTAATGATTCAGGTGCATCCCATTTCTCATCTCAAAACATCCCCCAGCTTCTAAGGCACTTACTCCCTGTGCTGTACCCCTCATGCATTCATGAAGTCTCTGACCTATGTGCGCATCTCAGGCCTTGCACAGGGGATTGGCAGTATTTTTGTGATTGCAATTCCTCTTCTGGCTTGTCTCCTGGCTGCAAGTTTCAATCTTGGCCGAACAATATCCCCTCCATGCTTCCCTACCAGCAGTACCAGCTGCTTGCTTTTCCACTGCTCCTCAGGTTAACCCATCTAAACAACCTTTGCTGTACCCTGGATGTTTGCTTTTCATCTAGTGCTGTTTTGCTGTACCACTGCTTTATTTTGTTAGAGCAAACCGTGAAATAGTTCCCTGTCAGTTCAACTTGAAGTAATGGAAAGCGTGAAGCTAAGAAGCAACTCGGCACTTGAATTTATGTTTGTTTTGCCTATTGATTGTTAATTTGCTGTAAGGAAGGGGTAAAGGGAAGTTGAGAGATGGGATTTCTTTCTTTAAGAAGGAGATGGTTTACAAATTGCTTTGGTAGCTGAACACTTAAGTCCAGACTAATGAAAATTTAATTTTTCTGTTAGTGCAGAAAGCATCTACAATGCAGAGAGGAATGTCTTTGCTATCATGGTTTTGTCTGTGCACAGCACAACGAGCAATTGTTCTGTTACTGAAGAGATATTCTTGCACATTTGAAATACTCATTATTTAGAATAAATATACATTATTCAGATCTCAGTTTCTTGTGATATTGCTTTCAATTTATCAGAAACATTACTGAAATCTGTTAAACCAGGAGAAAACAGGGGGGCTCTTTAAATGGACATCACTATGTCAGGCTTCAGTTTGTCCTTTCTTAATTTTGAAGGACTTTGGCAATAATTACATTGCAGTAAAAGAGCAGATGTAGGAGGTTGAAATCTGAGCTACTTTAATGCTGTCGTGTTTAAAGTGCATATAAAAATAGCCTTCATTAGTAATTGAAAACTGGAATGTCTGCTGAAGTGTAATGCCCCTCTCACAACTTTCTTAAGGGGCAAGGCAGATAATTTGGAATGAACTTCTGCGGTAGCATTAAGGGGTAAGATTGCCTGAGGCCATTTGTGTGTCCCTTCTCAGTTATAGGTATGTCTATGCTTGGAGTGTCTCCCTTTCCCTTACTTTCCCTGGTAATGCTGATAATTTAAAAGAGAATTAGTCAGCTTTTGAAGTGGAGAAGTTGAAAACTGGTAGAATTTTGTGGAAACCCCAGCAAGCAGAACACCCTCCCAGATATTAATTTGCAATTAAAAGCTCTGTGGATCCCATTCCTTTCTTGGAGGCTGTTCTTTAATCCTAATTCCACACCGACTCCTTCAGTCCTGTGTCAGTGTGAATCACTAGAAGCATTATACATATTCTATACTTGTAGCTGATATTTAGGCAGATAGAAAGCTTTATTAGGAAATTATCTCCCACACAAAAGTCAGTCCACTTGGCTCCCACACAAGTTTTTAGTGTTCATTTAACCCAAATCATACTCGGTTCTTGATAGACTAATATAATATTTGATTATAATGTATGATCCTGACTTGTGTTTGGTCTTTTGAAGGGAAGTTCAGGCCTGCTTGTTCCTGCTGTTAATTATAACAAATTCTGGCAAGTTTAGGGATCTGAAAAGCCTGTCAGATGCTTGCCTTGAGGCCTGAGGTTGGGTGTAATTTGCACATAATAAATTGCTTCAATAAGATTTTGTTTCTTAGCTTAATTACATAAGTCTTTTGGGAGTTAAGCTAATGTGAAGTTAAGGGTCACGGGACCACCACAAACCTTTAGAGGTTGTGGTGATAAAATCCAGCTGTTTCTTCTCAAAAACCTCTCAATGTATTGTTCTTACCCACTGGTGTTCTTAACGTAATTGCAGTAACATTATGCATCTAAAACAAGAAAATAAATTTGATTAGTTACATTAAACTCTGACATCAACTGGGTAATTAAAGACAAGTCAGATTCCCTGACTAGCTTGAGTGCATGCGTTACAGTATCATCTGCAGTTGTCCTGGATGCCCAGGCTTTGAAATGGCCTTGACTTAATGGGTGGGAATCCTTATCCTCTTTAGAGGAGCACCTGCAGTTGCAAATCACGCAGCCTATGAGGAGGCTGTACTAAGTCTTAAACTGCAACGGAGAGTAAAGCTGTAGAGAAGAGCACTGGGATTTACAAAGGTAGGAAATTAAGGCAAAGTTTCAGGATCTTCACATATGGGGAACTTGATTTAGACGGGTCAAAGATGACCAGTGCAGGAAGTAGTAAGAATCAATATACACTGGGACTTGGGCATAAGTTAGAAGGCCAGCAGCAGTGCTTGGCTGTTTGTTCAGTTTTTTTCTTTCATAAGCAGATTTGTAAAGTTGCTACATTTCAGCTTTGCTGGGGAAAGGTGTTTCTTTTGAAATACTTACGTCTTATTCCTGTTGTGTTAACTAGAGTTGATTATTGATACAACATTGATGTAGTGGTTGCCATCTTTAAATGACTAAATATCAGCATTTTTTTAAGCAGCATAACATTAGTTTTAAAAATACCATATGGCTATTAATGCTGTCTCATCTAACTTAGAATTTGGCTTTGTTTATAATTTTCCTTAATCAGTTACAACTGAGATGATGAATAATGTCAGGAAAGAGTTGTTTGTTCCTATACAGAACAACCTATGCCCTCTGAAGCAAAAGAAGCATTCATTGTACATTGCGCAGAATGTTGCAAATATTTTTTTTAAAGCTAGATCTTCAGCTCTAGCTGAATATGCATAGCATAGATGGTTTTTATAGAAGACTAGTGGAAAAAAGACTTATCATACGGTTTCTGGGGTTTTGTTTTTTAGATACAGTTTTGCATATTTTTAGAATGTTCCACTTAATAGATAATGCCACTCAAAAAGAGGATTTGTACATCAGTGAACATTATAAGCATTTAAGACATGGATAATACAGCTGTCATTTTAAAATATTAAAAGTATGCTTTTAGGTGCTCATACAGTGAATGACCTGCATATAGCGGCCTGGATGGTATCTTAGGAGAAGCAGACCTGGAAAATCCTTTCTTCCCATTAAAAGCAAGAGGAAAAACCTGCTTTCAGATGCATGAATGCTGATTTCTTTGTAGTTAGTTAAAGCATTGCACATAAACTAGTACTTGGAGTGCCTGCCATTTAATAGCTGTAGCTAGGAGACTGTTTAACCAGAAGCTTTTTAGCAACAGTTGTGTTTGGTATTCTGTGGCAAAGAGGTGAACTTGTTCCTGGTTAGAGCCCTCAGCCATTTCTTCATTTGGTGCCTGGGCCATGTTGCTCCCATCAACACTGTGGTGTGGTTCAGTAAAGGACTCTTTTCCTGAAGACTAGACAAAATGCACACAGCACCTTACAGATTTCAGCATCAAAATGCTTTAAGACTTTACTTGTTTCTTTTTCTCTTTTCCTTCCCTGCCCCTCTACAACACACAAATATATTTTCATGCTTTTAAAATTCTTTTAAGACATTTTCTAGTATATGATAAGTATTGCTTTTTTAGCAAAGTCCATAAAAATCAAACTCCTCTAAAGAAGAAAAACAAATGGGGGAATATCTGCTTTGATAGACAATAATAAAGATGTACATGCAGTAACAGTTGTTTTGCATGGTCATTCTTCAAGTTACCTATAACAGTTGTAGGCCTGTACATTTGTACAAAGCTGTATGTCTGCACTGCTGTCCAAAAAATGTCAACAATCTAAAGGGGCCACCCAATCTGTGTAACATTTGTTGCCTGTCTGTATTGTAGGAAGGCAATTCTGGTCCCTTTTCAAAATATGAAGATTATAAAAATTTCAAATGCCTCCGTGCTCACATCATACATCTCTTTGTACAGGGATGCTATGGATACTGCAACAAATGCAAATGATTACAAATACCCAAATCACTGGTAGGTTTTTCATCCCACATGCCGTATTTTTACCACTTGTTAGTTGTAAGAAATCCCACAAGGCTATTTGATTAATGGAGTTTTGTTTGTAATTAACACTTGCTAAATTTTTGGAGACAAATTGAGGAAATTTGTGCAGAAGGGGTGCAAAATGGAAAGTAGAATTTTCTGAGTCCTTTGCCCTATTGTACTTTTTAATTAGAGGTTATTACTTAAACTGAAGCCCACTTCCTCCTGGCAGTACTTTGGGAACTCACTCTAATTCCAATTTTGTCACCTAGGAGCAAGCAAAATTTAGACTTCAAAAAGGACAAGCAAAGAGGATTACTAACTTTAATAAAAATGGGAGGCTGGATAACTTTACAACATCAAAGTTATTGCATCCCACATTACAGAATGAGTAAATGGCTGCTGAGGTAGAAGTGCAGCATTTCCAAATACAGGATTTTAGGACAATTTTTCCATGCTGCACATGATAATGTGGCACCATTTCAAAAGTGTGTAGGCCAGACGGCTCCTGAGTTCAGTGATGTTCTCAAGATCCACACCTAAAGAGGAGAGGCTTTTGAGAGCTGAAGTGATGCTTCCAAGGGACTTGCAGCTACTATGTCAGATATTCGATGTATTTTGGACAAATAAATGGCATACAGTGATTTTGTAACTTATTCCTGGTTTGCTCTCTTTTTAGAGTTTCTTTGCAAGGAGTGCCCAAGAGTTCATATTTTCATTGATCGAATTGAACTGAAGGACATTCCAGAAGAGCAGATGTATATGAGAAGGTGGCTTCATGAACGTTTTGAAATAAAGGATAAGTGAGTAGCAATACACAGAATTTTCAAGAAGCTGTCTTATTTCTTTTATATTAACAATTATACCCATGATTTCTGTGTTACCAGCAGTGCAAGCTTTAGGGCTCTCTGAAGAGGGGTGCTGTTGCTATTCCTGTGCATATTTTGTATAACAACCTTGTGGTTAAATCTTTTGGTCAGGAGATGGGGATCCCTGGGTTTTAGACCTTCCTTAGACTGAAGAGGTATGAGTCCGTGTTCCAGGTGCAACTCATTCCTCTGAATACTCTTTATTTATTTTCTTGTAGCTGAGTCATGTGCAGCCAGGAATGTAAGATGCCTGCAGTAAGCAAGCAAGAAAAAAACAGTTTGGTTCTAACCTCACAGTCAGTGTCAGATTAGAGAGGGGAAAGTTTTGATCTAATCTCTTCTGACAGAATTGTTTATGCATATTCCATCGGACAGCGACTGGATAAAACCACAGGTAATGCTGAGCTCCCTGCCTTCACTGGGGAAATTAGGTGAAGTAGAAATTTTATCTGTCCATCTTTGAATCGTGGCAGACATAAAGTACCTGGATCCCTCTAGCATCCCCAGATAAGTCACTGGTGAGCATATGCAAAGGATCCTGGGGGACCTTGTGCTCCAGGAGGACTTTGTGCCTAAATGTGGGATTTCAAGTACTGTTTGAGAGACAGTGGTTTAATTTGCCGTGTCTGAAGTCCAGCCTAAGGGAGCTGAATCTAAATCCTTAAATACCTTGTGTAAGCCAGAAATTTCCCTGGTTCTTCAGGTACTTTCTGCTTTAAAATTGTTCTGCCTATCTCAAACTTCATGGAAGTAAAACTGATCAATTTTTCCTGTGATTTTTGTATCCGTGTAAAACTTAACATTCTCATGTTAACATGTCTCATTCTGTAGACGTGACACTAAGTGTCTAAGTAATTTAAGATCACTAAGCAATTTTTCTGTTCTTCACTTTTGAGAGGAAGAAACTCTGAACTTCATTTTATAATCTGATACAGAAAGTACATACAGGAATAAATAAATACTAAATAAAGGAAATGATATATAAAATAAAAGTCTGTCCAATATTCCTTTAGTAGTCTTCTGATGAAGACAGCAAAACTGAACTCTGGTCATCTATGTCTCATTTGTAGACTCCTGTTGACTGTAACATCTTTTCTGGGACCAAAGTAGTCTGTCAGGTGAAATTAGAGATACTCAAAACAAAACCACAGGATTTTCAAATCTATATATTACTGGTTTTCAAAAATAGCAGAAAAAAAGTTTACTATTAAACTAGTGGTCGCATTTTACTTTTGCACTTTTTGTTTCCAAAATATTTAGTGTCTTTGAACCCTTGTTATTTATTAGTTTAGTTTATAAAGATACTTTTTCCCCCTCCTTTGGTGTTCAATGGTTAAGTGTGTGCTGTTTTGTCCTATGATATCGCCCAATACTCTGGGCTTATCTGCTGAATGTTTAATGAAGAGGATTCTTTTCAACTTTTATATTCAGGGTTTAAAATTAGTTCCCAAATCTGCTTTTATTGCTTACAAGGGTTCAGGTTGGGTACTCTGATAAGCAACATTACTTTGAATGCATCATATTCTTATATATATAAGTATATATATATATATACTGATTGCTTAAAGTTGTTCCAGATGAGCTGCTGCTTATTGTGAAATCATTCATTACATAATGTGTGCTTAGAAGAAGTTACTGCATGAAAATAAGTTATTTAAAACTTCTTACACTAATGTTTAACTTTGACCATCTCCTTTTGTCTGCTTGTAGGTTACTAATAGAGTTTTATGATGCAAAGGATTCTAAAAGAAGAAATAAATTCCCTGGGAAAAGCGTTCATTCCAAACTAAGCCTCAAGAAAACTTTGCCATCTTTGCTGTTCTTAGGTGGCCTGACTGCTAGTATGCTTCTGACAGAATCTGGAAGGAAACTTTATGTAAAAACATGGATATATGGGACTTTAATTGGCTGCCTGTGGGTTAGCATTAAACCATAAGCAGATGTTAGTCACCAGTGAAATGTGCAGTCTTTTCTTGCACATTGCACCAAACCTTTTCCTGACTTTATAGTAAAAAAGTGTAAATAAAGCCTTATTGACCGAACATTGGAGATAATAGAATTTGTGACTTAAGGCTCTGTGTGGTTGGTCTGGGGAAAATAAATGTAGATTTTCAAATTTGCTACTGATTTTTGCTGGAATAATGACAGATAAACCAAGTCGTGATAAATTGCTTTCCCCATGAACTAACATCCATCTCTATCTGCAGATTCGATGAAGTATGGGTGATGCATAAGGGTGTCTTAAGTGGACCTATGAATGTATTTACAGAGATTAATTTAGGGTATATATTTATTCTTCTGATATTCATGTTGAATTTTCGTTACTCTTTGGTGCATTGCAGCAGCTCAGCTACATCTGTCCCACCTGTATCGCAACTAAAATAAACTTCTTTTGTTTCTTTTTTAAGTTTGCCTTTCAGTTTTAGCTAAATACTGTGTTCTTTAAAAGGGTCTATGTAAGCTGGCAAATCATGAGATGTTGTTACCTGAAGCAGAATAAAATGTTCCTGAGAACTACTGTTCATGGGGAAGAAGCTCTGTTTATCTAGTGCATGACTTTTGATTATATGGCAGTATTAGCTGGTATTTTACATAGGCAAAACATTAAATTTTACTGAGCAAACAGCTTATTTTGCAATACACTGTATTTGTGTGTAAAAGGAATGTATGCAGTATAATGAAATGTTAAGTTTTTGTTTCTGGCCTAACCAGACTGTATAGCCTACCTTGTGTCTGCGTTACCCCTAGCACCTCGAGAGTTTCAGCTCAGCTCACAGATCTTTCATGTGTACGTGCCACAAGCAGAAGTTTCCTGTTGCCTCACAGTTTTCTGTAAGCAAACTCTGTCGTTTTGGGTAATGCACAGAATTACTGTAACTTCAGGAGTGTAAGGGTATGGTAACGAGGAACCTTCAGGTATTCCTGCTAAATCCGAAGCATGTGCCTTCTACTAATCTGATTTAGCCTGATGTTTCATAATCTGGCAGTCATCTCTATGCTGTAATATCAAACAAAATTCTCAAACCATTCTAGGCAGTGCGGACTGCAGTCGGATTGAAGTTACAGGGTTGATGTATATGATTTGCACAGTAGACTAAACCACAATGTAGTGAAAGAAATTCATACCCAATCAGTGTTTCACCTGCTTGAAAATATACTTGAAAGAGCAAAATCAACAAACTCTTAACTGCTAGAAAGTCTGCAATCCCCATGGCTGGTATTTTTGTTGGGGAAATGCCATTTCCTGATAATCGAGGGAATAATTTATACATACAGCGATGAGGTAGGAAAGAGGATGTATTTTATCTTCTTCTATTAGGGCAGTGGTCTCCCTGTATCAAAATTAAAAAACTAGAGAATATTTTTATATCACACTTGCAAGCTTTAAATGTGCATCTCTCTCTAGCTTCGGTACTATTTGTCTTGCATTAGAGTCCTTTGTGAGTTAATGTCTCTTAAAATTATAACTCAGTTTTTCAGGTTCCACCATTACCAGTTAATCAAAGATACTGCTTTTACTGTGTGGTGGTTTTTTTACAGAATTTTATAGAGTAATTACAGGTCCACCTTAAAATCTTTTGGTACAGCTTTCTGTTTGCAGTTCTGCAGTTCTGCGTCCTTCCATAATGGATTTTGTCACTGGAGTTATTTATATCAGTGATTGATTCAGGATATGTTGATGAACCGTTTTAAAAACAATGACTGGGAACAATGTTGAAAAACAGTATTGTTATGAGGCTGTGAAACCAGGAAAAAAAAAGCCATTTTATGTAACAGCCAGATAGGCTCACATGTAGTTCTTCCTATTCTCAGCTGGCTGTTTCCAGTGGGTATAACCAGAAGACAGTGTTCCTCTGTTAGTGTGATTTTTCAATCATGGAATGAAATTTTACTCTGACAAGACTAAATTTCTTTGTAACGGCCAAGAATAACATTTAATTATACATCAAAAATAAATGGAAAACGCTTAATTCATTTGTAGAAAAATAACTGCTATTTTGGAGAGCCTAATTACCGCAAAATACTGGATCTTTCTTGCTGTTTAAGTACCAGGGATATCATCGATGCAGTGCAACAGACAAATGGGATGTTTATTTTGAACCTTATTCTCTCTGTTAATCTTAATTATTTTTTCTTGCCATTAATTTATAAGTTTCTGGAACTGTAATTTGCTGATGTATTTGGCATTGGGAGTATCACATGCTATTTCTAAATTGCACTGATATTAACTTGAAATATTTCTTCATTAAAATAAGAAGAGCCAATGCTCATTCAACTTTTCTGTCCTGTCTACTTGTTCAGTACTTTTCTGTACTTCTATCTTTGTAATCTGATTAACAGGAACTGCCTACAAAAGGCTTCAAGTGCAGTTTGAGTCCTTGGCAGAAGGATTTGTGTGAGAAGCAGTCAATGAGAAAAAAACAATTTTGCCGTCTTTTCCCGTGCAGCTAAAAAATGCGTTAGAATTGATTTGTGCTTGTGCCAATGCAACGCATGGTCAGGTCGGTTGGATTGCAATAGCTTTTCACCCATGAACACCTGCACCACATGTTGCTTGTTAATAATGTTTATTCATATGCAGTAGCAGAGTCCTGGCCAGGAATGGGGTACTGTAGCCTTGCACAGACGGTGAGTTTGGACACAACCAGGGAGTGAGAAGAGGGACTGCAAACAAATACACAAAGCATTTCTCCACAGAAAATGCCACCTAAGTTTTAGTGATGTGTTGAATCCGAGAGGTACCTCTATGTTCAAAAACTTGTTTCTCCAGCTGCATAAGTGCATCTGATCATAGCAATTTCACTCTATGCAAGTACTACTCTGTTCATATGCAAATGAACCCTATGTGTAAAACCGTTATGTGCAAGTTCCACAATGGTTTTGTGTTTACTTTTGTGGAAGGAACTGGGATAGTAAGGAAGCATTAACTTAAATAATGGAGAACACAAAAAGTGAAGTGAGACAGGAAACTAAAGCACTGAGGGATGCTACAGTGAAGAAATGACTGAGTAGACATGAGGGGCCCCAACCTGCTGCAGTCTTTTTCTGACTCCCCTGAAGCATTTTCTTAGTGTAGTACTTGGGCTTTTTCCTTTCAGTAGACTGTAGTTGTACAGCTGTAAAGCTTTTTTTAGCACTTAGTATAAACATTTTAGCAGTTAAAAATTGGGTCCTGGTTATTCTGGCATTTTAGCATGAATAATGAGAATAATCAGAATAATTTTAGAATAATAACTGGGGGGGAGAGAGGCAACCATTTTAGGTTTGAATAATGAAGGGCACCAGAAGCAGGTTGGGGATTTTTGGCTTATTGTTAAAAATGAAACAAGATTTCTTCCCCCATCACTTCCAAATAAAAAACATTTTTAATGGCAGAAATTTCAACCATGCCCTGAAAGGCATACAAAACCAGTTAATGGGTTCAAGATATTTGGCACCTGCTTTGTAGAGACTTTTCCTTTATAAATGTGGAAACCACAGTTTGGTCCTTTCCTGCAGCTCCAGGTCACTTTTTAGCATAATAGTTCCGATGACAGGGCTTGAAGTGAACACGATAGTGATTCTCTTGTCTTCATTGTCATGTTCTTGCCTGTGTCACCAGTCTGGGGCTCTGTGGTCCCAGTGAAGCGTGTTGCACAATTGCTAAGCTTAAGACAGAAAAAAAATGGTAACTTTAAGTTTGTATAATGACAAGTCACACGCGTAAAACAAAACAGAGCAAGTCCAGAGAAGGAAAAGCAGTGAAAATCCAATACATAAAAATAAAGCATTAGAAACATCAGCTCCAGGCATGACCATATCTGATTGATTCCAGGGAAGATGTCTTTTCCATGTGGGGACCAGTTTCCTGTCAGGGTGGTATTTCTCATACCTGTCCTCTTTCAGTCCCAGACTGCACCCCTGCCCTGGGCTGACTGGTCTGGTGTGTTCCTAAAGAGGAGTCCCTCATCACTTTCCATACTGATCTTGGGTTTGTTTTCTCATCCTGGACCCAAAGAGATTCTCTATTTGCATTGAGGCCTGATATGATTCTATGACACCCACCTCCTTCAAGCTACATTCTCCTTTTAGGGACTGGTATTCGGTGGGCAGATGCCAGAGGAGAGGCGGGAGTCTTGCTGAAGGGCTGGAAGGAAATGCTGCCATTGAAAGAGGGGTTATTGATAAGTCTGTATTGGATATCCAAGATGGATCTCCCACCTCTGCTGGAGCATGCTCTTCCAGTGACAGACAGTTTGTGTGGCCATAGGTAAATGCAAAGACTAGACACTACCCTGAAAAATAGTGACTTGTTCCTGGGTCATATTTGCAATGTAAAAATCTCATTAGTTATGTTTGTACAAACTATTTCACAGCCGTTCTGTCTCCCTTTCATCTCGTGTGGGAACCCAGTTTTTGGAGCATATTCGATGCCTGTTTGTATTCCCTGTGTGACTAATTCAACCTGTTTGCCCAGAGATACTACAGGGGATGCAGATGTTTAAGGCTAGACATTGCTGTTAGTCCTCTGGCCGTGCAGTGGCAGACCTGTTGCTCTGAGCTGCCAGGTTCCCCACAAAGCCCCGTAAGACCCAGACCCACCACCATAGGCTGAGACAGGCATCACCATGGGCTGCTAGTACAAAGGATTTTGGAGGGAAGTTGTGCCTACAACCCCCTTGACTTGTTTGTAAAGTATCCAGGACCTGGTAGTCTCTCTAAAGAGTCTTTCCAAAAGCTGGAGCTCACTAGGGCTTTGAAGCATGGACGGGCAAAGAGTTGGGAGGATGATGCCTACTAAGGGCATGAAAGCCCAGTCATTAGAACAGGAAGGAGACTTCCTGTTCCAATGTAGGAACATCTCCAGAGCTCACGGTACTGTCCCCTCCACTCCAAAACCTCAATGCAATGTGCCAGTGCTGCTTTTCACCTTTTTGGTGCTCTGGCAAAGGTCAGAAAAGATTTCAAGATCTGTAGGACCAGCATGACTGTAACTGATGCTGAAGGCATTGGCTGGTACATGGATGTCTGTATTCTGCTTCAGCCATGGATCATTTCTGCGCCCAAAATTGAACTGCCCTAGGAACAAGGTGGAACTGGAAATGGCCCTGTGAGCTCACACCAGTCTGCAGGCAGCTGTAGCTCCAGGCTACAGTTCCGAAGTAAGGAAAAAGGGTTCTGCTCTAAAGTGCCGTATTTTTGAAGTGCCTTTCCATGTTGGGAATGAGCCTGGCACACTGTGGGCACTAGCAGACCTTGTCACCACCGCACCTGTTGTGATACCGCACTCTGCACCAAGACCTCCTTCCCCATCGTCTTGAGACACCCATGAAGGCTGGAACTCCCAAAGCAGTTTTGAATTTCTGGATGCAGCTAGCCCTTGGCCTTACTCAGCTGTGCAGCTATTTCATCCAGTTGGGACCACAGTGGAAACTGAGCTAGAGAGAATTTAATTTGCAGTTGGCCAAGATGGGAGAGTTAACACTGTAATGATCCCAAAAAGTATCAAGTGTTGTACAGCATTGTTAGGCACAAATAAAAGGATATGCGGAATTCTCAAGAGTGAAACTTGAACTGGGGGTATTAAGTTAAATTACTTTTCATGCTGTATGCATAATAGTCCTTTGGTGAGGTTTTCACTTACAGTTCAGCAGGCATTTACATCTCCTACAATCTAATGTTGCACTTCCAGCAGAAGCATAGGTCCAGAAAATGGCATTGCCTTTACATTAGTTTGCACCTAAAGTGTTTTAAAGTCTTGTGTGATAAGGAGACTATAAAAAATTGCCTCTAATCTGTATAATTAATGAACATTTTTTGGCTTCTCTAAACTAGCAAGTGTTCACTTCTTGTCGCATGAGGTATAAAAGCTCATTAGACATCAAAGTGCTTTAATAAATTCCCATTGACCACAAAGGATGGCGTTAATGTGGCCACATACTGACAAATGTTGAAAAGATTCTCTAAAAACACACAGGTTTTTATAGCTGGGGAGGATAAATTAAAATGTGGAAGTACTTTTTTCTGGAACCACACGGCGATAGGACTTGATGGCAGTCACAGGTCCACCTGCATTTCTAGCAAGAGAGAAATAAATATAGGTGAGTAACATAATCCACACTGCTGTTTAAAGACAGGAAAGTACAGTTAATGAAGAAACAGTGGTTTTATTTTCCAGAAAAGGAAAGGTATTCTAAAGAGCTGACAAATAATTTTGCATAGCTAATAGTACTCCTGTCAGTGCAGGACATGGTATTGTTTCTATATTTAAACAGTAATAAGAGATTGTGTGTACATATCCTGATGCTGTCAATTGCATTCCTGTTCTGTGACAAGACAACGAGAGATGCAGGAAGTTGCAATACTCAAAACACATCTCCTTTTGCACTGCAGGGCTGGAAATGCCAATTGGCTGCTGCCGCTAGCTTGTCCTCTGTGTCCCTCTGGAGAGCCAGCCTCTGCTTTCACAGCCAGTTTAAAACTAACAGTTATTCTTGGCAGCTCAACATGTATAAAAGCAAAGGTGTGAGCAGGGACACGTACCATCACCAAGAACACTGGTTACAGTGAGAAAAACTAGATGACCCATCAACAAGCCCTGCAGAAGTTGGGAATGGGAACTCAAGCCAAAAGGTGAATTTGGAACTGTAGAAGAAAAATCCTCTCCAAATTTTATGACATCCTGGAAAGGAAGAAAGGAGTGATCCCAAAGCCCAAACGTTTGGAGTAACTTTGATATCAAATGATACCACTGAATAATTGGATAAGGGTCTCCCAGGCTGCAGGTTCTCCCTTCTTCCTCAGCTCAGGCCAAATTCTTCTACATGAAGTTATGAGCTTTGCATCCCTTATTCCTTAGGTGCCTGACTTAAAATTAGCCTAGTTTGCAGAAGAGTTCAGGACTTGCATCTGCTATAGAAGGCAACAGGAACATTTAAAGTACATCCTACATCACTTTACAGCAGTCTCCTGGTAGAGCAAATGTACTTCTTGGACTGAATAATCAGGCTCTGGTTTTGTGTTTGCAGTATGACAGCACTGCCCTTCCCTGTGTTTCAGGGGTGTACAACAAGCACTTTGTTCTGCGACATTTTGGAGCTTTTTTTTTTATGACATTCACCATGCATCACATTCAACATTCTTATCAGGAGGAAATGTGTGATTCTGTCCTTGTAACCAGGCTCATTTAACCTACAGTCAGTAAGGTATGGGAAGGCCTTCTGTGTGAGCACAAGTGTCCTAAGCGACCTCAGAAAAATGTGCAAAGAGAGGCTGAAATGGAATCCCTTGCATCCTTTCCCAGTTGCATTGCCAGACTCTGTGCTTTGCCGTGCCACAATCTCCTCTTCATCTTCCAATTTCCCCCAGTCTCTCCACACTCTGGGTCCCCCAGCTCTCTGCCAGGGTTCATTTTGCCTGCTCCAAGTCTCCTTTTCCAAGCTATCTATCTCCTCCTTTTGCATGTCTAAAATGCTCCGAATGCCATTCACCCAACTTCCACATAGCCTGGAAACAAACAGGTAAAAAAAGAAATAAAAATCCGTGCTTTTGACTCTGAGCATCTGGATTTAGAGCTGCTTTGGCCTGAGGGAGATAGGAATTGCAGTTCTAGGGAAGTCCTGCTCTGGGTCCTGGAGCATGTCCCACGCTCATGAACTCACCAGAGAACGGAGCCTGCAAGCGCTGGCTGGCCTCTGGCAAGCATGTGTGAGCTACAGCTGCCTTGTTTTTTCTCCAAAGCCTTATGAATTGGCCCAATGGAGACAGAACTTCTACTGAGATCAGAAAAGCCCATCTCAGGAGTAAGGTTATTTTTTTTGTCCAGTTCCAAGTCCCACAGCTTTTCGAAGAAGATTGCTGGAGTCTTGGGAGGGATTGCGGGGGTTTGTTTGTCTTAAACCTGGCTATGATTAGGTTAAGGATAAAGTTCATTCTCAGAAATGTGGAGCAGTTGTGACTGAACGCTCTGAAGAAAAGCCCGTCTTCAACATGCACCTGGCAAGGAAAGCTTTGGTGTAAATGTTTGCTGATTAGGCAAAGGTATGTGGAAATAAACCCAGAATCCAGACAGGAAGATGCCCTGGGCAGTCATAACCACAGGTTCCACTACCAGTCATGTACGTAACTTCCATCTTTCTCTCCCTCGGCCTTGAACTCTGAGAAAATTTGGTCTCAAGGAATCCGTGTGGTTTGGGCCAGATTTGGCTCAGTCTCTGTTTTTAACTGGGTGATTTCAGTGAATCCATTTTATGGCTGCACATATCTCAGATTCTGCTTTCTGTATAATGAAGTTTGGCTGCTTGAGCCAAACCTAGTACTGTGCCAAGACAGCTCGGCTATACAAATGAGGTTTAACTAAACCAAAGGGCTGAAACAGAGAGTAGCTAAGTCATGCAGAGCATATCTAAGTGTTTTTCTTCCTTGTGTAAGTAAATAATGTATTTTGTTCACAGAGTATTAATTTCTAACAGCTGTTCCTCAGTATACCTTCATCATCCAGCACCGATGGGTCCCTAAAGTGCTCACAATCAGCCCTGCCACCCAGGTGAGGTCAGTGTTGCTATTGTAAAAGTGGCTGGCTGATGTTACTAACTTCTGCCTGGAAGAAGCGTGATAGTTTGATTATAAAATGCATTCAAACCATGAGACAATGCTGGGGGAAGAATGCAGCCTTTAACTGAAAGGAAAAAAAAGATTTCTATCATTAAGCAAACCCTGCAGCACACAGTTCATACAGCATACCAGTACTTGGTGTTCAGCAACAGCCATGTAGGTCATACGTTCGGGCTCATGGGGCTCCTTTTTAGGGTTCCAGCATCCTCTGTAGCCCCTAAGACAAGCGACCTGCCAGGGCAGTTGGAGTTTGCATTTTGATGCTGTGCAAGTCGGCTGCGAGAGGCAGGGCTGTAAGACCCCAGCGCTCTGCCAAGTCTCATGTCCTTCTCTTTCCTGGATCAGAGGTGCTTTTACACCACCTGCCATCTAAGTGACTCTGCTGAGTTTGCATGGGAGCAGAGCCAAGGAGCAGCTTCACACAGACGATGGAGGTCTTGGTCAGGAGGCAGCAAACGTATGAGCCGAGAGGCTTGCCCAGTGTTAGTAAGGATCTGATTCGTTCACAACAGCAGTGGCTCAGCCAGCATCTTGGATTAAACCCCAGAATCTGGGCCCAGCTAACACACACAGTGTGCATGCTGTCCTACAGGTTGCTTGACACGAGCCTCCCGTTGTGCATATCCACTCCTGCTGTGCTTGGCTGCCACAATGCTGTGGGGCTCCCTCCCTCCTCTCCTCTGGCATGGGAAACTTGCCTTTGAGTCACCCTGAAGCCATCGCTGACCAGGCTGCAGAGATGAGCACCGGGGCACATGAACTCAAACTTGCCTGTCCCCTCAGCACACCACCACAGTCAGCGGTGGGTGACATCCCATCTGTGCAAGCTCATCTTCCTCTGGAGGCAGGAGCCTGGGTCTGGACGCCCAATGTGGTCCTATGTCCATTCTCTGGGCCCCTGCAATGACCTGGTCCACCTGGGGTTTTTGAAATGTGCCACACCAAATTCTTATGTGGGTGAAGCTCCCACATGGAGCTACCCAGAGGGACTGGAAAAGATATTACAGTTTATAAGACAAGAGGTTAGAGTTGTAAAGGGGTATTTGTTATACAGCAGCAAGCACTGTCAGTGACTGCAGCAGTGCACCTCACTGCATTTGCCCATGGAATCCACCCAGGGTGCACCTCACATATCCGCACCAGAGCACACTGACATACTGTACTGCACGTGTGTTTCGGTGTAAGGACCGGTGTTTCTTTTCTTTCCCTTCTTCTATGTTTTTCCATATTAAACTGAAATGCAGAAGACACATACTGGTTTTCATTGCAGTGAAAAAGTCAACCCTGAATCTTCTGTGCAGCTTATAATGAAGCTTCAAACCCGAGTTGTCTTGTCTGCACAGCTTTTGTAATGCGGTGGCTGCTGTAAGGTAGTGAAGGCACATTAAGAAGGCACTTTCTGTAGGGCAGATGTTCCCCAAAGGGTGGTGTGCAGAGTGCTGGCAGCCAGGGCTGTGAGACGGACTCTCTTTCCTGCCCTACGCAGATAATCCCACTTTGCCCCCAGCAAACCCCAGCTGGTTTGCTTCCAGTGGTGAGAGCTGTCATCTTTTCTTCCCTGCATGGTGCGGGACAGTGGATGCGTGAAACAAGGCTGGAAGGGACCTCTGCAGTGAACCCCTAACTCCAGTGGCAGTGCTGGTAAAGGGTAGGTAGGAAGGATAAGTCTGAACAGTCGGGGTAGCGACTCTAACATCAAAAGGCAAAGGGGTCAAAGGAGAGAAAATCAGGCTATAAAGAAAATAGATGCGCTGCCAGCTCTTGCGGATGCCCTGCAGAAATCTGTCGCTCCCTCTGGTATTGCCGAGGCAGGGAAGGGGAAGCCGGCGCCCGCTGTGGGTGCTCCGGCAGCGGCCCAGCGCTAGCATTTACCACCATCTCGTGGTGAAACAGGAGATAACAGCCCAACGCCGTTCCCACTTACTAATCGCGAAAGGATGGGCAATGAGTCGATCCTCACGTCTTGCAGCCTGGGCTGCCCCTGGACACCCCCGGCGCAAAGGAGATGCCGGGAACTCGCTGAACACGGTTGACCAAGGCTGCGGGTTCACTCCCTGGAGATCGCAGGAGACGTGCAATATGCACGCAGCCTGGAGGAAGTCCATCCGACAGACCTGCACTCCCCTACTGCACTCACAAAACCCTAGTAAGAGACCTGCCTCCCGAGGAGCCCTCAGTCCTGAGCGGTGGTGCAAGGGGCCGCAATGCTTCTCCTCCAACATAACAGTGACATAATACCTTTGGAGGGTGGGAAAGAAAACAACCTCCCTGCTCCTTTTCCTGTGGGATGGTAAAATACATGAAACGAGCAACGCCAGCAAGTTAGGTTCACAGTGAAAGAAATGATGGAGATCAGTTTAGAAAGCAGAATTTCATGGGAGGGCAGAGGAGGAAGAGGGCTGCCAAAACCATGGCGAAGATTTATGATTTCCTACTGAAAATATGTAAGGCAATTTTGAGCTTTGCTTTAGCTGCTTTCAGAAACCTGTGGCACAGTTAACAGGCCTTAATGCACCACTAACTTCTGCATCTGAGAATCCCCCCAGCCTGATAATAAATCAGAAAATGTCTTGGGTGTGTGTGGTGTGGGGATTAGTGAGCTGTGATCTGAACCAGGCAGAAGAGAGCTGAGGATTAAGGCAATGCAAACCCAGTGATGCTTACTGAGTGCCTTCAGAAAGCAAATCTAAACAAACGCTCATCTCACAAGCTGGCTGGTTTACATCTTTACCCCATACAGAGCTGGACCTCAGGTTCAATGCATTGATTAACCTGTGGCCTACAGGAATAAGCTACTTTTTGCTTTCCCATCCATCTCTTATTTTGCAACAAAACCAGGGGGAAGAAGAGACATCCCTGTGCTCTGCCTTGCATCTCCTCTAGAAAAAAACAAAGACTTTCTCCTCCCATTTTTGAAGGATCCCTAGTGTGGATTGTTTTGCCTGTGGATCCCATGCCAAGCTCCCTTCGTTCCTCCACTCAGATCTTGGCTGTCCTGGCTACAAAGAGGGCATCTGGTTTAAATTTGTGGGTGGTGATCAGCAGGCCCATGAGCTATAGCTAAGCAGACAAAGCATTTAGCATCACACTCACATAACTTCAGACATCCCCAATATACACAGCTGAAGCTGATCTGGACTCCTTTATAGGAGATAGAGGTGCCCATACCCTTTTACTTCTCTATACTGCCACTCAGAAGATAAATGCATGTCCAGTATTCCTTTCATCTGAACAAATTTAGACATCAATTCCAGGATGAGATGAGGCAGAGCCTGGCCTGATTCATCCTATTGAGTCTACATCCCCCAGCAATGAGGAGAGCACAGCCTGAGCAGCTCAGGTGCAGACATTCATGCTGGTGGTTGCCCACATTGAGCCAGGTGGATGCTGGCCCCTGTCCCTCAGCCTCCACTGGGGCAGAGGGGACATCTCAGTGCCTGCAGTCCAGGGGAAAGGGCTGTAGGCTGTGCCGCTGTCCTCGGCTCCTGGCATGGGGCACAGAGGCTGACGAGGAGATGCCACCCTCACAAGGCCATCAAAACGGTAGCTGAGCTGCCAAAGCATCGCACCTCCTCACACAGGGTACCCCATCCTCCTCCCTTTAGGGGATGGGCCTAGGGAGACATCTGCCCTCTCATAGCGTCTGCTTTCTCTGCCTCCTTGTTTTCTTGATATCCAGCTGATATGGAGCTACTCGTGTTGTACTATGGAGAAGCTGGGCTATATTTAGCAGTGTTCCCATACAAAAGATTGGTCCAGTTAGGCAACATTTGAGGCACTGCATCTAATGAAGTACACGGCTAAATGCCGTGCTCTGATCCAGAAATTTCTATTGCCCAAGCAAATGGGAAGCCCAGGAAGTGCAATTATGTGCCTACTTTCAGAAGGAAAAATCTAAACCATGGTTACATCTAGTTCTACCTTACTTTGGAAACTACTAAAAGGCATTTCAGGGCAGTCAGTGGTGCACTTGGAGGATGACCAAAGCTTGCTACCACTACCACTACCCAAGCTGAAAGCTCATCTCAGTGAGATGGCTGGGGCCATGGCCTCTGTGCGATGTTCAGCTGTGGCACATCATTCCCATTGGGTTCAGAGTAAATTGCTCCTCTCCAGTTTTCAACAGACTTGCAGTAAACCTTTGAGTCCCTGGACTGTTACAAGTTTGATTTCTCCTCTCAGGCAAGATCACTTTCTCTGTGGCGTTAATGATATAAGCATTCCTGTTGTTTAACTTTCCATGCAGAGTGATGCATGACGAGAGCAAAGCTGTATTATATTACACTATAATATTGTTTTCCGAACTGATATAATGAAATACCTGCAGCAGAGCCAGCATGTCCGAGGCATCCTGGTGTGTATTCAACAACATACGCAGCTGTGCATATTTCTATCTGTGCAGCCTATGGTCAAAGAAAACTGAAAAGAAGAAAATGGAGGAATTTTTCTAGTCTTGCATTAGAGGACTGGGTGCTGTGACAGAGCTGGGGTTATTTGCAGAGCACCGTGGGGCCTGTGAACTGTGTGAAGGACAGACAAACCAAAACTGCCTCTCTAGAAATGGGCAATCACGGTGACTTCGATCCTCACTAGCACACTCACTGCAACCTCCCACCTCCCTCACCTCCACAGTGTACCCCTTATCTTCAGGATCTAACACATACTTTTACTGCTCACAGAGAACATAACTTACATTGCCAACAGCTTGGTTTATATTTATATTACTAAAAGCTGGGGGAAGCAAATAAAAGACACTACTGGCTCTGAGAAGCTCTCTGCTCTACAGGCAGTCAGAGGGGATGACCTTGAGAGCTCCTCCATTGCTGGCTGCTGCAGTAATCACTGCTGCTGAGAAAATGAGCCTGAACAGGCTGAATTCAGCACATGATTTCAATGCATCTTTCTGCACATGTTTGTTGTTTTTTTTTTCTGGAAAAGTCTCCCATATTCTCAACTTCCAACTTCGTTTCTCTGTTGTTCAGTTGCCCTAGAGGTTTCTATCCCACTCACTTCATGCTGTCTTCCCTCTCATTTTCCCTTCCCTCTGGTTTCTAGATCACTGCTCTCTTAGCAGACACACTGTGTATTTCTTTGTGTGCTGTTTTCTTTTATCCTTACTATTCTGTTACTTTATCTTGCTCATTCCCTCTGTCTTTTATCTCTCTTCACTCTCTTCCCCATCTGTTTTTGCACTGCGCTTTTTGTATCATGGCTTACATCTTGTTACCTGGACTGGCTCTTTATGAGCACATACAGCTCACTGCATTTCTTCGACCTTTTCTAGTACAGTCTCACCATCACTTACACTACATTGACTTCATTGATTTCAGGGGTACTAGGAAGAATAAGAGGATAATTCATTTTGGAAGAGATATGAACTCAGATATTACAAAGTGTCAAAATGAGGAAAAGTATGCTTACAATAATCCTTAAACTAGATGTTCCTGTGTTGCAAAGGGAAAACTCTGCCAGATGTATGGATTTGCTAGAACCCTGGAGCAGCAGACCTGCTGGCATGACTGCAATGTTCAGGCTTCTTTCCAGAGCCAAGCAAATACAGGGTCAGATCACCTGCATGACTTCCAGAATCCTTATGGAAAAGCAAAGTATTCCTCCACTAGCCACAGTCCCACATTAGACACTAGAAGTGAAATTTGGGACTACATATGTCTGGGAAAACTCAGACATACACAGCCTGCATTTGTGTTGCCTTTTTCCCCCATGGCCGATGACAGAGCATTTCTTTTTCCCTGCGTTATCTGTCTCTGGGCTATGAAACAGAACGAACATCTGTCCCTTTGTCCAAAGAAGCTGCTGATGCAGTTTGTTAAAGACAGAGAAGTGCCAAGATTAGGAAGATGATTTCTATTTATGAAAACTGCACTATCAGTCCAGTCCCTAGCGCGAGGCAGTTACACAGCACAGCAGCATCTTACATCACCTTCGTTTATTCCCTGGCTTGTACTTGGGTCAGCAGGATAGCAGCTTAATTGCCAGACTGTGCAAAAGAAAATGCGAGAGCAAAATTAAAGGACCAGACCTCATAACAATGAGTATCTGAGCAGGTTGTCAGTTATTTCAGTCATCCTTCTGATGACTGAGCTTGCAGGGCTGGTAATGCCGCTACCAGCAGGACTACAAATAGGGTAAGGCTTCCTAACAGCTGCTTATTAGTATGCATTCATAAAACATTGTGTCTAATCCATCCTTACTTAGTCACAGTGATTTAATATCTGAAACAGGCTCATGCTCTATAATTCCCATTAGATACATTCAAAACTCCTTATGTCATTCAAAGCCTTTTCAAAGTCCCAGGCCACCAGGATAAACATATCCCCTCACTGCTGCTGCAGCTTACAGCCGTTCTTTTTGATCTTCAGCTGAAGAACAATTTTCAAGCGTTCAAATGCTCTCTCCAACACAGTGATTTAAAAATCAAAATAAAACCAAAAGCAAAAGAACATAAACTGGCAGGCAGGCCCTGTAAGGCTGACTTTGCAAAGCCAACCTGCTTAATGGCCTTGTGGTGCCCAGCTCAGCCCAACGGACACTGGCTGTGCTGTGGATCTCCCTCAGCCTCTGAACACTGCAAATGCAGAGCACAGCCCTCCCCAGTGGTGACAGGAACTAGCAGGGATCACACTCTGGATGTCACATTGCTACTAACACACAATCTGAATTGCTGTCAACACTGAAATTGCTGTAAAGCTGCAATTGCTCTGTGACAGGCTAAAGGACTTGAGGAAGCAGATAAAATGGAGAAATTTATTTAATCATGTCTTTTTAAATTCCATGGTATTACAAATTTTTCAAAATAGCTGCACTAAAAGTTGTCTTGACAACATTCCCAGTGAAAATGCAGTAATTCAATCTATTTTACCTAAAGCATATTATAATGGGGATATGAATATACCATCCCTTAAATAGAATTGCTAGCTCTTTCACTGAAAGAAATTGCCCCTTTGCACTTTACAATGGATACATTTTTCATAGCAAGAATGTTTAAGAGTTAATTTTCCTAATGAACACAGACAGTGGCATGGCTTTCCCACGCTGCCCTGGAGACACAGTACTGACTTACATTTTGTTATACAGAGCTGTTAGGATCGTATGTCACTCCTGCCACCCAGCAGCCTAGGTCACTAGGGGCTGTCCTTGGCCAAGTGTCTCATTGAAGGTAATGTTTTCTCCTGTTTGCCTTTTCTTAGGGGCAAAATATACCAAGATTTGCAGAGATTTCATTTAGGCAGCAAATGTTCTCAAGTTAAAAATCAGGCTTGGCACTCAGTGATGTAGTTCAAAATCCACCTTCATGACTCTGAACAGGGCAGTTAGTTTCATTTCCCTTCTCTTGCTTCCCTCATCATGGAGCCCAGTGCTCACATACTGAAAGGTTGAGATGGGAAGGGACCACAGGCGATCATCTCATCGAAGCCCAGGGTCACCTACCGCAGGTTTGTCAGGACCCTGTACAGTTAGGGTTTTAGTATCTCCAAGGCAGGTTCATAGGGTGCTAGGGCTTAGTGTACCTCCTTGGTGTCAATTCCTGTGCTGAGTTACCGAGTTCCTCGGAGAGCCCCTGCATGCAGGCCAAGTCAACAGACCTTCTTTGCCATGCTCCTGACAGGAGGCCACCAACATCTGGGTCTGGCTGCACGAGAAGATATAAGGCAGAGAAAGTAGGAAACATGGACTGATGTGGGAAAAATAAGGGTGGAGAGAGGTGAGAGAAGGGAACCCACCTGCTGGAGTGAGGAAACAGGTTTGATGTATGCTAGGGATACCAGAGCAGCAGGTAAGAAAGTAGGATCCTGGACTGAGAGGGTGTTGTTAATAGGAGAGAAGTACCTGGGGTTGACGTATTAGTGTGGTGAGATAGATTTTATTAAAGAGAAGTTAGGGTTGGAAGTGTGTCTTCTTTAGTGCTTGCATGTGGCCTATCGAATGTTTACTTGAAGAAAAGCCTTTTTTTTCTCCTCCCCTTGGTCTTCTTCTGAAGCTTACACAGGCCAGACTGACAGGGTTCCAATTCAGGCTCTTTTTGTGTTGCCTGGCTTTTCCTCCATGCGATCTTTGGGTTTTTTTCTAAGATTTGTGCTCTTAGATGTTTCAGCTGCAATATTTTTATCGTCCTTATATCAGGCAGGAATGCATCAGGCTTATATTCAGGCCTGACAGTACATCAGTCTTTCAACCGCCAGCTGTTTGATCAGGTGCACAGAGGTAGCAGGGAGAATTCAAATAACTATACAATACCTATTGTTTTTCTATCTACCAACTCCTCTTGTTCCCATCTTTGCTTCCAAAAGCCAGGGTTTTCAAACAGCCTTTTGATCTGACTTTCACTGACTGTCAAGTTAGCCAGTTCCTGGCTTGCATACAAAGGGCATTCACCCCCCCCTTTGCTTACTCAGGTCATTAAACTTCAGGGTCTAATTCACTGCTGGTGGGAAACTACTGCTGCCAGGTAGGTTTATAATGCCATTGTGCCATTTCTGTGAAGTTCCATATCTGCTTTCCAAAGCAACATGTAAATCCAAATCTAGTATTAACTTCCTAATCAGTGAATTGCACCAGGAAAATGAACTCTCAATCATTTCAACATGACATAAAGTATGTCTCAAGAAAACCAAAGCATTGGTCATGAGGAGACAATGAGAAAGAGTGGACAGATAAACACCATGGCCTTGATGATTTAAAAGCTGCATGAATGTGAGAAGTCTGTATCTGATTATTTCAAAGAAATCCATTCCTCTCATCTTCTCTCTCCTTTGCTCGGCCCATAGCAAGGGAGAAAATTCGTCCCTGCTGTAAGCCAACAGAAGTCACTCTAATTTCGCTGGTTTTAATGCTTACTGCTGTGCTTTTTGTATTTTTACGAAGAAATAACATAAAGAAAGAGAAGAGAAAAATTAGGGAAAGTTACAATAACAAGTGGGATATCAAGCAAAGATTAAAGCAAGAAACAAAACCTTACAGCTCAGCATGGGGTCAAACACACAGAAAACCAGTATTTTATTGTTAACTCTCCTCTTCCCTCTTTGTGTACACAGGCTCCTGTTAGACTGTCATCAGCTTGCTATCTCACATAGGCCTGACACAGTTTGCATCTTGAAAACTGAAAATTGTGGAAGGATAAAACTTTGCTATTAAATGAGGTGGGTATATTTCACATAGATTACATGAATTCCAAGTAACCTTAATATGTTCACGTAAAATACAGAAGGAGTTGCTTAAGGAGAAAGCAGATACTTCTCTTTGCTGCAGGAAGCTCGCTCCATGCCAGGGAATGCCATGAGACTCCACACTGGAGCTCATGTGGGAGGGACCCTTGCTTTCTGTTCCCACTCTTTGTGAAACAAAGTGATGTCACCTAAGTTTGTCAAGTCTTTACATATGTATCTCTGTATATATATTTACATGTGCTTGTAGGTACAGACATGGATATCTGCCTGTATCTAGGTGATACTTTGAAATTAATAAAGCTATAATCCTGGTGAATCTTCCAAATTTAGGGGCAGTGCCAGAGTAACTTTCAGAATTGTAGCTTCACATAGGCACATCTAAATCTTGTCTACATCTTCTCTGTGTCTTGACCCAAATCTCTGTGCCTTAGTATCCAAGGCTTTTATTCTGTATAGTAATACTGCTTTGGAGTACAGCCTGAGATAAAAGTGAATTTTTCTCTCATTCTCCTGACCTTTTCTGTTTAGGGAAAAATAAAATTAAAAGGTTTACTGGCAATGGAAAATCTTAAACAATGGATAACTGCAGCGTTTCAAGGACTCATTCTGTTGATGACTAGCAATAAATAGTATCTTTTGTCTTCCTATGTGTCTATTTTGAATAAGCCAGCATTCCTGCATACTCTTCCAGCTGCAAAGCATCCTCACTACCACTGCATAAAGCCCACCCCAACCAGCAGAAAGGGCATGCTGTATGCAGACCTGGGGATATCTGCTGCATGGATTGCAGTGTAATAAAGAGGTATCCACATAAACCTGGGATTTAGAAGCAACCAAGAGTGATAACCCTATGTAGCGATGCTTCAAACCTCATGTAATAAAAAAGATAAATTAGCAACACTGCACTTACGGCTTGGGTACTACTGTAACGGCTATTCAAGGTGTTCGCAGCACAGACCTGCTCTGCACAAGCACAGAGCAGCAGTCAAGGTCAGGTGTAAACAGAGGAGTCCACAGCTGGAGACCTGTTACTGACACACCAAACACTTCTGTTTTCTCCCTGGGGTAAAATTCATATTGTCTGGTTACAGCTGTGTTTGTGAGCTCAGCTAAGGGCATCTGCCCAAATAAGTGCATCAAAGCTGAACACAACAAAGCTCCAAATAGGGAAGTTGGTGACAATACATAAATAGTGAAAGTAGCTGCATGCCCAGTGTGCTGGAGAGGTAGATAGGGTTGTATAAATATGGCACTTGTCTTTGAAGATAAGGTGGCCATCTAGTCATCTAATATACTTGGTTAGGATTATTCCGCCTGGCTGAGACATTTTAAAGAACACACTGGTGGATGTCAGCTATGTTTCCCATGTGTACATCAAGAAGGACCCCAATACTGTGCCAAATAATCCTCATAGTAGCTTACATAGACCACAGCAATCTTGGTCATGTCAAAAAACATGGCTAAAAATTCCCTTTAAACAGAGCTGCTCCCTGTCTTTCTTGGGCATATTGTTGAACCTCCAGGTAGGTTCAATAGTTTAACATCAATAGTTCTAACATTTGAATTATATTTAACATTTATTCATACTGCTATTTCATAGAATCACAGAGCTTTTGAGGTTCAAAGGGACCTCTGGAGTTTATCTGGTCCAGCTGCCTGTTCAAGCAGGGTGACCTAGATCTGGTTTCCCAGGAGCATGTCCAGCTGGCTTTTGAAGGATGAAGACTCCCTAGCCTCTCTGGGCAATCTGTGCCAGTGCTCAGTCACCTTCACAGTGAAAAAGTCTCCTTATGTTCAGATGGCACCTCTGTGTTTCATAGTTACTAATATTTTAATTTTAATAACCCCCACAGAAGATTGAAAAAGAAATTTTATAGAGGGGGATAATGTGGCACAAAAAGAAAAAATAATAATTGCTAGTCTGGAGCTACCCAGCAGCCATGGGTCAGTAACAGTTGTGGTGTCCCAATTCCTTTCTCTCACATGGATTCCTTTTCCTTTAGAACTTGCAGTGTCTCTTCCTTTACCTGCCCATTTCATCCACCCTCACCAGGAGCAGGTGCAGGCTATGGCTGCTGCTGGTGAAGCAATAAAGAGAACTTTCAGATAGACCAATCTCCATCCAGCACCGGACTCTCCTCTACAGTGGACAGCAGATGCACAAGGGCACAACCAAGGCCATGCATAGGCTGAACTCCCTCCTAACATGTCCTCTTGATCTCCAGCAAACAGCCATTTAGGAACTTCCTGAGGTGACAGTTTCATCCAAACCCCTGTGTACCAATGGACATGTTTTCCATGAACTCATCTAATCACTTATTGAACCTACTTGTACTTTCAGCCTCTACAAAATCTTTCACAATATACTCATGAACAAGTTTTGCTTGTTTTTAAACTTGCTGTTTGATCATTTTGTTGAGTGCTCTCTACTTCTTGTATTCCAAGAAACATGAGTTATCATTCCCTTTTTAGCATCTCTTTAATAATCATCATTCCTAGGCCTGTAGTGTGTCCAGACCCAGCATCTCCCTTCAAGTTGCAGAACTTAGTCTATTTAGTCTTTCCTCACAGTGCTCTCTTCTGTATGTTTCCTGGTTCTTCTACACCTATTTTGTGGTGCGGCAAGTGGAACTAAGCAGAGCATTCAGTAACCCAGGGACAATGTAGATTAGGACAGAAACGTAATGTTGTGCTCAGTTTTTTTCTCAGCTCCTTTCCTCATGACATCTGACATTACTGGCCTTGATGAGAAGAAAGTACATGAAAGACAAGAGTGCATGGTCAGCTAGGCATCACAGATTTGTTCAGGTTGGAAGGGACCCCAGGAGGCCTCTAGCCCAACCTTCTCAAAGCAGGGTCCAGCTATGGGGTCAGACCAGGTTGCTCAGGTGGTTCTTGAAAATCTCCAAGGATTGAAACTGAACAACCTATCTGGCCAATCTGTTCCACTGCTGGGCTCTCATGGGGAAAAGGTTTCTTCTCACACTCAGTGTGAACATCTCCTGTTTCAACTTACGACATTTTTTTCATCCTCCTATCCACCAGGCACCACTGTGAAGAGCCCAGCTCCATCTCCTTGACATCCTCACTCTAGGCACTAGGGACTGCTGTTAGGTCCCTCTGAAGCCATCTCTTGTGCAGATTGAACAAGTCCAGCTCCCTCAGCCTCTCCTCCTAGGTTATGGACTCCAGCCCTGACCATTTTGGCAACTTTCACTGAACCTGCTCTAATTTATCTGTGTGCTTCAAGTGGAGGTCTGGGGGCAAAACTGGATATCCTTAGCTACATGAGGTCTAATGAGTAGAAAGTCAAGGGGAATAAGCACAGGTCCCAGGACAGGCCCCTGTGGTACCCCACTAGTTAGTGACCTCCAGGAAGAGTACAAACCATCAGCCATTACTGAAGGTTTAGGAAAACTGTAAGCAGAGGTTGGCCAATCTACTTCTGAGACTGATCAAGACTGGTTCATGAAGATCTGGTTATGCTAGTCTTGATCATTATTACCAGTGGAGGAATTGGCCAGAGAAATTTTCACTTTTGGCTTCCCTTATATTCAGTGGAGAGACAGAGCAAAAGCATTACCAAAGTATAACCCATTCTACCCACTCTAATATAGGGTTTTAAGACAGATGGGATAAATCACTGAGGGCTATCTGTCTCCCACTGAGAAAGGAGCTTAAACATCTCATTTAGTATTAAACATCTAACCTGTATGTGGCTTAGGTCAGTGAGATGAGCCATACACTCGCCACCTTTTTATTTTAATTCCCTATCTGTAAAATGACGATGCTAATGCTTCCTTGTTCCTCCTATCTTTTTGAACTGTATGTAACTACTAAGTTAGGCTTAAAGGTGTCTTGCCTGGTGTCTAGAATAACAATATGCTACCACTATTAATGATGAAGGGATGGAAGATGGAGCTCCTAGAGCAAATCAATTTCGACCATCTGCACACAGCCTAAGAAACTCATGTAGAAGAGACATGAAGGGAAAATACAGTGGTGAACTTCCACAATTTCTCATTCTCTCAACCTTTTGAACTGCTGCCAACTTCAAATCTAAACTGGCATATTTCTTATTTTGCTGGTTTTAACAGGGGATAATTATAGCTCATTTTTCCACAGCTTACTGCATAAAATGCTGAGCAGTACTTCTGTCTATTCTTCTTAGCTCTGAGGAACTTTAACTACTTTTGATTCCTGTGTCCCAGATAACCATTATTTTGTAGTTAAAAGTTCATTAAAATGAGGCCAAACATAGATAAAAATGCCAACAAAAACATGTCTGAAAAGACAGATGAATAAAATGGCAGTGCCAATAGAAACAGGTTTTCTCACACGATATTTTTAAACGTATCTAATGAACATTTTATAAACTTTATTTGATAAAATTGACTTTATACAAAGAATTGTCCTAAGGATGGGGAATTTAAAAATGTAAATGACACTCTGGAGCAGCACGCAATGAGGACACTTTCTGCAAATATCCACATGTATTTCTGTCATGACCTAGAGTTCAAATTTCTCTACTGTCTTGCAAACTATGGAAACAAGTTTAAACTATAATCCACAATTAAATGAAAATGGAAAAAGCATGTTTGAGTTGCGCTCCTGTACTTTTACACAATTAGGAACTCAACAGTTCCCTTGGGTCTTCCTTCTTTGGCTGTGAAGGAAAATGGATGATTAGTACTTCCAAATCATTTCTATGCTATTCCACAACATCAATTAGTTCAAAAACAGGAGGTTCCGTCTCCCCTTCTTTTAAACCAAACTCCAATTGAAAAACAGATCATTAGAAAACATACTTTCACATGTTCCTCAAATTTTCCTTTTTTATTTGAAGTTTTCTACATTGAAAGGATCATCCCTTGTCTCAGCTTGTACTTTGCTAATGAGAAGGGTCCTCAGGTTTTTTCTTCTCTATGGATGGATAGGAAACACCCAGTGCTTTTCTTGATAGCAGAAGAACAGGGTAGATGAACAGGGCACCAGAATCTTAGATTAGGGCAGAGATTCATCACTTACAGATAGGGCAAAGTTCAAATAATTTATTACTAGAAAATACCTAAAACAGCAAAGCACACTTTAAAGCACAAATTGCAGCCAGAATTCCTGGACAGATCAAAGCAATAGAATCTATTTTCTGACATTTAAAACTAACTCTACTAAATAATTGTTGGCAAGCTTTGTGTTTTGTAACACTGGCTGAAGAAGCCTAAGAAGCTGGCAGGGTCTGGGCTGGCCAACAGGCAGCAAGGCAGGACAATAACCTAAGCAATCAGGGTAATAAAAGTGTGTCTCTGTGTCAGCAAACACACTTCAGAGGCCAGATGTTTGTGGAAACACAAATTCTGAAATAATCACTCAGAGCACAAAGCAGGGCAGTTCTCTTAAACTCATGGCTCAGCAGCCATCACCTCTGCTAGGGCGCTGGCTGGCAGGAAGAGGATACAGATAACCAGCAATATGATGATCTGTTACAAGGGAAACAATTTTTTACTTGCCAAAGGCAGCAAATATACCCATGAAAATTGTTGTTCACCCATTGATGACAGTTTATGGCACTGTTTGCAATGTATTCCAATGAGAACCTGATGGTCATTCAGAGATACAAAATGAATCTCTTTGTTCATGTTATGCTGATAAAAAGAGACAAACATGAAGTTCTTGTTATAGAATACAAGAAAACCAGGATGTTCCCATTAGTCCATTAGAGGCCTGACACTGTACCACAAATTGTACCACATTGTACCACAAAGACACAGGATATGTAGCTCTTCTTGATACTTCTGTAATGCACATTCCATCCACTGACTACATTTGTATTTGTTGTATAGGAACACGTTTTGGTGAGAAAAATATTGGGACTTACATTGATTGGTTCCTTGTTTATGTTAAGACAATTTTATGCAATATTAGAACCAAGCAGTGTATGATGCAAATCTTTAAGGAAATGAAAAATCACTCACATGGCAGTTATTTATTATGGAGATGTTCAAAAACATGCAACTTCCACTAAAAGCGCCAGGAGTTGAGTTCTTAAGTTCCCTGTACCTTCAAAGCTTTTTCTCTTCTAATGTCATGGAAATTTAAATTGTTTCTACATTTTCCTCTTAACTGCTGCAGAACTTGAGGAATAATGATCCAACCCCAAACTGCTGTGCTCACATGAACCTAAACAGAAACAGAAAATAAGCCACTGAATAGGAAATGTCAAACAGAAGAAAAACAAATTCATACAAGTACATAAAACAGAAAAAATGAGGCCAGAAATTGTTTCTGGCTATGTGGTTACTTTGGTAAGCTCAACAAAGTGCCTTTCCAGACTGGTTTTGAGCCAATTTAATGCTTTTCTCTTACTAAATAACTTCAATGATTTGTAGTCCTGTTTGTATGCTATTTCCTCCTATTTTAATCTTCACAGGATCAGTGAATGTTAGTTCAGGGATACTATGTCTCTGAAGCACAAGAGGCTTAGTCAACCTGTTCTGCATAAACATCTAATACACAGATCAATTGATTTACCAAAGGCAGTACAGTATCTTACGTGCCCATTCCTTCCTGTCCTGAGATAGCAAAGATTAGAGACACAAGATGAATTTATTATGCTTTCCCTATGCTTGAACGATCATCATCAAAATGCAGTTCTGCTAAGTCCATAGACTAAGAACCAAGGATATTTTGACTCCCTGTTTTCTCTGTCTCATTTATGAAGAACAGTCAGGCAGATGTGTAACATGGGACTGAATTAAGAGGGATGGTTCCAAATTTGGTAAAGTGAGTCAGTCCTGTTCCTTTTTTAGGGCCCAAAATATAAAGAAACGGGATATGTAGCTCTTGATACTTCTGTAAGGCACCTTCCATCCAAAAGAATCTTGGGGACAGGTGAATGCTTTCACACACTGCTGAGAGCCTGAAGCTCCGCAGGTGGAGTTCTGGGGTCGTGATGTGAGATAGCCAAAAGGACTAACACAGGTAGCTGGAGCTGTAGGAAGCAGTAGCAGCAGCAGGCTGCTCTTAAATAGATCAGGCTAGCCAAGTACCAAAGCTCTACCTTTGATTAAAAAAAAGGCCTATGACATCTTAAACAGCCACAGTTTGTTGGGGTGATGGCCAAGACAGCGTTTCCAGTGTCATTTGGAAACCCAATGCACTTCATGTACCAATTAAAGAACATCCTTTGGGCTTCAGTGTTCCAAACTGTGTAGTCCTGCTAATCTCCCAGCTCCAATTGGTTGGACAAACTGCACCAGCATCACATCCAATTTGAACCCACCTTTCAAAACATGTCTCTTCATCCTCCTTGTGCCTGGTGTCCCTGATCACCACCCTGACCAACAAATTTGATCACTCACAGGTAAGTCAGACTGAGCAAAGGACTGGCCTCCACCTGACAATTTTAAAAGCTCTTGTTCAAGGAAGAATACACATCAACATTGATTTGAGCTTCTCTGCAGTAGCTGAAAGAAGATCTTCTGTCTTCCCATGATGTCTCTTCCAAAGCAGAGGAACAAAAAATGCAGACCATGAATGTGGCTGAAGCAGGCACATCTGTATCTCTGCCTGAATGCTACACTGAGCCCCTATTTTTACCCACTGTTACAGCTAAGATGGCTGATTTACAAGGTCACGTATTTTGCTGAAGGCCATATCATGAGTCATTTGATTAAAACTGCCCTTCCTGGCTCTCAGTCCTTTGCTCTACTCATTAGTACACACAATGTAATAAAACGTTGGAATATCCCCAGAAGGCAGTCTTGCTTAGACCACTTCCTCTGTAGTTCACTACCACAGACCTCAATTCTTGTCTTGGGCAGCTTTCCAGCTGAACTACATGATGCAAAATAACATTTTAAGTTAAATTTCAAGTGGGATAATGAGCAGCTACAAAACTTCAACATTGTTCTAAATTTAAACAAAACAGCAAGAGGAATTTTAGAGAGTATTCAGGAGAGTAAACAGAATAGAGGCTAAGCAAATACACAGCAGACACTGTTTACCCTTCCTATTATCCATCTTGACAAGCGTTCTTTGATGCATTTATGAACTTATGCGCCCCCCCCCCCCTTTTTTTCAATTTTTAGCAAAACCCCTTTACCCAACACTCTAACCCAGGATAATTGAAAACTGAAAAGTTGGTAAAATTAACCAGCTGCGCTGACCGATGAGAAATATTGATGACATTAGATACTTCATTAAAGTTGCATTAAAACTCTTCTATTTAATAACACAGTTTAAGGAAGGGTTCATTTTATAAACTCACAGAGTGTTGGAACGAAAGATGTGATAGTTCCCATGTAACCTCATAAATTCTCTTGCTAGTCAGTTTCAAGTCTATGAGCTCTAATAAAATTCTCATGAGAACACAGTATCCATCCATAAAAAACTCCTGAACCCCCCATGGGAATTGGCTGGTTTGGAAGGGTTCAGGGGTTCAAGCCTGTGGTTTATTTATTAAAATTTTCTCAGTAAATATATCATGGTATAACAGATAACAACCACACTGTTCTGCGCTATTAACATCCGTCTTCCATAAAAATACGTGAACAGTAAGCTTCAAAAATAGGAAGGAAGAAGACCCTTAAGTTACATTTAAATGTGGGCGCACTGAACCTTTTCTCAAAAAGAGGCTGAAATCATAAACAGCAGTGAGAACGTGATTCCTCATTTTTCCCCTCACAAAAACACTGTCATCGGAAGCAGCTCTATGCACAGCTATAAAAAAGGAATTTGGATCACCTGAGCTTTTACTAGAGTGGGTTGAAGTCAGACACCTACAGTGCCAAAACACAATCTTGACTTAGAAATAAAACAGCTGTAGCATTAGAAGTATAAATCTGATCAGGAACACCATGTTCATTCTGGAAATACAAGAATTTTGTAAAGTCTGTGACTGGAGGCTCTGAACCAATTTTACCTTCTCCCTCTATCAAGTCTTCAAACCAACCCTAAACCAGTACAAAGTCCTTTCCTTGGAGCCAGTGAAGAGCTGTAGGAATGTGACAGACAGAAGTAGCTTTTGTGATGCAATACTGTACCCAAGAACTGCTCAGATACTCTCATGATAAGTTAGATAGCTGGTTGGTGACAGACTAATTATTTTAACACAGGATCCACAGAGTCATTTCCACCCTAAAAGGCTCCTCAGGGAGAAAAAGTATTGCTAAAATCCAGATACATCTTTTTTTTTTTCTCTTGGAAAGCAAAACCAGTTGGTTTAAATCCACCACTCTGGTGGTGTCTTGGAGAACACTTCCACTCTGAGGAAAAGTATGTCTTTCATAGATGTTCTATGGAAGGTCATTTCAGGCCTTTAGAGGCAGGCTCTTGGGGTGGCAGGAACTGGGAGGTGATGAAGTTACCTTCCTCCCTTCACTAGAGCCAGCTGCCAGCTTCCAGCTCTGAAAATGACCAGGCTCAATGTCACAGTTCTCCTGGTCCAAAAGATACTGCTTCATGCAGGAATGAAGACTATCGTAGCCCCAGCACACCGCAGGATTCATGACTGTCAAAACCAACATTACTCTAAGGTGCCAGTGTTGAGCATGCCATAGACATCCTCCTTTTCTCTACTCAGCAACTCCCATATTCTCTGCTCTTTTCCCAGTACTTCTGTATTGAGAGTAAATGGCAGGGGAGAATGCTCTGTAGAAAGGACAGAATACCCTTGCATATTCCCTGTCTTGCCTCCCTGGGACACAAATGCACAGCTTTCATATTCTGCTTCTCTGTGCTCCATACTGCACCCCATACACATCTCCCCATTTCCCAAAGCTGATGCTGTGTTTGCCAATAAAGAACATAAAGCTGGGCAACAAAGGAGCCATTAGTCTCACCTCTCGGTAGCCTGCATGCACGCAGATCCTCTTCAGAAAAATGGACTTTGTTCTGATTTCTGCCACCGATCCACTGAAATGTAAATGAGTTTTACTTTTCATTCTCAAAGAGCTCCAAGCAACTTCACAGGCTTCCTTCACTTACCATAAGACCACCTTGAATACATTCAGAAAATCTGCTTAGCTAGGACACTTGAAGTTCTGGCTTTGTATTTCTAAGCAGTGTGCTTCATGTTCCTCCTGGGACGGCATTTTTATTAAGAATTATCTGTATCGTTCCTTTCTCTCCACATGAGCTCGGCACATGTACAGTATTGGGATGCCTGGATTAGAAACATAATTAACGAAAGTATTCAAACAACCTTTTTTTTCATTTCCTGGAAGAAGTCAGGCTTACTCTGTGTGTGTGTGTGCTCAGGCACATGACAAAGCTGGTTTCCTTCACACTGACACAATAAATGTTTAAATAAAACTTTGTAAAATTCAACTGTTCAACATGTAAAGTAAAAACCATTAACAACCTTTCTTAATTTCTCAGTGGAATCAAGAGTGTGATCCTAGAAATTGTGTACACTATTATTTAAGGTTAACCAGATATACCTGTGCACATACAGGAAGTCTGCAGGCACAGTACCTTTACACATTTGTACGTCTTTTCTCTGGAATACAGCTGGCATTTGCCAAATGATTTACACCATACGGCAAACAGAAAGCAAGGGAATACAGCATTCATAGACTTTTGTGAAGTAGAAACTAGATCTGAATTCCTTTTTAGCCCACTCAAAATCCTAAGGCTTTAGGAAAAGCTTCTGCTCACATTTTAGCTCCAGCAATAACAGTGACCTGTAATTTACACAGAATCATAGAATCATAGAATAGTTAGGGTTGGAAGGGACATTAAGATCATCAAGTTCCAACCCCCCTGACTGGGCAGGGACACCTCCCACTAAACCATGCCACCCAAGGCTCTGTCCAACCTGGCCTTGAACACCACCAGGGATGAAGCATTCACAGCATCCCTGGGCAACCTATTCCAGTGCCTCACCACCCTAACAGGAAAGAATTTCTTCCTTATACCTAGTCTAAACTTCCTCTGTTGAAGTTTTAACTCATTACCCCTTGTCCTATCACTACAGTCCCTAATGAAGAGTCCCTCTCCAGCATCCCTATAGGCCCCCTTCAGGTACTGGAAGGCTGCTATGAGGTCTCCACTCAGCCTTCTCTTCTCCAGGATGAACAGCCCCAACTTCCTCAGCCTGTCTTCATATGGGAGGTGCTCCAGTCCCCTGATCAACCTCGTGGCCCTCCTCTGGACTTGTTCCTACAGTTCCATGTCCTTTTTATGTTGAGGACACCAGAACTGCACACAGTACTCCAAGTGAGGTCTCACAAGAGCAGAGTAGAGGGGCAGGATCACCTCCTTCGACCTGCTGGTCACGCTCCTTTTGATGCAGCCCAGGATACGGTTGGCTTTCTGGGCTGCGAGCGCACACTGAAGCCGGCTCATGTTCATTTTCTCATCAACCAACACCCCCAAGTCCTTCTCCACAGGGCTGCTCTGAATCTCTTCTTTGCCCAACCTGTAGCTGTGCCTGGGATTGCTCCGACCCAGATGCAGGACCTTGTACTTGGCATGGTTTAACTTCATAAGGTTGGCATCAGCCCACCTCACAAGCATGTCAAGGTCCCTCTGGATGGCATTCCTTCCCTCCAGCGTATCAACCAAACCACACAGCTTGGCGTTATCCACAAACTTGCTGAGGGCGCACTCAATCCCACTGTCCATGTCAGCAACAAAGATATTGAGCAAGACCTGTCCCAACAGCGATCCCTGAGGGACACCACTCATTACTGGTCTCCAGCTGGACACTGAGCCATTGACCACAACTCTTTGTGTGCGGCCATCCAGCCAGTTATTTATCCACCAAGTGGTCCATCCATCAAATTGATGTCTCTCCACTTTAGAGACAAGGATGTCTTGTGGGACAGTGTCGAACGCTTTACACAAGTCCAGGTAGATGACATCAACTGTTCTACCCCTGTCCATCAGTTCCATAGCCCCATCATAGAAGGCCACCAAATTGGTCAGGCAGGATTTCCCCTTAGTGAAGCCATGCTGGCTGTCACCAAGCACCTTGTTTTTCATGTGCCTTAGCATGCCTTCCAGGAGAATCTGCTCCAAGATTTTGCCAGGCACAGAGGTGAGACTGACTGGTCTGTAATTCCCTGGGTCATCTGTTTTCCCCCTTAAAAAATCTCAAATTTACAAAGATTGACGGGGTCATTTCAGCTAACAGTGAACTGCAGAGATGCGGGGAAACAAGTCTGTGAGATAAAGAGATAGGCCACAGAACTGAAAGATGAAAGACAAGAATACTGTATTCTCTTGAAAAATGCAGAGGGTAATAGGTAGACACACTATAAATTATAACACTGGATTATCCTTCAGCTTGTAAAATATGTCAGGAGACCTTCAATACTTATAGATGGTCAGTGCCTCCATTTTCAGCTACTTCTGACAGATGGCTCTTCCCTACGGCCCAGCAATGATATGCTGTCCTGGGTTTAGCAGTAGCAGTCAATTTTTCTCCTTAGTAGCTGGTGCAGCACTGTGGTTTTGACTTTTGGCCTGGGAATAGAGCTGATAACACCGATGTTTTTAGTTGTTGCTAAGTCATGTTTACTCTGACCAAGGACTTTGGGAGTCTCATGCTCTGCCAGGGAGGAGGAGAGGCCAGGAGGAAGCAGAGACAGGACACCTGACCCAAGCTAGCCAAAGAGGAATTCCATACCACAGCACGTCATGCCCAGGGAGGTGACTGGAAGTTACCCGGAAGGGCACGGGCTCTCTCTGGGGTCGGGCTCGTTTTGGCAGGTGGTATCGTATTCCCTTCCCTTGTTATTTTCTCTTATCATTATTATTACTGGTGGTAGCAGCAGTGGTTTGTGCTATACCTTAGTTACTGGACTGTTCTTATCTCAACCAGTGGGAGTTACATTCTTTCGATTCTCCTCCCCATCCCACCGGGAACAGGGAGGTGGAGAGGGGAAGGAAAGAAAGAGGGAGGAAGCGGGGGGAGGAGTGAGTGAACAAGCTACATGGCTGGGTTTAAACCACGACATATGCCAAGAACAACGATTAGAGACTGACTCAGAGCAAGAGTGGTGTGATACTTTGCAGCTGTATTTATAGTCAGGCACAGAGTTTTCCTCGCATACCCACCTCCATTTCAAAAACACCATGTGAAGACATACTGAAATAATAGCAGTCACGTAGTTCTATGTCCCCACCCTGACTTACCACCATAAATCATGCTGACTTGACAGAAAAGGCTACTCATCGGTTACATAAGAACCCCAGAACTTATCCATATCCTTTCTAGAAGCTAATAGTTCTACATACATTTAATGCATTAAATTATCCATGCAAATCTCTTCCATTCCCAAAAGTTGAGGACTCTGTTACAGGTCAAATCATCAGTTAAACTATTGGCCAGCAATCACAAAACCCAAGCCAACTGCTGACAAACCAAATCCATAGCTGGCATTTATATTTATCGTGTAACACGTGGCATTTGTTAGCTCTTTACCACATTTTATACAATCTAGTTATTTCCTGACTCCAGTTCCAGTTTCAATCACAGCTCTTCATTTTATGTAAAACATCCAAAAATAAAATGATTCAAATGTCTTTATCACCTTGGAAAATGTAAACTGTGGGAGTGTGAAATATAAAGTCTTCACCATCCAGTAAAGCACCAGGACTAGATGGCCCTTCTGCAGAGTTTTTCCAACAATTCAATTTACTGCTTCCATCCCATTTATGATCCCTTTATTGAGAATCATAATAGGTGTTCAAAAGACATTTAGTAAAGCAACTGTTAATTTTTTCTATTTTGGATCCTGAAAGAGTCTGGAAGTAGGTTTGCTTGCCCACTTATCATTACCTTCAACTGTGGGATGCATCCAGAACACCACAGCTCTCAGGTTTGAGCAGTGTCAGCCACCTGGCTGCAGGCAGCTGCCTGGCCCTGCTCCTTACTCTCTCCTCCTGTGGCCTACATGCCTCCCAGGTATGGCTCTCCCTTACTTTGGACCTGGTGGGGACACACAGCCCACCCCTCAGACAAACAGCATAGGTAATGTCACCCATGAAGATACAGATGTGTCCAAAGTGCGTATGTGTGTGTATCCATGGATCAAATAACACCAAACTGCCTGATGAGCATTTAATCACATTACAGAAGATAACCATCAGCCAGATTAAACTGTTACTGGGGAATTACAAAGAGATTTGACACAAAGCACAGGGCAGACTGTAAAGAAATGTAAAACATACATGAAAACTCTTTACAGGAGAGAGAGACCTTGAAGGAGAAACAGCTTTCTCTAGGGGCGCATGTGTTTCATCCAACAACTTGCAGGGAGTTCCATAAAGGGGTCTGCACATGCAGGTGTCTGCATAAAGGTAGAGGATCCAAATCTCCTGCAGAAGGAGTGTGTAAAGAGGGAGACACGCAATGGGAAGGGGAGGTGTTTTTGTAACCCACAGTACCCACGAGTGAGGGGTTGCATACAACTCTGTGCATGTATATGTGTTTCTGCGCATGTGTATGTGTACAATAAGGCAGCTTTGGGCTTAGTTACAGGACTCTGTTTAGGATTTTTTACTATGATTTGCCTATTGTATTACTGATCTTGTATGCGTAGTTCACTGATTGCTGATTCATTACATACTGTCAATAAAGCAATAAGCTTATTTCATCCATATTTATTTTAAACTACGTGAACTCAGCAGTTTTTCCCTGCGATGTCTGCTGAAGCAATCAGAGATGTCTGTAGCACAAGAATTTTTCATTTTCTTCCAGAGCACCAACATTGAATAAATTCATGTAAAGAATAAATGCATGGTTAGTGAATCACATCTAAATACAGGTGAAATCCCTTAAGTGCATGCAATATTTGTCTGAAAATAATTATTTTGAAGACATTACACATATGGTTATTTCAGACCTATTTCCCAAGAGTTTATATGCAGATGTTACATGGTTAGCATTTGTAATTAAACATGCTGTTATACTTTAGTTTGGGGGTCAGCACTTCCTGTTTGCACCATATTTTCCCTTTGAGTTGTCTGTCAAAAGAAGAAACGGGGCTGGATTTGGATCTCAGTTACCACAATCCAACAGAGAAGAGCCTTAGATAAGCCCCACTAAAGAAACAAAACTATAACTGTACAAGTGGTTCTTGCATGTTGTAGAGTTTAACTAATCCTACAGGTTTTGGGGTTGGGTTTGGGGGTTTGGGGTTTCTTTTGTTTTCTTTTGTTGTTTTTTTTTTTGGGGGGGGGTGTTTTTTAGTGGGCTTGGGTTTTTTGTTTGGGTTTTTTTTTTGTAATATCAACTCAGAATTTCCTTTTTCTGTAAGACAAGACAAATCTTTTCAATTTTACTGATCTAATTGACCTGGCCAAATCTCCCTCCTTCCATAGCTGTAATAACATATTCTAGTATTCCCTAAAGCATGTTTTGCTGTGCATGCCTGGATATGCTAGTCAGTGCTAATTTGCTATAATCCTGGCTGTCCTGACTTTCCCAGACTGATACATATGTAGGCAGTTTGGTCCAAAGCATGGACTTAGCAACAGCTAAGTCACAGCCCTGAACACTGCCCAGAATGGATGCAGTACAGCAAACTCTCCACACATCCTCGCATATGTACAGGGCATAAACGGGCAATCAATCAGGAAGGCTCTAACACTTACTGAAGAATGAACTTTGAACAACTTGGTAAAGGAAACAAACACAACAAAAATCTATTTCTGGGCTGAAACTATAGCTGGATATCCCAGCCAAAGATAACTGTATCTCACAAAATTGCAAATCTCACATGAGGGTTTACAGTGGAGAAACACTGACAGGCCATTGTCTGCAGCACTGTATTCACAATACTGTAATTATAGCTTTACCATAATGAGTGTAATTCTGCGGTCAGAAAGATGGCAAGAATATGATATTTTTCTATGGAATACTTCTTCCTTCATAGATGTTTGGCTTGAAATCTGGAGTTAAAGTTGCAGTGTTGTTGGCATTATTTTTCTCACATTTTCATTTTTGGGGGTTGATCTACATAGTTGCTTTAACTTGGGTTCTCCTTTAAGGTGCATAAGTAAGAATTACTTCATTTTTTCCAAGCTTGATTAATTGCACACAAAAGTAGATGTGTAAACACTTTCTATTATTTGATGTTTACAATCCTCCCTTTGCACCCACAGCAGTACTCCTTTGGGTATTATCAGCCACAAAAAATGAAGATAGCTTTTTTCTCTCTTTTCAAAATTGGTCACCACTGTTACTCAGCAAGATCCCTGAAGTCACACTGAGCTGTTCTCCTCCAGGCTGGCTTGTCAAAAGAGTATCCTAACCCACACTGCCTGATGACAACTATCACAAGATACCAGTCTTACACACACTGGGGGCTTCTTTACCACATGGTTGGGGAAGGTTTCTGGCTCCTCTGCTCAATACATGAGCAAAAAATCCCTCAGCAGAGACTAAAGACCTGACCCCATAACGAAGCAAGCATGAAATACAGTATTGTCTAATATACCCTCGTGTATCTAAGTATGGGATGAGCTTTGGAAGGCAAAGGAAATCAGTGTCTGAACTGCTAAAAATGTTACTTCTGATAGGTCTAAAAGATGGGTTGATAATAATTACTAGAGGCTGCCAAGTAGTGGGTAGCCCTCCTTCCTGGATGTTCCAACTCTAATGAGCTCTAACAAGGAAACAAGGTCAGAATCTCACTGGGAAAGTACTGGAAGAAGAACATTGCTTTGAGGGCCCAAGCCTGTTCACCACTTTTCTCAGTAGTACTTGTGTAAGCAATACTCCTGATGTTAATGTGATTATCTAAATGCAGAAGGAATAGTCATACAAATAAGGGTTGGGATTCATGCCTAGTTATCTGTCTAATCTGGCACTCTCTCTCCTTCAGCTGCACTAGATGTTTTCCAGCAGAAGACTCTCAAATAATAGATCCAAAATACACTGATATCCTGGGGGAAAATTCTATCATAGCTTATGAAATCTTTCCTACGACATGAGCATTCATCAAGTTCTGTGCAGACAGAGCAGAAGGATCCCAGGAGAAAAGTGCAATATCATGGGGGCTATAGTTTAGTCTAAGGGTCCCTTTCTAAGTACTAATACTGTATGTATTGTCCTAAAACTGCACATTTCCTCAACAGGGTACATAGCAGCGCTAGTGATTTAAGCATCAGGTTTCACTGATGTAAGAGAACCCTGAGATATCAACTCAAAAGTAAAATACAAACTCCTATCAACGTCACATTTGTCCTCATGCACCTGTGGACACAAATCCAAGGCTCTGAAAAGAACACGACGGATGTCCTGGTAGGTCAGACCATCATCCAGCTCACCCCAGTATCCTTCCTCCAATAACAACAAAGGATAAGAATATGCAAACCAAACACATTTCCTTTGTTCTCCGGCATCCACAATCATTGCATTGGGGATGTTAGGGAGCACACATCCATACTCATTCTTTTAGTATCTCTTTATGAACTTGCAGTCCATTTAATTGTTTAGTCTCCTTTCCAGTCTGCTGACCCATCTGCTTCCAAAACATCTGCTGGCAGCAAATTCCACAAGTTCGCTATACCTGCTACACACACACAAAAAAAGCTATTCCCTTTTATCATTCCTAAAATAACCATTTTTTAGTTTCAATGAGTGCCCCCTAGTTCTAGTACCGTAGGATTTGGAGAACAATGGAATACATTCACTCTACCCACCGCCTTGATTTTACTAATCCTGATCATATCCATTCTCTCCTAATTGAAGCTCATGCTGTGGGTAGCCTCACTCTCTTCTATTTGCCCCCTGAGAGTATGGTTTATGGGCTTGAGTGGGACTGTCCCTCTGCCTTTCACTACCCTCTTTGAGACATGGGCAAGGATCAGCTCTCTAAGACTGCAGTTCCAGAAAAGAAATGTCAACAGCAAGCTAAATTTTCTTATGATTTATCATCATGGCTTGGCATAAAGTTCACTGAATGCCAGAGGTGGTTAAAAGAAGGGACTGAGAACTGGGAAGCTGGCAACTGAGATAAGTTACTGCAAGATCACAGCTTGAGTCACTCTCCGTGCAACCTATAAAAATTAGGATCTTGCAGACCTCTTCTTTCTGGGAGGTATGTTGCATTTTACTTTACTTTCTTTTTTTGTATGAGAATGATCTGGAGGATGGTTTTGATTTGGATACTCCTATCTATAACCTTGCCCTTAATGAACCTGAAAAATGGTCCGGTCATGCTCCTGCCTGCCAAGGCCATGGGTAAGCATGAAACAGCAAAAACAGTGGGCATGAACTAATGTCTAGGAAAGAGTAACGATAGGGCATGCTCATATAAACTTCCACCCTAAAACCTTCCTGGCTTCAAACTATTTTTCAGCTCCAGAAACTGCTCTGAGGCATATACAGTTTTTAGGTATGGCTCAGCCTGTCTGCCAGCATTTGGGCAAGGGATCCTGTGCTCTGGTCCCTCAGTGAGCTGCTGTCTGGAAAACACTTGTCTCAGTGTGTGCAGCTAAAACCAGACCCCTTTGTAACAAGCACATAGTGGTGAGAGTTATCAGAGATCCGATGTCTATCACAAAATGATAAATATTAGGGAAAGGGCCTGAAAATATACACACACACAAAAATCCTTCCGTTCCAAGATACTTTCATCTTCATGAGTTTTTTTCAATTAGCTGAAAACATTACACAATGACAAACAAACCATTTCAAATGTCTCTGAAATCCCTTGGGATTTCAGAAATCCCTTGGGATTTCATTCTGATTTCCTGAACAGCTTTAAAATCCACATATTTGTTAGGAAAGATGGGACATTTGGGATGTCTTGGAAGCAGAGCACAGCTAGTGGCCCGAATCTGGATTTATTTAGACCAAGGATTTCTGAGACACTGAAAAGAAAACCTCCATTTCTTCAGGAGATGAAGTCTACCAACTTCTGAGAACTCAGCAAGTAAAATGAAATTGCTACAGTGATCAGAACCCAAGGCAGTTACAGTACTCCCAAAGCACTGCATATTACAATCACATTCTTACATTTTGCTCTGATTAATCTCTCCACTATAAAATGTAGCTAAAGCCTGATTTTACTGGAGCCTCAAGCTAAAATTGTGGATATAATCACTCACAATAAAACTGAATATTGTCAGGTGCCAGGGCCCACAGGCAGGATTCTGTGGGCAGTGTTTGCTACCTTCCAGAATTACGAGCTTGTTGGATTCAGCAGCTGGGAAGATTCCTGAGATACCACTTGACTAACCATAATTCTGAGTTGCATTTCACTGAAATTACCAAGAATTGCAGTCAGTGCCATACCCACTCAGTCCCAGCTCTTCCTGTGCACCTTGATGCTTTTTAGACCCTCCTGACTTAACTGAGACAAATGACTGACTGAACTAATTCATATTTTTCTGCCTGGTTATGTTTCACCAGACTACTTAGTTGACTCATCAATTGAGGCTTGGGAAAGAAGGAGCAAAACTCATCAATTACTGCAGAAAATAAGGGACCGAAAAGCAGAATTGGAAATGAAAAGGCCCTTTTGGCAGCAGCAAGCTGTTAAATTTGAGCACCATCTCCTGTGAAATCACTGCCCAAGAACCCATCTTTTTCCCCTATAGGCTTTAGTCCATTTCTATATATGTTTAGTTCATAGAAAAGGCTTTAGTTTGTGTGGCTGTTTATTAATGTATATATTCTGTGAGATTACTTCATGGTTATTATAAAGAGCAATATCTCTGCCTTTTAACATTTTACTGAATTGCCAGGGATGATTCTGATCTAAGCTTTCATACTAAATTGTCAAGGAAGTATATCACCTCAGAACTGAAGGGTAATGACCCATAATGGGAACCCAATGAGGCTGTAGATCAGTCTCCTCAGCCTTTTAAACAATGTTCTATTACTTTAAAACCAGTCTTTCTCACTGCTTATATGTATGTGTGTATATATGGAAGCTTACAGAATCTATTTTAGTAGTCGCCTTTTTGTACCAGAACATAACTGACTTCTTCCCTATTTAATCTGATTATTACACCTGAAGCCTCTGAATCCTCATCAAAAAATGCAGTTTTTAAACTGTATTTTGCTCCTCTTCCATAGTCCCACCTGCTGAAGAGAACAATCTTTTGCACAGGAAGAACTATAGTTGTCTCAGGGTGCTTAGCTGCTCTTCTCCTCCAGTCAGGACCTTTTCTCCTGTCTCTAGCATTTCAGAGGCACTCCTCCATTCTACAGATCCCTTCTGGTATCACATTATGTTCTAGGATAGCAGTTAGCATTAAATCTTACTTGGAGCTTACAACTATGAGTAGCCTTTGGTGTTAATGCAGAAAGACCAACAAAAACTGCAAACAGCTCACAGCAGGAACTAGGTCTTTTATGTGATTCATCCTGCCAACAACCTCTCTAACAGGTAGACTAAGCAAAAGTGTTCAAGGGTAGGGAGATGGGCTGCATTACAAGCCCCTTAGAGGCTTCTTGTCTTACACAGAACACCAGCAAAGCAAGGTGCAAGCTCAGCCATTCTCTGAAGAGATAGCATATATTCAATGTGAATGCAGGTGTGTATAACAAAAGGTCACACATCATCAACATGGATGGAACTTTCTGGGAACTGGGCTGTACAATTTTAAGAAGCCTCCACTCCCCATTTTTCTCTTCACATTACATTTTCATGAAGATGGAAAAATATATCCCTGAAACTAAAGCAATTTACTTGCCAAATCTGAAAGCTGTTTTTCCAAACCAGAGAGACGCTAGAGGCTGTTCAATGAAACAATAATGTTTATAATAGACAAAAACATGCATTCTCCCTTAAATTCATCCTTATAGTTGGCTTGATTGTTGTAAATGGAACTTTCAAAAACAAAGCAAACAAATCATAAAACAAACCAAAACAAGCTAAACTAAACCAGCTGGAAGCAGACACCCAACCGGGGAAGTTTCAGCTCAGACTGGCAGTTATGAACAATGGAAAACTAGACTAGAAAGCTCTTAACAACATTAACACTTGCTTTGCTGCTAGCTCTGTTTATACCTGTTAGGATTGAGGGGTTTGATTTACCATGCTACCAACAAACTAATTTAATTCTTTTCCTATTAAAAACCTCTCATGGGTCTCACTACCTGTACTGTAACCATTTCACATCATATAATAGTTGATGTAACAGCTTAGAGAAAATAACACCAAACACTTTTTGCAATTGAAAATGGAAGGGAACATAACAAGCAGCATATAATTACATGAATTCAAATTTAGCCCAGACTTCAGGGTTATTCAGTCTACTTTGGTAAGGAGTATCATTGAATCAGTAACCACAACTAGTCATTATCCTAGAGGTGCCAAAAAACACTCTATTTGTTCCACTTTGGAGCTCCCTCAACTAGAATTGCATGGCTTTGCTTCATTTAATCCACTGTTTATTTTACTGTGCTTTTCAAGAGCCGCAAGTCCCAGAATACTTCATAAAGAAATCCAAGATTTCTGGATTTCAGCTTATGAATCTGCTTTCCATTTGCATTTTGGAGCCGTCCTGCCCTCAAGTGTCCTATGCTTGTTTTCCAAAGTTGCTGTACCTCCAGTCTTCCTTCCCACAGATACTGGTGAGATAAGGAGAGAAGATTCTGTTTTCCTCCGAGAGACTTGGACAGCTCACATGGAAAAGGTTTGTATCACAGCAGTTAAATGCTAACAGAAAAAAACAAACAGCATGCTAGGAATGGAAATTAAATATGTTAACCCTAATGAGAATACTGATTTACTTTCCAGCAAGCTCTTTGGAGCGGAAAACTCTCACACCTTTAGGCAGAGAAATCTAAAGGAAACAGAAGACTTTGGCAAGGATTTTCAAACGATCCCTAAAGAAGGCAGCTATCCAAATCCCATCACACAGCATTGTGCGTCCTAGGCCATGTTTATGCCTAGCCTATTTGCAGGAACAAGGGAAGCGTGGGGAATGTTGCAGGCAGGCTCCCCCAACTTACTGCTGAAGGACCCATCCTGGCTGATCAAGAACAAGCTCACTTGAGAAAAAACTAAAGAAATACCGCCAAGGGTGACATAACAGGCACAAAAATAGCTTTTAGAATAGCTTCAGCAAACAGGGCTACCAGACAAGTGTGCAAATAACCATGTCAAGCGTTTTCATAAACTAGCTACGCGTGTAATATCTCAGCCTTGAGCTCTGCACGTGTTCTTTCCCCTGACAAACGTTAGCATTGGGTCTATGCTTGCATGACTTCATGCAGGCAACCCTCAAAGTTTCACAGGTGTCTCTAGGGTGGTGCAGGCAGAAGACCCCCACCAAGCCCCTGCCCTTGTCTCCATGGGATGTGCACCCTTCGAGTACAAGCAGCGCCACAGACATGACTCTTGCTCATGGGTTCTTCCACCTGCACCATGCAGGGCTGAGTTTTTTAGGTTTAAAAGGCTAAAATAAGCCACGGATCTTCCCGGCGCTAGTGAAGCCCAGGCAGACGAGCCGGACGAGAAGCCTCAGGAGGCAGAAGACACTAACCCCGGAGGTGGGCCCTGCCGCCGAGGGAGCCAGACAAAGACGGTGCAAGAGGTCCCGCTCGCTGCCCTGGGCCACACGGGTCCGTCTTCCTGACCTCCCGGCTCAGCCAAGCACAGCAAAACGCGGCTCTCCCCGTGCAATGAGCTCCGCAAGCGGAAGCCCTGCCGCCACAATGGCGGTAGGCGCCCTCCTTCCTCCTTCACGGATGACCCGAAGCCGGAGAGGGCGTAGGGAAGCTGCTGCCGTTGGCTCGGCAGCACCGCAGTCCCGGCCCCGCGCCGCCTAATGGTGCCTGGCGGCCACGGAGGCGGGGCCGGAGGAGGTCGGAGAACGGCGCTGCGGGATGAGGTACGGTGGTGCGGTGCCGTGTCTAGAGGTGCTGAGCCGGGGGGAGGGCGGTGGGGCTCGCCTCGGCAGCCGCCTGGCTTCGGCAGCGGGTTCCGCCGCGGCGAGCGGGAAAGCGAGCGCGGGGCTGCGCGGAGCGGAGGCGGCGAGAGGGGTCTGCGGAGAGCGCGGGCCCGGGGTGGGCGATGGAAGGCCTAAGGCCACCCCTGAGCCGGAGCGTTCGGCTGTCTGCCTAGGCCACGAAGGCCCCGTGGATCAGAGGCTGGGCTCAGCCTGGCCCCTACCACCGCAGATCTTGTTTTAGGGGTGCCACGGCCCCCTTAACCCCACTCGGCTTCCTGACGGGGTTACAGCTAAGGGCAGGGTGGGTGCTCTCTGTGAGTTGCTTGCTTCAGTATTATAGGTTTGATGTAAAATGATGAGTGTGTGCTCTTCCCTGATACCCCTTTGACACTGTGATCAAAACCACACCCACTCAGGTAGAAAGAAGGATGCACTTAATTAGTACACACTTAATCTGGGTGAAGGAGGTGTATTCCACCAGCTGGTGGGAGAGAGGCCATAGTGCTGCTGCAGCTGTCTGGCCATTCATGCGTTTACAAAGCACAGCAGGGGAAGTAGAGATCAGTGTTAAAACAGGAATTGAAGTGTTTTTTGGAGAACAGAAGTGTAACCTGGGACAGTGCATCAAAATCTAAAGGTGAAACAAAAGGAGCGCAGACAGGATGAATCTTCTGTATGTATAGCTTCCCAAAGATGGCCTGTCTGGAAACTTTGGGTGAACTCTGAAAATTCCTTTTTTTACTTGATGTTACCAAGCCTGTCACATTCCACTTGAAGTACCAGAAGTACAGCCTTGCTGACGAGGCACTGAGCTGTGCACTGGCAAGACCTGTATGTATCCGTAGTGTATGCCCAGATCAGCCGTGTGGCACAAGCACAACAAAGCCTTGGGGTGGTGTCAAGCTTTTTGCTTGCATACGTGCGTGTTTGACTGAGAAAAAGCATGACACATACATCTCCAAAATGCCAATCTCCCCTGCTGGAAGTACAGTGTACCTTCGTACCGAGGTGTAAGGGCAGCAGTTAGTGAAAAAATAATACAATAGCCAATAGACACCCTATAACCTTTTCAATGTCTTGACACAGTAGTTAAACATGATTTAGGAGATTGTAGTGTTACTTGGAACACTAAATAATGTTTTTTGTTTTTGTTTTTTTTTACCAGGAGGAAAGATTTTGTCTTCAGTTGCAATGTGTTTTGTTTTCCAGAGTTGGGACCATGGCTATTGACTGGATTGGTTTTGCATATGCTGCATTGCTGGCTGTTGGAGGTGTTGTAGCATACACTCGTAAAGGTAAATACAGCAGGGTTTGGAAATGAAGTATTGGGGGGGTTTCTCCTCTGCACTTTCTTAAAATAAATAAACAAATACTGCAAGACATGAAAACTTTGCTATAATGAATACAACTGCATCTGAAATCCATCCTGCACTGTTGTAAATGAGCTGAGTCTCATGAGATTTACTTGGGTCAACATAAGCATTTAAATGGTCACTTTTTTCTGTTAATCTAGCTGATGAGTTTGTTTCCAGGGCAGAAAGGGCTGTCATGTTATCTTTGACCTTCAGCATATTTGGGGCCTTTTCATTTCCTTTAACCAGCCCTGTGTTGAACACAGAGGATATTTTTTGATTAAAGCTTGTTTTCTGTGGAAGCATCCAGGCCCGATTCTGAGATTCCCAGATGCACACTGTAAAGAAAACCCTTTACTTGCGCATTCTGATTTGGTGGTTAATTATCTCATACTCTTAGAGCTGTGGATTTTCACTCGAAGATAATCAGACAGGTTTTAGGTTAACACGTGTTACAAAGCGCAGTTTCCATATTCCAGTTGGTTTTGCAGTCCGTTCAAGCCGTGCTCGAGCCGAGCACCCCGGCAGAGGTCGCAATGGTACCGAGGACGAGCAGGCAGGCTCTCCAGGCTGGTCCCTGTGATCTTTCCCACAGTGCAGAGATACCCCGGCAGTACATCAGTCTTGTTCGCTGTGGCCATCATCCATCCCGATTCCTGTGATACAGTCGCTGTTTTCCCCGGTTAGCGTGCACATACTTTGCCCTTAGAGACATGGCTTTATATCTGACTTCCTGATTTGTACCCAGCTGTACCCACTGACTATCTCATTCACTTGTTCTGTTCACTTTTTAATAGTTGGTCAGTCCCTGTGGCAAATCCGCTACTGGTAATAATTTCTGTTTTCTTGCAAACTCTCAATTAAAAAGATTCACTATAACAGGACTGGGAGCTAAATGACATCTGGGGGTCTGGATTCTTTACTTACAAAGATTTGGGGATCAGCTTAATCCAGATAATGCCTGCTGTGCTGATTCTACGCTTTTATCATGGTACAGAGTCAAATGCCTATTCGGAAACCTAAGAATATTACTGAAATGCTTTACTTTATGAACCAGTTTTGTAAATGGCACTGAAAGAAGGGGTCAAGTTTCTTTGAAAAGACAAATTTTCATCTTCATTGTGATCTATTTGTGTTTTATTTTTTATTGTGATGTTGGTAATACCATTTCTTTGTCCAGGACTGATATCAGACTGGAAGGCCTATGAATACATGTGTGGTCCAATTTACCCCTTTATATATATTGACATATTTCTACCATTTTTGGAGACTCCCAAGTGCTGTAAAACAGTTAAAATCAACAGACTGTGTAGAGAAATTACAAAAAATGCTTCTAAATGTATGTGTGGTAGAGAAAACGGCCAATTTAGGTTTGTGCTTTGAAGATTATTTTTCCCAAACTGCAAGTATTACTAGCTCCTGATCATCTTCCTGTAATTTAGTCAACTTTGCCCCTAATGCCATGCAAGAGAATGACCCAGTTGTGGAGATATTGCCTCTCTATTCACACTGGCTGAGCTAACTGCAGTGTAGCAAAATCAGTTCTATTTTTAAAATATTTGGATAACACTATGTAGAGAGAGAACTACTGTGAAAAGATTGAGATTAAAGACACTGCATTGAGAAATAACACTTCAGTGGTTTCTTGCAGGTAGTAAAATCTCTTTAGCTGCTGGTCTCACCTTTGGTTCTGTGGCTGGTTATGGAGCTTACTGCATAACACGTGATCCAAGAAATGTGAAGATATCATTGTGTAAGTGTTTTACTACAGTAAACAAACAAATAAACAAAACCCTATTTCTCCCCCCCCCAAAAAAAAAGAGCACACCAGTTTCCTGAACTTGATGTATAATTCTCTGTTTTATCAAACTTTGAGTATTACTTTGGTTTAAGTGTTAGCTTTTAAACAGTTTGACAACCTGCAAAATTCAAGAGTTGAACCATAGAACTATTTGCAGGGTAAGGCAGTCATTCACACAAAGCCCGCAGGTGTTTTCCACCTGGCAGTACCTCCTTTTATTAGATGGTTACCTAACATTGCAAATATTGTGAAAGCCAGCAAGGAAACATGGGAAAATAATAGAATAAAGTCATCTGCACTTCAGATACGAATGTAATTTGAGGAGTAGGTGTGGGATCCAGTCTTGCAGTAACTTATCCTCAGCTCCCAGTGACACAAAGAGTTTGACTTAGTTTTTTTTCTTTGTTGCTAAGAAATACAGGGTACAAACCAGCAGTAATTGTCATGTTACCTGGTTTGCCATGAAACGCTCATGGAGGCAAGAAACTACAATCTCTAAGGGGGACATTAGCCTCACACAACTGATTTGCAGTAAGAGCTGTTGGGAGCTTATCTCATGATTTTAGCAAAGGTGGCTTAGGCTGTAGTTTCATATGCAGAAATGCATTTAAAATACATTTAAACCAGATAATGCACAATCACCATTGTGATTAATAATGCACAATTTTGTACCAGATAAGTACACAATCACTTTTTCTAGACTTACTTAGAATTTATGGTGTACTGTTCATGCTGGCTTTGTGTTTTACACCAGCCACAGTTGTAAAACTTCTGAGTTCAAAAAATCTTGAATAGACTCATTAGCAAAGTGTGTTACCACCTAGTTCTTTAATAAAGGTGGCAGTGGCGTACCTGATCGTAGAATCACAGAGTGATTTTAAGTAGCATATTAGCATACAGTGTTGTACTTTTATGGGTTAATCAAATTACTAATTTGGATACAGAATTTCTGGAAGAGAAACTTAAAACTTACTAAACGTTGCCTGTTTCCCAGTTCCCTCATTTGAAAAGGACTAATACAAACATCAGATATACTAAAATATTGACAGTGTTGTGCATTTCGTGTAGCTGTAGGCTTGTGAGGACTTCCTTTCAACTAGAGAAATGTATATTACTAATTTAATAGAAATTATAGCAATACAGATGAGAAGAGTTCACTATACTTGCCTTACAAAGTTCTTATATGTAGAGTAAAAGGAACAAAGACTTCTTAAAGTAGTCTTAGTTTAGAATGATTATAAAGTAATTTTCTGATTGCTTAAAACCTAAACTTATATTTATCCTTGGCTGTGAATGGGTGGCCTCTTCGAGGTTCACCTGTGCTGAATAAAACAAAGGTGTCTGAAGTATGTGTGGTAATTTCTGCCTGAAGTGAATTAGGAAGTATTCATACCAAGTACTCTGCCAGGGCTAACCATTCAAGGTGATTTTAATCTCTTCCAGGTGGATGTATCTCAGCCTGGGAGAGGGTGTCTTCTGGTTTTTATGTGCATAGATGTCACAAATGAATAAAGAACTCAGTAGGAAGACTTCAGAGGAAGGGAGAGATTTTGACATGCTCAAAAACATCTGCAAGTCCACACCTTAAAAACCTTTGGTGGCTACTGTATCTGCCAATAAGGATAATAAGGGCTTTCTGTAAAAAAGGTGTATTGCTTTTGTAGAAAATCAGAATGTGTTCTTATATCAAACCTCCCAAAGTGCCAAAAGCAACTTGAGTACAAATGGAAGGAAGTTAAGTGCATGGAAGAAAGTGACTGTTCTGGACTTAGCAGTAGAGTAAATTGCAATGCAAAATTAAACAAGTACCCAAACCTGTAAAAGCTTAGGGAGAAAGTAAAATCCCACTCCAAACTGATAATTATCTATAGTATTTATCACTTATGCAAGTAATGTTTTAGTATGAAACCTTGATAGTAGGATTCTTGTAACTTGTCCTATATACAAAGAGTATGTAGCATACAGATACCCAGGCAAATTTTCTCAGTTGTTTTATGTATTATTCTTTCAGGCATTTTCCCACTCCTCCTGAAATTAACTGTGTGCTTTCTTGAATACTTTAATGCAATTTTATGTGTTTGAAGTAGGTGTAGAAATTCAGTATGCCACAGTTTGTGCTATTCAGAGTGCAAGTTGATACATCTAATTGATCGAATTTCTAATCTGAATCTGATTTACTGAATTGAATTTGGCTTGGTTTATTGAATTTCTTTGATTGATTTAAGGTGAAATAGTGAATATTATCACTTCTGAAAATCAGGTCTAAAAGTTGAATGACTTGAAAACTCACTGGAACACATGAAAAGCCAGATATTAGTAACCAGGGAAAAAAAGTTATAGAGTGAACAGGCTTTGTAGCCTGTAATTAATTGCAAATATAATCAGGGCTCTGGCAACATGCATACTGTGGAATAGTCCACTCTTCAAACATTCCTGAAAGGATCAGGGGTATATGACCAGAAAATAAAAGCAATGGATAATGGAGCATAATAGATTTTTTGCAGGGTGTTTTTAATGATTACACGCTCGTAGCTGGTAGAGTTTTGTAAGATGCTTGTAACTGTCAGAGCTTGTTTTATAATGCTGGAGGGATTTTAAAACTAATTCTTGATGCCTGTGAGCACAGGATTGTCCACTGAGTTTGCAGAGAATTACCCAGGTGGTTTTAACTATTCCATAAAAAAAAAGGGAAGAGATTTATGTAACTGACGTTTCTTTGACTGCTAGAGTCCAGTTGCCTATGAGAAGTTCTGCCTCTCTGCTCACTCCTAGAAAGCATTTCAGGTGACACTTCTTTAACAAAACTAGCTGTCTTTGAAGAGTTCTGTGTGTTCTCATCAGTCTCCTCCTTTATGTAGCACTCTGCAGGCATAGTTTCATATGAAATCCCCATGCTTGATCAGTTCATTGCTACCTCCATTTTTAGGTAAAACTGCTCCAGGGTGAAGATTCAGTTTCTTTCATGTTTGTTCTCTGCTGCTGGCACTGCATTTGTTGCCCTCTTGGGCTGCCAATCTCTTGTCACAGACGAGGATGGCTCCCTCATAGGAAATGAGTGAACTTGTGGTCATGATGAAGGAGATGCTTATAGCCATAATCTGTACCTAAAAAAAGTGGAAATCCTTCCAATCTAGTTTTTAAGGCTCAGCAAATTAAGAGCTAGCATTCTAAAACCAAAACAGATAAAGTTGGATGCTCTAGCTCTTTGAATAGTTAGAAATCAGCTGCGGTGATCTAGGGTGGTGGGATTTATAAGGCACTATTCCTGTAATTTAGCATACATGTTACTGTTGTGATGAAGATTCTTCCAATTTATTTGTATCCCCATTAATATAGGGAAGTAGAATTCATTGTCTGACAAAATTACTTAGTATCTCTGAAATAGGATTTAGCATTCTGCTGCATGTGGAAACCTTATTTGTAGCTGAAAGAAATCATAGCAGTGTATTTTGGAAAAGCAAGAATGTTTTTATAGACCTTGTCTCTGACCTGATGTTTTATTATATTACAGTTCATAGTAAAACAGCAATGACCTTTGATAACTATCCATGTTCCTGAATGGTCCAATGGGACAACTGAGAGCATAAATATATTGAATTGTCTTTTACAGTTTCATCTTTTCTTTTGACTATTATAATGGGAATGAGGTTCAAGAGGTCCAAGAAATTAATGCCAGCCGGACTAGTAGCATGCCTGAGGTAAACATATATTAAGGATCTTAATGTAAATATTTCACTGATTTTCAAGTAGTTGCCATGTGATATATGATTCAAACCAGTATCAGTGGAAGTTATTATCATCCAGCAACTGTATGATTTAAGCGAAATTAGTTTGGAGGTCACAGTCCTCTTTCCAGTGAACAGCTTTTTCATCTCACTAGGCGGATACATCTGACATGGACTGACTTTCTCAGCACAGAAAGGAGAGATCTGCAGTTAAATATTAATGCATATTGATAAGGCTCTTGGAAGAACCTGAGGTAAGCCTCAGTGTTTTCAAATACATATGCATAAAATTAGTCATCAGATTTCATCCAACACAGTAATCTTAGAAAAGACAAGCATTTTTTCCTTTTGTCCCAGTCAGTCTGTAACTCAAAACATTTTTCAACTGTAAGTCAGAATCTTCACCTTCTGAAGGTGTAATAACTAGTTGCTTTGTTGTTACTACATTTAATATAACACCATTAACAGTTTTACTCACATATAGGGAAGAAAAAATCAGATGCAAATTGTCAAGTTACAGAACTTAAGAATCAGGACCTAAACTGGAAAATTTCCATTTTGGATTGCTTTTCAAGCCTAGGTGGACTGTGTGTTTCCATAGACACTGAGGCTGTAGATTTAGATCTTTTAAAAGATTGCTTACTAGAGGCTCTAGTGTCAGGTATTTATGAATGTGCTGTTATTCAGTGATGACTTTCATAACTATATTTATGGGGTTTATTATTCTGAGGTTTTTAGGGGGGGTTGATTTTTTTTTTTCTTTCTTGCAGCCTTCTGATGATTTTGAGGCTTGTTTTGATGCTGCTCTAGGGGAATTTGGCAGCGTCAGAACTGAAGTACGACTGCCACACCCACCGAACAAACAGGCAAGCTCTTCATACTTGAAGGACAAGTTTGAACACAAGTCTTACTTGCATTGCATTTATCTTTTCTGTAAAAGGTCTGTACCTGTTATTTGATTATTGACATTTGCTGATATTTTGCAAGCTTTTTATTAAACTAAAACGGGTGGCTTGTTGATAATATATTTTGATCTACTTCTGTTTAAGCACTCTGTTAACTCAAGGGATCTTTCTCTGTAAGTTTTATCTCTTTTAGGGGTGCTGAGCACCGCAAGAAATTGAGTTAGTCTTGCACTCACTACATCTCTGAGAGAAGGATATATATAAATACATGTTTTGCTAAAAAGGTATGTTGTATTGAACCATAATTTTCTAGCTTCTGAGATTAAGTAATCAATTCTAATCTCACTGTCAGTTACTAATCAGTACAGGCTCGGGCCTGTGCTATGTTGCACTAGAAAACCCACCTTCCTTTCAAACACAGTTTCTTACCCCACTGTTTCTAAATGTAAAAAATATTATCAGTATTCAAATAAAATGCAAAATGCTTGAAACTTCTTAGTTTTTTATGCAGACTAGTGAACCACTTTGTCAACGAAACAGTCTGGTGATTATCAGGGTCAGATTGGAGAAAAACCCCAGTGCTGGACCATTTCTGTTTGTGATCCCATGTCCTGGGTTCAGCAGTAGCAGTCATGTTTCTCCTTTGTGGTAGCTGGTGCAGTGCTGTGTTTTGACTTCCAGCCTGGGAACAATGTTGGTGAAACCGATGTTTTCGGTTGTTGCTAAGTGATGTTTACCCTGACCAAGGACTTTGTGAGGCTCATGCTCTGCCAGGGAGGAGGGGAAGCTGTGAGGAAGCAAAGACGGGGCGCCTGACCCAGGCTAGCCAAGGAGGTATTCCATACCACAGCACGTCATGGCCGGGTGGGGGGTAACTGGGAGTTACCCGGAAGGACACGGGCTTCCGCGTGGGACTCGTTTCTTGGCCGGTGGTATCATATTCTCTTCCCTTGTTATTTTCCCTTATCATTGTTGTAGTTGATAGTAGCGGTGGTGATTTGTGTTGTACATTGGTTGCTGGACTGTTCTTGTCTCGACCCGTAGGAGTTGCACTCTTTCGATCCTCCTCCCCGTTCCTCCGGTGGGGGGGGAAGGGGAGAGCCCCAGTGGGGGGGGGGGGGGGCCTCGATTGTTGTCAGCCCAGCACCACTCACTGGGAGTGAGTGAACAAGTTGCCTGACTGGGTTTAAACCACAACATCCCACTAGTGAAATTAAGACACAAATGAGGTCAAGTACAGTAAGCAGACTGTTTATTACAAATTACAAAAAGTTACTATAAAAAAGGGAAATTATTGTAATAAAGTGGATAGCAATAGGACAGATCAGAAAAAAGGTAGAAAATGAAGCAAGGATTCGGGGTGCAGAGAGAGAGAGAGTCACCACCATGGATCCAGCGGTGTCCTGGGGATCTGTTGTCACCGTTGTCAGTGATGGGAGTTCTTCAGGGTTCGTAGTCAGTATTGGAGCAGAGTGTCCCCCAAGAATCCATTGGAGGCTGGTGTCCTCATGGAGGCGTCCTTCTGGAGTACCCTTGAAGGTACCCTGTGGAGTGTGTCTCATGGAGTTGCCCTAGTGGCCATGTCTCATGGGGGGTGTCCCACAGAGTCTGTAGTAGTCATTGGCAGAGAGGATCCTCACAGAGGTGTCCTTCTGGAGTCATCCTCATGGCAATGGCTCCCTGGCCATGTGCCTTGGTGATTACATTTTCCCACTTTATAATGAGTTGGGGGGAGTATCTCTGTTCTTCATGTCACTTATTACATGTTCCTGGTGGACCAGTTTCCCTGGTCATGCAGCCAGCTGTTCAATTGCACGTGTGTCTGCACACATATGTCTGCAGCAATTCTCAGGATATTGGGTAGCAATTCCTCACACTAGTCCTTGAGGTAATGGACAGTGGAGTCCCAATTCAGCTCCTCACTCCTTTCTCCCAGGCAGTGGATGGAAGAGTCTTATCATAACACCCCCCACCGATCTCTGAGACAGTGGTCGGTGGAGTCGCATTTTAATACCTCAGACTAATTTTTGAGATAATGGACAGTGGAGTCTGATTTCAGATCAGTCTCTCAGAGTGATCTGCTTTATACTCAGTATGGTTTAAAACATACCATGCTTTAAATTTCCACTTGCATGAACCACAGCTGAGGAAGGATCACCATCATGCACAAACAGGATCTAAATTCACTCTAGTACTCTTCTAACACAGTTGCTGTTTGTGGTCTTACACAGATTATCTTGCTGAAGCCCTCCCCATACACAATGGAGACTATTCAGACATAAACTCTTCAGGGATTGAAGTTACTTTGGCTTGCATAGAAAAGAATTAAATATTCACTGGGTGTCAAAGCTTAGCTAAGACTGACTTCTGGTGCACAGGAATGTGTGGCCAGTTCATTAGGAGACTGACTATGAGTAAGTGCACTGTTGAAAACAGACATTTTGCTTCTTTTCGTTTCTTTCATGCAGAGCTTGCTTACAAAGACTATCATATATCAGATCTTAAGGCTGCACAAACCAACCAGCAGAATACCAACTTATTGTTCTAGGCAGGAGTTCAGATGGGGACAAGGGAGCAGCTCAGATGTCTAAGTAAATCCAAGCCCAGTTGTAATCCAGAAGCTTCTCCTGAAATCCCTGAGTAGCTCAAACAAGTAACCTTCTCAGCAAGTCCCTATGGGACTGGGGACACAAAATGCAAACGGGATGTCCCATGCCGGTCTCTGTAGATGGTTCAGCATTCACAGTGCTTTTCTGGAACTTGAGTACTATGGTGGGCATGGCAAACTACTACTTCCAGCTACCTAGAATGTGATCTTAACATGAAACTTAGCTGATCTGAGCAGTGCCTGTGTGACTGAGGCATTTCCAGTTTGTACCTCTGAGAAGCAGTGTCTCTTATGCCCAAGCTGGAAAAGGAGTTAACGTTGCTGGCAGTTAAAATTCTGTATGTACAGTGGATAATATTTTCACTGCCTCATCAGTTCAAGTCCTATGAAAAAAAACAACTAACCTCAAGGATGAGGAATAGTTTGTGGTACTGTTTGTAAATGAAACAGTGATGGTTCCCATGAAATCAGGATCAAGCATCTGAAGCAGTAGTGAATGTTTTAAGCACTGAGGAAATAAAACACTTTTACTGAAAAGGCAAGCAGGCAGTGCAGTTCTCTTTACAGCTACCTGGGAAGTGTCTGGAGAAGTTAAAACCTTGCCAAAAAAAACATCAAGTGGCATCTCCTCACTGTGACCATCCAGCCAAACAGCAAAAAGAAGAGCAAGAGAATAGGTGCTTCCAATGGATAAAACCACGTCAGGCTAATTAAACACAAGTACTTTGATATTTCAGTGAACAAAGCGCTTCCAAAAGATATTGTGGGGACTAAACAAGTTTATCAGTTTTGTCCATAAACTTACAAACATCATGAGTTTTGCTTTATTATTATTTTACTTTTATTTAATGAAGGGCAGGGGAAGGGGTAGTCTTTCTGCAGTACTCTGGAACCTATAGCTGAAACATTTTACCCTTCCAGGCAGGTACTGTCATCAAAGAAACACAAAGAATCAGCTTACTTCTTTTCATGCAGCTGCTCCACAAAATACTATTTTCTGGACTCAACAGATATAAATTTGACTTTTTCTGTAGCTTAAAAGTGTATTTTGTTTCCATGATTATGACATCACAGGCTATATGATGCAAACCACAGAATGAATCTATGCAATTTACACTTAACAAGGCACAGCTCTGGTAATCTACTACAGTTATGTAATCTTAAGCAGCCACGTGGTTAGATACCATATATCTTCTTCACCGTGGCAACAGTCTTCTCATCTTCTAGTGGCTTCCTCTGGCTGCCAGGCTGTAAGAATTTTTTGATTGTTGGAATGTTGCTTGTTCTTCCTTTAAAAGCCTGTAAAAAGCAGCAGTAAAGCCAATTAGAGTAAGTAAATTGTAATTCCATCCCTGATAGCTTAAAAATCAGGCAACTTGGATTTTCACTTCTCAGACTTGGTTATTAAACACAAAAGGTAGCAGCCCTTACAGGCAGCTCAGCACTCAGCATTTTCCATTGGTAAAAATGAAAAAGGGCAAAAATACACCTACAACATACTAGCCACCTTCGAAAATGCAGGTGTAAGTATTCTGATCTGCAATGCTGGTGCTACAAGTTTACCCTTGTTTCCCAAATGGAGATGTGAAAAAAAACAATATTGAAGAGTTAAGATTCATTCACAGTGCAAAGCACCACAAAACACAAAATATAAGAAACTTAACAGCTCTTCAATGTAATTTCTTGAGAATATAATTTTGCTAGCAAAAATGACAGGAGCTGCAGACACAACAGGCTGCAGACTTCCCCTCCTGATGCTCATTGCTGTGTTTGAAGGCATGGAAGGAGCAGTTACAACACCAAACTGGTAGCATCAGGAAGTGAATTCCTGCCAGCTGAGAACAGCTCAAGAAAGCCAAGGTGGAGAAAGGAGAGCACACAGGAGGCAACACATTGTGCCTGTGGTCAGATTATTGTTGTCAAGAGAAATAGAGAACTATCAGCAACATGATACAATGGTTCAAAAGCTTTAAACATCAATTAGCTTTTAAAACTGGACAGTGAAATTTGTCATATTCCATATTGAGACCTGATGATTACTAACCTGTAGCAGAGGGAATGCAGACAGTATACCAGGCTTGCATTCTTCTACCATTAAAATAGCTTCCAGCAGATGGATGTCTGCCCAGCTTAATTTGTTGCCAACAAGATAATCCTGGCCATGGTCTTTTAAGGCCTTCAAAATACAAACAAGTTTAAAAAGGCAATAGGAGGTAACCATTTTATCTAGATATTCATTACAGATGGATTTCTAAAAAAACACACGAGAGCAAATCCGTGCAAGAACCTATAACCTTAGAAAGTGATAGGTATTCTCATGACAGAAAGTTAAATCAGAACTCATGTTTCGGTGTGCGTGGAACTGTTATTCACTCTAACCTACTGCAGCAGGTAGCTGTAACAATTCCAGTACCAGAAGAAGACTTAATTCATCCAAAAGAAACAGGACTAAAGTAACTGGAAGAGGTAGTCAGGAGAGTTTACCTGTAGGATACTTCAATTATTTTTTTTAAAGTCAAGTGAATTCCCAGGTGTTTGAGCAAATCTGAGATTGCTGATTATAGTTTGAAATAGGTCAGGAATGAAAGAAAGCAGCCTTTCCACCCTTCCCCCTGCATGGAAGGATTCTTTCACGGCAAAGAATGACAGATGCAAGATGCAAGAATCACAGCCTGCCACAGCTACCAACTGCTGTAACAAACAAGTTGTGGTGAACACTGCAGGAGCAAGAGGAGGAAACGTGTCTGTGTCTATGCTACTCTAATGCTGCACTTAACTATCAAATGCGTGCTAAAACTAGAACATCAGTCTGTAACTTTGGAAGCCAGTTCTTTCTCCAGTCCAAATTTTCCCTAGCAAAATCTGCCAGTTTTACTACTTACTGAATACTGGCTCCATCATACAGTTCCAGAGCTACACTGTCACTTTGCCATCTGAAATGGAGGTGTGTGGCAACAGGAAAATGGAGTGGGGAGGGAACCTGTTCCCCACTTTACTGCCTTTGTGGACTGCTTGTGTTTTAACACTTACCTTTTCATAAACAGGAAAGTATCTGGTTGTAGCTCGTTCAATGATTAAGGCAAGATTCTTTTCTTTTGTGTCGGCTGGTTGTAAGGAGAGATACATAATCATTTCCATCAGGTCTTTTGTTCCCTCCACATACATATCAATCCTGAAACAAATATTTTTATTTCATATTTCTCATTTTACCATTTTGTTTTTATTATTTTCCTGAAAGACAGTGGTGAAGCGATCACCAAGTAGAATGCTTATTAGTGAACGTAACAGAAGACACTTGTTTGCTTTCTTGTTCTTCCACTTTGATTCCAGGTCCATTTGTTTTTCAAAGCACAGATCTCTACAAACAGGCTCACAGTTTGTGCAACAAGCAAGGTATATGTAAGAGTTTGCGACTGATGTATTTCAAGTGGAGTTCACACTGTTCTTTGTTGACAATCTGTTCATCTATGTCATGTGACAAAAGACCACATATATAAGCCACACTGGAGAAAAAAAGATAAAAACCAGTTCTGAGGTCTAATCATGGAAGGATCCCAGTTATCAGTTGCCAGTTCAGACATGTCAGTCCATAATAATCCCCAGAGTCTCTGGTGTTGCACCTCCACTGTCGCAGAAGAAGCCCTTTACAGGAAGCGGCAGTCAGTTAGGTTAAGGACTTAACTGAACTCTTTCATTACTTTTGTTTGGTTTACAAAATAAGGATTTTTGATTTGCATTAGCCCTTTAATTATGATAATGGAAAATATCCACAGCTTACATAGCAAAGTAATACTAGGAAAATACTGGATTAACTTTCAGTAGCTTAAGCCACTGAACATGTCTTTTTTAAGATCAGATTGAAGGATTCTTTACATTTTGAAAAAAGGAAGTTAGAACACTTAACAACTCTTGGTTTTTTGCAGGCAGCTGTGGGTTTTTTCTTCTGTTTTCTCAGTTAAAGAGGAAAAAACCCTGAACCAACTAACGTAATTAGCCTTTATTATTGTATAAAGGCCTTGCAGTTGTCCAGGAACTTTCTGCACTTCTGGTCTCTGTGAAATCAAATGAGCCTGAAGGCAACCATGACATTCTCACCATGTTCACAATTAACAATCATTTTTCAATCACAAAATCCATTCACCCAGTCCCTGGATCTGAGGAGACAAAGCACAAGCAGATGTATGGGCATCTTTACATGCAGATATTTCAAAGCAATATTCTTCTCATAAATATTAAAAATTATGGCACAGTATTAGCAAGGTTAGTATGCACTGTTACTGTACCAGGCTCTCTCCTTCAGGTCTTTTCCATAGAGGTTGTACTTCGCTGCTATGTAGCTGCTAATGGCTCTTGTCTGCACCATCTTCATCCCATCAATCTCCACCATGGGCACTTGCTGAAATAGCAGGTATCCATCTTGGGAAGACAAGGAAGCAAACTATTCACTACTGTGCTGAATCTGAGAGAGATCCAGTAAGACATCAAGACATTTCCAAATCTGAGGCATGAACGCATCAAAAGCAAGCAGGTCTCTCAACTCATCTTTTTACAGGTTACATTGTACTGGAGAAGTTACACAAATATCACCTGTTATACCTTTGTTATATCGGTGTGAATTTATACTTAGGGTACCATTTACAGACTCACCATTGCATAATTTTTCTAGGTCTTCCTTCTTTTCTACAAATTGTTCCTCAAACTGAAAAGCAATGATAAAAAACAATACTGTGTCACAAAAAACAAGGAAAAGTGGAAGGAAGTCTGGAAATTAAACTACATCTCTCCACACTATTCCCCATACTTGCCATGACTGTGTTGACCCCTACTCTTATTCTTCATCTCTCTTCCAGCAAATAATCCGGGACGATAAGCGTCCCCAACCCCACAGCAATGTACAATGCTTTACACTTCACAAAAGCTCCCTGGTTACAAAGACCAGTCTACTTGCCTGCACAAACAATGAATTTGAGAATGATTTGAGACCAATGAATGATTTGAGACCAAATCATTCACTTAAAAGCAGCTGATACAACATGAAATACTGATTTTTTTAATAAGTTATGCCTGTTACACACCATTTATGTCCCTCTTTACCCCTACTGACATATTTATTTTCTTTTGAATGAGGACTTTTTAATGAGGGCAAGATTTTTGTTTCCTCAGCACTTGTGCTCTGCAGCTTTTCTGTCCGCAACATTCACAAGTGAGCACCATTAAAACCCCTTTTATTTCCAACAGAGTATAAAGAGTTTCTGAGAAAACAGTTTCAAAGCAGCGTATTCAAACAAAAACTGAATGTAGAAATTAGGACTCCTTAGGATGGTTTTCACCTGATGTGAATCTGGATATCTCCCTCCTGCCTTCAGGGCAGCTCTGCTTATTTATCTGACTTGGGGCCTAACCCAAAGAATGACAAGCACTTTGGAGATGATGTTCTAAAGGTTTTCATGTGGTAGGCATGGTCTTCCAGTGGAGAATACTCATGAGGCACAGGGAAGTAATGAGCATTCAAAAAAAGAGATACACAGTTGTGGTGTGTAGCAACAGTTTAAGATCTCAGCTTAAAGGACGTTTCAAACGCTCCACTTAACAATTCTCTTTGTGTGTTAGAACCCTTTTACTGTGCAACTAATAGCTCACGAAATACATTAAACACAACATAAGAGAGCGTATCACTGACTCTAGGCATTCTGCATCACAGTATGTGATGTCTATATCTCTAAGCACAGACATTATCAGGAAACCTTTCCAAAGAGTATATTCAAATCACAGATTAATCTGATCACTTTATAAAAAAGGTACACACCTCAACCCCAGCTGCTGCTAACAGCCATCGGATTGACTCCATCCTTCCCCTTATGTTGGAATAGTGCAGCTTGGGCTTCCCTGCCATGATCTCGGACTTCTTTTATCCTGACAAATTCGAGATGACGATCTTATACAGAAGGAAGTAATTTTTAAAATTAGCATTTTAAATGTTCCACTCCAAACTACTCAATAAAGTTGGATGAAAGTGTGGGTAAAAGGGCAATCAAGGCCTACATACTTGATGCAACCAAGTTTCCTGTGGGTTGGTGAAAGAAAAGAGAAAGTACACATACCAGAACATGCAACAATTCGAAAGAGAATGAGAGAATGTAATAAACACCTAAATTCATACGTATATGTTTAAATCATACACATATCTTTAAAAATACTAACATAGCTGCAAGAGCTCATGAGAGCTTTACAACCAAAGCAGAACTGCAAGGTAATCCTGAATCACAATATATGCACTATAGATAATGTGCACTGACTTAAGACTCGTTCCAATTTTATAAACAACAGTTAAACTGTAACAAGGATTTATATCCTATTTGCCCTAAAAATGTAACTTTCAAATCAAATCCAAACAAACTGGTCAATGCCCTCAGCAGCAGGGAACTGAAGTCAGCACACCAGATCATGGCACTGGGATGAAGCATTTGCTCTCTCAAATTTCACTAACCAGTGCAGTCACATGCCACAGTATGATCTCAGCAGCTGATGCGAGCTTGCCTGGGGCTGGAAACAAAGCTAGCACTGTACTCTTACGACTAATGGATCCCAGGAGAATGAAGCAGGTTTCATAGAAGACAGTGTGACAAAGTAACTCATCGCTAAGCAAAGGTTTCATCTGTGTACAGGCAGGCTTATTTATTCTTGGATAGACTTCACAGTTCGTAATTTAGCCACAAAGTGGAAACTTTGGCCATGATTCCAATCAATGAAGAAACCTGGTGCCCCCATCCAAAAAAACGGGTCTGGAAAACCACTGCCCCACTTCCACTTGGCCCTGGCAATGCCTGTATCCCAGACACCTCAGTCTCTTGCAACAAAGTTCCCCTGACACGTAAATATTTGCTCAATAATAAAGACTTGATAATGTCTTGATGGTTTTGACTTGGCATCTAGTCTAGAGCTGCTGGGTGCCTTCACAGATTCCTGTATACCTGAAGAGCAACAGGGTGCATAAATAACGTATTTAGAGAACTGCCTCATCACAACTACCTTTACCAAGCCCCACATACAGAAGACCATGACCATTTCTAGTTCCCGTGTGTGTGAGTTACATTATACCAAGTGAAAGAGCTCTCAATCTTCCATACTTCAAGAAAACCTTCATTCCCTGGTGCTCAGGAAGCAGATGAAAGCCTCATCTCTGCTCCACCTGAGAGAACGGCACCGGGGCACTCACGGACTGGACAAGCACTCTAACCGTCAGTTCATGGGATCAAGGCTGGGAAACAACCTACGGTTACAGACTAGTGTAAGCAGAAAGAGCAAACTTCCCTGACCTCTCCCCAAAGCAGAGGCAGAGCTGATAAAAATCAGCCCAGCCAGAGCCCTGTTGGCCCATGTCACCTCAGTGCTCCACTGCAATCACCTGCGGAAGCCAAAGTGCACAGCAAGGGTCAGTGGGAAAAAGTCCAGGTATCAACATAACCTGCACTTGTTCATCACAGTTCCTTCGGGGGATTGGCCAAGGGTTGAGGCTTTCTGTGCTGGTGAGGGAAAGTTTACACTTTTCTGGAACTGCACTGCTTCAGGACTGACTTTGGGGCTTAGACTGAACACTTACACACCGTTGCAAAGTACTTTGGCCACTCTGTTCCTGCTCTGCAACAACTATCTCTTTGTAAAGCAGTGAGTCACGAAAGAGTCGTCAAGTTGGTAAATCGCCTTTCTTCAATAGCAATAACTGACCTGAAAACAAACCACAAACTTTCTCGATGTTCCACTGCATCAGATCTTCCCTGGACCTCCACCAGGCAGATGCCAGTGACAGCTACTGCTGCAATCTCACTTTTTTAAAAAATCACCCCGTTTTGTCCAAAACTAATTCAGGCAGCAGCCCTCCAGTGAGAAACAAGTGAATCTAACAGCAATCCCATAATCTGCTGCAAGACCTTAAACTTGCTTTCTAATTGGATGTGGACCCCAAAGTAGTTCTCTGCTCCTCACACACCGCTCACACAAGGCTGCTCAAGCAGAAGGACCTCACAGCACAGGCCCCATGCTGCATCGGGCCCAGCTCAGTCTCCAGACCACCCTAAGACAAACTTCTCACCAGCATGTGGTTTTTACTGGGCCTCCAGCCAAGTCCCGATTCAGGAAGCGTTCCTTGCTCCACCAGAGCTAGGACGAGTGTTTGCACGAGTGAAAGGCAAATTACCTCGAGATTTTAAACCTTCTGTCTCCAAATGCAATTCCTCTGCAAGTTTCCTGGTGGACCTACCCACAGAGCGCCCTATGCACACCCTCCCTGCCCGGCCTGGGTCCCTGCAGCAGCTCACCCAGGCACGATCTGAACTACAAACGGCTCTGACACGGGCCTTGCCTTTCGCTCTCCCGGCAAAGGGCACTGGCTGGCCGCCCTCCGCTCCGCACGGTGACCTGGAGAGAGCTGGCAGCCAAGCCCAGTGCAGCCCAACCCGACCCTCCGTACCCAGCCGGCCAAGCACCGCCGGTATCCCGTCCTGCTGCCGGCGAGGCGCCATTCCACCCGGAGAGCCCCCGCCGCCACAGACCGCGCGTCGCAGCACAGTTCACACCCTCCCCCGAGCAGGGACCGGCTCCCCTCCACACCCCTCACCCCGGGGGAGCTGCCAAGTCCCGCAACTGACGGTTAGAGTGCTTGTCCAGTCCGTGAGTGCCCCGGTGCCGTTCTCTCAGGTGGAGCAGAGATGAGGCTTTCATCTGCTTCCTGAGCACCAGGGAATGAAGGTTTTCTTGAAGTATGGAAGATTGAGAGCTCTTTCACTTGCCCCCCAAAGCCGCCACCGTCACCAGTACCCTGCGCACGGACCGCACCGCCGACAGAGCGCGCTGCCCAGACAGATCCGCAGGGACCGCCCTCTCCGCCGCGCCTCGCCTCGCCTCGCCTCGCCTCGCCTCGCCTCGCCTCGCCGCTCCTCCCCTCAGCGGCCGCACCGGCCGGGCGGCCTCCTCCGTGCCTTCGCTCTCGCCGGTGGCGTATGAGCCGCGCGGGGGTAGCGGGGCCTGGCTTTCCGCCGGTAAACCGCGTCCTTGAGCCGTGCGAGCGTGCCTGGGGAAAGAAGAGTTGCCGCGGCCTTGTCCTGAAGTCTTGCGAAGCCACTCTTCGCAGAGGGCCGGGTTCGAGGTCGGCGGCATGCCACGGCTACGCCCCAGAGGGACACGGCCGCTGGGGCAGAAGAAAGGCTCCGAGGCCCCGAGGAGGCAGTGGGGTTCCCAGCGGTGGCGGGGCCGGGGAAGAGGCCTGGGTCGCAGTCCCTGCGTGAGGACACCCGACTGCCCATGTGCTAGGGGCTCTGGCTCTGCGAGGCCGGAGGCTGGAGCTGTACGCAGGCTCCCAAACGCTTGGCTGCGCAGGGGAGCTTGCACCGCAGAGAGCCGGCAGCCACGGCCAAGCTTCCCAGCTCGCGTTTCTGACCGCGCTCGGCAGCTGGGGCCCCTGCGTGAGGTGGGAGGGAAAGGGCTCTTGCAACAACTCCAGTGCGTGCTCTGCTGCAAGAAAGCAGGATTTTCCTTTCCTGGTGGTAAAAACTGGTACCAGACAGTGCATTTCTTATAAAGAAACTACCTGGGTTGGCAAGTGTTTTAATCTCCCGATTTAATCTGCCCAGTTTAAAAAACTAGATCATGAAACACGGCTGAGGAAGGATCACCATCATGCACAAACAGGATCTAAATTCACTCTAGTACTCTTCTAACACAGTTGCTGTTTGTGGTCTTACACAGATTATCTTGCTGAAGCCCTCCCCATACACAATGGAGACTATTCAGACATAAACTCTTCAGGGATTGAAGTTACTTTGGCTTGCATAGAAAAGAATTAAATATTCACTGGGTGTCAAAGCTTAGCTAAGACTGACTTCTGGTGCACAGGAATGTGTGGCCAGTTCATTAGGAGACTGACTATGGGTAAGTGCACGGTTGAAAACAGACATTTTGCTTCTTTTCATTTCTTTCATGCAGAGCTTGCTTAAAAAGACTATCATATATCAGATCTCAAAGCTGCACAAACCAACCAGCAGAGTACCAACTTACTGTTCTAGGCAGGAGTTCAGATGGGGACAAGGGAGCAGCTCAGATGTCTCAGTCACAACTGACATAATAGAGGGGGTGGGTGGAGCAGAGGGTACTTAGAGCCTCCAGCTCTAGAATACTGCTAATATGGCATCAGCTACCTCCAGATGCTGCCTGTTTTACAGGTGACTGAGCTGGTATGTTGTCAGTTTCAGATTGGGTTGACAGCTGGACACATAAGATGTGATTTATTTCACTCTGAAGTAGAATATGAATGTTGGAAGAACTGAACCAACATGTACCGTAAGAGGCTTGGCTGATCAATGCTGATTTGGATATTTGTAGTGTAGACGAATCCTGCCTTAGATGAAGCTCCAATGAAAATCTTACTCAACCTAGTGCTGAAACGCAGAAGCCATTGTGCAGATGCTGCGACCACAGATCGCAAAGATAGCAAGATATCTTGCCTGACCCATGATTTCTCTGAATTAGCCCATGGGGTAATTTTTTGTACCTCTGAGAAGCAGTGTCTCTTATGCCCAAGCTGGAAAAGGAGTTAACGTTGCTGGCAGTTAAAATTCTGTATGTGCAGTGGATGAACGTTTTCACTGCCTCATCAGTTCAAGTCCTATGAAAAAAAACAACTAACCTCAAGGATGAGGAATAGTTTGTGGTACTGTTTTTAAATGAAACAGTGATGGTTCCCATGAAATCAGGATCAAGCATCTGAAGCAGTAGTGAATGTTTTAAGCACTGAGGAAATAAAACACTTTTACTGAAAAGGCAAGCAGGCAGTGCAGTTCTCTTTACAGCTACCTGGGAAGTGTCTGGAGAAGTTAAAACCTTGCCAAAAAAAACATCAAGTGGCATCTCCTCACTGTGACCATCCAGCCAAACAGCAAAAAGAAGAGCAAGAGAATAGGTGCTTCCAATGGATAAAACCACGTCAGGCTAATTAAACACAAGTACTTTGATATTTCAGTGAACAAAGCGCTTCCAAAAGATATTGTGGGGACTAAACAAGTTTATCAGTTTTGTCCATAAACTTACAAACATCATGAGTTTTGCTTTATTATTATTTTACTTTTATTTAATGAAGGGCAGGGGAAGGGGTAGTCTTTCTGCAGTACTCTGGAACCTATAGCTGAAACATTTTACCCTTCCAGGCAGGTACTGTCATCAAAGAAACACAAAGAATCAGCTTACTTCTTTTCATGCAGCTGCTCCACAAAATACTATTTTCTGGACTCAACAGATATAAATTTGACTTTTTCTGTAGCTTAAAAGTGTATTTTGTTTCCATGATTATGACATCACAGGCTATATGATGCAAACCACAGAATGAATCTATGCAATTTACACTTAACAAGGCACAGCTCTGGTAATCTACTACAGTTATGTAATCTTAAGCAGCCACGTGGTTAGATACCATATATCTTCTTCACCGTGGCAACAGTCTTCTCATCTTCTAGTGGCTTCCTCTGGCTGCCAGGCTGTAAGAATTTTTTGATTGTTGGAATGTTGCTTGTTCTTCCTTTAAAAGCCTGTAAAAAGCAGCAGTAAAGCCAATTAGAGTAAGTAAATTGTAATTCCATCCCTGATAGCTTAAAAATCAGGCAACTTGGATTTTCACTTCTCAGACTTGGTTATTAAACACAAAAGGTAGCAGCCCTTACAGGCAGCTCAGCACTCAGCATTTTCCATTGGTAAAAATGAAAAAGGGCAAAAATACACCTACAACATACTAGCCACCTTCGAAAATGCAGGTGTAAGTATTCTGATCTGCAATGCTGGTGCTACAAGTTTACCCTTGTTTCCCAAATGGAGATGTGAAAAAAAACAATATTGAAGAGTTAAGATTCATTCACAGTGCAAAGCACCACAAAACACAAAATATAAGAAACTTAACAGCTCTTCAATGTAATTTCTTGAGAATATAATTTTGCTAGCAAAAATGACAGGAGCTGCAGACACAACAGGCTGCAGACTTCCCCTCCTGATGCTCATTGCTGTGTTTGAAGGCATGGAAGGAGCAGTTACAACACCAAACTGGTAGCATCAGGAAGTGAATTCCTGCCAGCTGAGAACAGCTCAAGAAAGCCAAGGTGGAGAAAGGAGAGCACACAGGAGGCAACACATTGTGCCTGTGGTCAGATTATTGTTGTCAAGAGAAATAGAGAACTATCAGCAACATGATACAATGGTTCAAAAGCTTTAAACATCAATTAGCTTTTAAAACTGGACAGTGAAATTTGTCATATTCCATATTGAGACCTGATGATTACTAACCTGTAGCAGAGGGAATGCAGACAGTATACCAGGCTTGCATTCTTCTACCATTAAAATAGCTTCCAGCAGATGGATGTCTGCCCAGCTTAATTTGTTGCCAACAAGATAATCCTGGCCATGGTCTTTTAAGGCCTTCAAAATACAAACAAGTTTAAAAAGGCAATAGGAGGTAACCATTTTATCTAGATATTCATTACAGATGGATTTCTAAAAAAACACACGAGAGCAAATCCGTGCAAGAACCTATAACCTTAGAAAGTGATAGGTATTCTCATGACAGAAAGTTAAATCAGAACTCATGTTTCGGTGTGCGTGGAACTGTTATTCACTCTAACCTACTGCAGCAGGTAGCTGTAACAATTCCAGTACCAGAAGAAGACTTAATTCATCCAAAAGAAACAGGACTAAAGTAACTGGAAGAGGTAGTCAGGAGAGTTTACCTGTAGGATACTTCAATTATTTTTTTTAAAGTCAAGTGAATTCCCAGGTGTTTGAGCAAATCTGAGATTGCTGATTATAGTTTGAAATAGGTCAGGAATGAAAGAAAGCAGCCTTTCCACCCTTCCCCCTGCATGGAAGGATTCTTTCACGGCAAAGAATGACAGATGCAAGATGCAAGAATCACAGCCTGCCACAGCTACCAACTGCTGTAACAAACAAGTTGTGGTGAACACTGCAGGAGCAAGAGGAGGAAACGTGTCTGTGTCTATGCTACTCTAATGCTGCACTTAACTATCAAATGCGTGCTAAAACTAGAACATCAGTCTGTAACTTTGGAAGCCAGTTCTTTCTCCAGTCCAAATTTTCCCTAGCAAAATCTGCCAGTTTTACTACTTACTGAATACTGGCTCCATCATACAGTTCCAGAGCTACACTGTCACTTTGCCATCTGAAATGGAGGTGTGTGGCAACAGGAAAATGGAGTGGGGAGGGAACCTGTTCCCCACTTTACTGCCTTTGTGGACTGCTTGTGTTTTAACACTTACCTTTTCATAAACAGGAAAGTATCTGGTTGTAGCTCGTTCAATGATTAAGGCAAGATTCTTTTCTTTTGTGTCGGCTGGTTGTAAGGAGAGATACATAATCATTTCCATCAGGTCTTTTGTTCCCTCCACATACATATCAATCCTGAAACAAATATTTTTATTTCATATTTCTCATTTTACCATTTTGTTTTTATTATTTTCCTGAAAGACAGTGGTGAAGCGATCACCAAGTAGAATGCTTATTAGTGAACGTAACAGAAGACACTTGTTTGCTTTCTTGTTCTTCCACTTTGATTCCAGGTCCATTTGTTTTTCAAAGCACAGATCTCTACAAACAGGCTCACAGTTTGTGCAACAAGCAAGGTATATGTAAGAGTTTGCGACTGATGTATTTCAAGTGGAGTTCACACTGTTCTTTGTTGACAATCTGTTCATCTATGTCATGTGACAAAAGACCACATATATAAGCCACACTGGAGAAAAAAAGATAAAAACCAGTTCTGAGGTCTAATCATGGAAGGATCCCAGTTATCAGTTGCCAGTTCAGACATGTCAGTCCATAATAATCCCCAGAGTCTCTGGTGTTGCACCTCCACTGTCGCAGAAGAAGCCCTTTACAGGAAGCGGCAGTCAGTTAGGTTAAGGACTTAACTGAACTCTTTCATTACTTTTGTTTGGTTTACAAAATAAGGATTTTTGATTTGCATTAGCCCTTTAATTATGATAATGGAAAATATCCACAGCTTACATAGCAAAGTAATACTAGGAAAATACTGGATTAACTTTCAGTAGCTTAAGCCACTGAACATGTCTTTTTTAAGATCAGATTGAAGGATTCTTTACATTTTGAAAAAAGGAAGTTAGAACACTTAACAACTCTTGGTTTTTTGCAGGCAGCTGTGGGTTTTTTCTTCTGTTTTCTCAGTTAAAGAGGAAAAAACCCTGAACCAACTAACGTAATTAGCCTTTATTATTGTATAAAGGCCTTGCAGTTGTCCAGGAACTTTCTGCACTTCTGGTCTCTGTGAAATCAAATGAGCCTGAAGGCAACCATGACATTCTCACCATGTTCACAATTAACAATCATTTTTCAATCACAAAATCCATTCACCCAGTCCCTGGATCTGAGGAGACAAAGCACAAGCAGATGTATGGGCATCTTTACATGCAGATATTTCAAAGCAATATTCTTCTCATAAATATTAAAAATTATGGCACAGTATTAGCAAGGTTAGTATGCACTGTTACTGTACCAGGCTCTCTCCTTCAGGTCTTTTCCATAGAGGTTGTACTTCGCTGCTATGTAGCTGCTAATGGCTCTTGTCTGCACCATCTTCATCCCATCAATCTCCACCATGGGCACTTGCTGAAATAGCAGGTATCCATCTTGGGAAGACAAGGAAGCAAACTATTCACTACTGTGCTGAATCTGAGAGAGATCCAGTAAGACATCAAGACATTTCCAAATCTGAGGCATGAACGCATCAAAAGCAAGCAGGTCTCTCAACTCATCTTTTTACAGGTTACATTGTACTGGAGAAGTTACACAAATATCACCTGTTATACCTTTGTTATATCGGTGTGAATTTATACTTAGGGTACCATTTACAGACTCACCATTGCATAATTTTTCTAGGTCTTCCTTCTTTTCTACAAATTGTTCCTCAAACTGAAAAGCAATGATAAAAAACAATACTGTGTCACAAAAAACAAGGAAAAGTGGAAGGAAGTCTGGAAATTAAACTACATCTCTCCACACTATTCCCCATACTTGCCATGACTGTGTTGACCCCTACTCTTATTCTTCATCTCTCTTCCAGCAAATAATCCGGGACGATAAGCGTCCCCAACCCCACAGCAATGTACAATGCTTTACACTTCACAAAAGCTCCCTGGTTACAAAGACCAGTCTACTTGCCTGCACAAACAATGAATTTGAGAATGATTTGAGACCAATGAATGATTTGAGACCAAATCATTCACTTAAAAGCAGCTGATACAACATGAAATACTGATTTTTTTAATAAGTTATGCCTGTTACACACCATTTATGTCCCTCTTTACCCCTACTGACATATTTATTTTCTTTTGAATGAGGACTTTTTAATGAGGGCAAGATTTTTGTTTCCTCAGCACTTGTGCTCTGCAGCTTTTCTGTCCGCAACATTCACAAGTGAGCACCATTAAAACCCCTTTTATTTCCAACAGAGTATAAAGAGTTTCTGAGAAAACAGTTTCAAAGCAGCGTATTCAAACAAAAACTGAATGTAGAAATTAGGACTCCTTAGGATGGTTTTCACCTGATGTGAATCTGGATATCTCCCTCCTGCCTTCAGGGCAGCTCTGCTTATTTATCTGACTTGGGGCCTAACCCAAAGAATGACAAGCACTTTGGAGATGATGTTCTAAAGGTTTTCATGTGGTAGGCATGGTCTTCCAGTGGAGAATACTCATGAGGCACAGGGAAGTAATGAGCATTCAAAAAAAGAGATACACAGTTGTGGTGTGTAGCAACAGTTTAAGATCTCAGCTTAAAGGACGTTTCAAACGCTCCACTTAACAATTCTCTTTGTGTGTTAGAACCCTTTTACTGTGCAACTAATAGCTCACGAAATACATTAAACACAACATAAGAGAGCGTATCACTGACTCTAGGCATTCTGCATCACAGTATGTGATGTCTATATCTCTAAGCACAGACATTATCAGGAAACCTTTCCAAAGAGTATATTCAAATCACAGATTAATCTGATCACTTTATAAAAAAGGTACACACCTCAACCCCAGCTGCTGCTAACAGCCATCGGATTGACTCCATCCTTCCCCTTATGTTGGAATAGTGCAGCTTGGGCTTCCCTGCCATGATCTCGGACTTCTTTTATCCTGACAAATTCGAGATGACGATCTTATACAGAAGGAAGTAATTTTTAAAATTAGCATTTTAAATGTTCCACTCCAAACTACTCAATAAAGTTGGATGAAAGTGTGGGTAAAAGGGCAATCAAGGCCTACATACTTGATGCAACCAAGTTTCCTGTGGGTTGGTGAAAGAAAAGAGAAAGTACACATACCAGAACATGCAACAATTCGAAAGAGAATGAGAGAATGTAATAAACACCTAAATTCATACGTATATGTTTAAATCATACACATATCTTTAAAAATACTAACATAGCTGCAAGAGCTCATGAGAGCTTTACAACCAAAGCAGAACTGCAAGGTAATCCTGAATCACAATATATGCACTATAGATAATGTGCACTGACTTAAGACTCGTTCCAATTTTATAAACAACAGTTAAACTGTAACAAGGATTTATATCCTATTTGCCCTAAAAATGTAACTTTCAAATCAAATCCAAACAAACTGGTCAATGCCCTCAGAAGCAGGGAACTGAAGTCAGCACACCAGATCATGGCACTGGGATGAAACATTTGCTCTTTCAAATTTCACTAACCAGTGCAGTCACATGCCACAGTATGATCTCAGCAGCTGATGCGAGCTTGCCTGGGGCTGGAAACAAAGCTAGCACTGTACTCTTACGACTAATGGATCCCAGGAGAATGAAGCAGGTTTCATAGAAGACAGTGTGACAAAGTAACTCATCGCTAAGCAAAGGTTTCATCTGTGTACAGGCAGGCTTATTTATTCTTGGATAGATTTCACAGTTCGTAATTTAGCCACAAAGTGGAAACTTTGGCCATGATTCCAATCAATGAAGAAACCTGGTGCCCCCATCCAAAAAAACGGGTCTGGAAAACCACTGCCCCACTTCCACTTGGCCCTGGCAATGCCTGTATCCCAGACACCTCAGTCTCTTGCAACAAAGTTCCCCTGACACGTAAATATGTGCTCAATAATAAAGACTTGATAATGTCTTGATGGTTTTGACTTGTCATCTAGTCTAGAGCTGCTGGGTGCCTTCACAGATTCCTGTATACCTGAAGAGCAACAGGGTGCATAAATAACGTATTTAGAGAACTGCCTCATCACAACTACCTTTACCAAGCCCCACATACAGAAGACCATGACCATTTCTAGTTCCCGTGTGTGTGAGTTACATTATACCAAGTGAAAGAGCTCTCAATCTTCCATACTTCAAGAAAACCTTCATTCCCTGGTGCTCAGGAAGCAGATGAAAGCCTCATCTCTGCTCCACCTGAGAGAACGGCACCGGGGCACTCACGGACTGGACAAGCACTCTAACCGTCAGTTCATGGGATCAAGGCTGGGAAACAACCTACGGTTACAGACTAGTGTAAGCAGAAAGAGCAAACTTCCCTGACCTCTCCCCAAAGCAGAGGCAGAGCTGATAAAAATCAGCCCAGCCAGAGCCCTGTTGGCCCATGTCACCTCAGTGCTCCACTGCAATCACCTGCGGAAGCCAAAGTGCACAGCAAGGGTCAGTGGGAAAAAGTCCAGGTATCAACATAACCTGCACTTGTTCATCACAGTTCCTTCGGGGGATTGGCCAAGGGTTGAGGCTTTCTGTGCTGGTGAGGGAAAGTTTACACTTTTCTGGAACTGCACTGCTTCAGGACTGACTTTGGGGCTTAGACTGAACACTTACACACCGTTGCAAAGTACTTTGGCCACTCTGTTCCTGCTCTGCAACAACTATCTCTTTGTAAAGCAGTGAGTCACGAAAGAGTCGTCAAGTTGGTAAATCGCCTTTCTTCAATAGCAATAACTGACCTGAAAACAAACCACAAACTTTCTCGATGTTCCACTGCATCAGATCTTCCCTGGACCTCCACCAGGCAGATGCCAGTGACAGCTACTGCTGCAATCTCACTTTTTTAAAAAATCACCCCGTTTTGTCCAAAACTAATTCAGGCAGCAGCCCTCCAGTGAGAAACAAGTGAATCTAACAGCAATCCCATAATCTGCTGCAAGACCTTAAACTTGCTTTCTAATTGGATGTGGACCCCAAAGTAGTTCTCTGCTCCTCACACACCGCTCACACAAGGCTGCTCAAGCAGAAGGACCTCACAGCACAGGCCCCATGCTGCATCGGGCCCAGCTCAGTCTCCAGACCACCCTAAGACAAACTTCTCACCAGCATGTGGTTTTTACTGGGCCTCCAGCCAAGTCCCGATTCAGGAAGCGTTCCTTGCTCCACCAGAGCTAGGACGAGTGTTTGCACGAGTGAAAGGCAAATTACCTCGAGATTTTAAACCTTCTGTCTCCAAATGCAATTCCTCTGCAAGTTTCCTGGTGGACCTACCCACAGAGCGCCCTATGCACACCCTCCCTGCCCGGCCTGGGTCCCTGCAGCAGCTCACCCAGGCACGATCTGAACTACAAACGGCTCTGACACGGGCCTTGCCTTTCGCTCTCCCGGCAAAGGGCACTGGCTGGCCGCCCTCCGCTCCGCACGGTGACCTGGAGAGAGCTGGCAGCCAAGCCCAGTGCAGCCCAACCCGACCCTCCGTACCCAGCCGGCCAAGCACCGCCGGTATCCCGTCCTGCTGCCGGCGAGGCGCCATTCCACCCGGAGAGCCCCCGCCGCCACAGACCGCGCGTCGCAGCACAGTTCACACCCTCCCCCGAGCAGGGACCGGCTCCCCTCCACACCCCTCACCCCGGGGGAGCTGCCAAGTCCCGCAACTGCCCCCCAAAGCCGCCGTCACCAGTACCCTGCGCACGGACCGCACCGCCGACAGAGCGCGCTGCCCAGACAGATCCGCAGGGACCGCCCTCTCCGCCGCGCCTCGCCTCGCCTCGCCTCGCCTCGCCGCTCCTCCCCTCAGCGGCCGCACCGGCCGGGCGGCCTCCTCCGTGCCTTCGCTCTCGCCGGTGGCGTATGAGCCGCGCGGGGGTAGCGGGGCCTGGCTTTCCGCCGGTAAACCGCGTCCTTGAGTCGTGCGAGCGTGAGTTGCCGCGGCCTTGTCCTGAAGTCTTGCGAAGCCACTCTTCGCAGAGGGCCGGGTTCGAGGTCGGCGGCATGCCACGGCTACGCCCCAGAGGGACACGGCCGCTGGGGCAGAAGAAAGGCTCCGAGGCCCCGAGGAGGCAGTGGGGTTCCCAGCGGTGGCGGGGCCGGGGAAGAGGCCTGGGTCGCAGTCCCTGCGTGAGGACACCCGACTGCCCATGTGCTAGGGGCTCTGGCTCTGCGAGGCCGGAGGCTGGAGCTGTACGCAGGCTCCCAAACGCTTGGCTGCGCAGGGGAGCTTGCACAGCAGAGAGCCGGCAGCCACGGCCAAGCTTCCCAGCTCGCGTTTCTGACCGCGCTCGGCAGCTGGGGCCCCTGCGTGAGGTGGGAGGGAAAGGGCTCTTGCAACAACTCCAGTGCGTGCTCTGCTGCAGGAAAGCAGGATTTTCCTTTCCTGGTGGTAAAAACTGGTACCAGACAGTGCATTTCTTATAAAGAAACTACCTGGGTTGGCAAGTGTTTTAATCTCCCGATTTAATCTGCCCAGTTTAAAAAACTAGATCATGAAACACGGCTGAGGAAGGATCACCATCATGCACAAACAGGATCTAAATTCACTCTAGTACTCTTCTAACACAGTTGCTGTTTGTGGTCTTACACAGATTATCTTGCTGAAGCCCTCCCCATACACAATGGAGACTATTCAGACATAAACTCTTCAGGGATTGAAGTTACTTTGGCTTGCATAGAAAAGAATTAAATATTCACTGGGTGTCAAAGCTTAGCTAAGACTGACTTCTGGTGCACAGGAATGTGTGGCCAGTTCATTAGGAGACTGACTATGGGTAAGTGCACGGTTGAAAACAGACATTTTGCTTCTTTTCATTTCTTTCATGCAGAGCTTGCTTAAAAAGACTATCATATATCAGATCTCAAAGCTGCACAAACCAACCAGCAGAGTACCAACTTACTGTTCTAGGCAGGAGTTCAGATGGGGACAAGGGAGCAGCTCAGATGTCTCAGTCACAACTGACATAATAGAGGGGGTGGGTGGAGCAGAGGGTACTTAGAGCCTCCAGCTCTAGAATACTGCTAATATGGCATCAGCTACCTCCAGATGCTGCCTGTTTTACAGGTGACTGAGCTGGTATGTTGTCAGTTTCAGATTGGGTTGACAGCTGGACACATAAGATGTGATTTATTTCACTCTGAAGTAGAATATGAATGTTGGAAGAACTGAACCAACATGTACCGTAAGAGGCTTGGCTGATCAATGCTGATTTGGATATTTGTAGTGTAGACGAATCCTGCCTTAGATGAAGCTCCAATGAAAATCTTACTCAACCTAGTGCTGAAACGCAGAAGCCATTGTGCAGATGCTGCGACCACAGATCGCAAAGATAGCAAGATATCTTGCTTGACCCATGATTTCTCTGAATTAGCCCATGGGGTAATTTTTTGTACCTCTGAGAAGCAGTGTCTCTTATGCCCAAGCTGGAAAAGGAGTTAACGTTGCTGGCAGTTAAAATTCTGTATGTGCAGTGGATGAACGTTTTCACTGCCTCATCAGTTCAAGTCCTATGAAAAAAAACAACTAACCTCAAGGATGAGGAATAGTTTGTGGTACTGTTTGTAAATGAAACAGTGATGGTTCCCATGAAATCAGGATCAAGCATCTGAAGCAGTAGTGAATGTTTTAAGCACTGAGGAAATAAAACACTTTTACTGAAAAGGCAAGCAGGCAGTGCAGTTCTCTTTACAGCTACCTGGGAAGTGTCTGGAGAAGTTAAAACCTTGCCAAAAAAAACATCAAGTGGCATCTCCTCACTGTGACCATCCAGCCAAACAGCAAAAAGAAGAGCAAGAGAATAGGTGCTTCCAATGGATAAAACCACGTCAGGCTAATTAAACACAAGTACTTTGATATTTCAGTGAACAAAGCGCTTCCAAAAGATATTGTGGGGACTAAACAAGTTTATCAGTTTTGTCCATAAACTTACATCATGAGTTTTGCTTTATTATTATTTTACTTTTATTTAATGAAGGGCAGGGGAAGGGGTAGTCTTTCTGCAGTACTCTGGAACCTATAGCTGAAACATTTTACCCTTCCAGGCAGGTACTGTCATCAAAGAAACACAAAGTATAAGCTTACTTCTTTTCATGCAGCTGCTCCACAAAATACTATTTTCTGGACTCAACAGATATAAATTTGACTTTTTCTGTAGCTTAAAAGTGTATTTTGTTTCCATGATTATGACATCACAGGCTATATGATGCAAACCACAGAATGAATCTATGCAATTTACACTTAACAAGGCACAGCTCTGGTAATCTACTACAGTTATCTTAAGCAGCCACATGGTTAGATACCATATATCTCCTTCACTAGGACAGCAGTCTTGTCATCTTCTGGTGGCTTCCTCTGGCTGCCAGGCTGTAAGAATTTTTTGATTGTTGGAATGTTGCTTGTTCTTTCTTTAAAAGCCTGTAAAAAGCAGCAGTAAAGCCAATTAGAGTAAGTAAATTGTAATTCCATCCCTGATAGCTTAAAAATCAGGCAACTTGGATTTTCACTTCTCAGACTTGGTTATTAAACGCAAAAGGTAGCAGCCCTTACAGGCAGCTCAGCACTCAGCATTTTCCATTGGAAAATATGAAAAAGGGCAAAAATACACCTACAACATACTAGCCACCTTCGAAAATGCAGGTGTAAGTATTCTGATCTGCAATGCTGGTGCTACAAGTTTACCCTAGTTTCCCAAATGGAGATGTGAAAAAAAACAATATTGAAGAGTTAAGATTCATTCACAGTGCAAAGCACCACAAAACACAAAATATAAGAAACTTAACAGCTCTTCAATGTAATTTCTTGAGAATATAATTTTGCTAGCAAAAATGACAGGAGCTGCAGACACAACAGGCTGCAGACTTCCCCTCCTGATGCTCATTGCTGTGTTTGAAGGCATGGAAGGAGCAGTTACAACACCAAACTGGTAGCATCAGGAAGTGAATTCCTGCCAGCTGAGAACAGCTCAAGAAAGCCAAGGTGGAGAAAGGAGAGCACACAGGAGGCAACACATTGTGCCTGTGGTCAGATTATTGTTGTCAAGAGAAATAGAGAACTATCAGCAACATGATACAATGGTTCAAAAGCTTTAAACATCAATTAGCTTTTAAAACTGGACAGTGAAATTTGTCATATTCCATATTGAGACCTGATGATTACTAACCTGTAGCAGAGGGAATGCAGACAGTATACCAGGCTTGCATTCTTCTACCATTAAAATAGCTTCCAGCAGATGGATGTCTGCCCAGCTTAATTTGTTGCCAACAAGATAATCCTGGCCATGGTCTTTTAAGGCCTTCAAAATACAAACAAGTTTAAAAAGGCAATAGGAGGTAACCATTTTATCTAGATATTCATTACAGATGGATTTCTAAAAAAACACACGAGAGCAAATCCGTGCAAGAACCTATAACCTTAGAAAGTGATAGGTATTCTCATGACAGAAAGTTAAATCAGAACTCATGTTTCGGTGTGCGTGGAACTGTTATTCACTCTAACCTACTGCAGCAGGTAGCTGTAACAATTCCAGTACCAGAAGAAGACTTAATTCATCCAAAAGAAACAGGACTAAAGTAACTGGAAGAGGTAGTCAGGAGAGTTTACCTGTAGGATACTTCAATTATTTTTTTTAAAGTCAAGTGAATTCCCAGGTGTTTGAGCAAATCTGAGATTGCTGATTATAGTTTGAAATAGGTCAGGAATGAAAGAAAGCAGCCTTTCCACCCTTCCCCCTGCATGGAAGGATTCTTTCACGGCAAAGAATGACAGATGCAAGATGCAAGAATCACAGCCTGCCACAGCTACCAACTGCTGTAACAAACAAGTTGTGGTGAACACTGCAGGAGCAAGAGGAGGAAACGTGTCTGTGTCTATGCTACTCTAATGCTGCACTTAACTATCAAATGCGTGCTAAAACTAGAACATCAGTCTGTAACTTTGGAAGCCAGTTCTTTCTCCAGTCCAAATTTTCCCTAGCAAAATCTGCCAGTTTTACTACTTACTGAATACTGGCTCCATCATACAGTTCCAGAGCTACACTGTCACTTTGCCATCTGAAATGGAGGTGTGTGGCAACAGGAAAATGGAGTGGGGAGGGAACCTGTTCCCCACTTTACTGCCTTTGTGGACTGCTTGTGTTTTAACACTTACCTTTTCATAAACAGGAAAGTATCTGGTTGTAGCTCGTTCAATGATTAAGGCAAGATTCTTTTCTTTTGTGTCGGCTGGTTGTAAGGAGAGATACATAATCATTTCCATCAGGTCTTTTGTTCCCTCCACATACATATCAATCCTGAAACAAATATTTTTATTTCATATTTCTCATTTTACCATTTTGTTTTTATTATTTTCCTGAAAGACAGTGGTGAAGCGATCACCAAGTAGAATGCTTATTAGTGAACGTAACAGAAGACACTTGTTTGCTTTCTTGTTCTTCCACTTTGATTCCAGGTCCATTTGTTTTTCAAAGCACAGATCTCTACAAACAGGCTCACAGTTTGTGCAACAAGCAAGGTATATGTAAGAGTTTGCGACTGATGTATTTCAAGTGGAGTTCACACTGTTCTTTGTTGACAATCTGTTCATCTATGTCATGTGACAAAAGACCACATATATAAGCCACACTGGAGAAAAAAAGATAAAAACCAGTTCTGAGGTCTAATCATGGAAGGATCCCAGTTATCAGTTGCCAGTTCAGACATGTCAGTCCATAATAATCCCCAGAGTCTCTGGTGTTGCACCTCCACTGTCGCAGAAGAAGCCCTTTACAGGAAGCGGCAGTCAGTTAGGTTAAGGACTTAACTGAACTCTTTCATTACTTTTGTTTGGTTTACAAAATAAGGATTTTTGATTTGCATTAGCCCTTTAATTATGATAATGGAAAATATCCACAGCTTACATAGCAAAGTAATACTAGGAAAATACTGGATTAACTTTCAGTAGCTTAAGCCACTGAACATGTCTTTTTTAAGATCAGATTGAAGGATTCTTTACATTTTGAAAAAAGGAAGTTAGAACACTTAACAACTCTTGGTTTTTTGCAGGCAGCTGTGGGTTTTTTCTTCTGTTTTCTCAGTTAAAGAGGAAAAAACCCTGAACCAACTAACGTAATTAGCCTTTATTATTGTATAAAGGCCTTGCAGTTGTCCAGGAACTTTCTGCACTTCTGGTCTCTGTGAAATCAAATGAGCCTGAAGGCAACCATGACATTCTCACCATGTTCACAATTAACAATCATTTTTCAATCACAAAATCCATTCACCCAGTCCCTGGATCTGAGGAGACAAAGCACAAGCAGATGTATGGGCATCTTTACATGCAGATATTTCAAAGCAATATTCTTCTCATAAATATTAAAAATTATGGCACAGTATTAGCAAGGTTAGTATGCACTGTTACTGTACCAGGCTCTCTCCTTCAGGTCTTTTCCATAGAGGTTGTACTTCGCTGCTATGTAGCTGCTAATGGCTCTTGTCTGCACCATCTTCATCCCATCGATCTCCACCATGGGCACTTGCTGAAATAGCAGGTATCCATCTTGGGAAGACAAGGAAGCAAACTATTCACTACTGTGCTGAATCTGAGAGAGATCCAGTAAGACATCAAGACATTTCCAAATCTGAGGCATGAACGCATCAAAAGCAAGCAGGTCTCTCAACTCATCTTTTTACAGGTTACATTGTACTGGAGAAGTTACACAAATATCACCTGTTATACCTTTGTTATATCGGTGTGAATTTATACTTAGGGTACCATTTACAGACTCACCATTGCATAATTTTTCTAGGTCTTCCTTCTTTTCTACAAATTGTTCCTCAAACTGAAAAGCAATGATAAAAAACAATACTGTGTCACAAAAAACAAGGAAAAGTGGAAGGAAGTCTGGAAATTAAACTACATCTCTCCACACTATTCCCCATACTTGCCATGACTGTGTTGACCCCTACTCTTATTCTTCATCTCTCTTCCAGCAAATAATCCGGGACGATAAGCGTCCCCAACCCCACAGCAATGTACAATGCTTTACACTTCACAAAAGCTCCCTGGTTACAAAGACCAGTCTACTTGCCTGCACAAACAATGAATTTGAGAATGATTTGAGACCAATGAATGATTTGAGACCAAATCATTCACTTAAAAGCAGCTGATACAACATGAAATACTGATTTTTTTAATAAGTTATGCCTGTTACACACCATTTATGTCCCTCTTTACCCCTACTGACATATTTATTTTCTTTTGAATGAGGACTTTTTAATGAGGGCAAGATTTTTGTTTCCTCAGCACTTGTGCTCTGCAGCTTTTCTGTCCGCAACATTCACAAGTGAGCACCATTAAAACTCCTTTTATTTCCAACAGAGTATAAAGAGTTTCTGAGAAAACAGTTTCAAAGCAGCGTATTCAAACAAAAACTGAATGTAGAAATTAGGACTCCTTAGGATGGTTTTCACCTGATGTGAATCTGGATATCTCCCTCCTGCCTTCAGGGCAGCTCTGCTTATTTATCTGACTTGGGGCCTAACCCAAAGAATGACAAGCACTTTGGAGATGATGTTCTAAAGGTTTTCATGTGGTAGGCATGGTCTTCCAGTGGAGAACACTCATGAGGCACAGGGAAGTAATGAGCATTCAAAAAAAGAGATACACAGTTGTGGTGTGTAGCAACAGTTTAAGATCTCAGCTTAAAGGACGTTTCAAACGCTCCACTTAACAATTCTCTTTGTGTGTTAGAACCCTTTTACTGTGCAACTAATAGCTCACGAAATACATTAAACACAACATAAGAGAGCGTATCACTGACTCTAGGCATTCTGCATCACAGTATGTGATGTCTATATCTCTAAGCACAGACATTATCAGGAAACCTTTCCAAAGAGTATATTTAAATCACAGATTAATCTGATCACTTTATAAAAAAGGTACACACCTCAACCCCAGCTGCTGCTAACAGCCATCGGATTGACTCCATCCTTCCCCTTATGTTGGAATAGTGCAGCTTGGGCTTCCCTGCCATGATCTCGGACTTCTTTTATCCTGACAAATTCGAGATGAAGATCTTATACGGAAGGAAGTAATTTTTAAAATTAGCATTTTAAATGTTCCACTCCAAACTATTCAATAAAGTTGGATGAAAGTGTGGGTAAAAGGGCAATCAAGGCCTATATACTTGATGCAACCAAGTTTCCTGTGGGTTGGTGAAAGAAAAGAGAAAGTACACATACCAGAACATGCAACAATTCGAAAGAGAATGAGAGAATGTAATAAACACCTAAATTCATACGTATATGTTTAAATCATACACGTATCTTTAAAAATACTAACATAGCTGCAAGAGCTCATGAGAGCTTTACAACCAAAACAGAACTGCAAGGTAATCCTGAATCACAATATATGCACTATAGATAATGTGCACTGACTTAAGACTCGTTCCAATTTTATAAACAACAGTTAAACTGTAACAAGGATTTATATCCTATTTGCCCTAAAAATGTAACTTTCAAATCAAATCCAAACAAACTGGTCAATGCCCTCAGCAGCAGGGAACTGAAGTCAGCACACCAGATCATGGCACTGGGATGAAGCATTTGCTCTCTCAAATTTCACTAACCAGTGCAGTCACATGCCACAGTATGATCTCAGCAGCTGATGCGAGCTTGCCTGGTGCTGGAAACAAAGCTAGCACTGTACTCTTACGACTAATGGATCCCAGGAGAATGAAGCAGGTTTCATAGAAGACAGTGTGACAAAGTAATTCATCGCTAAGCAAAGGTTTCATCTGTGTACAGGCAGGCTTATTTATTCTTGGATAGACTTCACAGTTCGTAATTTAGCCACAAAGTGGAAACTTTGGCCATGATTCCAATCAATGAAGAAACCTGGTGCCCCCATCCAAAAAAACGGGTCTGGAAAACCACTGCCCCACTTCCACTTGGCCCTGGCAATGCCTGTATCCCAGACACCTCAGTCTCTTGCAACAAAGTTCCCCTGACACGTAAATATTTGCTCAATAATAAAGACTTGATAATGTCTTGATGGTTTTGACTTGGCATCTAGTCTAGAGCTGCTGGGTGCCTTCACAGATTCCTGTATACCTGAAGAGCAACAGGGTGCATAAATAACGTATTTAGAGAACTGCCTCATCACAACTACCTTTACCAAGCCCCACATACAGAAGACCATGACCATTTCTAGTTCCCGTGTGTGTGAGTTACATTATACCAAGTGAAAGAGCTCTCAATCTTCCATACTTCAAGAAAACCTTCATTCCCTGGTGCTCAGGAAGCAGATGAAAGCCTCATCTCTGCTCCACCTGAGAGAACGGCACCGGGGCACTCACGGACTGGACAAGCACTCTAACCGTCAGTTCATGGGATCAAGGCTGGGAAACAACCTACGGTTACAGACTAGTGTAAGCAGAAAGAGCAAACTTCCCTGACCTCTCCCCAAAGCAGAGGCAGAGCTGATAAAAATCAGCCCAGCCAGAGCCCTGTTGGCCCATGTCACCTCAGTGCTCCACTGCAATCACCTGCGGAAGCCAAAGTGCACAGCAAGGGTCAGTGGGAAAAAGTCCAGGTATCAACATAACCTGCACTTGTTCATCACAGTTCCTTCGGGGGATTGGCCAAGGGTTGAGGCTTTCTGTGCTGGTGAGGGAAAGTTTACACTTTTCTGGAACTGCACTGCTTCAGGACTGACTTTGGGGCTTAGACTGAACACTTACACACCGTTGCAAAGTACTTTGGCCACTCTGTTCCTGCTCTGCAACAACTACCTCTTTGTAAAGCAGTGAGTCACGAAAGAGTCATCAAGTTGGTAAATCGCCTTTCTTCAATAGCAATAACTGACCTGAAAACAAACCACAAACTTTCTCGATGTTCCACTGCATCAGATCTTCCCTGGACCTCCACCAGGCAGATGCCAGTGACAGCTACTGCTGCAATCTCACTTTTTTAAAAAATCACCCCGTTTTGTCCAAAACTAATTCAGGCAGCAGCCCTCCAGTGAGAAACAAGTGAATCTAACAGCAATCCCATAATCTGCTGCAAGACCTTAAACTTGCTTTCTAATTGGATGTGGACCCCAAAGTAGTTCTCTGCTCCTCACACACCGCTCACACAAGGCTGCTCAAGCAGAAGGACCTCACAGCACAGGCCCCATGCTGCATCGGGCCCAGCTCAGTCTCCAGACCACCCTAAGACAAACTTCTCACCAGCATGTGGTTTTTACTGGGCCTCCAGCCAAGTCCCGATTCAGGAAGCGTTCCTTGCTCCACCAGAGCTAGGACGAGTGTTTGCACGAGTGAAAGGCAAATTACCTCGAGATTTTAAACCTTCTGTCTCCAAATGCAATTCCTCTGCAAGTTTCCTGGTGGACCTACCCACAGAGCGCCCTATGCACACCCTCCCTGCCCGGCCTGGGTCCCTGCAGCAGCTCACCCAGGCACGATCTGAACTACAAACGGCTCTGACACGGGCCTTGCCTTTCGCTCTCCCGGCAAAGGGCACTGGCTGGCCGCCCTCCGCTCCGCACGGTGACCTGGAGAGAGCTGGCAGCCAAGCCCAGTGCAGCCCAACCCGACCCTCCGTACCCAGCCGGCCAAGCACCGCCGGTATCCCGTCCTGCTGCCGGCGAGGCGCCATTCCACCCGGAGAGCCCCCGCCGCCACAGACCGCGCGTCGCAGCACAGTTCACACCCTCCCCCGAGTAGGGACCGGCTCCCCTCCACACCCCTCACCCCGGGGGAGCTGCCAAGTCCCGCAACTGCCCCCCAAAGCCGCCACCGTCACCAGTACCCTGCGCACGGACCGCACCGCTGACAGAGCGCGCTGCCCAGACAGATCCGCAGGGACCGCCCTCTCCGCCGCGCCTCGCCTCGCCGCTCCTCCCCTCAGCGGCCGCACCGGCCGGGCGGCCTCCTCCGTGCCTTCGCTCTCGCCGGTGGCGTATGAGCCGCGCGGGGGTAGCGGGGCCTGGCTTTCCGCCGGTAAACCGCGTCCTTGAGCCGTGCGAGCGTGCCTGGGGAAAGAAGAGTTGCCGCGGCCTTGTCCTGAAGTCTTGCGAAGCCACTCTTCGCAGAGGGCCGGGTTCGAGGTCGGCGGCATGCCACGGCTACGCCCCAGAGGGACACGGCCGCTGGGGCAGAAGAAAGGCTCCGAGGCCCCGAGGAGGCAGTGGGGTTCCCAGCGGTGGCGGGGCCGGGGAAGAGGCCTGGATCGCAGTCCCTGCGTGAGGACACCCGACTGCCCATGTGCTAGGGGCTCTGGCTCTGCGAGGCCGGAGGCTGGAGCTGTACGCAGGCTCCCAAACGCTTAGCTGCGCAGGGGAGCTTGCACAGCAGAGAGCCGGCAGCCACGGCCAAGCTTCCCAGCTCGCGTTTCTGACCGTGACCGTGCTCGGCGGTGAAGTTACAGTGCACGAGTTTAAATGTCTGCTGACAGAACAGAGGTGCAATACGACCTCTGGTCCCAGCATGCTCCGAGTTAAGTCCAGAGGAAAGCAGAATCCAAACATGTCATCCACATCAAACCAGAACCTGCAGATTTCTCCTGTCATTTCTCAGAACAAATGTATCCCCCACTGTTAGGGCTAAGCTGTTTTCGTTTTCCAGCAGCTCTTGGGAATGCCAGAAAGACAAAACCAGAGAGCTCTTAGGCTATAAGTAGCAGCAAGAAGTCTTTGAACAAACTGGTTTTGTGTGTCAATTGTAAGACTTTATTTCAGTATTCTGTCAAGTAATTTAAGACATCCTGTGTTGTCCAGTGTACACACACCCCACACCCCACCCCAGTGCAGTGAGCTATTTCATTTGCTAGTATGCTTGTGTAGATTTAATTTGGAAGTATTTGCAAAGGGCTAAAAACAGTTGTGTTGTTAAGGAGAGAGAGATCAAAACCCAGTTCACCATTTACATTATTTTCACCATTAATTTCATCAGCAAACACTACAAAATAAGAGTTTCTGTGAGTTAAGGTTGCTGCTCAGTGGAAAATTTTCATCACTCTTGGTAAATCTTTCTCTTGTAGTGGTGGTTTCCTCTGGCTGCCAGGCTGCAGGAATTTCTTTATTGTGGGGATATTGCTTATTCTTGATTTAAAACTCTACAAAACAAAACAAAAACAGCACTATGCTTAAGAACTATGGTAGCTGTCAGATACCAAGATGTTATTGTTGCCATAAAAGTATCATTATGGGTTCATCATGCAGAAGAATCTGTATGCTTTGTCCTATTACTTATTTGTGGCTATAGTGACAGAAGGCAGCAATAACCACCAGTATTTGAGGCCAAGTAAAAGTAGTTAGGGTACTTGATTTTTTCTGTCACTTCTTCACTCACCCACCCACTCTCCCATATTTCTCAGCCAGTTTAAATCAGTGGCGCTCCCTTGATTCATTGTCTTTTAAAACTGTCCATTCATTTACCTGCAAGAGAGGAAACTTGGCAAGGATATCAGGCTTGCATTCTTCTGCCATTAAAAGGCTTTCAAGTAACTGCACATCTGCCCTGCTAAGCTGATTGCCCACAAGAAAGTCCTGCCCATGGTCTTTCAAAACCTAAAACCAGAGAACCAGAAGTGATTATTTTTTTCCCTTTCTGTGACTTACTATATCTTCAAAGCAAGGTCATACACTGCATGGAGTTGTCTTTGAAAGAAGGAAATGATGTAGAAAAAGAAGGAAGTGTTAATTTGAATCTGTAGTTCAAACTAACAACTTGACCACACTGTCATCCTAGGCATAGTTTCTCAGCCCTTGCTCTTCTGCATTTCTTTCTGCCAGGTCAGTTGTATCCCTCTTGCCTTTACTTCTGTAGCTCCTGTAGTCAGCACTGCTGTGTTGAAGGCTTTATGGGATATAACCATATAACCATCCATCACTGCGAGTGCCTGTACAAGATTTGCAAGATGCTTAAGTTCAGCCCAGGACATAGAGTATCGTGGACTCTTTCAAATTATGGGCAGATGCCTTCTCACCTGTTTCCTCTTTGAGGAATTTGGGAGATCTGTCTGTGTAACCTGTGCCTCAGGGTCTTGACACCCAGCTAATCCATCCTTCCTTCTGTTACAGAAGGAGTTGTAATGCTTTTACACAGCATGAATGGGAGAGGGGGTTCTTCTTTTCAGGAGGAAACTATGTAAAAGCTGATGCTATAGTGTCTTTTGTCTGAAACAACACACAGACTGCAGCACGGACATCTGGGGAGCTCGGTGCATCCTGGGTTTTTGCAGCTTTGTATCTTTCTCCTGGATTTGTAGTGCCTGCTGTCCCCTGTGTAGTGTCCTATCTCCATCCTCATCCCAGTCCCATCAAAACCATAGCATTTATATGTTAGTAGTAATTTTTCTTTGTTTTCCTCAGTAAAAATTGTGTAGATCCAGGATAGAGTTTCAGGAAAACAAAATTAAGCTACTACATCTTTGCCACATACCTTCTCGAAGACTGGGAAGTATCTGTTTGTGGCCTTGTCCACAAGATTAGCAAAATGTTGCTGCTTTTTATCCTCTGGTTGGAAACTATGCGTCATCAGTAACTCATTCAAGTCTATTATAGCTTCCACATACATATCAATTCTGAAAAGTATAGATCCATTTGGTCAAGTCAAACACAGTAGGTTGAAATAGCACAATAGCTACTGCCATAACCCCACTGAGATGTTGGGAACTCTGCCTTTTCTATCCAGTATGCCTAGCTTGGAGCAGGAGAGCATGGGTGAAGGAAAAGTGCAAAGTGCCTACAAAAAACTAGAAGACTATACCCCTTCAGTTTTTGACTAGGAGTGATACTTCTCTGTATTAAGGTTGCATTAAGGATGGTGTCATCCAAATGCGTTAAAATCCAGTCAGACATGGTGGCAAGTTAAACAATGGGTCTGTACAAATCCTAACAAATAGCTTAACGTGTTTACCAATGCTAATTAACTTGAAGCATTTAAAAATAATTCAGGTCAGACCATGTGGCCTAGAAGCCCTGTCATTTAATAATCAATTAGTAATTCTAATTCCTGGTTATTAGACAAGGCTTTTGTTTCCTTTGAAGACATTTCCCTGAATTTGATGTGGTAAAAATACCTGCTGCTGCCAACTGTAGGAGAAAATGAAAAGCTGCCTTATAAGACAGTCTGTGCACCTGACTGCTTTCTTCTGTTAGCTCTGTTGACCTTTGCTCTTCATGAACTCCCTTGCACTGTGTTGCCTAGCTAATCTAGCTGGTTATTACTGCTGTAATACAACTGTATCTGCAGTCACAGTTAGAACATGCTACATGAGAAGCTGCTATATCGCCCTGAATCTAACTATGAGCTGGGATACCTTGTGTTAACACAGAGCAGTAGTATGAACTCTAGCCTAACAGGAAAATACGGTACTGTTACTGTACAGGGCTCTCTCCTTCAGGTCCTTTCCATAGAGGTTATACTTTGCTGCTATGTAATTGCCAATGGCTCTTGACTGCACCATCTTCATTCCATCAATCTCCACCATTGGCACTTGCTGAAACAGCAGGAATCCATCTAGCAAAAAGGGGACAAGACAAGGAGACATTCACTATTTGAATGAGAACCATTAGTGTGTGTTTGGCAAAGGAATCACACATAATTTTTTATTTAGAATCATAGAATCATTTAGGTTGGAAAAGACCCTTAAGATCATCAAGTCCAACCGTTAACTCAGTACTGTCAAGTCCACCACTAAACTCATGAGAGATCAAAAACCTGTTCACTATTTTCATCATTTTCACCATTAATTTCATCAGCAAACACAAAGACTACGAAATAAGAGTTTGTGTGGGTTAAGGTTGCTGCTGGACATAACACTTCTTAGGTGTTCTATTACCTGTATATAGTATTACCTAATTATTAAAAAATGAAGGAAACTTACCCTTCTGTAACTTTGTCAGATCATCCTTTGTTTCCAGAAAACATTCTTCAAACTGCAGGAAATAAAGAAAAAATGTTGTGTTATCACTGCATATTTTAGCTTCTGCTTTGCATGAGACAAAAAGCTGTGTTTTGGAGAATTTTATTTTTTGAAAAATAAATCAGATTTGGAAGTGATATCTTTAAAAATTTATTTTGCCGTTGTCACATTCTCTCCTCTTCCCTCTCAGATGTGATTCATATTTCTGTGCAGGTAAGATTTTGGCTAAAGCTGAGGTGACTGAAAGGCACAAAACCCTGTCTATTGAGCAAATAGTGACTGTTCCACTTCTGATGTCAGTGCTGGGAGAAAGGAGGGTAGGTAAATTTACACTGAAGCAGCACAACTGTGGCTCCTTTGCCACAAGCTGGCAAAAGGGGAGTCAAAGAGAAGAGATTGAGTGTCCTATGTAGCTTTCTGGCCTATTGCCCATTACTGTGACAAAAACTCTCAGCCCTTAAAACACACAGATCCCCCACATTACCACAGTTATTCCATAGAATTTTTTTTTTCTTTTTTTGCTATTGTGGACATTGGGATTTAACTGAAGGTCTTCAGAATGGAAAGTGCTCAACCCGTGTGATCAAAAGATAAGAGACCAGGTTCTGCTGCTGTCATTTTGGTTTTTTGCTTTCACTAGCTACTAGGGAGAGGCATTTATGGTGCCACCAGTGTGCCTGGCACATGGTGCTTGGAACTGAAATGGGAACTTGCCTGCCTGTTTAGGGTAAGCTAGTCATTGTTGGCTTGATCAGCAAAACACTAAATGCAGAGCTTGAAAGTGCTGGTCAGTCACATTTCTTATAAGGAACAGTGAAAATACGTGAGATGCTCTTACTATAAAAAACAGGACAAACCTCAACCCCAGCTGCTGCTAGTAGCCATCGTATTGATTCCATTCGGCCTCGTCCATTGAAGTAGTGCAGCTTGGGCTTCCCAGACATGCTTCCACTGATTTCCTACTATCTGGAATAAAGTAAGCTTTGCAAAACAAAGATTTAGAATGCGGGTTTTGAGTCTCTAACAATTTCTCAAGCATTGTTCAAAGTTGTCTTCTTTGAAACCAATGATTTATCGTCCAAGACTCTCATCACATTAGTAGAGGAGGTAAAAGACTATATTGAGGGACTGCATTGTATCATTTAGCCTTAGAATGTCTTTTGTATGTGCAGGTTAGTTAAGCAAAACTGTACTGGGAGCAATTGGCCCATGTCAGAGAATAAGCAAATCAAAACCTATTTGCATCCCAAACTCTTTTGCTCTGACCAAAAAAACAGGGCATGTGAGATACACTGCTCTCTTTATTTTGGCATTATCTCTGGATAGATTGCTGTTTAATCAGATACACAACATAAACTCACCTATTGCTGTGCTTTCTTCAGCAGCCATTATGCTCTATTGTAAGGTGACAAGCCTTCCTGTTACCCCCACTGTAAGCATTCAGTTTCATTTACAGCACTCCCCACTAATCCCTTTTCTTTAGGCAAACATCTGAAGACATAGAATTTAATTTTGTCTAAGGTAATATTAGATTTCCCTTTACCACAGGCAGAGCCAACATGCAATACCTGCTTGGACAGTTCCAACTCTGCTGGAATTTAAAGCAACAGCAGTTTGTAGACAGGCTGTCATGCCCCCGGTCAGAATCAGTGCATGCATATCAGCAGCATACATGTAGGCAGTGCCTAGTTTGTACTAGCTTCAGAGTTATCATCATCATGTCAACAATAAAACTGAAGCTTAAACAGCAGCAAAAAGAAAATAACTAAAAACCCACCATATTCCCCTTGTAAAAAAAACGTATTTTCTCTGAAATAGGAGAAGGTGAGAGGAAACACTCCACACTTGAGATCTACATTTCTTTATCTTAAATCTGTACACCTAGAAAGCAATTGATCAATAATTTAACATAACCACACACATAACCATGTTAATAAAGTACAGACAAGTAATCAATAAAACCTGTTCACTGACTTAGTTTCAATTACACGAATTGCTCACTCTTGTGCAAACAAGCTTACCTTGTACACAGTATAACTCGCTCTAAGCTCTCAGCAGCTTTGTTTTGAGATTATATAGTTCTGTAGCCCCTCCTACAAAGGGAATTGCAAACAGTTCTCTTTGGGAGACTCCTATTTCTTAAACAAATAAAACCAATTATGTCTGTTTAGTCACTTCTCACCTATAGAAAATCCTGACTCATGATGACAGTGTATAAATGTGAAATTCATGAGAGTCATGGTTATTTGGAACTTCTGTGCCAGCAGAAAATTGTTGCTTCCTATTTTCATTGTTTGGCAACCTGCTTCTTAAAATAACCAGAACAGCTGAAAAGCTCCCATGACTAAAAAAAATACTGTGATAGCAATAAACAATTTATTTTAATATTTTATGGTTTGGGGTTTTTTTACGTATAATAGATTGCCATTTTACATAAATCACATCAACTAATTCAGTTTGAATCCTACATAAGGTTCCTCCCTTAGTGAAGCGGGATATTCCTTCAGGATATTTTTCTTCTGTATTTCATTCCTGGACACAGAAGTGTTTTTTCCTGTTCTTCTCAAAAATGTTTCCATGGATCCGACTAGGTGAAAATGCACACCAGAGACAACTGTAGGAGGCAGTGAATGAAAAGCAGCGTCAGAAGACAAACTGCCCTCTGCACTTCTGACTGATTTCTTCAGATAACTGTATCAACCTTTGATCTTCATGAACTCGCTTGCACCATGCTGCTTATCTAATCTGGCTTGTCAATACTATTGCAGGCATCACTTGCAGGCAAGGTCAACATGCTGTGTAAAATTCTGCTGAATCACCCTGGATGTAAATGTGAGCTAGGATATTCTTGTATTACACAGGCAGGTTGTATGAATTGTAGTCTATCAAACAAAAATACTAGTTGTTGCAATACAGGGGGTCTCTCCTTCAGGTCCTTCCTGTAAGATGTGCTTTGCTGCTCTATAGCTGAAAATGATCCTTATCCCATCAGTCTCCACTACCAATGTCTGTTAGACCAATGTGTTCCATGCTTGATAATAAAATAGCTTAGTTATTTAGAACTAGAACCACAGGACAAGGCATCAAAATGGTCCCCAAAAGGGACACTCTGTACCCTATACATGAGGTGAGTCAGGCTGCACAGAAAGGGACTCTTCACTCACTGACAGCACATGCTAAAGCCTCCACCTTCTGTTTTGGGGTCTTTCTTATTTCTCTCTGCCCCGTCTTACATTCAGCCTGAAAGCCTGTGGTGGGACTCAGTCAGCTACACAGAGGCATCCATACCGCTGTGCGTGTTTGCTGGCCTCCGGCTGCTGCTCCAGAGAGCCGGGCTCTGTAGCATGTCCCTTGGCACATCACCCAACCCCCCAGAGGTATCACAGAGAGCCCCAGGCGTCTGTGCTAAGCACAGCAGAACGCCCGCTCCTGGTTTCCCTGTGGAGACACGAGCTGCCCACATTTTGTTTTCTGTTAATATCCAACCAGAAATAATTTGTTCACATTTTACAACGAAGCAGAACTCTGCATAAGTAAGTTTTATTTGCTTGCTTGAGAAGTAACTGCTCTCCCTTCTAGGCTTCTAGGAATACTGACTTTTGCTGTTAGAAGGGGTTTTTTTAAGAGTAAAAGGTCAAACTACTCTGCTGGAAATGGTGTTTACAGCATTGTTGGACGGATGTGACTTATGACCCAGAATCTAGATAATGTGGGAGATTGAAGCTTTCCTTGCATAAACGCGTGCACTGAGGTGTGTCTGGTAGTGTTTCCAAATCTGCCTAGTCATGTAATGCAGATACAAAGAAAATTGCAGGGACTATGACATGTCTACAGTGTTTTTCCTCTAAATTTTGTTTAAATTTCCAAAAGTGGAATAGATCCAGTGGGCAAACCTAGCAACACAAAACACAACATTTACAGCTAGGCATTTTGTAAATATGCATTGAAGTTAGTGTTTCACATATATTAAGCTGTCAAAAGGTTTTTTAGTTACTGTTCAGAAATACAAACTCACTGTTAGGTAGCTTGGCTGGATTAACCATTTGTAGGCCTGGCCATGGTAAACTTTAAGAGATAACCCAGATCTAGTGACTACTCCTACAAGGACTTGACATCCACTGGTCAGAAGACTGCAAGGTAAGAAAACATGAATTCAAGCATGAAAGTTAATCACAGTGTAGAGAAATTGGGAAAACTCATCTCACCTAACTTTGTAGACACCTATGTCCAGTCTAGCTGTCTAGTCTCCTTTAAATAGTTCAAAGCTCAAGTCTAAATTCAAGAGAAATCCCTCACCGTGCACTTGAACTACAGTTGATAATGCAAACTACTCAAAATGATGCTGTCTGAACTGAGGCAGTTAGAAGTTTAGATGAAGGCATCTGGTCTCCTAAGAACATCTAGGTTCAGATTGGCCATCCAGGAGTTAAAACTAGGGGAAATGCCAAAGCTGCCCTAATGACTTAGAAGAGAATGTTTACCCCAGCTGCAGCTGTTGCCTACCAGCTTGGTTTCATTTAGCCTCTTCCTTTAAAACAATAATGTACAAGTTTTGGGTTTTTTGTTTTTTTCAGATATGATACTGATTTGACAAAGCATTAGAAAATGTTTTGTGTCATCAGGCTTTGTGAACTTTACATAAAACATATCAAAGTTTTGTTAATTTTGGTTGGAACTGTGTTCAAAATTATGAGCTAATATCAAAACTGTACTTGCAAGGGAGCTAGGTGCACACACAAACTGTTGTGCCTTTACTGTATTAGCAAGGGCAACAGAGACTGTAGCTAATGGCTATTCCCTATTAGCTCTGTGGCTAATGAGACCTGTTGGGATATACTCTGTCCTGCCTTGCAGAAATAAAAGTGCAGCTCCAGTGTTCCATATTATTTAAAACAAAAGTCCCATTTGTTGTTGCTTTTCCAAACTGGCACTGCCTGTATTCAGCACACACATTATGTCCCACGAAACATTTCTCCACACTGAATTACGCCCTCCAAACCGAGCAGGGCAAGTGCTGAATGTAACCAGCATAGAGACCTAGGAATATGTTTACAAAAGATAGCCTTGCAAAGGGAATAGAGAAATTGAAAGGAAACTTTCTTTTCTCCAGTGACCCTCATGCTGACTTAACAGTTGGTTTCAAGTATGTGAAGGGCACTAGGTGTTTTCCTAAACATTTTGAAGAGCAAACAGGTCACCTAGAAGCTGGCAGGTGTTTTCAGTGCGACTGAGCATGAACAGGGTTTTTTTAACAGGATGTATTTTTGCCAGCAGTTCCTTACATTTGAATAACAAATGCAAGACCTTGCCTAAGCAAAGCCAGAACAACGCTGTGATGTTCAGTGGAAACTAGTGACCATCTTTCTTTGGCTAACATCACCTTCTGCCATGTTGATATGAGGCAGACAAAGAGAAGGTTGTGCATGGGGCATCACCTGCTCACCAATGCTTTTAGAACTAACTTTCCACATAACAGCATGTTAAGCTTTCAGATTTCCTTCTAGTTCTTGGTAGTCAGCACCCTTTCTCTCTCTCTTTCTCTCCTGCTTAATTTGTAATCTTAATTTGTGTCTCCTTGGCAAATTTCAAAGTGTCTCACTCATCTGTGATTATTCCCTATTTTTCCCTTCACACTTCCAGCTCCTGGACCATTCTTCTTCCTGGATGCAATTCTCTCCAGATGAAGACAGTCAGTAAACAAGAATAGAAAGTAGCATGCCATGGATAGGCAGGCAGTACGAGGACTTCCAAAGCATTTCACACCTAAAAATCGTTTATTTTGCATCTTTCCTCTTATTTTCTCAGCTTTCCATCAGCCAGCACAGAAAGGATTCTAATATTTATAGAAATTCAAGGATTTCTTAAATCACTACTAATAATGATTTCAGACTCCTTCTCTCCGAAACCAGGGTTAAGGGATTAATTTCCTCTGCCAGTATCCCTCCAAACCCACTCAAATAATAACACAATACAAAACAGCATGACTCCACTCTAAGGTCACTCATGACCTAATATAAAGGTGCATTGACCACTTCAACATCTGACCTGCTGGTCCTCACTATCCTAGAGTGAAAAGTGCCAGCCGCTCAACCCCGCCGAGTTCAGTGACTGGCATCACTTAACTCCATCCAGCAGTTGTGGATGGAATTAACTCTATCCTCTAGCAGTTGTTGGTAATTTAAGAGTGGAAAACCAGTGGGAGATACAACTTCTGTTTTGAAACCCAAGGTGGGCATGGAAAGGAAGACTTACATACCAGCTACCAGAAGTCTATATTTGTCTGCCTATACAAGTGGGAAATTCAATTTTAACAGATTTTTGTACTTCTTAAAGGGTTAAGCTGCAAATGGGGTATGGTAGCATTTTTCTAGGACCCTTCTTTTCAGATTTACTCTTGTTTAACTTGCCTAAAAATTTGACAACACAAGGGGACATAAGTTTTTTTTTCATAATTCTGGTTACAAAAGTAATCAAATTTTACAGGAAAGCCCTACCTTATACACACATGTGAGTAACTCACAAAAGAATATTTTCTCCTTCAATTCTACTTATGCTTGAAGCACAAAGGCACACTTGAATACATAATTTGCTAGCACTCACTGTTTGAGTTATGTGTATAAGCACACACCTGCCCTCACATGAACAAAGATGAGTTTCAGTGTTTGCAAGCCAAAAAGCTACACAATTGTATTGGACATAATAGTAAAATAAGTTGCATCTGACAAGAAGCAGAGCATATTCAGTTTAAAAACCCCACTTAATCTAGTTGAATTCTAACAAATAAATAATTGTCCTTTTCTAGTCTGCTGTGTGGAAGATCCATGGGGGAAAGCTGGAGAGTGAGCAATCTGAAGAGGAAGTTCATTCTTCTCTTTTGTCCCTACCAGGTTAATTTCTTAATATTTTTTACCAATTTCTTTTTTTCTACACTTTTGTCATGGCAATATTAAGTGCCAGATTTAGTTACTGACATCTGTTGAAACAAAGCTTCCTCCTATGCAAATGCTGCTGTGCCACATCAGGCCCTATCACAAGGCAGTCATTGTCTGCTGTAAATATGTAAGCCCTAATATTTTCATTAAAAAAATCAGTGGAAGCTGAACTTTTTATTATCCTACAGCTGCAGAAATAAACCACCTCTGCCTCACCTGAGCCTGCAAAACAGATTGTACATTTCTTCCATGATGCTTCATTCTCAAGAGGTAATATATTTGTAACCTGCATGTGAAATGCTGGTAAGATTGTGCATGTGGTTTGAAATAATTGATTTATGAAGAAAATCAGTTTTGCAAGGAAAGCTTTGCAGAGAGATCTAAAAATTCAGTTCATTCACAGGCCTTAGTTTAAAGATAGTAACACTGACTACATTTGGACCTATTACAGATGTGTGAGCAAATGATGTACCAACCCTTTCACAGTAATTCCACTTTCACATTCAAAGACCATCCTCCTGCTCAGCATGGAGATGTATACTGCTGTGGTAGCAGCTACTAAGGAGATAGTATCTCTGCCCAGACAGGTATGCAGTGCCTTCTTGGAACAGCACAGAACTGCCTGGTGACACACAGATGTCAGGATGCACCACAGGAACATGGGAGGTTTGCCTGTGGCATTGCCCGCTGTTAACAAGTACGTTCAGGTACTTTGCCTGTAAAATCCAGAAATCCGCTGCAACTTCTAACAGTGACTGCTGGAAGCCTGCTGCTTTCACTTCGCCCAGAGCCAGGAAGAAACAAAGCACCAACACGGTGGGTGACACAGGGAGGCAGGTGACACAAAGCTGAGCACTTGAGTGGCCTGGGAAAAGAATCATGGCTGAGAGCACTTGCCAAGGGTGAGGCAAGCCAGCACAGATCCCACGTGATGGCACATCCAGCCAAGTGAGGAGCCGTCTCCAGGGGAGATCTTTCCAAGACCTCCTGTGACTCCCAGAGGGTTTAGGTGGCCACCACCAAATAGGACTGACAGTCCTGTGGAGCAAGGTGCTGATGCCAGCCACAACAGGTGGCACTGGAGAGATCAACAGAGAAAAATGGGCAACTTTTTCCAGGCAGAAATTTAGGCAACACACTCTCCAGAAAGATATGCTGCTTATCAGGGGCTCATATCAGGGATGTCACCAAGAGACTACCAAGCCTCATACAGCCCACTGACTATTATCTGCTGCTACTGTTTCCCATGGGCACCAGTGATACTCCTCAGACTACGCTGTCTCTGTCAAGGATTACGGAGCCCTGGGATTGGTGGTAAGGGACTGTGGAGCACAGGTAGTTTTCTCATCAGCCCTCCATGTCAAAGGCAAGGGGTTTAAAAGGACCCCTCAAATTTGGTGAATCAACAAATACTTATAGGACTGCTGCCACAGCCAGGGGCTCAGCTACTTAGGCCGTGGGACTTACTTCGAGAAACCTGGGCTGATGGGATCCGTCTGCCAGAGAAGGGGAAGAACATCTTCAGTCACAGGCTTGCTAAACTGGTGAAGAGGGCTTTAAACTAAAGTTGCCAGGGGAGAGGAACCTCAATCCATCTCACTCTTAACAGTTTGATGCCAGTGACAGCAAGAGATGCCCAGAGCCTGGAGACAGATTGCTGGTCAACAGGAAAGTACCTGAAGAGCAGCACAGAGGAATTCCAGGCACTACAGGTAGTAAGTGAGCTTTACTTTTCAACCATTGGTTTTAGTTACAACAGTACCAATTTACCGAGTTTCCTCTTGCCTTTGGTTCCTCCCCCCCACCAGTATTTAGGGTCTCACTGAAGGTAGCAAGGCATTCATTTCATAAAAATCTTCAACACAGTTTCTACATAATGTTCATCTGGGGGCGGTTTCCTCGGGCTGCCAGGCTGCAGGAACTTCTTAATTGTAGGCATATTGCTCATTCTTCCTTTAAAAGCCTAAAAAAAAAACCAAAAAAAAAAAACCACAAAAAAAAAATCAGAGAAAAAATCCAGTTACTCCAGTAGCAAAGAGCGCTCCTTGGACAGAACAAGTGCTTCCCCCTGCTGCCAGAAGAGACCCTGACATTCATTCATATCTTGTGCCATCTACACAAGTCTCCTTCTGCCCACAGGACTCCACTGCTGCAAAAAGCCTGTTCTTACTCATAAAGGCAATACTGGAGCAGACAGTGTCTACATCTCTGCTGCCTGAAAGAAGCTAAAGGCAAAAATCCAAGAGTACCAGGGTGATAGTTTTGCGGATAAAAATACACTAACTCAGCTCACAACCTTTTCATTGCTGGTTCTAATGGGGTGAACTACGATCAGGGAAAACCACAATATATGTAAATGAATCCCATTTTTACTGGAGGGGGCAGTGAAGGAATCCCTCCATAATTCAAGGCATGGCCTCAACAGAACTGTGCCCATGCCCAGTGGCTAAGATACTGGATATCTTGCTAGAAGATGGGAGCTAAAGGCATGAATTACCTGGTGCTGCAGAACTGCATAAGGGATAAAAGCTGACACACGTTACTGCCTGCTTTGTGGCTGAATTGCCCCATTCTGTCACACTGAATTCATGCTGTTGAAAAAGTAAGTGGGGGGGGGGGGGGGGGGGGGGGCGGAATGCAGGGAATAAAAGAAATCGGTTCCAAGTAGAAGACCTTGATAGTGACAGTCTGATGAGGAACTGTTTCTTTTGTTAATGGAAATTAAGCCAAAGTCATTGAGTCCACCTTTCAAATTAACAGTTTGTAAGCACAAAGAAACATGACCTCAAGCCTTGCATTGTCAACCCAAATTTGCCTTGCCTACACTGCTTTATTACCACGATTACAGGCACAAGAGAGGACTACTGAACACTGTCTGGTGTTTTTTTCTGGTCACAGACTAGCTGGGTCCACTGTAGCTCAAACTCTTAAATGGCTCCTGCAGGCCATGCCCTAGGCTTGCCCATGAGCTATACTATATGGCATGCTGCATGCCTGGAGGCTTCCAATTTCTGGTCAAGCCTCACAGCAGGGGTGCCTCATTTCTTCTTTTCTTCAAACTTTGTACATGGCACAAAGGCAGAAAGTTCATCCTCAATTGTACTGATTATTGAAAAACAAGCAAAAGCCCTGTGGCTTCATGCTAAGGCTTGAATTTTTAGTCATACCGTAGAGGACAAAAATGAAGTGAGGTTACTGGGATCTCAAAATCCCTTTTGTACTTAATGTCAGGCAAACATGATAGTGACAGGTCCTCTGATTTACAAAGCATAGAGAGATGATAAGTTCAGGATTGCTCTCTATCTCCTGAATACGTGCATGCTCAATAACAAAATTACCTGCAACTGAGGAAACCCTGACAGCACAGCAGGTACTTTCTCCTCCACTGCTAAAATGGCTTCAATTAGCTGAACATCTGCCCAGCTGAATTTGTTGCCCACAAGAAAGTCTTGGCCATGTTGTTTCAAAATCTGTGGAATACAAGAGAATGTGGGTTGCAAATGAGCATGGGACATATGATGCCTGGCAGCTGAGCCTCCCAGCACAGCTGTACTGCTGAACAGCTATTACATCCCAGTTTTCAGGGTGGAGATTTCAGCTGGCAGTGGTGACCCTAAATCACTTCATTATTGTTGGGAAAAATCTGAACTCTTATAGTACACAGTACTACAAACTTTGATTAATCAGTAATGATAAATAATGATAGACACTGGGAACAGGGACAAAACAGCATGCTTAAGTAGACTAGTAACAGTCACAGAATTAGAAATAGAGATAATGGAGGATGAGTAGCTTGGAGAACTTACAAAATTGCCAGTTAGATACTTCATTTAAAGTTATGTCTAATGCCGATACCAGAAAGCAAACTTAGAAGTGCAGAATTACAATAGCTAACCAAAGAAAATCCCTGCCTTTGGGAATAAAGTTACTGTAGTCATGAGAACTTCCAAGATGTTCAGGCTTCAGTATTATTTTTCATCAAAAGTAAGTGGATACTCCAAAAGTGATAAATATTGCCAGATGCCTGAGTCATATGGGTTTGTTTTGTTGTTTTCCAAAGCAGAATGTGCAAAAATCTGTGACTGTTGTTTTGCTGAAGTGCTCCTAACCTCTCTACCTGATTTACTTGCAAGGGATTTTTGTATTCTTCTACTGAAAATCTTCCAACTGAAATTAGAGCACATCTCCCTGCTAGACTTATACAAATATAAGTGTGGAACTATCCCTTCAGGGAAAAAAAGTTGTATGTGCTTGCTTGTACTTTACTGAAAAGTTTTGCTCTGTAGCTGACAACATATTTCTTTGTAGATGTCCAAATACCACAGCCCTGACAACATAAGCCCACAAATAAAGAAACATGCTGCTGTATTTCCCCTTCTTTGAGAGGAGAGGACCAAGAAAGCCAAGGATTTGGAACTGGCTTGCATTATAAACATGTTCTTATTCTGGGGAAACTTTTTTATAATTGTAAATACAAGTTTTGTAGACAGAGCCTCACTCCCGCTTACCTTTTCGAAGACTGGGAAGTACCTGTTAGTTGCCCTCTCCTTAATTGAGTCAAGATTTTTCTCCTTTGCCTCCAGTGGAGAGAAAGGAAACATCAAAATCATTTGCATCAGATCTATTATTCCTTCCACGTACATATCAATCCTGTTGGTGAGGGAAAGAGAGTAGAAAAGAGCACAGAAGTTACTTCATCTATATTCCAGTTAACTAAGGCAAATGTTGTATCACCACCATAGTGCAAATTTTCATAGCCAAAGCTAAACATGAGCTAAAGCTAAGCTTATGACACCAAGCTGTGTGGTTCGGTTGATACGTTGGAGGGAAGGAATGCCATCCAGAGGGACCTTGACACACTTGTGAGGTGGGGTGATGCCAACCTCATGAGGTTTAACCATGCCAAGTGCGAGGTCCTACACCTGGGTCAGAGCAATCCCAGGCACAGCTGCAGGTTGGGCAAAGAAGAGATTCAGAGCAGCCCTGCGGAGAAGGACTTGGGGGTGTTGGTTGATGAGAAAATGAATATGAGCCAGCTTCAGTGTGCGCTCGCAGCCCAGAAAGCCAACCGTATCCTGGGCTGCATCAAAAGGAGCGTGACCAGCAGGTCGAAGGAGGTGATCCCTCTACTCTGCTCTTGTGAGACCTCACTTGGAGTATTGTGTGCAGTTCTGGTGTCCTCAACATAAAAAGGACATGGAACTGTGGGAACAAGTCCAGAGAAGGGCCACGAGGATGATCAGGGGACTGGAGCACCTCCCATATGAAGACAGGCTGAGAAAGTTGGGGCTGTTCAGCCTGGAGAAGAGAAGGCTGCATGGAGACCTCATAGCAGCCTTCCAGTACCTGAAGGGGGCCTATAGGGATGGTGGAGAGGGACTCTTCATTAGAGACTGTAGTGACGGGACAAGGGGTAGTGGGTTAAAACTTAAACAGGGGAAGTTTTGGTTGGATATAAGAAGGAAGTTCTTTCCTGTTAAGGTGGTGAGGCACTGGAGTGGGTTGCCCAGGGAGGCTGTGAATGCTCCATCCCTGGCAGTGTTCAAGGCCAGGTTGGATGAGGCCTTGGGTGGTATGATTTAGCATAAGGTGTCCCTGCCCATGGCAGGGGGTTGGAACTAGATGATCTTAAGGTCCTTTCCAACCCTAACGATGCTATGATTCTAAATTCTTTTAAAAGGACTAAAAGCCTGTTTCTGTCCAGGAGCATTTCAGAAGCAGTGGTTAAAATCTAAGCAAAGGCTGGAGTCCTTGCTTTCTAATGTGCTAGCCTTTCTCAGGCCTTTCTACTGGATATGCAGGATTCAATTTGTTATAGATAATGCAGTTATCAAATAACAGATTGCTCATTACGTGGAAGGAGGTGTTACCGTACAGGGCTCTCTCCTTTAAGTCTTTCCCGTAGAGATTGTATTTCCCTGCTATGTAGCTGAGGATAGCTCTGGTCTGCACCATCTTCATCCCATCGATCTCAACCAGGGGCACTTGCTGGAACATCAGGCTTCCATCTAGGGTGGAGTGTTGAAGGAAAGCTTCTTAGTTCCTCCTAGACTGCTAGCTTTACAGGAGAGTGACAGCCTGAGCACATTTCTTTTGCAGTGTAGATCATTGTTGTCTTGCCCTAACTGTAAAACTCCATGCAGTAAACTAACACTGTGGGAAAGATCTAGTATTGTCTAGCCTGCTCACGCTTTTGTAGCTAGGTCACCCTAGTGCAGCTGGGCCCCTTACTTTACAGCATTGCCAGAGTTTCACTGGCTAATGGGAATTGGCACTGCCTGTTCTTTTGCCCTTCAGGACCCTGCCTCATGCTGCCAGGAAAAGAGTGAGCCAGTACTTTGAACGCAAGGGATTGGAGGAGAATAAAGATCTGTGTTAAAACTAAGCTTAAACAAATCCGATTATTTTGAATGCAGATCAGCTACCTGTCAGGGACATACACAAATGAACAGAAAATGAATGGGGTAGTACCACAGCAAGACTGAGCTACTGGAATAAAGGGAGAGCTCAGGCTGCTTTACCTTGCAAAGTGAGCGGCAAGGACTGTGACAGGATTTGTTGTTTAAGTGCAGTCACTCCAGGGACAAAAGTTTAAGAGTTCGCTTAGGTGTTTGGTACAGGCCTAGCCTCTGTGTCATTCCACAACAATTTAAGCCTACTTAGATACATCTTTTAGTCCATTTTCTCCTGATGCTGGTAGGAGCATTTATCTGAGCCTTCAGTGAGACAGCTCTGAGAGCTAAGCTGACATTCAACATAGCAAAGTCAGCCTTTTCTAGACCAGTTTTCTGCCAGAGATAATCCCTCCATTGACACAATAAGAGCATCCAGAGAATAATCCTGCCCTGTTAAAAATCACAGCAAAACTCCAAATCCAGCTAGACAGCTGCCACCTTGCATTACTCAAAGCTAATAATTGAAGTGCTCAGTTTTAATCCATTCAGTGCAAGGGTTTGGGTACAAGGGTTCATTTTAACAGACATATGTTTGCTTTTTGCTCCACAGAGCTGTTAAAACACTTTGCTAGTCCAGAATTAATAAACATTATTCACTCATTCCATATTGTGAGTTTGCAGTTTTAATTCAAAGAATAGTTCTGTCTGCAGCCTGCGTTTATTTCTTGTAAGCATTCATAAAAAGATTTTGTCTTTTCAGAAGACACTTCTGCAGCTTAAGGAAAATTATGACTTGGTATCTACCCAGCACAAACACAGCAGAATGGAAAAATTGACAGCGCTGGAAGGATATTTTTCAGCAGAAAGATACAAAGTAAAAAATAAAGTCTGACTTTCTGGCCCTTGATAAAAAATGATGCAGCAAATGTGAATAAACTGAACGCATGGTTTGTTTCTTATCTGCAGAATAGAAGGATTTCTGTCATGGTCAGTAGCTTCTCCTCACTTTGCAGTGAGAACCAACTCACACAACCCCTGCATTGAATATATATGTAGGATTAAAAGCAGTTTGCAAGTTGTTTGCAGATTGGATTGCGCTGTTGGAAAGTTGTCTGTGGAGCATACATGAAAAACAACCATCTAGAATCATTTGTCACTGACCAGCAGAGCTTGTTGATATCCAAGTAACAACTTGGGCAACACAGATTGAGCCAAACTAGTTATCTCAGACCAGCAAGTACAGGTCTGGCCAAGCTGATGCCGCCAAAATAGCTGTCTATAAACTGCCTGTTGGGGTCAGGCCTTGGCTCAGGCTTCATCCTGAACACTGCTGGAGCATTGCTTAGGTCATTAGCTAGCATAGGCCAAAGTCACACCTGGACCATTCTAACAGCGTGGTGGTGTCTAAACAGAGGATAACCTGGCAAAAAAGCATGTTGGTAGGGAGAGAAAAAATATTAGAAGTAGCGTGGGGTTGTGTTGCTGTGTTCTGTCCTGCCATGCATGACCAGCAGCATTTCAGAATTCCCTTTATCAGGATGGCTAATTTGTCTTTCTTCAACCCATCCTATTAACCCTCACCTTTTTCTCTGTGTTCTCACCCTCTTAAGCTCTCTATACATACATAGAAGTCCTTGATCTTCTTTATAAAACTTCCCTATCCTTTTCATCACCATCTAATTTTTCCCTCTGGATACAGATAAGCTTGGATACTGTATCCAGGATTATACCACTCTGGATTAATTAGTTGTGTGAAGCAAATTCAGATTTGGGCTTTCAGTACCTGAGCTATCATATTTAGAGCTATAACTGGTGTCTTTATACTGCACTGCCCCACCATGTTATCAGAATCCCAGGCAGCTGGACCTGAAAATTTAATTCTGATCTTCTTGATACCACTTATGTTCATTTTGTGTTCATTTTAGTTTTCCTGTCAGGATTTCTTTAAACACAGCTTTCCTTGCTGAGCAAACAGCCACGTCCTCTTCCAAGGCTCCTAGTGTGTCTTCACAAGCCCAGCCTTCTGTGAGGTTTCTCTTACATGTCGTGGGCAGCAGGTAAACTGCAGGGCAGGTACACTCTAGCACAATCCCAATTCCTTCCCACCCTGGCAGCAAGGTCTTCTCCTTCCAGGGTAGCTGCAAAGGGGTTGGTTTACTGCTGGATTTCATCTGGCCAAATATCAAGGGCAGTAGCTGGGGATATGCTCTGGTTTTGGGAACCGATCTCACTCCCATGGTTTGCCTTTGTGGCTTGCTAATTTGGTCACAGACTTTCCACAGGTCTCCCCCACTGGCTTTCTGCTTTTTAACTTGTGGAAGCTTCACGGCTCAAGGTTTATCTTGCTTTGAACTGCCACTAAGATTTTCACACTGAGCCTATAACAAAGGAAAACTGGCTTTCCTGAGGATTTTGGTGCCATGCTAACCTTTCTTTCAGAGGCTTATCTCACTGAGGTTCAGAACCAACATACAGGTACATCTATACTAGCCGACTCAACGACAGTTAAGGCCAGCTGGTACAGGCTGTCTGCATTCATTTTATTTAGGTCTCTGCCTATAAAGCATGGTGGTCACATCTAAATGACATCTTGAAAATAGCCCTTGGCCTGAGACAACTCCCAGATGATGCCTAGGATTTGCTTCAGGGACTGCTATTTGTCCTGGACAAAAAAATGTGCCAGGATCCATGCTAACAGTTCAACAGCACAGAAAATTAAGTTGATTAAACAGGAATGTTTGCTACCCCTGTTTAATGTACTACAGTGAACAGTCACAGAAGCTACAGCTTTTAGATGATAGGAGTCGTTTGGCACTGAAAACAATAGGTTACTCAAAACTAGTATTTTAGTATTCTAGGTGTGCACCTAGAAGTTTGCACTGGTTTAAATAAACTAATTTTAAACCACAAATTTAGCTGAACTGGAGCAGGTTTTTCGAGAGTCTAAGCCTCAGACACTGGGATTCTTACCTTTGATTATCTTTTCATACTGCTCTTTTGTTTCCAGAAAAATTTCTTCAAACTGGAAGGGGGAGAGACAATAGTGTTATATTGCTGTATTTGAACATTTTTCTTTTCCAAGTGTGCATATAACCGTGCACAGAATGATGGAACAAAGCAAAAAATATTGGGTTGGATCTTCAACTACGCTGTTTGGCTGAAGAACCCTGTCAAATGTCCTGAGGATCCCTAGCACATCCTCACGGTTGGGAAGATGCAGAAGGGCTTGGCCAATTCTGCCCCAGTGCACTGATGCAGAAATAACTTAAGGGTAGAAACAGAGTACAGACATCTACAGGAGGAAGACAGGTTGCAGCCAGTGTCAAGAGAAGCACAAGGTAAATCAACTATTTCTAACCCCATCCTGGGCCACATAAGTCAACAAAATGCTTCTCTTTATGCACATTGTAACTGAAAAGTAAATAAGGGCCTTTAAATAAATCCACATTTTGACCCCTTGTGATGAATTACTTCAGGGGACTGCTACTAGCTTTAATGAACTCCAAGCTCCACCGAGTTTGCATCCAAAATATTAACCAATATTAACAAACCTGCAGAGCTATGCGTCAAATGCATTTAGCCACCCTCTTGAAGCCATTTACCCTCGCGTGCATGTTAAATTGGTCCTCACTGAGGCCAGTTGAAAACAGCAGTCTGGAACACTGTACTGAGTCTCAACTAACCTCCACGCCGGCTGCTGCCAACAGCCATCGTATGGACTCCATTCGCCCCCTTCCATTAAGGTAGGTAAGCCTGGGCTTCCCAGACATGCTTCTGAGCTCCTGGTTCCCTGAAAAATATTAAGCGGAAAGCACACAGCACCTCCTAAAACTGGTGTCAGTACCATTATTTTGAGGGGAGAATAGAGCCTTTTATTCTCACTATGCCTGTTGACGTTTAAACTTAACCTGGTTTAAAACATAAAATGAGAGATGGACTAGTCACACCACACAGATATATGAAGCTTTCCACAGTGCTGTTAGGGAGGTTTGTTATGACTATAACCAAATACAGACAAGTTTAAACAAGTGGCAGGAGTCCCAGGCTATAGGAGGAACCTTGCTGCATTTTAAAACAATCATACAAAGCTACTGAAAATCCTACCACACTCTCAGGGAAGTTACCCTCATTCCCAGCATCCTCATTGAAGAGAGAAAAAGAAAAGTAAAACATGTTTTACTGGTAGCTAATTGCTGGAGCTCGTTTTGCAGCTTCAACTGCCATGCACTTCTTTCCCCAAGTAGGGGCAAATGAATTGTTAATCTTCCCTTTTTTTTTCCATGAAACAGGCTGAGCTGCCTTGGGACTAGCATTCCCCCTTCACTAAGTTGTTACTGTCATTCACTAATTACTGGGATGAAACAAAAGCTTAAAATGGGTATCCTAATTGTGTCCTAATGATTCAGAAAGAGTGCTTGATTTTAAAATTTAGCAGAATACCACATTTTTCTCAGAGCCAGAATCTTTGAAATCACAGTGCAGTAAGTGTTCTTAAAGTACATTTTGAACGTATTTTGTCAAAACTTGATTTTAAAGAAAAATCAGATTGACAGTTCTCCCTTGAGCAATTTTGGTAAGAATCAGGTCATGCTACTACAATAAAGAGGGATATTTGGGGTAATTTAGACAATACAATCCAAATACACATAAAGGAAAAAATGATCACCTCCTGTTTTAAAGTGAAAATAGCTTATGCTCATTACAATGTTTTGCCTCCAATACCGTGTTTTTACTAGTTTCTGCACACTGTGTGACTATCTTTCACTATATGGCAGTGCAGCTTACAGATATAGATCACAGCAGCTAAGTGCCTCTTCCGTTAACATACTTCTCAGACACATTGCATCCATATCATCTCGACACACACCGCCCCTGCTTATAATGTGCAGAGAGTGACAGTAAACAGGCCTTTTCCTACAACTAAAAAAAAAAAACCCAAAGCTGCAATACCAAGAACATGAAACTGAATCCTCTTGGAAAATTTATCTATTGTTTGCAGAACAAAAGCAGAGATAAAAAAGCCTTAGATATCGTTTTAGCATTTTATATGAACAAGGAGCTCTATATAGCATTAAATTATGTGATAAGAACAATGACAAATGAAGAATAAAACCCTATCAGCAGCAGCTTTTTTCTTTAATTACTAGTAACTGTCAGCTGTATGCAGATTTTAATTGTCCTAAGCTTCTGGCACAGAGAAAAACCCTTGGATTTTGGTGAAGTCTCCTCAATCTTTATATTTCTTGGATGCCTCTCCACTGATTCTACAGGGATCTGACATCTGCAGCTTGCGTGCTGACTGCCACATTTCCATGCCTGGGTCTGGACCTGTGTTTTGCCCTGAGGGCTCAGTTTAGTTACCCATTCCCTGTGACAAGTCTTGAGATGCCCGAAAAGTAGGCAGAAACGAGACAGGGCAACATTTTCTACCTTAAATCATTATACCTATTCATCCAGATTCTCAATGCCTTCTTGCATTTATTTGGGGAAAGGTACAGCCAACACAGACAAGGCTTCCTCAGAAGCTCACTCAGTCCTCCACTATTTTTCTAGTTTCCATAAAAGATTTTCATAATGTTGTATTAAAAAAAATAAATAAAAATCTGTCTTTGATACAATATGGTGATGTTTCATTAGTAGCTAAGGGTTCTTGGTACAGCTGCTACCCCTTCCTTACTGTCTGCCTTTAATGAAAAGGATCATCAGGTCTCTCCACATAAGTAATAATTTTTATGACAAGTGCAGAATACCTGAGTTACGTTCTTCAATACGTGGGGTACATGTTCTCCAGCAGCAGAAGCAGTGTTTACTGGAAAACTGTATTAAAACTATTAAAAAAAAATCTTGCAAGACCAGTTACTAGAAACAAACACAAGTGTTTTTAGGAGCTGGAGGGTTCTGCCACCCCTGGATAGCTGCTTTTGAGGAAACAGAAAAAACCCTGATACTGATTACTGCTCCACATGCTGGAGAACCCATCCGCTGGACAACAGACAAGGTCAAGACATCCAGGCTTTTGAAGTAAGCTGCACCTACCCTCAGTCTGCCAGACTATGGTCAACTATTTATCTTGTTTGTGCAAGAAGGGCAAGGAACAGCCTCTGAGATAGTAACTAACATGCTGAACGCTGCTGTTCTACTCCCTTTACCCAGGGAAGGAGCTCCACACCACAACTGTGTAGTAACCTCCTGTGAAGCGAAAAAGACTTGATAATATTTAACAGACACGACATTTGTAAATCCCAACCTGGAACCATTTGTTGGCAGGTCCTCATATTATGTGAGCAGCAATTGGCTGACGGGTTACTCAATAAGTATTGTGAATGAAGCAGGGAAAGCTTCACCACTCAGTCCAAAGCTGAGTGCACAAGCAGACAAATTCCTTGTGTTAACAAAAGAGGTCTATCAACTGACCACATAAAAAGCTAAATATTTATACCGATTCTCAATACGCATTTGGGGTATGCTATGCTCCTGGGCAGTCATGGAAGCTGCAAGGGTTTGTGATTTCTAGTGGAAGTAGAATATTAAATCCTCTACAAGTTACTGAACCATTAAAAGCTATACAATTGCCAGAGAAACTTTCTATCATTCATCAGCCAGCCCAAACCAGCAGCAGGACAGAAGGAAAGATAAGAAATAGTCAAACGGATATTGCTACTAAAGTCACAGCATGCGTTATACCAAACACCAGGCTTACAAGCAGCCCAAATGGTCTGTCCTGGTGTTACTTGCTTCTTTAAAATATAGATTTGACTGTTCCTCCTGAAGAAACTGACTCTTGCAAAATGAGCAAGTGACTAAAGACTCACAGGAAACATAGTGAGCAGATACGAAAAAACTTTCTACTTTACCTGAGCAATACCTAAGCTTTTGGGACCACTGCACTAGCTGAACTAGCCCAGACCCTGCTGGAAAACTGATTGACACCAGGAATTTATGCTGCAGCCAAGTAAGCAACTGTATCTTGCACACACTACCTTTAGCATTAGCTAATATTTAGTAAAGACCTTAGCACAAAGGTCTGCCTATATGTTTTTACTGCTTCTCTCTAAACTCCATATTTCCTTCCTATTTTCTAGTGAGCTTTCATAACATGCCTGTCCTGAACCTCCCTGAGGATGCTTCTCAGCAATGTAAGAACCGTCCAAGAGGGGATGGCCTTTCAGAAACAACACTGTCTGTGTTCAGTGTGAAGCACCCTTCAACCCTGGTGCTTGGGGGCAGAGTCCAAGGGTACCAAAGGGGCCAGCTCTCCTGCTCACGCCCAGAAGAAACTGCCCCAGTGCTCACAGCTTATGCTGTGTTTTCCCTCCCACCTTCAGTCCCACCAGGGATGTCACAGCTGCCTTACTCAGGCTTGAACTGCACCACCAGATTCACTCCCTAGTTAAAAATATTGCTTGCTTCCTGTCTCCTGCTGCTGGTGAGTAACTACTGAGTCACATTTAATCTCCCCGGCACATGAACTAACAAGAGCAGAGCATTTACATTACCCCAGCAAATAACCAAGTAAACGCATAAGTAACTCCATTATATAGTCACTCAAACTTTTATAAGTTAATACTTACCTCCAAACCTTCACTCAGCTCAGGCCCTTTCCAGGGATGTTTAAGCTTTTGAAGCTCGAGGGAGTTCCCAGCCAGACCCAATCAGAGGTAACATCTCCCACTGCTGTTAAGGTGGCACCACCCAGTTTAAAGAAGTAGGTCTGAAAATTGCCACCCAAGGCACTGTCTTCTTCATTTTGATGGTGTGGCTACATAGCCTCAGTTTCTACCATAGCCATCCATTCAAACTGCTGTCTTGGAATTATTGTGTCTTTTGACCACATACAAGAGTGAGGCACTTTAAAACATAGAAAATTCTAGATTTTTATGGGTCATATTTAGGATAACAGCAACCATTTAAAGACTTCACCGATTAAGTTTCTAGGCTTATTTCATAGTAGCCCAGGTTTTTATTTTTCAGTGCTGCATGGTACAGAAAAGATACCCAAAGTATGGGATAACAGTGCACAATTACTTTGAAATACAATTTGCCAGGATCAAACTTAGTGATAATTTAGTATAAATATAGATGAGCAGTTAATGTCACAACTGACCCCATGCCTTAAGGCACTAGCTTTAATTTGGGAAATCAAACGTATGATGCTAATAATTAGAAATAAAATAAACTATGATTTTCCTACACTGTTTCCATTAAATGGAATCTATCTACATTTCAGATGAAAATACCAAAACTGAAAGCAGATGTGAACAGACACAAGGATGGCCTAGCAGATGGGAAATGAGATTTGGGTGTCAAAGACCAGGTTCTCACCTCTAGCACAGACCCACATATGATGTTGGACATGACTTTACACCCCTGCAGCCCATGACAGTACAGCTAATCTGAAGATCTGCTCACAGAACCCCCATTATTATCAAAACTGTATTTTAATTTGTATTTAAAGCCACGGATGTACTAAAGCAGCACCAAGGGTGGGAATCTGGGGACAGAAATCTCTAGGTAACTATCCTGAAGAAATCCCTCCAAAGCTGCTGCTTTCTTTTTTCTTCACAGTCAGAGTTTTGTTATGGTTTCTCTGCCTGGCAATTGTGGCAGCCTCTCTAGAGGATACATTTCCAATAGAGGTTTCTTGCAAATTTGTAATTTATGTGTATCAAAGGTGGATGGCGCCAGCAGAAAACAACTGTTCGGTGCTTCTTCGCACTTTGCCCAATTCTAACTCTCTCTCAGGCTTATCATTTAGTGAATAAAACACAGCATTAAGTGTATGTTCCCTATTGTTTCCTTGTGATTTGAGGTTTGGCAATGAGGGGTTGTGCAAAGTGTTCTGATGCTTTTTGGATCTGGTGAACATGGCCACATCCAACTTTGACTGTTGCTCCCTTCCCACACATTCCTATTTGACAGAAAGACTTTTCCTCTTGATCTCTTCCTATTTCGCTTCCAGCACATCCTTTCATAATGTAATTATAAAACTCCTTTGACATCTAAAGGTATTGCATCAATGAGATTACTGTTAGCTATAACTTGAACAGCTGCTCTGTAAACCCCTTGAGTCGGAAAGAAAACAAGTTTATTTTATAAACAATTTGTTAAGCTCCCCCTGTGAGTATTCAGGCAGCTGGCCTGGAGCCCAGGTCTGGAGCCCAGGTACCACTTATGTGGTTTTGGGTTGGGCATAAGCAGATTTTAAATAGTGCATACACCAAGCCCTGGCATGTCAAGTTCCCACAGTGCTCTGTGGAAATACTTCATTGTGCTGTTGACTGGGCAAATCAAAACTTTTCTTGAACCATACCTGCCCGCAATCCTCACAAACCACTAAGGGGCTGACTTGTGGGTCCGTGTCTGATTCCAGCTTCCAGCAGTGTCCTCTCAAAAGTGGGGACAGGATATATAACTAAATGGCACTAGAGAATTAAACAAGGGGGGTTAGGAGGATTCCCCCCATGCTGCTTATCAAGCTCCTAAAGTGAAGCACACCGCCTCTGTGATTAAAAAGCAGTTGGAAATAATATGAATAGTTGGAAAGAGTCATGCATCACTTCAGGGTAGATGTGTTGCAGGCCTTCAGCAATTGCTCTGTTTCTGTCCTGGAAGCTATACTGGCTGCTTGAGGACAAGGTTAATCACACCTGTATTCACCCTCACAAATATTTCTGTGAGCTGTTTGGTGATTATCCTGGCCACCGGCACAGAAAAGCCTGAGAACAGTAATCCTAATTCTGATTTACACCCATTGTGCCGCTGGCACAAACAGCTTAAATGAAGAACCGGTTTACAGAATGTTATTGTTTGGATTGTTTAGTCTTTATTGACCTGAGTATCTCAACATGGCCAAAAGGTTGATCTATACAGGCACAAGATAGCCAAGATCAAGGCTTCAAAGCCAAGTGGAAAATAAACTTAGTGGTATCAATTGAATTGTGAAAATTTTACCTTAAATAATTCAGGTATTATAATGACTTCATCTTTTGATAGAAACTTGTGTATGTTTCCCCTACCTGGTCTCTTGGGTGTGCTGTGAAACTTTTTAAGACTCAGTTTATGTGCATTGTTACTACTAAAACTAACAATAATTTAAGCTTAGGTTTAGAGTATCTTTTTATTTTCAAAAGAGGATGTAAAGAAGTAAAGGAGAAATTTCAATCCTATTTTTAGCTGATGTTAACCAGCTATAAAGCTGGACAACTCTTGGTTTGTTTCTTCCCCAATAAAGGTTTGGGGTGTTTTTCAATAAAAGAAAATAATAATTTGAAAAAAAAAATAAAATCAGCTCTCATCCTGTGAAATGTCTTTCTGGTTTTTGGTCCTTTATAAAATAAAAACAGATGTATTTGTACTTTTTAGACAAGGAGAAATAGGTTTTATTGCCCACAAGTCCATTACTTTTCTTATAAAACACTTCTGTTTTCACTGAAGTTCATGTTTCCCTGTAGTTCATCAGAGTTTTCATAAGACCTCATAACCCTAGTACAGGTTTCATCATTAATTTATCTTCAAAGGCAAATATTCTCCCCTGCCCTTAAACTCTCTTACACAGATCTGACAGTATAAAAAGATTCAGTGAAAAAAGATCAGTGACACATTACACATTAGTTACACAATCTAGAACTATTCCACTTTCAAGATACCCTTTATTCACTGTTTGGCAGCATGCTCAAAACTGTAAAATGCACGGGTTTTAATGGCATTATGGGTAACATTCTAACGCTGCATTTACCTTCCTTGCAGGTAACATAACAGAAAGTGGTTATACCTCCTCTAGTGGCTAGCAGCCACTTGTTCTTACTGCCTAACTCGTGCTTGCACCGGCAGTCTTGCTGACTGTGTAATCAATTGTGTGAGCCAGTTAAAAATCACCTTTAAAATAAAAGGTGTAGAGTTTTCAGTTGGTTCAGGTTATGTTGTAAACAGCAAGACAAGAAAAGCAGGGAAGGAGACAGTGTGGGCAAGGGAGGCTTATCTTTTTTTGGTGAAAGAGTTGGCTGTAAAGCCACAGCTTGAACTATTCACTATGAATAGGGTACACAGTGATGACATCAGATATTACATAGAACCCTTGCAGGGGATTTTGCATCTACCAAGCATATTGAAATGTGCCAAATGCCTGCTGCAAGCAGTGATGGGAACCCTCCAGTTAGCTGGTCTGACTTGTTTTGCCCAAACTTGGCATCTTGCATTTTTTTGGTTATTGTTGCTATACCCAGGTGCGAAGAAGTGCCACAAGAAGCATGCAGGAGATCTGCACAATCCTTGTGAACAGCTGACACTTTTTCTGCACCTTCAGAGGTTCACACACAAATACTATTTCCATTGGAATTAATTGCAACCTACCAAAATATAAGCAAACACTATGCAGAGTAATCTATGAAGATGCCATACCATCACCAGAAACCATAACTTCTAGTAAACCCTGTAACCTGGACTCACTATTAAGTCAGTAACAGCTTTCACAGTGCTTTAAATGGGAATGAGCTGTAATTCCATTGACAGTGAGTGTTTTAAACAATTGGAATAATCTCCCCAGGGAAGTGGTGGACTCCCCAACACTGGACACTTTTAAGATTTGTTTGGTCAGAGTACTGGAATGGTCAAAACCAGGCTGGGTAGGAACACAACCCTTACTCCCACTAAGCATAACTTTTGCCTATCAGCATAACTTCTGGCTATCAGAGTGATGCTGTAGGCTGATCTGTGCGTAAACAGGACTTACCTGAGCAAGGGTTGAAGACAAACCCAAGTCTTTCTTGGAAAATACATCAAAACTGCCTGTCTAACATCTATGTGCTTTAGAACAGTTAAGAGTGAAACGACTGCTGAGGTTGTCCTGTATTCTTAACTAATTTTGAGCCAGGAATTATTGGGCTAGAAACACTGAGAGACCTGGGAGAAACACCAACAAACGGCTGTATATCTTTGCTTATTACTGTCTCTAAGCTGGTAACAGAACTGAAGTGCTCTGATGTGCCTTAAAACCATTATCAAAGTCAGCTAAAGACCTAAATGTCCTAGAGAGCTCTACCAGGACTCAAGGACACTCAGTGAGGGCATCTTTTGTAAAAGACTTAGATATAATCTGAATCCCTCCTTAGTTTGTCCAGAATATGGAAGATCATGATAATAGCCTATAGACTGTACACGCTAGAAACTAAACTGGTGAACCTGTGTGGGGGTATCCAAGCACGATCATCTTTAGACAGGGTTAACCCACAACACCATGTTGCATCGCGTGTGCTCCTAAAACCAGGAAGTTGCTATTTTAACTGTATATAGCTATGTTTACACATTTATTTGATTGTAACAGTTTTGAGCCAAAAAGGATACCTGGACCCTTCAGTCTGAATGTTGATGCTGATCAGACCATGAAATCTCACTTAGGAATTTCTACATTCACCCCACACCATCTTGTCTCATACTGCTCTGACCTGCTCCCTCTCATGTCCCCATCCTGCAAGACAGTATGATGTCCTGGTTTAAAGTACTGCACCGACACCATTCTGTTTCTTCTGCTTTTGGTAAAATACAGAGAATTCCTGTCGTTATCCTTCTGGAATGGAAGGCAATGATTCTGCTACATGCCTTTTCATATACTAGGAAATAGCATCTTGCTGCCTTTTGAACTATAACAGCACATTTTTTATATCTATCCTCAGCTGATAATGACAGGAACATCAAAATGAAGCCATCAGTTCCTCCAAGAAACATATCAATCCTTAAAACCAAAGCAAACAAAAACCTTAAATAAGAAAGCACCGTCATAAGCTGAGTTTTTCTTAGATTTGTGTTGTGATTGTAAAAGCTGAATTCCCACCCCTCTCCCCCAAAAAATTCCTTTTGCAAGTAAGATAAAGCAGCCCTCAGCCCAACAGCAGCTGTTCTTTTCTACCCTGCACCATGTAATACCAACCTGGGGGGAAAGTGCCCTACTCAGTGTATGATGGGTGCTTGCCTCCCAGGCCATCCGCTCCACCCCCGTTCTTTTGTGACAAGTTCTTTGTAGACATAAAGAGTGGTTGATGGTACTCAATGGGGAGCCACCATGCTCACACCATAGTCAGTGAGGGGGAGACTTGGAGGCAAACCTACCTGAAAGGAGGTTGTAGTGATGTAGGGGTCAGCGTCTTCTCCCAGGTGATAGGACAAGAGGTAACAGCCTCAAGCTGCGTCAGGGGAGGTTGAGGTTGGATATTAGGAAAAACTTCTTCACTGAGAGGGTGATCAGGTATCAGAACAGGCTTGGAGTGGATTGGAGCGACAAGAGATGTCCCTACAGGGGGAAAACAGCTCTCAGCAGGAGTTGCAACTATGGAGCTCTGCGTATGAAATACCAGTATGATGCAATCTGGTGCTCCTTTGACTTAATGGCTCTACAGCGGAATACAGTTCCTGCTGAGACTAGTCCATTAAAAAAATAACAATGAATTGCCCCATTTATGAAGCCATTCAAGAATTAAAATGCTGCTTGCAAAGCATGGTGTATTTGATCAACTGAACAGTCTGTGAAGTTTTGCTTAGCAACAGGCTTTATTGATAGAAAGACATGTGACCACTAGAAGGGTAAGTAATGCAATAGTCTGAATGCTTGTATTTTAATCTGGATTATTACAGAAGAAACTGGACGTTCCTTTGAAGTTTCTTCTGATTCTGGATGACCGCAGCTAGAAAGTGAGAGGCTTTGAAAACACATTCCCATCCTTCACCTACATATGCATGAAATGAATGTTTAGGTACTTTCAGCATTCATTGATATAAGGACTGCCAGATTTGAAAAACCTGGTTGCTGCCTTTTCTCCCCTTTGATTGAAATGTGGCTTTCAGTGGTGATTGAGTAACTCTTATGCTAAAATGGACATTTTTTACAAGTTTTAAAGTTTTCCTTAGAGGTGACTTCATTTTTTCTGTTATCTCCTACTTAGCAACTTAATGCTTACTTATCCTGAATTTCAGGGAAATGAAAAGGTTACGAAATCCTGTGAGTTGATTGTGCAACAGCAAAACTGTATCAGTGTAGAATGAAACCGTACTGAAATGTTTTATCAAAAACTAACTTGAATTTTTGCCACGTGAGTGACCTGTGAACTGTTATTCCAGCTGCTGCCCTCATAGTTTTGTATCATTATTAACTTATTATCTTTTACAAGCGTTTTAGATACTGCGAAGTTTGAAGTCACGGCCAGAAAACTGTAACTTTACTGCTTTGATGAAAGAGGCAAGATGGAGTCAATTCACTGGTTGTTAACAACATCTGGGGTGGACATTTGTTTTGGTGTTTTTAAGTTTAAGCTGCACATTGGTAAGCTTGTCTTTGAGGCAGATCACAGGTTATTAACCAAAAAAGAAAAGGCATCAGAAGACACAACTGTAAATGAGCATGGGCTACTCAGTATAATTAAACACACTTACTTTAGGTGCACAAAAGTACGGCTTCAAGTCAAATGTCTTCTGAGCAATGACACCGTAAAGCAGTTTCTTGCTTAATGCAAAAATGGATAATGCTTAATTAAGCGTTCAATTACTGACTCAGAGCTGTGGAGCTGGATGATAGGCATGTTCCTCGCATAAGAAGTATTATATCTGCCAAGCAAAACATCAATGGATTTGCTTTCTCTAGGCAGAGATGGGGAGAATGAAGAACCACCTGCTGCTGGAGATCAGGTTGGAGACCATCTAAGGAACACGGAGGTGCACAAACCATGAGACCTGATCACATTTGAGAACTTGTGGCAGTCTGGTGAAGCTGACCGGACAAGGGGAAACATAATCCCCTCTTAAAAAGGGGAAGCAAGGAAGGGCTGGGAAACTACAGGCCAGTGTTACCTTGGTGCCTGGCAAGATCACAGAGCACATCCTCCTGGGAACTGTGCTAAGGCATATGGACAATAGGCGGGTGACTGATGACAGCCAGCACGGCAAATCATGTTGATGTGAAGAAGAGGTTTTGGAAACCTGAGAGCAGTTTGAGAACCTCCTGCAAGGCGAGTCCACGTGAAACCTCAAGAAATTGGCTTGGTCTGATACCAGGAAATAAAGGGTTAACATTGTGCCTGCTTGCTTAAGCAGTTGCTGTGCTTGGTGAAGCAGAACCGTAGGAGTCAAAGTTGCTAGAATGGTGAAACAGAACTGTGGGAGTTACAGCTGCTAGGCAGAATTGTAGTAGATAAGATTCATAACTTAACATTTAAGACATTCTTGTTCAAATACTATCTATAGAAAGAAAAGGAACAAAAGATAGCCAGAGTAACAAAATTTACAAACTTGACAAGTTTCTACTTTAAGATACATAAAACCGGCTTGTACTGAACCTGAGGCTTGGACAGGAGCCGAAACCCTACTGAGTCTGCTTGAAAACAAGAGGTTACTCGTGGTGATGAAGAGGAGCTACAGGCCTTCATCCTCACGACCCCCTAACGACCACCACCAGGAGGCACTGCGCAGGCACACCAATGGGACAAATGCCAGAAAAGTAATTATACTACTAGACGAGAATAGGTTTTGCATATATATTAGGCGTGAAGCAATCTCATGTTTAGGTAATCATTATATGTAATATAAACGAACTGAGTGGCAAAGGGGGGCGCACATGCTTTTGGAGGAGAACCCCCCCATGCGCCTCAGCGCTGAATAAAGCATACCTACTTTACAACTCTAACGAGTTGTGGAGTCAATCCGCATATCGGGTCTCAGAGGAGACACGTGAAGAGAAGACTGAGCATTGTGTGGGACACACAGCTGAGACGGGAGTCACTAAAATAAAACAAAACGTGAAATTAAACTGTGAACTGAGCCCTTGCCGGTCGTGCAGACACCGCCGTTCAATGGCGAACGTGCCGGAAGGTGTTTGTGAGAGCGAGTGCGGGGAAAGTCAGTCACTGCTGTGGTGTGTGTGTTGGGCACATAAAAAAGAATGGCAGACTGCCACGTGCAGCGCCTCACTTGGATGTGTCTGCAGTCTTGGAAGCTTGACTACCCTACGTTCTCCTACAACTGGACCTTGAGCTTGTTTGGAGGTTCTAGCAGGGGAGCGCAGCTACCGTATACCCGTGACCGATGAACGGTACCGCCTGTATCGGGGAAGGTCGTCCTCTTCGACCGAGCGCAGAGCTTCGGGAGGGACGCACGTGGAGCGGTGAGGGAGGAAGGGGACACCCGCCTAGCCAGCCAGATCAGCCGAATCAACCCTGGCGATCAATGGGGTGACAGATGTCGCAGCCAGATCGCCCTCACATCCGACGAGACACGCCAACCCAAGCCCTATTTATCGCCTCCGCTCCCCACCATCTCTACCTCACGGCGATCTCGCGCAGACCGGACACACGCAGACAAACCCCACGACAACGCCCCTACGGGACTAACAAACCTGCCGGGGTAGAGGCTTCAAAAGCGAAACCGGCAGCTTTGCCGCGCTGCTTTCCGCCTAGAAGCCTTTGAGATATATGCAGATTACAGAATGACTATTGGCGGATTTCTCCGGAGGAAAAGGCACGAAAAGAAGGGGGCCGGGCCTGGCCGGAGCTCCTTAAAGCTCACCGGCAGGAGGCGGTGCCCATGGCGCCATCCGCCAATAGTCATTCTGTAATCTGCATATATCTCAAAGGCTTCTAGGCGGAAAGCAGCGCGGCAAAGCTGCCGGTTTCGCTTTTGAAGCCTCTACCCCGGCAGGTTTGTTAGTCCCGTAGGGGCGTTGTCGTGGGGTTTGTCTGCGTGTGTCCGGTCTGCGCGAGATCGCCGTGAGGTAGAGATGGTGGGGAGCGGAGGCGATAAATAGGGCTTGGGTTGGCGTGTTTCGTCGGATGTGAGGGCGATCTGGCTGCGACATCTGTCACCCCATTGATCGCCAGGGTTGATTCGGCTGATCTGGCTGGCTAGGCGGGTGTCCCCTTCCTCCCTCACCGCTCCACGTGCGTCCCTCCCGAAGCTCTGCGCTCGGTCGAAGAGGACGACCTTCCCCGATACAGGCGGTACCGTTCATCGGTCACGGGTATACGGTAGCTGCGCTCCCCTGCTAGAACCTCCAAACAAGCTCAAGGTCCAGTTGTAGGAGAACGTAGGGTAGTCAAGCTTCCAAGACTGCAGACACATCCAAGTGAGGCGCTGCACGTGGCAGTCTGCCATTCTTTTTTTCAGCATACGCACCAGCAGAGGCTTGCGTTCCTCACGTCCAGAGCTCACAAACACCCTCCTCTGCGCTCGTCATTGACCCTGCAGCGTCTGCACGACCAGCAATGGCTCAGTTCATCTCCATCTCTGGAGATCATATTCAGTTCATCCTGTCCATCCCCATCACCTAGCAATTCTCACTTTACACACACGCACCATTTACAATCCAGCACCAATGCACTTGGAAATGGGTTTTCCACCTACTTAATCACCTGCACAATTCATTTTAAGCCCTGGACAGTCAGCAAAAGGGCTGGGTTTCTAAGTGTTGTGGTTTAACCCCAGACAGCATCTACGCACCACACAGCCACTCACCTACTTCCCCTGCTGGGATGGAGAGAATTGCAATAAAGTAAAACCTGTGGGTTGAGATAAGCACAGGTTCATAATTTAAATAAAGTACATAAAATGCTAATACTAGTGCTAATAATGTAACATAAAGGGAAATAAATAATCATACAAGAGATGAGATAGGAAAAAAAAAACAAAACCCAAAACAACAACAGAAAACAAAACCGAAACACCAAACCAAACCCAAGTGATGCACAATGCAATTGATCACCACCTGCTGATTGATTCCCAGCCCAACCCAAGCAGCAATCAGTCCCTCCCAGGTAACCATGCACAGTTTATCTACTCGGCAGGACGCGCTGTGGTGTGGAATACCCCTTTGGCTAGTTTGGGTCAGGTGTCCTGTCTCTGCCTCCTTTTGGCTTCCCATGGCCCACCTCACCGGCAGAGCATGAGACTGAAAAAGTCCTCTGTCACAGGAAGCATTAGAATCATAGAATCATTAGGGTTGGAAAGGACCTTAAGATCACAAAAGTTCCAACCCCCTGCCATGGTCAGGGACAACTCCCACTAAACCATGGCACCCAAGGCTCTGTCCAACCTGGCCTTGAACACCATCAGGGATGGAGCATTCACAACTTCCTTGGGCAATCCGTTCCAGTGCCTCACCACCCTCACAGTAAAGAACTTCTTCCTTATATCCAATCTAAACTTCCCCTGTTTAAGTTTGAACCCGTTAACCCTTGTCCTATCACTACAGTCCCTAATGATCCCCAGCATCCCTGTAGGCCCCCTTCAGATACTAGAAGGCTGCTATGAGGTCTCCATGCAGCCTTCTCTTCTCCAGGCTGAACAGCCCCAACTTCCTCAGCCTGTTTTCATACAGGAGGTGCTCCAGTCCCCTGGTCATCCTCGTGGCCCTCCTCTGGACTTGTTCCAACAGTTCCATGTCCTTTTTATGTTGAGGACACCAGAACTGCACACAATACTCCAAGTGAGGTCTCACAAGAGCAGAGTAGAGGGGCAGGATCACCTCCTTTGACCTGCTGGTCACGCTCCTTTTGATGCAGCCCAGGATACGGTTGGCTTTCTGGGCTGCGAGCGCACACTGAAGCCGGCTCATGTTCATTTTCTCATCAACCAACACCCCCAAGTCCTTCTCCGCAGGGCTGCTCTGAATCTCTTCTTTGCCCAACCTGTAGCTGTGCCTGGGATTGCTCCGACCCAGGTGTAGGACCTTGCACTTGGCATGGTTAAACTTCATGAGGTTGGCATCAGCCCACCTCACAAGCGTGTCAAGGTCCCTCTGGATGGCATTCCTTCCATCCAGTGTATCAACAGAACCACACAGCTTGGTGTCATCAGCAAACTTGCTGAGGGTGCACTCGATCCCACTGTCCATGTCAGTGATGAAGATGTTGAACAACACCGGTCCCAACACCGATCCCTGAGGGACACCACTCGTTACTGGTCTCCAGCTTCGCAACATCTAAAAACATTGGTGTGTTATCAGCGTTGTTCTCAAGACTAAAACCAAAACACAGCACTGCAGCAGCTACTGGGAAGAAAAATAACTTTCCCAGCCAAAACCAGGACAGTAATTTATCAACTGTCTTCAGCTTCTTGCAACCTTGAAATCAGGGGGAGAAGGCTGAGGTGACAAATCTTTTAATTTATCACAGTTAGTTGCAGAGAAGCTGACATCCAAGGACTTCACATGAAGCTCCCAGCATGCTGCAGAAGTTACCTGGTTGGATTCAAATCATGTGGCAAAAGAACCTGCAGGAGGCGCACAGCTGCCAGCAGGCTCCAAACCTCAGGCTTATTTAAGAAAAGAAATCAAACACACAACTCAAGAAACAAAAGCCAAACTACCGTGTTTTTATTAAAAAACAAGGAAAAGATCAAGACCCTTGTCAGTCAGTCGGTATTTCTTCAACAGTAACTTTATCCCGGGCAGGACACTTGACACAGAAGGCATGAAACAAATGTGTAACATTTTGAACAAAACCACAGAATAAACAAGAACTGTTATTTCTTTACTCACTCTGATAGTTCCACCCTCTCCTTCCACACAAATTCAAACATGTTCTTTCAGCTGGTATCTTCTCCTCACATTACGGAACATCCTACTCATACCAACAGCCTTATTACACACAGAGATAGAAGCGGATTTTCCAGTTTTGTTTCTTTCTTTTTTTTGCTAACATCGTGGCACTGACACAATACTTTTAGGAACAAAATCTGGATTACAGAGGTGAATGAGCTCACTTGCCATGTTCCTTTACTTCCAGCGGTCATTATTACATGTTACGCAGAAGCCTGACAAAATGCAAACAGCAGAATTCTAAAAACATTTTATATAAAGATGTTGCTAAATATGAAAGCACAAAGTAGTAGGTTACATGTGATAAATCCTCAGATAATGCTGCTGCTCCAGACTGCAGTATAATGAAGCCCTACATCTTTTCCATATGTGCACTGCACACTGAGACAGTACAGTAAAACACTCACCATACCCTGCTCAGTCTTGACGCAAAAACTTTCCAGCTTCAGCTGGAATTCGCTGGAGTCCTGAGTAAAGGCTACCAGGGCTGCCATTATACTCAGCTCATTTTCTGTCCCACTAAGACTAGCAGAAGGGATTCTGCATTTCAAGATTATTAGGTTTGGGTTCTTTTTCCTAAATAAAGGCTTTAATTTGGGAAAGGAGGAGATATGCAAGAAAGAGTACTACTACTTCTCTACTTTTTCTGGTCTTTTCACTTGACTGCCCAAAACCTGAATGCTATAGTCAAGGAAAATCACCGTATCACCACAGGGCTGATACAGGCTCAGACCTCACAGGCCATGCTCAGATTCATCCTGTGTTACTTTCAGCAGGTGGAGTAGCCTCCCTCCTCAATGGGGAGACCTAGGTGTCTCCAGAGGGCAGCTCAGCTCTCAAGTGAGCCAAATTTCTCTTAACATGATCCTCACTCACCGTTAGTTTAGAGTCAGCTCATAATAAAGGAGCTTGAGTTTAGGCTGCATGAATCCAAGCCCGAGCATTCTCACGACTTTTCCATCTCCCACTTCCTGTAGTAGGAATTAAGTGTATGGAACAGACTAGTTACATTGGATCTAGGGATACTTAGGATAGTGTTTCCTTTTGAGAGAGTGATAAAATAAATTAAATAACATCTAGATACAGATACATTTATTTCTGCCAAGAAAAACAACTCTTTCCAGTTCTAACACAAATATACATATTTCCCTTTCCACTTACCAAAAAACACTAGCAGTGTGTGCTTCACAAATCGAAAGGCTGCTCTGTTTCACTGCTATGCATTGGCACCACTGCTTTGGAAGCAGCTAGGTATGGCCTAGAGTTAGCACTTCCATGAACAAGTAACAGAGTAGCTGGACACTCAGCTCCTTCAGAATGGCCGGATGCTGAGAACCATACCTGCCCTGATCCCTTCAGACTGGATTTAAGTCTCATCAATATACCATTTGCTCAATCTGTTCATAAGATGAGCTCAGAAAGGTGAGCATTCCTGTACACTGCTGCAGGAAGATCCATTTTTAGAGCACATGTCAGCCTTAGTCCTGTTCCACAACTCAGCTATGGAAGATGCTCTTCCACAGCACTGTTTTATCTTCCTTGTGGGTAAGGAAGTGCTGGAACTGCCAAATGCTGACTGTGATCTAAATGAATCTTTTGCTCATGGCTGGACTCTGGCACTCCTTCCCATTACAGAATTAAAACTAGACTATGGGGCTATTCTCTTTTCTCTATAATCTGATAACTTACTTGCTCTTACAAACTAAGTTAAACTGCTCTTCAAAGGGCTGTATCAGTTTCTATGAAATCAACCACAAATTTAGAATGGTTTTTAGCAGGACCAGGTAAGGTTCCATTTTTTTCAGTACAGCCTTGGGCCTGACTTAGAGAAGCTGACATATTCTTGACACTGTAAGTGAAGATGTATTGAAGAGAGGAAGAACTGAAGTAAGCTTAAACTGACTCATTTCCTCTGGATTATTTTTCCCAGAAGCTACTTAGAATAGTTGTGAACATTAAGTCAGCTGCATCGATACTGTTTGCTTAAACTCTGCTGCTGGTGTATCACTTAATACTTTGTTATTTGGAAACCAGCATTATAGTTGTCAATACCATTCTAAATAGGTCTTCAAATCTTATATTAACAACAACAAAAAAATAGAATCTGATTTTTCTGCTTAGAAATCATTAGAACATTTAAATGAATTTAACAGAGGTAGGTCCACCTTCTATTTCCTAGTGAACAATGCCAAGAAGCAACTCTGAAAGCAGGACAAAAGCGTGCTGTGTCAGAAAACACATCTACAGAAGGGTATTCACCCTTCACCAAACAAGATTTCTCAAATTCTTCAAAAGAATGGAGCTGGACAGCAGTCCAACAAAACCTTTCAAAGGCAAAAACATATTAAAAAAGAAGACTTCACTGACTTTTGGCAGTCTCTCAGTGACTGCAAAGGAGTTTAGACTGTTAGTTACTCATTCCTTTGATGTCAGCACAAACCAAATGTGTAGAGGACAACAAGATGTGGCATCAGTAAATTATACAGCCTCATTTAGCACATAAACGACAGGAAATGTCTAATTAATGCTCCTTCCTCAGTACTTCTCTTCCACTGCAATATTGCACCACTTTGCTTTTTTTAATCCACTTTTATAAAAAAGTTGAATCTAATAAAGGAAAAGTGAAATTTTAAAAAAGTTTTTTATAAAAATTTATCATATAAAAATGCCAAAACCCCCAAGCCATATATACAAAATGTATCAGATTTATGAAAATAACTGGACCCAATTATATAACAAAACAATTTTATACAAAAAGTTACAGGTTTGCATTCAACTGAATACAAATAAAAGTAAAAAAAAACCCAAACCCTTCAAAATGTCTTGGTCATAGAGAATCTCTTTGTTTTAGATTTAGAGGTACATAAAACAGTATCAAGTTGTCTTGTGATAGCCACCATTTCATGGGAAATGCACTGGTTTAGACAGTATTTCCACAAGTCACCGGTGAGGACCGTACTTTGCAGACCAGTCAATGCGCCCATGGATTGGCTGAGCTGGTGGTGGGAAAGGCATTAACCTTGGTGTGCTTTTAGTAGGTGAACTGAACGATGGCTGTCCAAGATGGGGTCTTACTGACTTCACAGAAGTGTAATCTAAGGGAGAAGAGAAAATACCATGAGATAAAGGTTCAGTTAGTAGCTGTCCACATTGAATAGCAACTGGATGCAGGTCCAGGTCCTTATTTCAGGTTGGACAGAGCCTTGGGCGACATGGTCTAGTGTGAGGTATCCCTGACCATGGCCGGGGGGTTGGAACTAGATGATCGTAAGGTCCTTTCCAACCCCAACCATTCTATGATTCTATGACTCTATGAAAGAAGCCTCCTTTCAAAATACAGTTTGCTGATGTGAAACAATAGTGGATCCAATCCCTAAAGTCTCATCAGACAAGGAGCACTTACTGATTTCACAAGTGTGAATTCTGTACCAGCCCTCACACCAACCTCTAGGTTCCACTATATGCTGTGGATATGCTGTGGATAAAACCACACACTTCACAAAGTAAATACAAACCAAATCCTTCTCCATATGAAATTCTGCAAAGTTACAAACTGTAGTTGCACTCAATCAAATATTTACAAATGCAGTAAAGCAAAGATATGTAGTTCAGCACTACATACACACATCATACAGTACATACAGCATTACCAGAGTAATGAGCAAGAGACCAAGACAACCTTGTTACTATACTTACTAGAATGTGGTTCCACAGCTGGTGCTAACTGAACCCTCTGTCCAGCAGAGCCCAATTCCTTCTTCAGAAATGTAGGGATATAACCACTTGATCCTATGGACCCTGAAAGAAATGACAAGGAACACTTGAGCCCTACACAATGGATCTCCCATACTATCAACAGATGACAAAGGTATGCACTGATCATGGACTGATGAAAACAAGAACTTCCTTGAAGACACTAGGAATCCACAGAACCTATATATTCAGGAGACTGTCAGCATCAGACTGCATTGAAGATGAATGGAAAATAGGCACAAACTGTACTCATACAAAGGCAATTTCTGATTCTCCCTGACAACTCAGCTTTCTTCAAGGTTTCTTACAGCTGTCAAAACTTAGTATTTCAGTTGGAATTATTTCGTTTAATTTTCAGCAACTGGGTCCAATGAATATACTCACTCTTGATTTTTATACAGTTATTTTGGGGCTGTGGTCCTTGCTACTCAAGGCTTCAGTAAGAGCACAACTTAATAAATTGGGTCGTATTTGTGTTCCAGGTTTGTAAAGCCAGCTATAAAACTTGCCCCTAAGATGAGAATGAACAGATGTGACTGACCTGTAGGATAAGCCATAGAAAATGGACAAAAATAGTTACAAATAAAGCAGCCCAGAGACTTAATGAAGATGGACACTAAACAAAGTTAGCCTGTACAGAACAGATCCATTGCACATATGCCTATAATGTACTAGAGCAGTAGAGCAGTGGCAAAGCATATTGTGGGAAATCATGGTATTAAGTAAAAAAGGGGAAAATCTAACGATATCCTATGCAGCTACCAAAGAAGCAAAAACTTATAGAAGAGCCAGGAAGGAGACATGTGCTACGTATATGAAGGTTCTCATGTAGTTTAGCCATTTACAACATCCTCCCATCTTGTATCTTTAAAGAACAATTTTCTGATTAAATTACAACCAAAATGTAAAGTTGTTTTTTTTTTTTTTAACCAGAGTTTCTGAAGGCCCAAAACGTTTCTTTGGACCAAGACTCAACACAAACTTTCTCAATCAAACATTTTCATAACAACATATGCAAAACAAGTACTGTACTGCAGAATTGTAACATCACATGAAAACCTGAAGCCAAGAAAGATTTAGAGAGGAAATATATAGATACAATCTAGGAACATCAACACGTTTAAATATATCTGGCAAAATCTACAAATTAACGACTTCAAATCAAACAATAGGGATGAAATACCTGAAATACCAAATGCCCCAAAAACCTGAAGGAAAATCAGAGTTTCACTTTTTATCTGATTTTTTTTAAAGCTACAATTATTTCACTATTTAAAACAGCATCAATTAAAAGACATGATGATAGATTTTGCTTTATTCATATAGCAAGAGTGGTGTGTAGAGCTAGTTCAATTTAGATCAGCTTCATCCTCTATGACAGTCATTTACGCACCAGATGGGCTAAAATAATTTGGAAACTTGAAAAATATGACTTAAAAAACCTGTTGATGGAAACTGAAGGTAAGATGAAGTATTTCAGATTGAACAGACCTAAGTTGTCCAACCTTCTATGCATGTGGTACTTCAAACCAGACTTTTGGTGATTCATTAGAAAAAATTATCATGTTTCAGTTTAAGGTAGTCTCCAAGTCCAGTGGAGAACAGTGGTCATGACTGGTTTTGACAGGAAGAACAGATACAGTAGCAAATACCACTGGAGCTGACAATGTATTAGATCAGCTGATTGCAATTGCAGAGATGTTACCTATCATCTTCTCTCAGTGTTAATTAAGCACAGCTTCTTACCTGAATTCATCCTGTTAATACTTCCTCCCAGACCAGAAGCTTTCCCAGGCAAACCAGAACCGGGCCAGGGATTAGGTGGAACAGACTCTTTGTGTGAAGCAGAGACTATGCTAGTCCTTGTGCTTATTCCTATTGCAAAAATGCAAAAAATACCAAGCTGAAATCTCTGTTGTTACACAGGCTCACATTCATTCCATCTGATGCACAATCTTACAGCATTGGTCCAGTTCAGTGAACTTAGGCAAAATCATTTTACTCTTAACATGCCTTTGGGTTACTTCCCATCCTCTCATTTGGAATGCTATGACCAGCCATGGCCTGCAAAGGTAACAGTTAAATAGTTCCACTAGCATCAATGGCTGTTTTATGTCAAGGGACAGGATCCTTACAACAAGGCCACAAATATTTTCCAGTCACATAAAGCAAATTTTGCTACATAAATGAAATACATGCTTCATATCAAACACAACATTTTACAGCGTTTAGCCTAACAGTGACAAGATAACCTGAGTGCAAATAATGGTAGACTGCATTTCTCATAGTTCTGTACTCCTGTGGTGTATCTACTGAAACCAAAGATTGTGCAAACAGTTTGCAGTAGAGTTCATATGTCACACACTATTTGTACTTACTATACATCCCATACTTAAGCAGGATACCTAACATGCAAGGATGAGCTCACAATTTATGGTAAAGTAAAACCACGCTTGTAGTTTGTATCGTGGCCACATACATCAGCAAAGGTCCTGCTCTCATGTTTTCTAAGCAGTAGCCCACCTCCACATGTCAAAAGATAAAGCCTGATGTACCAATGGCTGCTTCATACTGCTGCTGGAATTAGAGGAAGAAAAGGAAATAAGTGTCTTTTACTAACCAGGTAGATACCTAGAATGTCTCAAGTAGTGTTGCTTTGCTGCAGAAACTCGCAATGTGGGAGTGTCCTGCCGTGAAAAGGTCACGTGGGAAGGTGCACTGCTGCCAGAACCTACAGCATCTGAAGGCTTTAAGTCCAAAATGCTTTCAAGTCTATAAACCAAAATTTGTTACACTTAGTCCAATCCTTACAGTTTATGTTCATCCACAGAAGGCCATATGTTGCCCTTCTTATCTCCACCCCATCTCCATTAATCACTTTTGCATACTGTGCTTGCTACAGCATAAACATACAGACAACAGGGAATATTTTCAGCCTGAAGCCATACGCGTGCCCCTGAAACCTTATTTGTGCTTCTAGTTCTCTTATATATTGTTTTTAATTTTTTTATAAATTATTCAGTAAGTTTCTCTCTACTGTGTACGATCCATGCAAACTGCAGCTTAGAGTCACCCAAGTTTATATGTGTCGAATATGTCAGAATGGTTCATATGTGAAATAGAAAGCATGCATTCAGAGAATAACTTGGGAAGATTTAAGCTAAGCATCATTTTCAGTGGGGAAAAATGAACAAAGAATTGTATAGAAGACTGCATTGTCCATCAAAAATATGCTGCAATTCAAAGGTCAGTACCCAACAAGTGGCCAAGGCAAAGCCGGAGAGACACAAGCTGTACGTCTTTTACCTGCTTGGATATGTTTCTGGATCCATAGAAAACAACATTATGAAAAAAGAGGTAAAGCCTAAAGAAGTAAGACCAAATAGCACACAGACATAAAAAAATTCAACTTGCCTACAAAGAGTATCACTATTCTGCCTCTTGTTTTTCACATCAATTCTTGTGACAGAAGAACTGAAATCAAGGTCTTCCAAGTCATCCCAGTCTTCAGAATTCTTCACTGTTGTGACAAGATGTCCCCATCGCCGCCTAGGTTTTGGTTTAAGTTCACCATTTATATTCTCAGTTCCAGCACATGTTTTCTGTTATAAAGATTGAGAAGAAACAAATCCACACACTTACAGCATAAACCAGGTGACAGGAACAAAGAGGATTTTTTTTATCTGTCTCAAAGAGTAACAGTGACAGTAGAGCTGTAACAACAGAATCCCAGAATTAAACATGCAAAGAAAACAATCAGTAGCCTGTAGACATTATTACATATCTCCTGCATTTCATCGTGTAATAAAAGTATTTTGCACTGACAGAAGGATAAATTTCTTAGGTCTTAATTCCAATTCTACTTATATTTCACTATACACTTCCCAAACAATTAGCTCACACTTAGTTTTTATTTTTTGACTCATCTTACGAGCACTAAACTGCATGCACATTCATGTTTACAGAAGCCTGTTCCTAGACATTTATAAGATGTCTTTTTCTTGCAGGACAGCATACGTACAAATTTGTGTTTCTTCAGCCATTTAAGCTCATCAGTACGTTTCAACCTTGTGCAACTCTGTACGTGGTCAGTACAGACCTTAGCTAATACTGATCCCTTAGCAGCAGCATTCACATTGTCTGCTCTTTTCATCTATCTTACGAATCCAGTCTCCTTGCATAATCAACATAAAGGGTAGTTCCTTATGCTGGAAGAAGAATCTGTTGTTTTCCATGGCAAGTATAGAAGCCCAAAGGGATCATTATTCCCAGTGACACAAATTAGATGTCTTAAATGGATAAAGGCAGTAATCTCACTCATTTCAATACATTTTACTTAGCTTAATGTTTCTCTTCAGGATCAATCCTATTAATATTCTAGCCACTGTACTTTCTTTTTATTCATATGAAATCACAGTGTCATCCTTTAAGCAGTGCTTTTACAACAAAGGGAAGCATAAAATGGCTTTGAAATGAGAAATTTGCTTGTTTTATAGGAACTAGATTTAGATTGCAACATAGCAACTTTTAGTTTCTAGCAGAAAGTTCTAACTCTTCCTTATTCCCATTTCCTGTCCTTTTAGCAAAGTATTAACAACCTTGAAAGAGAACAAGAAAAAGAAACACAATTAAGGAAAAATTGGCAGTATATCAAGAAGTGTATCTTATGCTAGATAGACTTTTACCTGCTGAGGAGGCACAATGGCTGGCAGAAGAACCTGTTTAGACTTGTCCTCCTTCAAGTAGTTACTGTGCTCGGCTCCAGTGTTGTCTTTCTTATGTGGGTACACCAAGTGCTGGGAAGACTGGTTTTGTTGAAAAGGCCTTGATGAAATGCGGGCATGAGGTTTTGGAGGGGGTTGTGCTGGAGGGACAGGCTTAATATGCAGAGACGATTTATTATGCAGTTCCTTTTGTTTCCCCAGTGCCTGAATGCCCAGGGCATGCCCAACCTGGAAGTATGGATATCGAAGTGCCTAAAACATAACAAACATGTTAGGATGCAACTTAGGAAACCAAAGTTTTTAAGTTATCCTAGCTCTATGTGATGGTACAAATGTAATTTGTTTTTTTCTGGGGTAGGAAACAGCAGAAGACTCATCTCTCAACACTAGATTCTAGTAAGCACAATCCACTTCAGAATAATGCTGTAATAGTAGAAAAGTTTCAACAGGTAACAAGTTATCTTGTTATTATCAGATAACAAGTGATCCTCCACAGACTTGCACAAAAGGAAAAGGTTCTGTAGAAGTAAAATACTTAACCAGATATACAGCATCTAGAGGCATGCTTCATTATGTGCTCTCTTGTGTGCGTGCATGTGCATGTGGAAATACATGTGCACCTGTCATCACAGATTCAGCCATCAAGACCTGAATGACTCCAGAAACATCCCATCTCTTCTATTCTCCAGCTCCAAGACTGAATCAAATGAAAGAAATACAACACTTCTGAAAATTAGCCTTTTTCTTTTCTTGGAAGATGAGTTTGTAAAAATATCTTCATCCTGCTTTACAAGTAATTAAAGAATTGTCAGTGAAGACAATTCATCTCTGTCCATCTTGCTGCTTTAAGGTATCATGTTCCCTTCCCAATGATCCCTCATTCAAATAGATTCTCAGATTCCTCACCACATTTGTAACTTACTGTAAAATATTTGTTAATGCCTTTTAATACCAAGTTACAGTCAGTAATTTTTGTTTTTTAGTACTTTTGACAGTTCTTAATCTATTTTACTTTATAACTGTTTTAATTAGCTTGAAAGGTTTTTTTATTACAATTTGTACTGAAGGTCTGATATAATCACAAATGTTCGGCTATGGTCCTACTGAAGTCAAGTCAGATTTGAATGCAGAATCACAACTGTTTTTCAACTGCTTATTTCATTAGTTGGGCACTACCACTACACTACTGACACATGAAATCAGTGACTACTGTCAATAACATCAACTGGACTATGTGCAATACTGACCACCTGGGCTATGCTTATGTGCAGGATGTCAGGACATACTTACAGTGAAGTTGAGCTGAGACCGCCCTGCAAGCTGCCTTGCATAAGCTAGTTTTATCCAGGCAACACTGGGCTGGATGAACAGGCAGAGAGGTGAACTGAAAACTGGCTGAATGGCCAGGACCAGAGGGTGGTGATCCATGGAACAAAGCCTGCCTGGAAGCCAGTAGGTATCAGTGTACCCCAGAGGTCAATACTGGGGCACATACTGTTCAACATGTCCTTAATGATGTTGATGGTGCTGCAGAGTGCACCCTCAGCAAGTTTGCTGAGGAGACAAAACTGGAAGGGGTGTTGATATACTGCAGGGTTGTGCTGCCATCCAGAGAAACCAAGACAGGCTGGAGAAATGAGCTGACAGGAACTCATCAAGTTCAACAGGGGCAAATACTAAACCCTGCATCTGGGAAGGAACAACTCCATGCACCAGTACATGCTAGGGTCAACCACCTGGAAAGCAGCTTCCCAGAAAAGGACCTGGCAGACACCAAGTTGATCATGAGCTGCCAATATACCTTTGACGCCAAGAAGGCTAACAGTATCCTGGGCTGCATGAGCATGAGTGTTGCCAGCAGGTCAACGGCAGTGATCTTTCTCCCCTGCTCAGCACTGGTGAGATCACACCTAGACAGCTGTGTCCAGTTTTGGCCTTCCCAGCAGAGAGAAAGATAGACATAATGGAGAAAGTCCATCAAAGGGACACGAAGTTGAATAAGGGGCTGGAGTATCTCACATGTGAGGAAACAGCAAGACAGCTGCAAAGGAGATGGGAGAGAGGCTCTTTTCAGTGCTGCCTATTGACAGCTCCAGAGGCAATGGGCACCAACTGAAACACAGGAAGTTCCCTATGAAAGTCAGGAGAAACTTTTTCACTGTGAGGGTGACTGAGCACTGGTGCATGTTGCCTAGGGCAGGGGTGTTGGACCAGACAAACTCCAGAAGAGCCTTCCAACCTCAACCGTTCAGTGAATCTATGGCCCACATCAGTAGCAATGAAAAACATCCTTCTGCCATACATCCCACCTTTACTCTGCTGCTACTCACAGTGACTAGATTATACTTAATTCAGGTGTACTTATACACACTGCAGTAACACCTCTGACCACTAAGCACACACCCCAGGCAGTTTACGTTGCATGCAAAAGACTGATTATTCTCCGTTAATTACTCCCCTTTGTCCTGCAAATTGTTTTTGGCTTCTGCTCTTCTCTCTTCTAAAAACCCCTGAGCAACTGTTAAATGAAGGACTATAAAAGGTGCCTTGAGGTGAAAGGAAGCATCATATGCAGATGTGAGAAAAATAAACCAAAACCAAACCTGACTAGCTGTTGGCCGCTTTTTGGGGTCCCACTGCAGCATGTCTCTCATGAGCTGCACTGCTTCACTGCTAGCATTAGGTATGAGGGTTTTCAGGTTGTTAGGTACACACTGAGGCCAGCGAAAATTCATGGAAGCTGAGAGTTGGTAGCCTTCAAGCCAGTCGTTCTGGAAGAATGAGATTTCCAATCACAAGAAAAGTTCCACTTTAAAATACCATAGTGCTAAGTACACTAGCATATATTCTCTTATCAGTAATAGATTGTGTCAAGCTTGTTCTAAACTGTATTAAAGATTTCACTAGAACTTTTCACCTCAAACCTCTGGTGAGAAGTAAGCCTTCTTTCACATCTGACAAAGTCTAAGGCACAAATGGAATCAGGAGATAGGAGTCTTGCCATGATTCCAATATCTAGCCTCTTAAACCATAGGTTTATATGCAACAGTATGCAAGAAAATAATAAATTTCCACCTAATGAAAACACAGGCTAAGGACTCTGTTCACTGTTCAGGGGTCTACTTCTCTAAATGTCAGGTTTTATAGCACACTTGCATAATTCTTACTTCACAGAAAGTAAGCTTGAATTTAGTTTACTATGTCTGAGATCAATACTATACAATGGCAGTAAGAGCAAAAATAGATTATTTTTATGCTTACTGCTATTATGCCATTCTATACTGCAGAACACCTCTACTACTACTGCAGTGTGGAATGTCACTTTAGTTACCTTCTTTGGTGTTCCCAACACTTGACAAATTTTGAATATAGTATCAATTTCACTGGCACCTGGGAAGAGAGGCCTCAGCGTGTAAACTTCTGCCATTATACAACCAACAGCCCAAATATCTATTGGAGAACTATAGCTGGTGGACCTGAGAAGGACTTCAGGAGCCCTGTACCTGTAACAGAAGAAAAACAAATCTGAACAATCAACACAATTCAGATACATGATACATGAAACCATTCAGCTCTTCATTCTTCACTGTTAAGAGCAAACATCCCTTAAAACGTTCCTATCCTCTCCTATCCCATATATAAGACTTCAATTTTTTCCCTTAGAATGAAGAATTAAAACCTACATAGGGTCTTGTAAGCTCTCTCATGACTTCTTGACATGCAGCAATACCAGCATGCCCCACCTGCCTATCAGGCTCTCTATTCGTTCCTGTGCTGTTCCCATCTGTAAACTATCTCCTGCTAACTGCTGCATTTTAAATAATGCCAAGCTTAAATAAAAGTTTCATAAAGAGGAGGAATCAAAAGTGGTGTCATATCCATCAGAAACTTCATACTTTACTTCTTTAAAGGCTTGATTCTAAGTTTCACACTATGTAGGCGAATACCAGCACTTACCATCTTGTGGATACATAATCGGTGTAAGGAGGTCTGGATCGGATTTCTCGGGCTAAGCCAAAGTCTGCTATTTTCACAAGTTCTGGTCCCATGCAAAGGAGGTTTTCAGGCTTCAAGTCTCTGTGAAAGAACCCTAAAATTCAAATGAAATATTGATGGCCACAGCAATGCCACCCCAGCTGTATATGACCCCCTTTTCAGAGACCTTCCAACATGCTTAGTACATGCTAAGCTTTTTCAACAGCCTTGAATATGCTCCCACACAGAAGAGAATAAACCTTCACATCGGATGTATCCACATTTTCCAGTGTAACTGTATTAACTTTTGTTTGCTAGATTAATGCATGACAGCATTGAAGACATAGTGCCAAACAACCAGCAGATTATGTCCTTCCTAGCGATATTAAGTACATACTCTGGTGCCTGCTTGAGCTACTGCCTCTTTATGGAAAGTACCAGACAGAGCAGTCAAAGTTATTTTTAGCATTTAGTACAGTCACTTCTGTATTTTTCTGTGCAGACATGAAATGCACTGGCAGAATGCTTCTGAGGCAATCTATTTCACGGCAAACTTGCAAAAAGAGCAATCAATTGTGCATTCAAATATGAAAAGATGTTTGAAGTTTGTTAGTCTGGATAAAGAACATAAAAAGTTTACTTGGCAAACACTTTTATGCCATACATGAGCAGAACAGAGAAATAGAGGGAAAAAAGTTCACATGATTTTTCCAAAACTGTTGCAGAGAGAATCCTGGGACACCCAGTCTTACACTATGGGCCACAAGACCACCAAGACCATCCTGTCAGGCTTGTCATGAATTTCCAGATTCTTGTAACTAAAGATGCACAATATATTTGCAGAAATTACAGTCTACTGTGTAGAAGGTCAGTGAACAAGACAGTTTGTTTTGACACAAAGCTGTTCATTCTTTAAATCTGTATGAAGTCAAATGGCAGTAAAAGGTATTCTAAAAGACGGTGATCCATTTGAAAATTTATTAGAAAATGTGACTTAGATTTTTACAAATACATTGTGTTACTTCTCTGTCTTAAAATATTTTGCATCTCCCTGGAACAGACTGGAATTTCCAGTTGGGTTTCAGAAGAATCCCCAGTCCAAGCTCCATTAGAACAGAGAATAAAACCATTAGCTTGAAAATGTTTTCCAAAGCCCAGTTAAGTATCTTCCTCAAGTGAGCTGAAATGCTGGTCCTGCAAGCCTTTCACCTCCAGGCCTTTGGCTACTGATTTTAGCTGTCTTCTAATAACCCCGTGCGCTGACAGTGTACACTGTATTTAGCAGGCATAATTGCAGATGGCAGGAAAACATGATAAGGAAGTTATCATTAAAATCAATGTTTCTTTTTTTAATTAGTTAAGTGGGTCTTGTAACTATTGGCTGGTATACAGCAGCTTCGGCTTTTAGCATTATTGTACAAATGAGCTGGAAGGCCATGCAATGAAAGCTCTTAGTCACTCAGACTTTATTACTTCAAGTGTACCTTATGGAGAATGTGCGTTTTATTCAGGTATCTCTGTGTATCTTGAGAAAAGAGTAATTTTTAGTTTGTACTCAATCTCAGGGGACCTCTAAATCTTTCAGGAAATGTGCCCATTAACATCAGAGTTTTAGAAAATGTAGAGCTGTCAAGTTTGAGAAAGTAGAAACCTACAGAAAAGGAGCTGAGCAAAACTCCTAACTAAAATATCAGGCAACTATAAAATATGGATATTGTCAGTAATCTGAATCTGTCATATCATGTATCATTCATATGACCACTCTCTTCATAAGAACAGAATATTTAGGGTTGGAAAGGACCTTAAGATCACCTAGTTCCAACCCCCCTGCCACGGTTAGTAATACAATTGTTAGTGTACACATTAAAAAACTCATACAGACACTATCTTGCTCTAATTCAAAATTTTTACAGCTAAAACATAACCTACCATGCTTATGGATAAATGCAAGTCCTTGCAGGATCTGATACATAATATTCCTAACCGTAGACTCAGGAAACAGTTTGTTTCTGTAGAATAAGAGAAAAGAAAAAGGTATTAATTATTAATTATTATTATTGATCTTACGCTACCTAATGAACTAAAGATAAACGGGAACAATTAGAGTAAAACTGATAAATGTATTTTAAGCACTCTCTGCACTTGTTTTACACAGTATTTGCTGAACTACATTATATTAAAACTATGTGACACCATGTCAAGTCTACGCAGTGAATTAAGAAAGGGGAGAAAAATGAAAAAAGAAAAAAGGAAAATTGGCCAAACTGAACAAAACTTAACACAGAATCATAGAAAAAGATGGTTTGGGTCATAAGGGGCCTTAAAGATCATCTAGTTCCAAACCCCCTGCCATGGGCAGGGACACCTTCTACTAGACCAGGTTGCTCAAAGTTCCATTCAACCTGGACTTGAACACTGCCAGGGATGGAACAGCCACAGCATCTCTGGGCAACCTGTTCCAGTGCCTCACCACACTCACAGTAAAGAATTTCTTCCTAATAGCTAATCTAAATGTCCCCTCTGTCAGTTTAAAGCTATTCCCCCTTGTCCTGTCTCTACATGTCCTTGTAAGAAGTCCTTCTCCTGATTTCCTGTGGGCTCCCCTTAGGTACTTGAAGGCTGCTATATGGTATCCCCTGAACCTTTTCTTCTCCAGGCTGAACAAGCCCATCTCTCTCAGCCTGTCTCCACAGCAGAAGTGCTCCAGCCTTCTGAGCATCTTTGTGGCCTCCTCTGGACTCACTCCAACAGGTCCATGCACTTCTCGTGTTGGGGGCCCCTGAGCTGAACTCAGTACTCCAGGTGCGGTCTCACAAGAGTGGAGTAGAGGGGTAGAATCACCTCACTCAACCTGCAGGTCATGCTCCTTTTGAAGCAACCCAGCGTATCGTTGGTTTTCTGGGCTGTAAGCGCACACTGCTCGCTTGTGTTGAGCTTCTTGTTAACCAACACCCTCAAATCTTTTTATTCAGGGCTGCTCTCAATCCATTCTCTACAAAGCCTGTATCGGTGCTTGTATTTTGCTTCATGACAAGTACAGGTCATGAGGTATGCTCCTCCAGACAGCAAGTGTTCATGTTAATTTAGTCCCTTCCATGCAGTTTCTTCTAGCCTCTCTTCTGGAGCATATACAAGCCATACTTTTGACTTTCCCTTGTTATTATCTAACAGCTGATGCACTACTTCTTATCTTCTGTTATCTGAAAAAAAAGTCTCATCTTCTACCATTGAAAACAGGAGGCTCTTCTCACAATATTCAGGCGAGATCAGCCATGGTATGCAGTTTAATGATAGTCACTCTTACCAAGAGAGGACTCTGATCAAACATCTCTACATCAGCTGTCTCTGCACAGGCCAAAACACAGTAGAGATGGCTTAGGGTGGAAACCAGTGTGAATTTTATTCAAAAAAGCCCATGAGTGAATGAAGAAGATGACCAGGGCCGTATTCAATTTTCTGAGCTTGAGTCCTCTCAAAAAAACTCTGACCATCACATATTTCAGAAGTGAGATCATCTATCAGAGTCAGCCTTTTATATTTGCTTGCTTATTTTCTTATTTAAAGCAGAAAGAGAGTCATATTTCCTCTAAAGTCCCTTCCAGCAAGACTGGCAATTTTAACTAAGACTTAAGCAAACAAATTACAATCTTAAAGGTTTCAGTTATACACTGTCTAACCAGTCCAAGGCCTAGCTAAACCATAGAGAGCATGACATGTAGCATGCTTTTACAGGCATCTGCCCTTTTTGTTTTCTTAAGGATGTAGGATATATCAAGCATTTCTAAGAAATTTAACAATAATTAGTTTGTATGTTATGCACTTGAATCATTTCATATAATTCAAAATCAACATCCATATATGTGTGCCAAATTTAGTTATTCTATACCTGTGCATGCTTAGTAAGTATTTTTATGCTTAGAAACATATTTTATGTAGTATTTACAGAGATACATTTTAACAATAACTTTACTTTGTTAAATCAAGTAAAACTACTGTCATCTCCCAAGCTGCTTCTATGGTCCTCAGAGAGAAAACAGCATCTTCAGAGGACAATTCAAAGCATGGAGCTATTTTGTCCCTAAATATCCTCTGGAGGATGCTATCATGACCTGGAGGCTAAAATTAAGATTTTATTAATGCTCCAGCAAATATCAAAAGCATAGATTTTACTGACAATGCTGACAAATAAACCAGGCAGTCTTTGGACATATCAGTTCAAACTGCAAGGAAAAAACTTCTGGATCCTAAAAGCTATCCAGAATTTGGTCTCTCATGACTGCTGTTTCAACTACTTTTTATTTATTCATTTATTCAAGGAAGCCAGAATAGAAGAGATGGTGATACCATTATCTAATAGAAGAAGTATTAATGGTTGGAGCACTTATCTATCAGAAGTTCTAGGTTCAATGCCTCCTCAGGAGGAGGGCTGTTAGAAGTCCACAGTTCCAACTCTCAAAACAGTGTCTACTTATCTGCCAGACTAATCTGGGAAAAGACACTGGAAACTGTCACTAAACTGTTTGGGATACACCCAAAGGTGACAGCCACAGCTCCTACAGCAGCACACAGCTTTAAGCCACAGTGATCTAAGCCTAAACAAATGATCCAAAGCCCTCTGAAAAGTAACAGAGGTGTTAAAAGCACATTCTGCAAATAACTCATTTTTATCAGGAATAGGTGATGATGTTACATACCTTTCTTTCATTAACTGATAAAGATTTTCCTTCATGTATTCAAACACAAAATATAGATGATCATTTTCCCTGATAACTTCTTTCAGCTTTACTACATTGGCATGGTTTAATTTCTTCAGAGACTAGAAAAAGAAAATATAAACAGGAATTTAGAAGGGTCTTACTCTAATAAAAAGAAAAAACGTTTTTCACTGATGCAGAAAACTTGATGTCAAAAACTCTACAATATTTTAAATAATGAGACAGCTCTGAGAAGAAAGA